>NC_091798.1:37212500-38462500 GCF_041296235.1 Equus asinus | reverse complement strand
GACAGAAAAGCAGATGCTGAAAGAGACTGAGAAGTCCATCAGACTCTGCAGCAGAGCCAGCTCAAACCTCTAACACTGTGTGGGAGCAGGACCAAGCGTCCTGCAGGTGTCCAGCTGTGGTTATCCCTCAATCACATAAGGAAATCTGTTCTCCATTAAGTGCATCTGTTTTCTGCACTTCTGGATTCGTTGTCTTTTCCCTTCATTTTTCAGAAAAGCCCGTTTGGGGATTTTAAAAAATTTCTATCCAAGTCTCTTTTTTCCCTAATTCACGGCATCTGTAAATACTTTAATATGTATCACAGAAAGATACAGACTTAAAAAAAATAACCACAATACAATTATCACACCTGAAAAAATTAACAGAGGAAAGAAATCAAAGGGCCTTAGAGAGCAGTATACAGGCAGTGACCTATCCAGCTCAGAACCTGGAAGGAGTGAGTAAAATACTGGCAAGAATATAAACTATTACAGACTTTTTGAAAGGCAAGTTGGCAGCAAATATAAGAAATTTTAGTGTACACAGCCTTTGACCTAGCAGCAACAACTCTAGGAATCTAACCCGCTCAAACAAGCATGCAAAGATATATATGTATGGGGGCTCACCGCCACATTCTTTTTAATAGGGAAAAAATGGGAAATAATGTAAATGTCCATCAGTGATACTTGATTAAATTATACTGCATCCACACAACAGAATATTATACAGTTGATAAAATAATGAAGGAGATCTATATATATTGACGTGGAAAGATACATTGTTTTGCTAAAAAAAAGAACCAGCCGTAAGTTGTAGAGCAATATGTATAGAATGACCCAACTTGCATTAAAAAAAAAAAAACTACACAAACTCTGAGAATGAGTGTATATGTGTGTTTGTGTTTATATGTGCATGTTGAATAGTATACTTGTAATCTATAGAAAAAAGTCTGTCTGAAAAGATACAACTCAAACTATTAACAGTGGTTACTTTGTGGAATGGGTCTAGGATTACGTGAAAAGCAAACAACATATTTTGGTGCTGTTTAAAATTTTTACAATAAACATATGTTACTTACATCATTAAAAACAGGGCAAAAAAAGAGTGTGGAATTGCAGCAGACCAAAGAGTAGGCATACTGAAGGAGATAAGCCAGGGACAATTAAGCTAATACCTACCAATTTACTTTTTCCCTCCTAACCTTCCCAACAAGCCTGCCATTTTCCCCTGCTCTCCAGTCCCTGCCCCCAGACCTGCTGTAGTTCTCCTCTGGACCCCTCTCCTCTGCATCAGCCTCATCAGTCCTGTCATAGGTCAGGAGGTCTGCAGGCACATCATGAATCTGGACACTAGGCGCATGGTTCAGCATCTTCAGGTTTTCAAAGATTGTCTGGCGGATCTGGTCCAGATACTGGTTGGGAATAAGGAATAGAGAGTGAGCAGCTCCCAGTGATTCCCAGGGCATCTACCCTTGTAGCTGCCTTTCACCCCTATTGTCCTAGTTTTAATTCTATTTCAAATCCTAGTTCGAGTCCCCTACCTGATAAGTGTCCCTCTTCCCAACTCCGTTTGCCTCTACTTTAAACTGGTTTGCCTCCTAGCTGATAATAGTGATAGTGATGGCTGAGAACTTTCTTCTCTTCTCTGGCTTCTCAGATTTCCCACATCCTGGACCTCTCCTGGGCTCCCCAACCCTTGTGTTCAGCTTCTTTGAGCTGCTGACCTGGCGTGAGTTCTGATTCTCGATGCGGGTGCTGACATCTGGATGGAGCGTGAAGTCCGGGGCAAAGTACTCGAAGTATTCTTAGTGGGGAAGGGAGATTAGGAGAAGGAGGTATGGCTCAGAGACAGACAGGCAGGTCCCCAGACTTCCCAATCTCTTCCCTTCCCATTCAAAACCCCTACACAATAGCTGCCCAATCTTTTCCCTGCTCTGAGCCCAGGGATTTAGTCTGCAGAGCTCTAAAAGTATCAAATTTCCCATCTGCCTTCAAACCAGGCCATTTTGGAGTCTTGTGAGAATAACCTTCCTGTGTATACATACACAAACCTGTGTGTATCACGGGGTGGTCCTTACCACTATAGGGAAGCTCCTCACTAATGGCCTCTTCTACCAGCAACGATGTCTCATACGTCCTGAAACCAACCAGCAGAGGGGGAAAGGCTGAGCAAGTGGGCTGAAGTGCCCACCTGGCCATCTCTCAGGGAGCCCCTAGCTCACACACTGGATGACAGGGAGGAGGAAAATCAGGGACTGTGCTCACCAGCAGCGGGCAACATTTCGGACAGTATAGCCACCACCACCTAGCACCAGTAGAGGAATATTGAAGCTCTTGACGTATTCGACACACTCCCTGTTAAAAAGAACCAGAGGAATGGGTGGAGGAAATTACCAAAAGCCAAAGTATACACCTCTAGGTATTGCCTGGGAAGGGGAACAAGGGAACTAAAAATGTTCTACGTCTTGATCGAGGTAGTGAAATTCATTGAGTCATACCCTTGAGATACATGCACTTAATTACATACATGTTGTGTCTCAATAAAAATTTTAAAATAAAGCGCACTCCCACCTCTGTCCTGCTCAACACCCACCCTGGCACCCCAACTGTTAATCAACTATTCTCATAGATGCACCAACAAATGCTGTCAGTTCTAGCCTCAAAATCTAACTCAAATCATCTACTTCTCTCCATTGCCTCCTCCTCCACCTTAGCCGAGCACCACATCTCCTGCCTAAACACCAAGAGCTTCCTAACTGGTCTTCCCACGTCCACTCCTGTTCCACTCCCACCCCAAGCCTTTCTCCATTCAGCAGTCAGAGCAGTCACTTTAAGACACGAGTTGGCACTTCCCTGCTTAAAATCTTTCAAAGGTTTCCTATCATATTTGAAATATAATCCAGATGCCTTACCAGGGTCTAAAGGCTCTGCACAACTTGCCACTGCCGACTTCTCAGACCCCCTTGACACCACCTCCAGCTTGCTCCCTGTGTTCTTGTCTCACTGGTTTTACTTCATCTCCCCTGCTATACCAGCTCTTCCTGCCTCAGGGCCTCTGTGTGGGCCCTGCTCACTGCTTGGGACAGACCTCTCTCCTCCTCTTATGGCTCGCTCCTTTTAGCCCCCACACCTCAGCTAAAATTTCACCCTCTCAGAAAATCCTTTCCAAATCATGCTATCTAAAGTAGGCTCCCCACTGTTATCCTGCATGCTACCTTTCTATCTCTTTCCTCCATAGACTTATAACAATCTACTTATTTTGTTGGCTTACTCATTTTTTGTCTGTTTCCTACACTAACCTGTAAACTCCATGGGAGTTTCCCCATTGCATCTCCATCTCCTAGTACAATGCCTGGAACATAACAGGTGCTTAGTAAAAACCTATTGTAAATTAATGACCAGCTGTGGAACCCTGTTCAAGGTGACATTTCTGGTTCAAGTAAAATTTGTAGCTATTTCTGATTCCCAAGAGGAGGTGAGGCCTATTCCCCAACTGCCATGTATTGAGGCCCAAGGCCACTTGAAACCCTGGGGGAGTGGAGGAGGGCAAGGCTCACCCATGTCCTCGAATACTGAGGTTGAAGCAGCCCAATCGATCACAGCCCAGTGAGTCAGCTCCACACTGCAAAAAGCAAAGGCCAGGCAGCTTCAGTGAGATAACTGAGCAGAATGCCCCAGATGTCCTTCATTTCCCTTCCCCTACCAACCTTGGGGCTCTCCCCTTCCCTGCCCTCTTCTCCCTAGCCCAGGCAGAGCCCCCTGAGGAGGCACTGACAGTATTACCTGGAGCACAATGCACGTGGGTTGGTAGAATTCCACCACCTGGCTGATAACTGGCTGGAAAAGGTGCTTGTAACCTGGGAGAGGGCCAAAGATGGGCACCTGGCACCCCAAGGGGATGGGGAGACAGGGAACAAAAGGAAAAGGGGTTGAGAGAGCATGCAGCTCAGGAAAGGGGCAACCCAAAGAACCAAACGATTGGTTCTGAACTTCTGGAAGGGGTCCCAGACCCCTCCAAGTGACTGATAAAAGCTAATGACTCTTCTCCCAGAAAAATGCACATACACATAATATGTTGCATATAATTCCTGGGGGGTTCATGGTCCCTCTGAAGGCCATTCATCCTTAAGGACACCTGGCTCAACAGCAGACAATACCAGGCAGAAGAGGTTAACTCAAGGAGAGAAAAAAGGACGAGTGAGCAGGGAGAAGACTTCAGTACTTACTCTGGTCATCAATGCCATCCCGCAGCGGCACATTGAGACAGTAGTAGCGGCCACTCTCTGCTCCAACTTCATACATGTCACCTATAGGGAAGTGGGAGGTAGGAAGTGGCAGCCATGGACAGGAGGCATCCACAACTCAGCTGCTCCAACCCCAACCCATGCACTGAGGGCCTCTCACTCCATCTACATCCCTCCACCACACACTCCCTAGAGCCACTAAGTCTCTTGCAGCTTGCATTCATTCAACTAATACTTTCTGAGGGCCTACTATGAGTCAAGCTGTGTACTGGACACTGGGGATACAGCAGTAAAGAGAACAATTGAAATGAATGAAATCCCACCAAGCTTAGCTTCTTGGGGGTGGGCACGAACAGGAGGGAGACAGTAAACAAAACAAAACACCACAGTAAATACAAATAGGAGTGAGTGCTCTGAGAGAAACAGGCAGAGTGACATGATAGAGTAATGGGGAATGAGGTGATTACGTTAACTGGGGCAGTCAGGAAAGGCTTCCCGGAGGAGGGGCCATCTGAGCTGAGACCTGAAGGCTGAGAAGGAGGCAGTCATGGTAAAGAGCTGAGGGGTGTGAAGGAGACGGCCGTCCCTATTCCCATACCTGTGCCAGGGAAGAAATAGTTTCCGTATTTGTGGAAGGACACGGTCATGACCCGGTCAGTGAGGTAGAAGGCTTCCTGAACCCCGTCACCATGGTGGATGTCAATATCAATGTAGAGCACCCGAGGGTGGTACCTGGGGTGAGGGCGAAGCCAGGGTCTGAGGCAGAGGTGAACCCCAGGAAGAAAAAACTCCCAACCCACTCCTACCAAACACAGGGTATGGAATTATGAAGAGTCTGCTCTGGCCCAAGTCACCTGAAACCTAATACCACCAGTTACCTAAGGGTTACCCTGAGGCTCCAGCCTGGAGTCAGGGACAGGAGAGGGATGTGCAGAGAAGACTGAAATGTGAGCAGGCGCAGGGAATCTGCAGCAGAGTAAAGGAAGAAGCAGCCTGAGGAAAGCATCAAGAACTTGGGAGAAGCTAGTGTGCGGCTGAAGGTCAGGGCCAGAGCCAGGGAAGTCTGAGACCTCCTCAGCCAAGAGTCTTTAAGTTCCCCCCACAGGTCTCCTCCTGGGCTACTTACTTGAGGAGCTCCAGGATGCCAATCACAATGTCATTGACATAGCAGAAGCCAGAGGCCTATGGTGAGATAGTGGTCTTACAAAGAAAGGAACAATTCTTCCACCAAGCTACCCCCTACTGTCATTCCGACCACCTTCCCTAGGGTAGCCAGTGTCTCCCCCATCACCTCCTCACTCACCTCAAACTTCTTGGCATGGTGCAGACCACCAGCCCAGTTGATGGCAATATCACAGATCTGAAAGACAAACACCCAATTCATAGTCCTCCTCCTGCCCACCCCCAAAACTGGGAGCTCAGGGTGAGGGCTGAGGCCTTGAGTCCAGGCACCCACAGGAAAGGGGGAACAGGACTTGGGCTACTGTCACCTTGTTGTTCAACTGGGTTGCTCCTTGCAGAGATGCGCCTGTATAACGAGAGCAGAACTCAAAGAGCCCGGGAAACACTGGACTGCAGGAAACAGGAACAAGTTGGAGCCCCTTTACCTTTGTCCAGGCCCTTCCTACGCCTCTCTCTCCACCCCACACCCCTCCAATCTCCATTCTTCCATAACCCTCTCTCCCCCTCCTACACACCAGAGTTATCTGCAAATTTATTCAACAAATATTTTAGACCAAACCATGTACCAAGCTCTGTGCAAGGCACTAGATGGGAAGTAAAGAAGCACTGAATTCTGTTAGGGAGTTTATGACCTAGCTGGGGAGAGAAGTAGGCAGCTCCTAAGTACTTGAGCACACACATGAAAGGGAAATAAGTTGAGAGAGAACATGAACTTTGTTTTTCTTAAAAGATTCTTCTATGTGGGGGGCTGGCCCCGTGGCCGAGTGGTTAAGTTCGCGCGCTCCGCTGCAGGCGGCCCAGTGTTTCGACGGTTCGAATCCTGGGCGCGGACATGGCACTGCTCGTCAGACCACGCTGAGGCAGCGTCCCACATGCCACAACTAGAGGAACCCACAACGAAGAATACACAACTATGTACCGGGGGGCTTTGGGGAGAAAAAGGAAAAAATAAAGTCTTTAAAAAAAAAAAAAAATGCATAAAAAAGATTCTTCTATGTGTATCACATTTTAACATAATGTTCAATAATATTCTTTATAGTCACACATTTTTAAGAGTTTTATTCCTATATATGTGAAATAGTAATAATGATGAGATAACCCACAGACAGCCTTTAACACAAGTGTGTGGTACCTAGTAAGCCTTTAATAAATGTTAGCTATAATTATCACCATCTTCATTCTTGATAAAAAGGTTATATACTGTATGGCCCTATTTATATAACACTCTTGAAAAGGCAAAATATAGGGACAGACCTCAGATCAGTAGTTGCGTGGAGCTAAAGTGGAGAGAAAGAATTGACTACAAAAGGGTATGAGGGACCTTTGTGGGATCATGGAAATAATCTATATCTCAATACATTCTGTCAGAACTCTGAGAACTATATACCTAAAAAGGGTGAATTTTACTGTATGCAAATTATACCTTCAAAAACCTGACTTTTTTTTTCCCCTGAGGAAGATTCACCCGGAACTAACATTTGTTGCCAATCTTCCTCTTTTTGCTGAGGAAGATTCTCCCTGAGCTAACATCTATTGCCAATCTTCCTCTATTTTGTATGCAGGCTGCCATCACAGCATGGCCACTGACAGTGGTGTAGGGCCACACCCAGGAACCAAACCCAGGCAGCCAAAGCAGAGCGCACTGAACTTCACCACTAGGCCACCAGGGCTGGCCAAAAAATCTGACTTTTAAAAAGGGAAAAGCTTAAAAATCCCTAGTCTTAGGTCTCTAAGAAAAACAGTGCAGCTGACACATTTGACCATGTGAAAAGAGAACTGTAAGGAGTTTTAGAGTTCCTCAAAGGGTTTGGGAAGAATTAGTGATTGACACCTAGAAAAATAAACAAATGAAAAAACAATGCAATTATCAGCTCCAGGAAAAACAGAAAGTTGTACAAGAAAAAAGATGAAATCATAGTATACTATTTGGCTCCATAATAAATGAATCTTTCAAAGCTATAAGAATGTAAACACAGAATACTTATTTAATAAAAATTGTGATATAACTATATTGTGAAGCTGGGAGGGGAGGAGAAGCCAGGGTGATGGTATGAGAGACTAATGCTCATCTACCATACTAAGAGCTTGATAGACAATGCCTAAAATTGATAAATGAAGAAATAGCAACACAAGCAAGTTATAAGAGGCTGTAGAGTATGTTAGTATGATTAAAAGCCCAGATTCTGGAGCCAGACTACCTAGGTTCAAACCTTGACTCTTAAACGCCTACTAAGGATCATGAGGCTGGGCCAGCTGTCTAACTTTTTTGTGCCTAAGTGTCCTCGTCTGTAAGAAGGAGACCACAACACACCCTGCTTCATAGGGTTTCTTGAGATTAAATGAGCAAATGGCTGTAAAGCATTTAGAACAGTACCTGACACACAGTAGGCATTACCTAAGTATTACAAATCATTAGTAACAATAGTAGATGAGTATTATTATTTTGAAATTCAAAGAGTAACACCAGAAGAAACAGCTAAAGACACTGAAAGCGGCTGCCACTGGGGAGAGGGGTTCATAGTGGGGAGACAGGTCTAGGTCTGCTTCTTTTACTTTTTTTTTTTTTTCATTAAAAGCCTTGTAGTACAATTTGGCTTTTTATATTGGATTACTTTGCAAATAATCATAAACTCATTAAAAGGAGGGAAAAAAAGAGAATCCCTGATTCTCAACTGAAACACAGATAAGCATAACTGTAGCTTAAGTTTGATGGTACAACTGATGCAGTGCAAAAGGCCCAGTGGTAGTATTCCCTAACTGCACAGAGAGCGTTTACAGGGCCGTGGCTGTGACCTGAGGGCTGACTCTGTGTTCCCAGACCTATAAAGTGAACTCAGAAAGAGCAGCAACAACAATAACAAAAAACCAAGAACCTCTTAAGACAGCACGTGACTGAACACCAAATGAGCAGGGCAGCGTGTGCAGGACAGACCTCTGTGGCTGGCATGGTCAAGAGAGGCTTCATGATATCAAGCTTCATGGTGGTGTGAAGGCTGGGAAGGGCTTGGAGAGGCTGAATGAGGAACAAAGGGCATTCTAGGAAGGGAAGCTATGCAGCAGGGGTGTGGGGATAAGGTTAGGAAGGTGCTCAATGCCTTCTAACCTCCATCCCAGGCTTCGTCTATTGATAAGATCTTTCAAGGAACCAGATTAGCATCATGTTTAAAAACCTGGGCTCTGGATTTGAATCCTGCCACCTGCACTGACCAGTTATGTGATTCTGGCTAAGTTACCTAAATCTCCTCAAACTTCAATTTACTTATGCCTAACATCAAACAAAGGTCTATTACATCTAACAGCGTGAGACTTCAGTGGATGTACCAGCAATCCTCAGCACTGCAGCGTAAGCGCTCAATAAATGGTAGCTGGGGGCCGGCCCAGTGGTATAGTGGTGAAGTTTGCGCACTCTGCTTTGGCAGCCCGGGGTTCGCAGGTTCAGATCCCGGGTGCAGGCCTACACACCACTCACCAAGCCATGCTGTGGCAGGCATCCCAAAATAGAGGAAGATGGGCACAGATGTTAGCTCAGGGCCAATCTTCCTCACCAATAAATAAAATAAATAAATAAATGGTAGCTGTTAGAGGAAACTCTACAGGATCTACAGCCTGGTTTCTTCAAGAAATAAATTCAAGGAAGAAAAGGAAACATAACAGATTAAAAGTCTTACGAGACAAAATACATACAACCAAATGCAATGTGTGGACCTTGTTTAGATCCTAATTTAAATAAGTCAACTGCAAAAAAGAAAAATTATGAGACAATTGAAGAAATCTGAGTACTGATTGCAAATTCAGCGATATTAAGGAATTACCGTTAATGTCTTAGGTGTCATAATGATACTGTTTTTTTTTTAAAGAGTATCATTTGGAGATACACAATAAAGGATTTACAGATAAAAGGATGTGACATCTTGGATTTGCTTTAAAATAATCTCATGTGAGAGGATACAGATGAAATAAGATTGGCCATTTGCTCATAAGTGTTGTAGCTGGGTGATGGATCTATGGGGGTTCACTGTACTATTCTACTTTCAGAAACATTTGAAATTTTCCCTAATAAAAAGTTTAAAAATAAATTGAGTAAAGGTAGCTGTTATGGTCACTGTATTTTCACGGCTGTATACCAGAATGTGAGCAAGGATCATGGCTTATCTTCGTTGTCCACTCCCTTCCCCACGGGGCCTAACTCTGAGTCTTTTCCTATGATACAAGCTCAATGTAAACCTGATCGTGTCAAATCACTCTCTTGCTTTTTAAAATACTTTGATGACTTCCCTCTACTGTAGGGGTAAAAACCCCAATTCCTAATAGGGCTGTTTACTTTTTAAAGGCCCTGCCTATCTCTAGCCTCAATTCAGATTACTCTTCTCTTCAGATTCTGTGGTCAGCCTTTTTTCTGTTCCTCAAATGAGTCATATGCTATCCCACCCTTAGCACATGTTGTCCCTACTGCCCATGACATTCCTCTCCTTACTCTCTATCCTCCCAACCACCTTTCATCTAATTACCTCCTACTCTTTCTTCAGATCTCAGCTCAATCTTCATTATTTCCTCTAGGAAGCCTCCACTGACCAGATTACTCCCAAGCTAGATAATTCTTCCATATATACACTCTCATAGTCTGTCACATGCCTCTCCTTCACTGGACTTAGCAGAATTATAATATTAAAACATTGCTGTTATTATTTATTATTGCATTCCCCAGCACTTAGCACAGGGCCTGACCTACAGCATGACCCATAAGTATTTGTTGAATAAACAAATGCGTAAATGATGATTCATTGACAAGTAGATCCCCCTTCATATCTTCCCACTGCTGCCACAAGACCTCACTCAAGTATGCTCCTTGAAATGCCTGGCATCAAAGTGCCTGGCATCAAAAGTCCCAGTCCTCCCCTCACCAGTCATCGCCCACATTGAAGGCATTAAGGCTCTTGGTGAAGCCTTGCATATTGGTGGGGCTGACTCTCTGCAGGAAGTCGATGTAGTCTTCAGAGTGGAAGCGGCACATGTCATGCTGGGACGCCTGGTATGGCTTGAAGACCTCAGGATGGAAACACAAGGTGAACCCAGGCAGAGTCAGCCCCACTCATGCGGCTAAGACCACCCACACTGAACACAGCCCTGAGGACTGTCCAAAACTACATACAGCAGTCCCGTTACCCCTCAATCCTTGACACTCTATGAGGCAAAAGTTGAAGAGAGGCTCTGATTAGCCAGGTGGTTTATTATGATCAAGCCCCCTAAAGACCACGGGCTTCCCTTCTCCTTCCCACCTCCAGTCCTGCCTTTCTTACCTTCTCAACCTTGAGCCCTGATCCACCTGCTCTGTTCCCTGGATCTCCCATTTCTGATTCTTTCCATAGTCATCTCCTCCCCTGGACTCTGATTCCTCTCTCCTCTGAGTTCTTCTTAATTTTGGAGTCAAATAATATCGGATATATGACAACCTTCTAATTAAAACCCAAAGTGCCAAAGTGCTAAGCCAGAGATTTATTATCTTTTGAGGATTCTACATACTTCTTTTGAAATTGGGCAAGAACAAAAAGCTTTTCTCTTCCCAGAAAATGCCACCGGTATACATACCAGCAAACGATTTCAAGGGATTCATAGATTCATGCATTAACATCACCTCAGTCTTCTCTACGATCAATTCACTTCTCTGTGCCTCAGCACAAGCAGTGGACACTCATTCATTCTCTTGACTAATTCCCCTCGTAACGCATAAGGGCTTAGCTTAACTGCTATAATTGCATATCACAGCTATAAATTCCAAGCTGGCGACAGTTTATCTGAGAGTTGGGTAGTGATTACCCGTGTAGGGGTATTGTAGGTTGAAAAGGGCATACCGAGGACATCTCCTGCTCTCCTCCACACACACAATCACACTTACACACAGGGCCTCGGAGCCCTCCCTGGAGCTCCAGCTCCTTGGAGGTGAAGAGAGGTCGCAGAAAACGGGTGGGAACTGAGGGTAACCTCACATCCAGATACAGTGATCCAGCCTCTCTCCCTTCCCTGAGGCCACAGCACTGCCCACATCCTAAAATGCTAGGGAGGAAAATACTTTCTGTCTTCAAACAAGCCCCACTCCGCCCTAACCTAGGTCAAAGGTTGGTCCACCCGACGTCAAAGGGTGGTTGACCTAAGGTGAAAAAGTAACTCCTATTAAGTCAAAGGATGCACCCACCAACACTCTGCACATGGGAGTGCTCCTGGTTCCTTCCATCCAGCCTCCCCCGCAGCCTAGGGGTGGGTCGCACTTGGTGCATTCAGCGCAGCCTACCCATCCCTAGGGCCGCAGCTCGCCCCCACCCTCAATCCCCAGCAGAGGAGGCACGACTCACGATCATCTTCTTATAGAGACCGTAGTGCAGGACCAGACTATGGGTCAATGCCAAGCGATGGGGCTTCATAGGGTGCCCGGCCCCTGGGGTGGGAGAAGAGAGTTCGTCAGCTCCCATCCCTGGACTTGTAGCCCGCGCCTCGAAACCTCCGCGTCCCAAAACCCCTCACGTATAACCTTGATCCCTCACCGTAGTGGAAGTTGCCCACGTCGGGGTCGTAGAAATAGGCCACGGTCTTGGCCATGGTGCAGCGGGAGAAGGCCCCGCGCCTCCGCCACCCGCCCTGCCGCCTGCCCCACCCCCGTCGTGCGTGCTGCGTAAGCACGCAGCCTGCCTCTGCGGAACCGGGAGGCCCAGGCCCCGCCTCCCTAGACCACGCCCCCTGCGGAGTTCCGCCCCTCGCCTTGCTTCGCCCTTCTAGGTTCTGAGGCGTGAGCGTCTGGGTTTAGGCACAGGACAGGTTGCATTGGTCCTAGGATGCGAGGGCCATTTCCTTCCGGGCGGGGGTCAAATCCTCGAGAAGCCGAGCCATCTCATCCAGCCATTTGCCCCAAACGGGGCGCAGGCCGTGGTCACCTCTCTAGGTGGCTCCGGAGAACCGGCCACGCTGTCCCTGTCGGGTGCACAAAGCGGCCTTCCTCCGGCCCGCTGGGAAGATTCCAGCCCATCCACCCGCTTGGGCCTCTGGGGGCGGAAGCCGCGCCAGGCGTGCCGGATAGATCAGTGGAGAGCATTCTTGCCTGACTGCCTGTCCTCCCCACCCGGACCCGGACCCAGACTCGGCGCCGCACAGTCCCCCGGGGGGGCCCGGCGCAGTCACGCGCGCACCACATTTGCGCTCACAAGCGCGCAAGGCTCTAGCTCTCCGCCCCGCACACCTGCGCTCCGCCCCCTGGTCCCGGACCGGCGACGGGCGAGGGCATTTGGGAACCAGGGCGGCTGCGGCGCCCCCGATCTCCTCCCCTTCCCAGGGCCAGAGTTGTCCAGAGCCTGCCGCCGCTCCCAACCAGCCCGCATCCCTCTCCATCCTTCCCTCCCCCCGCCTGCCGCGGCACCGGTATCTGCAGCCGCAGTCCGGAGCCGGTGAGGCGGCGAAGGGGGGAGGGGGAGGAAGCAAGGGATGAACGCCGGGAGGGCGTCGGGGGCCCTGAGCCGGACTAGGACGCCCCTGGAGCCGGAACCCAAGCCGGAGCCGGAGCCACAACCAAACCACCGGTACCGGGTGGGCCAAGCGGTCAGGATGGGAGGAATCAAAGGGAGGGGTGTGCGCGGGAGTACAGGCAGGGGAGGGGGCTGCAGAGGCCTGACTCAGGCCGGCGCGGAGGAGGTGCGGACGCTGACTCAGGTGTGATTCTTGCGCCGGCCGCCTGAGAATTCCGTCCCATCTCGCTCTGCAGTGTCCTTGGGAGGGACGGAAGCGCAGGACAAGCTGGAAAGGGGAACCCCCTGGGCGTCGGGGAAGCGGGACCAGGGTCGTGGAAGAGGGCTTGCGGAGCCTCCGTCTGGCACCCCTGGCCCGGACCAGCACCCCTGGCACGGACAGCTCCTTGGTTGGGTAGGGGGTGGGGCCGGACCTGGGAGGCTTGCTCATTTCGGATCTTGAGGACGGCATTCCTGTCACCCCCATCCCCCCATCCCTAGCTGCAGCCCCCTAACCCCAGGAGGCGCCCTGGCCCGCGCTCGCCCCCCAGGGCCTCATGTCGGAACCACAGCCTGACCTGGAGCCGCCCCAACATGGGCTGTACATGCTCTTCCTGCTTGTGCTGGTCTTCTTCCTTATGGGCCTTGTAGGCTTCATGATCTGCCACGTGCTCAAGAAGAAGGGGTACCGATGCCGCACCTCGAGGGGCTCGGAGCCTGACGACGCCCAGCTCCAGCCCCGTGAGTGAGGAGCCTAGAACCTGGCTCAGTCACCTTTATCCCTTACCCATCTCCCCACACCCCCTTCTGCTTTCCTGGCCAACAGACCTAGGCCAAATCCCGACCAAGCCTTCAGTAGGCCTAGTGATGCCTTCTTGAGTCAGTAAGTGGGGGTGACACCACCCTGAAAGCAAGGCTAGAGAAGGCAGCATTGGTGGGAAGGGCCCACTGATGGCAGTCTTGGGCTCCCATTGATTTCCATATCTTTTCTGCCCTGGCCCCTGAAATGCTAACGTTCAGCATGATGGCACATAGGTAAAGAGGTATGTCTTGAGCAATAAGTCACAGAAGCCACCAGGTAATGTCCCTGCAAAGCTGACTCATTTCCTGCTTCCTTGCCAACCTCTTTCATCCTTCAGCTGAGGACGATGACATGAATGAGGACACAGTAGAGAGGATTGTTCGCTGCATCATCCAAAATGAAGGTGCGTGTAGGCTAGCCCCTTGCTCCCCTATCCTTGACTTTCTCTTGCCCTGACCTCCACCTCCACTGACTCCCTCTTTTCCTTCTCCCCTCAGCCAATGCTGAGGCCTTGAAGGAGATGCTGGGGGATAGTGAAGGAGAAGGGACAGTGCAGCTGTCCAGGTGAGCTGGAAACAAGGGCTTATGAGACTTAGCTTGCCTTGGAGAGTACCCTCTCCTCCAGCACAATCCTCACCAAGTCCCCTTGCATGTCTGGGGTCGGCAGAGGAGAGCAAGGCTGGCCAAGCTATAGGAAAAAAGTTTTGTAGAAGTCCTGAGTCCTTAAAACCCTATCTCCCATCTGGATGTCATCAAGCCTAACATTCACCCCTTGTGCCACTCCTTTGGCTTAAGCACGGCCCTCTTTAGCAAACAGCCCTGCCAGGCAGAACACATGGTCGATAACATCTTAATATTGAGTTTATTAGAATAAGACAAGAAAAGAATGTTGGACCCTGGGGAAAGTGGAGCATCTGGGGGTTTAAGAAGCACACTGAAAGGACAGGAGAAAATGGAACAGGAGGGGAAATGGGAATATCACCCCTTCTCTCCCTTCCTCCCTATTGTCCAGCGTGGATGCCAGCTCCAGCCTGACGGATGGAGCCCCCTCCCATCATCACACAGTGCACCTGGGCTCTTCAGCCCCTTGCATCCATTGCAGCCGCAACAGGAGGCCTCCACTTGTCCGTCAGGGACGCTCCAAGGAAGGAAAGAGCCGCCCCCGGCCTGGGGAAACCACCGTGTTCTCTGTGGGCAGGTGGGGACAGAGTACCCCAGGGAAAGGGAGGTTGAGGTGCGGGCCCCAATGATCAGGCACCTGACTCCAAAGGTTGGCGCTGACTCTTTCTTCCTGGACTGTGAGCTACAGCAGGAGTCAGGCTGCACAATGTGCCCCACAATCTGATGAGGCCTCCCCTGCCCTAGGCCAGAGGGAAATGGCCATCAAACCCAGAATATTCCTGGTTGGAGGGAAGGGCCAAGCAGCCTCTGAGTTGTGGTCCTAAGCCCCAGTGTTCCCTCCCCTCCCAGGTTCCGGGTGACACACATTGAGAAGCGCTACGGGCTACATGAGCATCGTGATGGCTCCCCCACGGACAGGAGCTGGGGGTCTGGTGGGGGGCAGGACCCAGGGGGTGGTCAGGGGTCTGGGGGAGGGCATGCCAGGGCAGGGATGCCCGCCATTGAGAGCCTGCCTCCTGAGAGGCCACAGCCCCCAGCCATCACCAGTCCACCAGTGCAGAATGGAGGATTCAGGGACAGCCTTGTCCCTCGTGCACTTGAGGGGGACCCTGGAGCCTCTGCAGAGCCAACACTGGGGGCTGGAGGGAGGGACCCAAGCCCAGGGCTGGCCAGTCAAGAGTCAAATGGACAGCCAAGCAAACTGGACACCTCAGATCACCAGGTATGAAGACATGGCCAGGGCTATGGTGGGCTGTGGTATGCTCAGCTCTTATTGTCCCCTACTCTTGGGGGCACTAATATAACCCATGTCCTGTTTTCCTACTGTTGACCCCTCCTCTCTCTCTCAGGTGTCCCCACCACGGGGAGCAGGGGGTGTGTGAGGTGAGTCTGCCCGGGCCCCAAGTCAGATAATTTCATCCTCCCACCCCCTACTTAAGCTACCTGAGCCCATTGGCTCCCTGTATACCCAGGGTAAACTATAGGCTTAGCCTTTGCTATAAGTTCCTTGGTTTGGTGGTGGGGAGTGGGCATGTGCTCCAGGGAATAGGGAAGGTCCTGCAACCCCTGGGGAAAAGCTGGGACACAGTTTGAATAGGAGGCAACACTGTTACCCTTCCTCTCCTCCAAGCCTCCTTCTCATTGCGCTGATGGACTACCAGCTGGCAGGGCCGGGGTGGGTGGGCATTAAGCCCCTCCTCTCCACTCGACAGCCCTGCCCCCCAGCTGAGGGACCAGCCTTACTTCCACCTGGAGTTGCACGGTCTCAGGCAGAGGGACCTCGGGAGAGGTTCCCCCCACGCCCGGCCCTCAGTCTCTTCCCATCCCCTGCCTGCCAACAAGCCACCTGACCCACCTTCCCCATCACCTAGCTCCATATGTTAGAGCATGGCGGCTGGGAGTAGGCCCCTGCCCTTGGTAGGCCACTAAAGCAATAGCACCTTAGTCCCCTGCCCTGTTGGCACAAGAGGCCTAGGCTCTGGCTTGGGCTTCGTGCCCTTTATTCACTGTCAATAAATCCGCTCAGACCATTACAGCTGCTTTGCATACTGGCTCCAGCTCCTTCTGACAGGCCCACCCCTGTCCCAGCACCCAACCCAGTGGCCCTGGCATCTGGAGTGGGGTGGGACACAGAGCCAGGGTGCATACACAGATGGGCTGGAGCCACTCAAGACTTTGAGGGATGGGTTCCAGCCCCAGAGATTTCAGGACATTTCACCACCTTAGAGATGGGTGGTGGCAGAAGAGAAAGGAGTAGTTCCAGCCCTAGAAATGGCAGGAGCACGATGGGGGAAAAGGAGTGGGTTCTAGCCCCAGAAATGGGGAGAGGGGAAGTTTCTACTCCTGGAAGTGAGAGTGGAAATGGGGAAGATTCCTGCTTTTGGCTGTGTCACTCTGGATCATTGAGGGGGTGTTCTCTGACAGCGTGGAGATAGGGGCGGCAGCATCACTGGGGGGCAGAGATCCCCTGGCTTCAGGTGAGGGGATCTGGGTGGCCAGGATCCGGGGCTTTGGCTGGTGGGGGAGGCGGTGGACGCATCTGTAGGGACACACAGTCAGTGCTCCACAGGTCTCCCTTGGAGATACCCAGTCCGTTCCTTCAGCCCCGCAGACAAAACAGGACCAGTTGGAATGACCCCTCTCCACACAATCTCCTTCAAGGAGGGGCCCTTACCGGCCTGAGTCGAGGCGCCATCATGTCCAGGGGTCCAGGGCAGTCCAGGTCTTGGTCTGGAAAAAAGTCAGTCTTCAGGCTGTTTTGTTCACTGCTGTTATCTCCAGCACTTAGGACAGTGGCACTGTCTAAATATTTGTTGAATTAAGAAATAGTCAGCAACCTGGCCCATCAATCCATCAGTCACTACTCAACACTTATTGGGCACCTGCTGTATAATCAGCCCTGTTCAAGGTACCAGAGAAAGGAAGGTCTGATCCACAGCATGCCCAACTGCCAGGGGCTGTCAGGAGCCCAATAACAAAACACCAACAAACATGATGAATGAATGAATGCTAAATCATGCAAAGTGAACTACGGGTGCTGGAGAGGGGGGTGCAGAAAATGCAAGGAGTCTCCAGGGTCAGGGAGGGAGGCTCAGTGAAGAAAGTCAAAGTACCCAAAGGTTTTAGATAAGGGGGACATTCCAAGAAGGAAAATGATGGCACATACTGAGCTGTTTGCAGGATTCAAGAACACTAAGAGTAGAGGAAGTATATTGGGAACCCTGTGGGAAAAGCTAATTTTTTAAATAATAATAATAATGAGAAAACAGCTATTACTTGCATGCTTGCTCTGTGCCAGGCACAATGCTGGACACTTTACAGACATCTTTTTAACTCTCACGACAACTCAATGAGGTAGGGTCCTTTCCCAATTTGTAAAGACCCAGACAGGTTAAACATCCCACCCCAAATCACACACTAGGAAGTCACAGAGTGGAGTCTGAACAGTGGGCCTGGCTCCAAAGCCCAAACTCTTCCCACCATCATGCTTCAGTGAGCCTAACGGAGGAGGTTCCCAAGGGCAGGCAGAAGAGCCAAGTGTAACCCAGGAGTCCCAAGCTTCCTCCTCCTTCCTGCCTCTTCCCCTCCCAGAGCCCCCAATTCCCTCTACTCACCCCCAGGTAGGACAGGTGCAGGGGGCCCCTCCAAGGCAGAGGTGGGTGGAGGAGGGGAGAAGCTGGGAGGAGAAGGGGATGGCAGCATCTGGGGATGAGGGGGACACAGAGTTATTCCTAGCATGTAGGAAGGTTTCACCAGCTTTTCCTCTCATCCCATCTTCAATTCCTGTCCCATCTCTCCCCAGTACAGACAGTGGCCAAATGCTTGTATCTGGGTGGGTTGTAGCTGATACACATTTTAACAGCCAATATGTACTGGCACTTGCTATGTCCCAGACATTCTGCTAGCACTTCAAATGCACTAATTCATTCATTCCTCACTACCACCCTGTGAGGTGGGGATTTTTATGATTCCTATGTTAGAGATGAGATTCAGGTTAAGCCATCTATTCGAAATCATGGAGCCAGTTAGTGGAGAGTCCTGGCCCAGGTCTCCTGGCTCGCACTCCTCTGTTCTTCCTGCTGCATTACAACAATAGGTACCCTATGTGAAAGCACCTCCTGTGGGCCACTGTGCTCAGGGCTTGACCTCCATTACCTCTGATCAGAATAGGTAGCCTGAAGAAGTGAGTATTATTATCCCTGTTTTACACATGAAGAAATAAGCCCAGAGATTAAATGCCTGC
Source organism: Equus asinus (assembly GCF_041296235.1). Classification (NCBI taxonomy): domain Eukaryota; kingdom Metazoa; phylum Chordata; class Mammalia; order Perissodactyla; family Equidae; genus Equus; species Equus asinus. The sequence continues at coordinate 38,443,942 of NC_091798.1, read as the reverse complement.
CCAACATAATGCAATAGGAATCTGAACTCAGATCTACCCAGCTCTCTCCACCAAACTCTTAATGAAGACTGCCTTAGTTTCCCTTTTCTTTACCCAGCCAAAGGAGATGGGGAGGCTCAAGCCTCTATAGGAGGTAAACCTGGAGAGGGGAGGGGGGATTAAGATGAATCTGGGACCTCACTACGGTAGGAGGGTCAACCCAGAGATGCCTGGCGGACCCAGAGAGAAGAAAGCCTCACCTGTTCAGGATCTGAGAGTTCAGATGGCCCTGGAGGGCCAAGCAGCTCCTCAACCAGCAGAGAGGGGAAGACCCCAACATGGCCCCCAAATTCTCCCCTCCAGAAGCCGTCATCCACTCCATCCTGGGCCCGGGGCAGCAGGCGGATGAGCGCCCCCTCAGGGAAGCTCAGCTCCTCTGCGCTCTGTCCTGCGTAGCTGTACAGGGCGCGGGCTAGGAACGCTGCCGAAGCCCAGGAGAGAAGGGGAGGGGAGGTGGTGGGTGGTGGTGCTCAGGACCATGACACCCAGGGCAACAACTACTCAGTAACTCTTTTCCATACCTAGGGTCCCCTGACCCAGAATTTCCCTTTCCTACCTGTGGGTTCTGCCCCCGAGGGATTCTCGCTGTCATGGCCGCTCTCAGGGAAGGAGAAGTCCGGGAAGTTGAGATACCGCTCAGGGACAAAGCCTACCTCGCCATGCTGGTTCCGAGCCTGCTCACCCAGCAATGTGAAGAGACAGCAGACTTGCCTCAGCAGTCCACAGCCCTGGCCCTCCTCCACACAGGGTTCTAGCTTTGCCTGGCTGGGTCCTTGCAGGCCACAGAGAAGTCCCTCCTGCCTCCCTCTCCCCTGTCAAGGTCAAAGCCCCGGGTCCATACCCACCTTAACCCATTCGTCAGCATCTCCCTCCTCTATGACCTCCAGCCACTCGCCCTCTGTGATGGTCAGCTCGTCCTCACGCCCTGCCTGGGCCCCACAAGGAAGGATTCAGAACTTGGCTGTCCCCCATCCCTGCCCATCTGAGGTCCCCACCCCCATTCACACCTGATAGCCAAACACAACATGTGCCGGACAGGGGAGGGGCCTGGTGGCAAGGGCTGGGGGGGCGGGCTCCTCAAAGAGCTCCCCTGTCTCCTCACATTCCTCAAAGTCAGAGAGCTCAGCATCCTCAGCCTGAAGGGGGCAGAGAACAGACATCATTGCAGGGCCTGCTCTCAAGCATCCATTGTGTCTCCCACTCCTCCATCCTACCCTTAAAGAATGCAGCAGATCCTCCTCCAAGGTAGTTCACCATGTATCACAAGCAAAATCACCACGGAGCAGGGTAACACTACCAATAACGGCAGACTCACAGTGTTTGTGCTTACTGTGTGCCAGGCACAATGCTAAGTATCTTATGTATGTCACATATGATGTATACTAACCCAGGGTTATTTTGCATAACTATTAACCTCATTTTACTTATGAGGAAACTAAGGCTCAGAACGGTTAAGTCACTTTCCAAGATCACACAACTAGTAAGCGAGTGGCTGGTACTTGAACCCTTACAGTCTTGCTCCTAGAACCTCAGTTCATAACCAGCATCCTATTTTCATTATAAAAGTTTGTTGAGGACTCTATATGCTACAAACGATGCAAAGAATTACACTTAAATGATTTCATTTACGCCTCACAACCATCCTCTGAGTTAGGTACTGTTGGGATTCCCACTTTACAGGGTCTGCCTTCCACTGAGGAGTTTTACCCTCCAGGGTGTGTATGGGTAGGCAGTGGAGGGGGCTTACCGTGGGAGAGAGGTCCCTCTGGGACAGCCGAGCCTCACTGAGCCGTCGCTCCTGCTCCACCTCATCCTGAGCCTGGGTCATGGCTGGCTTCAGCCAGTGCTGCACATCTAGGCCAGCCCCCTGCAGCAGGGCCAGCCGGGCAGCCCCCTTCACCTGGCTCACCTGGCATGGGGAAGAGGGCTCAATCAAGGCTATGGCTGGGCCTGCCTTTGGGAGGTGAGTGGAGCCTCCCCAAATACGTCCACTCTCTACTTCCTGCCTCCCCCCTCCTCGTCATGAGACAGAGGAGTGGAGGGGAGTGTTGCCTGAGGAGGTGGGATCTCAGTGGCCCTATCCCCCAGGGCTTTACCTCACCTGTGCCCGCCTGATGCTCTCCCTCACTTCCTGCAACCGCTGTTCTATGCCTGGAGCCTCTCGCTCCGTAGCCTGCTGCCGCCTCTGCTCCAGCCGCTGCAGCACCTGGTTGGGAAGGCAGAGGACAGGGGTGGGTGGAGATACTATGGGGACACTACTTACTGTGGACCTGCACTTTGCTAGTTGCTTCACACGAATTATGTCGTTTAATCTTCCCTATGAGGAGGGTGCTATCATTAGCCCCACTTTAATGATGAGGAAACTGAGGTCCAGAGAGGTTAAGTCACTGCCTTACTCATGGTTACATAACTGGAAGTAACAGAGCAGGATTTGCACCCAGGTGGGTCTAACTCCAAAAGCTGTGCTCTAAACCACTGTACCACACTGTTGGCTTAAAATGTCTTTCCCTCCCCTCCTGCCTGCAGTCCCAAGACATCCCCAGTGACTCCAGGATCCCCAGCTCTCAGCTCTTCTTGCCCACCCACGACCTCTGCACCCCCCACCTCACCCGATGCCCGTGGTTCTGGATCTTGTAGTCACGGGCAGCTCGGCTCGTCCAGCGCTGAACCTCTTTCTCCAGGCTGCTCTCCCCAGGCATGCTTCCTGCGCCCCCCTCCAGCTCCAGGACACACACCTGATGACCGGGGTAATGTGAGGAGGGCCTGATGCTGCTCCTTCTCTACCCCTCTTCCCTCCAGTTCCCTCTTTGTTTTCCTCTCTCTGTCCTGACCTCCAGGGACAGAGACAAAGAGGTGGGGCACACACTTATGTCCATGGACACAGGTGTGTGTCCATGTGGACACACAGACACAGAGAGTCCCAGGAATGGGATCTGGGTGGAGAGACAGAGGTGGAATGAAGAGGATAGTCACTGAAGGGACAGAAAGGTGGAATGAAGTGTGTTAATTTGTGTCCTGGTGGGAGGGCAGTGAACTGGAGTTCTGAAACACCCTCTCCACAGTTTAACAGCTGCTAAGTCAATATCAGGACAAAGATAATGGGGGAGGAGGCCTAAACCACAGTCCCCTTTACATTTGGCCTGGTTCCAACGAGCAGGGAGGTCTCACCTGATCCGTCCCTGCTGGCTGAAACTGCTGAGGTGGTGTGGGGGAAAATACTCCAGGCTCCTGAAGAAAGAGCTTCAGATCCTCCTCCCAGCTTACCTGGGGGTTGGAAAAAGTCAGTCACTCACTGGCTTCCTCTCCAAGTCTGTCCCCAGCCTCTCATGGAAGAAAGGTGAGAAGGAAAAGGGCAGACATGCAGTGGGTGGTCTGTGTTAGGGGAGAAAGGTAAAAAGGATCTCTGGGGAGCTCTTACAGGGCACAGCCCTCACCTGGGAGGTTGCCTGCCCCCCGCGGTGGGCATGCTCCAGGGCCGTCTCTGCAGCTTCCAGATCAGTGCGGCTCAGTAAGGTGAGGGGGTCCCTCAAGTGTTCCAACAGCTCGCTGACCAGGGCCTGGAGAGAAACCTAAGACACTGACACCTGGCCACCCCCTAGGCCTCTACTGCAAAGCAGTGTCTCTGTCCAGGTTTGGATGGGTGATAGGCATGAAGTATGGGAAAGACGGAAGGAATAAGACATTATATTGCTTCTAATAATAGGCCCTTGTGTACAAAGCACTTAGCAGTTTAAAAAGCACTTTCACATCCATTCTCTCCCTTGAGCCCCATTAGTCTTATAAAGTAGGTAGAGCAGAGGTTATCCCTGATGAGGAATCTGGAGTTCAGAGGGGTTAAGTGTCCTGCACAATGTCATGCAGCCAGCTTGAAGCAGAATCAGAACCAGAACCCAAGTATGCATCTTCTCCCCACCCTAAGCAGGCTAGTTCCCTAGCACCGCCCAGCCTCATAGTGGTGGGAAGCAGGGAGAAGCCCTCCCCCCTTGTTGTTGAGAAGCACAGGTATCTGGGCTGGGACTGGCCTTGAGCAGGGTCGGCAGTTCCTCCTGGTAGTAGTGGTCAAGGTGGGCATTTGTGGCTGCCAAGTTGAGCAGGTACTCATTGCGGGCCACTCGCAGCTGCTGGGAGTACTGGGCTGACTGAGCGGACAGCTAGGAGGGGAAAAGAGTGTCAAAAGGGAGCCCTGGACCCTTGGGGTCCTTCCAAGGTCAACCCAGATCCAGAATGGATTCTCACATTATTGAGATGCCTGGCACTACACTGAAAATTTTACATACAACTCCTGCTCAAAATCCTCTAGTGGTATCTGCATACATTTAAAATAAAATCCCAACTGCTCCTTACTGTGGTCTACCAGGTCCAACATAAGCTGCCCCCTGCAACCTCTCTGACCTCTTTTCACAGTGCTCGGCCCTTTGCTCACAGTGCTCCAGCCACACTGGCCTTCTCTCAGTTCCCTGAGCCTACAAAGTTCCCACTCAGAGCCTCTGCACTCACCATTTCCTCTCCCCGGAACGTTCTTCCCCTAGATCTTTGGCTGGCTCCTTAACACTCAGGTCACCTGCTCAGAGCGGCTTTCTCTCTAAATTACACTCCTGTTACCCTTTATCATAGCACTTTGTTTTATTTTCATTTACTCTAATTATTTATTTGTTTATTTACTATCTGTCTCCCCTCAACAGGCTGTGAGAGCAGCAACTCCATTGGTAGTGTTCTCCACTGCATCCCAGTGTTTAGAGCAGTGCCCATACACAGAAGTCCTCAATAAATGCATATTAAAGGAATGAAGAAGAAAAGTACTATTTCCATTTTATAGATGAAGAAAATGAGGCTCAGAGAGATCCAGTTAGTTAACCAAGGTTACACATTTAGGAAGCAGGGGAGCCTCGATTCAACCCAGTCTCTCAGACTTATGCCCCTGGGTTCCAAAGCACTAAACTACTCTGCCCACCTCTTTCCTGCCTCCTACTCATGCCTGCAACCCCCAAACCTTAGTGCTGAGTTTCTGGAGGCTGGTCCTGGTGTGGAAGAGCCCATGGTCACTTCGGTTCAGCCTGTGCAGGAGAGGAAGTGGAGTGGGGTCAGGACCAGCCTTGGTGCCTCGGCTCCACCCCGACCCTCACCCAGGCTTCCTAACTCCCCATGACCCCACCTGGCCTGGACATCAGCCGCCTTCTCCTGTGCCAAGGCCCACACGCGTTCCCGCTGCCCATACAGCTTCTGACTTCGGCTCAGCTCCCTGACAGACTGCAGCACCTCAGCCTGCGCTCTCTGGAGGTTCTCCGCTCCCTAGGGGTATAGACACACAATGTCCTAACACAGACCACCTCCAGCCCCAAGCCAGCCCTTCCTTCATCCCATCCACTGAGCCATACCTTCCTAAGCACCTGCTCCTTGGCACTCCGCCCTGTGCCCCCTGCCAGGTCACGGTATCGGTCGGACGCCTGGAGCCGGGCTTGGCCCCCAGCCACGGTGGCATCCAGCAGGCAGCGCCAGGCACCAAACACCATCCTGCCTCTCCCCAGAGAATGTCTATGTTGAGGAGGGGAGCACTCTAAAGCTTCATGAGACCCCCAGCCCTGCCCCAAACACCATGGGAGACAGAGTGCTTTCCCATCCCCCCTCGTCTAGGAGCCCATCAATCGATCAGCCCATTAGCTCAGCCACAAGGATCACTCATGCCCTCCACCCCCTACCCACAGTGTCCTTGCCGGGTCAGCTTCTCTCCCGCTGCTGTGTCAGCTCTACCTCGAGCTCACGTGCCCTCCCCCACCACTGGGCCCTCATCCCCATAGGTTCTGGGGTCGAGCTCCTCGTCCCTTCTTGGCCACTTGCCCCCCTCCTTCATGGGACTCGCCTGCTGTCCATCTCCCCACTCCGCTGTCCTTCTCTCTTCAGGAATGGCCCAGCCAGTTTCTGGAGTGCCTGGTGGGAAAGCCATCACAGACCCAGTTCCCTTTCAAACTTCCCAACTGGGAGAATATGGGATCAAAGTATAATAATGCCATTCACTGGATGCATATTATGTGCCACTCACTTTGCTAAGTGCTTTACATACATTAACTTATTCCATCTTTACAACAACCCTACATGAAGGTACAATTATTATTATTACCATTTCATAGAGAAAGAAACTGAGGCCAAGAATGGCTAAATAACTTCCCAAGGTCACAAAGCTAAAAAGTAGCACAGCAGAGATTTGACACAAATCTGCCTGACTCTACAAATTTGCACTTGACCAGAAGAGGGGTATGTGTGGAGGGACACTGCTGGTAGTGTAGAACAAAAGGGAAGGTCCAGAGAAAGGCATCCCATACCTGCCCATACTCTCGTTCAATGGCTGCCCTCTGCTTGCTGTAGGATCTGTGGAGATTAGGGGGTGGGGTGTTGTTACTGTTTGGTCCCCTTCTCCCACCCTCAATCCTCTCCTCAGCCTGGGCAGGAGGAAGAGGGAAGCCAGGCCTAAAGTGTGACTACACCATGAGGGAATGAGACTGAAGACAGAGTCCTTGAGATCACCTCGGGCAGCCGCAACAAAGGACAACCTCACCTCATTGCTCAGAGCCTCAGCGGGATCCTCCCCACCCATGGAGAACCATCTGTGGGCTTGGAGGTGAGGACTGATGGGGGGCCTGGGTACAGTGTCCGCCAGCCTTCCAACAGGTCTAGAAGAGGGAGGGGGGATTCTGCCCTAAGCTTGATTGTGGAGGTGGAAGCAGTGGTATGGAGTCAACGAGTTTGAAGGAGATACCCCGTGTGTTTGTGTGTGTTGGAGTGGGAGAGGTCATAATTCCTATTTGGTATCTGGGGAGGCAGGCCTAGGCTGAGGGCTGTGAACGGATGGGCTGGAAAGCTCTTCGTCTCTCGCCCCCCAGCCCCACCCCCTGCCGCCCCGCCCCGACGCTGTATGTCGGAGGAGAGATGCAGCGCCCGACCGCGAAGGTGAGGGTTTGTGGAGGGAGTCGGGGGGGTCAGGGGCTACCTGATGTCCTCCAGCAGATCTGCCTCCCTCTGCTGCCGGGTCTGAAGGATGTTCAGCTGCTCCAGGAAGCGAAGCTTCACTTCCTGGGCCGGCTTCACCTATAGGGATAAGAAGAGGATGAAGACCCCCCCGCTCCCGCGCGGAGACCCGAAAAACACTCCGCGCAGGGAGCCAGGGAGCCGTGAGGGGGCGGGGCCAGGGAGTGGCTGGGCTGTTTCCTCGGTTACTTCTGGGCTGGGCCCTGACTCTTTCCCACTCCTTGTCCCCCACCGCGGATCTGGTGCCCCCTTAGCCCCCTCCCCTGCCCTAGCCCGCCAGGAGTCCCCATTCCCAGATGAAGCTCACTTTTCGGGGCGGCGGCTGCATCTCCGCTCTGGCCCAAGCAGCAACTCGACTCCGGAACTCGAAGAAGCCCCGCCCACGACTAGGCCCCGCCTCGGACCCGGCCCGGCTCCGCCCCCGCCCCGCCCACGTCTGGTCGCAGTGCGCGCCCGGCGGCGAAGCGCCAGGGGGCCGCCGAGAAACTACGTAAACCTCTGTTATTGCTGCAAATGCCCCGGAAAGGGTCGGGGCCGCCGGCTGGACGCCGCGTCCGCTGGGAGGTAGGGGGAACCCCAGGTTTGTGAGTCAAGACGCCTGGGTTCTATTTCTAGTGGAGCCGCTGACTCAGCTCGTAATTATTTCTAATCATGTATTTACATATGCAGATCTTCTGTTCCGGCGCGAAGAGTGAAGAATGGCGAGGAACTCAATCTGTCACTGGATGCCTGAGCGAAGATGCGTCTGACCAGGGAGAGAAGGCTGGTCCCAGACCTTTCCCAATTCCCACTGAACTGGAAAAGCCAGCATGAGCCGGGATGAGAAAGACGCCTGGAGCCTGGAAGGAACCAATCTCAGAGGAAAACACAGGTACATCCCTGGCCAATGGAAACTAAACAGTACCAACGAGAGGGAGATAAGCATAGGACCTTTCGGCCCCAAAAGCCCCCATCACCTTTAGGATCTGCCCTTCAGGCTCTGCACATCAGGATTTATCAGCCCCAGCACTCCTTGCTGAGGACCCATGCACCCTTTCCTCATCCCCCTCACCTACCCTTGGCCCACGCCCCTGTCACCACACCCCCGACTTGGAAAAGGCAGTGTTCTGTGGCCCCAAATGCCAGATTCACATATGTAACAGCCCATGACACTTCCATTTGTATATCTGATAGGTACCTCAAACTTCTAAAACTTCTCCTTTCAACCTCATGATCCCGCCCCAGTCACCTCCCCCAGGTAACATACTAGATGGCACCACTCTCCATCCAGTTAGTAAAGTCAGAAACCCAGAGTCAGTGTGCCCTTTCTCCTACCCCCACATTCTATCCACCAGCAAATCCTATAGCTTCCTATAGGTTTCTATTTCTAAAACAATATCTCCCATTGATCCACTTCCCTCAATTTCCAAAACCACCAACCTAGTCCAAGCCCCCATGAGCAGTCTCTTGGTCTAATATCTGGTCTCTTTGCTTCCACTCTTCCCCGCTGCAACCCATGGTTCACAAAACATCCAGAGTGATTGATCTTCTTTTTTTAAAAAAAAATGGAAATAAGATCTCATCACTCTTTTCCTTAAACCTCCTCAACTGCTTCAGAATAAAACCCAAATGCCCTAGCATGGCCTAGAAAGCTACGCATGATCTGGCCCCTGCTGATGTTTCCTACTTCAGCTCGTTCTCTTCTGCTCCCCACTCACTGTGCTTTGGCCACTCCAGCCTCCTTGCTGTTCCCCCAACAGGCTAAAGTCTCTTCCCACTGCAGAACCTTCATGCCTGCTGCTTTCCCTCTCCAGAAGCGCCTTCTCCCAGCACACGCCACACGTCTGGCTTCTTACCCTTAAGTTTCAACTCTTCACAGAGGCCTCCCCTGTCCACACAGCCTAAAGGCCACCTCCACCATCACTCTCAAGAACATCACTTTGGTTTAGTTTCTTCACAGCACTGAATTCGTTTGTGGGTATTTTCTTTTTTTTTTTTTTTTGAAGATTTTATTTTTAGGGACCGGCCCGGTGGCACAGCCGTTAAGTTCGCACCTTCTGCTTCTCAGCGGCCCTCGGTTCGCCGGTTCACATCCTGGGTGCAGACATGGCACTGCTTGGCAAAAAGCCATGCTGTGGTAGGTGTCCCATGTATAAAGTAGAGGAAGATGGGCATGGATGTTAGCTCAAGGCCAGTCTTCCTCAGCAAAAAGAGGAGGATTGGCAGTAGTTAGCTCAGGGCTAATCTTCCTCAAAAAAAAAAAAAGATGTTATTTTTATTTTATTTTTTCCTTCTTCTCGCCAAAGTCCCCCAGTACATAGTTCTGTATTTTAGTTGTGAGTCCTTCTAGTTGTGGCACGTGGGATGCTGCCTGCCCCTGCACAGCCCGACGAGCGGCACTAGGTCCGCGCCCAGGATCTGAACCTGGGAAACTCTGGGCCGCCAAAGTAGAGCATACGAGCCCAACCACTCAGCCACAGGGCCAGCCCGTGTTTTCTGTTCCCCCTCTACAGTGGAAGCTCCATAAAAGCAGAAGCCCCATCTGTTTTGTTCATACTAGATCCCCAGGACCTGGAACCAATTAGGTACTCAATACATATTTGTTGAATGAATGAATGGATGAACGTATGAGTGAATAAAAGAATGGTAGCCTTTTGGTTCCAAGATTTATTAACAATGACCCATCCTTTTGGCTCCTCTTTGCCTCAGCTCCCAACCCCAATCAACCTCCCCACTCCATGACTCCACTGTAGTCCCTGAATATAGGGGTAGGATGGACTTAGAGATCATTCAGATCTTAGGCTTCCAAATCCTTTTTTTCTTTAATGCAGTAAAACCATTCTGTTAAAACCCCAACTCTCTCACAGAACCCCTACCTATCAAATATATAAAGCAGGAGTTGCCATTGTCGGGAAATATGTGGGGCTTACAGCTCTGAGAGACAGTCTGACTTCACTGCTCTCCTTATTTCAGTTACCTCATGGTACAGATAAGTGAGCGGAGGCTCACTCTCTGGGCAGGACACAGCCTCCAGAGCCCTCAGTCCTGTGCTCCTTCCACACTATCACTGGATTCTGGAGTCTTTTCAGCCAGAGCAGAGGAAGCTCCTAGCCATGTCTGCCATGTTGAGAACTCGGGTCTTTTGGTTCCCTACTCCCTCAGACTCGTCCCAGGGTCATGTGAGGGGCTGGCTGGAGGGTGGACTGGAAGGGCAGGGAGGTTGGGTGGGGAAGCCAGGCATCTGTGTTGCAAGGCCATTGGGGCTTGGGGCCTGGGGGCTGGAGGGCTGGGAGGGGCTGCCCGGGCCTGTGGTGGTTTCTCCCTTCCTCAGGATGAGGCTACTGAGCTCCTGGAGCAGCTGCTCCTCCAGGGACCCATGTGCCTGGGGGCTGCCTTTGGAAGGGGGGCCTGGAGGGGGCTCAGGTGGCCTCTCCTCCTGGCCCAGGGTGCCTGGCTTGGAGAGAAGGGGTTGATCAAAGGACCTCTGGCTGGCAAGGGAGGTCTCTGGCTTGGCTGTCCGCTCCCGAATGGTGGAAAAGGAGGTGGAGGTGTCCTTGGTAAGCTCGGGGAAGGCCCCCACTTCCTCGTACACTGGCTCTTCATACACAGGTTCCTCCAGTTCCTCTTGCTCCTCCACAGACCCCTGGGATGACTTCATTGGCTGGATGGGAATGGGGTGGCAGGAAGCAGGCACAGCATTAGAGTTATCAGATTACTAATCACTCACATTTATTGAGCTCGTCCTCTCAGCCAGATGCTGCAAAATACTTTGCATGTATGATATCAAAACAACACTGTACAGTGGGTTACACTGCAAGTGAATGAACTGAGGCACAGAGGGGTTAAGTAGTTTGCCCAAGATCACACAGAGAGTAAATGGTAGAGCTGGGGCTTGAACCCAGGTCTGTCTGACTCCAAAATGCACTCACTTAACCACTTTGCTTCTATTTCTCAGATCCTGAGGTCACTTCCCCCTTTTCTCACCACATCCTACCATCCCTCATTTTCCTCATTCTTTCTGACCTGAACACTCACTCACTTGCTCTTTCTCTCTCTCGTCTCCCTCTCTCTTCTCTCTCTCTCTCTCACACACACACACACACACACACACACACACACACACACACACGCCGATGGCCTTCATCAGGACAAATTCAGAAAGCACACAGGTTCAGGCAGCACAGAGGAACACAGGGCTGACAGGCACACAGCTGGAGCAGGCACAGTACTCACAAAGAACATGGACAGGGTCCTCCGGTTGTGAAGTCGCCGCTAGGCAGAGGTGGGGTGGGGGTGAGGGGAGGAGAAACACAGAGACACAGTGAGGCCTGGCAACAGGAGCCAGGGGTGGGGAGTGGGGGCACAGAGAAGGCAGAGGGGGGCACCAGGCTGGCAGGCACACCACTCCCTCCTACAGTGTGGCAAGGGCACTGGCAGGGACCAGGAGGGTTGGGGCAGGCGGGGGGACCTCACCAGCGTCTGATTGGCCGAGAGGAGGGTGGCCCCACTGTCATCCCCACGGATGGGCAGCAAAGGCATGGTGCCAAACTTCTGACGGGCGAGGTCAGAGGAGGATCGGCGTCGTAAGACCACTGGCTGCTGGTCGTCATGCTGGAGAGAGGGTGAGGATTGGCACAGGAGGGTTTGGGAGGTGCTGAGGGGTAGAGCTGGGACCACAGACCTAATCCTCAGCCCTCTCCTTCCACTCACCTGAGCTTTGAGGATGCTCGTGGTCCAGTCCCACATCTCATCCTCATCAGTGCAGGACAGGTAGCTGGGGGTGATCAGAGAGGAATTAGCAGGAGTGGAGGGGTCACAGCTATAGGGATGGAGGATAGCAAAAGTGAAGAGATAGAGGATGGCAGCAGGGTTGGGTCAGAGGAAAAGCCAGGCTGGGAGGTACTCACAGGTGCATCTTCTCCAGTATCAACGTGAAGCCCCACCTAGAAGCACAGGATAATAGTGATGGGGTGATCAGAAAGGCCAGAGGGGTGATGGCAGGAAGGCCCTAGAAGTGTGGGCTGGGGAAGAAAACTCACGGTGTCGGAGGCTTTAATTTCTTGCGGATTCCGAGGTAGACCTTGGCACCTTCCAAAGGCCACTCCCGTTCTGGTTTAGAGCTCTGAGAACATGAAGGGAGTCAGTGAGGTTGAGAGGTGAGAGAAGGATCACGTTTAATGAGGTCGTGAAGTCAGGGAAGCATTTGACTTCTCACTAAGGTCAAAGGGCCAGGAAAGCAATGAGATTGATGAGAGTATGGGCTGTGGAGCGAGAGGGTCTGTGCAGTCATGGCTCCTCCCACATAGCCCCCAAGCATCCCTCCCCGCTGGCCACAGAGCCCCACCTTCTTCTCCTTGAGCAGCAGCAGGCAGCGGCCACGCACCAGAAAGAACCGCTCCTGGAAGCGGTTTCCCAGCAAACGGGGTGGCTCCTCCCGACACCGCAACAGCCCCACCCTCGGGCTCTCTCGCCGGATACCTGGCATAAATGGGCAGTGCTAGGTGGAGCGTCCTGGGGGAGAAGCTGGGGGTGGGGGTGCTGGGCTGAAGAAGGAAGCTCACCTGTGAAGAGGCACCCGGCCTGGGCCAGGGAGACTTTTCTCAGGAGCAGGGAGGCTGAGCAGGGCTCTGGGAGCTGGCACCATTGTAGGGCCTGCTCTAGGACCCTTTCCTTGGGGTGCAGAGGCCGCTCTAAGAAGCAAGGTGGGGGTGGGTATCAAATAGAAATCCACAGCCTGGAGCCCCCAATTGCTCTCCCACCAGCCATTCATTCATTCATCCATTCCACCATCTAGCCACAGACATTTACTTTAGCACTGACTCTCTGCCAGGTACTGTGCTGGCCCTTGGGGTACAGTGGTGAGCATCAAACACAGGGCCTGCCTTCACATAGCCCGCAGCCTAGTCAGGAAGCAGAGAGTAACAGAGAAGTCAACAAGATAATTAAAGACAAATAATTAAGAAACAATAAGAAGCTGAGAGAGAATAATGGCAGTTACTGAGATAGGGTGATCAGGGGAGGCCTTTCAGAGGAGGCATTTGGAGATGAGACTTAGAGGCCTGAAGGATTAGGAAGAACAAGCCATGCTAAGATCAGAAGGAAGAAGATTTCAGGTATGACAAGATGCAAGAACAAAGGCCCTAAGTTAGGTAAGATGTGGTTGAGGAACTAAACAGCCAGAGTGACTGGGGCAAAGAGAATGAGTTATGCGAGATGAGGTCCAAGAAATCAGCAAGGGCCAGACATTCAGGGTCTTGTGGGCCATAACAAGGAATTTTATTTTAAGTCCAATGAGAAGCCATGAAAGGTTTTAACCATGGAAATGGCACGATCTGATTTCTGCTTGAAATGTTCATTTGGCTGCTGTGGGGAAAACGGACTGTCAGAAGGCAAGAATGGAACACTGGCCAACTATTCTCTTTCTGGGACCGAATATTTTAGTGGTTGACGTTGGGGATCAGAAAGATAATGGTGACTTTGACCAGGGTGGTGGCAATGGTGGAGATGGAGAGAAGTGATAGATTCCAATAGAATCTACAGGACTAGTTGTTTGGGCTGGGTATGAAGATGAAGGAAAGAGAGGAGTCCTAGAGGACTCGCAAGTTTCTGGCCTTGATAACTGGGTGAATGGTGGTGCCATTGACTGAGTTAGGAAAAACTAGGAAATGGCCTGGGCTTTTTGTTAGGGGAGGAGGTTGGGAATTGAGTTTGGTCTTAGACGTTTTAAATTTGAGATGCTCATGAGATGTACAAGTGGAGGTGTCAAGTAGGCACTTGGATATGTGAGCCTGGAATTCAGAGTAGAAGTCTGGGCCAGAGATAAAAATCTGGTGGCCAGCTTATTAATGACATTTAAAGCCATGGGAATGGATGAGCTCATCCAAGGAGAAATGTAGACAGAGAAAAGAAAAGCATCCAGGATTTGAGCCCTGGGTCCCTCCAACATTTGGAATCTGGGCAAAAGAGGAAGAGAAGCCTCCTGTGAGGTGGAAGGGAAACCAAGGGTTTGTAGGGTCCATGAAAGCCAAGAGAAGAGAGAGTATTGAAAAAGAAGGAGTGGCCAACTGTATGGAATGTCCACTCACATGCAACGTCCTCACATGAGGACAGTGTCTACTGTATTTGTCATTGGTGACTTTGACCCCCCACCACATGTACACACACACAGTCATACTTACCAAGCTCCCCATGCTCAAGAATCTCAAATGTCATCCACAAGTCTGTCCCAGCGGCCGTCCCCCGCATCTCCAGTACCTGGTTAGTCAGCTCCTCGGCAGTCAGTGTTGGGGACACCTGGGGTCAGGACAAAAGCAGAGAACTCATGCCGATCAGGCCATTAACCCTGCCCTCCATCCTCCCATCTCTGCTCCTGTCCCCTCAGGACTGACCTTTAGGGTGACACAGTTGTCTGGGAGCTGTTGCTCTATATAAACCTCCATGATGAGGTCTCCAGCCTGGGACAGCTGAGGGGAGGGGTAAAGAAGTCAGGAGGACACAGAGGATGCAAAGAGTCAAGGACTCCTCATGTTGCCTCATAAATGCTTCCCCCACACAGAAGTCTCCTCCCAACCCTCACCCCCAAGGTCGCTCAGGCCCTTAAAAGGGAGAACTCCAGGACTGGTGGGACCCCAAGGCTGCACAGGTGCTTCCCAAGGCAGAGCAGCTTACTGCTTGGGGGTCAGGTTTGGAGTCAGACTGTCTGGGCTCCAACTCTGCCCTCACTACAGAATGACCTTGAATAAGTGACCCTCCAAGACTCAGTTTCTTTATTTGAAAAAACTGGGACTACCTCCTTCCTGGAGTTATGTGCTGCTAACGTGAGAGGACAGGTGCTTGGACTGTAATCAGTCCTCAGCCGTCTGCCACTGTATTTAGTATGATTACAGTAATCTCACCTCGCTGTCTGCCTTAGCTAACTCTTCCTTGGATGGCTTACATGTGGAACTGAGGTTGTCTGCCACCATTTGATGATGACAAATCCTCATGGTGGAATAAATGGAGCAAATCTTAAACCAAAGCCCCCTCCCCCAAACATTCCCCTCCTTGAGTTTCTCCTGTGTCCCGGAAAGCTGGGGGCCAGTGTCCAGAAGCAGAAGGTCAGCTTCCTATCTTGATGTCCCCTGCTGGCCCACTCAGGAGTCTGGAGTCAGGACAAGTTACCTGCACATCCTTCCAGGTGGTGATAAGACTGACCTCCAAGTCAATCTGAGCTACCTGGTCAGAGTCGATCTGTGGAAGAGCCAAGAGGGCGTGTGTGGGCACGCGTCGGGGGTGCGGGGTGGGAGTGCTAGGAAAGGAGGGAAGCAGGGAGAGATATGCAAGATCAGAGCACCCGTATGAGAGGGTTTGAGACCAGAAGAGCTAAGAACCAGTGGGGCAAGGATGTTAGGAGCAAAGTTATGGGAGGGAGGGGCCCAGGGCTCTGGGAGATAGTTTCTGATGCAGAGGTGAGCAGGATCCAGAGTCCAGGAAGAGGGACTGTAGGTCCGTGGTCACGAGAGCTTACATCAAAGACAGAGATGTAGCCGTCGATGAGCTCCTGCAGCACCCGCACCTCGTGCTCCCCTCGCCCGTCTGTCTGGAACACGCTAGGTGCAAACAGCAAGGCCAGGTTCCTCGTGCACATCTGGTTTAGAGCCGCACACTTCTGCACCCTGCAGAGGGGTGTGAAGGGCATGAGGAATGCAGTTTGTGCTCACCCGTTCATCAACCCATCCATTCATTCAGTAAACACTTACCAAGCCCTACTGTATGCCAGGCCCTGGGCTAAGCCCTTGGGATACAGCAGTGAGTGAGACACAAGCCTCAAGGAGCTCCCAATCCAGGGGAGAGACAGATGAGCAGTGGGTGATTTTAAATAGAGTAGGGGTCAGCAAACTTTTTAGGTAAAGGGACAAATAGTAAACATTTTAGGCTTGCAGGCCATACAGTGTCTGTCATAACTCCTCAGCTCTGCTGTTATAGTATGAAAGGAGCCATAGAAAATATCTAAATGAATGGGCATGGCTTTACATTTTATGTATAACACTTCATTTGCAAAAACAAGCAAGGGCTGGATTTGGCCCACAGGCCATCATTGGCCAGCCCCTGTGACAGGGTATAATCAGTACAGCATAGCCGGGCTTCCCCCCAGAATCACTTGGAGACCCGTCTCCCCAGCAGACTGGTTAAGGAGGATCTGCATCTTATTCTTCTGTGTCTCCTACATCGAATCCTTTGCCTGGCATAGAATAATAAAATGAAATAATATTGATTGCTCACTATTTCTGAATGCTGACTACATACGTACCAGGTGCTGTAGTAAGAATTTCACAAAGATTATCTGATTTAACTTTCACGTAACCTATGAGGTGGGTACTATTCATTACACCATCTTCCTCTTTCAAATAAGGAAACTGAGGCTCAGAGAGAGCAAAGAACTTATCCAAAGTCACACGCTAGACTAGTGGAGCCAGATCAAGGCCTAGGTCTGTCTGACCCCAAAGCCCTCACTGTGAATCTTTACGCTGTGACACCTTCACTTAAAAACTGTTTGTGGGGTGAATGAACGAATGTAAGCACAAGGGTTGGACAGAGGTGATGAAGGGTCAGTGAGGGAGCCTGCAAGAGGCCTGGCTATACTGACCGATAGAGATGCCCGATGAGGGTGGCCAATGTGCGGCGGTTGACCCTCGGCAGGCAGCCAATCACTTCTTTGTATTTCTCCAGCCTCTGATTCTTCTGGGGCAGCTCTGGGGTGGAATGGGGGAGGGTTGGAGAGGATTGGAGAAGGGAGGGTGGGGCGATTTTTAGAGGAAAAAACCCAGGATGGACGGGTCTCTGCCCCCTTCCCACCTTCCCTGAACTAAGTCCCTGGGGATCCTCGCAGGGAGAGTGGGGGGTGGGAATGCTGGGGAGAGGGGCTGCCCAATCCCACATGAGAGCTTCAGGGATTCTGTTGGGGTGGGTGGGGTTCCTGGGTGGGCCTTGGTTGCCTGTGAGGAGTTCTTAAGGATCTTGGGAGTACCGGCAGCCTCCCTCCAGCGAGGCAGCAACCGTGCAGAGGTCACAGGGTCATCGAGCTCTCGAAAGAAGCGCTTGAGGGTGTCAGTGACATCCTCCACAAAGTGCTCCCCTGGTCGGAGCTTCACTGACCGGGCATCCCGCCGGAAGTCCGCCAGGAGCCGCAGGCTGCGGGCACGGGCGCCCCCTTTCCGGTATACGCCCTCCAGCCGGAGCCCTGAGAACAGCCAACATATCAGCTCACCACTACCCAAAGACTCCCACCACCTGCCCAGCATCCCACCCATGACCCCCCGACATGGTATGTGGCTACTGGGGGGTAGAGGGGTCAGAGAGAAGGAAATCTTCCTCCATGGTCTTGCTTCTCAGGTCCCTGCTCAAGTCCTCATCTTCAGACTGTGCATCCCTCACAGCCCCATCACTCACAGCAGCCCCCATCACTCTCTGTCTCCTCACCTCTTTTACTTTTAAATAGCACTCTCTGAAAACACCTTACAGGTCCTCCTTATTTGCAGATCATCATATTTGCAAATTCACCTACTTGCTAAAATCAATGTGTGTGGCACTTTTTCAGTCATGTGTGAACATGCACAGAGCAGAGAAAAATTTGAATTGCCTGATGGACATGTTCCCAGCTAACGCCTCATACGGTAAACAAATGTTCTTTTCAGATTTACAGCCACATTTTTTGTATTCTTGTGCTTTTTTTGGTGATTTCACTGTTTAAAATGGCCCACAAATGTAGCGCTGAAGTGCTGTCTAATGTTCCTAAGAACAAGAAGGCTGTGACGTGCCTTATGGGGAAAATACGTATGTCAAATAAGCGTCTTTCAGGCGTGAGTTACAGTGCTGCTGGCTGCGGGTTCAAAGTTAATGAATCAACAATATATATTAAATAAAGTGTCTTTAAACAGAAACACACATAAAATAAGATTATGTATTGATCAGTGGATGAAAATGCGATCAGAGGGTTCCAAGAACCTAACCCTGTATTTCCACAGGGGCAAGGATTTAGTATGCATTGATTCAGTGATTGCAGTGGCCTTATAGAATAGAACTACCGCGAATAATGAGGACCGAACTTGTTTTCTTATTTATTACCCATCTCTCCCACTAGTCTCTGAGCTTCATAGAACCTTCCTGTTCATTGCCATATCCCTCGAGTCTGGCACATGGGAGCAGCTCAGTAAATATCTGTTGAATGAAGGGTAGTGGTGCGAGGACTGTGGAGGAGCGGGTATGAACACCCATACTCTTCCTCCAGGGCTTTTCCCTGGGCCTCTGACTTCATTCCTCCTCTGAACACGAGGGAGGCTGAGAAAGGGCAGAGGTCTAGTGAGTGGGGAAGTCACTGCAGGAGGCTACTGCCAAGGCGTGGAGACTGTCATGAGCCCCTGACTACACAGTGTCCAGGTTGTAAGCACAGCTATTTGTAGGTTCGTGGATGTGCCTTTTCCCCCTTACTCCCCTCCTTAGTGTTGTGTGAATTTTCCTTCCCAAGAGTCCAGCCTTCTAATGGGGGTTTGCTGGGGAGATAGAATCCACTTGATCCTTACTGAGGCTGGAGAATAAAGCAGAGGTCAAAAACTCACAAAGAATTCTGAGAGCCACTTGCATAGCTGATCCTTTATGCCTTGAAAACCTCCCACACAGAATAATTGTGCTGAAACCTTCAAGGATGTGGCTGCATAGCTTGGCTCTGGCCTCGTGGCTGCCCCCTCTTTGTTCTCTACGGCTCGACATCTCCAGTCACATTGCAGTGCCATGCTCTCTCCATGCCCACGCCCCAGTAACTGCTACCCTGGAACACTTACTACCTGCCAGGTCCTGCGCTAAATGCTTTACATGTGTTATCTTATTATCACAACTATCCTGGAAGATGAGGACTGTTAATAGCCCCATCTTACAGATGAGGAACTGAGGCTCAGAGTGGTAAAGCAGCTTGCCAAGGGTCATACAGCCAGTTGCCCTCAGGCTGCAGTCTCTGGAGGCAAAGGTCTTGCAGGGAGATCACCCCCTTGGCTGCATTCATGTTCCCCATCCCCCACTGGCTCAGTATTGGCCAGTACCCACTCACCATGCTGGGTGACAAAACTGATGCAGGCATCAACGATAATGGGGATGTCACCCCGGCTCATCTGCTGCTCCTGCAGCCCTGTGCCGCCCCCACCAGCTGCCCCTTCAATGGCCGCACTCCACGCTGAGAAGTCCAGCCGGCCCTCCCCCTGCAGATACAGGGTCCTGAGACCCAGGAAGCCTGAGTCAGAGCCGGCTCCCAGGATCACAAGAACCACACATCTCAGAGCCACCAGCAGAGGGCAGCAACACCCAACCCAGAGGGGCCCCTGAACTAGGGAAGTGACTTTGAGGAAGTGGGCAGTGGTCCAGCAGGCCAAGGTGGAGGATGTGGGCTGGGCTCTAGAAAGGCTGGCCTAGGGTCAAAGGCAGTGGCAGCACTTACCTTCCTGTCTCCACCAGGACCAAATGCTCCTTCTTGTCTGGGGTGTCAGCTGCCGAGACCACACCTGGGAGGAGAATCATCGGACATTATCATCATCATTGTCTTCATCATAGTAACGAATATTTATTAAGTATTTAAGGTATGTAGGTGCCAGGCTAGGAGCCTTACGAAAAATGCTGCATTAAATCCTATGAAGTACCTACTATTATCCCCATTTTACAGGTGACACATTAAAGCTCAGAAGGTTAAATAACTTGCCTCAGATTACTTGCTATAAAATGACAGAGCTGAGCTTGAACTCAGGTCTCTTGTCTCCAAAGCCCTAGGAACATTATCCTACACTGTTCCTCTTTTAGGAGGAAGTGAGAATACCCAGGCCCCTCTCCCAGTCCCCAACCAGCAAGTGACTCCAAATAATGATAACAACAATAACATTTATAACATATAACATTTATTGAACACTTACAAGATGCCTCCTTCCAGGCTCTGTGATAAGTGTTTTACACGTATTGCCTTATTTGGAACTCACTACAACTCTATTATTGTGCCCATTGTAAAGATGAGGAAACTAAGGCACAGAGAGGTTAAGTAACTTGTCCAAATTTACAGCTAGGAAGTGATGGAACTGGAGATCTAAAACTGGGCAGTATGACTCCAGAGCTTGTGCCGGAATCCTCTGTGTTCTGCTGTTTCCCATAGGGACCCCCAAATAGATGAAGGTCCACGACCCCCTACCATGGCCACCCTTCGTCCAAGTCCCCACCACTGCTCACTGATCTCCTGTAGCCGCCGCAGATGCACCATGTCCTCAGGGGCTGGGGGGCCAGGACCCGGTGCCGGACACAGGAAGAGGTGGTCACCACGAAGAAGTCCGAACCCTGACAGCCAGAGGCCAGGGGCCAGGGCTGTATGAGATGGGGACCGCAGCCACAGGCGGCCCAGCCGAAGCAGCCCGGGGCCCAACAGCTGGTGACAGCTCAGCGGGGAGAACCACTGTGAGGAGGATGAGGACATAGAGAGGAGGACGGGGAAAGAGACAAGAGGTGGGGGAGAGACATAAGAGTGAGAGGGACAGAGAAGGGCAGTGAAAGACATGAAGAGAAAGCAGAAGAAAGAGGAATGAAAAGGGATGGGGAGAGAGCAAAGGAAGGACCCAAGGAAAAGACAAGAGATGACGGAAAAAGACAGGAAGAAAATTAGATTCAATTTGCTCCAGCCAACACACAGAAGACCCCTGTGTGGCAGCCTCAGGCCCTTAATTGGGATGTAGGGGTGGGAAAGAACGGATAACCAAAATGCTATAACCGAAGCATCATGATGCCCTGGGAGGTCCCACCACCAGAGGGAGCCGAGGAGAGGCTTCACCGAGAATGGAGTGTTTGAGATGGACCTCAAAGAAATGCTTCTCAAACCACCTGTGGTCATGGAACAGGGAGTTTTTTCTTTTCTTTTTTTTTAAAAAAAATTTCCAATCTCCTCACTAACTAATATAAAAACCAATAAAAATGAATTACTAGAAAAATGAAATGAAAAAAAGAAAGACATACATAATATAAGCCCCCAATTTTTATAGTTAGATTCCACACGAGATCACTGTCAAATTGCTAGGAAAGATTCTAAATGCTGACTGTCAACTTCTGTACTGATCCTGTCACCGGCCATGACAAAGAGTCCATGAGCCAGTATGGTGTCACAGTCTGCAGACCACACTTTGGGCAGCACTGCCTTAAAGGATGGGCTAGATTTTGGGGAAGGAATAAGAGGAGACTTGGACCCGGCTGGGGAGGCCACGATAGAGCCCTTAAAGGATATGGAGACAATTTCTTGGTGTGAGGAGTTATGGGAGAACCAGGAGAGTGAGGTCAGAAGCCAGAGGAGTTGAGCATTTCCTACAGAGGAGTGTCAGATACTGCAGAGATGGGAAGTCACTGGCCACCCGCAGGGTAGCAGCTCAGAAGAGTACAGCAGAGGAGGGCAGCTGCAAGGGGGAAGGAGGAACTGCAGGCTGCCAGGGCACATGACTTTCTGAGAAGTTGTCGGGAGGGCGCCAGGGTGATGAGCTGAAGGTGGAGCAGGGCTGAGGGAAAAGCTGTTTAAGGATGAGAGTGACTGTCATCATCATCACAATTACTATTTCAACACCCACAGATGGAGGACTTGCTGTGTGCCAGGCAGTGTGGGCCTCACATGTCACTTGATCCTCAGCCCTAGGGGGTGGGTCTTTTACACCCACTCTACCCATATGGAAAAGCTCACAAGGCAGAGAGTTGGAGGACTCAAATCCCAGGATATCTGACTCCAGGGCCTGAACTTTTAATTCCAGGGAGAGGGTGCAGGATGGAGAGAGACTGGCTTGCCTGGGAATGGAGAAGCTGGGACAGATGAAGGCAGCTTTGCCTCTGGACCTGGAGAACTGGGGGGTTGGGTAGCGGGAGTCAGAGGCAGCCTCTCTGTGGGAAGAGACCCAGCACAGTGAGGTTTGGGCCGTGAGCTTTGGCGAAAGAGGCCTGATTTTTGGTCCTGTGCTCTGCTGCCTCCTAGCTCTGTGACCTTGACCAAGTGACTTCATAACCTCCGAGACTCAGTTTCTTTATGTGTGAAATATTACTAATCCTTACCTCTGAGGGCTGTAAAAATGAAATGAGATATTGAGTGGGCAGTGCTCAACACAGGGCCTGGCATAGAATAAGTACTCAGTCAACTTTAGCTGTTAGTGGAAGGGGTGGGAGTGACTGTAGGAATAAGATAAGACAGGATGGGGGCTAGTGGGGACAGGGAACCCTGAGCTGTCAGGGAGGGGTCTCGGCTCTCTCACCTTGCCCAGGGCACTGATCCAGGCCTCCAGACTGTCAGCTCCATCTGTGCCAAAATGCTGGATCCTCCCTCCAGTGAGGATGAGC
This sequence comes from Equus asinus, assembly GCF_041296235.1. Classification (NCBI taxonomy): domain Eukaryota; kingdom Metazoa; phylum Chordata; class Mammalia; order Perissodactyla; family Equidae; genus Equus; species Equus asinus. The sequence continues at coordinate 38,421,541 of NC_091798.1, read as the reverse complement.
TCAAAGGAAAAGGGAAACCTGGAGAGAAGGTGAGGTCAGGGAGGACAATGAGGGCCAGTGAGGGGGCTTCTGAGTTGAGATCAGGAAAGAAAAAGGGGGAGCTCAGTGAGCTTGGGGGCTGTTACCTGTCGAGGTCACCTGGGTCAGCAGGTGGCGGGCTCACACCCAAACATACAACATCCTGGGGCTGGATGAGGCTGAGGGGTTCAGGGCTGCTTTCTGACACAAACATTTCCAGAGCCGCTCCCAGCACACACCACATTCGGGGGGGAGCTAAGGGGGAAAGGGATGGTCAACAGGCAGAAGATCTCTGTCCCCACTGTCCGAATTCCCATTATCAGATATTTATCTATGCCAAGTCCGCTGCCTATGTATGATCTCATGTAATCTTCACAACAATTCTATGAGGTGAGTATTATATTCACTCCTGTCTTGCAGATGGGGAAAGCTCAGAGTTTGAGTAGCTTACCCAAGTCACATGGGTAGGAAGTAACAGAGCTGGGATTTGACCCCAACAGTCTGGCCTCAAAGCACAGGCTCTTTTTTTTCTTTCTTTTTTTCTCCCCAAAGCCCCCCGGTACATAGTTGTATATTCTTCATTGTGGGTCCTTCTAGTTGTGGCATGTGGGACGCTGCCTCAGCATGGTTTGATGAGCAGTGCCATGTCCGCGCCCAGGATTTGAACCAACGAAACACTGGGCCGCCTGCAGCGGAGCGCGAGAACTTAACCACTTGGCCACGGGGCCAGCCCCAAAGCACAGGGTCTTAACTATCATCCATAGCTGCCACCTGGCATGGTCCCTCTTTTACCCCCTGCATCCAGCCCACCCCAGGGCATGGCCCCACTTTTCCATGCCAGCCCTCTCCTCCCTGTCCCTCTGTGGTACATTCACTCCCATCCCAGTTTCTAACCCTGTCTTTTCCCATCCCTTGGCTCCCTCCTTACCATCCCGGCCCCTGCGAGGGGGTGGGGGTCCAGCTTTGTTGCTGATGGGACCACAGTACAGGAAGCTGCTATAAGTGGCAGGCACCACCACTTCATTGTACACACCAGGGGAGGGGTCTGCAAGGGGAAGGAGAAGTGGTCAGGACAGGCCAGTGCAATGCGATAGCTCAAACCCCTTGGGGAAGAGATCGAATCGAGGAAGACAGTGGGACTCAATTCCACTGGCAGCATGGCCAGGTAGAGCCAGTGGAGCTGGACCCCTCACTACCCATATTAGAAAAGAGGGTGAGATGAGGCCCCTAACCCAGCCCTTGCCCACTGCCTCTCCCTACCAGCTGGCCAATGGGCCAGTCAGCTTCTGGTGGGGGCCTCAGAGCATGGGCCTTCCTGTAAGTGTCTCAGGCCCTTTGGCCTGACTCCTGGAGACCACCCTCTTTAAGATGACCATCTCTATGATCAGACTGCCCCCAGGGAGATGCAACCTGGCCTAGAGGTTGACCCTGTCAGGGGCAGATCAGCACCAACACCTCAAACATCCAGATCTACCCCAGGCAGTGATCATCGTTAGTTATTTCATGACATCAGGAAATTGGCCCCAGAGGGTTGGGAAACCTCCCAGGCTGGGCCATTGAGATGGGCTGGGTGGGGGGTAATTTGCATCCCTGGAAGAACCAGGGCACAGGTTGGGGCTGAGAATTCTTGAGGAAGAGAGAGGAGGCATGTGCGGGGATTACCTGGGGGCAGGAGACCAGGGAAGCTGCCATCAAGGGCTGAGGGGGACCAGGACTCCTCACCATCGACACAGAGGAGCTGGGTCATGTTCTTCAGCAGGTTGGGTCCTGCCACAGCCGCACACAGTGCCTGCAGGGAGGGAAGAGTCTCCGTCAGCCCCGGAACCTTTGGAGACAGTCCTGTGGTCACCAAAATAGCCCCCTGCCCCAAGTCTAAGCACTTCAACTCAGAAACTTCTTCTCCCTACCATCAACCCCAACCTGTCCCTCCTACCTGGAGAAGCTGGCTATGATCTGGATACAGAGGATGGGGCTTCCGGAAGAGACCCAGCCGGTATTTCCGGGAGATGAACTCTCCCCGGGGGCCAGGGGTTGTATCTGGATGCAGCCCCTCACCTGGGGGTAGTGCCCCTGCCCAGAAGCGGTTGGCGCGATCATTTCCCAGGACAATGAACAACTGCAGGAAGAAGGGGCAGAGGCCAGTGACAGGAACTCAAGAGTTTCCAGACATTCCAATCCTGTCCCCAAGCTGGACCCAAGGCCTTCTTTTGGGTGCTCTCCTTCCATCCCCCCACTTTCTCCCTCTTCAGACTCCTTACCTGCACTATCTCATTACTCCAGACACTTGTGTCCAGCTTCAGGCTCTGCACCTTGGAGATACCAGAACCCAGAGCACGGTGCTGACCTGTTAGGGTGTGAGGCACATATGGCATGGGTACCTCAGCCCCCCGCCCCAGTCCCTCTCCCGTTCCCCGTGTCAGCTGAAGGTCTAGCCCTCACCTGCACACTGCTTGCAGATGACCACCCCCAGGTTGACAGCAGCCCAGTCTGGGCGGGAGGCCCCACAGTCCGCACAGTGCCGGTTTGCCCGATTGGACCAGATCTTCTCAGCCACCTCGTAGTCAGACAGGGTCTCGGTTACTGCTTCCTGCAGAGCAGCTGCCCAGCTCTGCCGAGCCCCCCCAGACTCGGCCGTGAAGCTGAGGGGTGGACAGCCAGGCCGTGGGCATGGACACACCCCCTACCTGTCCCATCCCACTAGCCATTCCTGCAGGAGTCACCAAGGCCACACCTGGGCCATCCCAGACCCTCCTGACATCCTTGACCCTGCTCAGTGGCGTCCCATCCATGCACACCCACTGACATCCTACTGAGGAGGCCTCTAGTCCTCTGCAGCCCTGTGCCTCCCTCAAGAGTCTCTCCCCAAGCCTTGCCTCCTGCCAGTCTGGGCCCCACCTGAAGCAGCGATGGGGTGTGAGCAGGTCAAAGCTGCGACTCTTGGTCTCCCGGACACTGCAGCCTTGCAGTTCAATGAAGCAGATCCCGATGCCCAGAGAGAAGGCCTGGCAGGGTCGGGGGTAGGCACAGTGAGGCCAGAATGTGCTAGGCCAGGCCCCTCGGCCCCAGCCCAGCCCTCCTCACCTGCTCACTCTTGTACAGTGCCAGCTCTCCAGGGCTCAAGGCAGCAAACACCTTGGCCTTGTGTCCGCGCAGCTCCAGCATGCCCGTGCGGAGGGGTCGGGGCGGCTGGGGGGGCCGGGGGTTGCCCAGGAGGCGCTGCTCCTTCAGGCAGGATTGTAGTGTAGAGCACCATGTGTCCCGCTGAGCTGGTGGGGAACAGGGAAGCACGTCGGCAGGCTGTGTGCTCACACAACCTCCTTGCCCCCACCCTGACCCAGGGGACCCTAGCCCTCACCCTCGCTCTCTGTGCGGAACACAAACACCCTCTGGCCGGTGATGACCTGGAACTTGTTGTCCTTGCTGCCACGTGTCATCTCAATGGCAGTCAGAGGGATCACCCCCTTGGGGAAGGGGTCCTGGAGAGACAGCCCAATGACCCATGGGGACAGGAACTTGGGCCAGCACTAACTTTTAATGAGATCAGCACTCATTTCACGAGCAGTGGGGTACACTGCTAACCTCGCTACTTTAGTTGCGGACATCAGTCATGTGGTGACCCCCACCATCCTTCCAATCTTGAACCCTCTCAACCCTCCCTCTGCCTCTCCCCCCACCCTATGTGGCATGTCCTTGATCCCCACCTTATCGCTGCCGAAGTACATCAGACTCCTCCCGTTGAACTGCACAAAGCGCCTCTGAAAGACGTAGTTTCTGGGGAAGGGAGCGGCCAAGGTCAGTGCATGGTGGGGGCTGCATCTGGGGGGCTCCAAGGATCTGGGGGTACTTGAGACCTGAGCCCCCTCACCGCCCAGCCTCCCTGCCCTCCCTCCCTTTCCCTTCCCAGCAGCCCCACCCCTGAGGGGAGAGCTTGTCTAGCCAGCCACTGAGCAGAGGTGTGGGGCGGTCTGCCGTGGAGGAGAAGCTGGCATAGGGTGAAATGAGGTCATCGCTGTTCTCCTCTGTGTCCAGGGTGGGCAGCGAGAGGGTGGAGTCCCCGGGCAGCTCAAGGCTGGCATAGCCAGCATCCTCCCGTGCCTCTAGATCTTGCCTGCTGAGCCTTGCGGAGGCCAAGACAGAGAGGAGCACACATTAGACCCAGCTCCTTGGACATCCCCACCCACAGCTCCTAATAGAATGCCTGGCAGACACTGGATCTGCTTTCCAAACAGGGGAATAGGGAGGTTGGGAACCCAAAAGATTAGCCTGGAGCTTCTTCCCCCAGCACACTTGGACTTTTCATTTGGAAAATTTCAGTCCCTCTCCTCTGCCATTAGTATTACTTGGTAGAAAGGTTGGGGAGGGGTGTGTAGATGGTTCCCTGCCACAGGTGCCCACATCTAATCAATAATCAAAATTATTGGTTCTTTCTCCAAAAAGTTCTTGACTTTCTTTCCCTGTACCAAGTTCCCATCAGTTCTCACTGGGAGACTGAACTGCCTGTCACCTGTTTCCATGCTTGCCCTCCCTCCCCCATCCATTCTCCCACTGCCCCAGAGAGCTCTTTCAAAACTGCAGATGACGTCATTTCACTCCCAGGCATGAAACTCTGCAATAACTTCCCATTTGCACTTAGGATAAATCCAAACTCCTTACCATGGGCTGCAAGACCTTGTACAATTAGACCCATGGCTACTCCCTGACCTCATCTTTATCTGTCTCCCCCTTGCTCACCACAGTCTAGCCACATTCTCTTCCCCTTTTTAGAGCCGTTGCACATGCTCTTCCCTCTTCCTAGAACGTGCTTCCGGGAGCTGCTTTTTCTCATCCCTCAGGTCTTTGCTTATGCCATCTTCTCAGAAAGTCCTCTATTATTAGCTATCGCTTTCCAGTGGTTCTTAACCTCAGCAGCACAAAACCACTTGGGAAACTTAAAAATACCAGTATACGGGCCCCAGACCAGACACTTAAATTTGAACTTGCTGGGAGTGGGGCCCAGACATCTGTGGTTTTAAAAGTTCCCCAGCTTGTAGCGCAGCTAAGGTTGAGAATCACTACTCTACCTGATTTGTTTCCTACTTCACTGAGAAATTGAAACAATCAGACAAGAACCCCCACAGACTCCCAGCGCCTCACCTACTCAATTTCACACATACTCTGCCTTCCTCCTGTTACTATAATAAACACCCCTGTCTACAGCCAGTCCATCCTCGGTGCACTTGATCGTATTCCTCTCACCTACACAAGGACATCGCTCCAGACTTTCTCCCCTCTCTCTCCCCTACATCAGCTAATTTTCCCTCTCTACCAGATCATTCCTATTCACCTATAAACATACATAACATTCCATCCTATAAAAAACCCTTTCTGGACTCCACTTCCACTATCAACCACTCCAACTTTCTGTTCTTCTTTGCAGAAAAACTCCGCAAAAATGTTGTCTATATATTTCCAACTCCTTTCCTGTTCTCTCTTGAGCCCACTCTGATCAAGCTTTCATCTCCCCCACTTGTTAAGGTCCCCAGTGACCTCCACATTGCCAATTCCAGAGGTCAACTCTCAGTCTTCATCTTACTTGACGTGTCAGCAGCATTGACACAGCTGACCTCTCCCTTCTCCTTATACACTGTCTTCACTTGGCTCCTATGACATCACCTCCTCCTGATTTTCCTTCTCCTTCACTAGCCATTTCTTTTCAGCTTGTTCTGCTGATTCTTCCTCTTCTCCCAAACCTCCTGATATTGGAGTGTTCCAGGACACTGATCTTGGCCCTCTGCTCTATCAACACTCACTCACAGCGACATACACCCATCTAAATGCCAACAACTCACAAATCTAGAGCTGAAGCTCAGACCCGCTGAGGATGACCTGTTTGTCACCTCTTCTTGGGTATATAATATACACCTCAGATTCAACACATCCAAAACTGAACTCTTGCTCTAGCCCCACCTCCCTGCTCTACGCACAGCCTCCCCATCTCTGACCACGGCAACTCAGAACAGTACTGTGCAACAGAAGTCAATGTGAAAGCCACATATGTAATTTTAAATTTCCTAGTAGCCACATTAAAAAAGAAACAGGTGAAATTAATTTTAATAACATATTTTATTTAATGCAACACACCCCAAACATTAACATTTTAGTACGTAATCAATATAAAAAATTTTAAGATAATTTATATCTATGTCTTATATTCATCCCGTATTGCTTTTGTCATACTCAGTCTTTGAAATGTGGTATTTGTTTTATAGTTACAGCATATCTCACTCCAGACTAGCCACATTTCATGTGTTCAGTAGTCACATGTGGCTAGGGGCTACCACATTGGACAGTGCAGGCTCAGGCTGAAACCCTTGAAGTCATTCTTGACTCATCTTTTCTCTCACACCCCAATTTTCTAGACCAGTTTACCTTCAAAATATACCAAAATCCAACCACTTCTCACCATCTCCACTACCATCCATCTAGTCTGAGATGTCTCACCTAGATTACTGGATTACTGCAAGAACCCCCTAACTGGTCTCCGCGTCTGCTTTTGCTGCCTATAGACCATTCCAAACAGCAACCAGAGGCATTCTTTTTTTTTTTTGAGGAAGATTAGCCGTGCACTAACATCTGCTGCCAATCCTCCTCTCTTTGCTGAGGAAGACTGACCCTGAGCTAACATCTGTGCCCATCTTCCTCCACTTTATATGTGGGATGCCTGCCACAGCATGGCTTGCCAAGCGGTGCCATGACCGCACCCGGGATCCGAATCAGCAAACCCCGGGCCACCAAAGCGGAATGTGGGAACTTAACCACTGCACTACCGGGCCGGCACCCAGAGGCATTCTTAAACCAGAAGTCAAAACCTTCCATGGGCTTCCCATTTCACTCAGAGTAAAAGCAAAAGTCCCTACAAGGTCCTGCCCCATCTGGCCCCTTTTACCTTTGGCCTCTTTTACCTCCGATGTTGTCTCCTCCCACCTCTCCCACCTCTCCCTCCCTGGCCCACTCTGCTCCAGCTCCGCTGGCCTTGGGCTCGTCACCGCTCCTGGATCCCCCTGGACACACGGCCTCCTTGGAGCCTCTATTCTGGCCACTCCCCCTGCCTGGGACGCTCTTCTCCCAGACGTCATCATGGCTGCCTCCCTCCCTCCCTTCAGGTTTTTGCTCAAATGTCATCTTCTTCACACTCTGGCAACTCTTTTTTTCTTTTGTTTTTAAAGATTGGCACCTGAGTGAACATCTGTTGCCAATCTTCTTTTTTTTCTTTCTTCTTCTTCTCCCCAAAGCCCCCCCAGTACATAGTTGTATATTCTAGTTGTAGGTCCTTCTGGTTGTGCTATGTGGGACGCTACCTCAACATGGCCTGACGAGTGGTGCCATGTCTGCGCCCAGGATCGGAACCAGGGAAACCCTGGGCTGCTGAAGCACAGTGCACGAACTTAACCACTCAGCCACGGGACCGGCCCCCACTCTGGCAACTCTTAATGAAAACTTGCAGTCCACTCCCTGCCTCACTCCATCCCAGCCCTCTTACCCTACTCTATTTTTTTCCATGACACTTAACACCTTTTAACATAGGATGTAACTTTTTAGTATATCTATTGTTAATTGACTACCTCCCCACGAAGGCAGGGATTTCTGATCTATCCCAAGTATCTACAACAATATCTGGCATGCAATAGGTGCTCAATAAAGATTTGTTAAATGAAAGAGTGAAAAGCACTTCTCCCTATTTTAAATTATATATTCATTTGTTTGTCTACTCTTTTATTTCCTGTCTGTCCCACTGAATCACGAGCTGCCTGAGGTGGGACTGGGTCTGTTATCTTTGTCCTGTATCTTGAGTACCTGGCTGGCACACGGTGGACACATTTGATGTGTGTGTGCACACACACACGTGATGAATAACTGAATACGTGGCCGCCACCAGCTCAACTGTTCCTCAAGCTTCCACTCTTCCTGCCATCACCATCCTGACTACTCACCTGTGTTCAGCCCTGTCCTGAGAGACACCTCTGCCTTCTCTTCTGTCAGGGGCCCCTGGGACCCCAACAGGCTGGACACCATAGTACAGGCAACCAGGATCCATGATGTGCACTGGCAGGGGCAGGAATGGGGGAGACAGGGAAGAAGAGATCAGCTGGAAGTGTCTGAGGTCCTGAGGGTCAGTCCCTCTCCCTGAACCCAGGATAATCCACCTACCTGTGCCCGTTGTGGGCCTGAGGGCAGGGGTAGGGGCAGCTGTCTGGGAGATATCCGGGGCCCTGAGGAGAAAGGTCTAGTGGTCATTAGGAAGAGAAGAGGAAGGACAAGCCCTCATGCTCTGCTCCCCCCTGCCCCTCCTCACCATTGAATTCCCAGGGACCCAACCCACTCACATGTCCTGAGCTGTCTGTGCCCCGCCTCTTAAGTCCAGGCCGAAGTAGATGGCATTGGGCATCATCTCCACAGTAGTCAAGGCTGAAGGCTGCTCAGAGGAGGATGTGGGAAGAGGAGGGGACCTCGGGCTGGACTCTGGGCTCCTGGACACTTCTGGTCTCCCAAGAGCGGGGCTCAACCCAGGCCTCTGGGTGGCGGTGGGCCCACTGAGCCCACCAAATACAGTCCTGGGCTTAGGCACAGGCTTGGGGAGCTGGGGTTGGGGGCCTGTGCTTGGGGATGGTTCCATGGCACTATCCAGTTGGGGGTCCGGGGAGCCCTCTGCCGCGCCCGCCTGCAGCAGGCGTAGAATGCGTTTCCGGTGCCCTGTGGCGCTGATGCCCAACTGCCTCAGCTCCTCGTGGCCCAGGCCCCGGGCTGCACCCGCTGTAGCCAGGCCGTGCCGCCGGAACGTGTCTGCATACTGCTCCAGGTGCACCGTGGCCAGCCACACAGCGATGTCCAGGTCCTGAGGGGCAGCCATGGGGGCTCAGGCCATTGCTGGGGGGAGGGGCAGGGTGAAGGGAGGGCTCAGGCTGAGATTCCCCCTCCCTGTCCCAAAGTCTGAGGCCTGGAAAGGGGGTACCAGACTCCAGTCTTCTTCCAAAGAAAAATGACTAGAGGCCTGCCATCTGGAGGCAGAGCCATCCCAGAACATTAGAAAGGGCTTTCTCATTATAGGAGAACCCCTTCATTTGCAGATGAGTAAACTGAGGCCCAGAGAGGGGAAGAGGCTTGCCCCAGGCTCACAGCAAGTCAGTGGTAGCGTTGGCCCCCAAGCCCCTGCCCACCCTGGGTCTGGGTCAAAGTTCTGCCTCTGCGTTACTGCACACTCAGCTAAGTAAGCATGGGACAAGATGCTGGAACCCCACAGGGGCAGGGTGAAGGGGGGTGGTAGGGAGGAGGGGGCCCATGATGTGGCCTGATCCTGCTGTGGCATAAGGTGGGAACAGGGGCAGCTGTAGCACAGGAGGAGGGAGGGGGTACAGATCCCCCTCCCACTGGTTTCCAGAGCTGAGGTACAGGCGGGCCTTCCTAATCCTGGTTATTCCCAGTTCCTCCTCCCCTTCCACCTATTGTCTCTGCTCAGACTTCCTTCCTGTCCCTCCAGCCCTGGCCCCCCCACATCCTGCCTGCCTTGGTCAGGCTTCCAAGAAAGCCCTAACTAGTCCCAGCATGGGGGGTCTAGGCCTTGGGCAGAGACCACTTGGGCAGTGGGGACGGGGTGGAGAACTGGGGGCCGGAGAGATGAGGGTCCAGAGGCCAGGGTATTCCAGGGTCTTCACTCTCCACCCACCTCAGCATCTTCACACACATCTGTGCACATGTGAGCACCCAGCCCCCCTACAGGGACTCAGCAGGGTGAAATGACATCCTCCTACCTCTGCTTCCTCCAAGCCTTCCTTTTATCTGCCAACACCCTTGGGCTCAGGTCTCTCATGCTCTGTCCCATTACGCCAGCCTGACCCTGACCTTGGTCTATTCCCTGGACCTATCTCTAATTCTGTCTCCCCTGAATTTTGTCTCTGCCCTGTCCCTGTCTCTACCTCACTCCATCTCTGTCTACACCTCTAAATCCATCTCTGTCTGTCTCCTTGTTTAGCTCTCTGTCATTAAGCCTCTCCTTGCCTCAGTCTCCAATTTTAACTAGTTTTTAGTTGTATCCATATCTCTGGCCACCTCTCACTCTACGTTTCTGTCTCTCCGCCTCTGCCTGTACGCTCTCTCCCTCTTTCAGCTCTCTCCCTCTTTCAGCTCTCTCCGTTTCTCTCCTAAGGGGCCCTGACCAGCACTCCCCCGCACCCCAGCATCAGTTCTGGCCTCTCTGTCTCTCTGCGTCTGGGCCCCATCCCCATGCTAGGGCCCCGGTGCTGTGCCTCCGGCCCTGACTCAGAGACCAGTTTCCCGGTGACTCAGGCCTGGCCCGAGGGCACGGGACTAGGAACCAGGAGGTGCGTCGTGCAGGAGTGCTGGGGGCGGGCCGGGCAGTGCGGGGCAGCTCGGGCTGCGACGAGGGAGGGGGGATGGAGGGAGGGGGCAGAGGCCGGGCAACCAGAGGGAGGGGCAGGTCGTGGCAAGGAGGGGGAAGGGAAAGGGGAGAGGGAGGCCGCCGGCGCGGAGGGGGTCTGGGATCCCACGAAGGCCCACGAGGAGGTGATGGGGAGGAGTCTGGGAAGCCGGGGCCCGGGGCGCAGGGGTCCTCACCTCACTACGCGGCCGCCGTCCGCTCCGCGGTGCCCGCCTCGCCAGCCGAGTCTCCGGGTCCCGCCGCGCCGGCCCCGCCTCCTCTCAGCCCTCCCCCGACGGGACCAGCCCCGCCCCGCCCGGTCCGTTCCCTCCTTGGGGCCCCGGCCACTCCTTGTGCAAGCGCCGGCCTTCAAAATGTTTGGGCTCCTTACCCAACCACGGAGCTTATCTCGCGGCTTGGCGCGCTCTGCCCTCTTGGGGGCCGAGAAAGGGACCGGAACACGGCTGGAGGCCGAGACAGCCTTGGAGAGAGGGACAAAGAAGCAGAGACCAGAACAGAGATAGGGACGGGGGGTAGAACGAGAGAGAAAAGGAGAGCGTTGCGGAAGACAGCTTTGCCTCCCCTCCGCTGGTCCCTTCCCGTCCTGCCAAAAGGGGAGACAAAGGGGTGGGGCCCTAAGCCCCCAGGGCACCTCTCCCACGCCCAGCAGGGTGGCTAGACCTTAACACCCTGGGTCTTGGGGGAATGGAAGCCGGCATAAGTCACGGATAGCCGCAGTCTTCCAAGCTGGGGAGCCCTTCAGGAGCCCAGCGATCCGACTTGGGGGAACAGGGCAGAGGCTCAGCAGAGGAGTCCCCATCTGCTTCTCCCTCCCCAAGGGCCCTGCCGAGGTTTCTTCCCCAGGGATGAAGGTCAGCAGGGCAACACCCCTACTCTCAAAGCAGGGTTTGGGGCTGCTTTTTTGGGGATAAGGCTGGCGCCCTACAAGCACAGTAACCCAGCAGCAGCCTGTTCATTCTTGAGAGAAGCCCCTTCTCCCCACCCTCCTACTGAAATTTTTCGCAGGGGGTGAGGGGGGCTCAAGAGAAATGGTCCTCACCCCTCCCTGGATCTTGCCGGCAGCCCCAGTCTTGGAGCCTGTCCCCCAGAGCCTGAGGTACTTCCCTCTCAGACCTGGGCTGGCCTTCAGCTGTATGTGGTGGGGGGGTGGGGGGGGGGGGGATGGTGTTGGGTAGCCTGGCCGGCTGTGTTTTCCTGTTTGTATGAGAGGAAGTTGGCTGTGAGTCAGCAGACACAGGAACTGTCAGTAGCTAGGGGAAGACCCCTGCCTCAGGGGAAGGCAAGGGGAATGTAGGGAAGTGGTCCCCATCTCTCCCAGCTGTCCCAGCTTGGAGAGGGACTGCCTATTCAGCTCCTGGAGCCTTTCTCTCAGAGAAAGAGAATGATAATAATAATTAATAATTAAAATGGCCATAATAATAGCTACCAATTATTGAGAGCTGACTATGTCCCAGAACCTGTGCAAACATTGCTTTGCAAATTTCTATTTTATTCTAATTCTCACAACAACCCTCAAATAGGGAATATTACCTCCACTTTACAGATAAAGAGACATTTTTTTGGATGGGAACTCTGGGGCCAGGAGAATGCTCCTCACAGACCTTCAATGATAAGGAATGAAAATTGACCAAGGGCCTCAGCTGCTTCTCTCTGAAATCCATCGGCTCCTACTCTAAGGCCACCTTCCCACTGGGCTGCTCCCAGCTAATGACCAAGCTCAGCAGAGATCCTAAGGCAGGCCTATTCGTGGAAGATAGGGGACTCCTCAGACAGCTGATGTTGGCTCAAGAATTCCCCCATGACCTTGCTGAAATTTTCTTCTATGGCATAGTGGTCTAGGATGCTTCCTCCCAACCCTCCTTCCTTCCCTCTCTCCTTCATAGCTCTCCCAGGCCCTGGTTCTCGTCTTCTCTCACAGGCATTTCCCTTAATCAAATCCTTGCACGTTTTATCCTGCCTTGGCAGGTTCTTCTTGGAAGACTCAGAATAACCCACCAAGAGAGGGGAGTAGGGTAAATTAGTACAGGGCACAGGGAGCGTGCAGGGATGGGTGCAGGGGGTGGGGGGGTCCTAGTCAGGGGCCAGATGCAAGAGTTTTGAACCTTTTTTATGTCATGTTCCCCTTCGGCAATCTGGTAAAGCCTATGGACCCAGTCTCAGAATAATGTTTTAAAATGCATAAAATGAAATATGTAGGATTACAAAGGAAACCAATTATATTGCAATGCACTTACAAAACTGTTTTAACGTGACATAGTAATTTGTGTGCTTCTTTATTAATGCTTTAAATAAGATCTAGCAGTAGGTTGATACCTCATGTAATTTTGAAGCAGTGATGAGCGTAAATGATATTTCAAAATATCTGCAATAGTGTAATATGAGACAAAAATGTACGTGATTTCTATTGGTGACAAAGCCATAGTTATGGCTAATACTGGTTTGTTGCCACTGTCATAATTGAAGGAGATGCTAAATTTCAGCTAGAGATTAGTGAAAATAATGTAATTTTTTCCCATCCAAGTTCAGTGACTCCAAGTTGAGAACAGTTCAGCCAGAGGGTCAGGGCAGAGCCACAGACCCAGCTCCTTCCCTGAGACCCCACTTCCCTTCCCTGGCTCAACCCTTTTGGGCAAGTGGAGCCACTGGCCCTTGGGTTGTATCTTCCTTCTCTCTTTCTCCCTGGCTCTCATCCTCAGTTTGTCTTATCTCTGTCTCTGTCTCTCTCCAGCCTCGCCCCCCACCTCTATTTCTCTGTTTCTCTTCCTATTTCTGTCTCTTTTCTTCTGTTTCTGTGGTCCTCTGAGTGTATTTCTATATTTCTTCACTCTGAATCTTTTGGTTTTTTTCTGTGTCTATCTCTCTTTCTGCCTCTGTGTGTCTCTGTCTCTCTGTACCTGTCTGTGTCCATGTCTCTCTCTGTGACCCTATAATCTGTCACCAAGGGGACAGAGCAGACTCAGGGGATTCCTGTAGCCTGAGCACAGTGGAGCAAAGAGAACTCTTTGATTCCAGGGTCATTGGGAGCTAGAAGAGGGAGTGTCCCTGGATCTTGGGGCCTCGCCAGGGAGGCACAGGTCTTTCCTTCCCCACCCCCTCTTCCAATCTCAGCCTTCCTAAGGGCAGAAACAGGTCAAGACAGAGATGAGAGAGAATGATGGCAGGAAGCGAAGGCATCCCAGGCTTCGGAAGACAAGGGCTGAAGCCTCTGTGACCCTGACTTGGGGATGGTGGAGCACTGACCAGGTCTGCTGTGAGGCCACAGGGACTGACAGAGTAAGCCTGCAGGTGTCAGCCCTGGCCCCTTATAGATGGGCAGAAGGGAGGGCAGTGGGCTCAAGGAAGGGGAGCATGGAGTTCTGGGGTTGATCTTTTCTCTGAATGCTTAAGAATGGGGTAGAGTAGCAAATCAACTGTTCCCTTGTGGGGGCATATGCGTCCCAGGATGATTTGGATGAGGGGAGGGCTGCTGGTCTGAGAAACAGGAAACAGAGAGTGGTCACGAAATGTCCTGAAAAGAGCTGGAGGCATCCTAGGAAAAGAGAGCAAGGAGAACGGTAGCGTAGAAGTGAAGCAGTTCACAGGAAGGAGAGTGAGACTGTGTGGGTGGCTAGTGTCCCTCAGAGGGACTTCTTCCCTGGGAGGCTGTCCTGAGTCCCAGACCTCCTTCATCCTTACTGTCCAAGGAGCCCACCTGCAGCAAGGTCAGCGGTGCCAGGCTGAGCCAGGGAACTCACTTTACTCCAGGGACAGCCGTGGCTGGTAATCTGGGCTGAGCTGCCTTTTCCTTCTGGAATATTGTCCGTGACTCCTTCAGGGCCTGGTGGGTGAAGGGTACTAGGAACGGACACTCTCCAAACCTTACCCCTGGACCCCCCAGTTCACCCTGGCAAGAGAGACTGCATGACTCACCATCACCATCTGATCTGCCTGCTCTGCAGCCACAGTTTAAAAATAAGGTACAGTCCAGAAACCAAGAAGAATGAACAGGGTCTCCAATGTTTCCTGTGTCAAAAGACCTTATAACCTACCGCAACACTGCTGTGTGGCTCACAAACTTCCGTTGTCTGGGACTTCTCCCTCCTCGATACCCTGTCTCCCCAAGTCCTTCCCACAGCCATCCAGTCTTTCTCTCTCCCATGCTCTTTATTGTGCAGTTTGATTCAGCCTCTTTGGCATTTTGCAGGGAGGGGAGATTAGAAAGAATGTGACGTTAGTAAACCTTAACCCTAACACATGAGACAAAAGGGGCTTGAGTGAGCAGAGGAAGGGGCAGAAGCAAGCAACAGGGGGTGCCGAAGGGAATTCTCCAGTACCCTCTCCCATGTCTCTCTTGGCTCCTCCACCTCCCCACGCAATTCAGGGGCTACTACAGTACAATCACTTAGAGGGCCATTTGCTCACCGAAAGGGGATGGTGTGATGTACTAACTAAGAGCAAAGGCTCTAAAGTCTAATTCTGACCCCACCTCTACCAGCTGCATGACCTGAGCAAGTAACTTAATCTTTCTGTGCCTTCGTTTCCTTTTCTGCAAGATGGAGTTGATAATAGTGCCTATCCCAGGGCTGCTGTAAAGATTGATCTATAGGGGCCGGCCTCGTGGCCAAGTTCTTAAGTTCGCATGCTCTGCTTTGGCCGCCCAGGGTTTCACCGGTTTGAATCCTGGGCGCGGACCTAGCACCACTCATCAGGCCATACTGAGGCGGCGTCCCACGTACCACAACTAGAAGGACCCACAACTGAAATATATACAATTATGTACTGAAGGGCTTTAGGGAGAAGAAGGAAAAACAAAATCTTTTTTTTAAAAAAAAAAAGATTGATCCATGGAAATATATGAATATGTGGAAAGGGCTTGATGCACAATAAGTGCTCAATAAATGTTTCCCATTCCTTGTTACTATGTTGACCAGTCACTTCTACCGTGACTCTGGATTAAACCTGCTGGCCTGCTACCCCATCACTCAGGTATATCCCATGATCTTATTTTAACCAGTCATCCCATGGCATCCTATTGTCAAATGAGACCACATTGCACTCCTTGTATTTTTACCTAGTGGTCATCTTGTGAGTTCCATCACTTTTGTTACTCCTTATCCAATTTCCTGTCTCCTCATCCAGTTTCCTGCAAGTCCTGATCACCTCCGTTGTCTCCAGGGGCCTCCAGGTCTCACTCCTCCCCCTGCCTCCCTCTCTGGGTGGTAGAGGGCACAGCCATCACCCACATTTGGTCCTGATAAGACGGGCCAGTTGGGGTGGGGGTGGCTCTGAAGAGCATGCTTCTTTCAGGAAGGAACATTTCCATTCAATCATTTCATTTACTTCTCATATTTTTATTTAGCATCTCTTCTGGACCAACCACTGCTCAAGGGTTTAGAGATACAACAATGAACAGAAACAGACTGTGGAGAGCATAGTCTACTAGGGGAGTGAGACATTTATCAAAGAACCCCCAAAAAAATGTATACATGGGGCTGGCCCGGTTGCGTAGTGGTTAAGTTTGCATGCTCCGCTTCGGTGGCCTGGGGTTTGAGGTTTCAGATTCCAGTGGCAGCATCCCACATACAAAATAGAAGGAGATGGGCATAGATGTTAGCTCAGGGACAATCTTCCTCAAACAAAAAGAGGAAGATTGGCAATAGATGTTAGCTCAGGGCCAATCTTCCTCACCAAAAAAAAAAAAAAAGAAAGAAAGAAAGAAGGAAGGAAGGAAGGAAGGAACGAAGGAAAGAAGGAAAGAAAGAAAGGAAGAAAGACAGAGAACTGTACAGTTACAACCTAAGATGAGTGACCCAAAAGGAAGCACTGTAAGAACATACAACAGAGGAAGCTGACCTGGCCTGAGGGTCTGGGAAGGCTTCTCCAGGAAGCTGTGCTTAAACTGAGATCAGAAAGATGGGCAGGAGTTAATTAGGGGTGGGAGAGAGAGTGTTCTGGGCCGAGGAACCACAGGTGTAAAGGTCCTGAGGTGGGAGCAAATCTGGTGAGTAATAGAGACAGAGCAAAGAGACAGGGCGTTTGGGACCAGCTGAGATTAAGGGACCACAGGGGTCAGGCCATGAAGACCCTGTAATTCTAGGGTGGGATTCGGTCTCCACCCCAAGAAGAGCTTAAGCCTGGGGTGATAGGTTCAGACTTGGATTTTAGGAAGATGGCTGCACCGACACTGGTTCCGATAAGCACAGCCCTCCCCGCTCCCAATTTCTCTGGCCTGAGGACTCTGCCATCTCTCCCACCCACACTATTCTGCCCCCTCCCCACTGCTCTTCCCGCATTTTTGTGAGGATGAGATCATCATGGGGGAGGGGAAGGAGTTCCAGGCCTCTAAGCCTCCTTTATCCTGGGGCTGGGGCAGCCCTGAGGAGGGGGGAGGGGAGGAACAAACACAGGACACTCCCCTGCCCCCAACCTCACCCCCACAACCAGAGCCCTGTCTCCCTCCACCCCAGGCTGTTGATGTGAGCTGTATCTACAAGAAGATATATGCAATTTTACTCCAAGACGTTTTATGAAGGGCATCTCATCCTCCGGCCACCACTGACTCCCCTTGGGGGCCTTGGGCAGGTTACTCCCTCTTTAGGTCTCAGTTTCCCTGATGCATGAAGTTAACGGGCAGGGATCTAATGTGTAGCATCTCGACTATAGTTAACACTGTATTGTATACTTGAAATTTGCTAAGAGAGTAGATCTTAAATGTTCTCACCGCACACACACAAAAAAGGTAACTATGTGAGGTGATGGATGTGTTAACTAACGTCATTGTGGTAATCATTTCACAATATATATATATCAAATCATCAGGTTGGATAATTTAAATTCATACAGTTTTGTCAATTACACCTCAATAAAGCGGGACATTTTTTAATTTTTAATTTTTTTCTTTTCTTTCTCCCCAAATCCCCCCAGTACATAGTTGTATATTCTAGTCATAGGTCCTTCTAGTTGTGCTATGTGGGACGCTGCCTCAGCATGGCTTGATGAGTGGTGCCATGTCCGTGCCCAGGATTCGAACCAGCAAAACCCTGGGCTGCTGAAGCAGAACACGTGAACTTAAGCACTCGGCCACGGGGTCAGCCCCTGGAAAATTTTTTTTAAGCTAATGGGCAGCACTGTCCAATGGAACCTTCTGCAATGATGGACGTGTTCTATATCTTTGCTGTCCAACGCGGCAGCCGCTAGCCACATGTAGCCATTGAGACTTTGAAATGTGGCTGGTGAGCCAAGGGAGGTGAATTATTTTATTTTATTGTAATTAATTTAAACATGTGGCTAGTGGCTCCCATGCTGGACAGCACAGGCAGATCTTAAACTTTTATGAGCATCTGATGACAGTTATGGACTGTTCCTTAGAAAAATATCCATGCATTCTATCACAGATGGCCCCCTTCAACCCATTTATGCATCCCAGGCAGGCAGGCCAACTGCCTGGGGCTCAGGTCCCTCACACTCTGCCCCTCTTTCTGCTTTGAAAATATAGGAAAAGTGGGGCCTTGCCTAGGGGTAGAATGACTGGGATGACCCCATGAACAAGCAGACCACAGTTTTAAGCCGGGACTTCTGCCCTCAGCCTGGTGCACTCCCCACATGTCTAGAGAAGGGCAGGGTGGGTGTAGGAGTGACCTTAGGGACATTTGATCTCTTTTCTCAGACTCTGCCTGAACTTACTCCTGCCCTGCCTCCCTGCAAACCACCAAACTGTTCCTGGGCTGGTCCCTCTAGAGGCACACACCTCCACTGGAGTGTGAGGCTGTGCTCTGGACTGGGTTGTGCCATGGGCCTGCAGTGTATGACCTGGGGGATTTGGAGTAGCCAGAAGGTGAGAGACCTAGGCCCGGAGGAGGGTCCCTCAGCTGCAGTCTGGCCCCACTTGGCTCCCTGCCCTGGAAAAGGGAGGCGTCAGGCTTTGCTGCCCTGGACCTATTGCCTGCTGCTGCCTCCTCCTGCCCCCAGCACACCGCTCTCCCGCCCCCCCGCCCCCCACCCCCCCCCGCCCCCCACCCCACCCCCCCACCCCCCCCCGCCCCCCACCCCCCCCCCCCCCCCCCCCCCACCCCCCCCCGCCCCACCTCCGGATGTTTTCACTGTCCAGATCATCTGAGAGTCAGGCACTGCCCCCTCCCAGGAATATGGAGGTCTGAGGGAGCTCAGAGGCACTCACTCCTAGCCCTGCATGCAGGGGAGGTGTGCACTCAAATGGGGGGAAGGAATATTGCCCTCCCTTCTCACCTCCAGGATCCAGCCACTCCTTCCCAGAAAACTCCCCTCACAGACTCATTTACAGGGGACAACTTTCATTGGGATTAACTTTCTACCCTCTCCTCTCCTCTCTCTCCTATCTGCCCCTACCTCCATCTGGAAAGTAGTTGGTAGGTTCCTGTCCCCCTGAGGTCTCTATTTCTTTGGCTGCAGCAGCAGTGCTGGAGTGGTCAGGCTCAGGTCCTGGCGGTGACCACAGTGTGGCACACAGTGGGAGACAGCTCTCAGAAACCCCTTGTCTTAGGTCCTCTAGCAGCAGAGCTTGTACCCAGGATTTAGGGGAAAGCCCAGGGGCTGAGGGTGAGGCGAATGGAAATACGTGCAGGGAAGATGAAAGCAAGGTGGTGCGACGCCTTATTGTCCCAACTATGCTTTGGACGGGCCACGGAGAGACACTGCAGACTGCTCAGCCAGTGTGCGCTTAGCACATGGTGGGACTTCTCCAGAAGGCTGCAAGGAGGAAACACACCTTGCAGTAGCCCACAGCTCCCACCCACAACCTATCCCCATGGATCAAGGTTCACCTCAAGCTTCTGTGTTCTGTCATCCAGCCCTTGGTGGCACTTGGAAACCAGATCCCACACTGCACAGTGTGGCCTTTTGTCTAAGCCTGACAGTGGAGAGGCAACATCAGAGAGGGCAAGGAGGTACTCACGGCATTAGAGAAGAAAGGTGTGTGTTTCAATACTGTCCTCACCTACTGCCACTGAGACCCACTCATGCTCTCCCATTCTATCTGACCCATACCACACCACGGGGCCTCCCATTTGTTTCCATGAGAACAAAGTTGTCATTACTTTTTCCTCAAAAAGGGAGGTACAGTCCACTGTAAACAAGACCCCTTCAAGATAGTGCTAGATGTGATCTCAAGGAAGATAAAGTCAAAAGAGTTAATGAAGCAGCCACAGTCCCCACTGCTGGAGCTGGTCCTGAGTCCATAACTGCCATTGCCTCCCTCCTTCCCTTTGGCTTAGCTCGCCCTTTGCAGATCTGGGCTACTTGCCTGATGAGATCATACAGACTTTCATCCCTGAAAGTTCTGATCCCTTGGTTGCCTGGCCTTTTGGGATTGTCATTGCTGAGGTTGTCCATTGTCAAAGACTACTGGGCGGGAGGTTCTAAGAGATGCCCACTGAATCCCCTGGCTTGGTCCAGGCATACCTTTCTCTGCCTCCATTGTATCTACATGCATTCTATCTACAGCCCTGGTTCCTCCTGGCAATCAAGATCAATGACCTTGACCAGTACAGTACTGTCCTTTTTTGCTATTGGTCCACTGGCATGAGGAGCTTAAGGTGGCCAAGTGGCAGTCACAGCTTCCAATTTAGGGGAAACGTTGCCGTGCTCCCTGGCATAAGTTCTCCCTCCCTGGGAGCCAAGACCTCTAACTGGCAAAACCTAAAGTTTTGGGAACAGGAAGAAAAAGGTATAAATCTGAGAGTGACATGGGCCACTTCCACTTCCACATTGATTCTGGGACCTGTAATTTTCAGGTATAGGGGACAAAGTGCTTTTCAAAACAAATACCAGGTCAAGGAGTTCAGGGCCCAACCCACAGGCATCGTGCTCCTGCCAGGATATTGAGCATTCAACAGGCTGCTCTGCCATTCTGCCAGGCTGACTGCTTCTGGGTGATGAGGTACAACTGAGTTAGACCAATGAATCCATTGATCACCATCCCATTATTGCCTTATATCACAACAAAAATTAACTCAAAATGGATCAAAGACTCAAATGTCAGAGCTGAGCGAGTAAAAGTCTTAGAGGACCCTATTATTGTACTTTCTTCATGGAAGCACTGCGGACAAGGAAGACAAGCCCAAATCCTAAGCACACACTGGCTCCAGTAAGGACAAATCACTGTCCCCTCCAGGGTGGAAGGAAGGGGTTAAGTGCAACCCACCTGCCACCAGGCTTGACTGGTCTTCCGAGGAACAGAGCCCTACTAAGCACTCGGCAGCGAGCCCTCGCCATAAGTGAGCTGAGCCCTCAGAGTGTAGAACTAGCTCGGCCTTGGGGAGGGGAGCCCACGCTGTTGGGTCCGTGCCTTGCCCCCATCCCTGGCACCATGACCACTCTGTTCCAGGGCTCTTGTGCAGGCATTTGGGGTGGACAGGAAGAGGTTCACTCACCCGATGAGTCATTGTCTGCTTTGTTGAGAGCCTCCTGGCAATGGATGCTCTGCAGAGTGTTTTCTTGAGATCTGGAAGCTTGCACACTTGGTGCCCACTCTCAGAAGTCTGTCCATCCACCTTTCCCTAGCCCTCTTTGTCACATATCTTGGTCTTGTTCTTTCCAGGCTCCTGAGCTGCCAGCCAAGCCACTTACTACTTCCCAGGAGTCAGGGAATATCCACACCTCAGTCACTTCTTCTTCTAGACAAAGCTGATGACCAAGTATACTGCTCAAAGCGTTGCACATTGGGTGGGACTTCCATTCACCACTGTCCTTGAGGATCACCCTGAGAGGGCTGTAATGTGGCAACAGTTCACTTCCAACTCTCACCAACATATCACACTGATCATCTGGGAGCTGGGCCTGGGTCCCTTCCTTGTCTATCAGTTGGTCGCAGAGAATCTGAGAAGCCACACGAGGTCTGTGACCCAGTGGCCCCCTCCACTCCCATCTGCCTGTAACTTTCTCTTTCTCCTGACTCATTGGCAGGTGGCCCCTCACCCTTCTGGCCTCCAATCTCGCTTCACACCCTTACCAGACCAGGCCATATGGGAGCTGGGGCGCTACTTCTTTCTGGGCTTTGGGGGTAGGGTGCTGCCTTCTCAAGGCCTTAGCATCCTCACAGCAGTAACAATACGATGATAACATCAGCAATAGTTTCTGCTGATCAGGTGCCCCTCATGTGCCAGGCAGTGTGCCTATAACAAGCAAGGCCAGGGCCAGGGTGAAAAGAATGAGGAGTCTAGGACACAAATTTTAAGGAAGTCTCAGTGTCCTGCAAGCCCCACGTCCTTAAATTTTGTGCCCCAGGCACCTCACTTGCTTTTCCCTCCTCTTGACCCTACTAATAGGCTCTTAACACATATTATTTCCTTTCATTCTCACAAGTCAATATTATCACCCCCTTTTTACGGATGAGGAAACTGATTCAGAGGTTAATTTCCCAAAGTCACACTGTTAGTAACTGGCACAGCCATGTTTTTCTGATTTAAGGCCTAAGCTCTTCCCCACTTAGCTGTTTTAGTCCATCTTAGCCTGGCCTGAGACCCGTCGGAAGCTCCCTGCTGGTGAGCCTCCGGACAATCGCAATTACCAGGCCCACTCAGACCGCGGGCTGCAGAACCAGGTTTCCCCGCGTGCTCCCTCAGCCCTCCACCCTCGCACAGGCGGCGCAGGCACGCATTTTGGGAAGGCAGCAATGGGGAAGAGGCTGAGCCAGAGCAGGCAGGAAGGGGGGGCGCTTTTCCGCTTATGTCCACTAGATGGCGCCCCAACACTGAGCCACCGAGCTCCTGCGGCTGAGTGGGCGGCCTCCCAGCAGGGAGACTAAGTGCAAGGCCTTCCACTTTCCTTTGGCCAGCCTGTCCAGGACACTGGGTTGGCGGCTCCAAACCCAGGCCTGAAGCGCAGCTTTCCTCCCGAGCGCTGACCACTGACCCAGGTCCTAAACCCTCCTCCGCTCTCCCCAATGTCTGAATACCCCACCCACTTCCTGCGGCCCTCAGGGGATGGACTCTGGGCGAGGAGGCTTCCCAGGGCACAAGGGAGAGAATCTTCCTGCTTCCCCCTAGAAACGGTCTCTTAGCAGTGCCCAGCTCCTCCCAGTGCCTCCACAGCACTGCCTCTTCCCTCCATTCCTTCCCAAATTCCCCAGGCCGTCCCTGTCACTCCCACCCTCTCGGCTTCTGCCAGTCTTCCGAGGCAGGGACCATTAAGGCCGATTCCACAGATTTGGTGATGCAAATACATGCAAATATATGCAAATAGCCATGTAAAGGAGGCTTGCCACTGTGGTTCTAAGTGGCTGTCACAGCTTCTCTGACACCTGTTCTGAGAGACAGCTGCCCTGCCCCCTCCTGCTCAGGCGTCTATTTGCTATTTGCCCTGCTTCTCCTCCAAGACTCTGGCTTCTGGCCCCCTTTCCTTCAGGGACCCTGGCCGGTTTCTGATTACAAAGGACCCTTGGGGTCTTCTCTCCAAACTCCCTAGAGGGGTCAAGAAGGGAAGTGCATCTTATTGGGCACAGACTTCGGCATCTGAAAATTACACCATTTCCTGGCTGTGTGTCCTTGGAAAAGCAGTTTACTTCTCTGAGCCTCGGTTTCATCATCAGTAGAATGGGAATAAAGATAGTACTCCACTCATTATGCTGTTGTGAAGATTCCACACGATGATACTACATGTAAAGTACTTAGCATCTAAAGTGCTTATGAACGTAGGAAGCGGGTCGGCTATTGGCGTAATGATTATCATTGACCCCACTGGTCATCATACCCTGAGGGCTTGGGCTTGGAGATAGGTAGGCAGATGCTCACAGCACATGTGAGCTCAGGCCTGTGCACATGTGGACTCATTCCTGTACATGCATGTGCACACACACGTGCTCAGCTGACAGCCTCATGCACTGGTGGGGCGCATGCTCGGGTACACACATTCAGAAACACACAGGAGGAGGCTGTGGGAGGTGGAATCTGAGTCATCGAGACCAGAGCTGTGGGTGGTGCTTTTGTCCTGATTTCCATTTCGAACAAGGAAATGTATAGGGGATGGCACAACCAAGCTTCCACCTGAAGGGCCCCTTTCTTGCATCAGCCCCCTCCCCAGCCTGCTGTCATCCTGGTCCCGGCCCAGCCCTGTGTTATAAGGGCTTCTCCTTCCTCTGACCTTGTCCTCAGCTCCACTAAGTCCCCATCTGCGGGGCCGGGTAGGGCCACTGGGGCCTTGACATCATGGCACAGGCCCCTGATGACATCATAGAGCAAATGGTCCTGCTCCCTGGAGCATGCCCTGGGAGCTTGGTGAGTGTCGTGGGGAAGGAGGTCTGAGTGAGGTGACACATGGAGGTAGTTAAGAGCCCTTAATTGGGAAGGAGGTAGACCCAAGTTCGAGTAAGTCCTGGCTCTGTGTGACCTTTCATAGTTTCCTTAACCTCTTTGGGTCTCAATTTCTTTACCAGTAAAACGAGGTCAGACATACCTAACTCAGAGGGTTTTGTGACTTTTCAACAAGATAATACAACATATACTTCTTTCAGTGCTGCAGGGGCTGGGTGTTCACATGTGGCATCATTTGGAATGATGCTAATTGAAGGTGAGGGCAGATCCTCTGGGCAGCTCCACGCCCAGCAGTTTCATCTCATTCCCTGGAGCTGACCGCTCAGGCCGGGCGGGAAGAAGGGGGCAGCACTACCTGGTACATGGGATCTCAGAGGGCCACCTCCTAGGTCAGTGTGGGCTGGGAGATTAACAGGCACATGCGTGTGTCTCAGGGGGCAGGTTCAAACAGCTTTTCTTCTCTGGGAGATGACTGGTCAAGATGGGACAGAGTCTTGAAAGTCCTTTCCTTGAAAAGAAAGACACTGCCATTTACTGTGCACTTACTGCGCGCCAGGTGCCACGCTCGGTGCTGCTCCACGTCAGCTCTCTTCACCCTCAAAGCAGCCCTGGGAAATAGGTACTAGCACCCCCAGTGTACAAGACAAAAAGAAAATGAGTGACTTGCCCAAGGCACACAGTGGGTAAAGAGAAACTGGGATTCAGACCGACTCCCATTCCAGGCTCTCTACTGGACCACTTACGTCAGCAGTTTTGACTGCTTCATGTCGCCTCCATGGACGTGGCAGTAGGGAGTATCTCTTCCCTGGATGTGCAGGGGGAGGGGTCTCTATTTCTCGGGTCAGTCTCTTAAGAGCCTCATGGGCAACGAACGGCAGAGCTGGTGTGAGCTGGTTAATCTACTGGAAGTGTCCCCAGGTGTGGTGTACTTGGCTCCCAGCCAGCAGTTATATGACATCAGGGAAGGGACACAGGTGCATGGAAGTAGGGGGGGGGTAGGGGGCAGCCTAGACACTTGCTGAAGGCTCAGTCCTGTGCCAGTGGGTGGGTGGGTGGAGAGGGGAAGCAGCAGATGGACAGGGTCGGCTGGGGGCAGAGATGCTGAGTTGGCTCTGAAGCCCAAGGTGACTCAAGAATCTGCCAGGAAGAGGAAAGTGTGAAGGAGAAGAAAGGAAAAGAGGGGAGGTGAGCTGTAGTGAAGGCAATGCTGAGGCAGCCTGGGGAAAGGACGGTGGGGTCAGGACGGTTGACAGAATGGTTAGGTGTGCAGGCACTGGGGTCAGATGACACAGGCTTTTAGCCTGACTCCAATGGCTCGACTTGTCCTTTAGTTTCCTCGGCTGCAAACCAGGGTATGAACAGTGTCTACCCCTAGAACCTCCAGTCCTCCACCACTAGAACCTGAACTTCATTTTGGTCTAGCTGCCAAGTAACCAGCCACAAGGCCCTTATCGCTACTGGGCCCAGGAAGGGCCAGCTTTGGAAGGCTCCTGGGCCAGCTTCCCACCCTAGTCTAATCACATACTCATTCTTTTCTCCAAGCAATGGTCATCTTTTCCTCTGCTTAGAGGTCTATAGGCCTGCATAGTAGGGCCTCCAAGAATATTCACTGAAAAGACGAACAATACATGTCAGGTGGCTGGCGCATTGTTCAATAATTGCACCTTAGCTGATTTAACATCAACAAATATTTCTGGAGCATCCACCCTGTGCTTAGCAAATAAGACCCAGTCCCTACCCTTATGATCTCATGAATCAGTGGGTGAAGAGTTGAAGGTGGCAACGAGTATTACTGGGGTGACTTCAGAGGACGTCCCAAACAAAGGCCCAGAGGAAAAGGTGGCTAATGCTTGGAGGAAAAAAATGTGTGTGGTTAGGCTGGGTTGGGGAGCTGGCCCCTGGAGCCCTCTGAACCAGGCCCTTCCTGGCCCCAGCAGTGATTAAGGTCCTTGTGGCTGGTTACTCGGCAGCCAAGCCGGAAGAGAAGGCCCATAATTAACAAGCTGGCACTCACACAACCACATGTCAGCACGCCCAAGTGCTGGGATAGCTGTCTGTCAGTCGGAGCTGCTGGTGGAATTTTTCAGACAGCTGGGCTCAAGCCGGGAAATGAATATAAGTTACATTTCTATGCATCGTTGTTCGTAGTGGTAAAAAAAATTAATCAGTGACATAGCTGTGACACATCCTCATTTAAGAGTCTACAGAGAAATGTTCATTTGTCAGAGGCAGCAAAGAAGAGATTATGTGTCAGCCGGGGAGGGGTGAAATATTTATACAATGGCTAATAAACACCGGTGTGTAAGGGGGTCAATTGATTGTGTCAGTGGCCACATGACAAATACACCATTGAGCGGCCATGGGCACTACCCCTGTGCCCGGGGGGCTCCATTCTGATGATAAATACACAACGTGTTACTGTTAATGCTCTCCACCGACCACCCGCCCAGCCCTCTTTGCTGGCTGGGCGACCACAGATTGCTAGGAAGCAGAACTCCCATGGAAGCTGCCTATCCCCAACATCATTAAGCTGAACTTGAAGTTGGTAAATTACTCCCCAAATGCCAAAACAGCTGCAAAAAAAATTTCTTTGTGTGTGTGCTGTTCTTTTAAAACTTCATATTTCTGATTTCAGAAGGCCTGGAAAAGGATTGGCCTTGCTCCCTGCTTCCACCAAGACTGAGCCCCAGCACCCCAATGCAGACCTCACCCAGCCCCAAGCTCTGCACCCAGAATGTCGCTCAGGGGTCCTTGTCCAGCCAGCCCTGTGGCTGATGTGACCCCCTTCCCTGTTCTCACAGCTGAGGCCAAGGCCCAACTTGTTCCCCAACTGCAGGAAGAGGTTGCTATACCCTCACGGGCACAGGAGTCTTTCTGGGCCTGGACCCTCACCTGCCATTTCCTAAGGGGACAGTAGTCTGGTTGAGACATCCGTCATCCCCAGGCAGGAGGCCCCTGCCTCTTGCCTCCTCCATGGGCAGCCCACCTGGAGCTGTGAGATTGGTCTTCAAGCTTCCCAGAAGCAGCACATCGTATCAGCAGTGACCACTACTGGTTTTTGAGCCCTGATCACATGCCATGCCCTGTGTTAAGCACTCTACGTGCATCGTTTCACTGAAACTTAACACAACCCTGGGGCAGGTCTAATTATCAGTCCAGTTGTATAGGCGAGGAAACCAAAACCTAGAGAAGTAGCTTGTCCAAGGCCCACAGTTACATAGACCGAGATGGGATTCCAACGAGGCAGGACTGGAGCACAGCCATCTTGGTCCTGGTTTGCCTGTCTGACCACGTGGGAGCTGTGTCTCATGGTTAACACCTGAAAATCTCGATACCCACGCTTGAACAATTCCGATTCTAAGAGATTCATTTATAGCTCTAGAAGATTGCAAACTTCTGGAGGCAGGGGCTGTGTCCCAGACTCTTTGCTCACAACATTCACTCCAGGAAAACGGGGCTGATTCTAACTCTCATCTTAACTGGGGCAGGTAGAGCCTCTCCCAACACCCAAAAGGCCCCCCACCATCCCCACTCAGAAACACGGGGCTTGTCACCCATCAAAGGCGGCCCCGCCCTCCCCTGCACCCTCTGCCAGCCTCGAGCCTGCTGCCAGTTGCTGCAACGCCCCGATCATTCCTGTGAGGACATCCAACATCCAGCATCGGCACTTGATTTGGGACGGATGACACCCTGAGAAAACAGTTGCAGATGAAATTTCACACATTTCTGTGAATGTGGAGATTACAGATAAGCACACTTGCAACTTGTTTCTACTTTTTAAAATGAGATTCCTCCCTTACAAAATGGTACTCCACTTTAGCTTTCCCACTGTGAAACTATTAGTAATGATAATATTAACGATAGCAATAATAATATAGGTTGTTCACAACCACTCCCATTTTACAGATGGCAAAACTGAGAACCAGAGAAGTTAAGTAATTTGCCCGAGGACATACAGTTAGTAAGAGCTGGGATTTGAACCTATGTGTACCATCTGCAGAGCCCCTGGACTGTTACCCATTAAGGTTTGAGTTCACTCCTACTGCACACTCCTGGCTCCACCCAGCCCAGACCCTGGCTTCAGCCATATTGAATCACTCTAGCTGCACAGCTGGTCTTGCTCTCTTTCACCTCTGGGCCTTTGCAGGTGCTGTGCCCAATGTCTAGAATGCCCTTCCTTCTGCCTGCTTTAAAATGGATTCCTCACTGGGGACCACTGTGGGGAAGCTTTGGCTCTCACATCTTACCCCATCCAAAAACCACCCCCCTGGCACCCTGGCCTCCAAAGTCTCCCCCAAGCTCAGCCAAGAGTGTCCTGGAAGGCTGCCCTCCCCTATCCCTACAGCCTGTAGGGCTGGCTCCAAGGGTCTAGGACAAGAAGTGACTGCGAAACATCTTGCAGCAGAGCGTGCAGTGTCCCCAGTGCCAGCCCCACCCTCCACACAGCCTCCACAGCATCCTTAACACAGACCTGACCAGATCACTACCTTGCCACAGGCCCCTCTCCAACACTGCTCAAGCTTCACCTCTCCCCTCTCCGCCAGCCAAACTGTCTCACTTACGGGAGCCCTGAACAGGTGCTGATCTCTCTTGCCTCTGGCTTTCTGCCTGGAAGATTCTTCCTTCTTCTTTCTCTGTTGCCTGCCCCTACTCATCTTTCAAGATTCATCTGGGGTGCCCCTTCCTTCAGGAAGCCTTCTAAGATTTCCCCAGCCTGGGCTAGCTCCTCCACAGCAGGAGATTGGGCCGCTATCCGCTGCAGCATTCCTAATGCCAGGCACAGAGGAAGGCGTCAGTGAACGTTTGCTAAATGAATGTGTGAATGAATGAGTGACTGGGGAGTGCAGAGACCCATAAAGAGAGATCTGTCATAATCCCAGACCCCAAGGAAGAGGTTCTGGAGGTTTGGGGTCTGAGAAGGAGCCTCAATTAAGCTAGGAAGAGCCTAAGTTTAGGGGTTAAAGTCAGATTGTTCAAACAGACCAGCATTATGTCTTGGACCTGAATAGCCTGTGTGACCCCACGTAAGTTATTTAACTTCTCTGAGCTTTGGCTACCTCATCTGTAACATCAGGACTAATAATATTGCCAATATCATAAGGTTGTATTGGGAGTCAAATGAGATAACATAATGCAAGTTGTATATATATGTGCTCAACAACTATTTGTTATTGCTGCTGCTGCTAATGAGAGAGACTAGAGTGGGCAGAAGAGCTGAGAGGGTTTGTGCCATATAGACTACCCCAGGATCCTGGGCAAGGGAATAATTAAGAGCCGCGGACCATTAGGAATCTGTGTCCTGGGCACAGCTTTGGCCCCACGGGCTGTGTGACCTCAGACAAGATTCCTCCTTCTCTGAGTCTTGTTTTTCTCCTCTGCAAAATAAGGACATTAATTTCCTTCCCAGTAACTACCCAATAGGATTACTGTGGGAGATAATAGGAGATAATATATGTGAAAAAGCTTTGAAACCTGTTCAGGGCTGTATAAAGGCAAGGGATTATGCTTATCTCCAGGCAGTCTGCAGAGGCTTAATTATTAGTCAGCATTCACAGGCACTGAAGCTTTGGTGCAGCCCTGCAAATGTCCCCTTGGTGGCCGCTTAATGGGAAGGTCCTCGTGGAGAAACTGAGGCTGGGTTGTCAGCATGTGTCCAGAGGCCCTTGGCAGTGGAGAGTGGGTTAGGGAGGCGGCACTGGGATGGGACAGCTTTGGTGGTTCCGCCGGGCCTGATCCCGGTTTTAGGGCCTCCATCCACCCTTGCAGAGGTGGGAGTCTGCAGAAAGGACGCAGGAGCTCCCTGGCTTCAGGTGTGAAGTGCTTCAGACGCTGCCAGGGGCGGCTCTCCTGGGTTTGCTCCTGGCGGCTCCTCCAGCTGGAGGAGCTGGAGACAGGCAGCAGCTGGCAATGACTCGGCATTTGCTAGGCCTGGCTGGCTGGTGAGGGGAGAGGGGTGCCCAGCCTCACCATGTTTGCAGGCAGAGCTGTGTTCCTTGGAGGGTGGGAAGGAGGTGGGCCCAGGGCGCCCAGGGCCAGGCTTGCCCTCCGGAGCTCAGAACAGGCCCTACTCTTCACTGGGGAGGGGCAACCAAGGCTGAAAGCCCCCAGCCAGAGGGGGTGTCACCAGGAGCCGGGGAGGGGGGGGTGGCCTGGGAGTGGATGGCTATGGAGGCAGGAGATGAAAGGAAGAGGGTTTGGAGAGCAAAGATCTGGTCCTGAGATACCAGAAGTCATTCCTCTGAAGACGGGGAAAGAGGACCAGTAGAAGGGACTGAAACAGGAGGCAAGGAGTCCCAGTGCCATCCATCCATTTATTTACTCATTCCAGGTATTTCTTGAGCATCTACTACATGTTGGGTAATAGAGCAGTAAACGAGAAAGAGCGGTCCCTTGTGGAGGTTAGTTGAGCAAAGATGACCCACACCAAGCATGCACATTTCCCAGGGGAATTACAGGCGGCTTTCGGGGGGGGGGGGGGAAACTAGAGGCTCTCCCCAGCGGGAGGCTTTCCTGAGAGAGAGGTTTGAGCTGAGGCCAGTAGGAGTCGGCTGGGATGAAGGTGGATTCAATTCAACTCAAAAAATATTTACCGATCATCCACTTTTGATGAACCCACTAGACCAAGTCTCTGTCTTCAAGGGGTTAGAGTTTGAAGGGAAAAGTATCCCAGGAAGAAGGAACTGTATGTTCAAAGGCAGAGGCAAGAGGAGCCAAGGATGCTGTCGGAGCGGCAGGGAGCTCAGAGTGCAAGGAGCAGGAGAGGGGAAAGACACAGCGGAGCAGAAGACACACCCAGGCCGTGCAGGGCATCTGGGGTTTGTCCCAGGGCAGTGAATGAGATGCTCAGGTTTGCCTGCTTGAAAGGCCACTCTTAAGGATCCACTGGCACCAGGGCAGATGAAAAGTCGCATGTGGGAGCTCCTGTCCCGCATTCCCTGCTATGGGGCCAGGTGTGAAGTCAGGGGAAGGTGTATCTAGGCTGCATGTCTCAATGGCTGTCAGGCTGAGTGTGTCTGTCACTGACCTAGTGCGAGAGTGACTGAATATGTGTCTGTCTCACGCCTCCTCACACCTTTATTAGCATCGGTGAGCTGGCCGGGGATCAACAACAGTCCTCACGTGGGCCCGGCGCCTCTGTCCATTTGGGTTTCACAAGAGATCCGTCCAGGAAGCGGAGCCAGTACTCCTACTCTCATCTGACAGATAACGATATTAATAACAATAGCTGACATTACTGAGTGTTTACTGTGTGAAGACTGGGTGCACACAGCGTCTCATTAATATCCTCAGTAACCACCTCCATTTTACAGAAGAGGAGAAACGAAGTAATTGCCCAAGGGCACACAGCTGGACCAGAACCCTGTTCTCCTGACCTCCTGTCCCTGTCCCAGACCATCTTAGCTGCTCCTCCCTCCTTTCATCTCTCCCCTTGGACCTGCAAAGCTGCCCGAGCAGACAGAAACCTGGTACTGCTGGAACAGCACCCCCTCCTAAGCCCAAATGGTCAACTTTGCCCCTTCATACCCCACCCCTACACCCTGGCCACACCCCTGCCTTGCAGGGTAGTGCCCCTGAAATCCTGGGCATCTGCTGCCTGAATGCTGCAGACCTCTGCCCACAGAAAGCACTGGTGCTCCCCTAAATCTTTCCAGAGTGAAGACCCCTCCACCTCCATCTCACAGCCTTACTTGGTCAGAACAGCCAGGGGAGGCAGGATTGATGTGCAGAGAACTCAGTAATAATCCCAGCGCAGGCAGCCAGGCTTCTGTATAAAGACAGATTAAAAACTCATCGGGTTGAGATGAGATAATTCAGCCGGTTGGCCACAGTGGAAAAGCCTGGGGCTGCAGGTGCCAGTGGTGGTACATGTGTGGGGGTGCCAGGGATGGGAGCAGCTCCTGGCCTTGGGAATCTGTGCTCCCCCACCTTAGTTCCACCCCCACAGCCACCTCCCTTTGCTGCCTGCCTTGAAGCCAAGGCTGACAAATCCGGGTCCCCCAGGGAGCAGTGAGAGGGAGGCAGGCTGGGGGAAGCCGAGAGCACTGATGCTGCCTAGCCCCACACTCTGGTTTATTTCCTCCGCAGCACTGAAATTATTTTGCTCATTTATTTGTTTACTCGTGTGCTGTCTGTCTCCTTACCTAGACTATAAGCCCCACGAGGCCAGGGACCTGTTGGTCTTGCGTACTGCAGTATCCCCAACCCCTAGCACACAGTAGGGACTTCTTAATAACTGCTGAGTGAATGAATGATGGGTTGGAATTCTGGCTCCTACCAGTCTAGCTCTGACTTCACTGGGCCTCCATTCCTTTAGCTGAAAAATGGGCATAGTACTATCCTCCAAGGGAGGTTGCAGCCCAGCGCCTGGCTCCTAGGAAGCGCTCCATTAAGGAATTTGTTAAACTGACAAGAGAAAAAAATGGGAACCTTGTCGAACGCGTGAGGCGCCATCAGGGGGCGACCTTGTGCAAGGCGCGCGGCGTGCTGCGCCCTCCCCAAGCTCGGGGGTGAGCGCTTCCAAGGCTGCCCGCACTCCCCGCCCCCACTTTGGGGGGGTTTGCCTCCTCCGGCCTCCGTCCCGTTTACACGCCCACCGCCACTCCTTCGCGCATCCCCGCTCCAGGGACCGTCTCTGCAGCCCTGTGCCCCCTCCCCCCAGCCCGGCCCAGACTCCTTCCGCCCACGCGGTCCCATATGCTGGGAAGAGCCTCCCACTCCCCATCTGTCGAGCCACTTCGTTGCCCCCGTTCCCGGCTCCGCCGCCGTCCCCTCCTTCGGGAAGCCGGTCGTGATTGAGGGGAGGAGGAGAAGGACTGACGTCGCCGGACAACCGCCTTCCATCCCTCTATCCGCCCCAAACACCGGGTTTTGGGAATATGTCCGCAGCCCAGTGCAGACGACCCCCAGGGCCAAGCTCTGAGCTTCGCGTCACGATGTGCTAACAGATGCAAGCGAGCACTGTGCGCTTCAGCCCCGTGGGCAAACCTGCCGAGGCGGGGAGTGGGAGGGCCTAGAAAGACCCCCTTGTGTCAGGCCTGCTGGCGAGGGAACAGACTGCTCCGGAGGTCCTCCCGCACGCAGGTGCCGGATGGGGGTCATAGCTTCCGGGCAGTCAGCTAAGGCACCAGGGCGGGCCCGCGAGGGAGCCACGGTCACGAGGGGCGGGCGCAGGATCCCGGGAGCACGGTGCGGAGGAACACAGCCTGCTTTTCTCGCCTGAAGGACCGGTTTCATTTCGCAGATTGATGATGGCTGCGTGTGTGTGCGTGTGTGTGTGTGTTTGTGCGCGTAGCTAGTTTTTTTTAAATGTACCTTGCTTGTCTAATGAATGTTTGATTGCACCTACATCCGGAGGCTGTTTTAATGAAAGGTGAAGGCCCCGAGAGGGAAATAAATAAATAAAGGATCGTTCCCATCGCTCGGCACCCCCCCCCCCCAACCCCCAGCAACAGCAACAACTCTCCGTCCACAGCTGTCTTCTGAAGCCGATGCCCTCACGGAAGAATTCTGTTCCTGTTTGAATGTTCCCATGTCAATGATGCCGCTCTCCGAGGAAATCACACCCTTCAATCGGTCACTATCAGCGCTTTTATTAAGGGTGTGAAGGGGAGATGAACGAGGAGAGGGAAGTTCTGGGGGAGAGGAGAGAGGCCTTCCTCTCTTGCCTGAAGGCTGGACTGCGGTTTTGCTCCCCGGTTGAGCGAGTGCCCTCTCTGTGCCAGGCCTTGTACTGAGAGCCCTGGACGTGGAGAAGGCAAGCACAGGTTAATGCCAGTACCCTCTGTTCAATTCATCAACTATTTGTTTAGCACCCCAGTACCACGTTTTGACCCTGGGGAATTTACTTAACCTCCAAGAGCGGCGGTTTTCTCAGCTATAAAATGGTGATAACAAGCGTGTTTATCTCATAGACGTGTTGGCAGGATTAAATGAGATAGTGCGTGTAAAGTGCTTAGGTACTGTTCCTGGCACAAAGTAAGCACTCAATAAATGCTAGCTATTATTATTATCTACTATGTAGGGAGCAGTGTAGGGGCCGTGAGAAGGCAAAGCCTTGGGGCACGGATCTAGGCATTCACTAGAGGGGGGATACGAAGGGCCTCCTTCTTAGGGATGGGACGTCTCAGTTTGAGCTCTCAGTCGTCTATCAACAGATATTGCTGAGTGCCCAGGAACCAGGCACTGTTCTCTGCTCTGTGGATACAGTGAGACGGGCAGACCTGGGTCATGTGCACGGAGAGCTCCTCCAGCAGGGGAGGTCAGCCCCATAAATAGGCTCTTAGGCAGCAGGGTGGGCAGAGCTGTAAGGCAGCAAGCACAGGCAGCTGTGGGAGAAGGCAATTTAGCCAGACAAAGGCGTGGAGGGTGGGGGTAAGGCCTGTGTAAGGGATGGGAGGGAGAATGTTCTAGGCATGTGGAACTGCCTGTTGGAAGGCACAGAGGTTAAGAGAACAAGCTCATGGCTGGTTGTGGAACTGGAATTTCAATCTCTCGTGGTATTAAAGAAACAGCTTTGGAACCGGAAGCCTGGATTCAAATCCTAGGTCTGCCATTTACTAGCTCTGTGACATGGGTCAAGTTATTTAACTTCTCTGTGCCTCAGTTTGCTCTTCTGTAAAATGGGTATATTCATAATAAGGGGTTAAGTGCCTGTTTCATTCGATTGTTGTGGAGAATGAATGAGATGACATCTATAAAGTGCTTAGCCCCGGCCTGGCATGAAGTAAACATTCAATAACTGTCAAACAGTAGTAGTATTCACTGTTGCTGAAGATCAGACCGCAGCATGGAGGAGGGGTGAGTAGGGGCTTCAGATCAGGAAGGGCTTTATGATCCTTGTTAAGTGGTTGGGACAAACCTCAGGGCATGGGGAACTAGCGGAGTGACATATCAAATCTGCAGTTGGCCTTGGCATCATTCCCAATTCCTCTCTCTCACACGCCACATCCAATTCATTAGCAAACATTGTTGGCTCTACTTTTATAAATCACCCAACGTCTGACTGCTTCTTGCTACTCCCACAGCCACCACCCTGGTCCAAGCCATCGTCATCTCTCCCTGCATTGCTGCAGCGGCCTGCGGACAGGTCTCCCTGCTTCTCCTCTTGTCCCCTTACAGTCTATTCTCCGCGAAGCAGCTAGAGGGATCCTGTTAAAATGTAAATTAAATCTTGTCACTCCTCTGCTCAAACCTCCAGCGGCTCCACCTCTCATTCAGAGTCAAAGCTGGAGTCTTTATAATGGCCTACAGACCCTGCAGGGGTGGCCTCCTGCCAGGCCTCTCCCTTTTCTCCTACTCCTCCAGCTTTGCTGGTCTCTGTGCACTTCCTCAAGCACGAATTTGCCAAACACAATCCCACCTGAGGATTTTGCACTTGCTGTTCCATCTGCCTGGAACAGCCCCAGGTATCAGCGAGGCTCCCTCTCACTTCTTTCAGGGCAGAGGGCTTCCCCCCCCTACCCTGTAGGATAGCAAGCCTCTCTCTTGCCTGAGCACTCCTTCTCTGCTTTTTCCCTTCTCTACTTTTTTCTTTCCATGACAGTTGTCACTCTCTGGATACTATATAGTTACTTGATTTCTGATGGGTCCTCCACCTCCCCGCTGGAATACAAGCTCCATGAGGGCAAGGGCTTTGTTTGGTTTGTTGCTATATCCCCAGCATCTCAAACAATGCATGGCGCACAGCAGGCTCTCGATGACTATTTGTTGAACGACTGAATGAGAGGGCATCAGAGAAAGACCACTCTGATGCAGTGTACAGAACGGGTGGGGTGGGGTGGGACAATAGTGCAGGCGAGGAGGGAGACCTTTGCTATCCTCATAGGGAAGGCCCCCTCACATGGGCCAGGGAGGTGGAGCTGGAGAGCAGTGAGTGGTCTGGAGAGAGATTGAGGTGTCATCTGCAGGTTTGGGGGACTGGCTGTGAGAAAAAGGATGAGGTGAAGGAGGTGATATTACAGCTTTTTTTGGCTTGGGCATCTTGGTGGACAGTGGTGCCAATGACTGACCTGGTGAAAGGGAAGCAGGTTGGGTGAGGAGATCTTTTTGGTTTTTTTGAGGAAGATTAGCCCTGAGCTAACATCTGTTGCCAATCTTCCTCTTTTTTTGTTACTTGAGGAAAATTAGCCTTGAGCTAACATCTTTGTCAGTCTTCCTCCACTTTATATGTGGATCACAGCCACAGCATGGCTGACGGGTGGTATAGGTCCATGCCCGGGATCTGAACCCATGAACCCGGGCCACCGAAGTGGAGCACGCCAAACTTAACCACTACGCCACAGAGCCAGCCCCCGGGTGAGGAGTTTTTAATGTAAGCCTATTTGAGCCTCAGTTGTCTTATCTGTAGAATGGGGAGGATTCTACATCCTCACTTTCTACTTTCTGGGGTGGCTGTGGCCACAGAGAAAGATAAAAGAAATGAAAGCCCTTTCTTGGCCTGCCTGGTGGGTTCCTAGAGGTGAGGGAGCATTATTATTATTATTATTATTATTAAAGTCGATTTGGGGAAATCTGACAGACAAGTGAGAAGAGAACCTGCAGCAGAACCTAATCAAATGCCAGCCTAGGTAGAAGCAAATGCCAGAAAGCACGATTCCGTCAATATATGCAGTGGGTGGTCAGGAAGGGGAGGGAGCATCGCGGCCTGAGCTGTCGGAGGCTGCGCAGATGAAGGACTTGGCTGGATCCTGGAGTGAGGAGTGGGAAACGAGAGCAAAGACTGTAGAGGCCCCTGAGCAGAGGCCGCAGGGTAGCTTGGAGATCTGGGGGTACACAGGGACTCCCGGGCGTAGGATGGATGATAATGATCAGCATTGGACTTCCTCCTCCCACCTCTACCTGCCAAATAGAGAAGAGAGGAAATCCTCAGGTAAGGGAAGAAGAGGGCAAATCCTGGGTGATGGGGCAGAAACCTCTGAGTGTGGCTAGTGGGGTCTGTCTGTGCCGTGCTGTCCAATTGGTTTTGCTCAAGCACATACTGGGTGCCACGTACAGTGAGAAACACGGAAATTCACTCTCCAGTGCTTATTGGGCCCCTAATAAGTGCTGAGGAGTCAGCTGAGAACTTGTAGATTTGGTCCCTGCCCTCTGAGCATCCAGGGTCTAGAGGAGACAAGCGTTCAGTAGGTACATTCCAGAACCGCCTGAGGTGGGTACTGTCATCCTCCTCATTTTGCCAGTGAGAGGCTCACAGAAGTGAAGGTCACCAAACTGGTGAGTGGTTGGACCAGGATTTGAATCCAGGCTGTTTGGCTCCAGAGCCCTGGTTTGTAAGCACCAACCACACTGCCCGTGGTCGGAGAGCTGGCCCTGTGGTCAGGGGCTTACAGGTGGTGAGGGACAGGCATGCACGATTCTGTCACCAGATCTCTGCAGTGGGGCCACAAGAGAGACCTTGGGACACTGGGGGAACAGAAGGAGCCCCTGGGAGCAAAAAGAGGATTTTAGAGAGAGGCCTACGCGAGGACAGAGCGTCATTCATTCATTCTTTCATTTATTTATTCTACAGATATTCCAGACACTATGTGAGACAGCTCTAGGTAGGAGATTCATTAATTTCACCAAACAACTAACTATTGAGTACCTACTATGTGCCAGACACTGTGCCAAGGTGTGGAGGTACAATCAGAACAAAATGGACAGAAATCCCTGTGCTCCTTGCACTTATATTGTAGTGGGGGGAAAGAAAATAAACAAGATAGGTTAAAATCTATCTATATATATATAGTATGATAGATAGTGATAAATGGTAGGAGAAAAAAATTCAGGGCTATGTGAAGTTGAATTTTTAGACAAGGTGGCCCAGGAAGACCTCAGTGACATGAGGTGAGAATGGCAGGCAGGGGTCGGGGCGTGCATGGAAGGCCTTGTTGGCCCTTGTAAAAAACATTTTTTATTGAAAATACTATGGGAAGCCAGTGGAATTTTTTTGTTTGCTTTTCGTTTTTGATTTTGCTTTAGTGTGCAGGATTTTATTAAGGTGGTCCCTTGGATCAGCACCTGTGCAAGGAGGCAAGCCTGGGCAGACGGACAAGTTGAACTGGCATCAGGCCCGAGGACAGTCTTGGCCAACCTGATGGGAGCCCTTCACAGTTGGGCCAGTGGCTCGTACTTCATGTCCCACGTCAGTCAGTCTTGGATGTGGAGACCCCAGGAAGGGACATGACTTTGGACGAGGCAGTTCTCTGCCACGGAGGCAGTCCCTGCAGGGGCTGAGGCCTGGTGGCTGTCTGCCCACAGCACTCCAGCACCTGGGGCAACCGGCCCCTCCCTGAAGGGAGGTCCAGGTGGCACTTCATATTGCCCACCCGTGTACTCAAGCCTTTCTCTTTTTTGCGCCTCCTGGTATTTATTCAGCACAGGTTTTTAGCCATGAATGATACAATCCGATTCCTATATAATTTTTAAAAAATCACCAGTTTTCCTGTATGGAGAATAGATTGTGTGGGGGTTCAGGGTGAGGTGGGGAGACAGGTTCAGATGCTGAGGCAGCCGGGATAGCTGAGAGGATCCCCTGTGAAGCAGGGGGAGAAGAGTTTCCATGTGGCTCAGTTGGGCTCCAGGCCTACGCGGCCCCCTCCCTATAACAGAAAACCTAAGAAGTCACCTTGCTACCCGAGTGCTATCCCAAGGCCACTCTGCACCTTGAGCCACAAAGGTGATGGGGGGTAAGGGGGTAAGTCCCCAGTCCCCAGGTGAGCTGTGGCCAGGCTTGAATTCCTTTAAAGCCCTGAGCACCAGCTCTGTGGACATCCCTTTCATGGCTTCTGCATTTTCCCCCTTTCTTTCTCTTTCGTCCTTCCCTCTGTTTGCTAGATGAGATTCCTTTAAAAAAGATTCTTACCTTGTCCTAGCTGAACTGTAAGGAAAGGAGATGTGTCTGCACTGGTGAATGTTGGCTGGCAGGCTCTGCCCCACTCCCCATGCCCCGGCGCCTGGGTCCAGTGGGAGAGTGTCAAGAACAGTGTCCCAGCCAGGAGGAGGCATGGATGGGCCAGCAGAGGAGGGAAAGGTTGGGGCAGCCGAGCCTCCTGCCTGGTGTGGAAGCAGGTGCGGGATAGGGGGCTGGAGATTTTCTTGGGCAGACGATGGGTGGTTTTGGTTTTTGGTTTCTGCTCAGGTGTGGGGCACCTGGTCCCCAGGCTTGCAGAGGGCCTAGTGGGCTGGTAGACCCAGGCAGCTATTTCTCACCCTCACTAAATGGAGGAGCCAGCTGATGTCCCACCCTCCGTAGTTCTAGGGAAAGTCAAAGCTACGTCAGGGTGGGACAGACCCCTCCAAAGTGACAGACCCAGCTGCAGGATGACAGGTTCTCAATAGGTATGTGTGTGAGCTCTTGAACTTGCCATTCCCAGCCTCGACCCTTACACAGCTGGTTGTTCACCTTCATACATTTATCGGTTCAAGTCTCAGGCCCACTCTGGACACCCTAAGATAGTTCTCCCACTCCCTCCTTATTATCTCACTGGCTTTGTTTTGTTTCCCAAAAAGTCATGTGTCGGAGAGAGGTGTCAAGATGGTGGCATAGGCAGACTCTGAACTCACCTCCTCCCATGGACACAACAAATTTACAACTATTCTAGGAACAATTATCCCTGAGAGAGAACTGAAAACTGGATAAAAAGAACCCTCACAACAAGGGACAGTCCTGACTCAGGTGGAAGAGGCCAAAATTCCTTTCTGGAGAGAAAAAAATGCCAACTTCACAAGCCATGGTGCTTCACAGCTGTCTGGGAGCAATCCTAAGGTACACAGCCTTCCCTAGAGGAGGAAGCAACCTGAGCAGGGGAGCATTACCACTATAAGCATCCTTTGGACTCAGCACAATGAAAACAATTGTCATAATATCTGGCTTTGCTGGCTGTTGACAACAATGAGGAATAACCCCAGAAAAGCTATCTGACATAAGGGGAAAAAAGCCAGCTCTTAAAGGGTTCATGCACAAAGTCACCTGTTTTGGAAAGCAACCAGAAAGAAATGCACACAGTCCTTTGGTGAAAAGAGACTCACCTGACAGGTTCTGGGTGCATTTCGGTGAGAGGTGAAACCTCTCCAGTGACTGAGACTTTGGCAGCAGCCATTACTGTGACCTAGTATAGGTGAGCTGACACAGACCCTGGCACATACCATTGGAGTTCTTCCCCTGGCCTATTAGCTCAGGGTCTGCCCAACCCACTAGAGCACTGAGTTAATCCAGCTCAGCCAGGGAAGGAAGCCTGCCCTAGGGACTGGCCCCACCCAACAGCAAGCCCTCAGGTAACTTGTGGGCCTGTGTAGGCTGGGCGCCTGGGTCCCCTGCAGCCAGGCAAGTGGGTCCATCTATGTGGGGCAGGGCATGTGCGAGGAGTGGGTGGCGTGTGTGGGGCATTGGTGGAGTGTGTGGGGCCTCTGCAGTGGGGAGACTGGGTCCCCCACTTCAGGGGGTTGGGGCATGCACATGGGGTAGGACTGTGTGGTGGTGTGTGTGGCCCTGTGGGCAGTGGGGTTGGTCAGCTGCAGAGACTTGTGCTTATCAAATAGCCACATAGGGGATTGGCCCAACCTTCCAAAGCCTGAGACAATTTGGTGCTCCCATGCCCGGGGCCAGCCCCACTCAGCTGCAATCCCCAGGGAGCTGAGAAGAGTCTTGCAGGCTGGAGGCCTACAGCAATTTTAAGCCCCTGAACGTAGCAAACAGCCATGCCAGGGGCCCACTCACTTAACAGAAAAACTGCAACAGGAATGTGCTATTAGACCTTGCAGCCAACTGTGCTGGGGCTCCCCACACCCAATAAAGTGAATGAAGGGTCCATAGCAGCCACACGCAGCTGAGCATTGCAACCAGCTGGCCAGGGGGCCAGCCTAGCCTCCCTGGGCACCTGCAGCAAAAGCAACCCTTCCACAACAGAAGGACACACATAGCCCACAAAGTGGTCACTCCTGGAACATTTGGAACTGGTGATGAGAGGGAAGCACACTGTTGGGCCTCGTAAGACATCTCTTACATAAGGCCACCTCTTCAAGATCAGGAGACATAGCTGACCCACCTAATACATAGATATAAGCACAGAGAAAGAGGCAAAATGAAGAGGCAAAGGAATATGTTCCAAGTAAGGAAACAGGACAAAACCCCCAAAAAAGAACTAAGTGAAACAGAAATAATCTGCCTGACAAAGAGTTCAAACAAAAAGTCACAAGGATGCTCACTGATCTTGGGAGAAGAATGGATGAACTCAGTGAGAATATCAACAAAGACTTGGAAAATATAAAAAAGAACCAATCAGAAATGAAAAATATAATACTGGAAATGAAAAATCCACTAGAGGGACTCAACAGAAGAGTAGATGAGACAGAAGAACGGATCAACGAGCCGGACAAAAGACTAGAGGAAATCACCCAAGATGAACAGATAAAAGAAAAAAGAATGAAAAAGAACAAGAACAGTCTGAGGGAACTCTGGGACAACATCAAGTGCACTAACTTTCATATTATAGGTGTCCAAGAAGGAGAAGAGAGAGACAAAAGGGCAGAGAATCTATATGAAGAAATAATAGCTGAAAACTTTCCTAACCTAAGGGAGGAAACAGATATCCAGGTATAGGAAGTGCAGAGAGCACCAAACAAGATAACCCAGAGGCCCACACCAAGACACATTATAATTAAAATGCCCAAAATTAAAGATAAGAGAATCCTAAAAGCTGCAAGAGAAAGGCAACAAGTTACAAACAAAGGAAACCCCATAAGGCTATCAGCTGACTTCTCAGCAGAAAACTTACAGGCTAGAAGGGAGTGGCATGATATATTTAAAGTGCTGAAAGGAAAAAACCTACAGGCAAGAATACTGTATCTGGCAAGGTTATCATTCAGAATGGAAGGAGAAATAAAGAGTTTCCCAGACAAGCAAAAATTAAAGGAGTTTACCACCAAGAAACCAGTTTTACAAGAAATGTTACAGGGACTTATTTAAGTGGGAAAGAGAAGACCACAAATAGGAGTAAAAATATATATTTTTTTAAAAAGGCGATAAAATCACTGGCAAAGGCAAAAATACAGTAAAGGTAGCAGATCAACCACTTATGAAGATAATATAAAGGTCAAAAGACAAAAGTACTAAAATTACCTATTTCCATGATAAGAGAGTAACA
Organism: Equus asinus; assembly: GCF_041296235.1. Taxonomy (NCBI): domain Eukaryota; kingdom Metazoa; phylum Chordata; class Mammalia; order Perissodactyla; family Equidae; genus Equus; species Equus asinus. Next base: position 38,379,707 of record NC_091798.1, on the reverse strand, counting down.
GATACACACCCACACAAAAAGAGATTAGATATGATATCAAATACATAAAATGTGGGAGGAGGGAAGTAAAAGAGTAGAGCTTTTAGCAAGAGGTCAAACTAAAGAGACCATCAACTTCATATAGATTTCTATAGACATAGGTTATTATATTGAATCTCCTTGTGATCACAAACCAGAAACTTATAATAAATAAACAAAAAATTAAGAGAAAGGAGCCCAAACATAATACTAAAGAAAGTCATCAAACCACAAGGGAAGAGAGCAAGAGAAGAAGAAAGAAACAGAGAACTACTAAAATACCCAGGAGAAAAGTAACAAAATGGCAATAAGTACATACTTATCAATAGCTACTTTAAGATTTTATTTTTTCCTTTTTCTCCCCAAAGCCCCCGGTACATAGTTGTATATTCTAGTCATGGGTCCTTCTAGTTGTGACATGTGGGACACCGCCTCAGCATGGCTTGATGAGTGGTGCCATGTCTACACACACGATTTGAACCAGTGAAACCCTGGGCTGATGAAGCAGAGTGCATAAACTTAACCACCCAGCCATGGGGCCAGCCCCTCAATAGCTACTTTAAATGTCAGTGGACTAAATGCTCCAATCAAAAGGCATAGGGTAGCTGATTGGATAAAAAAAACAAGACCCATATATATGCTGCATACAAGAGACACACTTCAGACTTAAAGACACTCACAAACTGGAAAGTGAAGGGATGGAAAAACATACTCCATGCAAATGACAAGGAAAAGACAGCTGGGGCAGCAATACTTGTATCAGACAAAATAGGCTTTTAAACAAAAACTGTAATAAGAGACAAAGAAGGGTTGTACATAATGATAAAGGAAACAATCCAACAAGAGGATATAACACTTATAAATATCTATGCACTCAACAAAGGAGCACCTAAATATATAAAGCAATTATTAACAGACATAAAAGGAGAAATAGACAGTAACACAATAATAGTAGGAAACTTTAACACTCCACTTACACCAATGGATAGATCGTCCAAACAGAAGATCAATAAGGAAACATTGGCTTTAAATGACACATTAGACCAGATGGATTTAGTAGATATGTGTAAAGCATTCCACCCAAAAACTGCGGAATACACATTCTTTTCAAATGCACATGGAACAGTCTCCAGGATTGATCACATATTAGGCTGCAAAACAAGTCTCAATAAATTTAAGAAGATTGAAATAATACCAGGCATCTTTTCTGACCACAAAGGTATGAAACTAGAAATCAACTATAGGAAGAAAATCAGAAAATCCACAAATATGTGGAGATTAAACAAAATGCTACTGAACAATGATTGGGTCAATGAAGAAATCAAAGGAGAAATAAAAAAATACCTGGAGACAAATGAGAATGAGAATACAACATGCCAAAATTTATGGGATACAGCAAAAGCAGTTCTAAGAGGGAAGTTTATAGCAATACAGTCCTGCCTCAACAAACAAGAAAAGTCTCAAATAAGCAATCTGACAGTGCACCTAAAGGAACTGGAAAAAGAAGAACAAACAGAGCCCAAGATCAATAGAAGGAAGGAAATAATAAAAATCAGAGCAGAAATAAATGAAGTGGAGACTAAAAAAACAATAGAAAAAAATCAATGAAACCAAGAGCTGGTTCTTTGAAAAGATAAACAAAATTGACAAACCTTTAGCTAGACTCACCAGGAAAAAAAGAGAGAAGGCTCTAATTAATAAAATCAGAAATGAAAGAGGAGAAATTACAACGGACATCTCAGAAACACAAAAGATTGTAAGAGACTACTATGAAAAGCTATATGCCAACAAATTGGATAATCTGGAAGAAATGGATAAATTCTTAGAATCATATAACCTTCCAAAACTGAATCAAGAAGAAATAGAGAATTTGAACAGACCAATCACCAGTAAGGAGATGGAAACAGTAATCAAAAACCTCCCAAAAAATAAAAGTCCAGGAACAGATGGCTTCCCTGGTTAATTCTACAAGTCATTCAAAGAATACTTAATACCTATCCTTCTTAAACTTTTCCAAAAATTGAAGAGGAGGGGAAGCTTCCTAACTCATTCTACTAAGCCAACATTAACCTGATACCAAAACCAGACAAGGACAACACACAAAAAGATTACACGCCAACATCACTGATGAATGTCGATGCAAAAATCCTCAACAAAATGCTAACAAATCAAATACAACAATACATTAAAAAGATCATACACCATGATTAAGTGGGATTTATTCCAGGGATGCAGGGATGGTTCAACATCTGCAAATCAATCAATGTGATATACCACATTAACAAAATGAAGGGGCCCGGCCCTGTGGCTGAGTGGTTAAGTTCTCGCACTCCACTTCCAGAGCCCAGGGTTTTGCGGGTTCGAATCCTGGGCGTGGACATGGCACCGCTCATCAAGCCATGCTGAGGCAGCATCCCACGTGCCACAACTAGAAGGACCCACAACTAAAATATACAACTATGTTCTGGGGGGATTTGGGGAGAAAAAGCAAAAGAAAAAATTTTTTTAAATGAAGAATAAAAATCACATGATCATCTCAATAGATGCAGAGAAAGCATTTGACAAGATACAGCATCCATTTATGATAAAAACCCTGAATGAAATGGGTATAGAAGGAAAGTATCTCAACATAATAAAGGCCAAACCCACAGCTAATATCATTCTCAATGGAGAAAAACTGAAAGCTATCTTTCTAAGAACAGGAATCAGACAAGGACACCCACTTTCACCACTCTTATTTAACATAGTATTGGAAATCCTAATCAGAACAATCAGGCAGGAAAAAGAAATAAAAGGGATCCAAATTGGAAAGGAAGAACTGAAACTGTCACTATTTGCAGATGACATGATTTTATATATAGAAAACCCTAAAGAACCAACCAAAAAACTTTTAGAAATAATAAATAAATACAGTAAAGTTGCAGGATACAAAATCAACATACAAAAATCAGTTGCATTTCTATATACTAACAATGAAGTAGCAGAAAGAGAAATTAAGAATACAATCCCACTTACAATTGCAACAAAAAGAATAAAATACCTACGAATAAACTTAACCAAAGAGGTGAAAGATCTGTACACTGAAAACTATAAAACATTCTTGAAAGAAATCGAAGACGACACAAAGAAACGGAAAGATTTTCTGTGCTCTTGGACTGGAAGAATTAAAATAGTGAAAATGTCCATACTTCCTGAAGCAATCTACAGATTCAATGCAATCCCTATCAAAGTTCCAATGACATTTTTTTGCAGAAATAGAACAAAGAATCCTAAAATTTATATGGAACAACTAAAGACCCTGAACAGCCAAAGGGATCCTGAGAGAAAAGAACAAAGCTGGAGGTATCACACTCCCTGATTGCAAAATACACTACAAAGCTATAGTAACCAAAACAGCACAGTACTGGCACAAAAACAGACACACAGATCAGTGGAACAGAATCGAGAGCCAAGAAATAAACCCATACATCTATGGACAGCTAATTTTTGACAGGAGAGCCAAGAAGATACAGTGGAGAAAGGAAAGTCTCTTCAATAAATTGCGTTGGGAAAACCGGACAGCCACATACAAAAGAATGAAAGTAGACCATTATCTTACATCCTACACAAAAATTAACTCAAAATGGATTAAAGAATCAAATGTAAGACCTGAAACAATGACTCTTCTAGAGGAAAACATAGGCAGTATGCTCTTTGACATCAGTCTTAGCAGCATATTTTCAAGTACCATGTCTGACTGGGCAAGGGAAACAAAAGAAAAAATAAACAAATGAGACTGCATCAAACTAAAAAGCTTCTGCACAGCAAAGGACCCCATCAACAATATGAAAAGACAACCTAACAATTGGGAGAAGATATTTGCAGACCATATATCTGATAAGGGGTTAATATCCAAAATATATAAAGAACTCATACATCTCAATGACAAAAAAACTGACAACCCAATTAAGTAATGGGCAAAAGATCTGAACAGACATTTCTCCAAAGAAGATATACAGATGGCCAACAGGCACATGAGAAGATGTTCAACATCATTAATGATCAGGGAAATGCAAATCAAAACTACAGCAAGATATCACCTCACTCCCGCCAGAATGGCTATAATTAACGAGACAGGAAAAAAGTGTTGGAGAGGATGTGGAGAGAAGAGAACTCTCATATACTGCTAGTGGGAGTGCAAACTGGTGCAGCCACTATGGAAAACAGTATGGAGATTCCTCAAAAAATTAAAAGTGGAACTACCATACAATCCAGCTATTCCACTGCTGGATAAATACCACTGCTGGGAATTTATCCAAAGAACACAAAAACACGAATGCATAAAGATACATGCACCTCTGTTCATTGCAGCATTATTCACAATAGCCAAAATATATAAAGGTTGGAAGCAACTTAGGTGCCCATAAAGAGATGAATGGATAAAGAAGATGTGGTATATATACACAATGGAATACTACTCAGCCATAAGAAACGATGAAATCCGACCATTTGTGACAACATGGATGGACCTTGAGGGCGTTATGCTAAGCAAAATAAGTCAGAGGGAGAAAGTCAAATACCATATGATCTCACCCATAAGTAGAAGATAAAACAGCAATGAACAATCACATAGAGACAGACATTGGATTGGTGGTTACCAGGGGGGAAGGGGGAGGGAGGAGGGTGAAAGGGGTGATTAGGCTCCTGTGTGGTGACGGATTGTGACTAGTCTCTGGGTGGTGAACATGACGTAATCTACACAGAAATCAAAATATAATGATGTACACCCGAAATTTATATGATGTTATAAACCTGTTACCACAATTAAAAAAACAAGATATCTGCAATAACTATTAAAAAAAGTCACATGTCACCATCTGAAATTATCTCTTTTACTTGTTTATTAATAATTCTTGTATGCTTCCATGAGGCCAGACCCCTCACCTATCTTGTTGATCTCTGTCTCTTCAATACCTAGAATAGTGCTTAACACACAGCAGACACTTAATAAATTATTTGTAAAATGAAGGAATTAAGTAAATGAAGGAATTCATTCTTCTATCACTCACCTCCAAAAATGACAAGGAGAGAATCATATATGTGAACATAGATATGGCCATGGAGGGACAGTCCCTCTAAAGAAGTTGGGCACAAGCCCAAGACACCAGGCTCAGGAGTCCAGTGTGTGTGTGCGTGTTGTATGTGTGTATGTGTTGTGTGTGTGTGTCTGTGAGAAGAGAGAAAACCACTAGTTGCCACCTGGGGTTCTTGCTGCATCAGTGGCAGGACCTCCCAGAGCCCTGGTCAAGGGCCTGCTTCTTTTGGGGAGCAGGAAAGAGAAAGGGGGGAGGGATTCTGAAAGTGCCCCTGAAGGTATGCCATGGCCCTTGCAAGGCCTCAGGCTGCCAGCTGGGGGCGCCCAACCATGTGTGACCACGGCGGCCCCAAGCTTTCTCCAGCATCTGAATCTGGCTGCCCCTCCCACTAGAGAGGTGTCAACCTGAAGAGGGAGAATTTGCTCTATCAAGTGTGACCCGGGGTTGGTGATGAATACCAGAGATGGTAGGATCAGCTAGAATAACATGTCACACGGTGGGCTGCGTTCAGGAATGCTGGATTGGGTAACTGGCAAATTGAAAGGCTGCTTCATACTATAATGGTTAAAGAAAAAGGGAATTATCTCATGCCTTTCTTTTCGTCTATCAAGGTGTCAGCGTATGCTAATTACCTGGCAGAGGCTTCAGCGGGAAGAGGAAGAACAACTATTATATTTCTGAGGGAAGATTTATCTTACGTTACTGGCACCAGTTGGAGGAGGAGGTGGGGGTGGTAGGGGGTCAGAGAGGCAAAGGGAGAACTGTTCCTTGACTCGAATGGAATTGAAATGCCTTTGAACTGAGGCTTCTCTCCCAAGATTAGAAATAGTAAGCCTTGTTGAGAGAGGCTTTGCTCTGAGCCCATGGCCAGGGGAGGGGGCAGGATGGGCAGAAGACTCCAGGGTCCTAAGAGATTGTGGGAGGGGTCAGGCCGGGTGTGGCTGATGGTGGAGGGCGTGTGAGCTCCTCTATTCATTCCCTGACTGGTTATTCATTGATTGATTACATTAAGGGGGAGTATAGGATGGGGGTGGGGCGGAGTAAGAAACACAGTCTTGGAGTCAGGCAGCCCGGAGTTTTGAATCCTGGCTCCACTACCTCCTCGTTACAGTGGATGGCACATCACTCCATGTTTCAGAGCCTCTGTTTCCTCATCTGCAGGGAAAATAATACTTACTTTATGTGGTTACCATCACAACTAAATGGGGTCATGTAAGTGAAGTGCTCAGCACAGCTCAGTTACAGCAGCTGTGCATATGATTATTCAACAAATGTTTTCTGAGTACCCAGTGTGGTTCAAGGCACTGGGAAAACCAGGGTGACTAAGACAGACAGGGCTCTGCCCTCAAGGAGCTTGTCATGAAATGGAGGACTTGTACCTCCTCTGGCTCCTGCTCTCTCAGAGGTCCCAGGAAGTGGGAAAAGTGAGGACAGAAGACAGGGAAGGGCCCTCAAGCCTTACATAAGGCTGTGATTGTACCTGTTGTAATAATAACTTCTCTTTTTTTTTGGTAGGGAAGATTGGCCCCGAGCTAACATCTGTTGCCAGTCTTCCTCTTTTTGCTTGAGGAAGATTGGCCCTGAGCTAACATCTGTGCCAATCTTCCTCTATTCTTTTATATGTGGGACGTTGCCATTGCATGGCTTGATGAGCAGTGTGTAGGTCCGTGCCCGGGCTCTGGAGCTGTGAACCCTGGGCCGCTGAAGCAGAGCGTGTAAATTTAACCACAATGCCACTGGGACCGCCCAATAATAGTTAACTCTTGAATTGAATGCTTCACATCTTTGAACTCAAAAGGAGATTTGGTGGATAGGTGGTGGAGGCCAAAGGATTGGTCCAGGATCCGAAAGAGACAGGTGAGCAGCTGCCTGTGGGAAGAGCCAGTCTGGGCCTGAGCTCTGGAAACCAGCCTTTGGGGCCTGGTACCTCTGAAGGGGACTGTCCTCATGGGTCGGGGAGGCCTGGGGTCTGATGAGCTGACTTCTCATCCGTTGACCTGCCTGTGTTGAATCCCAGTCGTCCACAAGCCCCTGCCTTCAGAATCAGCTGGCCGCGGAGCAGGTGAACTGGAGAGAGGCAGCCTGGGGTGGGAGCCAGTGTGCAGGCAGTGGTGGCTGAGAGATCTGGGCTCAGACCCTTCCTCAGACACTTAGCAACTGGGTGGACTTGGACCAGTTCCTTAGCCTTGCTGTGCCTCAGTTAAATAGAGATAATGAGGCCGAACTCTGGGGTTTGGGGCAGATTAATAAGGCATTCAAAGCACCTGGCACACAGTAGGTATTCCCAAATGGTAGAGGTGATTACTAAAATGGGCCATCCTTGCCAGCTGTGTCTGATTCAGTGCCAGCTGAACCCCTGTGGCCTAGAGAGGCATTTAGTGCTCTGGGGACGGCAGAGAAAGGAATGGGGGTGCCACCAGGTGGGCTGTGTGGCAGTCAGAGACTTTGAGCAGGTAATGGCTGTCAGGGACTGGCAAATCACAAGTGTCTCAGGAACAACGGGAGTTACACTCAGACACCAAAGAACAAACACGCAGCACAAGACGTTTTGCCAAAGCAAAGCTGTTTTGATCGTTCCCGGATGTGACATGTATCACATGAGGAAAGAGAGCCTCTTGCACTGAGGCTGCCTAATTGACAGCTGGTGGCTCCATGCAGTGGCACTGGGCAGGGTGGAGGATGGGGGCTGAGCAGCCCACCCTCCCCATGGCCTGCCCCCTCCCGACCCCCCCCCCCCAGGCAAACCTTCTCTCAGACTGGGCGCTCTCAATGGAGCTGTCTGTCGGGGAGGGAAACTCATTATTCCCAGTGCCTCCGGATCCAGCCCCTGCCTCCACCTCTCCAGCCCCATCCTGCATCACTCCTGGAACCCAGGCTATGTGCCAGGCTAATTGAACTTCTGAGCTTTGCCAAATGCGCCAGGCTCTCTGTGGCCTCCAGGCCTTTGCATATGCTGTTGTCTCTGCCTTGGCTTCCTCTCCTCCCCAGCCCTCCCATCCACCCAGCTAGTATTGGCAAGTGCCTACTTAATCACAAAAATAATAGCATCTTACATGTATTGAGCACTTACTCTGTGCTAAGTGCTTCCAAAATGTTATCTGATTTAATCTTCACAACAACCTGAAACAGGTAAAAATAGTTGACACATAGTAGATGCCTACCGTGCCAGGCACTGTTCTAAGTGCTTTATATGTATTAACTCATTTAATCCTCATAGGGTAAATTACCATTATGATCCCTATTTTACACATAAGGCAATCGAGACACAGAGAGGTCAAGTGACTTGCTCAAGGTCACCAGCTAGAAGCAGCAGAGCCTAGGCTCCAGCTCAGGAGTTCATTGCCACTACACCATCTGCCTCCTGTACATCCTTTAGGACTCCATCCAGGTGACACCTCCTCCTGGAGGCCTCCTCTTGCCTTGATTGGGTCAGGAGCTTCCTCTGGGCTTCCAAGGCTCTCTGTACTTAGGAGCATACCTCCCTCTCCCCATTAGGAGCACTGACCACCCTGTGAAGTTTGCATGCCTGTCCCCTGCTGGACTGGAAACTCCTGACAACAGGGAGTGTCTGCCTGGTTCACCACTGTGTCCTCCAAGCCTAACACAGCGCCTGGCACACAGCAGGGGCTCCATAGATGTTTGCTGAATGCCTGTATGAATCCTGCTCGGGCACACGCCTGCTCTGGCTCCCCCTTTTCAATCACAAGGACCGTCAAACCCCACTGTATGCATTAACTGGGGTCCAAATAATTCAATCACATAAAATTTGCGTTCTTGTTTTTATAGGGTTAGTGAAAAACAATAGTTTTCCATCCATCTGAATTAGCACAAAAAGTAAAGATGGTAAGACTTAGGCTGTACACCACTGACCCTATATTGAACTGAGGAAGTTCCAAATCATCCAGGTCAGTCACTTCCTGACACCGCCGTTTGCTTTTGAGAACTGGAACGGGGCGTAGGACAGGAGCTCCACGCCAGTCCTCCGTCATGTTATATCTGCATCTGCGTTACTCACGGGGAGCATAGGAAAAGTGTCACCACCCCAACTTTGTGCCCAACCTTGGCCATAGGACCTGATGGTCAAGGAGCCGACAAAGGAGCTGGAGAGCCAGAGGGGCCTGGAGAAGGTGAGGGGCTCTGGTTTCATCCCACACATGCTTTCTGTCCTTAAACCCTCACAAACCAGCGCTCCAGCAAACTTGCACCCCTGTTTACTCTCCCACTGCCCAGGGTAACTCGTTGTTGGCTAATGCCTTTTGTGATGATGCAGAGATAGCAAGCTCTGCCCTGCTTTGGGAGGGGCTCCAAAGGAATAGAAGAGATGGACAGCTCAGAGAAGGGTGAGATTCCTGAGGGCAGGCAGGTCCAGGCAAGCTCCTTGGAGGGGGCGGCGTTTGGTCTGGCCTCTGCCCCCTGCTGGCCTTTCCACTGTGATTACAGGGAGCTCAGAAATGTCACATGAGCCTCAGCCTAGGTTTACCCTTTAAGCCAATGACCACTTGGGGAGAGGTCATGACACACTCCGGGAGATGAGAAGCAAGTCCCCATGATTGCACCACTACGCTCCCTGCCCCCGCCCCCCCAGGTATGCGGCCTGCCCAGCCTGAGCTGGGAGGTGTGGGAGCCTTACTTTCCTCACCCATAAAACGCAGATAATGATAATACCTTCCTCCCAGGCCTGTGGCGAAGATCAAATGAGAGAATGCAGGCAAAAGCGTCTTATATGCTATAAAAGGCTCTGACAAATGCTCATTATTTCTCCCTATTCTTCTCCTGGAATTTATCAAACACTTTATGGGCCCTGGAGGTATTTTTTACCTCCATTCTATGTGGCTTTCTCTGGCCCACAATTCTCGTCTCCTCTCCTCTCCTGCTGTATGTTAGGGGAGGCAGGGTAGCACAGTGGTTGGGGGGGGGGCGCTGACTGGTCCAGTTTAAGTCCTGGCGCCACTTCTTCCTAGAGGCGTGACTCAGGGCAAGTCACACAACCTCTCTAAGCCCTTCAGCTTCTTCCTGTGTAAAATGGGTGTAAACACTGAGTTTAACTTATAGGGTTGAGGTGAAGACGAAATGAGATAATTTGTGCAAAGTTCTTAGGACTGTGCCTACGAAGTGGTTAAGAGCTGTCAGCTGTCAATCTCTGTATGACTCCACTCATATGAGGAATTTAAAAATGTAGACAAAGAGGACAGATTAGTGGCTACCAGGGGAAAGGGGGGGTGGGGGGGTGGGCACAAAGGGTGAAGGGGTGCACCTACAACACGACTGACAGACAATAATGTACAACTGAAATTTCACAAGATTGTAAACTATCATTAACTCAATAATAAAAAAAAAAAGAACTGTCCGCTGTGTGGTGGTTGTTTTCCTTTGTAGCAGGTGGGGCTACACCTTGGCTCTCTGAATAGTAAGAACAGCTGAACGAGACCCCAGGCACAATTCTCAGAGGCGTCCTGTCTCCACACTCAGGAAGCGGGCAGACGCAGAAGCAGATGAGGTGTTCATTCATTCAGCAAACAGCGTTTAAGTGTCTACTCTGCGCCAGGCACTCCTGGAATGACAGGGTGACTAAGTCACAGTCCCCGTCATTGGGGAGCTCGCCCTGCAGTGAGGAAGATACTTATTCGTTCATTCAGTTGGTCAATTATCACCCATTTGCCAGGGTCTCCTGGAGCCCGTTCTGTGCTGGGCTCTGGGACGTGGGGCTGGGGACAAGGCAGGGAGCCAGAGGCAGAGGTCTGTCTGTGGTCCCTCGAGACCTCTGCCTCTCCCAGGTATGTCTTCCCACCTCCTGTCGCTTGGCCTCAGTCTCCCCATCTGGATGTCAAGGGGTCGCTCGAGCTGGTCCCCAAGTACCTGACACACACCAACATTCTAGATTTCTGAGCCAGGATGGACAAATGCTGAGTGACACCCCTGTCCCTGCTCCCAGCCCACGCGTTCACTCGGGGCTCTGGCATCGACCGGCTCAGAGCTCATTAGCAGCCACACAGCCATTGCCGCATGTCACAGGCTCTTAAAGTCTCCATTACCAAGGCCCCTTGCTCCTCTGTATTTTTAGCCCTCATCTGGAGGAGACGGCTGGCGTCTCTTCCAGTTACGCATGTCAGGCTCAGCAGTTTGGACAACTCCTTAAGCCTCTGGGCACCTGGAGGTGGGGGCCCCCGGATCTGCTCCTGGAAGAGAAGCTGGTGGGAGGTGTGAGGGCTGGAGATGGGGCCGTGGTCCTCCCTCCCATAATCCCCCAGCTCTGGGACATCACCTCCCAGGTACGGCAGAGTGGAGGGGCCACACACACTCAGCTTGCTCTAGGACCTAGAGGGACAAACAGCTTTCTGGATGAGACTGGAGTGAGGGCAGTGATGCCAACTTGGGAACTAAACCCAGGCCTGTTGGGCGTCCCCAAAGAGCAGCCATCGGCTCTGGCTGCAGACAGGTAGAGCAAAGCATACAGAAGGCACCCAGCAGCATGTTTTCATCCAACATGGCCACAACAGGTTTCTGTCTGCCTGCAGGAGACAGAGCAAGCCCCAGCAGCCAGCCTGGCCAGGGGAAGCCTGGGTCCCCCCCGCATTGGCTAAGAGCTGCATTTCACAGACCCTGGAATGCAGGAGAGAGGGCTCTGAGATCAGTGTCCCCTAGCGAAATCACCAGGAAAGCAGAGGCAGGCGAGGGCTTGCCTGGGTGGAGTTGGAGGTGCAGTGTGGAAGGGGGTGGGGAGGAATACCACAATGGGGATGGTCCCCGGGCCTGAGAGAGGAATGGGGTGTGCCCACATCAGGAGTGCCAGAGTCTGGACTTCCACGGAGAATAAAAGGCTTGGTCAAGGGGCCGGCCCTGTTGCCGAGTGGTTAAGTTTGCTCACTCCACTTGGGCAGCCCAGAGTTTTGCTGGTTCGAATCCTGGGCGCAGACATGGCACTGCTCATCAAGACATGCTGAGGCGGCGTCCCACATGCCACAACTAGAAGGACCCGCAACTAAAAATATACAGCTATGTACCGGGGGGCTTTGGGGAGAAGAAAGAAAAATAAAAAATAAAAATAAAATAAAATCTTTAAAAAGCCTCCATCAAGTCCTTTTGACAATTTAAATCCTCCGTCCCACAACGGCCATATAGCCTAAGACTTGCTAATGAAACAAGGTAATAATAATGCACGGTTATTACTCTGTGACTCTGAATCAGACAGTATACTAAGTACTCTCCTTGCGTTTCCTGATTATCATACTGATGCTTCACATGAAGGCAGGAACTGTCAGGATTATTCCCATCTTACAGATGAGGTAACTGAAGCTCAGAGAGACTAAGCAACTCGTCCAAGTGCACATAACTGGTAAAGGGCCAACAGACACAGAATTTCAATCCAGAGTCCAGTCTCACCCTCCACTCTATATGTAGCCTCCAGGTGCCCAGGAAAGGAAAGAGGTAAGTACCCACTCAACAGTGACATTGCACTGATGAGGCGGTGGGAAAAGCATTGACGTAAGAGGTCAGAAGGTTCTGGTTATGCTGCCAGACTGTGGTTATGACAAATCCCCTTCTTCTTCTGGGCCTCATGAGGGGCTGGATTGAGGTGGGGGATGGGTCGACGCCACATTACACATCTATCTGAGGTCCCATCTGACTCTGACAAGATGATTAACAACAACAACAACAACAACAACAACAACAATAATATTAGCAAACATCCATGGATCATTTACCCTGTGTAAGGCATAGTACATGTCCTGTTCATTTAATCCTCACACCTCCCCTGTGAGGTATTATCCTTAAACCGATGAAAGAGTCAGGCTCAGAAAGGCTGAACAACTTGCCTAAAGCCACACAGCTAATCGGAAGTCGGCTGGAATTTGAAATGTGGTCTGCTCTTAACCACTCCCCTACTCTCCTTTCTGTGGGATCAGTCCTGCACTGCCTAAATGTTTTGAGAAGGAGGGGCTTCAGGGACCCTTTGTCAGAGCTGGAGGCGGGTGTCGGGGCTACATTCTCCCTAGGAAGTACTCAGTGTTTCCTGTTATCAAGAGCAGAGCAGCAGCCTCCTTACCTTCAGGTTTGGGGGACCCTCTCTCTCCGTCCCTTTCCATTCCCCCATCCACTCACCTGCAGGTGCTCCAGAGCTTCCCAGACACCCAACACCTCCCTCCAGAGGAGGAAGGAGACAGCCTGCAACACCTTCGCCCCAGCTCCGAGGGGTCTGGATCAGCAATGGGGAGACCCCAGGCACCGGGTCCTGGAGAATGCTGAGCTTTGCTGCCATCCATGAATTCGCAAATATTTACTGTGGGCTTACTCGGTGTCGGGCACCAGTCCAGGGCAGGGCTCGCAGACCCAGCCCCTGGGATGCTGTTCATACTGCGGACACGCGAAACTGACACCTCCCTGGGTGCTGCGAACGCCCGACCTGGTCCCTAACCTCACAGAAGATGCAGTCCCACAGGGGCAACAGTCAGGTGAACCAGGAGTTACCTCACCATGAGGCCAGTGTGGTGACAGGGGAGGAGCAGGGGTGGTGACAGCTTGCAGGAGAGGCCCCAAGACTACATTTGGTAAGTCAGAGAAGGCTTCCTGGAAGAAGTGACTTCTAAACCAACACCTGAATGATAAATAAGAATGGCCTACTTGTTGGGGAAAGACTGTTCTAGGCAGAAGGAAGAGCACAAGCGATTAATTGTAATACAAGGTGATGCAGGCTGTAGTATTATTACAAACAAAGAGCATTGGGAGCCCTTTATTCATTCAATCAATATTTACTCATTGAAACAAGTAGTCATTGAGGAGAGGGAGAATAGTTATGCCTGGGAGTTAGAGAAGTTTCGCTAACTCCCAGGAGGAGGTGACCCTTGAACTGGGCCTTGAAGGATGAGTAGGAGCTCTCTGAGAGGAGAAGAGCCAAAGAAACATCCAAAGAGAGAAAAACCACATGAGCGAAGGCACCGGTTGGAGAGTTTGTAGAATGCATAACATGTATAACATGCAGATTAGGACACCTCCCCCAAACTAGCCAGACTCTCTGTCTCTCAAACATAACCTTGATATTTACTGCTCATTTTTAACATGACCACATCAGAGGCTCAGTTAGGAATGTCGGCTTGATGCACACGAGTGCAGGAATAAATGGATGGGTGGAAGAATTAATGTGTGCGTGAATGGAGAAAAATGAAGAATGGATGAAGAAAGCACGAATGGTAATAGCGAGCGTGTGGACAGCGCTTCCTGTGCACCAGGCGTCGTTCTAAGTGCTTTATATTTATTAAGTCTTTAAACCCTCACACAACCTCGGAGGTGGTGTTGTTCTCCTATGCACTTTACAAATGAAGAAAGCAAGACATGCGAGGTTAGGCCATGCACCCGAGCCACGCAGCTGGGAACTGAGGGGCCAGGGTTTGAACCGAAGCAGTCTGGCTCCAGAGGATGCTACAAACTGGGTCCTGGGAGCAAACACTGGGAGTTAGGCAGTTCCTCATTCATCCAGATACCTCCTTTCTCACACCATGGTAGTTCCGTGGCTAAGCCTCCTCCAGAACTGCTCTGTTCCCCTGGAGCAGACCTAGCTCTGGGTGGCCAGAGTCAGCCTGGGTGCTGCCCTGGTTGGCAGCGACAGGAAGTACCTGCGGCCCTGCCCTCAGCAGCTGCAATGCGCTGAGGATGGGTGCTGCTGCCCGGGCGGGCTGTGGACAAAGCAGGGCCTCTGGCCTCCTCAGTGGAGAGCACCCCCGCTCTTGAGCGCCTCTCTGATCGCTGAGCAGGAAGCTTGCAGTTTGCCTTTCAGGTTGATTGTATTAGCATTTCACAAGAGTCCCCTTTCCTGTGAAGTGCATTAACGATTCGCTCGGGCTGGTCTCTCACCCGGGCAGGCTCATGGTGAAGTGCCTCAGATTTCCCAGGAATCCTCCGAGACATTTTGACATTCTGATTGTCAGTGCCAACGTGGGCTGCGAAGGAATTAATTGACATGGATGAAACCCTCAATTTCCAAGGGCTGTGTAATAAAATAAAGGTTATTGTATTATTACAGATTCAACCATTAATGAAGAAGGGCTAAAGACATAATCACAATATGGGATGCTTAGCGGGGACTTACCTTGATTTCCATAGGCACCCATCCTGAATGTTAGGGAGTAATAATTATAATAGTTACTATTTATTGAGAACTTACGAAATGTTAGGCACTTTACTAAATGATCTCTACATATTACATATTCTCACAACAACCCTATGAAGGAGGAGGTATTTTCATCTCCATTTTACAAATGAAGAAACTGAGGCGTGGAGAGGTGAAATGAACCTGGCTAATAAGTTGTCGAGTAGCAATAGACAACCTTGTGGGTAAAATACATTCTGTTTTCTTGGGAGCGAGAGAGAATTAAAGTACTTGGGCAGGCAGGGCTAAGATATTGGCCAAGTTTACGGTATTCTGGGTGGCAGAATAGTAGGAGTGTGTGTGCACACTTTCAGACTCTGAGAGAACACCACTGCCTTTTCCCTCAGGTCACAGGAATCCCCTCCATCCATCTACCCATCCACCCATACAAAAGAGATTCATCCAGCCATTCATCCATCCACCTATCCATCCATTTATCTGCCCATCAATCCACTCGCCCATTTATCCATCATCCATTGATTTAGAACGCATATTCATGCATTCACTTATTTACTCAAATCAGAGGCGTCTCTGACCGCCCTTCTGAAGCTCCTGTCATGGAGGTAGCTGTTCTCCTGTGCTGTGGGCGCCTGCTATCACTAATACAACAGGTAGGGGAGAAGAAGCAGGACCAAAAGCCGGAAGACATAGTCCCGGCCCCATAATTGGAAAAGTCTCTCCAACTTTCTCACCCCCAGTCTCCCTATCTGTAAAATGGGGATAACATTTGCAGGCTTTTATGAATTTAAAGCAAGCAAATATGTGACACGCTTTGGAAATATCAAAGGGCTGCACGAATTTCTGTCCCCGCTCCCATCATCACCGATGCAGCATGTGCTCTAACCCAAAACATCCCTACGTGTAAGAAGTCAGCATCTATGAAATGACCCCTCTTGCATTTTGTTTTACAGAAATTTGTAAATTTGTGAAACTTACAAATATGAAATTACTTAAATAAGCAATTGCTCAGTTTCATAATAATCAGGTCTGTTCCACGAGCTCTTGGGGCTACAGGAAGTATTGGGGAGCAGGAATTGGAAAGAGACTTGGGAATAAGGGATACTTGATCATAAAACGTAGGCCTATCATCCTGGCTTAATGGATAGAGCTCTCCAAAGTTACTATATATCAGGGTGACTGTTCAAGGCCTACTCCCTGTTGGCTATAAGGAGTGGAGAGGGCGTACTGTAAGGAAATAGGTGCCTGAAAACCCAGGGAGAGATGAACAATCCAGCTTGCAGGTCAGCAGGAGCTGCAGTAAATACAGGCCTTTGAGACACTGTGCATCGGTCAGCTACATTAAATCGTGCTGCAGTAACAAACAGTCCCCGAATCTCCGAGGCCTCTGACGAATGTCTGTTTCTCCCTTGTGCTACGTGTCCCTCAGGCATCATCGGCAGCTCTGCTCCATGTTCTCTTCACTCTGGAGTCCAGGCCAGCAGAGGAGCGCACTGGGTCTGAAAGCTGCCCCTCGCGTTTCCTTGGCCAAAGCGAATCACGTGGCAAAAGTCTGACATCAGTGGGAAGTGTCTCCCTCCTTTGGAAAGGGCACCCAAGGGAAGGACAGCAAATATTTTGGAAAAGTAATACAACTTTCTATATATCAAAACTGAACTAGAAGGTAATTTGAGCCTCAAAGTAGCTTTGCAGGAGGGCCCTTTGCAGGAGGAGGTGGCGGCTCAGGTGGCCTAGCCTCTCTCAGTGTGGCCACCTCGTCCCTTCTCACAACCGCTGATGTTCTGTACCTTTCCCATGTCTTGCGGCTTCTGCTTCCCTCCGTCTTGAGAGTCCCATTTCCTTGTGACTTTGTCTTCCCCTTCTCAGTCCCTTTGTCCTCTTTCTTCCTTGAGACCTTTTACCTTCTGATCTTGCCATGAATTAGGCAGAACTCTTTAGGTTCAGGTGTCAGAAACCCAAATCAAACTAGTTTACATAAAAAAAAGAAGAAGAAAGAAAGAAAAGAAAAAAAGAAAGGAATTTATTGGCTCACATAACTGAAAAATCAAAAGTAGAACTGGCTTTCAGCACGGCTGGATCTGCGGGCCTCGAGGACATTCCCGCCGTCTCTCATCTCTTCTTTCCTCTGTGTTAACTTCATCTTTGAACAGACTCTCCTGTCATGGTGACAGGGTGGCTGCTCTGGCAGAGGCCCCTGCTAGTCTCACAATAGCCATTCTCTCTTCTTCTAAGGTGGTAGAAGGTTTTTGCTGGCCATATGGCCTCCCCTGCAACTAGGTGTGGTTTGGGACTAAACCTGGATAATGGGATGGAAGCAAAAGTGATGTGTGCAACTTTTGGGCTGTTCCCTTAAAATTTAAGGGCGGCTTCCCCTTCTTCTTTTCTGCCTTCTGGTGGGGTGGAATGTTGTAGTGGTGTGATGTGTGTAACTCCCAGAGGGGTCTGAGAGCAACCTCCAGGATCGAAGGAGCCTGGGCTCTTGAGGACTTTCTTGGAGCAGAGCTACTGCATCCACTTGGACTTTTTAAACTGTTGTCTTGTTTAAGCCTCTGCTATATGGGTCTCTTTGTTACAGTAGCCAGACCAATACCTTACTTAATTTTCTTCCCCCGCCCCCAGAACCCATCATTGTGCTCAGGGGATAAAATCTGCTGACTTGGCCAGACCTGGCACTGGGGCTCTATCCCTGAATCTGGGGGTGGGATCAGTTTACCTAAACTCTAAGGACTGAAAGAGGTGGAGGAGTTGCTCCCCAAGGAATATGGGGGTGCTATCACCAGAAAATTGTGAAACGAGTGCTGGGCGGGCAAAAACAGCACATGTCTGTCGTAGTCCTTATGCTTGCCTATTTAGATTACCTGAAGAGAAAGTCTGATGGACTCCACTTGGCTTTTTCCTCCCACCAGGCCACAGCAGAGGTGCCCGTCTGTAGATCATCTCCCAGGTTCCTGGCGATGGTCCAATCAGCTGTGGGGGTGAGATGGGTCCCCTATGGCGGCCCCTGTGGTAGCCTTGGTGGGCAGATGGGGCAGCTTGACTCACATGTCTTCAGAGCCCTGTGTCTGCTCCTGCAGTGTGTGGGGATCATGAGGAGGTCTGGGGGGCACTCATGAAGCAAGCTGGCTTCTCCACGCCTGGGGAATGGACTAGGAAAGAGGTAGGGACTGGCTGTGGTTGCTTTATCTAAGCTTTCCGCCCCGACATCCAACAGTCTGCCTCTGCAAAATGACACAAGGATCCTAGTTGGGTCATCTTCATTACGCCAAAGGCAAGACAAGTCCTTTAAATTTACTGCAAACGTTCAATGGGGATGGACCAGAGGGTTTGTTAACTCCAAACGCCAATAAATGTTGATAAATAATGCTATTAAAAATGTATTATTGCTCTGACACTTTGTTATAATGTCTTTCCTCTTACTTTTTCCCCATGTAACATTTACTTTAAAAGGCCCCAGCCAAAAGCCAAACACCAATAAAATTGCACCTAGTCTCCCAGAACATTTTCATTTATGAAACACTCAAAGATTCAGCACTCAGGGAAAAGCCATGGAGATATTCCACTGTTTTGTAAACTTTGCAAAATCTGTAGTTCCTGTGGTTGAGGCCTAACTGCATGTTGAATTTGAAATTTTGAAGCTTCAATTGCTTAAAAATATTGTAACTGCCTCTCAAACAGGAAAATTGCATTTAGATTTCCCTCTGTGTTTAACCTCAGACTGGCAAGAGATAGTCTTCAAATTTCCCCAGCAAATGAAAATCACTTCAGAACTGAGATTGCATATGGATAGTTCCCACCTCAAGAAAAAGAAAATCTTCAGGACCAAATATAGTTATACATTCCATGCTTGGCCCGTAACGTGGAGAAATAAACGATCAGTTTGTTCTATAATCCACAGCATGAAGGATTTAGGGCAGAGACAAGGAAGACATTCTTGAATATGAGGTTCGGTCACATCTGAACTGTTACTAAGGGAAACTGCAGTGTCCTGCTCTCAATTTTCTCAGAGCCAGCCTCCTGCGAAGTTGTATGATCCTTTGGCACTTTCCATGTCAAAATTCCCTTCCTCCCCACAGAGGCGCTAGTGCTTTCAAACCACCTGTTCTCATCAAGCCATGTTATGATTCATTCACACTAAAGTGTGACTGTTTGCATATTAAAGGGGACCACTGGGAAGAAGGAGATGCTTTAGTTAAAGAAATGAACCAACATGGGTGAAATTCTAGGCAATGACAGTATGTTAGATGGAGTAGTGAATGGGAATCTTTCTTGTCTGCTCATAAAACTGGTCTTACTGGTAATAAATATGTCCGCTTTCCTTTCTTCTTCCCTCTCTCCCTTCTGTCCTTCCATCTATTCAACAAACTTCTCTGGGGTGCCTGCTCTATTCTGTTCTCTATGCTCAGTGTTGAAGTCCTGAAATGGAACAACAAAGGGAACTGAGTCTAGGGAATAATAGTCATAGTCATGTAACTATCATAACCATTGACTGACTGAGTGCTGCCCACATGCTGGGGACCATGCTCGGAGCTTTTCACAGAGAGCGTTTAATCCTCATGACAACCCAGTGGGGTATGTAGTGTTATTCCCTTTTCACAGACAAGAAAACAGAGTCACATTATTTTGTCCTGGGTCACACATGTTAAGTGCAGTATTGGAATATCAATACAGACCGTGTGACTTCAGAGCTTTTCATTCCAGGTGAGATCAGATTGAAATGAGCATGTAGGGTGGGCCTCGAGGGGACAGAGTCCCTAGTGTGCTCTGTGCAGCCTGAGGAGTTGTGCTGAGGGACAGCAAGAAGGGCCAGCCCCTTGCTGAGAGTATAACTGTGTGACCCCAGCGAGGAGAGTCCCAGTGGGGCACCCCGCTCTTCATTCCCATCCACTGGAAGGGACCCCTCCCCCATGGCAGACTCCAGAAGCTAGCTGTGCCCCAGGCAGGGCTCTGGTCGGGAAGAGAGGCTCTATTGTGAGCTGCTGGCCTGGTCTCTGTTAATGCCAATTAGCGCTCCTGCCTGCTTGGAGCTGCGGGGCCAGCAGGCTTCTGTGATCCTGGGGCCTTAGAGGTTCTGGCCTAGAAATGCCCAGGATGTGGGATGGAAGTCAGAGAGCCTGAGGGAGAGACTGTGTCATTGAATGGAGAGGGACTGCGGTTTCACAGAGGTTCTTGGGGCCCAGCAGCCGTGAGGGCAAGGCGGTCTGGGGCCAGACTAAGAGGAAGCAGAGAGAAAGCGATATCTAGGACTACTTCCCTTTCCCCCTCCGCTGATCTCGCTATGACTTGGGAGACTGGGTCTCTGGAGAAGAGGAGGGGGAGAGTGTACGCTGACCTTCCTGGGCTTGTGGGGGACTCTGGGAAGAGCTCTTCCAGGAGCTTGGCTATCCAGGGTTATGAGTACCCTGCTCCACCTTAAAGCAAGCCCAGGAAGTCGGCCCCAGCCTCTGTTGTCCATGATCCGTGGCTGGCGATGGGGTAAACTCGAGTAAATGGTCTCGAGCCAGTCGACTGAATCCTTGTGAAGAGCCTGGCAGGGGCTGCCAAGAAAGACCCGGTTGCCCCTTTATGAGGCTGACGTTGGGCTCCCAGATGGGCATGGCTGAGGGATCCGTGAGTCCCTGTGGCCCAGGACATGGCCCCGTGTCAGCTTGCCACAGCTTTCTCCTGTCCACTTGTTTCCCCAAACTCTCCTCCCTTGCCCCCCGGCCTGCTTCGTATTGTCCGCTCCATCTGTCCTTTTTGTCCACTTGTGGGCTTCCTCGTGCCTGTCTCTCTCCATGCAGCCTGCTTGGCCAGCCAGCCCTCCAGCAAGGCTGATCATCCATTCTCACATTTCCAGCCCTCACTTGGGCTGGACCACCCATGGTGCTCTTTCTTCCTGCCAGAGGGCTGCCTCCAGTGTCATTGCAGAGCAAGCAGCCGCAGATGATGCCCGGGAGCCAGCAAGTGTTCATCCCTTCCCTGGCTCCTGTCTCCAGCTCCTGCTAGCCCAGCTGCTCTCCAGTGACTCACCCTGATGCCCCAGGGGAATGCTTTTCCAGAGCCCTACCTGCAGGTTCCAGAAAATCACTTTACCTTCCAAACACAGAGTTTGTCTTACTCTCCCCTACTTCCCACCGGGGGCCTTTCTGAGCAGGATATGCAGGGCCAGGAATGGGAAGCTCAGGCCGAATTTCCCCTCCTTGAACCCCCAGCCCCTCTCCTCTTCCTGGCAATCTTCACTCTCTGCTTAGTGTCTTCTCCAAAGTCCATGACAACAACTGCCCCCAGGCCCCACATCCCTAGGAAAGGGACAATTTCCAGGTGAGGGAGGGGGCCTGTGGGGCGATAGAGGCCCCGTATTTGCTTTTCAAGCCCAATGCTCAACCCTTCTCCCTCCCTGCTTCTCTCAGTACCAAAAAAAGGAGCTCACGAGCTCTCCACCCGCCCTGGTGGGGGCAGGCACTGCCCGGGCTCTTCCTTGCTGGGCCTCCCCTCACTACTGCCTGGCTGGTCCCTTAGGGACCTTTGGGCTCGGGGGCTGAGAAGGAGCTTTAAGAAGCTTTCTCTCTACCCACTGGCCGCTCGACCCAATCCTGACAGGGGCTGCTTTGCCAACAAAGGTGTCACTGAAGCCTTTTGCCAGCTGGTCACTTATCTCTCCCAGGGAGGGAGTGAGTGGAGGGACCAGCCATAGAGCCTGACCCTGCCCTTCCAGCAGGTGCTGCTGCTGCCCACAGCTTCTGCGGGAGGAGAAGAGCCCTGCCAGGGGCTGCTGCCCCGTGTTCTCACAGCTTGAGGTGCACAGTCAGCACATCCCTGCCTACCCCCAGCCCCCTGAGGGCTGGCTCACAAGACTCTAGAGAAATTACTCCTGCATCTGGCAGGAAGAGACTGGACTATCCAGTGCCACAGTGAACTGGAGATCCTCAGCGTGGTGCTTGGGGCCTCTGGCATCCACATCCCTCCTCCATACTCCAGCTATTAGCCTGGGTTCTTCCCTTCAGACTAATCCCATGAACAGGCCCCTGGGCCTTTATACTGGCTGTCTCCCTTCCTCTCCCCTCCCCTCCCTTCCTCCCCTTCCTCCTCACCTCCCCTCCTCTTCTTCCATCTCCCCTCCCTTCCTGTCCTCTCCCTTCCCCTCCCCTCCTCTCCTCTCTTCTCCCTTCCCCTCCTCTCTCCTCATCTCCTCTCTTCTCCTCTCCTCTCCTCTCTTCTTCTCTCCTCTCCCTTCCCCTCCCCTCCTCCTCCCTCTCCTCCTCTCCTTCTGCCTCCCCTCCCCTCCTGTCCTCTCTCCTCCCCTCATCTCCTCTCCCCTCCTTTCCTCTTCCCTCTTGTCCCCTCCTCTCCTCTCCCCTCCCCTCCCCTGTCTTCCCTTCCCCTCCTGTCCTCTCCCATCTCTCTCCTTCCTTCCCCCCTCTCTTTCCCTCCTCTCCCTTCCTCTCCTCTCTCTCTTCTCTGTCTTCTCTAAATCCTGTCCACACAGGAGGACCAAGCTCAACTTTCACCTCCCCCAGGGAGCCTTCCTTGACTACTCGAGATCACAACAGCAGCACCTTCCTCCAAGCCCTCATAGCTTACAAAATAGAACTAAATTCTGTCGTATCTGTCAGCACATATTAGCCTTGTTTTTCCAATTAGTGTGTCAGTCCCTTGAGGACGGGAGACCATAGGTGACCCCTTGTTGCCTCTCCCAGTGCACGTAGAGAAGGTTAGACTTTTTGGAACTCAGCCATTACTGGTCGGCTAATTGGACTGGCATTTGTGTGTGTCTAATTCCACGTGTCTGTGTGTGTTCTTGATTTATATATTTGTACACGTATGTACGGTGTATGTGTTCACACACATGAATATGATTCACGTATTTGTACCAGGTGTACAAATGGTTTAATTCAGTCTGCAAGCGTTTACTAAGACCCTGTCACAGCCAGGCACTGTGCCAGGTACTGAGGCTACAATGGGGAGTAAAGAGATAGACTGCCTCAGCCACTCAGAGGTGGAAGAGAGACTATTAAAGAAGCCTTGAGAGGGGCTGGCCGGTGGCACAGCGGTCAGGTTAGCACGCTCTGCTTCAGCAGCCCAGGGTTCACCAGTTCAGACAAGGTGCGGACCTACGCATTGCTCATCAAGCCATGCTGTGGCAGGCATCCCACATATAAAGTAGAGGAAGATGGGCACAGACGTTAGCTCAGGGCTAATCTTCCTCAAAAAAAAAAAAAAGGAAGCCTGGGGCTGGCCACATGGCTGAGTGGTTAAGTTCGCGCGCTCCACTTCAGTGGCCCAGGGTTTCGTCAGTTTGGATCCTGGGCACGGACCTGGTGCCACCTGTTAGGCTGTGCTAGGGTGGTGTCTCGCATCCACAACTGTAAGGACTCACAACTAAAATATACAACTATGTACTGGGGGGCTTTTGGGAGAAGAAAGAAAGAATAAATAAATAAACAAATAAATAAATACGAAGCCACAAGAATGTCCTGAGCTAAGTGTCATGATGGGGAGCACATGGCAGGACACTTACTTTAGCCAGTCTGGGGAGACAGGTCAGGGAAGGACTTAACGAGAAGGGAAAAATTCAGCTAAGACTTTGAGTCTGTTGGAGATGGAATTGTGTGCCCCCAAAAGATATGGGCAAGTCCTAACGCCCAGTTCCTGTGAATGTGATATTATTTAGAAATAGGGTCTTTGTTGATGGCGTCAAGTTAAGATGAGGTCAGACTGGATTAGGGTGGGCCATACTCCAATGACTGGTGTCCTTGTAAGAAGAGGGAAATTTGGACACAGACATGGGAAAAAGGCCATGTGACTACAGAGTCAGAGACTGGAGTGATGTGTCTACAAGCCGAGGGATGCCAACGACTCTGCAACGAACAGGAGCTGGGAGAGAGTCAGGGAACGGAGTCTCTGAGCCCCCAAGAAGGAACCAACTCTGCCTACACCTTGATTGCGAACCTCTGGCCTCCGGAACTGTTGAAAGAATAAATTTTTGTTGTTATAAGCCACCCAGTTTGTGGTACTTTGTTATGGCAGCCTAGGAAAGCCCTAATACCGAGGCTTACAAGGCTAACTAGGAATCTGTCAGGTGAGGAAAATGAGGGAAGAGTGATTCCATCACAGGGAACAGACTATGCAAAGGCAAGGAGGAGTGAGATAGCATGGCAGAGAGAAATAGAAAGTTCAGTAGGGCTGGAATGTTACCTAGGAGGTAGGAATGGGGGGTTACGTCTTAGAGCGTGCGTGTTTATACATATGGTTTGCATGACTCTGATTGTGTACATGTGAATAGTTTGTGTGTTTATGTGTGTGTTTTTTGGAGTTTTGCAGGTTTCATCCTGTTCTATGATTTGTGTGTTTCTACACGCTCTCGCGCTGTTTGTGCGTGTCTTGATCTGTGTGTGCATGCTTTGCTTGTCAGTGCATGTGTGTGGATGGTCTGCCGGTGTGCACTGAACCCAAAGCAGTGGGTTTATGCCCAGTCACAGGAAGTTTTGAAGCCAGGCAGAGCCCAGGTTCCTTGTCCACATGGTTGGTGCTCACAGCGGATGGCATACACCTGGTCAGACTGTGTATGACTCAGGTAGAAACCAGGAGCTCAGAGTTCAGCTGTCCTGGTTCAAGGAGACCATGGCCGGGAGGATGGCACCTGGACTGCACTGGTTAGCAAGAGGCATGTGTGGACTGAACTGCCGGGTCTTCGAATTTGAGAGCTGGAGGTGGCCTTGGAAGTGGTTTTTATTCCTCTTGCTGCTTAGCCCAGCCCCAGTGGCACTGCTCCTGGGGAGTCCCCAAAACTCAGCCCTTGAAAGGCCACCCCATGATTTGGCCAAATCCCCACCTGCCTGGAAAATACCTTCTTAAGAGAATCCCAACCCCTGGACAAGTGTTGCTGCTGAGGGCAGGAATCAGGGGAAGGGCCACCCGTATCCCAGGCCCTCCTGAGAGGACACACAGAAATGTTGTGTATGTGTGCATTTTTCTGGAGAGAGGGTGCCAGACTTTCCTCACAGCCAGAGGGTCTGTGGTGCAGGAAATCTAAGAACCACTTCTCTAGTCTAGGCTGACATTGAGGGTGTGAGTGTGTGCATGGGATGTGCAGGTGTGTGCAAGCATGCGGAACTCCCAACCTGCTTCCTCTCCGAGAATATGGTTGGATCAGGATGTCAAGTGCAGCCCCGGGCCCTGCCAGCTGCTGCCACGGTCAGATTGCAGGGGCCTGTCCTTGACGGGGCTGGTAGAACAGACGGAGCCAGCGTTAAAGACAGGAAGGGGGAGGTGGAGGCTGCTGCTTTCCAGGGGAGGCTTTTAACCCAGAGGAGCTCCTTGAGATCAGCTACCTGACCAGCCAGCCCTTAGAGGGTTCACATGCAGGATGGAGCCTTGGAGGGGCAGCAGGGGGGATGTGTGGGTGGGGATGGCAGGAGAGGATGCACAGGGACATTGTGAAAGTTCTGTAGGAGGAATTGGGGCTGTTCAGGACCTTGGTGAGTACCCTCTGGGTTTCCACAGAGCCGGCTTCCTCTGCCTGTTTCCAGCCTGCCCCATGTTAACCCCTCTGGGTATGGGGAGATGCTGAGTACCGTGGACCTACATGTCAAGTTGAGGATATTCTTGGGGCTGCAGAAGTTTCTGAGAAGATGGATGGGCAGAAGGAGGGCCCCTCGTGTGTAACTGAGTATGCTGTTCCCCAAAAGAATGAGGGAGGAGGATCTCCCAAGGCTCAGGGCTCAAGGCTCAGGGCTGGGCTGGAGTGGAGGTGTGGTGGTGGGGCTTCAGACTCAGCTGGTGGGAGGAGGGGGAAAAAGTGCCTGTGGCTTTGTTGTGTTTCTCCCCTCCTTGCCTCAGGCACTGGGCTGAGCCAACCTGGGCCTTAGCACCCCTCCCCAACAAAACTCTCTCCCTCCTGAGGACTCCTCAAACATTCCAGCACTGGGGCTTCCCCAAGGCTGTTCTCTGAGGCCCCTCCCATGTCCCTTTCCTCTGCTGACTCACTCCCTTCCTGTGCCTGCCGCCATCACAGCCCCCAGCCCTGCCCTCCACACCTCCTGTAGTGTCGAGGACACTCTGGCTCCCACACATGATGGCTCTCTTGCTCTTTCTCTTCCTTCCAAAGGACTTTCTACAAGCAATTAATTAACTTCATCACATCCTTTCTGTGGAGCCCAGTGCAGGGAGGGAGGGAGGAGAAGTGCCCTGTCCCTTGAGGACAGTCAAGTGGACAAGTGGCTACCCAGGCAGCTGCTGGGGAAGAGGGGTTCTCTCCCAGAGTTGCTACCCTCTCCCGACTTCGGAGCTGGCTGCAGCGTAAGCCCAGCTCCAGGGAGAAGTGGGGGTCAGCCCCTCTGCTCTCAGCCCTGGCTTAGTCTCCAAACTGCCTGACAAAGACCTTTATCACTTGCTCCCTCCATCTGCTTCCACCCTTTTCCCCAAACCTCTCCAGGCAACTTCTGGGGTCAAAGATCAAGCACAAAGACTTGAGGAGGAATGCAGATGAATGCAGAGGAGCACAACCTTGGGTGGCAATGATAACCTTTCCCCTGGATGCTGTGCTCTCCCTACTGGTGCAGGAAATGACATGGAAATGCATGGAAATGTGGAGTGTCTGCATGCAAATATGCCCAGGCATCCTGGCCACTCCACTGGCAGCATGCGGCCCTTGGGGAGTCTCTGTGCGGTCTGATCTCTTGCAACCCAAGAGGTGGTGCCCACAAATGCTGGGGCACTGAGTGGAGGGAACACTGGGCCCACCTCAGCTGGTCCTGATGCCAGTGGACGAGGACCCTCCCCCTGCTCTGGGACCCCAGTTAGGCCCTGGCTGCACTTAGTGTGTGACAGCTGGAGAGAGATGGGGCCCAGGCTGAAGCTCAGAGGAAAGACAGTAGGAGAGACACCAGGTGGGACATTAACTGTGCACCTACTGACATCAGGCCCTGAACTAGACACTCTACCAGTGTCAACTCATGTCGTCCTTCTGACTCCTCAAGAAGTTCTTAAGAAACTGAAGTTAAATAATGCAAGAACTTGGCCCAAGATCACACATGAGTGAGTTGTGAAACCAGAACTAGAACAAAACTTTTATTATCTGAGCAAAACTTAAAAACGTAAATCAGA
This sequence comes from Equus asinus, assembly GCF_041296235.1. NCBI lineage: Eukaryota > Metazoa > Chordata > Mammalia > Perissodactyla > Equidae > Equus > Equus asinus. The sequence goes on along the minus strand of NC_091798.1, from coordinate 38,352,431 downwards.
ACGTGCCACCTGCTGCCTAAATCACTCCCATGGCCTCCCAGTGCCTTCAGCATGCAAGCCTTTTCCTTCGGTGACTGGCGAGACCCTGCGCCCCTAACCCCATGTCCTCCCCTCCTTGTCACTCCCTCCGCCCCGGCCACTCAGCCTTCTTTGTGCTCCTCTCACAGGAGCGCTCATTGTCTTCTCAAGGCACTCACACTTGCTGTTCCACCTGTTGGGAATACTTTGCCTCCAATCTTCATGTGGTGCCTCCTTCTCATTCTTTAGGTCAAATGCCACCTCCCTGCAGAGGCCTTCCCTGATGACCCTGGCAGCAGTGCCCTCCCTCCTTCCCTCTCTATCCCTTCATTCCAATTTCTTTTCTTCACAGCACTAAACAGCATAGGAAGTTCTTCATGTGTTAACTTGTTCGTTGTGTTTAACTCACGAGAACATAAGCTCCTTGAGGGTGTTCACTATCGTATTCCCACGGCCTGGTGTTTAGTAATTGCTTCCCTGGACCCCAGGGGGGCAGCCAGAGGAGTGAGGGGCACACTTGGCAGAGAACTTGGCTCCTGGGTTGCAGACCACATTGAGGCCTGATCACTGAGGCTCTGGGGTTCATAGAAGAGAGTCCACTTGTCTGTCTGTCCATGAGGTGGCCAGGCCTCCCTTTCTGCACAGGGAGCATGGGTGGACACATTTCCTCAGATTTGCATGAAGCCAGGTGGAAGAGACAAGGATGCCTGGCGTCCCTGGACCAGACATGGGTGCTCTTGGGCTCCTCGTATGCTCCCAGCCTTTCCCAGTCATGGGCGAGGTTCAGAGCTGCTCAGGAGCCCAGCCTGCCTTCCCTGGGGGTTGTGGCAGGCATTGCCCAGCAGGAGGGAGAGACTGCTGCTCAGAGAACCTGATCTTTTGCATTTGCTGACATTCTTGGATTTGGCATTTACAACCTCAGGGTTCTATTCCGAGGAGGCCTTTTGCATTTGATGTAAATATTATGGTGATGAGAGGCGACACCGAGAATACCCTGTAGGAAATGTAGTTCCACCCCCACCAGGCTGGGAGCCTCTCCCTGCCACTGCTTTGGGCTGTTATTCAGGGGATTGATTCCTCCCAGCTCTGGGTTAAACCAGAAGAGCCCCCTCCACTCGGAGGCAGCAGGGTCGGGGAGTAGCACATTAGTTATCTTTCCAACTTGCAGAGGCGCTTTCATCCATCAACGTGGGAAGAATCGGGGCGAGTCTGGAGCCAGTTGGTGCTGCAGCCATTCTTTAAGAGGGGACGTCCCCTCCCAGAGGAGGCAGGGGCAGTCCTCAGCTCTAGAGATGGGGGTGGGGGATCCAAGCCCGAAATGGGCACCGGTTCCCAGAGGTCAGCCGCTCTCTCAGTCCTCTCCTTAATGACTCTCGGTTCCCAGGTGTCTCCCAACTGAGTTTAGCTCCACATCTATGTGCCTCTCTACTCTACTCAGCACTGGGGATGCTGCCAGCTGCAGTGGCCCTTGGTACCCTGCTCCTACTCTCTCCCAAACTCCTGGGGAAATGCTGTTCATAATCCCCACACGCAGTCATGGCGGGGAGTGAGGACTGGAGCAGCTGCCAGGAAAGGATGGACTCTCACACTGGAGAAAGATGGCACTTGTACACTGAAATCTCTTTGATATGCTGTGTGGCCAGGGACCAGTGACTGAATCTCTCTGAGCTTTAATTTTCACGTCCTTCAAATGAGGAAAATAATGCTTATGTCACATAATACTTATGCAAAGATCCAAAGAGCGAGTGCATATAAGGGGCCCAGCACAGCATTTGATGTGAAGTGAGTCCTCAGGAAGTGTGGGCAGTTATGAGGTACAGAGGAGTCTGTGAGGGATAGTGTGGACCAAGGGCCACATGCCGGCTCGGAAGCCCAGAATTTACAGCTTCTCTTCCCAGCTGTGCTGTGAACATTATAGCTACAGTGAAAAGTCATTCGACCAAGAAACATCGATTATTTGGACGTGTATTGAGTGTTTTTTATTATCATTAGTAAGCCAGTATAACCTAGAGCTCAGATTCTGGAGTCAGAGAAAGAGTTCAAACCCTAGCTTGGCCTCTAGACACCGGACTTTTCAAAGTTTCATTTTCTTCCCGTGTAACAAGGGAGTGATAACAGTTGTGAAGTCAGATGTTGTGAAGGTTAAGTGGGATGGTGCTTGGCATACAGAAAGCCCTTCAGCAACGTTACTACAAAAACTAGGTGTGGTGCAATGGGAAAGACTCCAGATTTGAGATCAGAAGCCCCGGGTTTCATCTACTGCCATCTCTTACTCTGTTATCTTGGGCAATCTGCTTCACCACGGAGTCTGTATTTCTCAGTCTGCAGAAAGGGGATCACGTCACCTCGTTTTAGTTTGCCATGAAGAAAGCTTAACATTTGGCATAAGAAGGATTCTCAATATTTACATGATGAATGAATGAATGATGTGGAAAGATTTTAGGATTTGGATTCAGAGAACTTGGACTGGCATCCCAGGTTTATCACCTACTTTCTATGTGATTTGGGACAAGTGACTTCACCTCTCTGGACCTCAGATTCTTCCAGTATAAGATAGGATAATAATACCTTACCCCCGCCGCCACGGGCATTATGGCAGAACAGACAGTTAATATCAAAATGCCTTGTAAACCGTGGGGCACCGTGCTCACTCTAGTTTAATACTGCTTTGTGCAGAGCCCTGGGAGAGGAACTGGGAGGGGTCTGAAGGTATGCAAAGTCCTTGGACCTAGCCCTAGAGGAGCTGTGATAGATTTGGGGAGAGAAGGCACAAAGCAGGGGGCAGCACTACACAGAGAGTCCCACACATTCATTGATGGCACACATTTACGGGGCACTAGGCATGCTTTCGAAGGAGTATTACAGGTTTTAGGTTAGGCCTGATGGAGGGGCCTTGAAGGTCAAGGTAAGGCTTCTGGATTGACTGCTCTGAGGTTCGAGGTCTCAGGAAGCTCCCACGCCATCTCTGCCCCTGAGCTCCCCGGTGGGGCAGGCCTCTGCTTCACTGAATCACGTTGCTCAGTCACCCTCTGAGGGAGGAATGTGCACTGTAAGGAGAGCATTTGAATCAGCCATTCAGCGGGTGGCCCCTCCCCAAAGGTCAGTGGCCTATCTGGCCACCACAGCTGGTGGCCACAAAAGACTTGCCGAGAATCCAATCTAATGGAGGGACAAAGTCTCCAGCCGCTCTTCCTGGGAGTGGGGAGGGTGAGTTGCAAGGTGATTTCACTGCTGTCGCAATCTCCCTTCAGACATAGGCAGTCCTCGAGGTCAAAAATAGCAGCTTCAGAGGCAGGAGAGTGATGTGACATCATCCCTAGGTTCAGCTAGCAAACCCCTCTCCAGCCAACTGATCCCGCTTGTCCCTTGGAGACTAGGGCCAAGGTCCTAGGGGATGACTTTGGTGGCCCTGGGTCCCTTCCAGCCCCCTGGGTCCAATTCTGGGCTCTATCTATGAACAGGAATCCCCCCAGCTCCACTGTTTCCCCTGGCAAGGAGGAATGCTCTCAGTAGCGCACTGTGGCTGGGCCCACGCCCACTTCCACCTCCCCAGGGCTGAGCGCCGCAGACCTGCAGGGGCCTGCAGCCTCTCTGGGCCAGGAGCACACAGGCTGGGCTGGAAATGCTGAGGATGGCACCTGGCCTGGAGGCTGAGTAGAGGGGAAGACATTCTGCAGTCCCTGGGAGGTGGGAGGGCGGGAGGGAGGGCTCTATGCAGACTAGAGGAGTTTGTGCATAGCTCTGTGTGTGTGTGTGTGTGTGTGCGTGCGCGCGTGTGCTCGTCCTGCAGCAGAAGATGGCAGGAATGGGGATTCTATAGCCTCTACTGATTAGAAGGGTTTTGAAATTGATAAATTACTTTGTATTGGGGCAAAATGATTTGACTAGATTTCAAATGTCTCAGAGAAGGGAAGCTTCTCTTGGGCCAAGTATTGATTGCATTTAATAGAGCTGGGACTTTCTCACTTAAAAACAACAAAATAAACATCTAAGAGAAGGCAGTAACTCACCTCTCTCTCTTTCTCTCTCTCTCTGTCTCTCTCTCTCTGTCTCTCTCTCTCCTCCTTCCCTCTCTCCCTTCTCTCTAAGAACAGGAAGGGATCGAGAGACCCACCCAAGGCAGGGGTGAGGGTGGGGGTAGTAGGCACAGTGCTGAAGTCAGAGGCATGGAGTTTCTTTAGGGCAGACTGATGGTGGGGGCTTGGGAGAACAGGGGCCCTAGGTTGGTCCCATTCTTCACAGATTGATTTTCTTTGCCAAACAGTGACTGTCAGAGCCTTTGATAAATCACTAACCCAAGTGACAAATGCCCTGAGGCTGGGTGGGGTGGGGGAAAGGATGCTAGTCTGGGAGGTAGCCTGGGGAAGGAGAGGGATGAGGATGGAACGCTGGTGGGCAGAGGTAGCCAGCTGAGTTAAAGCTGAGTTCTAGAAATTTTGTGAGATACCCTCAGCTAGCTAATCTTGGCCTTGTCTCTCAACAGGAGTTGACCATAATCATTAACTCAACACTGCTTCAAAATTCATTTTCAGTCTGTCTCTCGTCTGTCTCTTGCTGTCTGTCTCACTGTCTGCCTCTTTATCTGGCTTCCAAATGGACTCTGATGGTTTCCTCCCAGGAGAGGATTCCCTTGGGCCTGCTGGAAAATGGAAAGGAGTGTGGGGAAGCTAGTAGCAAGCAGGGGCCTGGCAGTGGAAAGTGGGAGGAGAGGGGGAGTTGGCCTCTTAGAATGGGAGGAGGTGAGGATCTTGTGCCAGCAGGGAGAGGGAGGGGGAATGAAGATAAGAGTTTGTAGACCAGCCTGGACAGAGAGAAGCTGGTTTCCAGGGCATCTTATTTCTCAGGGAGGGAGAGGTCACATCATGTGTTCTCTCATCCCTCTCCCCAAAGCAGTGAGAGCAGAGACCTGCCTTGATTGGGCTCCCTGAGGAATAGCAAGAAGTGTGGAGAGGAAGAGAGACCAACCCAGAGCCACAGAACCAATCTCTCCCCATGGCCAGAGCCTGCCTTGGAGGCAGCCCAGCTCATAGATCACGAGTCTGAGTCAGCTCTGGTTGACCTTGGACATGTGACTTCGCCTCACTTACCTTCTGGTTTCTCGTCTATAAAATGGGATAATATCATAGATTTGCAAAAGGTTTATATTAATTAAGATCACGTGTATAAAGTGCTTAGAACAGAGCCCGGTCCATAGTAAGTATTCAGTAAATGTCAGCTGGGAACATTATTATTCTCCCTGGTAGCAGCATGGCAGATTCTGAAGTCATGAAAACCCAAAATGTGTCAGCCATTCTGCAGTCAAGAGATGGGACTCCTGGCTCTGCTTGAGGGTGGAGAATTCTACCCATATTAGCGATCTATAGGCCAAGCTGTGTTCTATCCCTGACCGCACTGTCAGTGCCGATGCGCCATGGGCTGAAGCGCCACTGCCTTCTCTGTGAAGTCAGCTGGAACCTAGCCCTTGAGAAGCCTGCCAGGCCCCTGGCCGGCCATGGGGCGTCTGCTCACAGGAGTTGGGCTTGGCTCCTCCTTACCGACGACCATGCCGACAGCCACTCCCAGGCTCCCAGCCCTGTCCCTGTCCATGGTGCTAACTTAGCCACCACTTGCCACAGCAGAACTCACCTCAATCATCCCCTCTTGTCCCCCAACTTCAACATCTCTGATGATCTCCCCAGTCACCAGGAATGAATTCTGAGCTCACGTTCTGGAACGCTGCCAGGAAGAAGGAAGCGGCGTTAGTATAAAGAATCACACAAAAGGCCGCAGGTAATTATGTCTCTTTTAAGCTGCTAACAGGATTGGCCGTTTGATAAATGGGAGGATTTGAGGCTGTTTTGTCACTGACAAGCTGTTGTAAGATCATATTGGAAGCTGAAGACTGTTTATCTTCATGTGTGTGGTAGAGAGGGGAATTCTCGGTGGATTTTACACCCTCTTCAAATTAATATGATTTCCTAGGCCGGTCCTGTGCACAGGAGTGAATGATCTTTATGACTCACCCCTGATTGTATTACCTGGCTCAGCAGCTACCTCCAGCCCCTCTGAGTGCCCTCTCCCTCCCTTGGCCCCTCCCTGCTCCCATCCCTCCAGCTCCCCCTCTGACCTCCCTACTCCCCTCCTCTATCTCTGCTTTCAGATCCAGCAGCTAAGCAAACCAGAGGCTCAATTACTGCTGGCTACCCCGAGAGGCAGAGGGATCTGGTTTCTTCCACTTCTCTGGAGGGAGCAGAAGAGAGGGAGGTGGGGTGGGAAGGAAGAGGGAGGCAATGGGAGAGGGAGGGAGGGAAGCAAAGGAGGAGAGAAGAAACGAGACAAAGAGGGATTTTAACCAGAGGAACAGAGAGTCAAGCTGAGGTAAAGAAAAGAAAGAGAGAAGAGACAAAAACAGTAGCAAAGGGAGAGGAAGGGTTTTTTTCCCCTTCATTTCCAGAACCTTATTCTCCACAAGCACCAGGGCAACCTCCTTTCCTGAACCCCAGAATTAGCAGGTCCTGGGGCATTTTCTCAGATAACACTGTATTATCATCTTCACAGCACTAACAACTATTGTTAATTTATTTGCGTCTATAATATTTATCCTCACTCCTGAATTAGAAGATCCATGAGGGCAGGGCTGCCATGTTCTTCCCAGGACCCAGCCCCTAATAGGTCCTTGGTGAGTGTTTATTGACTGCATCCTGTGCCAGGTCTGAAGGGGCAGGGTTGACTTGCCCTCCTGGCCGAGGGTCCAGGGTCCAGGGTTGGGTCATCAAGGATACCGTCACTGGCGGGATTTGGGGAGACATTTCTGGGGAAGGGAATGCTTCAGGAGTTCTTTGGACAGAATCAGATTTCCTCTGGGACAAAGCTTTTCCCACTGCACCAGAGTCCCCGGGCAACCTGCATTTTCACAAGTATTCCACATGATTCTGATGCAGTAGGTCTGAAGTTCACACTTCGAGAAGCACTATTCTGGGGAATGGGTGAGCTGAGGGCTCCTGCTCCAGTGGGACCTCAGCAGAACCAGGGATCTAAGCTGCTCAGTGTGTGTTTGTGTGTGTGTGTGTGTTGGAAGGATAGTGGTTGGAATACCTATAGCAGAATGAGGAAGCTAAAATCCATTATTTCCAGTAAGGTGCCACCTCATTCTACACACACACTGGGAGCTACTTGTGGGGGAGTCCCCAAGTTCAAAGGAAGGGATCAGCCTGCTGGGGGCAGTTTCCCCACCAGACCCAGGACCCTAGAGGAAGAAGAGGACAGCAACAGATGTGAGGAGGAGAAGGAGCCCTCCCTGCCCGTGCCCAGGAGCCTTTGCTCCCCCACCCACTGAAGGCTGTGCAGCCGGTAAGTCATGCCTCATTTCCCAGGCAAGCTGTGCACCCACCCTCAAGCCCCAGGCCAGGCTCCCTGCCTCTTCAGGGGACCTCCCCCAGACTTGTCAGCAATGTATGCTCCAGGATTGATCAACTGCTACCCCGGCATATGACCCCCCAACACACACCCCAAATGTCACAGTTCCATCATACAAGACACAAGCAGGGCTCGCACAGAACACCTGAAATACAGCCCTAGGTGCTCAGAGGTGAAGGAGAGTGTGCCTGGGCTGTGGGACAGCCTGGATATGTTCATGCTGGACCTCTGCCTGGGCCTGAGAACACGGAGGAAGAGTATGGAAGACAAGGCCCAGCCAGTTTAAAAAGATGGCTCACCCTATGCCACTTCTGCCCTGTAATAAAGCACATAGATAGAACTACCAGCACCTCCTTTCACTCTGCGCTTCAGCAACTCTGGCCTTAGTTCACGCCTGGAACACTCCCTGCTCTCTGCTGGCTCAGTAGCTACCTCACTCATGCAGTTCCCTCTGCCTGTGATACTCTTTTACACTCTTCCATCCCTTTTATCTGACAACTCCTCTGTCTATTCCTTGGTGAGTCTTTCCAGATCCCCTGCCTCTGCTACTAGGGCTCTCCATGCTTTACTCAGCACCCTTGTCATCACAGCTGTGTGTTGCTTAATGACAGGGATACATTCTGAGAAATGGGTCCTTAGGCGATTTTGTCATTGTGCTAACATTGTAGTGTGTACTTACCCAAACCTAGATGGTATAGCCTACTACACACCCAGGTTATATGGTACTAATTTTATGGGACCACCGTCACATATGTGGTCTGTCACTGACCAAAACATCATTATGCCACGCATGACTATATATTCAGTGTCTGTCTTCCATGCTAGACCGTGAGCTCCATGGCAGAAGGGCCACACCTATGTGCCATGTCCACTGCCATATCCCTGGCACCACCACCCATAGTGCCTGGCACATGGTGGGCACTCAGCCGGGAAGACTGCGGCTTAGAGTCATGTGTTTCAATAAGTGGTTCTTGAGCATCTGTTGTGTCAGGCACAGTACTGGATCCTGAGGATGCAATGGCAGGCAACCAGGCACCGTCCCTCACAGAGGCTGCAATCTGGCAGAGGGATAGATAGCTGTCAAATAATCATACAAATTACTGTAAAATTGCAACTGTGACAGGTGCTTTATAGAAGTTTATGGTGCCAACAGGAGTACATTAAAAGGGAGTTTGGTCAATTTAAGTAGGTCAGGGAAGTTTCCTGAGACAGTGCTATTTCTCTGAGATAAAGAAGATTGTGTAGAGCATCAGTGGAGGAAAGAGCGTTCTGGAGAGACAGAACAGCATGTGCAAAGGCCCTGTGGCAGGAAGGAGTATGGCTTCTACAAGGAACTAAAAGTCCAGAAGGTCTGGAGTGTGTGGGGTGAATGGGAGACTAGAAAGCAGGCAGAAGCCAGACCATGCAGGGCCTTGTCAGGTGAGGTAAGGAATGTATTTCTTCATCTAAGAGTTTAAACACTGAAGAGTTTAAACAGCAGGGGGTCAGGCATAGGCAGCAGTGGTGTAATCAGAATTGCATTTTGAAAAGGTCATTCAGGCTTCAGTATGAAGAAGGAAGGGAGGGGCTTGAGTGGAGCCAAAGAGACCAATAAGTGGTGTGTTGCAGCCATCCACGCTCGGTCCATGAAAGTGCAGGTGGAGACCGAGAGTAGTGGACAGCTTTTGAGAGAAAGTTTTCAAGCAACACCATGGGTTGGTGGCAAAACTAGGACTATACCCATCCCCACTTTCACACTTCCCTGCAGCTGTTGGCCTCCTTCTGGGATGTCCAGTGGGCTACCATAAAGAGGTTGTTCTCAGGCTTCCCTCAGAAGTATCCCCTGCTCTCTGGCCCCCACGCTCCCACATTCTGTACTGTGTCCCCCTGGGGTGCCCATATGTGTCCTCTTCCAAGCTGGAAGGCTCTGGCTGGACACCCGTCTAGGAGGTAGGTTTCTCTTATAGCCCCAGGTGCTTTGCATTCTGGGAATGGTAGTTCTGGAGCGGGAAAGTTGGGTCTGCTCCTGACTGTGGGTCTGGCAGGCAGCCTGGTTGCCATGGCAGCAGCTGGGCTGGAGCCACCGAACCATTTCATCCACAGCTCTGCTGGCTCTGAGAGCCTCCCAGCAAGAAAGCTTGGGCTCTGGGGAGGCGGGGGGGGTGGGGGGGGGGAGGAGAGAGAGAGAGAAGAGAAGGGAGGGAGGGGGGGACCTCATGGGCCTTCCCCAGAGGCCTGGGCTAAGCCTCGCCCTGCTCTGGGGCTTGTGGCCTGAGTCGGAGAGAAGTCACCAACTCATCCTCGGAGCAGGACTCCCCGACCACTGGGAGCCAGTTCTGCTCCTCTGTTCTTGTCAGTCAATCAGACCCTGTAATTCAGTTCTGTGACTGCAGAAGCCTGCATCAGACACAGAGGAAGGAGGGAGCAGCCCCCTTCCCACGGGCCCTGGGAGCCTGGGGAGAAATGTCCAAACTAATTACTTAGGAAGGAAAAAGTCCTGTCCATTTTTCCTCCAAAATGTCCCCAGAATCCATTCCCTCCTCTCTGCCCCTTGGCCACAGTCCTGGTTCATTTTATCTCCCCAGGAGAAGGCTTTCTAAAACACAAATCTGGTCCTGTCACACCCCTGCTTAAAATTCTTCAATGGCTCCCCTTTGCCCACGACTGGATCAAGTCCAAACTCTCTAGTAGGACCATTCACAGCCTTGCAAATTCTGGCCTGAGGCTCTGTGTCCAGTTTCTCCCCTGACTCCTCTCTGCTCCAGCCACACAGAAGTTTTCTGGTTCCCCTTTCATACCCCCTGCCTCCACACATGCTCTCCTCTGCCTGAAATGCCCTTCCCTCCCTCTTCCAACCTCTGAGCCGACCAAACCCAGCTGCAACACCTCCTCCTTGGTGAAGTCTTCCAAAATCCTTCTCCGCCAGGGGAAGCCTTAATGGCCTGGTGCTCTGAGCTCCCAGAGCACTTTGTACATCCCTCGCAAGCACTTATCACCCGTGTTGTGATTATTGCCTCTGTAGCTGCCTCTCCCTCTCTCTCTCTCCTGCATCCGAGCCATCCCGGGGGCCCCAGTGCCCAGCACGGTGTTTGGCACAAGGTAGGCACTCGATAAATGGTGAATGGGACTGAATTCACCAAAGGAAGGCTGTTTAGGCTGTCACCACCCCCTACTCCACCCCCCTTACCGGGCTTGCCGCCTTTCCTTGGCCCCTTCCTCCCTGCTTCTCCCGTGAGGCCACACACCTTGCACACTGCAGAGGACTGGCAGACTCTATGGAGCGGCGTCTTCTATTCTGGGCAAGGGTGGCACAGGTGCCTGCAAGTGGAGGCTGCAAGCCTCCCCGTGTCACTGGGAATGTGTATCAAGTCACACCAGGTCTCCAGAGAGGAGGCACCGTGTCTTAAACGGAGCCATGATTTATGGACCCGGCTCCAGGAGCTGGGAAACCAATTAGGTTTCCCTGCTTCTCCACCTGGAGGCAGGATATTTCCAGGAAAGCCCTTCCTCCTGGGCAGAGGCTCCACTGCCTTGAGCCGCAGCCCTGAGGCTTCCCCATCCAGCCCCCGACCCTACCCCTATCACCAACCCCCTGGTCAGTAGCTCAAAGTCTCCTGGGCCAGCTTTCCTTGTATTAAAATCCAGACTCTAATAGTTAACACTTGGGAAGCCTTTTCTGGTTTCATCCTGAGTCTCATTTCCCCATCACAATAAGAGGATAAAAAAGCCTGCCTAGATCATTCATTCATTTGTGTACCCATCCATCCTTCCTTCCACTCACACATTCCCTTCTACGAAGACTTATTAGGTACCTTCTGCGGGCCAGGTACTAAGTTAATCACTCAGGATGCAGAAAAGAATCAGAAAGACACGGTCCCTGCCTTCAGGGAGCTTGCAGTCTGTAAGGAAGAGCAACCTTGAAGCGTTTTGAGGCAAAAGTGCAGACTGTTAAGTACAGTCCAGGCCTAACCTTGGACCTCAATACTTATTTCCTCAATGACGATTTACTGTGCGCCTGTGATATGGCTGGCATGGAGGATAAGCACAAACGCAGCCCGGCTCTCCTCTCACTCGGCTCCTGTTCTCAGTGCAAACAGAGACAGACATAGCCTAGGGAGGACTTAGAACTCACTGCATACTACAGCTGTGAGAGGTCTGGGAGAAAGAAGTGTGCAGACTCTGCAGCTGAAAACAGGGGTCCAGACACCCCAGGGCCCCAGAGAGAATTCGCTGAGATGAGAGGCGGGGTCCTCTGCACCCAGTAGAGGTGAAAACAAATGGACAGGGCCTTGATAGGACTTACTGGGCTGGGGCAAGAAGCAGCCTTCCCTGGTTAGCGTATGGGGATGATGGAGCAAGGGGATCTCACAGAGAGAGGGTGAGAGACGTCTGGAGCACCAGGCACACAGGGCCTGGAGAGGGTGGTGGATTCCAGAGCACGGGGAAGCTACTGTGTGGCTGCCTCAGCCCATGTGCCCCATTCAGCAGCACCTTTATTTTCTCTATTCTGGAAGCAGCAGGAAGAGCCTGGACCAGGTGTCAGTGTAGTAAGGGGGTAGGGAGAGCAGAGGCCGGCGTGGCAGCTGGTTCAAGCTGTTGGCCTTACTGCAGCCCCTAATGCCGGACCCACAGCCTGAACTTCTCCCCAGGCCCTCTCTCTGTGACCTGGGCTCCTGGAAATCACTGTCTTGACTCAGGGGGTACAGCTTCCAGGGTTTGGAGGAAGACCGGAAGTAAGAGAGTGGGGAGCTGGGTGAGTGGAGATCCATCACCAATCCTCAGTGTTTCCAGAGAGAAAAATCACCAGCTTGTTTTGTGAGTCTGGGTCTCAACTCCCCCATCTATAAAACGGCGGGGTTGGACTAGCCCTAAAGGCTCATCAGTGCCTGTCCCTTCTGCTGTTGGCAACAGGGAGATGGTGGAGGGAGGTTCTGCAGAGAACGGCTGGCTCCACCTCTGCCAAGGGACCCAAATCAGCATTTGTTGACATTTCCCAGAATGCCCTCAGTGCTGGTGACATTTCTGAGCCTTGCTCCCTGACGGGGCTGGAGGATACAAGGCTGACCCCACAGCCCCTCCTTCAGGCCTAGAAGGGCTCAGAGCGCAGGCCCCACCCAGGGACAAGCCTCACATTGCAAATGGCGGCAAAGTCCCATCTTCTGGGGTTCATCCTGAACTGGCACGGGGCCTAGATTGCATCTTGAAAATGCTGATTAGAGGAAAAATGAGACACCTCTGGGCCCAGAGCTTTCCTCACCAAACCTCGACGTCTGCATTGGTGAAATGGGACCCGTAATCCCTGCTTCCCTCAAAGGATAGGTGTGGGACTCCAACTACATAAACATGAGGAAAAGGAAGTGTTTCAGAAACTGTGGGTTCTTGTGCAAATACCAAGGGCTCTGATGGGGGCATTCAGCCCGAGGGTGGGTGTCGGGGGGCTGGGCAGGAATGAAGCTTGGAAGGGATTAACTGGGTGCAGGGGCTGGAGGAGCCAGGTCAGATTCTGGCCATTTCACAAACTGGAGAGAGCTACTTGGTGACTAGAGGTCAGCAGAGGAGACCCAGTGACCCCTCTTATGCCCCAGTTGATGCTGACACACAGCCTCAGAGCTACGGGCCGTGTCAGAACCAGCCTATACAAGAAGGAAGCCCAAGGCCTCTCTTGCTAGTTTTATTCTTGTCTCAGGACTTGGGGGGAGACCAGCTCGAGAGGCCTGCTCAGGGTGGTAGTAAAGGGCCTGGATTTTGGAGTCAGAAAACTAATCCTGGATGTGTGGCCTTAGGCAAGTAACTCTCTGAGCCTCATTTTCCTCATCTGTAAAATGGGGGGAGGGGTAGTAATAATGCACACCTTGCAGATTTGCTGGGAGGATCAAAGAAGCTAACGCTGGTAAAGCACTTAGCACGGGCTGCCACATTTCAGGTGCTGCAACTACTTTGCTGGCGCCATCATCAGTGGCATCAGCTCTCAGGTAGGTTGCACCTCACCAAGAACCTCTTCCACATCTACCTTCCTAGTAGATTTTCCTTCCCCACAGATTTTCATGCATTTAAATGTGTACCAGGGGGGCCAGCCCGGAGGCACAACAGTTAAGTGTGCATGTTTTGCTTTGGCAGCCTGGGGTTCGCCAGTTCAGATCCTGGGTGCGGACATGGCACTGCTTGGCACACCATGCTGTGGTAGGCGTCCCGCATATAAAGTAAAGGAGGATTGGCAGCAGTTAGCTCAGGGCTAATCTTCCTCAAAAAAAAAAAAAAAAATGTGTACCAGGTACCACTTAGTGTGCACCCAACTCAGTATGGTAGAAAAGAGGACGGAAACCTGATTTCCAGTCAGGGTCCTAATTTGGTGATTGTGTGAGTTTGAAGGGGCTCTCTTCCCCAAACTGAGTCTCAGTTTTCTCGTCTTTAAAAATGGGAGTCATCAGACAAGGATTTGGGGTTGGTATTAAAAACCATTAGAGGAATGGTTGACGGGGAAATCAACATTTGTTTGGAGCCAGAGTAACCCACAAACGTTATTTTCTGGAAGCAAGGTGGGAGAGAATCATAACTATCATTAGGGGGTGACCATCTGAGCATTTCTTTTTTTTCTTTCTTTCTTCTTCTTCTCCCCAAAGCCCCCAGTACATAGTTGTATATTCTAGCTGTAGGTCCTTCTGGCTCTGCTATGTGGGATGCCGCCTCAGCATGGCTTGATGACCGGTGCTACGTCTGCACCCAGGATCCTAACTGGTGAAACCCCAGGCTGCTGAAGCAGAGTGTGAGAACTTAACCACTCGGCCACAGGGCTGGCCCCATCCATCTGAGTATTTCTAATGGTGGATGAATGAGATTTTATGTGTCTTCTGATGTGATGCAAAATATATGACATCACCTCACGTGTGTCTTAGATAAAAACATTTAATCTGAATTGCTCTGGTCTTTAGATCTAACTTCTAAGTTTAAAAGAAACGTTGGAAGTAACCAGCACAAGGAAGTAACCAGACATCTGGAAGGAGGGATATTCTGTAGGAAAACTGATCTGGATGTTTCATGGGTCAGTGGCCAAAAAAAAATGGGGAAATGTGCCATCCTAAGCAATTTAACGCACGTAATGATCAGATGTCACGTGTGGTCCTGCATTGGATTCTGACAAGCCAACTGTAAAGGACTTTTTTGGGGGGCAACTGGGGAGATTTGTATATGACCTGGGTATTAAAAAGGATGAAAACTTACTCAAATGGAAAGGTAGAGATTATTGACTGAAAAAAAGGAGATCATGAAGCAGTATGTATAATGTGATCACATTTCGGTAAAAAAAAATACTTATATGGAAGAAAAACACTTGCAGGGATATGTCAAGTTGTTAATAGTGGTAAGGATGTGATGTTTTTATTTTTATATTTTTGCTTAATGTATTTTTAAATTTTCCACAATGCACATGTATTGCTTCTGTAATAATAAAATGTTATTTAATAAATAAAATGGAAACGGCAACAGCGTGTACCTTGTAGGGCTGTAACGATGCAGTGAGATAATGCTGTGAAGCACAAGGCTTGGCGTAAGTACATTCTCAGTAGATAGGTGCTGCTAAGATGTTTATGCTAGCCTGCCCCCACTCACCATTAGACAAACCTGGCTTACGGGGGATGCTCTCCCTGTCCCCAGCTCCTGGCTCACAGCAGGGAAGTGCTGCTCTTTGCTGGACAAATCACTGCCCTTGGTCCAGCTTTTGTTGGACATTAAAGGAAGCATGATGGAAATTGTGACCTTGTACTCACATAGGTAGAGATCTCTCAGAGGCCCCCCACTCCTCTCTATGAACTCCCAGGGTGTGCCCTCAGCTGGGTCCTCACAACAAACAGGAGGGGACCCTCTGTCAGTGGTGTAAAACTGTGGTGGTCTGATCCAAAGAGGAAAACCAGCTGCCTACCCCCAGGCCACATTCCCCCAACCACCCAAGCTATTTTTGGCATTGGCCTCCAAAAGCTTCCACCTTCCTCACTGCCCTAAACTCTAGGCCTGGAGATTGCATTCGATGCTGTCCCACAAACGTGAACTTGGCTTAAGGCTAGACCTACAATAGGAGCTGGTTCTTGGTCTGAGCCTGAGCCTAGCTTCCCAGAGAGAGCCTCAGAGATGGGACGAGGCTGCAGCTGTCTCCACGTGCTGAGGCTAGCCCACTGTGAGGAAGTGGGTTTAAGATTTGAGGTGTACCTAGGTCTGAAGCTTGCGGTTGACTGAAAGCTGAAGCTGAAGCTAAATCTTGTCCTCAATGACAGCTGAGGCAGCCTCTGACCAGGGGCTAAGAACTGGGCCATTCCCTGACCTCGCAAGGTTTGGGAGCTGGCTATGTAGTCAGAGAAGGAACCTGGGAGGGGGATGGTCTGGCCAGGCAGGGTGTGGGAAGGGGGCTCTCTGCCAAGGAGAGGAATCTTCAGAGCCTCCAGCTCTGGCTCCGGTATCCACAGAGCCTGGTAAGGATGAGGAAGAGAGAAACATCTCTGCCATGGGTCAGGGGGTGGGGGTACAGGTGTGTACTGGGGGGCCGTCTCGCACAGGCAGAGCTGCAGTGGGAGGGAGAGGGAGCCCACGTGGAGGAAAGGCTTCTGAGGACTTCCAGTCGCCCAGTCGCTGAGGGGGTCTCCAGCGGCTGGAGAGGGGACCTGCATATGTGTGAAGCACCCCATTACCCCCAGCTCCACCCCTCAGAGCCTGCCAGACTCCCCGCTCATTAGGACAACATCTCCTCCTTAATAAAAAATACATGAATAAATAAATAATAACAGCCATAACCGAACGAGAAACCACTTTCCACTCTTTTCTGTTTCCCCAGCTCCTTCCTTCCAGGCGCAGTCCCGGGGGTTCCCGGGCTGGGTCTATCTGTAAGTGCCCTCCCTCCCTCTAGCTCTGCAGGCAACCCTCCACGCAGGAGGGGACTGATGGGGGTGGGGGCGCCACAGTTCTTAGGGTGACTGAACAGGCCTTCTGCACTCCCCACCTGCTCTTGGAGGGGTGTGAGAGGGGAGAAGTCTGGAGAGGGGTCTCCTCTCTCAGCTTTCAGGGAGGAGGCAGCAACAGCTGAGCCTTTAGGGCCAGGGCTGGGGGTGGTTCCCAACACACAGGGACCCCAAGTCAGGCACAGGAAGGAAATGCAGGGGGATAGAAGGAACTGAAAGATGGGACAGCTAGAGGGTTGCAGGAGCAAACAGGAGCTGACATTTGCATAGGGTGCAGGAGGAGGCTTTGACTCACATTCAAGTACCCAGAGGGAGATGAGCTTTCTTAGAAGGAACAACAAAAATCACTTTTTTTTTCCTCCCGTCAATCTCATGTTGGCCCTTTCTCTCTGTCTCTATGTGTCTCACACTCTCTGTCTCTCTTGTCTCTTCACTGCCTTCTCTTCCACTATCATCTCCTTCCTTACCTGGTCAGTATACCTGGGAAATGTCGGCCAGGAGTCACCCACTTCTCAAGGTTAAGGAAAAGTAATTCTGCCGGAGACCTGGTGGTTCAGGACATGGGTTCAGGACCATGGAGAGCATCTGTGAGGGCGAGGCCCTCTCCCAAAACAAAAAAAGAACTCGAATTGCCTGAAGAGTAGGAGAGCTGAGCTGGAGGTAAGGGAGAGGTGGTGGGGAAAGGAGCGGACACAGGTGAGCATTGTTCCCAGCCTGGTCTTCCTAGGCTGGGTAACTCTGAACTGGGACTCAGATTTTTGCTGCCCTAGACCAAAGGCCCCCCACTACCACCACCGAGGAGAGTGGGAGGGGGTATGGCCTGTGCTCTGGAGTGTGCAGTCCTGGACCACAGCCCTCGCTAGGAAGCTCTAGCAGCCTTTGTGTGAAGAGTGCAAAGCTAAACACACGAGCAGTATACGGTGTTGGATTTTTTTCCTTTCAATTTTTTTTATCGTGGTAAAGTACACATAATATAAAATTTACCACCTTATCCATTTTTAAGTGTACACTTCAGTGATACTAAATACATTCAGATTGCGTTTTTTTCTTCAAGAGAATGGCGTAACTCTTGGGGAGATGTCAGGGAGGCTGTGTGCGGTGTGTTATGTGTGCATGAGGTAAGGGGATGGTTACAACCCTACAGGTGAGAGGGTGCCCCACAGTGGGGGAAGCAGGAGATAGGGACCAGGGTCCTGTTAGGCTTGTTCATTCTGGCAGCTGCAGGCTGGGAGTGGGGGTCAGGCAGAGACTTCCCTGGCCCCAGCTCAAGACTAATGGGACCCAGGAGTCTCCTCTTCCCTCCAGTAGCTCCCTCTGGATGATGCCAGAAGCCAGATTTCAGGAGCAGTCCAGATGTTCAGGGGAGATGTGAGGAGGTGGAGCAGATGGGGCCTGGGATTCCTGCCGGGGCTGGGGGAGGAGGGCAGCAACTGGAGGATGTGCTGGGGCGTGTGCCAGAGCTGAGGTTGGCTGCGACATGTGCCAGAGCATGTGCCACAGAGAGTGCCTTGGATGTGGGACTTGGGCAGAGAGCAGGTGCGGTCAGCTGGCCCTTGGTGCTCTCTGTACTGGCCACTGAGATCTGTTCTGAGCTGCCTTTAACTGTGGCAGAGCCGGAGGGGCAGACTCTTTCTGCCACCTGCTGTGCCAGGAGACAGAAGTGAGCAAGGCGGACCCTGTCCCTGCCCTTGGGGAGCTCAGTCTTGCCCGCAATGCAGGGTTTGGCTTGGACCCAGGGGACCCATCCTCCCTGAGTTCAGAGTGGTCACTCCTTATGACCTGGGGGAGGAAAGCCTTGCTCAGAAGCCTTAGTGAGATGGCCCAAGCTGTCCCCTCACTTTCTACCCCAGGAGCCCACAGCTCATCTTCCTACCCAGAGACTCAATCCCTGGCCATGTTATCCCTGCTGGTCCCTGCAGTTTCTGTGGTTCTTGGGAAGGTATGGAGCAAGGCAAAGGGCCAGACTCTAGAACTGGTGCCTGCTCCTGCCTTGCCCCATGGACTTGAGGGCTCAGCAGCTTTTACTACCCTCCCCCCAACTCTGCTGCCTCTGGCTGTGGTCAGCTCACCATCCTAACACCAGCCCGGGAGAATGGTCATGAGCCCCATTTGGTAGATAAGCAAACTGAGGTGCAGAGAAGTAAAATGACTTGTGGAAGGCACACTTCTTCAAGAGAGCCAGGATTTGAACCTCAGTTTGCATGACTGTTTTTCTATAACTCTTCCTCTAGGCAAGGGCTTCATGCTGGCTCTGCAATCCAACCAGTTGTGTCGCCCTGGGACAAGTAAGTGCCTTTTCCTCACTGGACCTCCATTTCCCCATCTTTAAAATGAAAAGGTTTAAATAGGATTATCTTGAAGAGCCTGTCCCCTTCTGCTATCCTGTGATGTCACAACAACCCTCGGTCCTGGGAAAGGGTGCAGTGACGATAGACTGTGAACTGATGCTACTCCAGTTGAGGGCAAGGCAGTGACCAATCCCCCACGCCTGCCAGACCCTTGGAGCATCCTAGGATGTCAAGATGCTTGGCAGGGGTCGGCCCTTCTGTAGGCTATAGTGGTGGGGTTGGAGTGGAGTCTGGGGGAGCCTAGGCCCTAAGTCCAGCTCTGCTTGCTGGGGAGGGAGGGAGAGGGAGGCCTCGGGTAGAGAGAGGGGCTGGCTGACAGGCCAGAGCCAGGCAGGCAGAGCCAGGCGGGCAGAGCAGAACGAGGCTCAAAGCTCCAGGGCTTTACAAATGGATTTTGCTGAAATGGAAATTTCCACCCATCCCTGAAATGAGCCTGGCAGTGAGGCCAGGTCTGGTGAGGCTGCGGCAGCTGGGGACGCAGACAGGGACAAAAGCCAAACTCTTGAAGCCCCTCAGACCTATCCAGCGCTCCCCTTCTTCCATACCCCTCCTCCACTCCTCTCCCCTGCTCGGGTCCTCCGGATCCTCAGGGACCTTCGCAGTCCTCACACCTTTTTATACCATTCTCACTTTCTCCCTCAACCACTTCGTGCCTCCTGCACCCCTACCCACCTGACACCCCCCACCTCCCACTTGTCGTCCTCACACTGCCTTTTCACCCCTCATACCTCTCATGCCTCCCCACCCTCCACCTCGCGCACCCACTCACACCTGACACTCTCCCCACCTCCTACTTTATCCTCTCATTGCCCTTTCACCCCTCACCTCCTCAACCCCCCTCTTACCTTGGCCCTATACCACTCCCCATATAAACCCTCTCACACACCCAACAAGCCCCTCCCCTCCCCTCCTGTTTCACTCCTCACACCTCACCCCTCCCTGGCTCACCCCCTCCAGCCCTCCCACACTTTCCCCGTCCACTTCTCACCCCCTGTCCACATGGCACATTCCCTCCTCACATCACTTTCTGGAACCCTCTCCTGCTTCTGACGCTCCCTCACCTCCCCCTTCACTCCTCACACCCCGAAGGGAGTCACATCCCTCACCTGTCCCTAATCCCCTTCTCACCTACTTACAGCCTCCAGCAGTGATCATTGGGGCCAAATGTCTCCTGGTGGAGAGCTGGGCTCTAGAGTCAGACTCCTAACTCAGCCCTCCTGGTCGGGTGAGCCAGGACATTTCTAATTTCCCTGAGATTCTGTTTCCTCATCTGTAAAATGGGGTTGACAACTTCCCCTACCTCTCGGGGCTGCCGTGTGGACTGAGCAGGTCGATGCTGGCAGAGCCCTTGCCTAGCACACTGGAAGTGCTCCATGGTGTTGATCTCGTGGGCTGTCGTTTGCCTAGTTACTTGACACTTTGTGTCAGGCCCTCTGCTGGACAGTGCTGGGTGGGAGTGTGTGGGTACAGTATGTGCTGGATTTGAAAGGCTGGTGAAAGTACCAAAAAATACGCTGGCGGGCGGGGTCAGGGATGAACGTGATCAAGCAGGCCCACAGGGACCAGTAACAGGATGAGTAACGGGGATAAGTGCTCACGAGGCTGCTAGGAAACGTGGGCGGCACCCGGCCTTAAAGAGGTGTCTACAGATGCCTGGCAGTGGGGCAGGGCTTCCACTCCCACTGGACTGGACCTGAGACACTCCAGGGAGCCTGGGCACCCTTTCCTCCCTAGGCCACTGCCGGCCACAGCCACTGGAGGGCAACATGCTCCCTCCCGTGGACTGTGGCGGGGGGTGGGCGTGGGGAACAGCTGCCTTCTCATCACCCAGGAAGCTCTCATAGGAGTTGGAGGGGAAGAGGATAGGGGCCTGGCTGGGATGGGGAGGGTCCCTAGAAGGGGCATCACTGGCCCCACGCTGGGTGGGTGGGGAGAATGGGGAAATGCCAATGGAGGGGCACAGAGTGCAGGAGCCAAATGGGGGAGGCAGGAGCAGTATGGGACTTGACTTGCCTTGTATTCCTCTGGGGGGCTTCTCAGTCCAAGTCCTCAAGGCCTATGTGGGAAGGGGAGACTGGCCTGGCCCCTCAGGAAGTTGTGATGCCAGGAGAGTTCTGGATCCCCACGACTTCAGGGAATGGGCACCTTCTGCCCAGTGGAGAAGGCTGGGGACGAGAAGCCCCAGCAGGATTGAGTGGGGAAGGTCCTGAGGGCTGAATGAAGGGGAACTGTGGGTCGGAGAGCTGGCCCCAGGACCCAGTGTGAACCTGGGATGGTGGGCGAGGGGGACTCTGGCCGGAGAGGGGGGTGTGGGGGCAGGCAGGGGCACGCGAGGAGGGGCCGGGGAGGCACATGAAGCACACTCCCCCGGGGCAGGGTCCGCAGAGCGCAGCCACATGCCTTGTCCTCTAATTACATGTTGACTTATTACTCATTATTAATTAAACAGGAGCTCTGAGCTGCTCCAGGCTTCCTCCTGCCCCAGCCCAAGTGCTGGGCACAGGGCTTAGAGCCAAGGCTGAGCTGGGCCACTGGGTAGGGAGAAACAGGGGTGGGGGGTGGGGTAGACGTGTAGGTGAAGGGGACCACACAGGGGCAGTGGCTGACTGTCTACTCCAGTGAGAGGTGACCCTGGACCTGGGGCCTAGGGGAAAGAGGAAGGGACAGGCGGGGAGATGGAGCTTCCCCAGGGTGGGGCCAGGGACAGGGACAAGGAGCCTGGACACAGGAAGCTGGGGAAAGGGTGGAGAGTTGTCACGGCCAGAGGTGCGAGAGGCCTGGGGTGGGCTGTGTCTCCAGCTAGGTGCAGAGCGTGTGCCTACACAAGGGGGCCGCCTGCGAGCGAGGCTGAGGGTGTGCACTCGCCGGTTTGTTCCGCTGAAACTGGGTCTGTGTCGCCGTCATGAACGCCCAGAGCTGCGGGGGAGGGGAGGAAGCACAGGCGATTGAATTACCTTTCAAGTCTAAAGCCTGGATTCCTCCAGCCTGGCAGGTGGGTGTGTGCACACATTCCCCAGAGCATTGTGGGATGCTGGCTGTCACCAGGGATCCACGAGGCTTGCTCCAGCTCCAGCTCGTTCAGTCCCAGTTTCCTTTCCACAGGCTAGGAAGGAGAGGGGCCCGTGAGCCTGGGGCGGGCAGAGCAGGGGTGGAGGGAGAGCTGACCCGGCCTCAGCCTGCAGCCCCTCACGCAGAACTGGAGAGGCCTTGGTTAGAACCCTGACTGCCATGTTCCAGCCACTCATGACCTTGCCACATGACTCAACCTCCCAGGTTTCCTCATCCAAAGAGAAGATAATAATAATGATAACCAGGGCATGAGACCACGTGGCTGTGTGCCAGGCACTGTGCTATGCACTTGATTTCTTTATATCCTCAGACAGCCCTATAAGGTTGATACTGGTAATCTCTCCATTTCACAGATGAGGAAACAGGGACTCAGAGAGGTTAAGTGATTTTCCAACAGTCACACAGCTGGTAAGTGACAAAGCTGGGACTTTGTCTGGCCCCAGAGCCTTACCCTGTATGGTGTATGGTACCCCAATCTCAAGGTCACTGTGAGGGGTGCATGAGATAAGGCACAGAAAGAAGCATTCAGCCCAGTGCCTGGCACACCATGAGTGCTCAAGAAATGGTAGGTGTTAATATTGTCAGGATTTGTTCATCTGCACAGGTGCTCAGCGGCTTCATTTTATGCTGCTCAGGTGGCAGGGAGCCGGGGAGAGGATGGAGAGGCTGGTCACTGGGCCCGGGGCTGGGGAGACAGCTGCAGTCAGGTTGTGGGTGCAGAGAGCAGGTGAGCTGAGGTGGGAAGTGGGGGCTGCATGCAGAAAGCAGGGGAGGGCAGGGCAAGCAGAGTAGAGGAAACAGAAGCGAGTGACTACGTATTTACTTAAAGACTTTGCTCCACCGATCGCCTCATTGGCCAGACATCTGGTTTTCCTGGGGATCCCCAGGGAATGAAAGTCAGACAGCATTACTTCAGCGGCTCTAACGCCATCCACCCCGGGCTCACTTGCACTCGCCGGCTGGCTGGCGGGGCTCAGGACACCACTCTGCAGAATGAGGCCAGGAAGAGCAGCGGTCTGCCCCTGGACCTCCCTGGGAGGGAGTGGGAGTCCCTTCTGGCTGCCGGTCACTCCCCTCTCTCCTGCTCAGAGCTAGAAAAATGGGGTTTGACCCCTCCACACACTCACCTCCCCATCCTGAGCTTCCCTCCTAGGTATGGGGCGGCACCTGTGAGGAGCTGAGGAGGGCACTGGGTGGACCACCCTCCATGCCGTTCCCCTCCATAGTCACCCAGAAAAAGAGATCCAGTGGAGGCAGCCCACCGGCAGCTGCCTGGGGCACCATCTCTAAGGGATGCTAAAGCTTCACTGGTCACTTAACAGTCGGAGAAAAGAATATTTCCCAGACACAAGCCTGGGGTGGGGTTGGGGGGTGGGGGCAGGAAGACTTCCATAAGCTGCTGGGCACAGAGGTGAGAACCCTGCAGGGAGCTCAGGCTACAACAATTGTTTATTAAACTCCTTTCGGAGGAGGGCAACCAAAGGGTTTCCACGTAGCTCAGCAGCACTGGCAAGTTTGGGGCTGCAGCTGGAGGTGGCTTCCTGCTCAGTCGCCGCACGGCCTCTCCTTCAAATAAATATTGAACAAATATTGAAAGTGTTGGTTTGAAGAGGCACCGAATTATTAGCCTGCCCTTGGCCCTCTCATTTGTCAGTCCAGTCCTGTTGCAAAAGTACCATAATGTTGGCTTTAATGATTCCCTTCCTGCCTTGGGTCATGAGTGCATCCTGTTCATTCATTTATTCATTCTTTCATTCATTCATTCAACAGATATTTCTAAGCACCTGCTGTGTGCCAGGCACTGTTCCAGGCACTGGGGCTACAACAGCAAACTGCTTCCTCTCTCGAGCTGCTCACCAACCCCCACCCGTGCGACTGTACCAGCTGCGAGCTAGAATCTTTGTGCACCTAGATTGGATTGGGGTGGGGGTAGGGCATCAGAAGACGTCTCAATCCCCAGGAGAAAACTGTCTCCTTGGGTGACAAGGAACCAGGGCAAGGTATCTTTTTTGTGCCGGTCTCCAGCCCATCACTATCTTTTCATGCCCTCAGGACCTGGTGAGTGCTTATAAATTCACGCTGTGTCGAGGCAGGTGTGTGTGTGTGTGTGTGTGTGTGTGTGTGTGTGTGTGTATGTTTCTCCCTGAGCAGAGCTCCAGACTGGGCAGCTGGGGTGGAGTGGCGGGTGGCAGAGGGCAACAGCAGACCATGCCAGGCTCCTCCCTCCACCCCTACTGTAGACACCCCCTGGGCCTCTCTGGTGGGTGGGGCTGCCTACGGGAATGGGCACCCAAACAGGAGACTAAGTTGGCAATGGTCTCTCTCAGTCATCAGAGGAGGGGACCTGCGGGAAGGTCAAGAGGCAGGAGGGATCCTGAGGTTTGAAAGTCATCCTCCCGCAGAAATGCAGGCCATTCTCAGAGCACATGCTCCCCTCCCCCACCACCACCACGGAGACTGCTCCACTTAGCTGCCTGGGCTTCTGGGCATTATTCCAATATTGAAAGGTATGAGGGACCCCAGTCCTGACAGCCCTTTCCCCCACCTTACACGGCTTGAGGGAAGTGTGGGAAACCCCTGAAGTAGGCTCTTCTACTCCTCTGGACTGCAGCCCTGACCCGGACCCTCCCTAAAGTCAGAGACCAATGACGATGTTCACTGAGACTTTGGGGGAGGCAGCAAATCCCCCCTACTC
The DNA here is from genome assembly GCF_041296235.1 of Equus asinus. Taxonomy (NCBI): domain Eukaryota; kingdom Metazoa; phylum Chordata; class Mammalia; order Perissodactyla; family Equidae; genus Equus; species Equus asinus. Next base: position 38,327,985 of record NC_091798.1, on the reverse strand, counting down.
CAACCCCTCATCCTGGGTCCCCGCCACTAAAGCAGAGGAAGGCTGTGGGAGGCAGGGGGTGTGGGTGAGGAAAACGGGGCTTGGTCTCACATGCCGAGAAGTGGGGAGCTATGTCTGCACGGGCGGAGTCATTGTCGTCGTCGTCCCCCCCCCAGCCCCCACCTCCCCGTCTGACAGAACGAGCTGCGTCCTTGCCGTCTTTATTTTTAGTCGGTACTGGAAAGAAAGGAAGTTCGGGGGGCCAATCCACCAGCCCCAGCTCCCTCTGCCAGCACCCACAGCACGTGGTGCGGGGGCGCGGGAGGGGCCCCAAGTTCCAGCTCCTCAGGGAGGCGGGACAGTGCTCCCTCCCACCTGCCGGCACAGGCGCTGGGCGATGGATGCGAGGAGGAGACGTTCTCCGGGCTGGGGCTGCGGAGGGAGGGAGCGCTGCCTCCTCTCCCTGCCTGAACGCACGGCTCTGCGCTAGGTCTCTGGCACAGAAGAGGGTGGAAAAGGAGAAAGACCCAGTTTGATCTCCGGAAAATAGGACTGAGGGAGCTCTGAGGTGCTTCCTTTTGTGGGCTCTTTGAGTGGAGCCCCCTGCTTCCTCCTTCAAGGTTAAAGATCTTGACCTCTCTTAGAAGGCCACCTCTAGAAGGGGCTGGCTCTCCTCAGTGGGGGACTTGCGTGAGGCATGAGCCCATAGACTCTCCTTCACCCACCCCAACAGCAGAGCTGGGAGCAGAGAGGGAGGAGTCTGTCAGTGTCCCCACCTCCCCAGCAGGAGAAGGACTTTGTGGGTCAGGGAAAGGCAGTTCAGGTGGCAGTGGAGGGCAGTTGTTAGAGCTTAGACTCTGTAGTCAGGCAGACCTAGGTTCAAATCCTGACTCCTCTCCCTACTAGCTGTGTGACATTGAGGAAGTGGCTAAACCACTCTGAATCTCTGTCTTCTCATCCATAAAGTAGGGATAATCTTAGTACCTGCACAGTAGGTTTGCTGAGGATTAAATGAGATAATGTGAGAAAATGCCCCCAGCAAGTGCTCAACTGTTAGTTAATGAAATTTAAAAAGCAGATTCTACCCAGTCGTGGGCCTAAAGCCCACTGTGTGGCTGATCTCAGGCCCACACTGCAAAGATTTCCTCTCAGATCTGACAGACCTTGTTCACCCCTCTACTGTCCCCCCCAAAGCTCCAAGCCTCTGACTCCTAAGCAAAAAGCAAATGTGTCACCCATCCCCACCTGCAGAGCTGGAAGTCGTTCCCTTCAGCCACCAGCTGCAGTCCCAAGGGCTCGCCACCCCCACCATCCCACCCACACACCTCAATCCTGTGGAGGGATGGCCTGAGGCACCTTGTGGGGGCGGGGTGCGGGGAGAAGGTTGAGGGGCATCTCAGACAGGACTGTCACAGGGGAAGGCAGAGATGAAAGGTGAAGACTCGCCACCCCAATGCACTTGGTGAGCGTTTCTGTGGGTCGTGAACACTTTGGAGGGACAGTGGGGTGGGTGCACAGACAAGCTCCGGGGGGCCATGACCCTCCTGAAGGTGTGCTCCAGGAGAGGAGCCATAGCTTTCCACAGCTTCTCTAAGGGATCTAGGACCCCAAATCCGTAAGAACCACTATGGACTCCCGTCTGTCAGGCAGGAGGTCTGGCCGTTATATCTGTCTGCCTCTCACTCCTCAGGCAGCAAGCTTCCTCCTCAGTTTCCCCACCTGCTCCATGAGGGGTTAGACCAACTGAGGTCTGTGGTCCAGGCAGGGCACCTCAAGGCTCTGTGAAGTCCGATGAGGAGTGATGGAGAGGATAACCAGAACGGGGGCTTGGAGGCAGGTTCCCGGGAAGGTGGGAGGGGCCCTATCCCACCCCTCCCCAGGAGCCGATTTGGTCCATCAGCCAACATGTCAGCCAGCCAGCCGACAGAAACTGAGCTGCATCCCTCCACCAACCCGGGAGGCTGTTGCCATAGCGACTTCATATTTATCCACTTTAGCTCCTAATTAAGGGGAAAAGCATATAACATATTGGATGTCAAGGAGGCTTTGTGAGCCTCAATTTAGCGGCCGTGCCTGGATGTCAAACTCAAGCGTGATTGCTGTTAATCACCTTCCAAATTACCAAGACAGGTCACAGAGGGAAAGGTCCCTCACCATGGGGGCACTGGGCCCAGGGGAGCTGAGGTGGTGGTGGGGGTAGGAAGAGGGATTTGTTCGGCACCATGACCTGGGGGGCTGCTGGGTGAATGCTGGCTCTGTGGGTGTCCGATTATAAGGTCTGTGGGGACAGTGGCTAGATCTGTTCCCACTGACCCTGAGTCAGGGATCTCCACCCCGGAGGCTCACAAATCAAGGCCCTTGGTCTGTAGAGAGGGACTGACCAACTGATGAACCAAGAAGCATGTAAGGACCATCTGGTGGCCTCTGATGTCAGAAGGAAGACTGACAGATGACCAGGCTGGTAAGTGCAGACTGACCTGATAGCCGGATGCTGGGATGACTGCCATGTGGCGGACGGAAGGTCCGATGGCGGTCCACTTAGGAGGGACTGGCAGAGCAGTTGGACGTGCCAGTGCACCTATGATCTCCCAAGGGTGCGCCTGGCCTCTCTCCCCCCAGCTCAGGCCCCAGGGCGTTCTCAAGTGCCCGGGGGAACCAGCACTGCTGTGATGCTTCCTGCCTGCCGTTAGAGCTGTGGCCAGAGCCACGTTCCTGGGAGAAGCTTCAGCAGGTCTCTGGGGATGTGGGAGGCGGGGAGTGGAGATTAACAGAGTAAGGTGAGGAGTGGGGCACCGAGAGGGGGACGTCAGCAGAGGGGTTGAGAGCATGAATTACGGGGTCAGGCAGACCTAGGGAAGAGTTTCCTCTTGGCTGTTTTCAGCTGTGTAACTTTGATCACGTCACCTAACCTCTCTGTGCTTTGGTTTTCTCATCTGTCAGGTGGGGATGATGATAATTCCTGCCTCACAGGGCTTTGTGAGGATTTAACCGGATGATAAATGTAAGGAGCTTAGCACAGTGCCTGGCACCTGCTAAGCCCTCAATAACTATTGAGACATTATTAGCAAAAGAGGTAGGCCTGAAATGAGGGGCAGGAACATGGTGACTGAGGGCTGGGCCTGGCGGCGGGCAAAGGAGCTCTTCCCCTCTGTCCCCTTTTGGTCAAGTCTCCAAGAGAAAAACTCGCAGAAGGGAACCCTGATGAAGGCCCGGGGGAAGGGGGTAGGGGGGGACAGGCTGGGAGCTCAGTGAGGGTGTGGGGACAAGTGGTGTGGGGAAGGAGAGCCTTGTACTCAAGGCTTGATGTCACCTAAGGGCCAGAAAGGACCTCAGTGGAGCCTGAAGCTGTGAAATCATTAGAACAACCTGGGACAATTCTCCAAGCTCTGCTGCCTGGGCTCACCCCAGATGTCCTGACCGAGAAGCTCAGGGGTGGGGCCAGGGAAACTGGCTTTAAAACACTCCCAGAAGGATCTGATAATCTGTCTGGGATTTACTGGTCAAAACCAGAGGCCACTGTGAGTCAGAGCAGGGAAGAGCTAGAAGAAGGGGTGGACAAGCCACTCCCCTTTACCTTTTATTTAATTAATTAATTTATTCATTTTTTTTGAGGAAGATTAACCTTGAGGTAACTGCTGCCAATCCTCCTCTTTTTGCTGAGGAAGACTGGCCCTGAGCTAACATCCGTGCCCATCTTCCTCTACTTTATACGTGGGATGGCTGCCACAGCATGGCTTGCCAAGCAGTGCCATGTCCGCACCCAGGATCTGAACTGGAGAACCCCGGGCAACTGAAGCGGAATGAGCGCACTTAACTGCTGCGCCACCAGGCCGGCCCCCGCTTTACCTTTTATATATAATATCACAGGGTCTGCTTAAAAATTGTACTCGAAAAGAAAAAAATGCTACAGCTAAAAAGTTTGAAAAATGTCTATTATGGTAATAATAATAATTACAGCTAACATTTATGAATTGTTTACTATGGGCCAGTCACTATGCTAAGTGCTTCACGTGGATTATCTCTTTTAATCCTCTCAATTGCTGTTGAGGCAGGCCAACCCATTTATACAGAGGAGGAAACTGAGGTTCAGAGGTCATAGTTTGTTAGTGGTGGATCCAGGATTCGAACCTGGGCGGTCTGAATCCACATCTGGACCACCTTCTCATTCTACAGTTGAGGAAACAGGAGGCCCAGAGAGGTGAAAGGACTTTCCCAACCTCACACAGCAAGTTGAAGGCAGAGGAGGGCTTAGAACCCAGGAACTCTTCTCTTCCTCCTGCTCTCCATTCCTACTTTCAGACACATTTTGCAGAGAAAAGTTAAGGTCGGGCTGGCCTGAGGGAAAGAACCTCAACTCTGTCCCCCGACTCTACGCAGAGTCCTGGAAACAGCAGATGGAGTGGAAGGGGGTTGAAAGGTCCCTGACTTGGAGGAGAGGGAGAAGCTTGGGACCTGGTGACCATGGCCGGGGCAGCCTTGCGGGCCTGATAGGAGGAGTTGCCATGGCCTGGTTTCCGCAGATGTGGGCTGCAGCCGTCCTGCTGAATGGAAGGCTATTAAGGGAAAATGCTTTGCAAGGAGCTGAGCAGCTGGGAGCGGAGATCATCAGAGCCCTGAATGGGGGGCTTTGTCTCTTCAGGGGACTGGCAGGCGCTTGCTCCCGGGGTCTGTGTCTGGAAGACTGGCTGGTGGAGAGGCCAAGGGGTCACCGCCAAGAAGCTCCATTCCCTTTCCTGCCTTCCCGTCCTTGGTCCTCTCCCCCAGCACTGTCCCACGTCCAGGGTGGCCTGGTGGTTATGAACACAGGCTCTGGGGACTGACACAAGAGCCACATTCTGTAGATGAGAAATCTTGGGTGTGCTACTGAAACTTTCAGTGCCTCAGTTTCCTCACTTGTAAAATGGAACTAATAAGGGTATCTTCTCATAATGTTGTTAGGAAGATTGAGCAAGAAAATGGAGGTAATGCCTTTGGCGTGCTGGCTCTTGTAGATATTCTCTCCAGCTAAGGAGATACTCCTCCTGGTTTCTGCCCCTCCCAGGCTCCCGGAGCGTGAACTCTTCTCCGGGGTCTCACCCTACCTCCCCCACCCCCAACACCACCAGGCTGGGGCTCAGGTCAGGCCTCCTTGTTGAGACAGAGGCTGTGTGCAGAGAGAGGGGAAGTGACAGCGAAGTCCCATCCTCTAAGGACGAGCTCTGAGGTCGGAGCGCAGACTCCAGCCTGTGTGATACGTTGTCGCCAGCGGCTCCACTTCCACTCTGGACACTCTCGAAGCCCTAAACCTGCATGTTCTCTCTGACCCAGCCCACAACCAGGGCCTGACCCCGAGCAGTCAGTCTATAAATATTTGTTAGATGAAGATGTGAATGGGTGAATGAATGAATGAATAATCGGATTCCCTGGCCCAGGCTGGGGGAGGAAGAAAGGAGAATGGCTGGTGGGAGGAAGAGAAAGGGGAGTGGGTGCTTCAGACAAACTGTAAACATGTCAAGTTTGAGGCTTCCTTTCTTGGGACCCTGTCTTGAAGTTAGGCCACCAGTGTCTGAAGCCATATCATTAGCATAGCTAGTGTTTACTGAGGTCCTACTGTGTGTCAGCCACTGTGCTCAACACTTTATACACACACATATTTACATGGGCTACCTCATTGAATTCTGAAAGCAACTCTGTGAGACCGGTCCCATAATTATATTCATTTTAGAAAACCGAGGTTCAGAGTAGTGAGGACACCTTGCTCAAGGTCACACAGCTAGCAAATGGTGGGGCTGGCAGTGCGGTTAGTGCCCAGGCTCGTCTGTTTGATCCTAAAGCAGGAGCTCTTAACCACTAGGCCATCTTGCCTCCCCTGCAGGATGTAGCAGAAGTCAGCATCCCACCTCCCAGGAAGTGGAAGTTGCCGGGAAACGAAGCTGGAGAAAGTTCAGACCAAACGTTCAGTTCGTGTTTGGTGAGCAACCACCGTGCACTGGACCCGGCAGGAAATGCTGAGTTGGCAGCCGGCCCGGCCAGCCAGCTCCCATCTGAGCAGACAGACAGACAGACCCCAGGAAGAGGGGCGAGTGATGACAGAGGGCTGGGTGGGGTGCCAGCCCATGCGGTGGCGACGGCTGGCATTCGTCACCGGGTGGCTCGCGGGTGGAGGGTGGTGGGCCCCGGGAACAGGGCACGGGTACACAGAGCTGTCCTTGGGGGGCTGCTTGGAAGGCTTTGCACATTGGAGGCTTAATCACTCGGCATTTGCTGAGCTCACACGGTGGCTCCCTGGCACTCAAGCCACTCACGGGGATGACTTCTATGCCCATCCCCGGAGAGGAAGTTTCCTGCTTCCTAGGGCTCAGCAGAGCGCTCTGACTGGCTCGTTCTCTCCCGGCGGCTGCAGGATTCCAAGCTTTTGAGTGCCCTTCTCTCCTGACGGATGTAAATGTCATCCTTCTAGCATAGCGCAGAGCACAGAGCCCCTCCGTCTGTGGGAGACCCCGGGGGCTCTTCTCCCTGATTATCCACCGGCCCGGAAGCAGGCTGCCCATTCGGCTCAGCCCGTGGCTGTGTAGAAATGACCCAGCGAGGTGCGAGGAGTGGCAGTGGCAGGGCTGCTCCGCAGAGTACTAATTTCTCGCCATTCCTCAGGAGAAGCATAGCTTCTGTCACAGCCCTGCCCATGTCCTGGTGTCATCGGGTCAGGTGCAGGAGGGGCCCAGACTCCTACACTCAGAGCTGGGACCTCAAGCGCTCTGAGAAATGGGAGGCAGCACCCCACAGTTCCCATGGCTTGGTGGCTTGCTCAGGGTGGGAGCTCTCTAACCCACATTCAGCTTTGTCCGGGTGCCATGGGACCAAGCCAGGGGCCAGGTGGAGTGCCAGGGTGTGGGACTGGCACCAGTTACGGTTAGGTCAACATGGGTTGGAGAAAGGGCTGGGTCAGCTGAACAACAGGGACTAGAAAGGAAGTGGGGTGGATCTCCACCTGAGATGGATACTGGAGTGAGGATGGGGGTGGGAGCAGGGAAGAGCCAGGGGCAGGGTGAGATTAGAGATAGGTTGAGGTTGGAGCTGGAAATGGGATTAGGATTATTATTGCTACTAGGGTGAGAATTTGGGGTGGATTTGGGTATCAGGGACTGGATTGGGGATGAAGTTGTAGTTGGGATGAGGGTTGGAGATGAGGTGAGGGTCCTTAGGGCTGAAGGGTAGTTTGCTGTTGGTGTGAGGGTTGGGGTCAGAGTGAGATGATATTTGGCTCAGAATTAGACCTGGAAGTGATTGGAAAACGGTGGGAAACAAGTTTTCTCTTCGCCTGCCAGGGTGCGCACATTCTGAGCAGGTAGGAAACCCAAAGTGGGACAACCGGGGCTCTCTCAGAAGTTACCTGCCATCAGCCACCTGTCTCATCCACCTAGCTCCACCTCCCACCCTTACCTCATCTCCTTCAACTTCCATCTCTTGCTCTTGGGCAAAGGCAAGGCCTGCATGTCGCCTCCCCCTTCCTGATCACAGCAGACGTGCCTGAGGCCTGAGCTGGGTCCTCTCCCAGGCGGCTGCTTTACTGCGGAGTCCTCCAGCCTCAAGAATTGAGCTGGACCGGAGGCATTCTGGGTAGGGCTCCATCAGCTGGCCCTCATCCCAGGGGTGAGTAGGGACGTGGGGTGCCCCCTCCCACTCCTTCCTGGCCCTCGCCAGGGCCCTGACCTCTCTCCTCCTTTCTGCAGAGTCCCCAGCCCCTGCCTGCCCCCTCTCGCTTCTCAGGGTGACAACCTGACATCCGCTGGCACTCAGCGTTGGGGTCAGGCTTTTAAAGCTGTTATTGGGGAGACCATGGCCCCTCTCTCACTCATTCCTCTGCCCCAGTGTCTCTTCATGCAGAGACACGCATCAGGGCATGAAAGAGAGGACAACTGTGGCACTGTGATGCCTTTTAAATGCAGCAATTAGTGGTTAAATAAAATACAGAACAAACATCTCTGCCTGCTTCTGGCAGGGACTTGCTGAAGCTGCTCGGTAGGGACGCTGGGAACGGATGGGGGAACAGCAGATGGTGGTCCCAATCACCTGGGCTGGAGCCTCTTGCTGCACAGGGTTGCAGAGAAGAGGGACTCGTGGACTCCTCTTAGGCTCCTCAGCCTTGTTAGAGGGTTGGGGGGTGCAGGGAAAGCTGTGGGGTCTTAGGGCCCTGAGGGAGGGTCCTGCAGAATAGTGAGAAGCAGACAACAGTGGCTTCGGAACGTGACAAACCTGGACTTGCGCCCTGGTTCTGCCACTTACCAGCTGTGTGACTTGGGCGGGCTGCTCACCCTTTCTAAGCCTCAGTGGCTTTGGCTGTAAAATGGGGATGGTAATAGTCATACCAACCTCAGTGATTTGCTAGATTTAAATGATGTAATAAATGCACCACACTTCTCAAAGAAGAGGCCTCCCAGCAAGGAGTGAGGCTGAGGCCTGAAAGGGTTAGAGATATTGCTAAGAGGTCCTGCATGGTTGGGAGGACAGGCCCTGGGGGCGAATCAGGAGCCCGGGGAAGCCGAGCAGATCCCCGTCCTGGGCCAGGGGCTCTTGCCTCGCTGATGCGCCCTCTCAGGTGTTCCAGAGCGAAACAGGCAATTAGAGTCGACCATTAGAGGATGAAAGAGGAAGAACTTAGACCTAGCAACTCAGAGTAAGTTCTCTGCTCACTCCTCCACCCCACTACCCATCTCCCAGATGCCATACATAGATATCCACCTTGGATGACTTACCTAATGTCCTGCAGCCTCAGTTTCCCCTGCAGCACGGTTTTAACAGCATGTTCCTTGACTCCAAAGAGCCCTTAACAAATACACTATCCTCGCAGACATCTAGTACCTTCTTTCCTTCCCCCACTGGCCTCTTCCACACTGCTCCCACGCTGAGCAGGGCCCTCTCACGGAGGCTTCTCAGGGGATGGGGCAGGGGTCATGAAGCAACTCAGCAGATGGCAGTTGGGGGGACAAAAGAGGCTGGGCCAGGAGCAGGGTGGCCAGTCACTTGGCTCCTGCTCCCACGTGAACCCCCATCCTGAAGCCCCAGCTCAGCCCTTTTCTTTAAATAAAAGGAATGACGTCATCCTCATGCTTAGCTGCTGAGCTAGAAGGAGGTGATCTGAGATACTGTGGAGGAGAAGCAGGCGATGCTGGGGCTGAGGGTGGGGAAGCCAAGGGACAGATGAAGGACAGAGACCAAGTCCCCTCTGGGGACACCTGTGTGTGTGTGTGTGTCTCCTGGCATCCGCCCACGTGTGTGTGCTGGGAAAACTGCAGACTCACAGAATGTTAGAGCAGAGATGGAACTTCACGCTACTGCTGGAGAAGCAGAGGCTCAGAGATGGTGTCGTGGAGTTAGATCTAGACAAGGCCCTTCATGTTTCTGAGTCTCAGTTTCCTTGTCTGCAAAATGGGGGTAACAATGATGTTGGCCTTGCAAGCATTTTGTGTGAAACGATTGGGAGAGCTCATGGAGATAAGCACCTGGCACATAGTAGGTGCTCAAATAAGTGGTGGCTATTGTGATTGTGATTGTGACTGGGCAGAAGTGAGGCCAGCAGCACAAGAGCCTTGGGTGGGCTGGGGCAGGAGGCCTCCCGTAGGATCAGCCCAAGCCTTCCCAGAGGAGGCCCGGCCAGGCCCTGCAGGTCAGGGGGGCGAGGTCCTGTCTCTTGGGGCTTACCTACCAGCAGCTCCCCGCTGGTCCTGGGGGCCCTGGGAACAGCCTCTGCTCTCCCCCTCGGGGTGCAGCCCTGGATCCTTCTGCAGAAGGCTGGGTTCTGTTTTCCTTGAACATCTCTGAGGGCCCCCCTTAGGGTTTGCTCAGGCTCCTGGCAGCTTCTTCCCATGACAGCTCCTGTCCCTCTCAGGGTCCCTTTCCTTCCCTCCCCCCGCCCCCCCCACAGTGGCTTGCCTTCCTTTTGTTCATCTCTGCTTCCTTTTCTTTGTGCTCCCTCCTCAGCCCCTCTCCCTTTCTCTCTCCTTATTTCTGTCTCTCTGTGTTCCTGTCTCTGTCCAGTCTCTAACCCTGCCTCTCCTTCCCTATTTTTCCCATCCCCTCCCTCCTCTCATGCTTCCTCTGTCTACTGATCCCTGTCTTTCTCCATCTCGCATGGTATTTTTTCTGCTCCCTAAAAGGTGAGTCCCAGCTTTGAGCAAAGGCCCGAGGGGCCAGGGCCAGGTCAGTTACCCAGAGGGCAAGGGCCCTCCCATCCCTCTTCCCCACCCGATGTGGGGTGCAGCCCTGGCTCTCTGTGCTTCCTGAGCACGGGTGTGTGTGGGCTGAGGGCAGAAGGCCCATCTTGCCTGTCATCTGGAGAGACGTGTGTGCAAAATGTTAGCTCTATGGCTCTGATTCAGCTCCCAGGCGGCTGACTGAGGAACATGATGACAGAAGGGGGTGAGGGGGACCCAGAAAAGGGAGCTCGGCTGGAGACAGAGTCCTGGGACTTTGGCAGAGGACTGGGGCTGCCTGGAGGGACCCTGGGTGAGATGACAGAGGAGTGGGGTGGGGGTCGTAGTACCATTGGATGCAACGAAGTGGACTGGATGGGGCGACAGTGAAGGAGCCTCAGGGAAGGGCTGGGATAGGAGAGGGGACACCGGGTGTGATGAAGGGGCCCCTGGGTGGGGTGAAGGGGCCCTGCAGTGGAGAGATTAGGTGGGGATTCAAGGAATGGTGACTGTGGGTGAGGGTGGCATGGGATGGGTCAGAAGGAGGCAGCACATGAAGTAAAAAGGCAGGATGTGGTGAAAGGCCAGGATGGGGCTCCTCGGGCCTTGCCCCTCACCTGTACCTCATGCCAGGCCTTTCTGCTCCCGTCACTCACTTTGCTGCTTCCAGCCCTCACCTCTCCCCTTGCAGTTTGAGTTGCTAACAGCCCTTCCCATGAGAACACTGCCCTACAGACCACTGCGGGCCGGCCCTGCAGGTGACAGACTGCACAGCAGAGTTGACCCTGCAGAGATCTGTCTGTCTGTCTAGTCCAGAAGGAAGAGCCCCAGTTCCCACTCGTTCTGGTCTGGTGGAACCAGCAGTTCTCACCTGAGAAGGAGCCCTGGATAGCTCCTAAGGCCGGGATCCAGGCTCCGTGAACTGGGTATTCTTCTGGGGAGGATCAGAACAGGGACGGAGTCTCCAGGATGTTCTAGTTGGCACTGCTGGAATCCCAGTATGTGCCCAGGGCCTGTGTGTGTCCAAGCCAGACAGCACATACAGTCAACCAAGGCCAAATTCACCTCCTGCTTCCCCTCCCCGGGACCTTCCGCCCATGTTTGCATCCACAGGGGCCTGGAGGAGGCTGTTATGGCCTCCAGTTTTGGGGAGAGGAGACCAATTTCAAAATATGTCAAGATAACCATAGTAATGTTGGCAAAAGCTGTCACTCACTGGGAGCTTACTCGGCTGTGCGAAGCTCTGTACATTTTTAATTCAAATAAAATCTTCACAACTATGAGGTGGACAGTATTTTTATCCTCACTTCCCACAGGAAGAAATGGAGGCTCAGAGAGGTTAAGTCACCTGCTTGGATTCATACCAGGGACATTTGCCTCCACAGCTTGTGCTTTGAACCCCTGCAGCGCCCCCCCCCACCCCCCGCCCCCCGCCCCCCGCCCCCCGCAGCCCTCACAGACAGCTCCCTGCGGTGGGACCCTGGGAGGTGTGAGTGATGGAGGGGAGGATGGATCATGAAGGTTCCAGGGAGTCCCACTCACTGGGGATTGGAGCTGTGGGAGGGGCTTGGTGCTCACGGCTCCTCCCCCGAGGCCTGGGACAGCCTTCCAGAGGACAGGCAGCACTTCCAGTACCACACGGGCCTGAAGATCCCCTGCCTCCACCAACACCCTCAGAAGCCGTTAATTGGTTCCATTTGTAGCCACTGGGGGGGTGACCTAAATTTAGGCTACTTTCCCGGGCTGTGGGGGGGAACGTGAAGCGGAGTGAGGGGCTGTCCAGGGTCCACTCCTGCCTTATCAGCCCTGCCCTACAAGCAGCAGGACCCCCTCCCAGGCTGTGGAGGTGCATGACGACCCGCCCGCCACGTCTCTGTGTGGGTGCGCTGGGCTGCTGTGTTCCTGTGGCGCCGGTGGGTGCGTGACGACGGCAGCCCCCACCCGGCAGAGCCGTGAACAGAAGGGGCGAGCTGCCGGCAGCTTTAAATAGCACCGCGCTGTATCTCGCTTGCTGAAGCCCCACCCCCCGCCCAAGTCTGGCTGCCCTGGGGAGGGGCTGCGTGAGCCCCAGAAATGAGGCCAAGACAGAGGGGCTCAACCCCCCCAACTCAGAAACAGGTTCCAGTCACGGGAGAAGCTTGCCAAGCAACACCTGTTCCTCGCTAGTCTCAGAGGCGCAGCCCACTTTTTCTCTTGGGTAGGGGGTTCCTGGAAATCTTTTTAGGGACTGCGAGTGGTCAGGAGGCAAACTCTGCCTGCGCCTGCATCTTGGTTGCAAGGATGCAGCAGGCAGTCTTCATCCAGGCCCTCCCTTAAGGGGGATGCGTGGGTCCAGGTCCGACGCCAGCCACTCGGACTCTGAGAAGCAGCCCACCACCCCCTGCTCCCAAGAGCAGTCACTGGTGGCCCATCGGTCATCAGCTCACCTCCTCACCTTGGCCTACATCTGTCCGTGTGCAGACCTGCATGATCTGACCCTGCAACCTTATCCTTCATCACTCTCCTCAGTCCACCCACCTCCACCTCCTTTCTGCTCCCCAAATATGCCCAGCTCGTTCCCACCTCAGAACCTTTGCACCTGCTGTTCCCCCTGCCTAGGGTGCTCTGCTGTGGCTTTTCCCACGGTTGGAGCCAGGGCCACATTATGATTTTCACGGGCCCTACGCACTTCTGCTTTTGTGGGTTCCTTCTTCCGTAAAAACTCAAATTATATTTTATGACTGCGTTGGTCTAAGCATGAATATGTTAATATTATATGTTAACATATCATCTTCAACCTAAAAGTTCATTGTTTTCTTCCAATTTTAAAAGAAATGGGAACATTTTCATGGGCCGCTACAAGTATTACAGGTTCTAGGTCCTATGCTTGTGTCCCCACTGGAGCAGATGGCCCTGGTTGGGGTCTTCTCCTAATTTAGGCCTCGGTTCAAATGTCACTTCCTCCAAAAGGCCTTCCTTGAACACTCCATTTGAAATATCCCACCATATGCACACACCGGCTCACTACCCTGATTTATTTCCTTCACAGAATTTACAACCATCTGCCAATACCTAGTTCACATGTTTACTTGTTCTCTATCTCCTAAAACTAGAACGGAAACTCCGTGAGGGCAGGGACCTTGTCTTCTCACCGCTAAACAACTGGCGCCTCCAGGAATGCGGTCTGAAGGATGGGGGAATGAACGCACCTGCATCGCCTGAACAAAACATCACGTCCATCCTCTCAGCTCCCTCACGTTGTGCTCTCCCTGGTGGCCCCCTTGGACTCTTGTGACATTCGCAGAAAGAAGGGCATTCATCCAAGGCCTCACACACAGCTCATCTGGCCTTTTGGAGCCTGTTTCTTCATCTGGAAAAGGGGAATAATAACGCTGATCTAGTCTGAGAATGAAATGAGGTAGTTGATGTGAAAGCAAACGACCAGCCCTCAGAGGGAGTTCAGTAAGTCCAGGCTTCCTTTCCGCCTTCTCACTGGCCACCTCAGAGCTTATAGTCGTCCCAGGCAGAGGTAACTTGTGGCCCTGAGGCCTACATATCTCTCAGCCCAGTGCTCAGTACTCATTTGTTGCTTCCTGGTTGACCACGTCTCCCTTCCTCCTCCAGCAAAACCTTAAACAGAAGCCCAGTGGAAATTCAGAACATCTTTTCCTCTTGCTCTCTTTCTGAAAATATGGACTGAGCCCCTCCAACGTAACAGGCACTGTACTGGACTCCAGGGATCAATGATAAATGAAAAGAATGTGTGGTCCCTGCCTTCCTGGAGCTCCTGTCTGGTGGGCTAGACAGGGGTTAATCAAATAATCGCTCACATGTAGCTGCAACTGTGCTAAGAACTTCAAAGAAGAGGCTCTCCAGGCTTTAAGAACACATGATGGCAAATTTGACCAGGTCAGCGAGGTCAGGGACAGCTTCCCTGAAGAAACAATGACCGACCTGAGATCTGAGGAACAAGTTGGAGGTTATTAGGCCAGGAGCATTCCAGACAGTAGAAATAGCACATGCAAATGTCCTGTGGCCAAAGAGAGGGACTGAAGGGACACATAGATGGCCATGTGATGTGAGATGAGGCTGGAGAAGTGGACAGTGGCTACACTGTGTAGAACCTTATACACCACCTTATGTCATTTTCTCTTTATCTGGGGTCCTCAAAGGGTTTTAAGTCATATGATCAGATTTGCATTTTGAAAAGATTACTCTGGCTGCCTATGAAATAAAGATTTGCGATTTATGAGAAAAGGATTTGGAAGTCATCCTAGAAGAGGGATGGCCAATACACGCCATACTTGTCACAATTCTCCGTTCTCATACCCATAGCAGACAGCACTAATCAATTACAGCCATGGTTCTCAAAGTCTGGTCCTTAGACCAGTAGCATCAGCACCACCTGGGAATTTGTTAGACACGCAGACTCTCAGATCCCACCCCAGACCTCTTGAATGGGAGACTCTGGGGGTGGAAGCCAGCAATCTGTATTATCACAAACACTCCAGGTGATTCTGATGCATGCTGAAATTTGAGAACCACTGAACTGTAACACTCTTTCCTACTAAGCCCCATGCAGCATCAAAAACCTCCTGAACGCGCACTCTAAGCAGTCACTATCAATGAGTCCCAGAGCTGCCGGGAGGCTGACTGAACAGAGTGCTGGGCTGGGGGCTGCTCAGAGGGGGCTGCACGGGCCCAGCTCTGGAACTTGAGAAGCTGAGACCCTGACAAAACCCTAATTGTAAGCAAGCAGCCACTTGTGCCAGGAGAAAGAGCACTGGACACAGAGTCTGGAGATCAGGACTCAAGGCCCTACTCAGCCACTGCTGGGTGGTGGCACAACCTCAGGAACCCCTTCTACCCATCTGGGTCTCAGTTTCCTCGTGGGCATTGAAGAAAGTGGCTCTGAGCTGCGGCTCCTTCTCCTGCAGCCTGGAGCCAAAGTGAAGCAGAATGCGTGCGCATCCCCAGGGAAACCCCCTATAAATCTGCCTCCTCACAGGGGCCAGAGTGGATCGGCGGCAGAGACATTGCCCAGAACTTGTAAGAAGAGGCAGCGCATGACTCAGCCCTGGGAAGGAGGCATCCATCACCCTGGGCAGCCCCACCATTTTCTCAAGCCTGGGACCCGTTAACAGACAGGGGACTCATCCAGAGAGGGGGAAACCTGAGAAGGAAGGAGAGTGGCATGAGGATTGGGGATGAAATTCTATGAAACCATGCGGGATATAGACAAAGGGGCCCAAACTGCTTACAAATCCTGAGACTGGTTACGGAAATTCCTCCTCTAGATCCACTTATCTGGTGTCTTCTCAGCTCAAATGTCACTTCAACAGAGAGGCCTTCCCAGATCAGCCGTCTGTCCCCCACCCTCCTATCACATTTTCATTGTCCTCATAGCTTGATCACTCCTTGAGATCACTGTATTGATTTATTTTCTGGCTTTTGGTCATCTCCCCATGTCCTCCTGGGATGTAAGCTCCCTTAGGGGGGACCTCCCTACCTTGTCTGGCTTCTCCCCCCGGGGCCTGGAACAGCGCCTGGCACAGAGCCGTGACTTACTATGTGCTGGGAACTGTTTCGGATGATTTACGTACATTATTTCACCATGTCCCAATCTTTGAAATAGGCAATATACTTCTTTCTCCTTTTTTAGGTGGAAACACTGAAGACAAAAAGATAAGTGACTTGCTCCAAGGTCACACAGCCAGGAAATGGTAGGACCCCTATGTGGACCCAAAGCTCAGAATATTTGGAAGGTGGCAGCAAACAGGCTGTCGGAAACATGGAGGAGGGGTGTTGACCCAAACCTCCCAGTTACTGTTGAGGAAACATTCACCCAGAACAAGGAGGTCCTTTCTGAAGCTGGAGTTACTTAATTTAGGATTTCTAAAGGGAAGTCCTGCTTTGCACAGCTGCTGTCCAACTTCTGGAATTTGTTAGCCCCAAGGGGTCTTCACAAGCCGAAAATAGAAAGAAGTTCAGAAAGGGTTGCATGAAATTAATGGATGACGGGTCCCAGCGGTAATTAACGGCAGTGAGAGATGCTGGGGGTTTGGCTTCGACATTTGAGGTCAGCGTCACTGCTGGGGGGACTGCTGTGGTCTCCCCAGGTGGGTCCCGGGTGCCCCAGCAGAGGACTGCAGTCTGGGAAGCACGGGGGAGGGAGGTGATCTCAGCCTCCCAGCCCACTCTGGCAGGACCTGCTTCTAACTGGACCCTTCCCTCCACCTCTCTGCCCCTCCCCCCATCCCCAGGCACACCTGGGCTGTTAGGGGCTGGGTGTCTCCACTTGCTGACTCACTCATCTGGCCAAGATGGGCAATTTGCATATGATCTGGTTTTCTGAGTATTTTCTCTGCTACCTTTTTTTTTTTAAGAAAAAGCTATTTTTGCAGGGTCTTCATTACCTCCTAATTATTCATACTCCTATTTATTTGTCTTGTTAAATTCAAAACTCAACAAGCAGCTCACTTTCTCATTTGTTTCAGATTCACAGTGAGTTTCATGCCCGCACTCCATCCGTCACGTGAGACCAGGGCGGAGAGGCCCCACGCCCCATCCTCCGTGGGCATCGGGCATCCCCACTCCAACCAGCCCCCTGTATACCCCTTTGGGAACACCACCCTCATTGTTCTGCTGTCTTAACCTCCCCAGCTCTCCTTCCCTTCCCTCCTCCACCCAGAGTTTCTCCCATCTCTCCTCTTTCTTCCTTTTCTCCCCTCTACCTTCCTCCCTTCCTCCTCTCGGTCTGCCCACCCTCTCAGGTCTCCCACTTTCTACTTCACCCATTTCTTCCTTCTCCCAGCTCCTTCCCCACTCCCAATCTCTCCCATCCCCTCCCCCTTCCCTTCCCTCCCCTCCCCCTTCCCTTCCCTCTCCTCCCCTGCAACACCCTCACACCCCAGAGGCAACCTCAGAGCCTCCAGGGTCTGCTCTCACCCCACCCCTCTTCCTACTCCCCACTCCCCCTTCCTGAACATTCACAGGCTTAAATTGTGCTTAGTCGAAGGCCACTCCTGCAGGTGCCTGTGGCTCTTGGCTTTCAGCTGATAATTCCTGTCCCCCCAGCCCTGTGTGGTCTTCCTTAAATTGCTTGATCCCTGAAAACTCACTTCCTCAAAGCCCAACAACAGTGGCTCATGGAGGGGCAGGGCAGGAACCGGTCTCTAGGACTTCAAGTCCCTGGCCTAGTGGGGTCAGGATATGGTCCACTTTAAGCCACATTAGGGTGTGAGGGCTGAGGCCAGCAACTCTCAGCAGATTCTCTTCCCAGACCTACTTTTTGGAGGCCCTAACAGGGACAGTGGCCCCCTCCTACCCCCCTCAGACTCCCCAGGCAGAGAGTCCTGTGGCTGCCCAGGGGCAGGTGGCTGTGGTGGGGCAGTTGATAGCCGGACCTCAGCCTTCTCTCCACAAGCAGCAGCCCTGGGCCCTCTGATGGGGCCTGATTTCTGCCTGGGCTTTTTCTGGCCTCTGGCTGGGGACAGGAATCTGAACGCTACGCAGACATCCTACATGCCTGTACACATAACTGCACCCACACAGTGCACGCAGCCACCTCACACATCTCTACACACTCTATACATTGGAGCAGGGCATTTCACACTTGGGTGCACCAGAATCACCTAGAAAGCTTATTAGAGGGCTAGGCTCCACCTCTGGGTTTCTGATTCAGTAGGTCTGGGGTGGGGCCTGGGAATGTACATTTCAAGCAAATGCCAGGTGCTGCTGCGGCTGCTGGTCCGGGTACCACTCTTTGAGAACCATGGCTCTAGAGATGTCCCCATGTGCACACAAGAGTGTATACATTCATGCACAGAGGGTTTTGTATAACAGCAGGAGCAAGGCAGCTGGGGAGAACTGGAAACCAGGAGCTGAGTTTGGGGATTAACTCAGCCCGAGAACACAGATTCCCACATCAATCTCTCTCATTGGCTCTGGCTCGTGCTGTTTCTCCATCGGTCTCTACATTTCTGTGCACCTCTGTCTCAGTCTCCCTGCAGCCTCCTAGCCCCAGCCAGGTCGTGCAGCCTCCAGGTGGCTTCCCAGCAAATCTGCACACGTGAGCTCATCCATCTCCATCGCTTTGAGCCCTGTGAGTGATTGGCAGGCAGGTGAGAGAAGAAGAGTACAGAACAGGCTCAGCTGCCCACTAACAGGGAGCTTGCTCCCCGCGAGAACACAACCAATTATTCCCCTTGTTCTGGGGGATAGTCATTAATGCCACAGGAAATTCTAAACAAGTGATTAAATCATTACTGGGGAAGGCTCAGCGAGCCTGGGCCACCGTTAAGCCTCCCTTGTACTGTTGGTCTCAGGAAGGCTTACCTGGGAGGTGGCGAAGAAGGGGCAGATGGGCATGTCCCCCCTCTCCTGCAGCATCACGAGCCGTCAGTCTGGCAGAGACCAGCCCCAGAAACAGCTTCCCTACTCTGAGCTGCACACCCAGCTACTGTGACCAGAACCCCTCCTGACCCACCCACACTGGGGGCTCTGTTCCCACAGCTCTTCATGATCTCACGCCTTCTAAAACCTTGCTCAGCTGATGAAGCTATTCATTGAATCAATGAATATTTACTGAGTACCTACTCTGTGCCAGGCAGTATTCCAGGGCTTGGAGAGACATTGCTGAACAAGACAGATGAGGGCCCTGTCTTCATGGAGCTCACAGTCTAGTGGGGAAGGCACAGAATCAAGAAGTGAATAAGTAACTAAAAACTAATCACAAATTGTGGCAAGTGCTGAAGAGGAAACAAACAGGATACTCAGCGTTGTGAGTGGAGCATCTACTTGGAGGGTCTTGGAGGCCCCCCACGTTTAACAGACAGGCCTCCCTTGGGTTGGCGGGCAGTCGGTGGCCATCTCTTGGGCCTGCAGATCATGTTCTATATGAACATCTGCAACCTCAGAGCAGCCGTCTTCCTACCCCGAGTCCCCCTACATGCTATCTTTGGAAAGATAATGAGTATCTATCACAGTCACTGTTTTTCAGCACTTACTATGTGCCAGGCATCTCACTAAGCAATGGATGGTCATGACATCATTTCATCTGCAGAACAATAATAACATTATGAAGTAGGTGTTCCTAATCCCCATTTTACAGACAAGGAAATGGAGACCTGGAACGTTTGAGCCATTTGGCCAAGTCACATGGTAAGTAACTGGGGGTGGAACTGAGGTCTGTGAGTCCCAAGCGGAGGCATTGAACCCCGCCTCGTCCTCCCTCCACGGGAGGGTCCATTTCAGGGCTGAGAAAACTTGCAGCCTGGGGCCCCTGTGGAGATGGGCTACATTGGGTTGGTTACTAGTTACTAAAATCTAACAAGGGGGTCTCTTTCCTCCAGGTCTCCGAAATGCAGCCCAGAGAGGGGAAGCAGCGATGGCCTGCTGCAGGAGCCTCCTCACTCAGGGACCCTAGGACAGTCCTCTTTGGCTCCCCCAATCTGTGGGTCTCTGTAGAACCCAGAGAGACCATGGACTCTACCTCCCTCATGGCCCCCCAGACCCCTGCAGTCTCAAGAGGGTCCCTCCAAGGGCCCCCCAAGTGTTCCTGCCTGCCCTCCACCTTCTGCACCTGCAGCCAGGACACACTCCCCTGTGCTGGGGGGGCAGCCAGAGGCAGACAGAACCGGAGCCCGGGTCTGCGGTGACTAATCGGCTGGTGATGGGAGGCCATGGTGAATTATTCACACGGATTCTGTGAATTATTCAAGTTGTTATTATTTATTTTTCAGATGAGCCTGCGGCAGAGCCTCCAGGCCCATGTTCAAAGGATGACATAACTCCCGACTCTTGATCGCCTCTGTGTGTGGAGAGCAAGTCAGGCCTCTCTCCAGCCTCACCCAGGAGTCCCAAAGAGCAGGCTGAGGGCTGGCAGCTGCTGCCTTCGGGGCAGACTCCCACAGAGCCCCAGTCCTAACCCCGATTACAGACCAGATCGTCACTGCTTGCTGAGTCCTCGCTGTGCCCCCGCACTGTGCGCTCCATGTGCAGGCCCAGGCGAGCAACCCGATGAAGAGCATTATCAACCCCATTTTACAGATGATGGAACTGAGGCTCAGAGATGTGATGTCCCTTGTCCAAGGCCACCGGTTAATAATTGGGATTCCGGCCTAGGTATATGGACTGTAAACATGGTGACTGCAAGGTTGCATATGTCAGGCAAGGTCCTACCAAATCCCTTTGCTGCCCCAACTGTGCCCCTACCCACCCCAGGCTTCAAACCATGTTGAGGGCAGGCCACGCCCAGTGCCTCCAATGCTCTGAGGAGCTCTGGCATCTCCATGGCAACAGGATCCTGAGCAGCCAGAGCTGAGCTTGCTCTGCGTCTGAGGAGTGGAGGTGGCCTCTGCCTGAAGAGCCCCCCAGGTGTCCCAGGCTCTGACCAAGTGTGACTCAGGGCTACCCCAGGCACCCCTCAGCCTCACAAAGCCCCCCTCCCTTCCCAGACAGACAGAGCACTTCTCCCTCACAGAGCTCTGACAGAAGCAGCCCCCAGCCTCCTGGCCTCCTTCACATAGCTGGTCTGCCATCTAACCTCCATGCCTCTTGCTGCGGCTCCAGTCCTTGTCCCTGAGGAATTCCCCTCCCCCTCCTCCCATAGCTGCCATCTGGAGGAGGCAAAGTGGACATGTGGACTCAGCCCTGGTGACGCCCTGAGGGCCTGGTGTCAAGGTGGCCATAATGTCACAAAGACCCCCCTCCTGTAGTGGAAGGGCACCTTTGTCTTCCTGCCACCCCATTCATTCATTCACTCACTCAATCACTCAGTAACTACTTACTGAGTGTCCACTATGTGCTGGGTACGGTTCCAGGTGCCAGGGAAGTGGCCAAGAGCAGCAGTGCCTCCTTGTCAGGGCCCCTCCCCTCCCGGTCAGCCCCGGCCCCTCTCCCAGGACCTGTCTCTCCCACACAGAGGAAGCAAAATCACAGGCGAACTGAATTAGAGCCTGCCTCTAGCAATCCCTGACCCTGTGGGTGACCTTGGGCGGCAGCTCCCCGCTCTGCCTTTCCCCTTTTTAAAGATTTTACTTTTTCCTTTTTCTCCCCAAAGTCCCCTGGTACATAGTTGTATATTTTTAGTTATGGGCCCTTCTAGCTGTGGCATGTGGGATGCCGCCTCAGCGTGGCCTGATGAGCAGCGCCATGTCCGTCTCCAGGATCCGAACCAGTGAAACCCTGGGCCGCCGAAGTGGAGGGCGGGAACTTAACCACTCGGCCACGGGGCCGGCCCCTCACCTTTTTAAAATAAGGTGTTGGGCCAGATTTTGCTTTCTAAGCCTCGCCAGCCCTACTTTTCTCAGGTGTCAGTAACTCAGTAACAGGGACAACAACATCATTTCCATCCTACTGCTGTGAAAGTCAGAGCTTTGCACCTGCTTCATCTCAGGTGGACTTCGTGACTGTCCCTCTCTTCCCGGTTCTGTGCGTTGTAAAGAGGAGTCTTGGGACAGCTCTGTCACTAAGGGTGGGTTTCAGTTGCCAGAGAGGCTTGGGTGCTGGGGAGGAAAGGAAACTACATTTGCAGAATGCCAGTGCTTTCCTCCCAAATGTTCTTCGTGAATCTTTGCAGAAGTGGATACAATTATCCCCATTTTACAGACAAGGAAACTGAGACTCAGGCCACACAACCGCTAAGTAGCAGGCTGGGGTCTGAACCCAGGCCCAAAACACCCCATGCTCTTGCTGCAACACCGGGCTGTATCTCCGGCCTCAGCTGGGCCCTGAGGATGGAGTGTGTCCTCTCCTTCTAAAGCCTGTGTTGGAGCTGGGGGAGGAGACCTCTTTACTCAACCTCCTTCTAGGGAGTTGGGGGTCACCGATTTCCACCTTCTCCACCAACAGAGGAGACGAGAACCTTGGGCCTGGCGGTGCTGAGTCATCCAGAGCCCAGGAAATCCAGGTTGATATTTACCCTAAAGCAGCCACCTCAGCAGGTTATCGCAAAGCACCTGGACCCATTTCGGGCAGGCACGTAGGTGAGGAGGGACCACAGAGCTGGAAGGCAGTGGCTAGTGCGGGGGCATCCCCTGCCCTTGGGGCACCCCCCGCCCTGGCCCAGTCAGCGACCTTGTGGGCTGGACACTGGTCTCCACCTCACCCAGCCTGCCATCAGCCTAGGCCTTTCGTCACTGGCCCCCAGACCACCAGCATCTGAGTCTGGGGGGCTTGTTAACACTGCCAGCCTATATATTCCTCTGACCTCCGGATATGGGGAGGGGGTCCTGCAGGAGTGCATGCGACACAGGTTGTTCCCCAGCCTCCCCCTGAAGCTCAGAACTGCTGGGCTGACCCTTCCAAGCCTGGGCTCTGGGCAATCCTGAGTTTGAATCCTGGGTCTGACACTTCTTATCAGACAGCCTTGGGCCAGGTACTCGGTCTCTCTGACCTCAGTTTCCTCATTTATAAAATACCGATGATTACACAAGATGATGTAGATAAAGTGCTCCGTCCAGGCCAGTTAGGACAGGATGAGTGTCGTGTCCATCGTGCCCCCCCCCCCTCCGCCCTGCCCCAGGAGCTGAGGCTGGGCCTGGGGCCGCAGTTCTGGGAGGACCGAACTTGTCCAGCAGGTTCTCAGTGCCTCACAGCTGCAGTGCATCTGGTGGCAGTTTCTAAACAGAACTCACCCTCCGAACCACAGTCACAGTCCCCCTTGGCTCCTTCTCCAGAGCCAGCAGGAAGCCAGCTCTGCAGACCATTGTGCTGGACAGACTTGGGGTGTGGGGCGCCTGCTGGAGCCCCTGAGGTCAGACCCTTGTGTGAGACAGCAGCCTGTGGTCTCAGGGGCAGAAGATTTGGGGCTGTGATCTGGGGCCCAGGATGGACCCCGCTCTACCTGGGGAGCTAGTATTTAGGGAGACCCTTGTCCCCAGCCATGTACGTTCCCCGTTGCGCTTCCTCTCACCCTGGCCGAGGTTAAGCGCTGCTGTTAGTTCTGTTCACACAGGACAGACTGGAGGCTCAGTCTTTTCCTAAAGTCACGGGGCTGGTGAACGAAGGAGCTGGGATTGGAACCCGGGTTTGCGTGATTCCGAAGTTTGTGTGTATGCCTGGTGTGTGACACCCCCTCCCTAAATCTTCACCAGCGTGAAGATTTCCTGAGCGCTTGGTAAGGGCCAGGTTCTGAGCTAAGCACTCTGCATGTAGCTTCTCACTTGGCCTTCACAATCGCCCTGACATGCTTCTGTTATTATGATTCCTATCTTACAGGGAAGGAGACTGCTGCTCAGAGAGACTGAGGATCCAAGTTACTTAGCCTGGCTCTTTCACTGCTACCTCTGGGGTCCTGGGCAAATACCCCCCATTAATCTTTTATGATTGTGCTTCACATCCAAGGCTGCCCTCTGCCTCACTACCCGCTGTGTCCCTACCCTTCATTCTATTCAGGGGTCTCCTTACCCCACCTACCCCCCTCATCCTCATCCCACTGAACCTGACTCTGAACTACAGAGGTGGGCCCCCACCCCCACTCCCAAACAACTACCTGCTCCTCCGGCTGCCTCCAGGTCCACTGGGAATTTGCCCCTAATTGCATCTCAGGCTGGGAGGCTATTAGTTTGTGATTGCGTCCCCAGGGCCTGCCCTGCCCCCTGGGCGCCCACTCTCAGCTTCCACAGGGGTTCGAGATGATGTAAGTCCCCAATCTGAGAACCTGGCCAGCTCAGCTCACCAGCACCCTGCCGCCCAGTCCTGGGTGGGCTGGGTCCCCTCACTCTGGGGCAGCAGGAGGAGGCTCCCAGCCAGTGGAGCGCAGTGCACACAGCACGGTGCGGCGGGGTCCCCAGACTGAGCCCTCCCCACTGCCTGCCCCCTGCAGCCTTCCTCCCTGCATCCTCCCCAAGAAGGGCAGAGCCCTGGAGCAAAGACTCCTGAGTTCTTTTCCTGGCTCAGACACTTCCTCTCTGTGACCTTGGGCAAGTCCCTTCTACTCTCAGGGCCTCAGAAACAGGAGATTCATCTTGTTGAACTCTGACCAGCTTCTAGTCCGAAAGATAATACCATTTCAGTCATTCCTGGGGCTTTCCTTCCACTAATATTTAATGAATGCTAGGCATGGTGCCAGGCATTGGGGATTCTAGAAAGGCAAGTTCCTGCCCTCAGAGTCCACAGCCTCGAGAGGGAAAGGGCCAGGCAGGTACACCACAGAGTGATCCGAGCTGGTGTGGGGGTGGGGAGGCCAGCGGGGCCCTGGGCTACCCAAAGGAGGAGCTCTTCCTAGCTTGGAGGGTGGTCTGAGAAAATTCCCTTCAGAGTTTCTGAGGCCTAAAGAATGAGGAAGAAAGGTAGGGTGTGGGGCTGGACCAGCAGAGGGAAAGGCAGTGGGAAGAGGCCCGGAGGCTTTGGGGGAGGGCTGTTAAGGTAGAGGCTGGACCATGTGTTAGAGAGTTTCAACTTTACTCTGAGGGCACTCAGGCGCTACAGAAAGGTTTGGGGCAGGAGAGCGATGTGGCTGCAAGATGGAGGAAAGATTGGGGGCTCCAGGGGTGAGGGCTGGAGACCTTGAGGAGGCTCCTAACCGTCTGTCTTACCCTGCCATGTGTGGGAACAGCCCTCTCCTCTCCCCATTGGAGAGGGAGGCAAGACTTCCCTCCTTCCTCTCCCTGTCCCCAGCCCTTCCCCCCTCCCCTTTCCCAACACACACACACACACACACATGCAGAGCCAGATCCCTTCAGGGGGAAAAGTAGAGGTTGGGGAAGAACCCAGAGCCGGGTGCGTAGGCAGGAGCTGGAAGGGAAGGGGTCTGGAGGGTTGATGACCAGCCGCAGCTCCAGCAGGGCGAGCTCTCGGTCTCTTGGCCACATGCTTCTGCCTCCCAAGGGGTTAATCTCTGCCACAGCCTGGAGACAGGAGCAGGGAGCATCTTTTCCTTCCCTCTCCCCCTCTTCTGTCTCCCTCTCCTCTTCCTCCTCCTCATCTAGACTCGGAGGTCCCTGCGTCCCTTCCCCCAGGGCTCACCATGAAGCCTGGAACACTCAGCGTGTGTGTCTGTGTGTGTGCGCTGGAGGGTGTGGTGTGTGTGCATATGAAGCGCAAGAGAGGTGCCGTCTGCCCTGCCATGGGGCCGCCACAGGAAGTGCCCCTGCCGCCGCTCCTCAAGGCTCAGAAGGGATTTCAGGAGGATTTGGAGATTAGAGAATTAAACTTCCTGCCACAGCTTCTGTTGAGCCTGGAATCCTTGGCCCCGCCCCCTGCATGGAGCACTGAGCTGGCCAGGCCAGGGGAACACTGGACTCCTGGGCTCCTGCTCCTGGCCCTGTCTCCAGTAACCCAATTCTCCCTCAGGCACCTTTCCAGACAAGTGAAGAGGAAGCCACCACCCCAGGGCCCAGACATGCAGGGTGCCATCTCCCTTCAGCCCCTGTCCCTCTTTCAGGCCCCCCAGGGGTGGGGGTGCTCCAGCCAGACTCCAACCAGTCTACTTCTCCTGTACACTGACTGTCACTCAGTGCCAGCCCTCGCCAAGACTGCCTTTAGCGTGCAAGCTTCTGCTTTCCTCCATCCCCACGGCCTTCACCCAACAGGCCATCCACCTCACTCATTTCCCCAGGTCCACCCTTGCCCCCTCCCATCCGGTCCCCCCACTGCAGCCAGACAGATGTTTCTATAAGAAAACTCAGGTCACTACTCTTCTCAGCATCCTTCAATGGCTCCCAATGCCCTCAGGATAAACCAAGCCCCCCTTGTGGCTTAAAGGCCAGCTTCACCTCTCTGGCCTCAGCTCCTACTGCCCCTCACCACCACTCATGAGGACTCTGCTCTCCAGCATCCTGCAGTTCTTGCCTCCAGGCCTTTGCACTGTAGTTTACCCCCTCAGAGCCCCTCTCATTCCTCATCTCCAGGCAATTTCCTCCTCATTCTGCAGGTCTCAACACACAAGTCAGCTCCTGCCAGAGCCTCTAACCACGGCACAGGCTCCTATAGCCCCCACTTTGGGTTCCCATAGCCCCCACAGCTTCACCTGTCACAGCTCTGACCATGCTCTACTGTAAATACCTGTTAACATATTCATCTCCCACGCTTCACTGTATCGGTGAGAACTCTGTATCCCAAGTGGATGAAGAAACAAGTAAGGTGAGGGAAAGGATGGAAGGTACCACAGTGTAGGATTTGAACACCAAAGACACTACTCCTCCCGGGACACTGATAATAATCATGGCAGCTGTTATTTATTGCGTGCCCCCTCCACCCCAGGCACTGTGCTAATAATGATCTCATTCCATTCCCCCAGCAACCTTGAGAGAGAGGCGTTGCTGCTATCATCCCCATTTTACAGACAAGGGAACTGAGGCTCAGAAAGACTAATTTACTTAAGGTCACACGGCCAGAACGTGGTACAGGCTAGACCTTCCTCAGTGCTGGGGTAGGGGATTTGAGGTGGGGCCCTTGTGCTGTGTAAAATGCAAAAGAGAGGGCCATCCATCAGTTCTCCATCCCTCGGCAGTCCTAGAGAAGAGGTCACCAGAGCAGCTCCTCCTCCCCACACCGGCAGAAGTTCTGTATCTCTGGCCATGGAGTAGGGGTTCCTGAGTCCCTAGGGGGAAAGGGTGTCACCCCACCCTGGAACCTTGCAGGTGGTGCAAGAGAAGGAAGCCCCTCATGACGCCATCATTCCCACTTGTGTCTTTTTCGGAAGCAGGAGAAGGCCAGGGAACCCGGAGAACACTCCCATCATCAGGGCAGAAGCTAAGGTGCTGAATTTAATAGCAAAGCAAATTTGGCTGGAGAGGAAATGAGATTTCTTTGTCAAGGTGAGTGTGTCTGGGAAAGCCAGGAACAGGTGAGGTGGGGGGAGGGGGCTCTTTGGAGGGGCTGTGAAAAGAGAGTGCAGATCTGGAATTATTAGAATGTTGATTATGTCCTCTTGATTGTTAATGAAATTCTTCACCTTGGATTTCTGGACCAGGGGGAAAGCTCCTAGAGCTCATTTTCCCGCTGATGAGAGCAAGAGAGAGGGCAGGAGGGGGCAGAAGACTTTCAGCTTAGGGAGAAATTAAATTCCACCTAAACAAATGGGACTGGACAAGCCCGGCCACTGCCATTGGGAGGCAGAGCCCTGGGCTGACCTGAGGTCCCCTGTGGAAATGGGATGGAGACCCCCAGTGGGGAGTGGCCCAGAGGCCTGACTCAGGCAAGGCAGCAGGGCAAAGCTCCATGAATAATAATAGCTAACATTATCGAGCGCCTTCCATGTGGCCCAAGCTAAGGAGCAGGCACGTATCTCATTTAATCCTCCCAACAGCCCTTGGAGGTAGGTACTATGATTGTTCCCATTTGGTAGATGAGGACACTGAGGCACAGGGAGGACAGAGCTTGCCCAAGGTCCTGTAGATGGCAAGTGGAGGCACCAGGCACCAGCCCAGCCGGCCTGGCACCAGCGACTGTCCTGTGAGATCTGAAGGATGCCCAGTGCTACCATTTCCTTCACTACCTCCATGAGCCTCACTGAGCCGTCTATAAGATAGGACCAAGAGTAGTTGTCGCCGTGAAGGGCTGTTGTTAGGAGTCAGCGAAATAAAAAAATTAAATGAAATAAAAAACAACTCAACACAGAAATAATATTCTCTTTGAAGCCTTGCTCCCAGCCTCCCAAAGTGGGGAGGGGTCCCTTCTTATCTGGCTGCTGGAGCACACAGGACTTGGAGGCACTGTTCCAGGCACTGGGGACATACAGTGAACAAAAGGCACAGAACCCCTGGCCTTGTAGAGCTTACACTTAGTGAGGGTAGGTAGACCACAACCAAGATAAATAAGTAAATGATAACCTGTGTTAGAACTGAGAAATGCAACAGAATAAAACTAAGAACCAAAAAGGAGAGGGAGTGCTGATGGGAGGATTGCCCTTGAAGTAGGGTGGTCGGAACGAGTGGCTTGGAGCAAAGACTTGAAGGAAGTGAAGGAGTGAGCAAGCACATACTCGCGGGAAGAGCATTCCAGGGAGAGGGGAGAGCAAGTGCAAAGGCTCTGAGGCAGGACCTTACCTGGCATGTTCTAGGAACAGCAGGCAGGCCAGGGTGGCTGGGCAAAGGAATTGGAGTGGCAAGGTGATGGGGGAGTGCAGATTGTGTAGGGCCCCATTGGCCTATGTAAGGACCAGCTTTTATCTGCATGAGACGAGAATCCACCAGAGGGTTTTAGGCATTATCTGATTTATGTTTTAAAGGCATCACTCTGACTGTGAGGTTGAGAATAGACTGTAGTGGGTCAAGGGCAGAAGCAGAGAGAAGAGTCAGGAGGTTATTGCAGTAATCCAGGTGAGAGTGGATGGTGGCTTAGTTCAGGGAGGTAGCAATGGAGCCGGTGGTAAGAGGTCTGATTCTGGATGGATTGTGAAGGTAAAGCCAATGGGATGAGCCGACGGGTCAAACGTGAGGAGTGTGAGAGACAGAGGGCAATCAAGGATGATTCCAAGGATTTCACCTTCTCCATTTCCAATTCCCTGAAGCCCCAACGCCTCCTTTTAAAATCCAGCCCCATCCACCCTGATTTCCCCAAGTCCCTGAGACACTCTAAGCTCACAGAGCTTTATTCAAGATCCACTACTTCCCATCTGTGGCCAATCTTCCTCTTTTTCTGTTTGAGGAAGATTGGCCCTGAGCTAACATCTGTGCCCACCTTCCTCTATTTTGCATGTGGGATGCCACCACAGCATGGCTGATGAGTGGTGTAGGTCCACACCCAGGATCCAAACCTGCAAACCCCAGGCCGCTGAAGCGGGGTGTGCGAACTTACGCTACTCCACTGGGCCGGCCCCTGATCTGCCGTTCTAGGTGAAGTGCCCCCATTCCAGCCCTGAGGCTCTTCCATAGCGGCAAGTTTATCTTGACTTCTGTGATTATTTGATGAAAGGCTGTCTCGCCCGGAACTGACTATAAACTCCACAAGGGCTGGGGCCCACCTGTTTCCCCAGAAGGAGGTATTTCACCAGAAGAGACACTCAGTGGATTTGACATGGAGCCTTAGGCCTTTGGTAAATTAATGTTCATTGACCTAAAGCCTCTAGCCGCTGGGTAAATCCCTGGCACATAGCAGGTGCTTGACACATATTTATTGAAGGAATGAATCAGAGTTCTCCTATAAGACCTTGGACATGTGACAAACTTTCTGAGCCTCAGTTTCCCCGTATGTGAGGATGGGAATAAGAATGTCAATGTCATGAGTTGGGGTAAGGATTGAAAAACATAAGGCATGAGCCGTGACTCACATTAGTGGATGCTCAGTAACTGTTCCTCCAATTCATTTTCAGACAATTACCACCTCGCAACTCCCCCACGCTTCCCCTCCCCTCCCCCACCCTCCCCATCCCTTCTTCCCTTCTCCAGCCTCCTCCTCCATCCTAAGGACTCCCAGTTGTGGAATCATGACAGCCTCCAAACACTCCCCTTCTCCCCCAAGATCCCCAAATTCACCACTGGTCACATATTTATCCTGTTTAACTTTCCCAATGGATGATAAACATAAAATTAAAATGACTTCCTGGAATATTAATGTAGTAAATGGCCCTATTAAAAGAAAGGAAATACAGCTGAGAAAATGCGCTTTGATGTAGCATTTCTGCAGGAGGCTCATTTATCTGCAGCTCAGACTCTCGAAATGAGATTCTGAAGGTTTCTCTGATGTCTCTTATTTTTCCCTCACCCAGAATTTAAACAGAAAATAGAATCACAAGCTGGTGTCATAAAAACGTGGGCCTTTTCCTTTCTCAACCAAAAAGCAAATGAAAACAAGGCCAGGTAGATGTCAGTCTCTGCCAGCACCGGCCTGAGGACGACACCAGCCCTTCCCAAGGTCTCCTGGATCTTGCTCACACGGGCTGGTCCAGGCTGCCAGGCTAGGCTCTGAGGGTCAGAGGGGCTGCATGGTGGCCCTGCGCTTCTGCTACTGCTGCTGAAATTAGAAAAGGTGACCCAGGACCACAGGAGGCTGTGTCCCAATGTGGGTAAATACTCAGATTTTGGTGGCCTTGAAAACTTGGCTCTGTCACTTATTAGCTATATGCTCTTGGACAAAGTACTTCACCTTTCGAGCCTCAGTTTCCTCATCTGTAAAATGGGATTCTAGTACATAACTCAGGCCAGTTATAAAGGTTAAATGAGATAACATGTCTAGCATGAGGTAGGTTGCTATCATTTGTTACTATTACAAATAATAATTTATGTTATTGGGGCTGGCCCGGTGGTGCAGCGGTTAAGTTCGCACATTCCACTTCTCGGTGGCCGGGGGTTCGCCGGTTTGGATCCCAGGTGCGGACATGGCACTGCTTGGCACGCCATGCTGTGGTAGGCATCCCACATATAAAGTAGAGGAAGATGGGCATGGATGTTAGCTCAGGGCCAGTCTTCCTCAGCAAAAAGAAGAGGACTGGCAGATGTTAGCTCAGGGCTAATCTTCCTCACACACACACACACACACAATAATAATTTATTTTATTATTATATTATGTTCAGGCCTGGGCTGAGATGTCACCTCCTCCAAAAGCTTTCCCTAATCCCGAGGCTGGGTACGTGGCTCCTCTGGGCAGCCACAGTGCTGAGCTTCTCCTGTTACAGTGCTGTTTACTCCCCTGTCTCTCCCAGCAGCCTGCTGCTCCATGAGGGCTGGCCTGGGTCTTGCTCATGATTTCAACCCAGGGGCACATGGTAGACATGTCTTGGAGTGAGAACTAAGGTGCTAGTGGCTGATGTCCTTGCTCCCCCTGGCATGGTCATGGCATGGGGTCCCCCTGACATGGTCGTGGCAAGAGCTCGGAGCACCATCTTGGAGGCAGCTGTCTGTACGCCTCCCCCAGGCCTGGGCTGCCTTGTCTGCACCTTCCCCGGGTCTCAGCTGGACTCTCTGGAGCCCACACCTTCCTCCCTGGCCTCAGGGAGGTGCTTAGACCAGTGTCCTCTGGAATTAACTCCGTCCCCCCTTCTCCCTTCTCTCATCTGTCTCCCTGCTTCCTCCTCTCCTCAGCAACTTCTGCTCAGATCCTGGGTCTCGCTTGCGTGGATTTGGCCCTGTGGGCAGGTGGAGGAGGCTGCAGGCCCTCTGCCCAGGCTGAGCATCCCTGGGTGCCTCTGAATAAACCTAGGGTGGGCCCATGACTTCCGTATCTGGGGAAAGCCACATCCCTGCCACCTACCCTTGCAGCTCCTCTGGCCCTTCCCTGCTGCCAGAGCGGCTCAGGACCCCTCTGCTGGGACCAGGAGAGCAGCCCCACCTCTCACAGGCAGCCAGACCCTGTCACAGTGCTTCTGAACCATTCACATTCTAGACTCAGCCTCTCTCTCTCTGTCTCTCTCTCTCTCTCTCTGTCTCTCTCTCCCTCTCACACACACACACACGCACGCACATAGTCACACAATCCCTGTCGTCCACAGCCACAGACTCAAGAAAGAACCCCTGTGGACAAGGGCGGGGACAGGGTCTGTGGAAGATCAGCTTGCCTGCTGGGGGCACTGTCCTACGGAGACCCCTCCCCAGCCAGCCCACGGCCCCCTAGCAGGAAAATGAGAAGATGAGCAGAGGGGTTAATTTGGGGAAAAGCAGCAGCTGCTTGTAACAGTGAGGGCGGGCCCCAGGGCAAGAGCTGATCCTGCTGAGATGATGATTGTGAGGGAGGCTGGGGTGGGGGCCACCCGCACACCCCCTCCCCAAGCCAGCACACCCCCAAACGCCTTCATGCTCAGACAAGTTATCTGTTTGGACATATACACGCACGCATGCTCACACACACACACACACACACACACACACAGAAAGAAGCATCTTAACCATCTGGGCATAAGACAGTCCCTTACACACAATTATACAAGCTCTGCGGTTGCTCTCCATGTTGGAGCATAAACCCATTCAGAGACACACGCGGCAAGCGTCCCTGGCACTCAGAGGCCTGGGACACACACACACACACACACACACACACACGGCTACGCCTTTCCAGTCTCTGTGTGTCAGGGTCTGACAGTGTGCCAAGGTGAGCCCCATCTCTGTATGAGGACAGAGGATGCCTCCCCGAGAGAGCGAGCAGAGTTGGGGACCAGGGAGGCACAGGGCTGGGCACTCCTGCCAGAACTCAAGGGACTAGCTAGGGACATCTCTAAACCTTCTTGGGTCTTCTTACTCCCAGAGCCTATACCTCCCATAATATCAAACACAAGAAAACACAGCCAGATCCCACGTGACACAGGATTTGTATATAACCATGAGTTGCACAGCTTTGCAGTTGGCATAATGTTACATTTTGCAGACATGTAATTGAGCATTCATTACTTGTGATTTCTTCACGTGAGTTCTCTCCATGTTTGAGGTCGTTGATATTTTTCAGCAGAACCCTCAAAAGCCTTTAGGCCCTGGATCTTGGGCCTATGATGCATGACGGGAAACAGGGCCCTGGTGAAAGGGATAGTAGGCATAGAGTCGGGGGAATGATGCCACTGGGTCCAGCCCCTTTATGGTGACAGCTGGCAGAGATAGACCAGAGACTCATGGGCAGGAGACGCTCTGAGTCCAGGACCAACTTGATCATCACCACTTACTATCTTTTGGAACCAGAGAGAAAGCTAAATAAGGACTATGGGCCCGGTAGCCTCTACACCGAGTCTTGGACCCTGCAACACAACGCTTTACTGACCCACCCATGCCACAGACCATGCCTGGAAGCTACGTCTAGGCGCCATCACAAACACACTCTGACACAGGTCCCATCACACACTCGGACTGATGGGCACCCTTACCACCTGGACACATACCCCAACAGATGTTCATTGCCCCTACACCTAGGCACACAGCTGGACAGACACACATTCCCCAACAGACTGGCCCACAGACTCTGACTCAGGCAGATCCACTCCTCAAAACACAGAAACCCATTTGGAGTGAAACAGAGTGCCATTAAAAGCTGGGCAAAGTCACCTGTGGACACCCCAATCTGGCACTGGAGTCCACACAGTGAGACACACCCAGGCCCATAATCACAGATGCCCACATTTGACCATCCTGCTTCCGCCGTCCTCTCACACCCACCCACACATGCTCTCTGTCCTGTCGCGGGGAGACAGAGCATCCCAGCCCCACGGAGCCCAAGGGGCCTGATTAACAGGAAATTCTACGAATGCCAATTAGAGCAAAGTTTACTGAACAAATTGTTTGCAGTTGTGCCCCGGAACCATCATGAATTTTAATCTTGCATTGATTTGCGCTGATGGGAGGTTTGCAGATGCCAGGGCCTTTCTGCCTCCTGTTCCTCCCCTCATCTGGGAGGAGTCATCACCCAGCTTCAGACTCAGGTGCCCTGGGAGCGGCCTTCAGCCTCTGCTGGTCCAGAGACACCATCCTGGGGCCAGCACTCCCAGCCCTGCCTAGATAGACCCAAGATGCCTAGAAGAGGGGCAAAAGATTTGGGAACACAGAGGGTATATATGTGGTGTGGATGAAGAAACCCTTAAATTTTTTTGTGTGTGTGAGGAAGATCAGCCCTGAGGTAACTACTACCAGTCTTCTTCTTTTTGCTGAAGAAGACTGGCCCTGAGCTAACATCCGTGCCCATCTTCCTCTGCTTTATGTGTGGGACGACTGCCACAGCATGGCTTGCCAAGTGGTGCCATGTCTGTACCTGGGATCCAAAACGGCGAACCCTGGGCCACTGAAGTGGAACATGTGCACTTAGCCACTGTGCCACCGGGCCGGCCCCAAGAAGGACCCCAGTAACCTAGGAAGGGGCTGCGGACCCTGAGTTTCAGAGGCCAGACACAAAAGCAAGGACACAGATATGGATATAGACACAAACGCGGCAGAGATAGAGAGATGGGCACAGATCTTATAATAGTTCTAATACTAACTCAACTAACGACTTCCAGCAGTGTGTATATAACCTCAGTCCAAATGATCTCTTTCAAAATGAATTTGATCTTGTCCTTTCCCTTCTACCAAATCCTCTTCCAAACGCTTTCATAGCTTCCCGTGGCTTTAAAAAGATCTTTGCCCCATCTGCACCCCTCACCTCATCTCTGTTATCCTGCCAGTCAGTCCCCTTGTAGGAGCCTTGTTCCCTTCCAGCCTCAGGGCCTTTGCATATTCTGTTCCTTTGTCTGGAGGAGCTTACCTAGTTACCTCCTATTCATCCTTCAGTTCTCAGTTCGAGTGTCATTTCCTCAAGGAAGCTTCTTTGACCCTCTGCCTAGATCACCCCTGCACCCCTCCCTGCCATTAAATGCTTTCCTGGCCCTTTCATCACTGGAGTATAAGCCCCATGAAGGTGGAGACTGTGCCTGTTTTTGCTCACCACTGTCTCCCCTGTGCTAGGTACACAGGGCCTGCTGTATAGACTCTATTAGTCTGTTTTTGTTGTAGTAACGCTGTCTAACAAACCACTCTAAAAATCAGGGTGGTACAACAACGCGTCCTTCCTGCAGGCTGGCTGGGTTTTGGTTGACCTGGGCCGGCTCCGCTGGGCCTGGCTCTAAACCGTGGATCTGGGTGCAGGTCTGTGCTACGTGATCCTCACCCTGTGGGACATGCAACACCCCCTCGGCCAAAGCAAGTCCTGAGGCCACGCAGGGTGTGGCTCTGGTAGAAGGAGCCAAGAATCGGGACCAGTTGAAACGCCCTCGTGTTAATAAATACTGTGCTGTGGAACTGAATGCTTGCTCTCTGCTGGGCACTTTACAGTTATTCATTTATTTAATCCTTGAGTCAACCCTGTAAGTCTTATTAACTCCACACACACACACACATAACTGTAATTGAAAAAATAAAACCTGCACAAAGTAAACAATTCAGATAATAGAATTGTATGCAGTGCAAAGTCACTCTTCTTCCTGCTCCCACCCCAGCCCTCCTCCCCAGAAGGAAAGGACGGTTTCTGTTGTGTGGTGGGCTTTCTGGAATCGTCTAAGCATCCACAAACACAAACACACATATAGGAGGTAGCCCTTTTTAAACATTCAGCTCGGGGCATACAATATTAAAACTGCTCTGCATCTTGGTTTCTTCTGTTCTGCGTTTTTGTTTCCAATGGTAATATATCACGGTGCTCCTTCCTTATCAGTTGATTTGATCTTCATTAACTTTTACTCATCTCCACTTTACAGACGAGGAAACCGGGCCTTAGAGAAGTTAAGAAATTGTCTCAGGTATTACAGCGCGAAAGGGGCAGGTCTGGGGTTGAGGTTTAAGTCTGACAGCAGAGCCTGTGTTTACGGCCGCTCTGTTCTGCTGACATGGCTGGGGGAACCCACAGGGTCCCCAACATGGGCAGGGTAGACCCAGAAAAACCTCTGGGCCCCAGCTGGGGGTGCTCTCAGGGATGAGGGGTAGCAGTGGGGGCCTCGTGGTGCTGGGCCTACCCAGAGCCAGCCAGGGAACCTACTAGCACTGCGTCTGAGGAGCTGGGCCCTGGCCCCAAACTTCACCCTCAGACCACCCACCCTTCTTGGTGCCCAGCGCTGGCTCTAGGCAGCCCTTCCCCACACTGAGTCAAGCCTCATCTCCCCCTCCACGCCCCTGGGAAAGAGGAAAATGCCTCAGGCAGGGAGATAAAGGCCCTGGGGCCATTCCTAGCGTCTCTAACTTCATGCCTTTGGGCAAGTTACTTCCCCTTTTCTGTGAAAGGGGGTAATAGTTCCCACCTCCTCTTTTCAAAGGGAAGCAGGGAGACCCTCCTGAAACCCTGGGTATGAATGAGGCAGTTTGATCAGAGCGTGGGGTGTGGGTGCTGACTCCCAGGCTTGTTCGGGGGCTCTGACCCTTGTGCCTGGGCTGGGTTCCACCCAGGGCGCCCACAGGGACAACTCAGAATCTGGCCTCTTTCCCCAGAGCCAGCCCCTGTGCTATGGGAGACAGAACAGCGACAGCCTCAAATCCTGCCTCTGCCACTTACTGACTCCGGGGCCTTGGGCTGTGCTAATAGTGGTTCTAGATCAAACTCTTAATATGTTCCAGGTGTGGGCAAACCTGCCTCATTTAACTCTCCGGACAATTCTATGAAGTAGATACTATCCCCAATTTACACAAAAAACTGAAGCTCAAAGAGGTTTAAGTGACTTCCTCAAGGCCAGGAAGCAGGGAAGCAAAATATTTCATTTTTCTGAGTCTCAGTTTCCTCTTCTGTAAAATGGGTGCACTAATTCCCATGTCTCACAGTTGGGGGGGATTAAACAAACTAACGGAAGCCAACTATACCGGCATAGCCACAGACACGTAGGAGGTGCTCAGTGAATGCGAATCCCTTCCCCTGCCTCTTGGGGAGGGAGACTGTGCTGGAACGGTGCACTGGAATCACCCAGGAGGCTTTTAAAAGGGCTGGTGAGGGTCCTGCCCTCAGGGACTCACTAAGTGGTCTGGGGTGCAGCCGGGGCATCAGGGTTCTTAGAACTCCCCAGGTGAGTCTACGGTTCAGCCAGCCTTGAGCACCACTATACTCTAGACCCCAGTGCGTAGAGGGTGGACCCCGCGGGAGGCCCTCTGCCCCATTAACTCCTGCTCACTGGTCCCGCTTCCTCCACGTGCATCCCCTGCCCTAATCCATTCTTTACTCAGCTGCCAGAGGGATCGCTGAAAACTTAAATTAGATCACTCTCCTTCGATAACTGCCCACTGCACTTAAGAGTGAAAAGAAAACCCCAGCTCCTCCCAAGGCCCTTGCACGGCCCAGGCCCTGCTGACTGTCCGTGGGTCTCCCAGTAGCCCTCACTCCTCAGTCTGCCCTGGCCGATCCCACTGGCCTTTAGGTCTTATCTGAACTGGCATTTCCACGTGGAGGTGTTCCCTGGCCAGCCCACGAGAGTTGGCCCCCTGAGTTTTGCTCTTCCAGATGTTGTTAAGTGCATGATGGAATGAACAGGTCATTTCTTTATTTGTGTGTTCACCTACGTAAAGTCTGTCTCCCTCGCTAGACTCTAAGCTCTGTGAGCACAGGGTCCATGTCTGCTTCTGTTCATCGTTGGACCCTGGTGTCTCACATAGGGTTTGTCACAGAATTGGTGTTTAATAAATATTTATCGAATGAATGGATGGATGGTACCAGCTCCACAATGTCTTGGATGGCTGGGTGTTCTGGAATTTCTTAATTATTTAAAAAATATGTACATCATGCACCGCGTAATGACATTTTGGTCAACAACGGACCACACCTATGATGGTGGCCCATAAGATTAGCACCATAGAGCCTAGGTGTGTAGTAGGCTATACCAACTAGGTTTGTTAAGTATACTCTATGATGTTCACACAATGACGAGATCACCTAATGACACATTTCTCAGAAGGTATCCCCGTCATTAAGCAATGCATGACTGTATATTAACAATAGCTCCCATCTAGAGAGTACCTACCATGTCTCATTTCAGTAGGAGGACTATGGAGAGAACTACAGGGCCTCCCCGTCTTGCATTCTCTCTCCACCCTCAAAGCTTCTCTGCCCTCTCTCCAGCTCACTCTCCTCCCTCCCCAACCTGACTTTCAGTTCTGATCTGCAGCATCACCTCCTAATGTCCTTCTTTGGGCTTCTTAGCAGGGTCCTCCCATACCAGTCAAAGCAGAGCAGACCCTGGGCCCTCTCTAAAAGCTGGGTTCACCAGGCAGCCTTGTCAGAGCCCCAGTGGAGCCTCAGGGAGAGACACCAGGCGGTGGAGCAGGAGAGAGATAAGGTCAGCCGCAGCTCCAGCATCAGTTAAGGCTGCAGGGGAAGCTAAGGGCAGTGGGGAGAGAGCAGCAAAGGGGATTAGAATGAAAGCCATGGTCTGGTGAGCCAGAGGTGGGACAGGATGAAGAGTAGATGCCTCAAAGACCATCATGCCAGGTCTCCAGCCCCTGCTTCACCCTTTCCACCCAAATCCCCAGCCTGCCAACTGCCCCTTGAGGGAACTTCCCAGCCCTTGAGGGAAGACAGGCCTTTAGAAGAAGCTCAAGGGAAGGGTAGCCATAAAAAGGGTTCTGAACACCCAGTTCCAGTGGGGAGAGAGGGGTTCCCCACACCAACAACAGTTCTCAGACCCAGCTGGGTGTCCTACAACGGAACTCAATTCTGACACTACCTGGAGACAGCATCAGATGCCAAGGCTAAGGGCTCAGTCCTACAAGGCTGCCCCCACCCCGACTTCAGATGCCAAT
The DNA here is from genome assembly GCF_041296235.1 of Equus asinus. Classification (NCBI taxonomy): domain Eukaryota; kingdom Metazoa; phylum Chordata; class Mammalia; order Perissodactyla; family Equidae; genus Equus; species Equus asinus. Next base: position 38,289,757 of record NC_091798.1, on the reverse strand, counting down.
CGAAAGGCCAGGTTGTCGCACTGTGCACGAGTGACCCGGCTACAGATGGGAGGCTCCACTGACCCCCTTTTTGGGTTTAATTTGCTAGAGAGGCTCACAGAACTCAGAGAAACATTTTACTTACTGGATTACTGGTTTATTATAAAAGGATATAACTCAGGAACAGCCCGATGGAAGAGATGCATGGGGCAAGGAATGTGGGAAGGGCATGGAGCTTCCGTGCTAGCGCGCCACTCTCCCAGCACCTCCATGTGTTCACCAACCGGAAGCCCTGCAAACTCCATCCTTTTGGGTCTTTACAGAGTCTTCATTACATAGGCATGATTGATTAAATCACTGGCCACTAGTGATTGAGATTGGTCTCCAGCCCCTCCCCTCCCCGGAGGTGGGGAGTGGGACTAAAAGGTCCAGCCCTCTGATCCCCGTAGTTGGTTCCCCTGGCAACCAGCCCCCCAATTCTTAGGTGGGTGGGTGGTCCAAAAGTTACCTCATTAACATAACAAAAAAAACTGTATGGTGCTCCTCACTTAGGAAATTCCAAGGGTTTTAGGAGCTCTGTGCCAGGAAGAGGACTAAATATATATTTATTATAAACCACAATTTCATACTACATCCTCAGCATCCATATCCTCTCCTCATCTTCACCATCTTCATGGCTGACTGTGCCAGGCACTTCACATAGCCTCTCTGTTCATCCTCAAGCACCCACAGAAGGTAGTCACTATCGTTACCTTGGAACAGATGAGGAAACTGAGGCTCAGAGTGGTTACGTCATTTGCCCGAGGTCACCGCGTAGTGTCACCTAAGAGCCCAGCTCGTAACACAATTCTAGACATGGTCTCCAAAAAGGCTACAGCCTAGAACCATCACAAATCATTAATCCCAAAAGGACAGCCTCAAATAAGGCAGGGTCTGCATGCTTTCTCCTCAGGAAAATAACGGCAGTGCAGTCGAGCCCTCCCGTCATTTTGATAGTAGCTCTCCCTTCACGCTTAGTAAAGGTGCTGCAATTACTGCGGCCACCTCTGGCAAGAGGAAATTTAAAGGAAGACAGAATCACAGGATGTCAGGCTGGCAGAGACCTAATGCCACACCTTTCAGCTCGCTGGTGGGGGGGGGGGAAAAGAGGTCCACAGAGGCTTCCCACATCCACCTAAAAGCAGCCATCTAAATTCGCAATTTGGGTTCTCTTGATATTGCTGCCTGTGTTCTCACGCCTGAGCTGGGTCCTTTGCAGCCGGCCTAGTTGCTGCTTTGGTAGATTTCCATTTTGAATTTCAGCTCTCTTGCCTGCAAGCCCCTGGGAGCCTCCTGCTTCCTCTCATTTCTTGTGTCTTTAAAGAAAACTCTCCTTGCCTGAGCTCCCTCCCATTGGATTTTGTCCTTTGGAGCTGGCTCTGTCTCTCTCCCTCCCTCTCTTCCTTCCTCTCTCCCTCCTCCACCCAAACATCTTCCTCTTCCTCGTTCAGCAAGGGGAGCAGACCCTGGGAGGCCTCCAGGCCCCTGGGGCCCCCAGCCCATCAGCGGCTCCGGGATGGCCCTCCCTGGTAGGGGCGGAGGGTGCGGGGTCCTCCGGCTGCACTGCAGTGCTTCTAGCCACCGCTTTGCCCCCTCTCTCAGGGTTGCTGGAAGATTATTAGATAATTTTCAAATTTGTAAAGCACCTTAAGCTCCTCGGAGGCAAGGTGGTATATGAGTGTAATAACAATAACAATCCTATCTGTCAGAGCCATTGAGAAAATGAATCTTGTTATCCTCAGGAACCTCAGCAAGAAACAAGAAAATAAAGTGGGGGGAGCGGGGGGGGGGGGGGGGGGAGGGGGGGGGAGAGGCGCACGGTATCCTGACCAATCAGAGGAGGAGAAGGTGCCACCCGAGGGCTGGCTTGGCTTTCAGACCCCTCCTCCCCCCAGCTCAGCGCTGGCGGGAAGGGTCTCTCAGAAAGTTACCCAAATTGCCTCTGATGCTTCACCAATTAAAATGACTTTAGGACAAGTTGAAATCAACTTAGGGAGCAAAGCATTTGGATTTCTGAAACTCCGAAGGCAGCGGGGACGGCAAGTGTCTGAGCAGGTTGTCACTCACTCAGGAGTAATGATGGGAAATCCATCATGGTAACGTGATTGAGTTTGGTGAATTAGTAAGGATGTTTACACTGTGTGCTGGAAGCCCGCGTGGGGCTGGCTGGGCGGCCGAGGTTTTTGACATGTGTGGCAGCTTCACTCCTAATGAGGTTCTTGGATGTGCCGCTCACCCTGGCTGGACTCGCTGTCGCTGACTTCAAGTCAGTCTGTCTCATTCTTCAAGCAAGTGGCTAAAGGCAGGAGTGGGCTCTGGAGTCAGACCGGACTGGGTTTAAGCTCTGGCTCTGGCACCACCAGCCCTATGACCTTGGGCAGAGCACTGGGTTTCTCCAAGCCTCAGTTTCCCCATGTGTAAAATATGCATGATGATAGCACCCAATCTGTAATGCTGTTGTAAAAGGAAATGAAATGAGCTCTGTTTTTATTTTTTATTCACCTCCCTAAGCCCAGCATGGTCATGGAAAGGAAAGTCAAGTTTATGTCCTCTCTCCTGGCATATTTATTCCCCTAAGAACCAAGGGAGACAAAGAAGATAGAGTCATGTGGGAAAACATAAAGCTATTTAAGTCCAGATGCTGCATCTTGATGGCTGTGTGATCTGAAACAAGTCACTTAACCTCTCTGAGCCTTGGTTTCCTCATCTGTAAAATGAGAATAATCATACAACCTCTCCGTGGGTCTCTGAACAGAATTTCTAAAAGTTCTGATAAGACATTTGTCAGTATGCAAAGGGAGGCTAAGTCTACGGAGGAAGGACGAGAATAGGTTGCCCTTCCTGGTCACCACGCTGTCTGATGGTCAAAGGGATTCGAAGGACCGCCAGGGGAGATTGTGAAACCTGTGATCAGGAGTCAAGGATGGGAAGGGCCCCTGGAATTCATGGACCAGGCTTGCCGGGAACTCACCAGAGGAAATTACGTGGGGCTGCAGCATGAAGGACTGAAGTCAGACTGGAAACAGACTTCCAGACACTCTGGCAACTACAAGCCTACTCTTTCCTGGGGTTTTTGGCTGTGACTTGGCAAAATCTCCCCTGAGAGGAGAGGCTCAGCCTGACTGTGCTGGAAGGAATGCAGAAGGAGGGACAGGGCAACCCTGCAGATGTGTCTGCAGGGCCAGGGAAGGAGGTCATGGTGGTCCCGCAGGCCCTCTGCCAGGCTCTCTTTGAGCCGCGTCCTCTTGACCTTGAAGGGAAGTCACTAGGCCTGTTCCGGAGCAGGGGCCATGTCCTTGCAGACATGCCCAGGTCAGCGCCAGGCCACAACTCTATTATTTAAGGGTTTCATAAAAGAGTAAACCTCCAGGCCTGGAGGAAGAATGGCCGGGATCCTGACTTCCTGCTCTGGAAATGCAGCAGCTGTGCCTGAGCCTCGGCTTGACCCGCTGAGGACCCACAGCCCCTGCAGAAAGTCCCCAGCCTGAGAGGGCCCCACTGTGGCCAAGATGATGACACGTGGGCCCAGACTGGGTCCCTCCCCTCCAGAAAGAGCTGAGACCCACCCACGACCAGACCCACTGCTTGTGGACTCTGCAGTGATTTTATTGTAATTTCCTCTTTGTGGCAGTTAATAGCATTAGTTTGTTAATTACTGTATATTTTAAAAGTAAGAGGAAAGGGAATTCCCACTGGAGACTTGATCTTGGCTGAAACAATGTGATGTGAGGGAGGGGAGAGTGTGTACTGGGTAATGAGCTTGCTCTGGTTTCTGCTCCTCTTGATAGGGCCTGGGGCCAGAGAGGAGGCTGCTTGTGTGTGTGTGTGTGTGTGTGTGTGGCAGAGGGTGGAGGGGCAGGAGGGGAGGCCGGTGGCCGGCAGAGCCAAGCCCCTCTCTCCTCTACAGCACCAGTTCTCAGCCCTAAACCTCTGCCTTAGTCCCCTACTACCCCCACAGCCCTGCACTATTATCAGACTGAGGCATCAGGTTGGAGAGTGGGCTGCAGGAAGAGCTCTAGAGCGGAGGGAACCAGTCCGGAGTGAAATAAGACACTGAGGAAACCGGCCTGTGACAAGGAGCAATTGATTGAGTAGGATAGAGTTTTTCATTAGGAAACAGAGCTGGAATTTGGGGAGAGGCTCTGACATTTAAATTCAGCAGGAGACTGCAGCCCTAGGGGGAGACAGGGGCTGGGAGCGCAGGTCTAGGAAGAGGCAGAAGCAGCAACTTGGGTTGTGTGGAGAGCTGGCTACGGGAGCAAGCAGGGCTTCACGCTCAGCCCTCACTCCGCTGGCCAAGCTGGGGCCCTGGCGGGGGCCCGGCAGCTCAGACGAAGGATGCCTTTGGTGACTCGTCCAACTGGAGGGGTTCAGTGTGTGCTCATGGGGCCCTGCGTGTTCAGGCTCCCCCCATTCTTCACACCCAGATTCACAGGGAAATGGAAGCTGGGAGGGGGCCAAGGGACCCAGGAGGAGTTGGGGGCAAAGGATGGAGAAGAGCAGATGGGGAGAGTGGTGAGGGGGAGAGAGACACATAAAGACGGAGAAGGATGGAGAAAGAAGTTCACACCATCTAGAGGAGCTGATTAAAATCCTGAAAGAAAATGTGATGGAAAGACTTTCTATCTTCCTATTGAGACATTTAACCTAAAAGAAATGAGTTAAATAATTTATACAGAGAACGAGTGAAATTTGCTTTGATCAAATTAAAAAATATGACTCTGGAAATAAAGTGTCCGCCACGTCCTTTCCAGGCGGCAGAAAGAGCTGCCGAGAAACAAAATGACAAAGATGTAAAAATAACTAACCCTAACCCGGCGAATATTAGGACCATATTTTTTGGGAGATTACACGGCATCACTGTGGGCCACGCAGAGAAATCCTCTCTAAGCACCAACAGGAGAGGCTTTGCTCATTGAGGAAGCCCCATAAAAACCAGAAAATGGATAAAATTTTCCTTTGCAAAAGTCATCCGACTTCACTCAGGGGTTGGCCCAGAAACCACGAGGGATCAAGTTCAATTTCCTGTTCGTGCATTTCAAAAGAGGAAAGCTGCTTACCGCCCGTCTCTGACACTGTATTCTTGAGGCCCACCCTTGTTCCTCTCCCGTTTACCTTCTAGACACACACACAGACACACACACACACAAACCCCACTCTAAAGAAGCACCACAGTCAAGCTCCAAGACTCCTGAGCAAGGAGTAAGCACGAGTACCATGAATACCATTAACTTAACCTCTCTGAGCCTCAGTTTGCCACTCTTTGAAATGGGCTAACATCCCACGCCCAGAGCTGTAGTGAGGATTAAAGACAAGAGAGCCTGGCATGTGGGAGCAGTCAGTAAGTGCTGGGGACCATCTGTTTCTCTTTGACCTAAAGAGATGTCCAAGGGCAAGCGGAGCCGTCAGAGAGCCCCACCTGAACCAAACCTCCACCTGGGACACTGTTAGTCCAACCCTGGAGAGAGAGTTCAGCTTCAGGGACACTAGTCCCTCTCTCTTTGATGGCCCAGTGGACCAAATAGCTGAGGAGAACATCCAAGGTTAGCCCTTTGTTAGTTAAATGCTTCAGGGTCAGACAGCACCAGGTGTAAGTGCTGGCTTCACCACTTACTTAGCTGTCTGACCATGGCCGGGTTAACTTAATCCCATCAAGTCTGTCTCTTAATCTGCAAAATGGGAATAATATTAGGACGGATCTCATAGGATTGAATGAGATAAGGGATATAAATGATGTGCCTATTGTGTACTAAATGTCCAATAGATGATGACAGATATTATTTTTTATAATGACCTTGGGAGAGACATTCAAGGTCAGAGTGAATTTTCTTTCCAAACCCTCCGTTAAGGTTTCCAGTCCCCAGACGGGAGGAGGGTCTAGCTCCGGCTGCACCGCAGGAAGGGCTGTGGTCAGCTTTGGGGCCACATTTAATAGTTCTCTGACACACCCTGGTGGCACAGAGCAGCGGAACCAGGATAAAGAGGGAACTCAACCCACTGACACAGGAGGCCTGGAGGAACGTTCAGCCTGTGAGACCGGAGGGAGGCGTCAGGGGGCCTGGAATGACAGCCTTCAGATTCCCAGAGACCTGTCACTTGCCAGAGGGGATGTGAAAGCGAATATGGGCTCCTGCTGAAGAGGCTCTTGAATAATAGGAGTTTTGCAGCAATAAAAGAGTCTGCGTCCTGAGGTAGTGAGATCCCCATCCCTGAGGGGTGTGTAAACAGAGCCTGGGGGTAATACAAAGGAGCACTGTGCGTGTCCCAGGACCGCCCTGGATGTTCCGTGTGCAGTTCTCGGGGTGTGTCAAGAGGGCTCAAGATCAGAACCCACCCAGCCTGCAGGGTCTCAGGCTTTCCTGCCCCACCCTTCGCCCTTCTCTGCGCTCCTCCTTTTTCTTCTCCAAGGACTTCTCTTCCCTTCTCCCCACCGCACCCCTCAGAGGATCCCTGAGAAAAGCAAAGACCATATGGGAATCGAGTCTGTGCATACTGTGGGTCTGCTTGGTTGAATGGTGTGCAGGTAAATGAGGGAGAGGCGGGTGATGTACTGGTGTGTGTGAGAGAGAGAGAGAGGAGAGATGGGAGAAGAAAGAGGAACTAAACAAAGGCAGAGGGAGAAGCAAGACAGAGAAGAACAGACAAACAGAAAAAGAAAAATCAGAGAAGAGTGCTGAGAGGGAGAAACAAAAATGAGAGACAGAAGAGACTCAGAGAGAGAAGGCAAGCCAGAGCTGGAGGCGGCCCGGCACCTGCAGCTGCTCTCCTCGCTTCTGACTTTGACGCCGGGCGGTGGGTGGGCCCGGGGCACACGCGTGTGCGCACACAGGCCCGACTGCTGAGCCACCGTGTCAGTGCAAGCGTGTCAGCCCTGGGATGGGGATGAGCTGGCTTTTATCTCCTCCGGCTGTGCAGGATTTACAAGCTTTTGAAATGCAGGATTAATAAGAAGAGGCCGGTGTTTTAATCTATAATGGAACAGAAAGTATCATTATTGTTAAATAATGCACAGCCTGTCGTTTATTAAGAATTAATGGTTTATCGAGTGCTCAGGTTGCTGTAGCCGCCTCTGCCCTCCCAGGCCTGGGCTCCTAGCTGCTGGCCTGGCCATCCGGCTGTGCCCCCTCAGAACCCAACTGGCCATGGGCAGGCTGGAGGGGGAGCAGCTCTGTGCTTTTGTCCCCAGGCTTGGTTTCTCTCAGTGGCTCTCCCTCACTTGGCTCGTGGTGGGAGCAGGGCCGTGCAGTGGGGCAGATGCGATGGAGCAGAATTGCCCATCATGCCTTCAGCCTGGATGCCTCTACTCCTTCTGAGGAGGCAGAAAAGTGTCCTCAGCAAGTGGGGCTCACCCATCCCACCTTTTCTTCTAGGCCAACAAAATTCAATGTCCATCTCTCACACTGAGTCCCCTGGAAGCGGTGACATATAGACACTAGGGAGGCAGGAGTTCCCTTCTCTGCCTTCTCCCCTCTGAGACCTGGAGGAAGGAATCACCCATTCCCCAGAAGAAGAAACAGAAGCACCTGCAGAGGCAACCTGGCCCCGGGAGCAGAGAGCCAGCATTTCCTGACAACTTGTGCTGCGCTGGTCATTTTATGAACAGCATCTCCTTGCAATCTACACCCCACCCTCGGTGGTACTGTCTTCTCATTTTATGGAAAGGAAAACTGAGGCTTGGGAAGTTAAGTCATCTGCCCAAGGTGACAACAAAGATGGCAGAGCCAAGTTATTTTATTTTATTCCAAAGCCATTTTCACTCCAGACCTCGGGCACCAGCTCTGGGCTCCCCCCTTGTCTCAAAATGGGTGACCTCAGGGATAGCACTGTGAGAACTGCTGTAAGTTCTCTGTGTCGGTCACAAGGAGGGAGCGCCAGCAAACCCAGCATCTCCACCAGCTGGGAAAGCTCACTCATGGAGCCAGTGAGTGGTTGAGTCAAGGATGGCAACCCAGGAGCCTGACACCCAGCCCCAGCATCACAGCCAGACTTCATCCTTGAGCCTCTGTGACGCAGAACTCCCTGTCCTCCCCTGCTACCAGTCGGTATGGTTTGAGTCTCCCACATCTAGACACAGAAGCTAACCATGTATCCACCATATCTGAGGGAGGGATCAGAGCTGTGTGACCTTGGGCAAGTTACTCGACCTCTCTGAACCTCTGTCAAATGGCAATAATGCCTTCCTCAAAGGATTATTGAAAGTACTGAATGAGAAGCTCTAAGTGTCGATACTGGGGGGGTGAGAGTGCCATTGATATTACTGCAGTCATTGATTCCAGGGCAAGCACGCTCCCAGCATCCACAGCCTGTCAGTTCCCCGCCATTCATTCATTCATCCCACAAACACGCTTTCAGCACCAACTATGTAACGAGCATACCCTTACTCAGCACTTACTCTGGCCAGGCTGTGTGCTGGGGATAAGTGGTGAACAAGCCAGAGGCCATGCCTATTCCCAGACACTCCGCATCCCACCCTTCACTGCCCGCTCCATCTCCTCCCACTCCATCCTTTCTCATCTCACTCAGTCTCAGCTCCCATCCTAATCTCTTATCGCCACCTGCTACCTTCAAGCCCATCCCCATCTTGCAGCCCTCACCAGTTCCCCCTCTATCCCCATCCCGGCCTCATCTCTATCCCCAGTGTCTGCTATACTCCACCTTCCGTTTCATCCAACCCATTCCCTCTTCCCCCTAGCCTTATCCCCAACTCCTTCCTCATTCTCTTTTTCATCTTTTTCTCCATCCACGTCTCACCCCAGTCTCCTTCCTGATTCCCATTCCAATCTTTCACTGCCGTTTCTCTCTGTTACCCTATCTCCATCTCTCCCGTTTCCCAGCCTCAGCCCCAGGACTCCTCCCATTCCAGTTACGGGGTCCAGTGGTTCTGATGGGGGAGAGGACACTGCCCCCAGAGGCCGCTGCAGGAAGGTGCACTCCAGGAGCTGAACCCCCCAATCCCCCAGGGCTGGTGAGGCCCCAGAACGTGCCATGGGTAGAGTCCCCTCGGTTGGCTGGAGTGGGGACAGCGCTGACTTGGCAGCAAGCCAGCTCCTTACTCCCCACCCCCATCCTTCCGTCTCTCCTCTGGGCGGGCCACCACGCTGGGACCTCAGCCCACAGCCTGGCTCCTCACGCGGCTCTTGTTTTATTAACCTGCCTGTCGCTGCTCTCGCCACTGAATAGGGCCTGTGGGGGGGCTGGCAAGGGGGGCCTTGGGCTTTGCTGGGGATCGCCATGGAAACAGCAGCCTTGGCCAATCAGTGGGCCGGCAGCACGGAGCAGCAAGCAGCTCAGTCTCCGAAGCCTCGTGCAGCCCGCAGGCTGACTCCTGCCTGACAGGTCCTCGCAGCCCCTGCCTGCCGAGGGAGAGGATAAAAGGGGGGCACGGCCCTGGGGGAAGGGGCGTGGGCTGGGGAGTGGTAGGAGTGTGAGGCCAGAGGATGCTGAGGGCCAGGACCAGAAGAAGGGGAGAATAGGGGTAGGGGATCAGAGACTCGGGGGTGGGGTTTGGAAGTCTGACATCAGGAGCCTGGGGAAGAGGGCCGAGTTTCCCCCCAACCGCAGTTCTTGGTCTCAGCCAGGTTTCTCAGCCTCAGCACTATTGACATTTGGGACCAGGTAATTCTTTGTTGTGGGGGCTGTCCTGTGCGTTCTAGGATGTTTAGTAGCATTCCTGGCCTCTGTCCACTAGAAGCTAGTTGTACGCCCCCACCACCTATTCGTGACAACCACAAATGTCTCCAGACGTTGCCAAATGTCCCGTGGGGGCAAAACCGCCCCTGCTGGACCTAAGCCCTCACAGGGCAGTGGTGACCATTTGTGCAACTTGTTCTCTCTGAGCCGGCTTCCCTGCTGGGGAGAAGGAACAAGGAGGAAGAGGGAAACAGTGGGAGTGAGAGAGAAAGGAAGAGGAGGAGGGACCGGAGGAGCCCAGGGCAAGGTTCCTGGTGGGCGAGGGAAGCCTCTGGAAATAGGGATGTGGGAGAGACACCCCCTAGGGAGACTGGGGCTGCCAGTCTGTGCCGCAAGGATTAAATAAAATAAAGTAAAAGCTCTAAATGCCTTTCCTCACTGAAGTTCCTTCTACCTGGAACCCTCTTCCTGCTCTTCCCCAGCTGCAGAAATCCTGTCCTTCCTTCAGGCTCACACTAGGCACCACATCCAAGATGCCCTCCCTGATTCTCTCATCAGATTGATTTCTCTCTTCTCCAAGCTTCCTTGCCACTTTGCTTCCACCCCCGTGCAAGCCCTCTGCACAGTTCACCCTAATTACGATCGTTGCCTTCATCGAGGATTTCCGACGGGCCAGACACTGCCCTGGAGACTTTAAGCACACCTTCCCGTTTCATTCTCCCCACAGCCCCATGAGCCAGGCACTGCATCATCACCATTTTACAGATGAGGAAGCTGAACTGAAGTTAGGCAGCTTGCCTAAGGTCACCCAATGAGAAACAGCAGAGGGAGGCTCAAACCCAGGTTTTCATGACTCCGGGGCCGGCGCTGTCCACTGTGTAGGCGTTTGTCTCCCCCATTACATTCGGACTCCGGTGCAAGGCCCAGCACAGTGCTGGTGAGTAGTAGGCGCTTGAGAGCTGTTTTGAATTGGTTGTTGGTCTCTGGAAAGGTCTGAGTGGGCGCTGGGCATGAAGTGTGGGAACGCTGGGACTGACTTGGCAGCTTCAGGGTGCGGGGTGCCCCTTGAGGGCTCTCAAGTTTCGCTGGGGCCTGAATTAGCTGGGCCAACCCCATGACAGGCAAATGCCACTGAGGCCACCTCTCAGCCACTTTGCCTCACTGGGCCTCCTTGGGTCCCAGAGCTGACCTGTCCCTTAATTTCCGTGGACGCTGGGCCTAGTGGTTGGTGGGTGGTGGGAGTGAGCGTGCTGTTGGAGAACTCACACATGACCCACTGGGCTTCTCTCTGAGCCTTATTTTCAGGCTCCAAAGCCCCTGTGGGGTATCAGAGCCAGAGGCCTCAGGTGACCTTGTCGTTGTGGAGTCAGGCCCCTAACCCAGGCCTAGAAAACAAAGCAAACTCCCTGTTCCCCACGGCCCTCCCCCCTTTCCCTTCTGCCCCATTTGAAGTGAAGAGGGTAGAGCTGGCAGAAGACTTTCATCACAGCCTCCCCCAGTGTAGATTCCACCCCCATCTCTGCCTTACACCCAGCAAGAGGGTTTGAGGCTGAGGGATGTCTGCCAGGAAGCATCGCGTGATGTTGCTTCCCTCTCAGGTTAGGGTTTTGATCTGGAATCCAGGAGCTGGAGTCCCAGGGGGCTCGCATGAGAACCGCTCCCCCACCTCAGACACGCATCCGCCATCCATCCGCCTCCTCCAGGAACCTGCAACACTCACACCTCAGCTTTGAAGGCAGTGCTCCTGACAGGCTGCTGTTCCCATGGCAACCCCATCGCAGGCTGCCCTACCCAGTGCTTCCCTCCACCCCCCTTCCTCCTTCTGAACCCACATCACCTTCATTCACAGAAGAAGAACTGCTTCATTTCGGCAAAGTGGACACTGCTCCCCGCCAGGTCTCTGCCCCCATTCCTCTCTCCTCTCGTTCAACCAAGATCCGCGAACCTGAGAGAGAAATGGCTGAACGAGTGGGAGTGGGGTGGGAGGGGGCTGGACTAGGGTGGATGGAGGGGTAGGATAGGCGTGGGAAAGAGCCATGGCTCAGTGCCCCCTGCAACCCATGGGCCCCCAAGGCTCGGGCCTCTGCTCCTCCCGTTCCCAGCTCTGTCTCAGTTCATGGCCCTGTGTCTCTCCCAGCTCTAGCTCTGATCCAGAACCCAGCACGATGGGGCCAGGACTCAGCCTCCAGGCTCAAGTTTTCTCTCCAGGACCAGCCAAACTGGAGCTCAGCCCAGGAGCATGGACCCTGGTGCCCCTCCTGGAGAAGACACAGCCTTAAGGGTCGGCTGGGTGGTGCAGCGGTTAAGTGTGCATGTCCCACTTCAGCGGCCCGAGGTTTGCAGGTTCAGATCTCAGGTGAGGACATGGCACCGCTTGGCACATCATGCTGTGGTAGGCGTCCCACGTATAAAGTAGAGGAAGGTGGGCACGGATGTTAGCTCAGGGCCAGCCTTCCTCAGCAAAAAGAGGAGTATTGGTGGCAGATGTTAGCTCAGGGCTAATTTTCCTCAAAAAAAAAAAAAAAAAAGACAGCCTTGCAGAGGCAGTTGGGGGTGGGAGGACTCCAATTTACAGTGGGATTATCGGAAGCGCTAGAGGGGTCTGAGACCCCAGCCATAGTTCAACAATGCAACTCTCCCTGCTGGGAGAAGGAATCTTGGCTTGCCGGCATGGCAGGTGCTGTTGGAAAGTCAGGAGAGGCGCTCTGAGCAGGCATTAGTCCCATCCCAGCAGGAGGCCCTGGGCATGGTCAGCGACTCAGCTCCAGAATCAAGCAGCGTGGGTTGGAATGATAATGCCCTGATTTATTCACTGTGTGATACTTACCTTCTCTGAGCCTTGATTTCCTTCTCTAAACAACAGAGTCATCATATACAGGCACATGGTTAACATCTGCGAGGCTGACATCCCTTCCAGACACACGCTTTAGAGGCGTTATCTCATTTAAGTCTCGTAACAGCCCAGTGAGGTAGATATCATTACTGTTATGTCTCTTCTGCAGAGGGGAAACTGAGGCTCAGAGAAGTTAAGATGAGTCAGCTAGTGGGAGAGCGGGGCTTTTAATCCGGGCAGCAGGAGCTAATGTAAGCAAGAAGCAGAGCTATTCTTGTTGCTGAGGTTCTGTGACCGAAATTGGGGCCGCGTCTCTCACTTCCTTCCCTCTGAGGATGCACAGCCTCCTCCAGCAACCAAGAGAGCACAGCCCTGGGTGAACGTGTGGGCATCAGGGAGGAGCTCAGGCTTGGTGAGGTGGGGATGTAAGGGGTATAGGAGGGGAGACTAGCTTTGGTCCAAGGAAAATCTGATCTGGCAGGGCCATGAGTCATCGCTAGGCCAACCCCTCAGCCATGGAAACAGGGAGAAGGTAAGGCCTCAAGGAGGAAATGACTTGTCCAAGGCCATTTGGTAAATGAACAGCTGTACCCCTCCCTCCTCACATGCAGCTTTTGGGCAGCATTTCAAGGTCAGAAGCCTAGGAGGCTAAGAATGCCCTGGGAAGGGTGGGGAGGAGTGGAAGGGAAGCAGTTCTTTCTATCTGGGGGGCTGCCCTGGAGCTCCAACCCCCTCAACCAGACTTGCAGCTTCCCCGCTCCCTTGTGGCCCACCCCCGACTCCTCCAGCTTCCATCCTTCCCTGAAAGGGTCCCCCAGTCCCGGGCAGCGCACCCCTGCAAGAACCTCCAAACACTGGGGCCAGCCATCCCCCACCCCCAGCTGGAGTGAATGTGCAAACAGCATTGTTCCCCATACAATGGACACAAAGCACTTGGGAATTCACAGAGGGGTCCTGAATTTCAGCTTCCTTCCCCTGCAAGCCCTGGAGAGATCCATTGTCTGTAAACTCCACCTAAAATATGCACCATTGCTCCAGCTGGGGAGTCACTCAGGATGTATGGAGGAGCCTCCCCCACTCCCACCCCCTACCCCTCCCTCCAGGCCCTTCCAGAGCAAGGCAGGGAGGAGAGGGAGGAGCAGCCACCCAGAAGGAAGCTGGGAGCGACCCTGCCCCCACCACACCCCTCCTGGGGCACCGAAAAGACTGGCTAGCAGTGGGGTTGAGGGACCTGATGTGCTGGTAGATCCCTAATCAAAGTACTTTGGCCCTGAAATAAAGACTTCAAGGCCCCTCTCTCTCTTCTGTCTGCTTACAGACCTCCCAGGACAGGGAACTCACTACCTTATAAGGTACCTGTTCCACTCCTGAAAATTCTCACTATTATAAGACCTTCCTTAGAAGGAGCCCTACCCAGCTTCCCATAACAGCCCAGTCCCTCCCCTTCTGGCTCCCGTGTTAATGTGGTCTCCTCTGGCACGTGACGGGTCTCCTGGAGTTTGAAGGCTGCCATCTTAGCCCCCTGAGGGTTTCTTTCTCTTGGGCTGAACAACCCTGCCCTCTCCCCCGACCCCATTAGTCTGTGGTTCTGAGTCCCTTCTTCATCCTATTCCCCTCCTCTGTACTGTCCAGGGTGTCGTTGGGGACTCTTAGCGGTGGAGCCCAGAGCTGACCCCAGCATCCATAAGTATTTATTCAATAGGTATTTATTAAGTGCCTTCCAGGTACCAGGCACTGTGCTAACAGCTGAGGATACAGACAAGATCCCAGCTCTCCTGAGGTTTATAATTCTGGTGAGGAAGTCAGACACTAATGCCAGATGAGCACAAGAATTAATGCATAATTACCAAGTGAGATAAGGAATCTGACTAAATGAACTTGGTAATATGAAAGCAACCAACAAAGGAAGTTGATTTAGTGTGGAAGGGAGAGGGGTGGACCACCCTAGGCTTCCTGACCTCTAAAGGATGTAGGCTTTAACTAGAGAAAGAGGATAGGGAACAGCATTCAAGAGGATGGGAACAGACTGTGCAAAGGCCCTGTGGCAGGAGGGAGCTTGTCTTATTCAAGGAGCTGAAGAAGCCAGTGGGATTGGTGGCCAGTGAGGTGTCGGGGTGGGTGGAGCTGTAGGCCTCAGGGAGGAGTTGCACTTGATTCTAAGAGCAATGGAAAGACACAAATGTGTATATGCAATAAGAGCTAATTGAAATTTGCCTCAAAAAGACAGAGATCTCTGGAGTGGCTAGTCCCAAAGCAGTTCCTCTAAGCTTTTGCACTTGCTGTACCCTCTGCCTGGGATACTCTGTTCCCAGATTTTTCTGAGGCTGAACTGTTTTCATCCTTCAGGGCTTTGCCCAACCCACACAGCCTAAAGGATCTCCCACTATGTGCCCTGTCACTCTGTCCCTTTAACCAATCTGGTTATTTTTTATAGCACTTTCACAATCTGAAACTGAATTATTTATTATTTTGCGTGTTTACTTTTGCTCTCTCCTCTCACTAGAATATAAGCTCTGAATGGGCAAGAATTTTGTCTGTCTTGGTGACTACTGCATTATAGCATCTGACATAGTGCTAGCACACAGTAGGTCCTCAATACATAATAACTGAACAAATGAATGAATTGCTGAATGTTCTCCAAGATAACAAGACCAGTGTTTACCCACAAATACACACATATAAATGTATAGATAGGTACGGGCAAGTGTGTGCAAGCCCGGAGTCACACAGCCATGTCCCTCGGCTACCAGGGCCATCTCTCAAGGGACCTTTTAGACAATCCAGGGTCACGGCCTGTGCAGTTCATTGCACTCGTTCAGCTCATCAGTATGCACCTCCTCTGGCTGCACCTGCACGAGGACCTGTACAAGCGGACATGCCTCAGGTCAGCTGTTGGTTAATCAAAGACACGGGTAGAATTTTAAGTGCCCTCCAGGAGGGGCAGTAGAAAGAGATTTGATCCCTGTGACCCGGAAGCAGAAGAGCCCCCCACAGGCTCCATCTAGTTCCCACCCGCACCTCTTCCCAGGGCCTGGCCCACCTCCCACTGCTCCCCATGTCCTGTTCTACCAGGAGTGGCTGAACCAGGCATTGTGTGGGAGCTGGAACAGAGAGATTCGAATTTGGTGGGATTGGGGCCGGCCCTGCTGCAGAGTGGTTAAGTTCACGTGCTCCACTTCACCAGCCTGGGGTTCACTGGTTTGGATCCTGGGCACAGACCTACACTCAGCTCAACAAGCCATGCTGAGGCGGTGTCCAACATAGAAGAACTAGAAAGACCTACAACTAGGATATACAACTATGTACTGGGTCTTTGGGGAGGAAAAAAGAAAAGAAGAAGTTTGGCAACAGATGTTAGCTCAGGGCCAATCTTCCTCAGCAAAAAGCATACTTAAAAAAAAGAATTTAGTGGGATTCACAGGGCTTGGGAATTTGACTAGTTTGGCAACTTTTTAAACAAGCATCTGTTGATTTACTGAGAACCTACTGAATGCAAAGCATGGCTAGGGACTGCCACACCCCTGCATAACAGCTGATTCAGGCCAGATTAAGAAAATGATTTAAGTGGAAACCTTCGAAGCTTTGTGTTCCCAGAGTACACAGGGGCTGGGGGTGAGGGGCACGGTTAATTCCCAGTTGGGGAGCTCCGGGAGAGCTTCTTGGAGGATTATTTAAAATAATGACCACATCGATTGACCACTTACTACGTGTTAGGCCCTTTTACATGGATTTTCTCACTTAATCCTCACTGTAAGCCTGTGTGTGTGTGATTGCTATTATTATCCCATTTACAGACGGGGAGACTAAGGCTCAGGCAGGTTAACCAACTTGCTACAATTTTCAACAGCTGTTAAGTGGCAGCGTGGATTTTGAAGCTCAAGAGGAGGGTCCAGACTCCTGTCTTAACCATAAGGGTGGTCACAGCCATGCCTGAAGCAGAGGTAGGACTTGAGTGGGTGGTGGGAGAAGTCCATTCTAGGAAGAGGACACAGCTTGAGCAAAAGCTGGTAGGCAGTGCTGCCAGATCTGTCTGTTCTTAAAAATCTCTGGTAGCCTGAGATCCTAGGACATTAAAAAACAAAGCTAGCTGTTGCCGTCTTTTCCCTCTCCCCGACCTTTAGACGTCAGCCCTGGGATGGATTCCTGCCCTAGGTGTGCTGTTCTCTAGTCCTCAAAGAGAACTTCATGCAAGAGTGGACATGGAGGTTGGGGGGATGGTGCTTCTGGTGAACTGATCTTCTCCCTACCCTGGCTGGGGATGGGGGCCACTTGGGGACACTCTCTGGGCCAAGCTGGTCCTCTGCCCATCTGCATCCCTGCCTCCTGACTCATTTCATTCCAACCAATAGATTCACAGCATGCAAATTTAATGAATTGGCCAAGAAATGATTGGCTCATTCTCCCCTGATGTAATAATGCCACTATTCAAGTAACTCCTATGTACCCCACCCCCAGCCCAAGACAGGGCATTTGATCATGTTTCTGGCAAGAATGCCCAACTCCTCTATTTCCCCTTTTCTTTCTGCATTCTAAGTTGGCAAATCACTTAAAAATGCCCGACTCATCTCCCAAAGGATGGGATGTGTGGAGGACCAGGAAGCCAGACCCTTAGGTCTGAACCACCACGGTCCTCCTGCTGGCTGTGAGTAGCATCAAATCCAGGATAACAGAGCCCATTTGCTAAGAGATTTCATGAGAATCCATGTCCAAAGTCTTCCTGAAACCAAACCCCAGCATATCGGCTGTTCCCTTCAGCCCCTAATTTAGTAATTCTATTGAGAAAAAGAGATTGTGGGTTTTTTTATTTGGTGTGATTTATTCTTTATCATATAAATAATAATAATTTACACAAAGCTCTTCCCCAAACAGAAGAGAATCTGTACATAAAAATAAACAAAAATTAAACTGAGCTGGGCCTGGTGCCCAGAAAACCAGCCAATTCCAAGCATAACCGGGGGAAAAACTCCTCTAGGTCCTGGGAGCTCTGGGCTTTGGCTGGAATTCTGGATGGAGGCTCTGCTCTGGGCAGCCATTGCCCTCTTTCCCCTCGTTCCCCTGCAGGATGATGGCACCCTTGGCAGCCGACATTCATGGAGCGCCAACCAGCAGGCTCTCTGGGCTGGCAGCTGGGTGGAATTTGGACCCAAAGGAATAATCAATTTTTAAAACTCCTGGGCAGTGTTGCTCGCTGCTGGCTTCCAGGGGCTGCAAGAGCTACTGCGGCTGGGAAGAGGGGGTATTGGCCACCACCCAAAGTGGGCGGAAGCTGCCTGTGCCTCCATCTTTCCCCGGTAGCTCATTAGAGGCACGGGTTGGGCAGAATATCCTCTGATCTTCTGTTCCCTTGGAGCGCCAACCCCCTCCCTGGAGGCTTATTATTTCTATAGATATTGAAAGATGACAAGCAATCTCTTTGGCCATTGATTAATTTCCCTCAACAGACACTCTGGCTATTTGCAACTTCTCTCTCCCACCTCTTATTTGCAGAAAAGTCTCTTCAGTGGGAGACTGCCTTTCCACATTCCGGCTTTGTACCTTTATTTGAGGGAGGATATACCGCTGGAGCAGACTGTAAGCCCTCTCCTCCTGTCCCAAGGCAGGAGTTAGATCTGCATTGGTCTATAAGTCCACAGTCACTTGCAATTAGGGATTTATGGATGGTGAAGGTGATGCTGATAGTGAGCGTGATAAGGTTGAAGATGGTGATGGCAAAGATGATGGGGAATATCAAGAGAAGGGGGAGTGAAATGGCGATGCAGAGCCTGCCCCGTGTCTGGGGTGATTATCTGGCTTAGATTGAAATGGGAAATGAGAAAATGATGGATTGTGAAGGTGGTGGTGATGGCAACAATGACGGTGAGAGTAAGAAACAGGAGAAGGGGAAAGCGAAGGTGTGTGCAGGTGACGCTCCAGGTGAAGAGTGATAGCCCAGAAGGGTTAAGAGCCCAGATTCTGAGGCCAGACAGTCTGCTTTCAAATTCCAGCTCTCCCGATTGCTTATAGCTTAGGTTACTTATTTAACCTCTCTGAATCTCAGCTTCCCCATCTGTAAAATGGGGATCGTAATAGTACCTGCCTCGGAAGGTTGCTGGGAATACACATAAAGTGCCAGTCACGGTAAACTCTGTATAAAGGTGTGTGATGTGAGGTGTAGATGGGGGTTACAGCTACATCCATAGTAAGGGCCACAAAGTACAGCAGGCAGCCTCGGAAGGTCCTGCAGTCCTTGGCTGGGCTCTGTCACTTACTCTATGTGACTCCCCCTGTCCAGGGCCTCAGTTGCCTGGTGAGCTAAACAAGAATTGGAATGAATAATATTCAGACTTCAGAAGTGCCCTTGAGCAGTGAAACTCTCCATGTGTGACCCATACATGGCCCCGTGGGGACATCCAGACCCAGACAAGACCCTGCAGGTCTGTAGGTCCAGGTGTAGATTCAGCAGGTATACCTGTACCTGGGGTCAAACAGAGGGAGACGTGAGCAGGCTGGACGAGCCTCCTTTCGGGACTAATGGAAAGGTGAGAAGTAAGTTCCTGTCTAGGGGAGGGGGCTCCAGCTGCCCCTTATTCCAAGACAGCCACCAGGCCCCAGAGTGCAGCCCTGCGGGGGCCGTGCTGCAGGTCTCAGTTATACTGTGACCGTGGCCACGTTGGCACCCGCTCCCAAGCTGGGCGCACGTGGAGTTTCACAAACAGAACTAGCCTTTCCCAGCTCTGCCCCTTGTTCGCATTCTCCACCAGTCTCTTCCTTTCCCCCAGGGCTGGAGGACAGATGGGAAGCAAAGGTCACTCGTGCACAGTGCCTAATTAAATCTTTACACGCCCCTCGTGTTTGGGCCTTGCCCAAGAAGGTCACAGCCATCCAATGTCTCCAGAACCAACAGGTGGCTCTCAGAGGCTGTAGGGGGGGAATCGACCGCAGGAAGTTCTCTCTCCTTCTGCCCTAGAGGGAGCCCCCACTTCAGGCTCATTGGTCCCTGAAAGTCAGGGGTAGGGGAGTGGACTTGGCCTTCAGTGTCAAGTCAAGTGTCAGGGAGGGAGCCTTCATCAGTCCCTCACCTCTCCTCCTGACGAGGTGCTGTGGGCTCCCCAGCATCAGCCACTTGCCCTCCTGGAGGAAGGAGAAGAGCCCCGCCATGTCCTCAGGTCCAGTCCCGGAACTGTTACCGACATCTGGTCTATGGTCCTGGCATGATCTTCATCCAGGAGCTGAGGCCTGCCTGGTGTGTCTGCCCTCCAGCCACCACTTGTTCTGGTCACAGTCCGCCTGGGCTCCGTGGACTGTGGGCTGTGCGTCTGTACGTATGCATTTGGTTGATGCTTCGAAGACTTAATGCAGATATTCACAATCCACTTACTGAGCTCTTACTACGTGCCAGGCTTCATGCTAGATGTTCCACATGCATCCTTTCTCTCTGAATCCTCATTGTCAGATGAGGAAACAGACTCAAAGAGAGGTTAGGTCACTTGTTCAAGGTCACACAGTTAGAAAGCATCAGAGTCTAGATTCACAGACTTCCCTGATGCCAAAGGCTGTGCTCTTACCCACTAAGCTATGCGTCACCTGGATGGACGTGAGGTCCCCCTCCTGACACTCAGTAAACAAGGTGTGCTGAGAACATGTGGAGAGCCAAGAGGTGGCCACCCTCAGGCCTCAGATGTCCACCTATGATCTCCTGTCCACCTGGGACTGTCCAGGGAGCCTCTCAGGAAAGCTGGAGCAGAGCCCAGGGCTGTCCAGACAGCTCAAGGAGGCTGCCAAGTCTCTGCTGAGTCAGCAACCCCCACCTACAGGCCGCCACCACGAGCTCACTGGGAGAACTAGCCCAATATTTCTCCCCAGCCCCTGCCCCCTCCAGCAAAGTGACCCTCTCTCACCTTCAGAGTGTTCCCTGCAGTACTCCCAGGCTCCCTTCCTCCTGTGGCCCCAGACCTGTATGGTTAGACTGGTCCAGCTTGTAAATCTCCCAGTTGGGCTTCTCTTTGGGGTCACGGCTTCAGATGCATCTCTGCATCTTGCCTGTACTTTTACATATCAAATGAAGACCGGAGTCTCCTCATCGCTCTTCTGGATGTCCCCCTACCCCCCCACCCCACCCCCCGCAACTTCTCCCTGCTCACCAGCTGCACAGGGCAGTGGGGGGCAGGGGGTGGTCTGGCGGAAACCAGCTTGTTTCTGAGGCTGGAAAACAGAACTGTAGGAAATTAGCAGGCTGAGAAATGTCTGCTCGGCTCGGCGTTTGTTTTGCGTCCTCAGTCTTTCTGCAGCTCCCCCTCCTGCCCCTGCCACCTCAGTCCAGCTTCCCCACCGCCATTCAGCGTGGGCGCCTGGGGCTTGGGGTTGTGTGTCTGGGGCTTTGCAGGAAGGTGCAGCTTGGGATGTGTGTGTGTGTGTGTGTGTGTGTGTGTGTGTGTGTGTGTGTGTGTGTTTAGGGATGGCAGACCTGCCCCTCCTTCCAAGGCAGCTTAGCCAGAAATGCCAGCGGCAGAGACAATTGTGCGGGTGGGGATGCTGAGCGAGGAGCCGGCGGAGCCCGAGGGCAGGCAGAGAAGCACCACACAAGAAATTGATTCCATTAAAAAGTAATCTTAAATTTAATAAAAGTTATGATTTGATTATAGCCACAGAACCTACAGGCAACTGGGAAAGGGGGGATGGGTTCTAGTGATGGATAAACAGAAAGGAAAAAAAAAACAAGAAGGGAAGGGGAGGGGAAGAGAGATGCTTAGGTTTAGATGGATGAGAGGATGGAAAGACCTGGGGGTGGAGAACGAGACCATTTTCTCTCCCTCAGATGGGAGGAAAAAAGCCTGTGGCTGGTTTCCAAAGAGGAGGCAAAGTGAGGAGTGAGTGAGGAGATTCAAGGAGCTCTCAGGAGACAGATCTGTCAGAGGAGGCTGTGCCGTGGAGGCAAGGCCCGGGAGAGGTGGATACAAAGGAGGGATGGCCCTGAGCCCAGGTAACTAGGTGAGGAACACAGAGTACCAACTGAGCAGTCAGGCAGGCCGTCCTAGGTCTGGATTCCAGGTCAGCCTCTTCTTAGCAGCGTGATTTAACCTTTCAGACCCTCAGTTTCCTCATCTGCTGAATGGGGCTATGGCGATCGATAGCTCGCACCTCACAAGGTGGTTGTGAGGATGAATGAAACTGCAGGTGCAGTATCTGGCATCTCCTTGGTGCCCAGCAAAGGGTAGTTCCCTTCTCATCCCTCCCCTGCTGGGGGCGGTCATTGCACCCCCGCTGCCCCATCCCATTTATTTACAAGCACTGGTCAATCCTACCCCTTTCTTTTATTCTTTTTGCAGCAGTGGTGACTAAGGGGCCTTCCTCTCCCACCTGCACACAAGGAGTTGGTCCTCCTGGGCAGAGTCTCATGCTTTGGCCTTAGCCCATCTCTCTACAGCATGAACAGGGCATGCGCAAAGTAGGGCGGCCACTCACTCTAGGACCCACTTCCCTTAGGGCTAAGGGACCATCTAGGGGACACATTTCCCTGCCCAATCCCCACCCCCACCTGCCTTTTCTCTTATGCTCTCATGCTTAGGCATAGAGCTGAAACTCTCCCAACCCCTGAGAAGTGTCCTTTGGGTGAGACTGCTCAGACCTAGCCCTCAGCCACCACAATCAGCTCCTATTATGCACAGCATTTGGCTCTCAGGCAAGCCTTCTGTTGCTTCCTTCCAACAAGTCTGAGCTCTGTCTCCAGGCCGGGCGGAGGGAGCCGGGGGCCTGCAGGGTCAGCACCAGCACCAGTGAGTGGGGCCTGGGCAGGAAGCCAGGACATCACTGGGAGATGCTAAGTGAGGCCAGAGCCAGAGAGCTCAGCTACCCTGAAGTCCAGGAACTGGAAACCAGGAAATATAGTCACGGTAACAGGAGTCTCCAGGGGACACAAGAAATCATTCTGGGGATAATGTGACCAGTTCTGCTCCGTCATCTCCGCCCCTTCCAGGCCATTTTTAGCAAAGTAGCTCCACCTGAATTCATTCTTGCCCTTTGGAATATTAAAGATGCCTGCTGGTTGGAGACACTGAGGAAGCAAGGACTGGTGGTATTAGTGTCTCCATTTTACTAATGAAGAAACTGAAGCCAGAAAGGGTAAGTTATTTCCCCCAGACCACACAGCTTGTAATAGATGGATCTGGAACTGAAAACCAAATGTTCAGATTCCAATTATGGCTCATTCTTACCAGGCCCCCACAGCCTCCCTGACCAAGCATCACTCATCATGACTATGTCTACCAGAGCCCTTGTCACCACGCCTGTCACCATGCTGCTCAGCTCCACCTCTTTGCCAAAGTCACCACACTGGTCCCCACTGAAGCAGCCTCTGGGCTCATGCACTCATCCTCTTCCAGGAAGGGCAGCCCAGTCTCGGAAACTCATGTCCCTGTCATCTGTAGAAGGAAGAAAATATAGCCCTGAAGTTCAGGGGAGGGCGCCTAGAGAGAGTGGAGCACAATGATCTGTAGCTAAGGGGCGCTCAGCATTGCCAGGGGTCTGACTGGGATGATGAACACAATCTGGCCATTACCCTGAAGGATGGCCACCCCCACCAACTTTCCAGATCCTTCGCAGAACCACCCTTCCCTTGAACTGAGATGGACACACCACCTGCCGGGCCGGGGTCTCCAGCAGGGCTGCCCTGCAGTTTTCCTTGTGCGTGCTGGCTCTCTAAGACAGACGCCTCGCTCTGCTGCCCAACCTCAGTCCTGTCTGCCGTATGTTTCTTGTTCTGTTCTCCTTGCAGAGAGCAGTCCAGCCACTCCCTGTGACAAAGTCCAGCCATCCTACTCTTTTTCTTGTGGAGGATTCCCTTCCTCCTCTGCAGAGACTGAGAACATGCAGGGCAGTGGCTAGGCTAAAGGGATCATTTGTGAAAGGTCCTCCAGTGGACGACCCCAAGGCTGTGTTCCCCAAAGCAGATCCTTATGCTTTCCTTGAAACAGTCCCCAGCCCTTTACGCTTTCCTTGAAATGGTCCCTAGCTCCAAGAACTGCTTAGGTGACCTTTAGAAGGAGTCACCGTGGAGTCTTGACTTCTGCATGACATTCACTAATAAAGCACCCTCCCCAGTCTCTCCCCAGAGCTGGCCTCCCATGATGAGTGCAGAAAGGGGTCCAGGCAGGGAAAGGGCGCTAACATTGGCCAAGAGCCTACTGTGCGCCAGGCCTGTGCCAGAGGCTTGACCTACAGGGTGCCATTTGGTCCTTGCAATAGCCTTCTGAGGCAGCTCTTATGATCCCCCACTTTGCATTGAAGGAAACAGAAGCTCAGATAGGCTAAGTGACTTATTCAAGGTCACACAGAAAGAAAATGACAGAGCCAGGATATGAACCTGAACATGCCTGACTTGAAAGCCCATGCTCTTTCCACCCCACTGTCTTTCATCTCTGGTTCAGTCCCAGGGAGGGCTCCTTCACAGGAAAAAGGTCTCCACTCCAACTTGGCAGTATCTTTCAAAATGAAAAATTCATACACACTTTGAGCCAGCAATGTCTCTTCTAGGAATGGATCCTCAAGAAACACTCACACATGTGCACAAACTGTTTTAGGTGTTGGCTACACAAAATGTATTAGATGTCCTTGTTTGCAACAGTAAAAAAACCCAGAAACAACCTAAATGTCCATCAATAAGGGAGTAGGTAAATAAACGGAATTACCATGTAGCTGTAAGAGAGGAAGGGGCAGACCTAAACTGGACCAGCATGGAAAGCTCTCTCAGACATAAAGTTAAGGGGGGAAATAACACCTTGAATATTGTATCTGTTTATACATATTAGATTTTATATATACATATATATTACATATAGGGTTTTTTTTAAGGCATTGATTGTTTCCTAGTGAGCGGATGTGGGAAAAGGTGAGGAAGGATCAAGAGGGACAGAACAGCTCTCGGATCAGGAACCAGACCCTACACCCTCTCTGTCTGTCTTTAGGGCCGTGTCTTCCCTCTCACTCCCGACATCAGCACTCCTGGGGCAAGGGAAGGGAATTTCTTATCAGCTCTGGGCATGACTTCCTGGAACCAACCCCATCCCCACCTGGCACCTCCCACAAGCAGGAGACTAGACCCAGCGTTGGTGGCCCCCAGGAGGTCATCTCGCCGCTAGGTTATAATCAATGGGGTTTCAATGCATCCAGTCCCTACAGGTGGGAGGGAAACTTGGGATCACCCTTTCCGTGTTGGAGTTTGTGCAACCTGGACTGTGTACGAGTCAAGTTTGTGACTTAGTTCCTCCTTCTGTCTCTCTTGTTTATCACTAAGTTTTGTATTCTGTGAGTCAGACGAAGGCTGAGGCCATCTGATAAGGAAGGGCAGGGGCAATGCTGAGTGCGTGTGACAAGCAGGGATTGGTTGAATGTTTTGTCTGTAAATATTCGTTTTGTTTATGTCATAAGAGCTGTTCATAGGGACGTCCGTTGTAACTGGGTGCTGACTGTCTGGATAGACTCCATCTGACTGTGCCTTCCTCCCCACCCCAAGGAGACCCACAGTGCAGACTCGGGGTTCAGATGGACTCTGTCGTTATGCAGACAGACAGCCTATGTAGCAGTAAAAAAGCTTTCACCCCACATCAGATTGGCCTGGAGAATCATCTTTAGCTGTGTTTTCTTTCCAATAAATTCTGGTATTCCTGCTTCACTGTCAAATGTCAGTCCAGTGATCCTAACGGACCAGCCCTCCCACACACACACTGCTTTCCCATCAGACTTAGTCCTCATCCATGCAACTGTCACTCTCTCGCTGGGTTGTCTTTCATGTCTCTTCATGTTCTCTAAGCTGACTTAGAAGCTCTTGGAAGCAAGTCCAGCTCAAACGGGCTCAAGCTTTTTTCCTCACATAAGTGAAAAATCCCAGGAATGGACTTCAGGCATAGCTGGATCTAGGTACTCAGATGATGTCATCTGGCATCTGTCTCTCTCCAACTCTTGGCTCTGCTCTCCTTTGTGTTAGCTTTACCCTCTGGTAGCCACTCCCCAAGTGGTTTAAGCAGCTCTGGGGTTAAACCTATCGATTGGCAAACCCAATGGAAAGAAAGAACTCCTTCTCCAATAGTTCAGCAAAAGGTCTAGTGCTAATCTTACTGGATCAACTTTAATTGAATCCTGTAGCCCAGGTATGGAAGGCACAGATGGGTCAGCTCTAGTCATGGGCCCAACGTGAGGTCTTGGGTAAGGTCAGGTAAAGTCAGCCCTTTCTAAACCACATGGACAGAGATAGGGAAGGGGTGGCTCCCTAGGGAAAATCTGGGAGTGCTCAGTAGCAGAAGGAAGATGGGAGAGTGGGATGGCAAATCAACATGACACTGACTTAGAAGAGATCTTCACTTCTCTAGGTCTCAGTTTTTTCTCGTGAAAAACCAGGCGTGCTGTCCAGATCTGATTCTCTGCTCTTGGACACTCAAAGCCTGGTTTGAGAGTGTCTTCTTTTCACAGCCTTGGGCAGCTGATCTAGGTTACAGCAACTCCCAGATCTTTTTATGTCACCACCATTCTCACCACCCCCTTCCCCATTTCTGCTCCCAGAGGAGTTGCCGTGGTACAGACCAGGAGGGGAGGGAGAAAAGAGAAAGGAGGAGATGGGATGGGAAAAGAAGAGAAGAGAAGGGCAACAGAGACAGAGAAAGGGAGGGAGGCAGGTGCTCATGAGCAAACTTCCAAGGCTGCGCTGGGCACCTCGGCCCCCTCCGCTCCCTGCCCACATCCCCCAGCCTGTGAGTGGTGCGTCATGGCTTAGCTATGCCAGCACCCTGGCCGGGCTGGGCTCCAAGCCCTGACTGCTTTGTCAGGGCATCATTATCCCTCTTCTGCAGCACTTGTCACCTGGAGGTTCTTTCTTCTCCTCTGGCACACACCAAACCTGCACACAGGTGCCTCTGTGTTCACCTCCTGCTGGGCCCTCGGCTCCTCCTAACTGCCACCTTCTCCAGGGTCCGCTCCACTGCTGCATGCTCAGTGCCTTTGCCCCTGTGGGTGCCGGCCCTGCCCCAGGCCCATTCCCCCCTCCTCTTGTCTCCCTCTGACTGGGTTCTCCACTCTGTCTAGAGAGGGCCAAGGCCTCTGCTCCAGGGAGCCTCCTTGTTCTCCCTGGGAGGACAAAGGTGGAAGAGGTTGGAGGACACGCAACCAGAGTTATGGGCAGATTCAGTCAACTGCTGACTCAGAAGGGAGCCCTCACCCAGTGTCCCGTCTGTGGTGCATCCACAGTCTTCTCCAGAGCTTCAGGTGCTGCTCCTTTACTGCTTGTCCCACACTTGACCAGTTATCCCATACTGAGACCCATTTTCCCGGGGGTCCCTTGTCTTTGTCTAGTTTTACAACT
Source organism: Equus asinus (assembly GCF_041296235.1). Classification (NCBI taxonomy): domain Eukaryota; kingdom Metazoa; phylum Chordata; class Mammalia; order Perissodactyla; family Equidae; genus Equus; species Equus asinus. The sequence continues at coordinate 38,262,950 of NC_091798.1, read as the reverse complement.
TTTACCTGGGTTTTAGGAGACAGAAAAGAACCTGAGATCTGCCTCCACTCACTGTGTAAAGTCTCTTCCCCTCTGGCCTCCTCAGCTGCTCCACAATGAAGAGGTTGAAACTAGATCAGGGATGTAAATGATGCCACCATTTACATGCACACCTGCCACCATTTCTAATTCAGCGCCCGTGGCAGACATTACTAATCAATAATGGCACTCTCTTCTCAGGACACACTCCAGGCAGTTGCTACTCATCATTCAGCATTAGCTCGTGACTTGAAACTTCTTTGTCACTCCTGGACTGGTTGATCTCTAAGGGCCCTTCCAACACTGACAGTCAAGGATTCTTTCAGCCTAGTTGAGTCAATATCACTTCACCCGTTTCCCATTTCTCCCTCCAGCTCGTCTTTAGGTCATCCCCATCCCTCCCTCTCTCCCATCTTGCTTTGTTTCTCAGTTCCTGCTGCTGAGTCCGTGTAAACCCTAGATGATGTCTGGGTCTCCAAGGTTCTGTTTACTGTCACTCAACTTCAGGCTCCTCGAAAGTTACATTTTCCAGGCAGTCACACTTACATATGTTGGGCGGTTCCGTGGCACTGGCTTGGGGGAGGGAGGCTGTGATAGAGGCACCAGAGACAGTCAGAGGAGGAGCAGGAGTGACGTGACCAGAGAAATATTAAGAAAGAGATAACGGAGCGGGCAGAGAGAGGGGCCAGAGTTAAATTTATGTATCAAGGCCATACTGATAGGAATGGGGAGGGGTAGTGTGAACAGAGTCTATCCTGGACCCCCAAGGTCACAGAGGCAGGGAGGATCAGGTAGGACCTAACAGCAAAGGACAAAGGGAACATATAAATTAGTAGCTCAGCTGACAAACATGAAAGGGGCCAAGGGATTCTTTGATGGGGAGGAGCGATCAAGAATTGCAATTATGAGGGGCCAGCTGGGTAGTACAGCGGTTAAGTTCATGCGCTCTGCTTCAGCTGCCCACAGTTCCCCGGTTCAGATCCTGGGTGTGGACCTATGCACCGTTTATCAAGCCACGCTTGGCAGGCATACCCATATAAAATAGAGGAACATTGGCCCTGAGATGTTAGCTCAGGGCCAATCTTCCTCAAAAAGAAAAAAAAAGAATTGCAATAATGAGATGGACTTGGGTTGGGTGGTTCATGTGCGCGAAAGCATCTACTAGTTATTGATCAGAAGAGTTTGGATCAGGAAGGTGAGTGCTGGCCAGCAGCCAATTAGAGGCTTAACGCCAAGCCTGGCCCGGGTTGCAGGATGTGTCTATCCCATCAGAGCTGCCTGGAGCAGTTTTAGAATTTCAGGAAATGCTGCCAACTTTGTCTGAAGGGCACGTGCACTTGAAAGACATGCACAAGGGCCAATCAGCAGGAGCAGAGTGACCACAAGAAAGCCACTTACCTACAGGCCTGGGTTCAAATCCCAGCTCAACTACACTACCCGTGAGACTTCGGCCTCAGTTTTCTCATCTGTAAAATGAGGATGAGTAGCATCTAATCTTAGGGTCGTTGCGAGTATTGAATAAAAACGTGTGTAAAGTGCTCAGGACGGTGTCAGGCTTGTGATTGATAATAAGCGGTAGCCAGTAAGCTTGTAATGCTAGCAGTATCATTTTCGTGGGTGACCCCTTTAATTCACACTGGATATATGCCAGGTGCTGGCCTGAGTGTCCCTTGTGTGACCAACTTTACTGGTGGGATTCTCCTAGGCACACCATCCAATTCCCATGGGATGGAAAAGTCCTGTCTAAACCGAAAAGGCTGTGATTCAAAACGCCTGCTCTTGGGTAGAGACTGTTTATCGTTCAGGAAAAGCTGGACAGCTCCCCTCGGGCCTGAGAGGAAGGGCTAATCCCTCCCTGGGATGCGAAAGCCAGGTGTGGGGAAGCGCACTAGGGCCCAGCGACAGGTTGGGAAGGGGCCTCAAGATGCCGACCAGAGGGCAGCTTCTCAAGTCGGTCTTTGTCTCCTTCACAGTCGTGCTACAGGGCGGGGCGGGCCCTGTCCAGGCTGCCAGCCCCACCTTCCCTGCCCTCCGAAGGAAATGGGAAGGCCAGCAGGGCTCTGCTGCTGCCTGTGAGGCTGCCTGGCTGGGGTTAGCAAGGGTCAGCCAGGCCTGTGGGCCGCAGCCTGGATGCCCATCAGCTGGGGACAAGGATCCAGGGATGAGGCTGATGGGGTAACTTCCCAGATCCTTGAAACGGCTCTCTATGCTGCTTTCTGAGGCTAGAACTTAGGGTGGTGGGAGTGGAAGGAGCCAGGGATCATCTGACCCCATGGGTGGTGCCCGTGTGTCTGCTGCGCTGTGCAGAGAGGAAGCCTAGGCCAGCAGGGGAAGAAACCCCAGCCTCCCACCACACTTCTGCTTCCAGGATGTGAGGGTGCCCACCTGAGCCTTGAGGCCACAGTCACTTTCAAGATGCGCCTTCAGCAGGGTGCCACACCCTTGGGCCACAGCACAGAGGCCAAGAGGAAAAGGCTTTGGAGTCACATAGACCTGAGTTCAAGTCCCAGCTTTGCCATTTACTAGTGTGACCTAGGGCCAGGGCCAGCTCTGTGAGCAACCTGCGCCTCAGCTTCCTCACCAATGAGTTAGGGATGATAAAAACGGGCTCTGACAGGATGAAGTGAGACATTTGATGCATGTGTGGTATTTAGCCCAGATCTGGCTCATAGTAAGTGCTTGAAAAATGTTAGCTATTATTCTTCTAATTAATTATTTCTATTGTCCGTGAGGTCCCAAATGTAGCGTGATTGAGCAGTTACACAAATTCCAGCCAGGAAGTCTGTAAGGCCAAGGTGGGAGTGAATCTTACCAAAGTGTGATTTGGTCCCAGTCCTTCTGCCACCCTGAGGAAGCAGCCCAGGCCAGTCACAGAGGCCACTGCAGAGCCCCCCTTTCCCATGGCCATCTGATCGCACTGCTGGGAAAGACAAGGGGATCTCAGATGATGCCGCTCCGGCACCCATTTGGCATAGTCCTGGCCAGGGTCCAGGAGGAGGCAGAGATGGGGAATCGATGTCTCTGAACAGCATTGCCCAAAGTGGCCGTCCGCCTACTCCTGGGAAACAGAGCAGAGGAAAGAGCCCAAACCTGCTGGAATTTCCCTGAATTCAGGGCTGGCCATGGGGAGAGGCAGCCCACCACTTCTCCAAGCAATTGCCAAGGAAGTAGGAGAGGAGGAGAGGAGGAATCGCTTACGACAACAGGCAGGGGAGGCTATGAGGAGACCCCAGACCCTCTTTGTCAGGGCTCACCCAGCAGAGTGCTCTCTCCTCCTGTGTGCATCATCCCGCTTCCAGGCCCCCCCTTCTCTTCAGGAACAGACTGCCTTCCCGTGTTTACCTGGGGGCGGGGGCTGCTGTGTCTGGATATTTCTCTGTACACAGGTCCTTCCTTGCCCCCCACCCGGCGGATGCCTGGGCTGGATTGTATATTTCCGGAGTTGCCTTCTTGAATCACAGGCTTTTATTTTTAGAAGATTACAAACGCCGGGGCTGGGAGGGGAGGCCTCGGGCCCAGAGCTGGGAAGGAGAAGCTCAGGGGTCTGAATATGGCGACTACGGGATGGAGCGGGGTTAGACACGAAGGGGAATAAGTGAGATGGTAGGAAAAGTGAGGTGAAGAGAAGAAGGGGGATCCCACTCTCCCAGCGCCCTGAGCAGGGATCAGTCTTTACCCCGCTGGGCTGGGGAGGGCGGGTGTGTGAAGGGGGACGGGTCAAGGGTCGCCTCTCCGGCATGTAGCAGCATCCCCAGGGAGGCTGAGGAGCCTGGGAAAGAGACTGAGAAAGTCACCCCTCCCCCTCCCCAGAGGCCTTTGGGACTGGGAGAGCAGCTTCCTGCACAGACAACTCCTCGGTCCCCCTCGGGCTGGCGACGTCTTAACCCTTCCGGTGCTGGTCTCAGGGAGAGCGGGGAGCAACACAGATGTACACACACGTTCTCGCGGGCGTGGCCCAAATGCTGTGTCCCACACAGGTGCGGGCCTTCCCCTTGCTGTCCTGCTCCGGTACCCTCATCCTCTAGTCCTGACCCAGAGCCCCAGATTGCCTGAAGCGGCAAGAATTCAGCTGCTTCTCTTCTCCCAGAGCACAGAGCCAGGGAAATGGGGCGCTTCCCCCAGGCGGGTAGACATAGCATTGTTCCTTCACGGGTGGTTGGTGAGAGGACATCAGACGCAACTTAGAGCTTGTCATAAGGGTTGGGAAGGACCCATCCCACGAGGAATGGGAGCCCCCTCCCCGCCCCGGGATGAGGGAGAAACTTGCCTTAAAGTCGGGAGACCTGGTTTGCCCCCTGTCTCTGTGTGACCTTGGCGAATTACTTAACTCTCTGGGCTTTAGACGCAGCCCTTGAAAAACACGAGGAAATCAGACCAGGGATGGTCTGGTGCCCTGAGGGACAGAACCTTTTCTTGGCCCTTCACTCCCTGGAGCCCCCTGACCAAGGCAGCCCCAAGTCCCCAGACACTGAACTTCAGGGCTTTCTTCTCCACCTGCTCCATGGAGGCAGGAAGCCCTTTGTTTTCCCCACCCCTGAACAATCGTGCCCAACAGAGCCGGCACCTCACACACCCGCTTCCGACAAGCTAGTAATAAACAAGTCAATAGATGAACCACCCACCATTGACTAAGGGATGGGATGCCTTTTTCCCTTTCATTTGTCTCCTCAAGAGCATTAGACTAGGAGTCAGGAAGACCTGGCCTGGCTTCAAGTTTGGACTGTTGTTACTCGCCAGCTGTGAGGCAGGCCACACTCCCCTCCAGGCCTTGACGTCTTTTATGTGTAAAGTAGGGGTTAGAAATAAAACATCTACCTTATGGACTCGTTGGCATAAATCCAAAGAGCCTTCGTAAACTCTAAAGCAAAAGTATTATATACAAAAGCAAGAAGTATTGCCATCAGTAATATTATTGTTAATCCCAGACTTAGTCCAGGGGTGGTGCCAAGTGTGGTGGTTTTGAGCCCGAGGTGTCTTGATAGCTGTGTGACCTTGGGTAGGTTTCTTAACTTCTCTAAGCCTCAGTTTTCTCATCTGCAAAATGGGGATTATAATCTCTCTGCGAATGAGAGAGCACACATAAATGGTCTGCCCGGTGCCGACCGCATGGCAAACACCATAAACGGTGGCTACTATTATTTTCATTCCCCCCATTAACTCCTCCAGCTGCTTCACCCCCACTGCCTACCTGGAGGAGGTGGTTACTTCACCCATACCTTCCTTGCCTGAGGACAGACATTCCCAGCCTCATTTGGATAAAAATGTATCTCGCAGAAGCTGCCTCCCTCACAGCCCTTACAGGAGGCAGAGCAGGAATGAGTGTTGCTGAGGGGAGGCCGGAGGATGTGGGCACTCTGAAGGACTGTGTGCCAGCTGGGGGCGAGGGATGGGGGTCAGAGGCTGTCCCAACAGCCCCCACCCGCCACCGGGGACCTCAGCCACTCCGCCTGCAGGACGGGCCTCATCGATGTTGGGAGCTGCTTATCAGGTTAGAGCCGAGCCGCTGTCTCGGGCTGTCTCTGCGCATTACCCGGCCCATCCGTCCCTGCTCTCCCGCGCGCCCTGCCTGCCCCCAGCTCTGCCTGCGCTAACTAGTTAATTGGATCTTGGCTAACCTGGTTATGGGCCAAGTCAGCCCAGCTCCTCTGCTTTCAGAAGCACAGTGGGGGCAGGGCAGATCGGCTGTGTATGTGTGAGTGAGCACGTGTGTCTGTGCGCAGGAGCCTGTCTTTGAGCCCTTGTTCCAATCCTTCCAGGATCCCCTGGGCCCATGGAGACCGCATCTTGGAACCGGAGGTGAGGCCAGAGCACCCTGATCCGCTGTGAGGGCACACGACCCCATTCCAAAACTCAGCTCTGCCACTAACGTAATCTCTATGACTTCGGAGTGGCTGAGCCTCAGCGTCCTCCTCTGTAAATCGTGTTATAAAATAATAAAATCTATCACCCAGGGTGGTTGTGAAGACTTAGAGAAACAGAACATCCCTTTCAGAGCCTGGCACCTAGTAGGCGCTCTGTGAATGATGACTGATCGCCATCATCATCCTCATTAGGCACCTTGGATTCCTGCCACTCCCCCCCTATCCTGGGCTGGAGGGTGGGAGAGAGCTCAGGGTGGGGGCGGGAGAGGCTTTCATTCACAGTTCCTTGCAGGTGTTTCCTGAGGCCGACTCCAATCTCCTCAATTGTTCCTTATGCAAATATTATGCTAATGATCACGTCAGCACACTCGTGTGCCTGGCTCCGGGAGGTGAAGGGTGGGCTGATTCCCCAGGTTCACTTTGGCTGGTCGGCCCCTTCTTCCCCCAAAGAGGAGCCAGTGTGGGTCCTCTGGCAACACCAGTCCTCAGGGCAGAGAGAGAGAGAGACCCCGAGGGAGAGAGAAACAAAGAAAGGCCCCCGTCTTGGTAGGAGATGGACAGCCTCATCATCGCCATAATCATCAACATCAAAAAGGCCTTTGGAAACGTCAGATTCTTCCCCGCCCTATGCTGGCTACTCTACAATTATAGAGGCTCAGCCAGGCCCTGGGGAGCTGGGGTGGGGGTGGGGGTGGGGGTGGGGGTGGGGGCGGGGATGGGGAGGAGTCAGAGGACCGGGAGAGGGAGAGTGAGGGTTTGCTAAAAGACAAGTGGCCATTCTCTGGTTCTTCTGGAGACCAGGGACCACGCTCGGACCTCTCCCAGCGCTGGCTCCCAATAAAGAGGGGAGACTGCGATTAAGAAAGTGCTGCCGAGTCGAGTCTGCCACAGGGCTGTCCTTGTCCTGCTCTGCTTTCACTTTCTGACCAGCTGTGTGACTTCACCTCTTTGTCTTGTTTCCCCAGCTATAAAATGGGCATAATAATTCCTGCAAGAATTAGATGAGATTTGCAGGCCTCAATGAAAGATGATCCTAACTGGCAAACAGAGTGACAGCGAAGGAAAAGCAAATGCCCACCTGCCCTGAGGCCCATCTGGGGGGTCAGACATAACTGGGCCCACTGCCTGGCATTGGATGTGTGATCAGTTTTCTGAACCAAGAGAAATAATAAAATCAAATGGTGTGTGCCCTCCCATACCAGGTGGGTTTGAGATTGGAGTCTCCACTGAACATTTAACCTGCCCCTTGAGTTAATGTTGGACAAGATTTACAGCTGAACCTTAGTCTTCTGGTGCTGTCCTCTGGATGGTGTAAAAGCAGAGACGGGAGGGGATGTGCAAACACAGCCCTGCAGGCACAAGGACAGCAGCAGTGAGGGGTGCTGATGAGGCCTGTGGGGAAGCAGCCTCTTCCCTTTGGGGAGCCTCCTGTGTTTTGCTGAGATGTCCAGGCCTGTAGGCAGCTCTGCCATGAGCCCTCCAGTCCCTAGAGAGGAGCTCCTGGAGCCTACCCCTCGAGAAATAGTAGGTGCTCAATAAATACAAATTGGATGGACTCGGGAAACAGCCAGAAAGACGCTGCCAAATAAATAACAAATTGTGCAAGCCGCAGGCCGCTGTAATTAGATCAAAGAGGATAGTCAGTTATAATATCAGACACGTGGCAGGGTTAACAGCAATTGAGGGTGGCTATAATGAAGAGAGAGTCACCTCCTGTGCCCTCAGGGCCTTCCCTCCTCATGATGGCCTTCTGAGGAGGGCTGAACAGCCCCAAATGCCCTCGCTGGCTCAGGATCCTCCTGCCTTTGTGGTGCCCAAGATGGTCTCTGTCTTGGTGCCCCTCAGTTAGGGCCGCTGCCTCCCTCCTACAACCCCACAGCCTTTATCTGCACTTCCATTATGATGCATATCGGTATGGAGCCCAATTAGAGTTCTTTATACTCAAGCCTTATCTCCTCTGTGGGCTTCTACACTCCCCAGGGCAGGATTTATCCTGTGCCCATTGCTGCATCCCCAGTGGTAGAAGCCAGCCCCTGTCCTGGAACGGATGCTTAATAAATGCATGTTGAAATAGAAAATTAGGGCGAAGGTGAGTTAGAGAGAAGGGAGAGAAAGACATAAGAGAGAGGGAGAACAGGCTAGCTCAAAGAAGGGAGAGACAGAGGAGAGGGGAAAAGGAGGAAGAAGAGGGAGGAAGGATGAGGGGAATAGCAAGGCGGCCAGGTCTGTTCTTTGGATCAGGGACACAAGCCTAGCCCTGCCTTTGGTGCTTATAGTCTGCTTGGACAGATGAGGTGGTCACACAAAGAGCCCTGCCCCTGTCCTTCTGCCCTGTGGCTGGCTCCTGTGTCCCCGGCCTGGACCTGCTCTCTCTGCCCTGTCAGCCCAGGCTCCCCTCATTCCCCGGCTCCCCTTGGCAACCCACCTCTGAAGAGGTGCCCCAGGGTGCCATCCAGGGGTTGGGGGCTGGGCAGGAACCACGCCAAGCCAGGGAGCACGGCCAGGAAGGAGTCAGCGAGGCAGATGCCGCCCCTCTCCTGCTGCCTTGATTAGAGAAATTGAGATGTTAATAATATTCTGAGATGCAAGGTGCTAATTAAAGTTAATTACTGTTTCCTTGTGAAGTAACCTCTCCTCATGTTTACCAGGAGCAAGGCTGCCAGCCGCTCCCCTGGCTCGTGCCAATCACAATGCCCGTGCTCAGTGTCCCCACATCCTCACAGGTGCCCTCAGCTGCCCCAGCCCAGGCAGGCACCACGATCTGAGGTTCCCAGGTCCTGCCTCTGGGTGTGGTACCAGACCAGCCCTGCTGAGGGGGCACATGGGCGGGAATGTCCTGTGGGGCTTGGGGATAGGACTAGTGGCCTCAGGGGCTGACATGCCTGTCCTCTGTCTCCTCCTCTCCTGCAGAGTCTTGCCCTGTCTCTTTCCAGTTCCCGGACCTGGAGCAAGTTACTTAACCTCTTAGAATCTCAGTTTTCTTATCTGTATATGGGGCCAATAATTCCTACCTTGTACAGTTGGTGTGAGGATCAGATGAGACACTGCCTGTAAAATGCTCAGCACAATCACGGAGCTGGAATTTAATAAGGTCTCAATTAAGGTTAACTGTGATTATTGTTGTCTTTGTTAATAATCCTCTCCCTCCCAAATCCCTCCTGTGTGGTCTGGCTGCAGGACTGGGGGTGGGTCATTTGAGCAGACACATGTCCTCTACACATACTGGAACACCACCCCAGGCACACTGCACACATAGTCCCACACCAACACACCTAGGAAGCACACACCATGCTTGTGGCGAGCCTCCTCCTCCCTGGCCCCCTGACACGTCCTCTTATGGTCCTGTCTCTGTTCTCAGCCTCACCAAGGGAAGTAGCGAGGAGAGGAAGCTGATAGAGCTCTCTCAGGAGTAGAGTTGTGCAAAGCCCAGAATATGTGTGTGTGTGTGTCTCCACTCTTGTGTTCCAGGCTTGGTAGGGCTTTAGGGGAGAGGCCACTCTCTTGGGATCCAAGTCGGGTTGCCATGACAACCACTGCAGGTGCGCACCTCCAATCTCCTCCGTTCCCCCAGCCACCCATAGCGACTCTGACCAATTCTGGGGGAGACACTATCTCTCCAATGGGAGTCTCCCCATCCCCACCCCAGGCTACCTCCCCTATCATTTTCCTGCCTTTTCAGGAAGCCCCTGGGCTGGGGAGAGGGCCAAGGGACAAGGTAGACCCCTGTGAGAGGATTCCTTCTTCAGTCTCGGCTTCCTCTGGGGGCTTAGTGCTAATGAGTTAATATTGCTGTCACCTCTGATTTGGGAGGATGGCGGCTTCCGAAGGGGCCTCCCTGGGTATAGCATGCGTAATCAAGGGTCATAACCCTCCTGCTGGTTTTGTGTACTGACCCCCACCCCCCTTCACGAGGATCCCTGGCTCTTTCTCTGAGGGCAGCACTGGCCAGCCCAGCCTGGGGCATTTCCTGTTTATGGGCTAGGAGGGCAAGGGAAGGGGAACTGAGGCTGAGCATCTGGCCCAGATTTGGGAATGAGGGTGGATCGGAGGGACATGAATGGCATCAGCAGGCCTTGGGAACCCCCATGGCTCAGCTGTTCCTGGCGGGTTTCTGCACTCCACTCACTCTGGCCCCAAACCCAAATTCTAAGCGTTAGCCTTGCTGAAGGCAGACTCTGTCCTTGGCTTGCTATTCCAAGCCCTGACCTCCTCCTGCCCAAAGCCCCTGCCTCCAGCCCCTCTGGGGGCCTGGATGCCTTCCCCCAAAGACCATGCCTCATGGATCAGTTCCATCTGCCTCCATCCCAGGCCCATCCTCACACCCACCTCTTCCCCAGTCTCCTTCTCATCTCCATTCCACCCACTCCACCCACCTTCCACACCTCCTTCCGTCTCCGCAGCCCTTCTCACCTACATCCCTACTCACCTTGGCCCGCCCTCCCTCTGCCTCCCTGTTCTTGCTCTGGCTGCAGAACCCCCAAGCAGATTTCCTCCTGTACATTCATTCATTCATTCAGCAGATATTTGGGGGGGGGCGGGGTGAGGAAGATTGGCCCTGTACCAACACCTGTTGCCAATCTTCCTCTTTTTGCTTGAGGAAGATTGTTCCTGAGCTAACATCCATGCCAATCTTCCTCTACTCGCGTGTGGGCTGCTGCCACAGCTTGGCTTGATGAGCAGTGTGTGGGTTCGCACCTGGGATCTGAACCTGTGAATCCCAGGCTGCCAAAGCAGAGCACATGGACCCAACCACCAAGCCACCAGGCAGGCCCCTCAGCAGACATTTTTGAGTGGTAGTAAATAAGTTAAACAAGATTCTTGCCCCCTGCGAGCTTTTATTCTAGTGGGAAGAGAGAAATTGAACGAGTAAACGAATAAATGAAATAATGATAGATTGGGATAAGGTCAAAGAAAAGGACAAAGGGGAGCTATGACAGAGATTACAGGGGGACCTTCTAATCCTCTACTTAGATCTGGAGTCAGGAAAAGGGTCATGGAGAACAGCCAACAGGGGCCACCTGGAGGCAGAGACTTGGCAAAGGCAGTCCCCCAGCTCATGTGTAAGCAGTGGACACAGAAGCCACTAGACCCTGCTGCTATCTGCCCGTTCCCCACCTGTTTTGATGGATACCTTCCTCCTCAGTCAACCATGACAGATAGAGACATAAAATCACGGAGACCTCCTCCCCGCCACCCCTCCCCTGCCCTGCTCCCAACCCATCAGCTTTTTCCAACTACTTGGTTCTCCTAACGGTGCTGAGGAGGAGAGGGGCAAGGGCACCACTCTAAGTGACCATGTCAAAATACAGCCTCAAACCTCAGCAAACTGCTACAGCTGCAAGAAAGAAAACATGCATGCGCCAAGAGAGTTAGGGAGGGATTCTGGCTGGGAAAGGGTTCACTGGGGGCAGTTTTCCGAGGGTGCAGTGCTTTGAGAGTTGGTGCACGTGCAGAGGGCACTGGGCATGTGGAACAGCTCCAAGCCACATAGAGTTGCAAGCACATTCACAAACACAGCTTGGGGACTTTGCCCCTCCCAGTGCTGCAGCCCCATGAAATATTTAGGCTTCTGGACGCTGCTCATCCCTTAGTGTTCCCCTCAGTAAGTACACTTCCCCTACATCATTTATGGCTGTCCCCTTTCCTCCTCTTCCAGGGCTGCAGAGGGAAAATCAGACTCCAGACTGGAGGAGGGTCTGTCCCAACTCCTTAGGCAGGGGGCAGGATCCATGCCTGACCTCCCACACAATACTCCCTCTACACAGAGACACCCACTGAGCAGCCTTGGGAGCAGGCAAAAGGGTGAGTCTAAGAACTGAGATGTAAGTTTTGGGCCAGAAGAATGAGACAGCAGAGGGACTGGCCCGGTGGCATAGTGGTTAAGTTCACATGCTCCACTTCGGCAGCCCGAGGTTTGCAGGTTTGGATCCTAGGTGCAGAACTATGCACTGCTCATCAAGGCATGCTATGGCAGCATCCCACATACAAAATATTAGCTCAGGGCCAATCTTCCTCACGAAAAAAATAAAATAAAATAGACATTAAAAAAAAGATTTTAAAGAAAAGAATGGAGAAGCAGAATAGTGAGGAGGTTTGGAAGATGCAGCTCTCCTGGTGCCTGAGGGGGCCCAGGTAAAGGAAAGGAGTCTGGGAGATGACAAAAGCCACCGTTTATTGAGCACTTACAATTTATGGTGCTAAGCAGTTTACATGCATTATTGTCTTAAATCCACAGAACAAATTTAGGATTTAGTATCCCCATTTCATAGCTGGAGAAACTGATGCTCAGAGAGGTTAAGTAAATTGTCTAAAGCAATCCAGACAGTCCAGCCGCAGAGGCCAAGCTCCATATACTCCAGAGAGGTGGATAGGCTTAGTTAGGGGTGGGAATAGAGATGTGTGTGTGTGGCAGGGGAGTCATGCCAGAGCAGTGTCTGCCCCATTCCCTCTTACTCCCAAAAGATGAGGCTACTCTCAATATCATCCCCTCCTCCACTCCAAAGGGGATCAGCCCCTGCTGGAACTCCTGAATAGTCACCTGTTTGTTAGACATTGTTGGCCAGAGACTAAGAGACCCTAAGGAAGGGGAAAAAGGAAGGTGAGGAGATAGAGAGAGAGCAGGAGAGTGAGGGAGAGCTAGAGAGAGAGACAGAGACAGGCAGAGACACTGGGGCAGAGCACAAAGCAGGTGAGTGTGAGGGAGCACTAGTGACAGCTGGACAGAGGGGTCAGAGTGACCTATAGCCTGGACAGTTATAGCCCAGCCCAGCCACTGGATGGTGATAGAATGGAGGGAAGGTGATAGAAGGAATTCCCACTCCCCACCCCCGACCCAGCTCTGTCTCCACCCACCTTCCCCCTCCGCACCCCAGCTCTCCTTCCCCTCCCCCACTGACTTCTCCGGAACAATTCTAATTAGACTAAGTGACTAAGAGGCGGTTTCAGCCTGAACAGCCAATTAGGCCGGGAGGAAGGGAAAGTAGCTCTCCCTAGTCCCCCACCCCCACTCACCTCCCTCTTGCCCGGACCAAGGATTCTTAGCTCAATACTCCAGACTGTCACTCAAGTTGCCCGGATCCTGCTCCTCCCTTATTGTCCCCTTTGCCCCCATTACCTGTGGCCAGACAGCCCCTAGACGGCTGCTTAGTCCCCACCTTGAGCCCCTCCATCCTCAGGCTCTGAGTCCATTCAAGTCTTCCTGTCAGGGGGTGCAAGGAAAGAGTGGGGGCCTCCTGGGGGGCCATCTTTCTGAGTCTCTTTATTTCTGATGTTTCTCCTCTCTCTGTCTCTCCCCCTCTCTCTCCTCTGGCACTTATTTCTAACATCCATGGACCAGGCCTACTGGTTGCCATGGAGACGCAGTGTGCAGCTGGATGGTGAGTGTGTGAGGGGAGCTGTGTGTGCTCTGCAGCACGGGTGGCTGTGTGTGAAACGCATCCATGTGTGAGGAAGCATTCTTTGGGGTCTTTCTAAAGTGAGACCCAGGCCAAGGGGGAGACTCCAAAAGACCCCAATGACCCTAAATCCCTTGGCCCTATTTATCTGGCACACATGGTTTCCCTCAGGCCTGCAGGTCAGATAATGAATTCTGTTCAGTCCAGGCTCTGGATTGGCAGACTCTGGAGGGGCCCCAACCTGCCCCTCCTGTCCAAGGAGAGGATTGGGAACCCCGGGAAAGGAACAGGAGCGGACAGAGACCTTTCCTGTATAGAACAGCTGGAGTGAAGATTAAGCTGTGCAGATGGGCCGCCTGATAAGAGGCCAGCAACTCCCTCCCGCCTCGCCTCTACCAACCCCACTCCCACTCCCGGGGCTGGGGGTGGGGAGGTCGGACCAGCAAGCCAGAAATTCCCCTCTGCTTCCATTTACTTCACCCAGTCTTTCTCCAGAAAGTTGGGGGATGTGAGACCTAGGTGCCTGCCCTCAGGAAGCTTAGCATCTCAGAGGAATCAGGCTAACTTCTCTATCATCTCCCATCTCAGGGCCTCAGCAGCTGCAGTTTTCCTATACCTGGACCGCTCTGTTCTGAGCTCTAAATCTTCAGGTTTCCTCAGAGAAGCTTCCGGGGCCACACTGAGTAAGGCAGCCCCTTCTCTCCCTTCCAGTTATCCTCCTTCATGTCCCACTGTTTGCCTCCTTCACAGCACTTTTACACAATCTATAATTATCTCATTTGTTTGTTTATTGTCTGTCTTCTCCAGTGGAAGGTAAGTTCCACCAGACAGGAGGAACCATGCCTGTCCAATTCAGTGCTGTAATGCCAGCACCTGGCACGGGGCCAGCCACATAGTAGTGTTAAATAGAGTGGACGAATGATTTCATTGAAGCCCCACAATAAGCCTTCGTGATGGTAACTATTATTATCCCCATTTCACAGATGAAGAAATCAAGGCTCAGCCACATGCCCAAGGTCACACCATTAGGGGCCCAGCCAGATTTCTAATGTAGGTCTCTGATTCCAGGTGTGATGGAAGGAGGTGGGGACCAGCTTTCCTAACCTACACTGCACCTGGCTCCTCTTCCCATCTGTCTGTGGGTGTCTCCACTCCCAACCCAGGCATCCCCAGAGAAACCTGGGCAGAGAAGGGAGGAGGATAGTTATAACTGTAAAGAATGTAAATCTGACCTTTTCTTTCAGAGGCTTAGAATCCCTCTATGGCTCCCTCTTTCCCTTTTTAGGCTGACTAGCAGGCCCTTCTCTTGGCCCCTGCCTTCCTCTCCAACTGCACCTGCCCTCCTGAACAGCCTCAGCTTCTCCTCCTCCACCTCCAGGCCCTTGCACACACTCCTAGCTCCACCTGCAAGGCTCACCCCTTCCTCAGTGGGCTAGTCCCCATCTGCCCTTTGAAACTTGGCTCTGGCACCACCCCTTCCACGAAGCCTTTTGGACTCCTGCTGGAGAAGACACCTCCTTTGGCTCTCCAGCTGGAATGTACACTCAGGGGAGGGCTGAACACACGATGTGGTCATTGTTCACCTGTCTGCCTTTCCCACAGAGACTGTGTGTCATTCTCAGGGTGTCCCAGTACCCTGTGTGGGCTGGCACAAGGGAGAGGCTCAGGAAATGTTTGTAGAATGAGTGAACCAACCAGGGGCCAGATTTAATACCCAAGTCCCTTGACCCCTGACATATTTCACAGGGCTTGACCTTAATAGGAAGAGCTTGTCAGCCCACCACTGTCTGGCCAAGTGAGGGGTGGGGGTGATGTGGGGCCCTCCTGCTGATTCAGCATCTCCTCTAATCAGGAAGTGAGGCCTCACGGTTAGGGGCCGGTCACCCTGGCCACTGGTAGAGGGGTTTGTAATTCTCTAACTGGAGGATTGGTGGGGTCACGGGGTTGCACACTGACCCTGGGGGGCTGACCTGAACCCTTGTGGATGCAGAAGGCCTTTGCCCTTCCTTTCCCTCTCCTCGCCCCCTACGCCCAACACTAGACTCGGCTACGCCCCATCAAAGCCTGATCTTGGCGATGTCTTCTTCTTCATGCCCCACCCCTATCCCCCAGCCCGTCTCCCACAGCAGATCCATCCACCTGTCTCCGAATGTAGCGTGGGGACCTGGGTGGGCGCCAGGCTCTGTGAAGCCCCACCTATGGGAATGGATGAAGGGGCGCCCGCGACCCGCGCCGTACCCGCGGTCGATCCAGGTTTACACGGAGGCTCATCCAGGATTAGTCTCTGCGCTCGGCTAATCCCAGCGGCTGAACCGACCCCGGGTCCGGGAGCCAGGCCCACGGGGCGCGGGTGGGGTAAGGGGCACGCAGGCCGAGCGGAACCGCGCGCGGGGGAGGGGCGCCCCGGGAGGCGGGGCAGGGAAACCTGCTGATCCGGTCTCTGTTCTTCGACCTCTCCGGAGCCGGGTGTTTACCCGGGAGCCGGACGGAGGAGGCCGGGGCCGCTCGGCCCGGAAGCTGGGGGGAGAGGAATGCAGTCGGAGACGGGGGCTGAGACCTTTTCGGGTCCTCTAAATCGACTTCCAACCCTCGTTCCTGAGCGTGGGAAGGAGCGACAGACAGACAGATGTCTCCCGCCCCTTCTCCCATCCAGTTCCGTGATTCGTGCTCGTTGCCAAACGAGGGGAGAGCGGGAATGGATACATGCCCCACAGAAGAAGGCAGCACACCGTTCCTCCCCTCCCCCCACCCCCAATCCCTAGCCTGTACCTCAGCTCCTGGTGGGGATGGGGTTGCCTGGAGCGGGTTGGGCCCAGCGGATCGGGGCGGGGGGCCACTTTGAAGTGTACAGAGAAGGTGGTCCTCAGTCTGCGTCCTCTAGCCTCCCACCCCCACCCCATTCCTGTGTGGCACCGATCCATCCCAGGGTGGGTCCCGGTCCCTCTTCTCCCGACCGCGTCCCCTGGTCCCCTCCAAGGCCTCTACCCCAGACTTAGCCCCCAATCTCCCCGGGACGCCGGCCCAAGGGCCCGGAAGAAGCGAAGTGGGGTCCGGTTTTCACACTTTTATTGTAAAGCTCGGGAATAATTACACGGGTCTTTCATTGACAGCTCAGCAAACAAACCGGAAACGAACCGAACCCGAGGGGGTAGGGGCGGTGCCTGCGCATGCTCGCGGCGAGGGGCGGGGGAGGGGGGGTCAGAGAAAGAGAAAGACAGAAAGAGACAGAAATCATTACAAATCAACGGGATTGTGCTCGCAGCGCCAGGGATGGGGTGGAGCGGGGGCGGAGCAGGGGCCCTTCCCGGGAGGAGCGAGGCGGTGGGAAGTGGCACGAACCAAGAGAAACACGACCCCAGTGCGGGCACCTGACGCGCCCAAAACCCCCCTCCCCGAACCCCACCCCCCAACACACGAGAGAGACACAGCCCCCCTCCCCACTCAGATTACCCGAGGAGACACAGTCTCCCGCTCCCCATGGGCAGACATACCCGCCCGGGAATCCCATGGGCGAGACACAGTCCCCCCCTCCCAGAGAAGTCCCGCGTGGAGATGCCCCCTAAGAGACTTTCTCATGGCCAACACAAGCCCTCCCAACACCAAGAGACCGCCCGCCCCCCAGGGAAGAAATGGCTCCAGAGGCCAGGCCCTCAGGAGAGAGAGGTATCCCAGAGCCCCTAGGAGAAAAGACAACTCAGAGCTGCCCAGTCTTCATCCCAAAGTGCAGGTCAGAGACATCCCCCGAGGAGATGCGGGAGGGCCAGAAACATCCCTTCCCAGACATGCTTCAGAGATAGCCCCCTTCCCTGGGAAGAGAGATGGCCCAAGACTGACATGCCTAAGTACCCCCAGGAATCCTGGGAGGAAAACAGGCTCCTCAGAGAGCCTGGGTAGGGGGGAGACATGCTCCCATGGTCCCCAGTGGGAATGCATGTCCCCCAGAGACTCCCAAGGGGAGAGATACGGCCTAAGGAGCCCCCAGAAGTGAGGGATACCCCCAGAGACCCTCCCACTGGGATGTGAGACACGCTTCAGGGACCCTAGGAGAGAAAATATGTCCCCAGATACCCTCCCCCTGCCAAGAGACATGCTCTGAAGTAGGGGGGTGGGGACCAATTAGGTCCCCTCTAGGAAGACACTGACTGGGTCAGGCTGGGTTTGAGGGGGGTCTCCTCTGGCCAAATGTCGCCTATTTGTACATAAAACTGTACGCGACACAAGGCATTGGGGAAAGGCTTCACAGACCTAGGACCAACACGGGTGGCCCCAGTGCTGTCACCCATCCCCTGCCCACCTTTGGTTTCACCTCTCGAGTGCCCAGGTGGTAACAGACTCAGTGCCCCGACCCCAACCAGGGGGCTAGGGGCTCTGTCTTTGCCTGTGGGAAGGGCTCCTCCTCTGTGCTTCTCAGCCCTCCCAGCCACCTGGGCCACCCCCTTCCTTCTGGCTTCTCCATTGTGCAAAATGCTCCTCTTCCCTTCCACTCAGTGCTCAGGGGTCTCCAAGACCAGGGCAGTGTGCCCAGGCCACCAGGGGCTTCTGGGGGGAGACCACTGACCCCAGGAATGCCTCCTGTCTGGACCACCCTCTCCACCAAGCAAATGGGCCTGATACAATCTTCTTGCCAGAATCCTGACCTCCAGGACCCAGGACAGTCCTCAAGACAACCGCCCCACCAGCTGGGCACCTCGTATTACCAGCTCCACCACTATTGCACCTGCCCCGTTTGTGCAGGGGGAAGGGGCTATCTCTTTAACAAGCCCCAGCCCACTTCCTGGGTCTCCCCCAGGGAAGGAGCCTTTGGCCAACCCCTAGACCTGGTTGCTGCCACCCCAGCCCACTCTACCCCCTGCCCTCCGTAGAAGGGCTGTGTATGCTGGGGCCACCAGCCTAACAATGCTCTCCTTCCTAGCACTGTTACCCTAAGGTAGGGGCGAGGAGCAGAGAATAGGGTGATTCTTCAGCCCCCTGGCTTTTCCGAGGTGGAGGTGGGGTCTCTGGGGTTATAGGAGTCAAGACCCCAGTAGCACAGCTCCCAAAGGCACCAGAAGACCCAGCAGCCTGTACCCACCCCTCCCACCCTTGGGCCACCCCCAAGCTTAGACTAAGTTAAGCAAGGGCCATACCCTGAGTCTCCAGCCTCCCAGCCTGGGCCCCTGGGGAGCTGGAGAGGTATGGGCCAAGGCAGTGGGGGTTTCTGGAAGGAAGAGGGACTGAGGCTTTGAGATGGCCACAGTGGGAGATGGGGGCTCTGCAGGATGCCCCTCACACCCTGGCCCCCTGAGGTGAAGAAAGGAATCCCACCTCATCATGGCTGACTGGGCTTCTCTGCCCCCAATCTCCCAACCCCCTCCCCCATGGGACCCCTGACCCTGGCAAAGGGAAGCCCAACTGGAAGAAGGGGGCCTGGAGCCCAGGGTGCCCTGAGGCAGCCCTTCCCACCCCCTGAGATCAAGGCAATGGTGGTTTTACAGGCTGACGGGTCAGTCATGGCAGGGGCTGGGAGATGGGGGGCAGGGAGGGGGCAGGAGGCAGGTCCCCCCTACTGGGGGCAGCAACCAGCCACCCCCTGAGCAAACCTTCCTGCTCCCAACTCACCCAACCAGGCCAGAGGCACAGTCATCCCACCCCTGTCCAGCTGCCCCCCACAGCCTCAGGGCCCCTCTGTGATGCTCATCTGGATGTGGGGGGCCAGCCTGAGCGGGGATCCCCCCCAGGGCACAGCGCAACAGTTCCAAAAAAATAGAGATTTGTATTTTTAAAAAAAATTAAATAAAAGCCCAGCTCTGCTGATAGGCGAATGTTACCCCCATCCCCACCCCCACCCACCCGTTGTTTCCCTGGCCTGCACCCCCATCCCGCCACGGCCCCAGGGGTATTTACAACATGGAACAATAGAGGCCTGGGGTAGGGGGCACTGCGGCAGGGAAAAGGGGGCACAGGGCAGGTTCCCCCCCCAGGGGTCCCCCAAGACAACACAACATCAACAAGAAAAGTTGCAAATCAGGCAGAAATGGGGACATCATTCCAAGGTCCTTATATACAGACACTGCATGACCAGCAGGGAAGGGGGGCCCGGATGGGACCAGGCATGGGCATATGGCAGGCAGGTGGGCCAGCCCAGGAGCAGTACGGGAAGACAGGCCTCCACCCCACTCCCACCCCCATCCCCACCCCACCTTTGGTAACAAAAGCCCTTCAGGAAGCCCCTGGTGGTCAAGAGTTTCCTCTGGGAGTACCCAGGGAGAGGGGCTCCCCAGTTCAGCCCTGCTTCAGGGCTGGAATAGGGGCATCCTATCCCCGCCCTGGTCGGCCATGCGGGAAACGATGGGTTAAAAGTGTGCTGCCCACTCTTGACTCCACCATCTGCCCAAGTGAGAGGGTGCTCCCTGAAAGTCGAGGGAAGGGAGCCTAGTCATGGTAGAGGAGCCCTCTTGGGCATCAGCTGAGAGGAGCCCCATAAAGGGAAAAAGGGACTCCTGGGGGCTGGGGGCTGAAAGAGGGAAGAGGACCTGGACCCTGCATGGGGGAAGGGCCAGCATGGTCATGAGGCCAGTACTCCCCCCCAACTCAGGGCCCTGGCCAGGAAGTCCATGCTGGGGGGGTCAGGAGTGGGGGCCCTGGAATGGGCCCATCTGGAGCTGACCGGTGGCTGGGGGAGAGGGTGGCCGCCGGCCAGAAGGGGGCTCACAGGTAGATCTCGCGCTTGGCCGTCTGGGCAGATGCCGGTGTGGCTGCGGGTGGGAAGTCCGAGGTCTGGGTCAGGGGGATTTCCTCCAAGGTGGCCGAGTCCTTGCAGGAATCATGGCTACTGTGGGAGAAGGCACTGTAGGAGGGCAGGAGGCGCACGGGGGCCGTTTTGGTGTTCCGGTCTTCCGGGGGGCTGGGGCTGCCGGCGCCCGCAGGCTCCTGCCCTCCTCGGTCCTGGTAAGGCACGAAGGTGGAGAGTTTGAGGGCGCTGCTCTTGGTCCGGCGGCTGGGAGACGACTGGCCAGGCATCCAGCACGTGTCAGAGTGGCCAAACTCGCTGCACTCCCGGGTACATGTGCCCGTCATGGCGACATCAGGCAAAGGGCGCAGGTCTGCAGGAGAGAGTGAGGACAGTGGTCAGGCAGGACAGCCTCCCGAAGCTCTGCTCCATGGCCTCCCACTGGTGCCTACACCCCGCCTCAGAACAGGGGTGCACGCCCCTCCATGCCCACTGAGCTCACAGGCACACATGCCCTTGCACCGTCCATCGCACACTTGCTCTCACACAGACACACACACACATACACACTCTCTACCTTAAATAGACACATTCCTTCCATCCTCACCCACCAAATCTGCCCTCAGACAGGTGCACAAACACACAACTCATCTTCACACTCCGTCATCTATCTCCAGACAGGCTCAAACATGCAATTCTGCCCTCAGGTAGGGGAGAGGAAACCCCTATCCTCATTTAAGGACGCAATCTCTCCTCTCACACACACACACACCCCTACCCTCAGATAGGTGCCAACACACAATTCTACACTGCGCATCTCTATCCTCAGACAAAGGTGGGCACATACCTTCCTCTGAAGCCCCTCAAGCCTCACCACGTTCCCAGCTGTCCTGGAACCCCGCCCCACCCCAGCACAGCAACACCCTGCTTTAAAGCCAGGGGAGCGGACAAGCTTCTATGTGGGGAGTTCACATAGAAGTACACACTCACACACCCACAAGCACACTCATGCAGCCCCTCCCCGCCTCACTGTGGCCCCCTACACCAACCACCATCCCTGGCCTTGCCCCGGCTCCCTGCCCAGAACACCCACGGGAACAGGAGTTGGCCGCCTGACATCAGCAGTAGCCGGTGTGGTTGCTGGGCAGCAGGGGGGTCTCCATGGGAACGGCTGGGCCATGAGCACTTCCTGTCGCAGTTGCCCCTATCCCGCCCTCGCTCGGGGACAGTACCAGGCGGTGACCCCCTCCCCGGAGGGACGTGACTGAGCAGCAGTGCTGGGACAGGGGCTCCCCTGGCACCACCCACCCTGCCTTGGCCTCCTGCCAGTGCAAGGTGAGGAGGGGACAGCTTTATTGTTAACCCTCAAAGCGCCGAGGCTCTTTGGTGCAGGGCAGAGCTGGGGGACCCAACATGGCACGGAGCAGAGTATGGGCACTGGGTGGGCGGGGCTGGGTGCTGGGCCAAGTCCCACAGACCCCAGACCCCAGACCCCAGAGCAGTTCCCACATACCTGGCACTCCACCTCAGGGCCTGCTCCGGCCAGCCGGCTCTGCGCGGGCACAAAAAGGACGAGACTAGCATGAGATCACACATGGAGGGGCAGGGCGGGGGCGGAGGGCACTCTGAGACCTAGAGCCTAGGATGTCTGACAAGGGCCCTGTGCCTGAGGAGTGGGGAGTGGAACTTTTCATCTTTTTTGGGGGGCGGGGGAGTTTGGGCTGAGGGAGGGGGCAAGACCCCAGGACAGCTCCAAGCTGGTGAGTCTCTCCACCCCAAGGGGAAGCTTATTCAGTCTGCCCCTCCGCAGGCCACCATGGATGCCTTCACACACGCACATGCACACGCATCACACACACAAACTGACAGCACACCCACCATCCACTCCCACGCTGAGCTCTGCTCCGGCCCAGACCGCCCTTCTGCCATCACCCTCCAGCCCCCTCCCACACAAGCCTTTCCCCTCCCCAGACCTGCCCGCTCCCTTTCCTCAGCCAAGCCCTCTGCTGCTCCTCCCCGCAAGGGACCATCATAGCCTTCTCTGAGCTGCTCATAGCATCCAGGGTCCCTCCCTTTTCTCAAGAGCCTCTCACCCCATTAAGGGACCCACATTACCTCAAGGTTCCCTCACTACTACCTGAGCCCCTGGGCACCCGTCCAGGGGCCCTGTGCCCAGGGAGGCAGTATGGTCTATGCTGGATGCAAGGGCTTTGGAGTCAGGGAGGCCTGGGGATGAGTCCCTCCCAGCTCTGTCTCTTCCTATGAATAACTTGGGGCAAGTGACTCAACCTCTCTGAGCCTCAGTTTCCTCCGCTATAAATTGGGCACAACAAAGTTCTCAGATCAGAGAGTAGTAGTGAGGATTAGATGAACGTGCCCCTGAAAGCACTCAGCACATGATTACTGCTGAACATACACCCAGAGCTCAGCACATGGAGGGTATTTCTAAGGTCTCGTCACCACTCCTGGGCTTTACTCCTTCCTGGGGTGTCCCGACCATGCTGACGCCCCTCACCGTTTTCAGGGTGCTCCATCTCTCCGATGCTGCCGTCGGGGGTGGTGCGCTCATAGTGATCCTCAGGCAGAGCCAGGGGCCCGAGTCGGGGCCCCGAGGATGACTTGCTGGATGGCGTCTCAGACTCCTCCAGACCACTGTCGTAGTAACTGTGCTGGGACGGGTCCTGCAGCTCCTGGGCCTGGCTGGTGGCGGAGAAGGTGACGCGGCGGTGAGGTAACTGCAGGGAGACTGAGTGTCAGTGCCGGCTTGCCAGCCTGCCCCGTGGGGCCACCACCACTCCAGGCCCCAGCCAGCCCCACACAGAGCCTCCAGCCCCCAGGCCTCAGCAGCAACCAAGAGGCCCAGCCCCCTGGCACAGCAGAATCCCCCAGAAAGCACAGATCCAGATAGAAGACTGCCCCTGAAGACTAGCACAGCTCCCAAGACAGCCAAGACCACACACTGCAAGTCCCAACATAGCACAGGCCCCAATGTTGTTAGAGCCCCCAGGCCACCACAGTTAGCCTAATCCTGTACAACCACTTGTACAGCACAGCTTCCCAAGACCGGCACAGCCTCCCTTTAATTCCAGAGCAGCCAACACCAGAATAGCATAATGCCACCCAACTCCCCTACTTCCAGCACAGCCTCTAAACACCAGCAGGCCTCCAATTTCTAGAACAGCTCCCTAGAAGCAGTATAGACTCCTAATTCCAAAACAGCTCACCAATACCGGAACCATCGTGTAATTTCCAAACAGCACCCCCTAAACTCCAGCTCCTCACCTGTCTCATTGCTCGTAACTTCCCATTGCCTCCATCCGAATGAGGTGCCAACCTCTTTCTGATCCTCTGTTCCTCAGCCCTGGCTTGTAATGCTGTAGGCAGCCTCAGGACTCCCTGCTGGTTCCCCTCCCACTCAGCCCGCCTGTCCCCACTTCATTCTCCTCCAGAGAGGCCTGGGAATGGAAAAAGATGGGAGGGAAGAAGGAAAGGGAGCCTGATAGCAAACCAGGGCACCTTGCGAGTGGGGAGGCAGAACAAGGGAAACCCCATCCTCCAGATGAGGAAATAGAGGGCAAGGCCCAGGAGGACCTGGGCAGAGGGGAAGGGGCCTGGCCTCCATCCTTCCAGGGCCTAGGAAGCCTGGCCTGTAATGGAGACTCGTTCTAGGAAATAGGAAGGAGATTCTGGGAGGGGCTGCTGGCTTGGTGGAGCCAGGACTTAGAAGCATAGACTGGAGGCTGCTGTGGGAGGAGTGGACCTGCAACAGGCTGCTCCCAGCCAGCATCCCTGCGAGCCTGCCATGGGTTAATGATCATCCCAGGAAGCTGGCAACCTCAGCTTGGCATTTGGCACAAGCAGCCAGTCACCCAAATACCCACCTAGGACTGACACGGGTTTTCCTGCCAACCAGAAATGAGGAGTTGTAGAGGGCGCCGACCCAGGGCCCCTGGAGGCCAGGGTGGGAGCAGCCCAGGCCCAGGGCCCTGCTGGTGAGTCTCCAGGCTCCCTCCAATCCTCTACGACTGCGAGTGCTGTTTTCACTCTAAATGTCTCAATAGGAGGTTATCAACATGGCTAGAGGAGGGAGTCCCAGGTTTGCAGACCCACCCTTCTGGTACCCCCATACCATCTCCACCCCACTGAAGGCAGCTGGGGTGGGGGAGACTGTCAGGACAAGGAGCTTTGGAGCTGACGGGAAAACAGCCCAGAAGTGCCTTCCCACCTTGGCTCCCCTCATCTTCAGGAATAGGAAACCCTTCTTGGGATCCATGTTGTAATCCAAAACACTGAAGGGTCGAGATGATGACAGACAAGGTCCCCAAAATTGACCTGGACATTGGGGCCTGGGAGGTTATGAAGGAGCACCGTCCACCTGGTGTTGGACTGAACAGGCTCCAGGAGGGGTCTAGGGGCACAGGGCAGTCTGGTGGCCAGGTACTTCTCTTTGCAATTTTCTTTCAAGACGTTAGCCAGCAGCCTTCCCTCCCTGCAGAACCCACACCCGGTAATCAAGGCTTCAGGCCTGCCTACTAGGCATGTCACTTGGTCTCTTGTCCTGTGATTCTTTTCTGTAAAATGGAGGGTTGGGTTATATGCAACACTAAACATTCCCTATAATTCTATGACTATCAAATCTTAAAAAGCCCAGATCCAAAATCTCTCTCAAACTCTAGTCCTGAAGTTCTAGATACTTGATGGATATTTCCAATTGGCTGTCCCGACTGGCCCTTCAGATTCAACATGTCTGAAACCAATTCTTTTTCTTCCATCAGCTTCTGCATTGGCAGTGATCTCATCACTATCCCCTTGCCCAGACTCAGAAGGATAATGTCTGCCTGTTAATCCTGGTAGCTCTCCCCTCATTCCCCATCCCTACCCCTTATGCCATTATCCCTTGAGTCCTTTGGGTCTTTTCTCCCCAAGCTCAGCCAAATCCATCCATCTGTCATCCCCACTGCCACCATCTTAGTTCAGACCTTAGAGTTTCAACCCCGTGCCTTCACCTCTATCCTCTTTAACTCCACTATAACGTCCAGTGAACTTTCTAAAACTCAGTTCATCCAAAGCTCATGAGATTTCAGGGGATCCTATTTCCTCTTAAAGAACTTTTTACAAGGTATTTATGTCACCTACAACCTGGTTCTTCCAGTGTCATCTCTCAGCTCTCTCCTGCGCTCTCCACTCCAACTAAAATAGTCCCCTTTCTGCCCCCTCCCTGCCTCCAGTGTGGTCATGCTCACTTCTACCTCAGGAGTTGGCTCACATGGTGAACCTCCTGCCCAACTCCTGCTCATCATTGAAGAGCTGGCTCAAGTTTCACATTCTCCTTGCACGGCCTGTGCAGGGTTTCCCATACTATCTATGCTCCTCAAAGAAAAAGAGGGGACACTATGGTCAAATAAATTTGGAAAACCCAGAGTTCCACAACATTTAACAGTGCCCCCCTTTCTTGCAGGCTTTGCAGAGCCTTTAACAGGCTGATGTGACAGTGGATCTCCTACTACCAAGAGTAACTTCGTCATGGAACCCTTTTTTATAGCGTAAATGGATAACAGCAGACTCTGGAAATCACATTTCCTGATGCTTTGTGTTTGAATTCTGATTCCATCACTAACTAGTTTTCACCTCTGTAAAATGAGCATCATAATGACCTGTGTCACTTAGAGTTATGAGCGTTGAATGAGCTAATTCATATAAAGTGCTTAGCATGGTACGTTGTACCTAGTATGTGCTCAAAAAAAATAGAAGCATGTACTGTAGTAACAGAAGTAGTAATGGAACAAACTGGGAAAAGCTTTACTCTGACACTTTTCACTCAACACTTGAGACTCTCAATTGCCTCATCTTTTCACTTGTATATCTTGAACATATATGACCATTTTCCCTCATGGTCTAGTACCATGCTGAGCACACAGTAGGAACTTGGCCTATGTGTTTTGATGATGACAATGGTGCTGTGGTTTGGTTGTATCTGAACGTTGGGAGAAGGTGTTCAATGTGGCTCCATGGACGGCCTGGATTGGAGCCAAGTAAGGGATAATCCCTCAGACCTTGGGAAAGAAAAAGAGATGAAGGAGCTAAAAGAATAGAATAGGTGGCACTAGCGAGGATAGGAACAAAAGAGAAAGAATGGTTGGTCAGCAGTTGCTGGAGGTCACCCTAGAGATGCTTATTTGTTTGGGAGAAATGAGATGAAACTAGATTTCATGTCCCCATGCCCCCAGTCCTCCAAAGCCCTCATGAGTTTTTACTTTGGGGGTACCCCCAGGGCACTGGGAGGTTTGTGGACAGAATCAGAGTAGACAGCTGGCGCCTTGGACCTCCTGGGAGTGTCTCAAGCCTCTTCAGTCGCCATGGAGACAGGCTGCCTCTGGACTCAAGAGACTCCCACAGGACCTAAGGCCCCTCACCCAGACTTTAGCCTCCCTCCCCTCAGGCACAGTCAGAGATAGGGCAGACCCAGGAGAGCAAGAAGTGAGAGATGGAGAGAGAGTGAGTGAGAGCCAGCAGCCAGAGCAAGGAGCTGAAGGAAGGGAACGGAGGGGGCAGGGCTGGGACACCTCAGCCCCAGGCAGCAGGGAGCACCCTAAGAGTGGGGAAGCAGAGTAGGTCAATCCAAAGAATTTAAGGATTCCTTCCTTTCTCCCTTGACCCGCCCTTCCGTAGCCCGGGCTGGTGATCATGATGGGGAGACACAGGCCAGAGGCAGCTAATTGCTGGGCTTTGAAGTGTTAGGATGAAGAGGCTGGGGAAGGGACTTGGGAAAATCTTGCCCTGAGGGAAGGTGGCTAGTATAATTAAGAGGTTCTCTGCCTTCACCTGAGGCAGGCAAGCTGCACTCCACACCTACAGGTGCTCTGGTCTGAGCTCTGTCAGGGGCTGCTCAATGTGGTCAGATGGGAAAGGTCAAGTCTCAGCCAGTGGAGAAAGGGCAGGACTTGGGTGCACCCCCACCTGCCCTCTCTTGGTGAAGGGTGTCATTCCTAGGGAGAAGGCCTCACAAACATTAGGTGAGGGGACATGTTGCCAGACATCTCCATTGGAAGGCTGCTCAGAAGGGCACTTTTCCCTGACATGGACATGGACTTGGGGGAGGATGGAGAGATGGTAAATTAAGATAGGGGTGGGGTCGAGGGGCAGGTCTAGGATGTGGGAAGGGGCAAAGAGAAGGGATGGGGAAATTGAGTCAGGACCTAAGGACAAAGGGCTGTTTCCAGTCTCTCTCACTCCTTCTCTCAGTTCCAGGAAAATAAGAAACCAAAACTCCAAAAATAGAGAACTTTATTGTCAGGAATAAGTATTTGGGACTGGGGAAGGGGAGCAAGGGCCCAGCCCCAGGAGCCTGGGGTGGGAAAGAGGGTGACACACAGTACACACAGAAGGCACAAATGGGGAGGCCACCCCCCCGACAGAGTCCCCACCCAGTTGCCCACTAGGACCCCAGGTCTCCCTCTTTCTCCTTCAGAAAAGCACCCACGGCTGGTCTCAGATAGAGACTCAGGTTGGAGTAGATTTCTCCTCCACCTTCCTCTCCCCTTCTGCCTCTAACCCCTCTGCTCACCTGTCCATCAGCCCCCACCTGCAAGACCCAGCAGCTGGTCCAGTGTCCCAGGATTTAACAAGTCACAGGCCTCTCCCAGCGGGGAGGAGGCAGAGAGGAGACCACAGAGCACACCCTTCCTCAACTTTCCCTCAACCTGGTTGAGGCAGCAGGGTCATTACCAAGGCCTCAGCATCCCCAGATCTTTGGTCCCACCTCCCACCCTGGCTTGGGCTGGCCCCGCCATGGGCTGATGAGTTCACAGGCTGACACACCTGCTCTGTCACTCCCACACCTCGGTCCAAATGGCCCCATGGTAGGGGTGGGGCAGGGGCCGGGGCGTGCTGAGCCGCAAGGGCTGGCCTACCTGCTTGCTGGGGTATTTGGGGGGGTTGGTGCGGTAGCTGTAGTCGGAGTACTGCTCAGAGCCCGTGGACGTGGTGTCCCCAGTGCCCACGAATGTGTTTGCAGGCGGCAGGTCCTGCACCACCTGGTGCTTCTTGGAGGCCGAGGGTGACTGGGGCTGCAGCTGGATGGAAGGCAGTGGGGAGTTAGAGCGGTAGTGGCGGCCCAGGTCAGGGCTGCCTGGTGGGTAGTTGAGGGGCAGATGGATGCGGGGGCTGTCCCCAGGGGCATCGCTCATCAGGTTGAACTTGAGGGACTTCTGCAGCCCGGCCTCATCCTCATCCTCCACGGGCTTCACAGGCTTTGGAGACTTGCTCTTCTTGCCCTTGCCTTTGTTTCCCTTGGAGGCTTTGCTGCTGGGCTTGGGGGCATACAGGTCCTTGGTTTCCTTCTTCCCAGCCTGGTAGCCACTCTTGGCCTCCCGCTGCCGGCAGTAGCGCACGAGCACTGCCAGGGCAATGAGCAAGGCCACGGCCACAACACCAGCCACCACACCAAAGAGGATATTGCCACGCTGCTTGGAACGCTCGTATTCTGGATCCCCAGCAATGTCGATGTCCAGTGGTGTGTCCAGGCTGTGGCCCAGCAGGGTCTCCAGCAGTGTGCGGTTGGCCAGGGTCTCGTTGACATAAAGGTGCACCAAGGCTGTGCCATAGCGTGGGGGCTTGCCACGGTCACTGACCTTCACCACTAGGCGGTGCAGCCCATGGTGGCGACGCTCAATCTCCTTCTCCAGGGTGATGGCACCTGAATGTGACCCAATCTGGAAGAGTCCATAAGGGTTGCCACCAGCGATGCTGTAGGTCAGTTCGGCATTGACACCAGAGTCAATGTCCTCAGCTGTCACTTGGCTGACTGTTTCACCAAGACGTGTCTGGGGGGTTAGCAGACGGTGGGAAGTGTTGGAAGGGGCAGTGATGAAAGGTGCATTGTCATTCTCATCCAGCACATTGATGGTGACACCAACGTAAGCTGAGCGAGGTGGGACGCCACCATCCACTGCCTTCAGCTGGAAGGTATAAGTGCTCTGCTGCTCCCGGTCAAAGCTCAGGCTAGAGAGGATGGTGCCCGTGCCATTCTGGATAACAAAGTCACCGTTGTCCTGCTCCACCGTGAGCTGCACCCGGGCATTCTCCCCCTTGTCCCCATCAATGACTGTTACCATGCCCACAGGACTCAGCGCTGGCATGTTCTCCATCACTGAGAAGTTGTAGCCACTCAGCATAAATTTGGGGTCATTGTCATTGCAGTCCAGCACATTGACGAGGACAGTGGCTGTGCCCTGGAGGCTGGGGCTGCCCCGGTCGGCTGCCACCACCTTCAACTCATAGCTGTCCCGCTGTTCCCGATCAAGGGATGTCTTCACCCGGATCTCTCCTGTCTCAGGTGAGATGGTGAAGAGGCCCTTGGCAGCTGGCTCAGGCTCCAGAGAGTAAACCAGCTCAGCATTGGAGCCCGAGTCGGCATCACTCGCAGTGACCTCAGCGACCACTTCACCTGGCTTATTGTTTTCTGGGAAGGCGACCTCAGTGATGCTCTGGGTGAAGACGGGTGCATTGTCATTAACATCTACCACCTGTACCTTGAGGGAGTTGGTGCTAGAGAGTGGGGGGTTGCCGGAGTCCACAGCCACAATCTCAATGGTGTAGTCTTTGACCTTCTCGTAGTCAAGTGGGGTGGTGGTCTGAAGGAAGTACTTCTTCTTGCTGTCGCTTCCTGTCTCACTGGCCTGGCGTAGCTGGAAGGGCACATCACCAGCAACTACACAGGTGACAGCTGCATTCTCTCCCTCATCTCGGTCAGATACCTGCACCAGGGCCACAGCTGTCTCCTCTGCTACATCCTCTGAGATGTTAGCCATCCCGTCTTGATGGGTCACCAACCCGATGCCCCTGATCTCAATGGTGGGGGCGTTGTCATTCATGTCCTTCACAGTCACCACCACCTGGGCACGGGCACTCTTGGGGTTGGTGCCTCGGTCCTTGGCAAGCACTGAGAAGCGCAGGGTACTTAGGTCTTCACGGTCCACGGGGCCCTGCACAGTGATAAGCCCAGTGTTCCTGTCCAGTCGCAGAAGACGCCTCACAACTTCAGGTGCCTGGTGGAATGTGTAGTCAATCTCTGCATTGGCACCTTGGTCCGAGTCATTGGCCTTCACCTATAGGGCAGGGGAGGAAAATAGGGATTGGTTAGTCTGGGGATAGCAAAATAAGGGACGCATATGCTGCCTTTCCAACGAGCATGGCAGACGCGACTAATCTAACACGGTACCCTTTCCAAAAGCAGCACAGGTACTGCCCTTTCCCCAGTCCTGACACTGTGGCAGAGATTACCCATCTATTTCCCTGAGATGAGACAGGGCAGAATTAAGCTCTACTTATTATTCGTGTACTAGTCTGCCCAAATAGGCAGATCGAGATCCAACTAGCAACTAGGGCAGCCCTTCCACCCAACTGAACCGGCCTTCAACCCCTCTGAAGAGCTGGAAAGGTGTGAGTGGTAGAGATGGTGTGTATGCATATGTGGATGATATGCATGCATGTACACACACGGGAACGATTGTGTGATTATGTGAGAAGGTATATTTGTTTGTACACATGTGTGTTTGCACGTGAGGGGAGACTCACATGCCCACCTGGAGGCCACAGGTGAGGGGATTTCTTTTGAAAGCAGCCAGGTAGGGATGTGGGTCAGAGGGAGCCCGCCAGGCCACTGCTCTGTCAAACAGAGCAAACCGGGGAAACCTGTTTTAGCAGCTCCTTCCCCTCCCAGCTGGGCTGGCGCTGGCTAGGCACCAACTTGAGGAATCCGGCCGAGCCTGCAGCCAGGAGGGAGGGGTTGGTGTAGGCCACAGAGCCTGCTGGCAGCGGGCTGGGCTCCCAGCATCAAACAATGAACTGTCTGTCCCTTTGCAGTGGGCACGCCCTCCCACGCCAATGCCGACGCACACTCAGCCCAACTCTATACAAACATGGGTGGTAATGGGGCAACAAGAAGCAGGTGGGAATGGCCGTGAGGTACTACTGGTCAGGGAGAAAATGAGCGTTGGAATTACATCACAGCCAGATGGAATATGATGGCAGTAGGGGTGGGGGTGGGGTTTGGGGGGGAGGATGAGACAGGCACAACTTGGCAGAGTCTCTGCA
The DNA here is from genome assembly GCF_041296235.1 of Equus asinus. Lineage (NCBI taxonomy): Eukaryota > Metazoa > Chordata > Mammalia > Perissodactyla > Equidae > Equus > Equus asinus. The sequence goes on along the minus strand of NC_091798.1, from coordinate 38,231,874 downwards.
GAGCAAAGCAGGAGAGTCCTGGGTTCAAATCCCAGCTCCACCACTTCCCAACTAACTATGTGGCTTCAGGCCAAGTATTTAACCTCCTCAACCCTCAGTCTATAAATGTGTAAAATGGGGATAATAAGAGAACCTATTTCACAGGGTTGTGGTGAGGATTAAATGGGATAATACATGTAAAAGTGCTTAACACTGCCTGGCACATGGCCAGTGCTCCCTAAATAGCATTTACCCCTCTTTGTGTCTGTCTATCCATCCATCCTCCTATCTGTCCATCCCTGAAAATCAGTGCTGGGCACCGCACCTAGTGGGCCTTCCAGCCACTGCTAGTCTCCTCTCCTTCCTGCCAGGACTTTTTCGACAGTGGAGATACCTGGGTAGAGGTTCCCAGCTACCCTGGGCTCTGCTCCCCGCTGTGGGAGCCCAACTCTAACAGTTTCCCTTGCCCCACCCCCACCTTCAGTCTAACTATGTGTCACTGACTTTTTCATTATGATTCCCACCGTCTCCCTGTCTCCAGATTGGTCACCCAGCTTCTTATCTGTCTCTCTTGCCATCTTACCTCCCTTCGTCTCTGTCTATGACTTGACTTCTGTCTCTGCCTCCCTCTCATCCTTGCTCAGTTCCTTCTGTCTCTTTTCCACTGCTGCTTCTCTCCCATCCTCTTTTCTACCCTGTCGCCTCTAGCCTCTTCTCTGCCCCACTCTCCTGCTTCATCGCCCTAGGAGGTGTTGTAGCCACTACACACATAGGCTCTGAAGCCAGACTGTTGGACATGGCCAAGGTGTGACCTGAATACATCGGCTAGGTGCTATCAGGTAAGTTCTTAATCTCTATGGGCTCAGTTTCCCATTTGTAAAATGGGGATAATGCTTACCTTGTACTGTGGGGATTAAATGATATAATACACATTATGTGTTTAGAACAGTACCTGACACCTAGGCTATTATTATTCGCCATCCCCGACTGTCTGTCTCCCTGTTCTTTCTCAGTCTCTCTCCTATAGGTTCCAGTCCACCAGCCTCTAAATAAAAAGACTGAAACTCCTCCCCACGCTTCACTTCAGTTTTGAGGGTACAGGACGAAGGGTTTCTTAGGAGGGGTAACGGTGTGCAGGCCAGGCTGAGCCCTCCTCATCTCCCTCGCATCTAAGATAGCCAGCTTCAGCCCACGGGGAAGGAGAAAGGAGCTGGGGCTGGCAGGAGGCCAGGGCCAAGATGACAGTGGGAGATACGCCCACCCGTCTGCAAGGACGCTATCTTTGCTCCCTCCCAGGCTCTGGCCCCACCAAGCGGCCCAGCCCCTGGGGCAGTTCCCATGGAGAGGGGTGCTGAGAACTTCAACAGAGGCAACCAACTCCCCCGTGCCAAGCACCCCACACCCATGGCACCCCATGTCTAGGGGAGGAAGCAGGTGTACAGACATCTGAGTACAGTTTTCTAGAACTCTGAGGACTCACCTGGCTAAAATGGTCTCATTTGACTTTGTCAGGGAGGGGCAAAGTAAGGCTCTGTCCTCCAGCTTCAGTAAAATCTCATCTGGTAAAGGGCCCCTGGTTAGGAAGATATTCTCATCTCTAGAGAGATTCTACTTGGACAAAAGGTGATTCTCTTGTTCCAACTCGGCTCACTTGGCTGGGGAGGAGGGTATCACTTTGACTTGGGAGGGGGTTTCTCTTCTCAGCGGTTTCTCCAACTTGAGTCTGATTTGGGGATGGGGGATTACTGTTCATATGCTATGTCACTGTCACCTAAGTAGCTTGATAGAGGGAAATATCTATGATATTGATAGAGGAAATGACCAGCTGGGGTGGGCTGGGGCTTGTGGGAAGATCTCACCAGGCTGGGGATGGGGAGAAGAGGTCTTACTATAGGATCCTGGCAATTTCGCCTCTAAGTGAAGGGAACTCTCACCATGTTGGGGTGGGCTCCCATTTCTAAAGGTGTGTCACCCTGACAGTTAGATGGAGGGGCCTCTTACCTGGATGACCGAGTGGCCTATGGGGCTGTTCTCAGACAGCTCGGCCTCATAGGAGGGCCGCTCGAACTTGGGGGCGTTGTCATTGGTGTCGAGCACAGTGACTCGCAGCAGGGCACTGCTGGCGCGTGGGGGGCTGCCACCATCCTGCACCTTGATGGTGAGGTCATAGGAGTCCCAGCGCTCCCGGTCCAGGTTGCCCATCACGATGAGCTGCGGCTGCTTCCCCTCCTGGTCCTCTGCCACCTGCAGCCCAAATAGTTCCTGGGCCTCAGGCCCGGCCTGCAGCTCATAGGTCGCCACACCATTGGGGCCAGCATCACGGTCCGAAGCCACAGGGATGGAGAAGAGTGAGCCAATGTTGGTGTTCTCAGGGATGGGCAGCGTGATGACTGGCGAGGCGAAGTTGGGTGTGTTGTCGTTGATGTCCTGTACCTCTATCTGGCCCTCTAGCAGCCGGGGACTGCCATTCTGCACGAGGTCCGTGATAGACACCTCAAACTCCAGGATGCAGGGCTCACCAGGGAGCTGGTTCTGGCACTCACGGAGCCCCTCACGGTCTATAGAGGTCTCGGTGGTGAAGATGTCGCCTGTCTTGCCATCTACCCGCAAGTATGGAGAGCCTACCTCTAGTTTGTACAGGTGGCCCACATCTGGAAAACCGTAGTCGGCTGCGAGGCTCCCAATGAGGGTGTTGGGCGGCTGTTCCTCCGGCACCTTGTACACCACCCGAGTGGCATGGCCTGGTGATGGAGCCAGCAGGAGCAGCAGTGCCAGCAGAAAGGGGGACAGCAGCAACCGTTGCCCCCTGGGGCCTGGGCTGGGCCTCAGGGGCCCCATCCTGGCAAGCTCCAGAATCAGAAGGGCTGCAAGGGGAAGAGGCAAAACAGGCAGTCAGCCGAGAGGAGGAATTTGGCCCTGAGAGAGCTGCTCACATCCAGCTCCCTATCTCCCTCTCCCCACCTACATGTGACTCTCCCACCAGGAGAGCTCAGCCCCAGCACAGAACCCTGACTCCAGAACCCAGAACCCAGAGTCTCACCTTTAGCTGGGTGTAGCAGCAGTGTCTGCTCCAGCTGGAGGAGCTGGTAAGGGGCTGGAACAGGTCTAGAGCAGCGCCTGCCCATGGAACGCCCTGACCCACTGACACTCCCTCCTCCTTCCCTGCTCTCTCCGCTGTGCTTTGCCCAACACCTCCTTCTCACCAGCATCCTGCCTTAGTCACCCATGGTAATTACCCTGATACTGAGATAGGGAGAGACAGAAAGTGGAAGGGTGAGGCCTTGAGCCCCTCAACATACACAGTAGGACAGAGACATAGGCACCCTTTACATTCCCCAGACCCAAGATCATTACTGCCCGCACTGAGGGCCACTCAGGTTGGCTGGAGAGGGAGGGGATAATGTCTTGTTTCTCTCTCTTCTGAGATGCCAAGTCAGTGTATGCATATGAAGTACGACAGACATCTCAAATCCCTCTTTTCTGACAATAATCACCCACAGTGTCGAGTGTCCCCCACCCCCCATGAAGGGTCAGCTTGAACTGGGCACCAATCAAGGCTTGAAAATGGTTAGGGTTGAGGAGTAGGTCTTAGCCCTCCCCAATCTCCCTGAGCCTGCACCCATGTGTGCACATACACAGTCACCAAGCTCCCCTCATCTTCCTCTCCTGCTTCTACTGGGGGGAAGGGAGACAGCAGGAGGGATGTAGAAGAAGAGAGTAGAGGTCAAGATTGGGGTCAGGACTGACTTGCCCTGGAACCGGCAATGGGAGCTGCCCTGGCCTGTCCTTAGCAACAAGGAGCCCAGCAGGTCTAACTGGGACAGAGCTGCCAATGACACCACAGGCCTTTCCTTGACCACTCCCCCTCACCCCTGCTCACAGGCTCTCAGTGAACATCTGACTCCTATTTGACCCCTATCCCCACAAACATCCAGCCTCTATTTCACACCTGGCCCCTCCCTTCCTTAACTGGTCCAGTCCCATCTCATACCTGCCTCTCCCTGCTCTCCCCCAAATCCTTCCAATTAGAGCCCTGTACACCCTAACCAATCCCAAGCTGTGCCCCACCATCACCACAATAACCCACTTTAACTGCCCATCTCCCCCAGTTGTAAGGCTGTGCATTTGCAGACCCCAGCCAGACCTGCCAGCTACGGTCCCAGTCTTGACTCCTTCTCCTCTCCAACAAAACCACGGCCAGCCCCTCTATTCAAAGCCATAGTCTTTGGCCCAGCATTTTCAGCAGAGGGCTCAGGCTCAATCTCCTTTCCCCACCTTGCCACTTGCACCTGGGATACCCGCCCCACACCTGGCAATCCCACCCCAGGCCCCATCACAGACCACACCCACCCTACGGAAGGCAGGCTCTGGTCCCCCAGGAAGTCTTCCCAGGCCCCTTCAGCCCACAGTGACCTCTCTTTCGTTCAACTCACAGCCACTTATTGTCTGCCCTAATCCCGAAGCAATGAATCACTGTGCCGCCTGGGACACCGCCCGGCCGTGTTGTTCAACTCCAGTATTGTGCACCTATTCCTGTGTTCTCTGCCTCTCCAGGCAAGTGCCAGACATCCTGAAGGAAGGGACAGGGCTCCCTACACTCATCCCCCAGCCCCCACTCAGGCACTTTCACAAAGCTGGCACACTGTAGGTGCTCATTCATGCATTCAATGAATGTTTACTGGGTGCTTACAATATGCCAGGCCTTGTCAAGACAGACGCAATCTGCCATCGTGGAGCCGACACTGGTCCTAATTCAATGACTATTTGTCAGTGTTGTTTGGTTGTGCCCATTTGGCACATATAAGGCAGCAGTGTGGAGAAGAGCCGGGACTGTGACATCACAGTCTGGGGCAAACCCCAGCTGTCCACTTCCTGGCTATAAGAGCTGGAATAAATGATTTAGAGCCTCAATTTCCTTATCTGTAAAATGGGGATAATACTACCTATTTCCAAGGGAATTTGAGATCATGCGGACTAAATGCCTAGCACACAGTGAGTACTCAACACATGCTCCCACAAAGCACTTACGATTGTACAGTCATTCACTGCTTAACGATGGGGATACATTCTGAGAAATGCGTTGTTAGGCAATTCTGTCCTTGTGCGAACATCATAGAGTGTACTTACACAAACCTAGATGGTATAGCCTACTACATACCTAAGCTATACAGTATGAATCTTACGGGACAACAATCGGATATGTGGTCCATCATCAACTGAAATACTGTTATGTGGTGAATGACTGTAGTTACATAGCTGTTTGGGAAAAAATGTGAATTGTTTGTCTTTCCTTTAAGACTGTAAGCAGAGAACAGGAGAGCCCCTGCTTTGTTTACTCCTCCATCTCAGGACCCCGCCCTGGACACGGCACACAGGAGGCACTCAGTAAAAGCTCCTGAGTGACTGATTCTTTTAGCTCCCAGACTTAGCCTATCCCGGCACTCTATGTGTGCTCCTTGCTTATTTCCTTGCCCAACTCCCCTACTCCACTGAGAACGTGCTGGAGTCAAATTTAATTCCTCTCTGTTTAGGTCCATAATGCTCACTGAACGCTCACATTCCTTACACTAGTCAGCCACCTCACTTCCTCCAGCGGCATTAAAGTGCTCAAGGTGTGTGAGGCCGTTATCAGATTAGTGTGTGTTCCCAGTTGCAATCTTAATCTCTTTAAAGGAGGGAGGAATTTATCTGATGCTCCATTTGGATCCACCCTCTAGCCGCTTCCCCTCTGCCTGCATGGACCTGGCATAGGGCTCATTTTACCATCAAGCTCCCTCCCAAACAAACACACCTGTCTCCAAAGAACCTCATTCCCTTCTGGGCACCTTATCCTGGCCTCGCCTGCCACCCCCATAGCACATACAGCATAGGATCACCGTATGCACCAGTTCCATGCACGGGTCTTGGCAGGGTGGGGGTTACATGGGAATTACCCCAAACCTGACAAAGAGGAGAAACAGGGCAGTGACTGTCTCCACTCATTCTCCAGAGGATTCTTAACCTTTTTGGGTCACATCCCTCTTTAAGAATTTTATGAAACTATGGTGCAGATTTTTCCAAGAAAAATGAATGCTCACAAATTTTGGTTACAAATTCAGAAGTCCGTGGTCTGGCAGAGTCAGGGTGACTTTGATTTGTAGCTGCTCCAAGAGCTACAGAGTAAGCCCCCACCTTGGGGCTTCCTTCCCCATCTCAGGGTCACGAGTTGGGGCTCTAACCTCAGGTCTCCCAGGCAGCACAGACACAGCATGCTTGTGACACCCCTCCATACACACATTCTCTTTCTCTCTCACTCACCCTGTCACCCTTAAGGAGATCCCTTGCCTCCAGCCAGCAGAGGAGTCAGGAAAGGATTGTGGTATCCAACTTCTAGGTTGGAAAGAGAACCACAGATGAATATCCAAGGCAAGGAAGGTATGGGGACGAGGAAGGGTCCTGAGAGGTAGGAGGGATTTGGGGGCGGAAATGGGTTACCAGAGTAGAGGCAAGAGCTGAAGAGCGTTTAGGCCCTTGAAGCACCGGGAGAGTTCCTTTAAAATGAGTATTATCTGGCCCCACCCTTAGGAATTCTGATTCTGGAGGAGGGACCTGAAGAAACTCCCAGGTAGGAGAGTGGAGGCAGCAGGATGCAGTGGTCCTGGACCATCTGGGAACAACTCTGAGATACACTAGGTCCTTAAGAAAAAAGTGCAAACTCTATTATCACTTTTACCATCATCATCATGCCAGCTAATGTTCCCCGAGATGTTACTACACTTATATACCTTATCCCATCTAATCCTTCCAACCCTCTGACATGGTTATTATTTATTATTACACCACTCCTCATAGTATAGATGATAAAATTGAGGCTCAAAAAGAATAATTAATTGTCTTAGGTCACAGAAGTAGTAAGATGAGTCAGGATTTGAAAAATAAGAATGCCCCTTCACATTCCAGAGTCTGGGGAAAGGCTGGATGGGGGAAGGGGAAATTAACAGAAATCATGTAGGCTAGAATATGGTGTTTGCTATTCACTCTCCCTCCCCGCTCCCCCGCCCCCCCCAACGTCCCTGGGCTCCCAGACCTGCTTGGCAAGGAGGGAAAGAGAAGGAGGGCCGAGGGTTCACGGACTGAAGGACCCCAGGCCTCCCAGGCTGCTCCTCCTCACCCAGAGGCCCATAGGGATGCAGGGATAGAGTCAGAGAAGCCAGGAACAGCAGTGAGGTGGGCCCTTCCTCACCTTGGCCCCCACCATCCCTGAACTTTGTCCCGGTGGTTGGTTATCAGGAGTCATTAGTCCCAGACGGAGGCCTTTGAAGTGATTAGTGCTTTATCTGCCCTTCCCCAGGTACTGGCTGCCTTCCTGGCAAAGGTGTCCCTACCTCTACCCAGTAACACGGGCACCCAGGACGGAGAAGCCAGAGCCTCAGCAGAGACAGTGACTCATTCTTCTCAGGCCTAAGGAGCACAGTGAGGTGTGAGGGGGCAGAGTCCAGGGAAGGCCAAGGAAAACGCCATCTGTTTCAACATCTGCAGAAGCAGTAGGACAGCAATGAGGGTTCACGCAAACCTTCGCTTGCAGCCCACCTCAAGGAGCAGGGTCCACTTCCTGCTGAATGCTGTGGCCAGAGAGGAAACACTGAGGCAGCCATCACTGTCTCAGTGACCAGGTCAGTTCTGACCCACGACCCTCACCCCTGCACTGTTACACAACAGCCATCGCCACCCTGGGCACAAAACACCAAGCAACAAAGCGAACATCTAGGAGAGGAGGGTAAGCAAGCAGGGCTGTGTGGGGTGGAGCTGTTCAGAGGCCTCCCACAGAGAAGAAGGGCACAGCCTCAGTTCCTCTCCCTTCTCTCCCCCAACCCTCTATTAGCCTCTGCAGGGCTTCCAGGCACCTGCTTTCTTGAGTCAGATTGTCAGGGTTCAAACCCTTGCTACTACTTCCTCATGGCGTGACCTTCACCAAGTGATTTCACCTTTCTGAACCTATTTCCATACTGTGAAATGGAAATAATAAATCCTGCCTCTTTAAGTTATTTGGGAGGATTAAATGAGATCTGATGCATTAAAGTCTATTACCATGTAAAGGACAGATATCTATATATCTATATCTATATTTCAATCACTGAATAGAGCATGTTATTTCTAGCATCAGGCACACAGCAGGTGCTCACTGGTTCAATAAATAAATGAACCAATACCCTGCCAATTGGGAAGACCTATGAAGGCAAGGACAGTGTGGGTGTGAATCTTACTATTGTACAGCATCCTCACCCCCAACCAGGGGCTCTGGCAGATGGTAGGTGCTCAGTACATCGTTGAAAGACTCTGCAGCACCAACTATCCTTGCTCATGGTAGGGGCAGCCCTCACTGCATATCAGAAGGGCCTCTTCCATCTCCTCTCTCCCAGCTCCATTCCCACTCAGCTCCTCCCCCACCTTGAGGCCCTCTCCTGGCCCTTCCACCCCACTCTTCCCAGCGCTTAGCTCACTATCTCCATCTTGCCCAGCTCCCCTGCTCAAGTAGCCACAGCAGCGGACCTCTGCCAGGAGAACACCAGACCAACAAGACACCCCCTTCCAGCCGAAATCCCTTTTGGAATTGGAAATTGGGTGGGCGGGGGAAGGGGGACAAACCAAACGCGGCCAGAACTGAAACCAGGCTTGCTCCGCCACCACACGGCCCCTGGCCATCTCTGGAGGCGCTTCTCATCGCTCTCTCCTCGATTCCACCCCGTGCCCTGGTCTAGTTGTAATCACAGATTTCGGTCCTCCCAGAACCCCACGTCAAGAAGGTACCCACCCCCCCACCACCTCTGGGCTGTCACAAACATCACCTGGGTGCCCTTTCCCCGCAGCTACCGAGGGTTGGCCCAGAGCAGGTAATGGAAGGCTCCCTCCGTCTTCCGGCACGAGTCCTGGACTCTGCCGGCCGTGGCAGCCCCCTGTCTACACGGTCGTGGGCAGCGGGTGCTCCCCGCACACACACACCCAGAGCGTGGGGGTGTATTTGGGGGAGGGCGGCCGCACCCCGACTCTGGCGGCGCCGGGCCTCCCAGGGCTCAAGGCGAGACGGGGGCGCGGCGCGGTAAGAACGCGCCTCGGCCAGCGGGTCCCCTTGCGCCCCCCGCCCCAGGGGCCGCCGCAGGGAATCCCTCCTCCTTCGCATCTGGGCCTCAGCCTCGGGTCCCCCGCAAGCGGGCGTCGGCGGGAGCCGCGCAGCGGGCGCCGGGAGGGGGCGGGGAAGGAGCCGGCGCCGGAATCACAAAGCGGCGAGCCCGGCCCGGAGGCGACATTCTGGGGAAACAGACCCTCTCCGGCGGGCGGAAAACGGTCTTTGCCCCGCGCTCAGTCCTCAAAGACCTCAAAGCCGCCCCGAATATTTCCTGCCAGAAGGAATCGTCGCCGAACAGTGCTGGGGAAACTGAGGCCAGAAGTCTGGGCTACCGAAGGTAGCTGGGGGGAAAGGGTGCGAGTCCATTTCGCCTACCAATTTTGTTCCTGCGCGTGCCGCGACCTCCCTTCTGGCCCCAGGGCCTTGCCCGCGCACACGACTCTGGCCTGCAACTGAGATCCCGCGCAGGGGGCGCCCAGGTGTGAGAGGGACCCAGGTGTGCGGGACCCAGGTGCGCTGGGGACCCAGATGGCTCGGAGAATGTAGCTAAATGGTCCGAAGAGAGTCGCAAACACTGCCCCAGGCTTGCACCCTCTGCAAAGGGACCTAGGGCCCTGGGGCCCAGGAGGGATGGCGCGGCCTGCCAGGTCCAGCTTGTTCCGGGAATACCCGGCCAGGCTGGCCCCGGAGTGGGGGTGGGGGAGGCGCCGGCAGGGAAGCCGGTCCGGCCGGCCCCTAGGGTTCCCGCTGTGAGGATATTTACAATAACAATGTTGTGATTAAGGTGAAGGGGCGCTAGGGGCTCCCGGTCGGCTTCCCCTGACGGAATCCGGCCTCCGAGGGAGAGCGGCAGTGTGTGTGTTTGTGTGTACACGCTGCAAGGTACACACTGTTGGTACAAGGTGTGTGTGACACCCAGTGTTAAGATGTGTGGAGCAGTGGATTCTGTGCTAGTGACGGTGAGGCGCTGCTGTAGGTGCTACTTACTGTGTTAGGGTGTGTGCCGGCAAGGCGTGTGCTGAGACACTGGGTTGTGTGATTATGTGGGTGCAAGGGAGGGGTGCAAGCCAGACCTGTGTTGTGTACCTATATTCTGGCCAAGGAGTGGGCAACATGATTTATGTTAGGGTGCGTTCCTTAAAGGAATATATGTGTATGAGGCTAGGTTTTGAGTGTTCATCTGGCGAACTGTGGCCGTGATACTCATACACGAGGGACCGGGATTGTGCTTGTGTGTCCACGTCGCCGAATGTCACACCCGCTGTGTTCTTTTGCTCTGCATGGCCACGGGTTGTGTGTGTCCGTGCTGCTGAGAGTGCAGACACTGAAGCGGATTTTGAGCTAGTGACGGTGCCCCAGTGGGCGCTGGTGTGCGGGAGGTATGTCTGTGTGCACATATGTACGTATAGGTGTACATATGTCCGTGGTCTGGCCCTCCGGGTGCCTGCGGGGAGCTGGAAGCGCCTGAGTGATCCGAGCTGGTCGCCCAACAAGTGTGTGCGCGCTGTGGATGAGGGTCCTCGCTTGCTTCGTCCTCGAGGAGCGCCCCCCACCCCCCACTGGGGGCTTCGCGCTTCCCCCAAACCATCTCCATCTCGTGCGCTCTGGGGAGTCCCCTTATCCCCGCGGCTCCAAGCGCGCCGGGGTGCGGGATGCCCAGGCTGGGGTCCGATTCAGCACTCCCTCTCCTCGTTCGGCTTCTCGCCGCGGACCTTGGAGGCCAGGGTGCCCCGGCCGCAACCCCCGCTCGGAGCTCCCAGCCGCCCCCACCTCAGCCCCGGCGCGCTGAGCACCGACTGGGCCCCGGTGGCCTCGCTCCGCTGAGCGCCCCTCCCTCAGCTCCCGCCGGCCATGGCCGCTCCCGGCCGGGAGCCGCCGCCGCCTCCACCTCCGCCGAATTCTTACCCGCCTCGGGGCAGCGCCGGCCGCCGGCCCTGCAGTCCATGAGCCGCCACTGGCCCCGGCCCGGGCTGCGGCTCGGCACGGCTCCGGCTGGCGCTGCGGTTCAGGCTCCGGCTCCGGCTGGCTCTGGGCGCAGCAGCCCCGGCGGCTTCGCGTCCGCGCCGCGCTCCCGCTCCCCGAGTGTGAGGCGGCGGCAGCGGCGGCGGCGGCGGAGCCAGCAGCGAGCGGAGCGCACGGCCCGGCCCGCCCCCTTCCTCCCCCCTCCCTCCTGGCCCGCCCGCCCGCCTCCCGCCCGCCTCCCCGCCCCCCCTCCGGGCCGGGAGGTGGAGCTCGGGGCCGCTCTGGTCCCGCTGGGAGGGGACCACCCCCCTGACCCGATCACCGCTCCCTAAAGCTAGGACCCCCCCCTTCGCTTTCTCCCCACTCCCCGGGGCCCGGATACACAGGCTGTCCCCCTCCATGGCTCTTCACCTTATACTTATCCCGCCCAAGCGCGCATCTGGGACCCCTCCCGAATTCCCCTCCTACCCTCAAACACCTGTCCCCTACCCTGCCCCCTGGGAAGTCGAGGCAGGGAAAGCGTCTCCCCTAGTGTCTTCTTCCCTGGGCATTTGTTCCCCCAGGTCCACCTTCTTCCCGCCCAGACCCCCAGATCACCCCGGGCGGCCCTCCCTTCCCACTGAGCTCCGGGGAAGTCCACCCCTCCCCCTCTGGCCGGAGCCGCAGAGCGGTCAGCCTCGGTGGCCGCAGCAAGCCGTGGGGGTGGGGCTATGGAGGGGATCGTGGGAGGGGGAGGGTAAGGGCACCCAGAGGTCCTCTAGAATGAGGATGGGGGAGATATACAAGTGTGAGGATGGAGTGACGCGCCGAGCTCGGGCTATTCGAGGGTCCCCCAATCACCTGCCCTCAGGGCGGCAGGGAGCTGTGGCCGCGCACATTTACCAGTGACATACAGACAATCACACAGAGTCACACGGGTTCCTGTCCCACGGGGCCGCGCAGTGTCACGGCCTGTGTCACACGCCCTCGTAGTGCCGCACGCTCCCTGTCACACTCACACTCACCGAGTCACACACGGTGTCACACGCAGTGTCTCACACACTCGGATACTCAGTTTCTCCTGCTCAGCTCCGGCTCTCTGGCGCCATCTACAGGTCTCTGAGCAGCTTGGGAACTCCCTTTCCTGCGTTCAGGGTTTGGAACCCCAGGCTCCCGAGTGCCTCGGTTCAAGATGATCTCCCGCCTGCCGCCCCTTATAAGCCTGGGCAGCAGTTCCAGGTCGGAAGAACGAGGAGGGTTGTCCCTGGCAAGGCCTGGCGTTGGATGTGGAAAAGCCTGTGGTGGGATGACTGGTTGCTGGGCCTCAGTTTGCCCTTGCCTTTGACTCCTCCTCCCTGTCCTCCCCATTTTCCCTGTTTCTACCACGCTTCTATCCCTTGTCTCTTTCCTCTGCTTCCTCACCTTCTCATACCTAGCCTCCCTCTGTGGAACACTCTTCAGGGTAAAGGGTAGGATCTCTGGTCAGCTAAGGGTGCACGCAAAGACTGCCCAAGATCTCTCCCAGAGCAACCCTCCTCCACCGGACTCCCTTTCTGGCCAGGGTCTTGCTCCAGTCCTCCCCTCCCCCAGTCTTCAGCCCCAGGAGCCCAGGTGGGGGGCTCTGGGTGGAAGATGGAGCCAGCTAGTGAAAGGAGGATCTGTCCTGTAAGTGGCTTCTCTCTGCACCCTGCAAAACTCATCCTCTCCTCATCAGTGAGCACAGCTCTAAGGAAGGAATCAGTGGCCAGAGAGAAGAAATCTCCCACAGAGGAGCTGCCCCAGCCTCCCTGCCCCCAGCATGTGCCTGCTGCCCACTGCAGCAAACCCTCCCCAGTCTGCTTGCTGGGAGCCATTCAAAGGCTCCTCTGTTCTCCTCCCTTGCTCACGGCTGAGCAAGATAGGCAGCCGCAGCACTGGGCAGGAAATGCTAATCTCCCAGATGTTCTCCTCCGTCCTCCCTGCTCTGTCACCATCAAACCCAAATCCTGCACCAAGTGGTAGGAGCAGAACTGGGCCAGGGCAACACCAGGGTGTGCCTACTTTTCTCTCTGCCCCTCATCCCCTTCTACCCCAGCTGCCAGGCTGGGCTCTGTGGGGACCTGAGCCTGGGGCAATGCAGATACGGGGATGGGGCTGTCTTCCCCAGGAAGGAAGGCAGGCAAAGGGCAGGAACTGGGAGGTGGCATCTGAAGAGGAAAGAAGCAAGGCTCCTGGCCTCATACCAAACTGGGAGGAAGACCTGGTTGGCAAGTTGAGCATTGGGGGGCTCCTGAAACTGGTGGTGCCTGAGATTCCAGCTGAGCCTCTGACAGGGGATTGGAGCCTGGGGGATGCTAGATGTGGGAGTGGTTGGGATGCTTGGGGCCTAAGGCTCTTGCTGTAATATGTGTGTACCTGGGAGGGACTGTGGCTAAGAGGATTAGGATGTTATAGGGCCTGGTACTGTAACAGAAAGCCTGTTGCCTCTGATTGCAGCTAGGACAACTGTTGTGATGCTATGATGCTGATGTGCCTAGGCTATAGCCAGAACAATCAGATTATTGGAGAGGCTGTTGTCAAACTGTGTGTGTGTGTGTGTTCGTGTGTGCGTGTTGATGGGAGAGCTATAACTGAAATGCTTCAGTTGAGCCTGAAGCTGTAAGTGTGAGGCTGGCACACCTGAGACTGGTTATAGCCAAGAAGCTGTTCTCTGTTCATATGACGTAGGTAGAGCTGTAGCTGGATCCATTGCCTAGGTCCTAGGAGATGAGAAGCTGTTGCTAGGAGCCTGTACCTGGGAGGAAGGCTGTTACCTGGGATAAGAGCAGAGCTACTGTTGTGTATAGGACTGTAGCTGGGATGCTATTGGTCCTGAAGCTATTGCTGTGATGACAGCATACAGGGGATTGGCTATAGCTAAGATGCTGTTGCCCAGGCTTGTGGCTGGGCTGTGACTGTGTGCAGGACTCTAGCTGGGATGCTGTTATGCCTGCAGCCATAGCTCTGAAGCTCATGTGTAGCTGGGAGGCCATTTCCTGGTAATATAGCTAGACCACTGTTGTGTGGGGGCCGCAGCCCAGGCTCTGTTGCCTAGGAGATGAGAAGCTGTTCCCTGAGATGCTGTTCTGGGAGGCCGAATGCTACCTGAGATGGGAGCTGATCTGCTGTTGGAGCTGATCTACTGTTGTGCTTGGGATGGTTCCCGAGTGGCTATTGCTGCGTCTGTGGCTGGCTGAGTGGGGGAAGGCGAGCGAGTTCTGCCTTGAGGTCTGGGAGATGCCAGGAGCCTGAGGCTGGGCGGGGGCTGCCGCTCTGGGGAAGCTTCAGCAGCTGCTCTGCTGTGGAGCTGGGAAGCCTGTTTTCATTACTGTTTTAACTCTTTTTTTAACCTTGTTTTTCTCTCGGCTGCACTTTCGCTCACTCATTAATTTTGGTATTTTTCTCACGGTGCCTCAGCCCCTGTCACGGCTGCCATGGCAACAGGAGGCAATGTGCACAGTGCCAAAATATCTGATCAAAAAATAACCAAAATAAGCAAACACCAAAACAGCTGTGCTGGGGGCTATGGCCAAGGGATAGCCGATGGCTCAGGTCCTAGAAACCCTAGGTTCCCAAAGGACCCATTTCACTTCCCCAGGGAAGCTTTGCTGAACCTTCTGATAACCTGAGAGACCCCTTTCCAAGGGACCCTGATAACACATTCTCCCAGGACTCTGATTTCCAATGGTCGCTGACCAAGAGGCAGCTTTGCCTGGGGTGGGAGTATTGAGAGAGTGTGAGGCCTGGGGCTCACCTCCCAGGAGCTAACAGTCAAGCCTCTAAGAAGCTCCCTCCCTGCCTTAGCCACACACATCTGCACCCACCCATCCCTCTCCTGGTCCCGCCTTTTTTAGGCTTCTTCCACCCTCTCTGCTCCCAACCCCTGCTTGGCCACCTCCACTTTCTTCTTTTCATACCCCAACATCCTGACAGGATGGACAGAGGAGAGGAAGCAGCAGCCTCCAGGCCCACCTCCATCTCCTCAGTGGAGGTACTAGGGAGGGAGCCTCTGGCCACCTCTAGCTCCAGATGCCTAAAGGGACATTCCTGGACAGCCCTGAACGCCCACTCCAATTTCCCCTCCTATTTCCCAGGAGCCTGCTAGTTTCCTGGGGGCCTCCTCTCCAGTGGAGGGGTAAAATGATAGAGCTTCGTGTGAAATAGGAAGGGGCAGAGACCTCTTGCTATTCCTGTCTTCCTTCACCCACTAATTTCCCCTTTGAGGGGGCTTGTCTAGATGTCTGGAACAGTGAAACTGGAGGAACAAGAAGAAGCCCCTCAACTCTGCCTCAATCTCATTGTGCGACTACATCAAGGCTCCTTTTTTTTTTGGAAGATTAGGACTGAGCTAACATCAGCAGCCGCCAATGCTCCTCTTTTTGCTGAGGAAGATTGGCCCTGAGCTAACATCCGTACCCATCTTCCTCTATTTTATATATGGGATGCCTGCTACAGCATAGCTTGATAAGTGGCACATAGGTCCGCGACTGGGATGGGAACTGACGAACCCCAGGCCACCGAAGTGGAGCTCCCGGGAACTTAACCACTCCATCTTGGGGCTGGCCCAAAGCTCCTCTTCTTGATGCCCTTCCTCCAACAGTGAAAGTCTCACTTCCAACAGGTCTCCATCCCCCTCTGGGAATAGCTAGAACTCACCTCCTGCTCAGTATTTTAAATTCCTCTCCCTCCTCCTCCCCAAGAGCAGAGGTGGCCTTGGCCTCCTGGCAGAGCCTTCCTGGGCCTGTTTCCATAGAAACCGGGCAGTCAGTGCAGTGCGGGAAGGGGCGGGGAGACAGGAGCAGGGAGGGGGAACCAGACCTCAGGGACAGACCCAGAAGAAGGGACAGGGGCACTGAGGGAAAGAGGGAAGCTGCCTCATCCAAAGGAAGGGTGGGACTCTGATTTGGAAAGGGGCCAGAGGAGGTAGCAAAAGCTTGGTAGGTTGTCCCCACGCAGCTTTCTCTCTGCCTCTTGAGGAAGGGGCAAACTGTCTTCTCCTCTGGCATAAGGAGGGGGAATTCCTCTCTCCCCACCCCACTAAAATCCTTTACCAGGGCCTGCCTGATCCTGGATGACTCTCTTTCCCAGGAGCCACCAGTCTCTCAGACAGGGACCATAGGATACCTTCCCTCCCCCAAGAGCTCGGCACTCGCCTCAGCCCAGTGGCTCCGTGCTCTGGAGGCTGGGCAGCCCCAGGACCCCGTGGCCGCCGCTGACCCCGTGGCGTGCGGCTCTCAAAGGCTCCATTCATATCTGGGGGCTGAAGGCACCATTGTCCCCGGCGGGGGGTGATGGGGGCAGTGGGGGGGTCTCGACTCAGAAGGAAGGAATGCGTCTGGAGAAGTTGCCCCCAGGGCTCCAGTCTCCAGGTCCCCACCAGATCTGCATCGCGACCCCTGCAGGACCCGGAGCCCTTTCCTCCACTAGCTCCCAGAAGCCTTCGCGCTTTTCCTGAGGGTGGGGACTGCCGCGGCGCGGGGGAAGTCTCGCCCCACCCCTCCGGCTCACTCCGGGGAACCCTTTCTGGGGCTGGGAGCTGTCCAGCACCTCGGGTCCTGACGGACCGCTGATTCGCCGAGGTACCATCGTACAAGAGGGTGCTCAGGACCAGCCCAGGGGGCTTGGGAACTCTCCTTCACCCAGGCTAAGACCACAAACTACACCTGGTCTGGGTGGGCGTGAATGCAACTCCGGACATAGGAATCCATTGGTGCTGAGAACTGACCCAAGGGAGAAACTTACCCTTGCCCTATCTGAGCAGAATTGAAGGGTCAATTCTGGCCACTCTGGTCAATACCAGGCCACTCCCCTGGACTTCTGTCTCCCGACCTGGCAGAAGAAAGAAACATGAGAGGTCAGGCCGTGCCTCTCCCTCACCCCCCATCTCTCCCCCTGCCTCTGTTTCTGTTTTCCTCCCTCCTCCTCTCTTTCCCTCCCTGCTGGGTTGGGGGCTGCTGAATTATCATTTCTCAGCTCTGCTAATGTGCTCCCTGCTGTGGGGAGGGATCATAATTCTGGGAGATGATTAAGTTTCAAATTGTTTTTCTTTGTGTTGTTGAAGATGAAGCTTTAATATGGTCCCTCCCCAGACAGGGGGCCTAGCCTGGCCCCAGCTGCCTGCCCCTATCCCCCTCTGCTAGCCCTATCCTCTTTGACAGGCCAGGTGTGAGACCATGTCCCTTGGGGTCCTCTCTAAGCTTTTATGTGTGTTTGGGGGGTAGGCATGGACCTAGCCTTGACACAAAGGGGAATACATATAATGTAGTGGTGAGAAACACTGGTTTTGAAGTCAGACAAGTCAGAATTCAAATCCTAACTCTGCCGCTTATTACCTGTGTGACCTTGGATGAGTTACTTAAACTATCTGAGCCTCAGTTTCTTCATCTATTAAATGGGGATAATTTAGTAATTGCCTCATGGAGTGCTTATGTGGATTTAACGTGATAATGCTTGTAAAGTGCTTAGCAGAGTGCCTGGCTCATGGTAAAACTTGGTAAGTGTTAGTGGTTGTTAGTACACACATACCCCATCCTGTGTGATCCTGCCTCCCCTATCCTCCCTAATGCTGTTCTTCAGTTCAGTAAATGTATATCTAAGACCTGCTATTTTCCAGATACTGTGCAATAGAGATTAAGATATCCAGGAGTGAGGAGGTTGGTTTTCTTGCTTATTTGCCCTCAAACACGCCTTCATTCACCTCCTTCCTTCTTTTCAATTTAAGTTCGCTCCCATTATATCCTTCATTATTCCCACTCTATTCTTCCTTCTTCCACTGCGGTCTTATCACTTCACCTTGATTCTTATCCTCCTAACACACATGCATCTTTTACCTTCTACATCATCTTCATCCCATTTGGGGCCATCATAGTGAATAAAGGGGCAGAATTTTCAAACTAGGAGAGAAAATTCTGAGTCATACCATGTGTGTGTATGTCTGTGTGTGTCTAAGGGTCACAAACATTATTTCCCATTCAATGCTGGTCTATAGCAGACTTCTGAACACTCACATTTGAACTTTTGTTTATTTGCCTGTCTATCCCCTATTCATAAGCCTTACAATCCTTGAAATATGTCTATTTCTTTGCCTACCTACATACCTGCTCTGTCCCACCCTCTATCTTTGTTATACTCTAAGTGGGAAAGCCTGCTGGTTGTCAGTAATAGAAGCTGATTTATGATAATGTATTTTTGTCTGTGCTCAATTGGCTTCCTCCCCTTCACCATACTGGCTTTTTCCCCTCGAGTTTCTCCAAGAAGTCATTTCATAACTTTTTGAGGGCTTGATTCAGTGCAGGAAACAAACTACTCCAGGTATTTTAAACTGAAGGGAATTTAATATAGGGAATTAAGTGCTTACAAAAACATTGCAAACACTTGTAGAATGGACTCCTAGAAATTGTACCAAGAGAGCTAATACCAGGAGAGCTAATACATATGCCATGACCAGAAAGATGGGAGCTTAAAAGGCCATACTTGAACTATTGAATTAAAGAACACATTGCCAGAGATTAGCCATCTAGGAATTAGAAAGAAGAGACTAGGAAGCTGGAATGGCTGTCACAGGAGAATCCCATGTCTCCAGGATTCTGCTTGCCAGCAGAAAGCCGAAAATAGCAGAAAGAAGGCCACTTCCTCCTTTCTGCCTTCCAGTCACACAAGTACACTTAATTGTAAGGGAGTCAGGGAAGTGTATTCCAGCTTTCTAGTCTCTGTGACACAATAGAAGAAAGTAGGAATGAAGGATGCATGCCAATTGACCATATTCAACACTAATTTGGACCTTGCCCTTTAGGAGTTCAGACTAGAGGAGACAACACCAGGATCAGTGCAGGTTGAAAGGATGAGCCAGGAAGTGTCTATGACAGACCAAATTTCAGCCACATGAGGTCTGGGATCTTAGTAGTCTTAAACTAATTCCAGACCTAATTTGGAGCTGTGGCGTTCAGGCTCTGCTGATCACTGGAGGAACAAAGCTGAAGTCAGGGCACTAGGAAGAGAGGGGGAAAGAAGAGACCATGATCCAATGTCCAAGACAATTCTCACTTCCTGGAAGGGGCTGTACACAATAAGCCAGAGCCCCAAGTGCAGTCCCAAGAAAACAGGGCCCATCCTCAGTGGCAGCTCCTCCCTCACACTGACTGGTTTTGGTTTGTGTCGCCCTATGTGGCTCACCTCTCACCTGCTTCAGACCATCGTTCTAAAATAAGCCCCCAGGACCACCAGTGGGAGAAGAGAAATACATAGGGAAGGCTAAAGTGGGCCCATCTCTCAAGCAGGAGGGCCTGAGCCCATGAATGTTTTGCTGGAGAACATCAAGGATCTGGCACTTTCCAGCTGTCTATATCTGCTTCCTTCTGCAATTCCAGATGTTTTGGCATCTCTCTTCCTCTCAGACTCCAGGAATCAGGAGCCAGGTTCAGGTGCTTCTAGGATAAGAGAATAGTGGCAGCTTCCAAGATCTCAAATAAATCCCAAGTTCATGAATGACATCAGTTTATGTCTGCTGAGTGAGTATGAAAGTCTGGGGATAAGGGGTGGGCTGGCATCTCTTCATGGGCTTAAAATGGAACATAGTATATCCTGGTAGGTAAAAGCTTGGCCTCAAAAATTCTTTCCTGGCTCAGCTACTTCCTAGTTGTGTAACCTTGGGCCAATGACTTAATCTCTCTGAGCTTGTTCCCATCTGTAAAATGGGAATAATATGTACTTACCTCACAAGATGGTTGGAGTATTAATTGAAATAATTATATATAAATACATATAAAGTGCTTAGTCCAGTTCCTGGCATATAGTAAGCTTTCAATAAATGTTAGCCAATAGTATTTTTATTATTATTATCAATACCATATTTTCTCAACAACTGATGTCTTCCATCTTAATTACCAGGAAACATCTAGAAAAAGGGGTTCCTCACAGAAGGCTTGCTCTGGAAGTATGAGCTCTTAGTCACATTCTGGAAAAGTGGGGAGCCAGACCAGGCCAAGATGCCCCTCAAGCCTGTTCCCTCCAGCTGAGAAATCTATGTCCCCTTGAATCCTAGTGCTGTCCTTGTGTGGTCTCATTGGCATCTTTACATGCCCCAGGGAAGGGGACATTCTGTCACACTGGCAGGTGAGGAAGGAAGAGACGGTGATATTCAGAGGCCCAAGATCAAGAGTTTGGAACCATCTGCTCTGACCTTTTGCACACCATTCCCTCCTTCTCTGCTCTCTTTTCCTCAAACCCTGCAACTTTATTTAAATTTTGTTGAGCATCTATACGTACCAGGCACTACGCTAGGCACTGAGAGTACAGTAAAGAACAGAGAGAAAGGCAGCCCCTAACCAACTGGAGCTGTCAGTCTACTGGGGTCACAAACTATACAAATATAATCACACAAATAATCATTTAATTATAGTCATAATAGGTGCATCTAAGGAAAACAACAGAGAGTAATGAGAGTGGATATGGGGGAACTTAACTTCCCTTGTTAGTCTGGGAGAAGAGGACGGGGAAGGCCAGATCAGACCTGAAGAATGAGTAAGAGTCAGCCAGCCACGGAGGGGGAGGCGCCCTGGCAGAGTGAGTTCCTGCCAAAATGTCTAATGATAACTTTATGGTGTGTATTTGATTCTTAATTGGGAACTCACAAAGGGATAAATGTTTAATGGTGGGATTTTTGAGAGGTGTGTGACCAGCTGATAGGATCAGAAGGCCTTTTCAGCAGCACTCAAACCCAACCTGTGGCCAGGAGATCTATCTCTCGGTATATAGTGAGTGTGTGTGTGTGTGTGTGTGTGTAGGAGTGTAAATGCATGTTTGTGACTATGAATGTTAGTGCAGGTGTGGATGGATAAATGCAGAGCTATAACTAATAATTTTGACATCTGAGCCAAGCAGCAGAAACATATCTTTAAATCCAGGGGTACGCCAGCTCATGGGGGAGTTGGGGGAGAGCTGGGAAGGAAAACTGTTCCCCCATATGCACATAGGAGCCCCCAGCAGTTGGGTTCCCCACCCTTGACCTTAGACATCCCAGATCATCCATGTCTGCCAAGTGTCAGGGGCAAATGAGCCACCCCTGCTAGCAAAACGTTGTTGGGGGCGGAGAAGAAGCTTTAAACTTTGCATAGTCTTTTTTTTTTTTGAGGAAGATTAGCCCTGAGCTAACTACTGCCAATCCTCCTCTTTTTGCTGAGGAAGACTGGCCCTGAGCTAACACCCATACCCATCTTCCTCTACTTTATATGTGGGACACCTACCACAGCATGGCTTTTCCCAATGGTGCCATGTCCACACCCGGGATGCGAACTGGCGAACCCTGGGCCGCCAAGAAATGGAACATGCGAACCTAACTGCTGCACCACCGGGCCAGCCCCCTGCATAGTCTTTTAGAAAATCATTCTTCAAAGTGTTGGCACCCTCCATATTTTTGATCCTGGGCCCCTGCTGAGGGTGCCTTTACTGAGACTTTGAATGTACGTATGCATATATACGTGTGTGAATGCTGACTGCGTGTGCTTATATGAGTATGGATAGGTGCTTGGGGGCTACAGTGTAAATTGTGATAACTAAGAGCCCCTGTGAGTTTGGGGCCAGCAGATGTGTTTGTGTGCTCCTCCCCTCCCGCGATGCCTTTCTCCGCTGATCTCATGAGAAGCAGAGGCTGGGATTATCTGCTGGTCAGGGCTGAGTCCCTTCATATTTACAACAGACTGAAAATGTACTGACCGCAACAAGGCAAACAGAAATAATGTGCTTACATTCACCTCCATTCCATAAGGCAAGTGGAACCTGGGCCCGTTGCAGTGGACGAGCTTCAGTAATTCATCCCAGCTGCCAATGCGGTATTGACATAAAGCTAATTTAACACTGGGGGAGCCAGGGGAAATAAGGAGCAATTATGCCTTCACCTGCAGTGTGGTCACTCTGCTCGTGATCTGGTGCTATTCTGGAAAGCAGAGTCCCAGAGTGGGAAGAGGGCTGGGGAGGTCCCTTACCCTCTTCCCTCCTTGCAGGCAGTTGACTTTCTGAGGCTGTTAGGATAATGTCCTGTTTTCTTCTCAATGATATTCTCGAATAGAGACTTCCTACCCCCCATCTCAAGATTTGGACGTCCCAATAGTGAAGGAGATGTTTCCTAGGTCAGATCAAGGTCTTTTATGTATCTCTTTCCAAGGAATCAAAACCACTGGCACTTTCTATGGAGTGTGACAGTTGGAGGACTGAGGTTGAGGTTTTTGCTGGAGAGAGAGGGAACTTACGATTAATGCCTCAAATGGCATCCAACAACCCATTTGATTTTCTTCTTTCCCGAAAATAAAAATCACTCATTCAACATACAAAAAAATGTTTATTGAGTTCCTATCTTTCTTCATTTATTTAATAAATGCTTAGTAAGCACCTACCGGTACTAGGTGAACCAAACAGTATGGATCCTTGGCTTTGTGCATTGACAGTATAGCAAGGGAGAGAGGGATTAAACAAATAAACACATGAAGTAGTATATAATTGCAGATCGTTGCTGATACTACTTATTTCTACTCATGCATTCATTCAACCATCAATTCAATGACAGAGTATAACAGTAAGGCACAGCTTTGGAATGCGAAGGCCTCTCTGGCTCTGTTACCCTGGGGAAGAAAGTGGGAAGAGTAAGGGGAGCGGGGAGGCACATGGTTAACGCTGTGCTTCTTGCTGCAAGCAGACGATTGCTGGGGCCTAGTGAGAGAAAAGGAATTGGAAAAGAAAGGTCTGAGTTCAAATTCTGCCTCTGCCACTTTATAGTTGAGTGGCCTTGGGCAAGTTACTTCTCTCCTTCAAGTGTCAGTTACCTCATCTATAAAATAAAGATGATAACATTTCCCACTTTGTAAGATTATTGTGGGAAATTGGGTAAAATAATGTTCTAAAGTGCTTACCAGTACTTGGCATATGGTAAGTGTCAATAAATTACTATTATTGCTATTATGATTATCCTCAAACGCTCCAAGTTCTTCCTTACCCCCAGGCTTTGGCACTGTTTGTTCCCTCTTCCTGGATCACACCCTGTTCCCTTTACACATTTATATGTATCTTTCAAGTAACAGCTGAAGTGTGTTTCCCCGGGAAGGACTTTCCTGACCCCTAGATCAGTGGCTCTCAAACTTTAGTGCATGTAAGAGTCAGTGTGTGTGTGTCTGTGTGCGTGTGTGTGCTTATTACAAAGCCGATTCCTTCTTTTGACAAAGTATCATGGCGATGTGAGATGAAACAGTAGGGGAAACTAAAACTGGTGAGAGATATACGGGAACTCTGTACTATCTTTACAACTTTTCTGCAAATCTAAGATTATTCTAAAATGAAAAGTTTTTTTTTTCAAAAATCAGATTCCTATGCAAATCAAAACCACAATGAGATATTTTCTCATAATATCAAAAAACAGAAAATAATGTGTTGGTGAGGATGTGGAGAAATTGGAACCCTTGTGCACTGTTGGTGGGAATATAAAATGGCGCAGCTGCTATGGAAAACAGTTTGGTGGTTCCTTAAAAAGCTAACCAGAGAATTAGCATATGACCCAGCAATTCCACTCCTAGGTATATACCCAAGAGAATTGGAAACAGGTACTCAAACAGATACTTGTACATGAATGTTCACAGTAGCAATATTCACAATAGCCAAAGGGTGGAAACAACCCAAATGTCCATCAGTGGAAGAATGGATAAACAAACTATGGTATATCTACATAATGGAATATTATTAAACAATAAGAAGAAATGAAGTCCTGATACATGCTAAACATGGATGAACCTCAAAAACATTGTGCTAAATGGAAGAAGAGAGACATGAAAGGTCATATAGTATATGATTTCATTCATATGAAATGTCCAGAAAAGGTAAATCCATAGAGACAGAAATCAGGTTAGTATTTGCCAGGAGTTGGGGGAGGGGGCAGGGACAGTGACTGCATGATGGGTACGGGGTTTCTTTTGGGGATGATGAAAATGTTTTAGAACCAGATAGAGGTTATGATTGCACAACATTGTGAATGTACTAAATGCCACTGAAGTGTATACTTTTAAATGACTAATTGTATGTTATGTAAGTTTTACTTCAATTAAAAAAATCAGATTTCTGGCCTCCCTTTCAGAGCTTTTGACTCCGTCCATCTGGCCTGAAGCCTGGGAATCTGAATTTTATGCAAGGACCTCAGATGCCTCTGATGCAGGTGGTCCAGGGACCGTACTTTGAGAAACATCACTAAACTCTGTTAAGCCTCCTGTTGACCCTCTCCCATAGAACCTGAACCTCTCCTTTTGTAATATGCCTCCTCATTTAGTTGCTTATCTTGCACCTCTTTTCCCCTAGACTGCAAACTCCATGAGGGCAGGGCTCATGTCTTCCCTATTCAACATAACATCCCCAGCATTTAGAAAAAGCACCTGGACATTATATGTGCTCAGTCAATATAGGCTGAATGGAATTACTGAGCTGGATTAACAGGAAGGGGTCAGACTAAAAGGAGAGAATCCTAAGGAGTCTCTAGCCCAAGAATCCACAGTCTACATGGTGGGTCCAAGGTTTAAACTCCCTTTTCTCCATGACTTCCACCATATGACAAAGTGTATCAGCCCCCGGGGTGGAAATTAGCATACTCTGGTTGGCAAAAGAGGCTTCCCCAGTACACCAAACGGGGTTCTCCTTGGGGAGGCATATCTAGGGAGCTCATGGCCAAGCCTGGGCATAGTCTCAGTTCTGAGACCCTGGGACATGGCACGCAGAGATGCACACCTCCCTTGGCATCTCCTGGCTGGAAGAGTCTAGCCAGCTTTCCCTGGCCTCCTGGTTGATCCTTTTGGCTGGGTGACTGCTCTTACTCTTGGCTGCTTCCACGGAGCCTTAGAGCACGCAGTCAGCAGAATGGCTTCCCTCACCATCATTGCGCTGGGCCTGGGCCATCCTACTGTCACCTGTGCTGACTTCTGAGGCCTCATCCATACTGCAGGAAGCATGATACAGCCGAGAAGGTGTAGGTGAGACATCCTGGGGACTGGCTGGAGCCTCTTGCCTGGGCCTCTCCCATGGGGCCTGTGCAGATGTAATTTCTCCTCTCAGCCCTCTTATTTAGGCCCCCAGAGTTCCCCTCTACTCTCAGGGGGACAGTGAAGTTTTTAACTCTGCACTAAGCTTGTGACTGTCAACTAACCCTAAATCAATCCCGCCCCCCCCCCCCCCCCGACCCCATACACACATCCTTATACTTACGCACAGGATATCACAGAAATAGGAGGCCACTGTGCTGCAAAGGAAAAACTAGGGCCTTTTCTTAATTTAATCACTGGCGAATTATGTGGCCTTCTCCAAGGCCCTAGATCTTTCCCTCAACATGAAAAATATCACTTCCATGGGGCACATCCTACGCGACAGGCAGTGGAGCTCAGGGCTTTACATGTGTTACCTCATTCAATTCTCACGCAACTCTACCAGGTGAGTGATGTTTTATAAACTTAGTTGTGAAATATAACAGATACACAGAAGACGTCTAAAATGTGTATATTTAACACATACTTGTCCCCTATGTTAGTATATTATGTATTATTATAATATATATTTTATCTGTGATAAACGTTCCCTTGCTTTTCTTTATAGTTTTATTATCTGTGTATGCATTCCTAAATCATATAGTTTGGTTTTGCCTATTTTTTAACTATATATGAATGGAATCATACAATATATATTCTTTTGAGTTCGGTTTTTTGTTTAGCATGAATCTTTGTGGAATTAATTTATGTTGTTTCATGTATCTGAAGTTAATCGATGTTCATTGTTGTATATTCTGTTGTGTGAAATACCACAATTTACATTTCCATTATTATAGGTGGGTATTGGGGTTGTTTCCCCTTTTTGGCCATCACAGACATTCTTGTACATGAGTTCTGGTGTACACGGATCTGTAATTCTCTAGAGTATGTAATTAGTAACAGAATGGCTGCATCATAGACTATGGGTATGTTCAGTTTTAACAGACAAGCCCAAAGATCGTTTTTCAAAATGGTTGTGTGAAGTGTTCTATTTATCCCTCTCATTTTACTGATGAGGAAGCTGAGGCTCAGGGCTGTTCATTGTAGCCCAGGGTCACCAGCTCCCAGGGGGTGGAGCTAGGACTTCTACCGAGTCAATCTGACTTTGAAACGCATGCTCTTAACCAGCTCACTACCTACCCTCTGCTTTAATTAAGGTATACTCAACTGCTATAACTAGCAAGCCACTATAACTCAGTCAAAAAACTGTTATAAAAACTCAGTTTAAAAAAACTCACTTAAAAATTCTAAATGTATATTTCTCTCTCAAATCATCTTCTGAAGAGAGTGTTTCAGATCAGCAGGCAGTTCTGTGCCACAGTCGTAGGGAAAGCAAGGTTACCCTAGAGCCTTGTCATGGGGTGCATGGTTGAGGCCAGATTGCTGCCATGTTTGAGACCCAGCTGGTGAGAGAGTGGAAGCCTGTGTAGGAGTTTATAGACGTGTAAGGTTCTATCTGTGAATGTGGCTTGGAAGTGGTCCATATCACTTCCTTACTTAGTCACCTGGCCATTCCTAGCTGGGATGGACACTGGAAAATGTAGACCCTGATCGGACAGCCACATCCCAGCTCAATTCTATTACCATGGAAGAAGGGGAAGATGGATTTTGGTGGATAATTAGCCATCTCACTACAAAGTATTGCCTCCTCCCTCCCCTTATTTCTAGGGTTGTTTCTGTTCTGCTTACTTTGACTAATAATTTTCCCCTTCTTTTGTCTCTCATGGCAATCTCAAGGACAAATCATGTAGCCCATGAATAGGCTCACTGAAGTTTCAAGAAGACAACTGTTCTATTCTAGGTAGTTGTTGGGCGAAGGGAAGAGAAGTGCTCTTGTATCCAGTCTGACTCTTTTCAATAAACGTATTTTCGAGAGCTTATTTCCTGTAAAGCACTGAGCACATGCAGAGACATCATGCTTGTGTACCACACATGGGAGTTCCAGAAAACGGCATGCATGGATGAAGCGTTAAGGGCATGTGTACCTGCAGGGCAAGCTGCAGGTACATAGAGCCGCAGATCACAGAGTCCCAGATATGCAGCCATATCCTGCCCTGCAATGAGAGTCCCATGTAGCACATGCAGAGAAGATTGGACTGCATGGGTATCGATACACATAGGGAAGGAATGTGTATTCAGTATATGCTTCACAAAGGATGGTGCCATGGAATAACCTCGCACTTTGAGTAATCCCTCCATTCTACTCAAGACTAGAGACACAGCCTGGGACCTTAGCAACAACAGGTCTTAAAGGGCTTGGTCTGTAGAAGTTTTGGTTTCTTACATTCAAATAGTCCCATTCAATGGTCTGTTGGTCTCCTAATACCTAGAGGCATCTTCAAATAGGAGGGGCTGTCCTGTAAGGGGGCGAGTTCTCTGTACCTGTCAGGGAAGCCTGCATGGATTAGGTAGGAGACCCAGTGAGATGACCTCCAGGTCCTTTCCAAATCTGGGTCTATGTTCCAAGGTTAAATGGGTATTGTTCGAAGGTGTCAGACATTCTGAACCACTAACTTCTCATCTTTTCTTCTGCCTCACGGTAAAGAGGGTACCCCCTTTCTGCCAGGCAGATGACCTACCCTGGGAATCCTGGAGGAGCATCTGGACAAGGGATGGGGGTGAGGAGGATGAGGATCAGAAAGACTTAGAAGTGTGTCCTGGCTCTGTTCTAGCTGGGCAAATCTCTCAACTATTCTCAGCCTCAGTTTCCTCAACTGTAAAATAAACCTCGATCTGAGAAAGAAATAATAATCATTCTCATTTTACAGATGAGGAATCTGAAGCTCAGTTGAGTTAACTTGCTCAAGAATTCACCCTACAAAGTAGACTCAGGATGCAAACTCAGGCAGTCTGACTCTAGAGTCGAGGTTCTTAATTACCAAGGCTGGTTGCTGGGGTGGAGGCACGCGCGCTGAGTCAGGCAAGAGGAGAGAACTCTACCCATTCGATGTAGACTTCCACTGTTAGATGTTTCCTGGTTTCCAAATTGTTAAAACGAGAGTAAGTATGTTTTAACGTGAAGGGAATGCGGCATTGTGGGTGGGCGGGAAGGAGAAGGAACAGAAACTCAATGTGACTCGACTCTCTCATGCTGTTTCCCTCTTGGGCTTAACAGCCTGGAGCAGGCCCCAAGCAGGGGAACAGCCATGTTCACACGGGCCCGAGGGCGCCTGCTCCCCAGGAGGAGGACGTGGAGCCACCTTCTCTGCAGAGTGCCGCTGGCTCTCTCTTGCCCGGCAACCAAGGTTTGGACGAGAGAGGAGGGGTGCAGCGGTTGCCACAGTTTACGCTCCTCCAGAGCTTCGGAGCAAGATTTCCCCAAAAAGCCATATTAAATAAATAAAAGGAAATTCAGCAGATGGGAACATGAATCAATGAAAACTCCCATATGAGTGCAAAGATTTATGTCAAAAAACAAAACATCAACATCTGGGAGCTGCCGCGTCTCCTCTTGGCTGCTCGTTTGGAATGGATTCTCGGCGTCGCTTTCCGCTTCTTTCTGGCCCTGGGAGACACAGAAAGAAATAAAGAATGAAGCCCATTTTAAAAATAGTCATTTTTAATCAGAAATGAACGCTGCTTTCCCCCTCAAGGCTGCAGGGAACGTGATCCGGGCTGCGGCGCTCGGCCCCGGCATCACGGGGAGAGAGAGACCCCTGCCGGTCGCGGAGGGGCGCCCCTCGCTCCCCGCCCCCGGCGGCCCTCGGGTGTCCGTTACCGCCGGATCGCGCGGCCGCCGCGGCCGCACGAGCACGCACACGGCGCCCACCGCACTGCGGCCGCGCCCGGACCCGGCACGTGGGTGGGGACCCGGTCGGGGCGATTCGTTGGCCGCAGCCACCCGCAGTCGGGCCTGCAGCCACAGAACTCATCCGGCCAGAGCGAACCTCTGCGTGGGTTCCCCCAATTCCGGGGAGAAGGATGGGGGGCACACGCTGCGGAAGAGGAACCTAGGCCTTGAGAAACAGGCGGCGCAGAGCAAAGACTGCATGTAGATCTTAGGCTAGGCCGCGCAGGAGTTAAGAGGCCAGGCGTTGGATCCTGATATCTGGGTTCAAATCCCAGCTCTGCCGCGGCCAACTCTGTGACCTTGAGCAAGTTAACCTCCCTGAGCCAGGGGTTCATCATCTGTAAAATGGGAATAATAGCATCAGGCTCCTTGGGTTGTTGTGAAAAGTAAATGAGAAAACATGTAAAGTACTTAGCACAGTGTGTATTTACATAAAATTGAATAAACACTAGCTATAGTCATTAGGATAAAGGCTCAAATTCTCACCATAGCCTACAAGGCTGTGCATAACCCGTGCTCCCAGCTCTGGGGCCTTGGTGAGGCTACTGACCCCCTCCATTACTGGGCTCCAGTCTCATTAACCTTGTCTTCTATCCAGTAGCCTAGTTCCCTTCTGCTTCAGGACCTTTGCATGTGCTGTTTCCTCTGTGTGGAAGGCACTTTTCCACCCTCCACTTCAACTAGGCTGCCCTTTCTTTGGGCCTCAGTTTACTTGTCACATTACCTAGAAAACTCCGTGATTCTCCCCTCCCCCAAATGTAGCCTGTGCTCTATGCTCTCAGAGCAGCCTGGGCTTCCTACTAGCAATGCTCCCAGTTGTAATGCATCATCGGTTTTGTTGTATGTTTCACGTCCATCACCCCCTAGACAGTTCATTCCACGAGGCCAGGAGCTTATCCTATTGCATTCACTGTGGTATCCCCAGCCCCCAGGACAGTGACTGGCCTAGGCCCTCTGTTTGTGGTGAATGACCCAGAGTGGATGGTAGGACTCTGAGGCGAGAGGGAGCCTTGAGTCTTCTATATTGTTTTACGAGTTCCTTCCAACAATGAACGTGTTGATTGAACTCATCTATGTGCCAGGTCCTATGCTGGGCACCAAGGATGCAGATCCATACAGTTCTATCTCTAACTTCATGGAGCTCATAGTCCAATGGCAGAGACAGACATGTAAACAGGACAACACAGATGAGGTGGAGACAGCAGTGAGGGTGTGTTGTGGGGAATGGGGACAGCTGCTCTACAAGGACAGGGCCTTTGGCTCCAGGTGGTATAGGTGAACTAAGCTACGTACTTTACCTGCATTATCTTACTAAAACTCACAACTATTAGATAGCCCTATCGTCATCCCTATTGTACAGATGAGGCATAAAGAGGATAACAACTTGTGTAGAGTCACAAAGGTAGTAATGGCAGAAGTGGGATTTGAACAGGAGCACACTCTGCTTCAGAGCCACAGTTCTTAACTACTTGGCCACTGCCTCAGAGCAAAAAACGGTGAAGTCACCCTCCCCGTCCGTGACCGCCGTTCTGCACTCGGTGAGAGTGGGACACTGCCCCTCACCACGTTCCTGCCCTGCCGGTAGGGATGCTGCCACCCAGAAGCAGAGAGGGAGGAGGGAGCGCAGGGCTGAGGAGCAGGTGAAAGCCGTACTCCCTGCTCCGCACATTGAGCTTGATGAGGAACGTTCACAAGGCGGCGGAGAGGACCCGCGACAGCTCCGCTAAAAACAGGAGTGCCTCTGGCTTCTGTGCTGCCAAATCCCCAGCGCTCCAGGGAGGCCCCCGCCTAAGCCGGGCTCACGCCCCAAGGGTGCTGCTCTCACTGTTCACACCCACCTCGAAACTCCAGTGATCCTGCTACATCTCCTCTCTCCACCCCTGGGGCTTTTTTTTAAAGGTTGGATTCACATCCTTCATTTGCTCTCTTAACGGCAGCCCTGCCTACCTGCCTGCCCGCATTCCAAGAGTCAGCCAGCAAAGGGTTTGGATGCGTGGGGGGGGGGGGGGGGCTGCTCTTCTGAGTCTTTTCTGCTGAGGCCTGGCTGAGGTTAGGTGGAGGGTTCCTTTGGGGATTGGATGAGACCACTCCTCTTTTTCAAGACCCCCTACCCTCCAGCTCTCAGAAAGCTGCATCTTCCAGCTGTATCTGGAGAATTCTGACAGGTGGATCTGAGGTCACAGCAGAACATCTGGTGGAAAAGTCTAGCAGGTGATAGAAGACTAGATCTCAGGAAACAGAATAGGGTAAGGCTAATAATCGTTGCTATTTATTGAGTCCTTTCTGTGAGCCAGGCACTGTGCTAACCAAGCACTTTACGTGCGATTGCTCAGTGAATCCTCACATCAACCCTGTCAGGAAGGTACCAGTATTATCCCCATTTCACAGATGAGGAATTGAGGCTCCAAAAATTCAAGTAAGTTTCCCAAGTTCACACACCCACAAAGTCGTGGAGGATTCAAAGCCAGGAATCCAAGCTCTTAAACACTCTACTCTCATTTAGGAGTCAGCAGCACAGAAGGGAGTTCAAGAAAAGAGCAGTGGGCAGAGGACTGAAAGATGGGCAGTGCTCATACTCAGGGTCAGGAGGAGGAAGAAGCAACGAGAGATCAGGAGGTAAACAAACACAGGCGATGCAGCACGAGGGAAGCAAGGGAGGAGACAGATTCAAGGGCCTGACGCAAAAGATGGCAATTTTTACAGGACCTGGTGACTAGCTGGATGTGGGAGTGTCTGACACCTTTGGGATGTCTGTGTGGATCACGGGAAATGGAGAAAGAAAGCTGGAGAGAGAGGACTCAGCTCACTGGCTCCTGAGTCTACAGTCCTGGACTTTCCTGGGCTCCAGCTGCATCCTGCCTTTGGGTCCATTAGATGTCCCCCCACTCCTCCATATCCTGATAAAACTTTTCTAAAAAGCCAGCTTCAGTGAGTTTCTAATATTTGCAATAAGAGTCAAAACTAATGTAGGGGAGAGCAGAGAAGGGAGTTGAGCCAACCCTGAGTTCAAGATTTCTTTCCTGAATGGCTTGAGGAAACGATACAATTGACAGACATAAGGAAGTGGGGTGATGAGGCGGTTTTCTTCCTGAGATTTAAGTAGTGGATGGTCAACTGAGTCAAGTACTCTGGGTCAAGCAGATTGATTGAGCAAAGGCTCACTGGTGGATAATGAGGGGGTCTTTGATGACCCTAGTGACAGCTGTGTTAGAAGAACAGCGATGGAAGCTGGGAGACAAAGTTCAAAAGCAAGGGAGTCATGAAGGAATGGGAGGCAGTGTGTGTGTTACTCAATTAAGAAATCCGGCAGTAGAGAGAACGAAACAGAATAGCAGCTGAAAAGGGCAGGAGGATAAAATAAAGAATTTTCCCCTCAAGATAGGAAAGGCCTGTGTTTATTTCATAGGCAGAAAGAAAAAAACTAGTAGAGAGATGTACGTCTTGGCATGAGGGTCAGGATAATTACAGAGATAAGGTTCTTGAAAACACAGGAAGGGAATGCGACTGAGAGCAATACAGTTGGCCTTAGAACAAAGGGAAGAGAGAGACCTCTCCAAATGAGTCTATGTTCTTGTCATTTCCTCCAGCTCACATTCACGCCTTACATTTATTTGTATAGGGTGCAGCTCAACATCCACGGCTGTACCCATGGCTGCTCTCAAATTAGATCCTTCTTCATCGTCACCATTTATGGACCATGTGCCAGGCAGTTAATCTGTGTTATCTCATGAGAAGGGTACAATTATCATTCCCATCTTACAGATGAGGAAACTGAGGTAGACAGAATAATTCACATGACCGAGGGAACCCAGGTGGTAAGTGGGAGGGCTGTGTTGGATGCCAGGCCAATTCCAGAACCAGTTCTGAAACTTCAAAGAGTTGAAAATGGTTGTCTCTAGGGGTAGGACTAGAGGAGAGAGAGCTGTGTGGAGCAGGGGTCTGCTGCTTTTCTTATAAGCCTTTTAGTACTGTTTGACTTTTTACTAGGCCGGTGCTCTTCTAACCCACCGTTACTTAACTGAGGGGTAATATCCGCTCAGCCTGGCGTGCCCCTTGCTCTGGCAGGCAGGAGCTTCCTTGACACACTTCACACTTCAGTTTAAATTATTTGGCCACCTGGCTAACCTCATGTCCAGATCCTGCTGGGTAAAATGTTCTTTTTAAAATAAAAATCCCAGAAAACAAAAACAAAAACTTACATGAAGGAGCTTGTGTTTTTTTAATAACAAAAGTTCCCACTAATAAAACGCAAAAAGAACTGATGTCAGGGGCCGGCTCTGCTTCAGTAGCCCAGGGATTGCAGGTTTGGATCCTGGGCGCAGACCTGCACATTGCTCATCAAGCCATGCTGTGGTGGCAGCCCACATATAAAATAGAGGAAGATGAGCAGAGATGTTAGCTCAGTGACAATCTTCCTCAAGCAAAATGAGGAGGATTGGCAATGGATTTTCACTCAGGGCCAATCTTCCTCATAAAAAAAAAAATAGAACTGATGTCATTGCTGAGGTGATGACTCAGCCTTCTCAGTGATGAAGGTGAGGTCACTGGCTAGAAGGGACAGGGTGAAAATGAGGACTTGGCCCCCTCCAACCCACCCCCACACAGCAGCCAATGGCCTTTTTAGGATCCTTCAGGCCTGATAACACCCCTGTTTCCTTCCTTGATCTTCCATGCCCTCAGGACAGAGTCCACACATCTTGGGGTGCTTACAAGGCTTTATTATCTAGCCCCATTTACCTCTCTAGAGTAAAGGGCTATCATTGTCCCATACTACCCCCTCCACTACTCCCTATACACCACTACCCCACACCCCCCACCACCTCCTCAGCTACAGCCACACTGATCTTTTTTTTTTTTTTTTTGAGGAAGATCAGCCCTGAGCTAACTGCTGCCAATCTTCCTCTTTTTGCTGAGGAAGACTGGCCCTGAGCTAACATCCGTGCTCATCCTCCTCTACTTTATACATGGGACGCCTACCACAGCATGGCTTGCCAAGCGGTGCCATGTCGGCACCTGGGATGCAAACCGGTGGACCCCAGGCCGCCAAAGTGGAACGTGCGCACTTAACCGCTGCACCACGGGGCCAGCCGCAGCCACAGTGATCTTAAATTGAGCTCTCTTTGCTTCTCTGGGACTTTGCACCAGCTGCTTCCCCTGCCTGAATTGTGTTTTCCCTTCCTTTCTTCATCTGGCTAGTTTCCAGTCCTCGTGATTCAGGTTTGTCAGTTTAGATGTCGCTGCTTCCAGGAAGTTTTCCTGGCTTCTGTACCTAGTTATGAGCATCCCCTAGGTGTTCCCACAGCACCCTGTACTTTCCCCATGAAAGCTCTTGCTAGTCTCCAAAAGACCACACTTCCCAGTGTTTGTGCCCTGTGTCTTCCCCTCCTACACTGATTCTGGGCTGACTCTGTGAATTGCTTCAATCAACAGAGTGCAGGAAAGGTGATACCGAGCGAGTTCAAGGCCTATCCTTAAGAAACCTGGCAGCTTCCACTTTTGTACTTTTAGAAGCTCTGAACCACCGTTTAAGTTCAGCTCCCCAGCTGGAGAGGCCCTGAGACTACATGGAGGAGGAAAGACTCAGGCTTTCCAGGGTCATAGCTGAGCCTTCATATGACTCCAGACCCATCTGGCTGGCCATCTGACAGCTGCCTCATAAGAGACCCTAAGTGAGACCAGTAGAATTGCCCAGCTGAGCCCAGTCAATTCACAGAACTGAGAGAAATCATAAAATGGTTGTTTTAAGCCACTATATTTTGGAGTGTTTGTTATGCGGCAATAAATAACTAAAACACTGTTCTGTATTTTAATCATCTACTGAATTAGTTTGCCTCCTAGACTATTTTCTCTGTGAGGGCAGGGACCACATCCACTTTTTAAAAACTGTTATAGGGGCCGCCCAGTGGCGGAGCGGTTAAGTGTGCAAGTCCCGCTTCGGGGGCCCGGGGTTCGCAGGTTCGGATCCCGGGTGCAGACATGGCACCGCTTGGCATGCCATGCTGTGGTAGGCGTCCCACGTATAAAGTACAGGAAGATGGGCATAGATGTTAGCTCAGGGCCAGTCTTCCTCAGCAAAAAGAGGAGGACTGGCAGCAGATGTTAGCTCAGGGCTGATCTTCCTCAAAAAAAAAAAAAAAACTGCTATATACTCAGGACATTCTCCAGCACAGAATAAGCTCTCATATATTTGATTAATGCAAATTAAGAACGTCTACAAAAACAACGGCAACAACAAATGTCTAGAACACTCACCGTGGCCAGTACACAATGGCCTCAAAAAAGGTGATTAACTGGACATCCGGGCAGTTAGGTTCCCAATGTGAGTTAGACAGCTTCCCTTTGTGGAGGGATTGGGTCAAACTGACTTTGGGCCACAAGCCAACAACACAGAGCAACCTTGGGACCAGGAGAAGAAGATGGCCGATGGTTTGGGCCTGGAAGTTCAGGCAAAGCTACAGGCAAGGGAACACAGTTGCCACCCCTGATGGTGCTCCTCTGGGCAGCACTGAACTAGTGATCTGCTGTGTCACTGAGGCCTCCAGCTGTCCTTGCCATCTATCCCTCAACAAGTGGTCCCTTAGTTTCTTAGGCTTGTAGGGACAAGAGATGTCATCATGCCATTTTACATATGGGAACAGACACTTCATCTTCTTCAAAAATTTTCAACCAGCTTCAATCATGGAGGGCCCTCAATGTTTGTGTGTGGAATGAATACATTTCCACTCAAATCAATAAGTCCCATGACTGGGGTCTGGGGCTCTTGTCTGTAATCGTCAGCGGCACAAGGTGTCTAGTCAACGGGCATTGTTTGAACATCCTCTGTGGGCTGACAGTTTATGTCAAGCCCAATGCGCGACGCAAAATGGGAAAATGCCATCCTTGCCCTGAGGGAGAGAACTGGGGAGACTAGACTTACACAAATGAGATAATTAAATAACAGGACAACATATAATTACTGCTAAATTGTGTGCTAAGAAATTACGTGCTACAGGAATTGGGAAAAATGGAGAGCAGGGAGGGCTCAAACAGTTAGGGAGACGTCACTGAAGAGCTGGATGTGGCCGAGCCTTGAAGAATGAAGTGAACCACCGACAGGATGAAGGGAAGAAGGGCACGGAAGTCCCAGGAGGAAGAACAGTGCGAACCAGTATGCTTGTTATTGTTATTTAATTTTTAGGAAGATTAGTCCTGAGCTAACATTCGCTGCCAATCCTCCTCTTTTTGCTGAGGAAGACTGGCCCTGAGCTAACATCCGTGCCCATCTTCCTCCACTTTACATGTGGGATGCCTGCCATAGCATGGCATGCCAAGCGGTCCGTAGGTCCGCATCTGGGATCCAGGCCGACAAACGCCGGGCAGCCGAAGCGGAAGGGGTGAACTTAACCCCTGCGCCACGAGACCGACCCCAAGCATGCTTGTTATTTTTATCTTGAGGCAGCAACACAAGGAACGTGAAAGGCGGCTGCCCCAAATCCCACAGCAAGGATAGTTCTGAACAGTTTCTCAATATTCACACTTCTAGGCCTTTAGTCAGCTGCTTCTGCTTGCAATGCCTTTCTCCCTTTTCCATCTGGCAAACTCTTCCTCATACTTAAAGGTCCAGCTCAAATGGAACTACTTTTCTGAATGCTTCCGTGGTATCCCATAACCGGTGATCAGTCTTCTGTCGGAACATATCATTACTTTTGCCTACTTCCCTTCTCTACGGCTGCAATTAATAACAACTAATATTTACTAGGCTATTACTATGTGCCAGGAACTATGCTAAACATTTTTGTTTGTTTGTTTGAGGAAGATTACCTCTGAGCTAACATCCGTGACCATCTTCCTCTACTTTATGTGGGACGCCTGCCACAGCATGGCTTGCCAAGCGGTGCATATGTAGGCGCCTGGGATCCAAACCGGCGAACCTCGAGACACTGAAGTTGAGCCCGCGAACTTAAGAGCTATGCCAACCAGCTGGCCCCTATGCTAAACATTTTAAATGTATTATTTTATTTAAGCCTCACAACAATTGCATGAGGTATCATTTTTCCTATTTTATATATGAAGATCCTGAGGCTTAAAGTGGTTAAGTAAATTGCCCAAGAACACATGGCTAGGAAGTAAGAAAGCTGGGATTCAAACTGTGGAACTCAAGAGGCCACTCTGAAAACACTGGACCATGCGTTCCTGGTGGCCACAAATGCTCTTAACTCGTCTGTCTTCCCAGATTTTAGGACGGTGGCTGAAATACAGCTTGAAAGTTGAACCAATTAATACACCCGTCATATCCCATGCCCGGGTCTAGAAGGTGGCCCAGTACTCTCACCCCAGGTGGAGGCCTCCACTCACCGGGAGGTCATGCACACGGGGGAAACGAGGAGGAAGTCTAACTACCTTACATTCAAATCTGAGCTCCTTTATTTCATGGATTCAAGAGTGGTGAAAGAGGAACATTCTTTTCCCAACAAAAGAACACACAGATAACATTGGCTGGGTCTGAAGATGAGGGCTCTGATTAACAGGTGTGGGGGGAGGGGTCTGCTCTTAGGTGTTTTGAAAGCAGCAACTCAAGTTGTTCCAGTCAAACCAGGAAGGACCAGTCGAGATCACTCCATCTGACGGGATCATAGCGCAGACTAAGGCCCAGACAGGGGAAGGGGTCGGCCACATGGTGAGACAAAGCTGAGCCAGAGCTGGATCCCGGAATCAGAGACTAACTGTGGTTTTTCATCGCCTACCCAGTCGGGCCAGGGCGCGCATCTCTAAGAAAATGGCCTTGGACGGGAAGCTCGGACTACGGGCTTCCTTCGTCCGGCCCTATGCTCTCCTCCGCCCACTGGGCCTCAGTACTCCCACCTCCTCCAGCCTCGGGGCCTGGGGAAGACTGTTCCCCTTTCGCGTCTCCATGGCGTCTGCAAGGTCCTCTTGCGCCACCGAGGCCGCTCCAGCCCGCTTCTCCACCTGACCCCCGCCTCCGCGCGCTCGCGCCGTTCTTGCGCAGGCGGCAAACGACACCTCTTCCACGGGAAGCCGGGCCCACACCCCCACGCCCTTGCCGCAGTTCACCTCCCCGCCACTCCGAAATACGCCGACACCCCCGCTTCCTTTCGCTGGGCGCCGTCCTTCCGGCTGGGCTCCTTTCTAATTGGCTGGCTGAGAGCTTCCTTGGGGACTCGGCCACCCGGAGGGCGGCACAGCGGCCACTCTAGCCGCTGTCCCGGGATTTGGCCTCGCTCTCTCGGCTGCAAGCTCTCTATGGTGTTGGCGACATGTGGCGCCTCCCAGGACTCCTGGGCCGAGGTAAGGGGCGTCGGAGCCGCGCGCCTTGAGGCAGCCGAGACTCCGAACCGGAGGAGGGGCGGGCGGGAGGACCGAGCCAGAGCGGTAGTGGGCGGGGCTAGAGCGGAGGCGGGGCGGGGCTACATCCCAGAAGCCTGGGGATCTTTGAAATTTGAGGATGGAGCTAGTGGGAAGACGGTGGCGCTTAGAGCCAAGGAGATGGGTGAGGCTATTGAAAGGGGGAGGAGCCCAATGGAAGGAGATGGTGGGCGGAGTCGATGAAAGATGGGTACTTAGAGGCCAGTGGCGTAGACGGAGCCAATGGAAAGAGGTGGGATTTAGAGACAAAGTGCCCCAAACATTGAGAGTTTGTCATTTTAGAACAGTGGTGTCAGCCCTAGGAGGGCATCAGAATCACCTGAGGAGCTTTTTCACAACATAGATGCTCCACCGTGAATGATCGTGGTTTACTAGTTCTGGGGTGGCACCCTAGTATCTGTACATGTAGCTACGGAGCCAGTGATTCCTGGGTTCCTGGGGTGGGGCTCTGTCAAGGGTCAGAGGGAAGATTGGTGGGGCCCGCCATTGCCTCCATCCTGTTCATGTCAGGTAACTAATCCTTGTTTTGCACAGCTCTTCCCCGTCTGCTGGGACCTGGCCTCCGGGGGGTGAGCTCTAAGTCCACCAGCCCAGATGGCCCTCAGGCTGCCTCCTCTGCCCTGCTGGTCCCTGTGCCCAGCTTTGACAGGTGAGATACTGCCATTCCGTCACCCATCTCCTCCCCTGGGCTCCCTCTCCCCAGACTTGGGACAGAACTTGATAGCCTCTATTGCATCATCTAGGTCGGGCCCCCATGGCCCAGGCCCAGGCACAAGCAGGGGCCCAAGGTCCCATGGATGGAAGGCTGCCTTCCAGTGGATGTCTGCCTGTGTCTCCCCAAACACCCTGAGGGATGCCATATCGTGGGTAAGGCTTCCCCAGTCCTGTCCTTGACCTTCAGTGTGGGTAAGAGTGATCCTGCATCTAACTATAGCCTAGAAACAAGAGCCTCGGCATCATTGTGCCCACACTCAAAATTTGAGTAAACCATTGGAGCATATCTGGGGAGATATTGCCACTCCTCTTTCCTGTTCTCCTCCCTCCCCCAAATTTATTCATCCTTTTATTCAGTAAACATTTAGTTAACACCTTCTCTGAGCCAGGCATTTCTACTAGGCACTAGGAAATAGTGGAGGACAAGGTGGATATGATTCTTGCCTTCATGGAGCTTACAATAAATACTACTAAATAGCTAACATTTTATTTATTAATGTGAAATATTATATATGTACTATCTTATTTAATCTTTACAAAAATTGCAAGGGAGATATACTCTCCATTTTATAGATGAGGAGTCTCAGGCTCTGAAACTTTAGGTAACATGCTTAGGTCATACAGCTGTTAAATAGAGGAAGCAGATTTTACTCTGGAACGCCTGCTCTCAGTGCCCATGCTCTGCAGCTTGGTTGCTACACCTCGTATGGCTTGTAAAAACACCTAGTGGAGATCCGGGCCCTTAATAGTTGCTCAGTAAATGTTTGTTGAATCTAATCTATAAAGTCAGGTGCTCAATAGCAAACACTAGATCTAATAGGGCAGAATCTTTGCCTTCCAGGTTCTGCTTGTAAGGTATTCTGGATGAAGTTGGCACACACATCACTCTCATGTCTGTCACGTCTCATCCCTATCACTTTCATGTTGTGTATTTTGGGCAAGTGTCTTGACCTCTTTGAGCCTCAGTTGTCTCATCTCTAAATCGGTGTCATCAGCAGAGCTGAGCCTGGAATGTCTGCATGACAGGGGCACTTCCCTCTGGGGAGCTGTGGACTGGAAGCATAACACACCCAAGAGAGGGGAGCATTTGCCCATTTTGTCAAAGATCTGAGCCCTAGGGTGATCCCACAGTGAGTCCTTTTAGAAACTGGGCCTGGATCCTAGGGGTCCTGATGCCATCCCTCAACTTTGTCACTACTGCCCATGTGGAAGGGTGTGAGCATGAGCTGTCCCCGAGTAACGTGGGTACATGTCCCTGTTATTGACAGTACCGGCATCTTCTCTTCCTTCTGGCCTCAGCTCACGCATCTCCCCAACAGAGAGACATTCCCTGACTCCCTGTCTTGTCAGGCCTTCCTGTTATGCTCTGTGTAAACCCCTGATTTGTTTCCTTTTAGGCAGTTAGCATGATTTATAGTTAGTTATCCTATTCGTTTCTGTGTGCTTGGATTTTGTCTTTCTCCCTCGCCAAAGATAATCTCCATGAGGGCAGAAACTGTGTCTGTCTTATTTGCCATTGTCCATAGCGCCTGTTGCAACAAATAAGTATTTGGATGTCCCTTTCTGTGCACAACACCGGAAGGGATGGGGAAAACGGAACAGTCATGGAGCTAGGCGCTGGCTTAGGTCTTCTGCAGAACTGTCGGAGAAGAGACACCTTCAGCAAGCTTGTACCTGTGACTGTGTGGTGGGGCCACCTGGTCAGGGGGACGGGAGGAGTCGTGCCAGGCTGGAGAAAGAGAAGGAGCCTGCTGGGGAACTCTGGCCTGTCGCTGCATTTGTGGCCAAGCCCCAACTTCCCACATTATCTTTTTGCCTGCTTAGACTGCGTTTGTCCAGTCACTTGCTCACGTGTTTATTCAGCATGTATTTCTTAGTGCTGTATCTTAGCACCCTACTAGGTGCTGGGGATACGCTGGTGAGCAAAACAGACGTGGTTCCTGCCCTTGTGGTGCTTAGAGACTAACAGGAGAGACAGACCTTAGATGGGTAATCGTAGAGATGATTATTTAAGTACCAGTGTGATCAGGGCTCCAGAGGGGAAGCATGGGTGCTATGAGCGTCTGTGGTGGGTGAGCTGCTCCAGCCAGGAGCTGGAAAGGCTTCTCGAGGAAGTGGCATTGGAGCTAAAGGCTGAGACTGAAGGAGTTGTCTGGTGGAGAGCCGTGTCCCTGATGTGCTGTCTTTCCCAGGGCACTCTGGCCGTGCTGGCCCTGCAGCTGGCAAGGCAGATCCACTTCCAGGCAAACCTGCCAGCAGGACCTCTGCGAGCCGAGCGCTGCTCTTGGCGCAGTCCCCTGGACCATTTCCTCTCGTCTCCCTTGTGGCACCCGTGCTCCTGTGAGTTCTCAGTCCCGGGGACAGGAGGGCTGGGCTGGGAGTTTCTCTGGGCCAGGAAGCATCTCTGGACACACCTCAGGAAAAGAGCCACCGGCAGCTCCTTGCCTTTCCTATCTGAAGTCAGAGGAAGGGGGATGTGAGGAAGTTCTATCCACCCAGGGTGTGGGCCACGCCTGCCCCTCAGTGTCGTCTGTGTCCTCTCCTCACCTTCCGTGGAGGGAGCCCCACAGGGGTCCAGGCTACTTCAGATCCTGGGTGTGGCTTCCTGCCTACCCCTCAGCCAGTTAGGTCATTCTCTAGTCAGTCATTCATTAATAAGGGAATCTTGATTGAGTAGCTATTATGTGCCATGGTTAAGGCTCTGGAGTCAGATTGTCAGGGTTCAAGCCCTAGAGCTTTTCATACTAGTCTTGCGTCCTTGGGCCAGTCACATTTAGCTTCCCTGTGCCTCAGTTTCTTCATCTATAAAATAGGGTAATAATAAAACCCATCCTATAGGTTTCTTGGGAAGACTAAATGAGGTAATACATGTCAAGGACTTAGAGCAGTGCCTGGCACATAGGAAGTACTCAGTAACTATTAGTTTAAGTTCTTGTCATTAGTATTATGATTATAATCACTATCAATATTACCATCAGACACAGCGATGGGTGCTGGGGCTACAACAGTGAATAAGGTAGATGCCTCCCTCCGCTGGAGGAATTCAAGCAAAGGAGTGATTTATTCTTAGGGTGGGAGATTAGCATAAATGCCGGCCCCTCTCCACTCTTCAGAGGGAGGGAAGCCAGCAAAGGAAATGGAGGAGGAGGCATGAGAAGGAGGTGTCACAGGAGTTTCCAAATTCTTCCTTTGGTCCCCCAAACCTCAGGGAGGACTCCGTCAAAAACCCCACAGGCTGAACTGCTGCCGTTTTGACACGACCACTCTTATTGGCTCTTTCCAGCGCTGCGGAGGCTTATTCTCCCCAGCCCTGATGGCCCAGCTCCCAGGCACACTGGCCTCAGGGAACCCAGGCTGAGCCCGGAAGATCGGTCCATTCAGGCCGAGGGCCTCTCTCCACACAGTTCCTTGAGAGGAGCTGGTCCTCAGGATCCCTCTGAGGAAGGTATGTCCCCACCTCGTAGAATCAGCAGAAGGCCAGGGCAGGGGTGGGGAGTTAGGCAAATGGACATTTGTTGCTGCATATGCCAGGTAAGGAAATTGTCATTCCCTTGAGGTCTCATGCTTTCTGGGGCAATTTCGAATTATTTTGGTTCCTGGCAGTGGTGCTAGATGGAGGGGCTGGGTAGACTGGGAGAGGGGGAGATAAGGAGAAATAACACCCTCTCCTTTGCCCTGCTTGGGTGCCGGCCATTCGCCTTGCAGACCCCAGTGATGTCAACTTCCTGCATGCCAGCAGTAGCTTCAGATCCAAGGCAAAACCGGCCCAGCCTCAGCCCACTGGTGAAAAGCAGGTATTATCCAAATTTGGCCAGTCGGATCCCCATAACATTCCCCTGGGCAGGTAGCGATCCCAGTGAACTGTCCCCGATGAGTCTTTATATTTCTTCCCCAGGAACAGGAGCAATCCAAAACTCTTCCCCTTGAGGAGGCTGTGACTTCCATTCAGCAGCTCTTCCAGCTCAGTGTTTCCATCGCTTTCAACTTCCTGGGTAACTGGGTGGACATCGCCTCAAGGCAGGCGGGTGGGAACATGGAAAGAGTCTGGGGCTGGTCACATACAGTCAGAGTAGGGAGTGGTTTAAATAAGGGAGAGTTTATTTTCTCCCTGGTAGGTAGACCGAATCTGGCACGGTGACACAGTGGTGTCGGGGACCCATTCTCATTCCAGTACTTCTGCCATTCTTAAAACTGGCTTCCATCTCAAGGCCCATTTTGGCTATTCCAGCTCCTGCTGTCGTATCCAAATTCTAGCTAGCTGGAAGGGGGAGGGTGGAGAAAGTAAAGGACCACTCCTTTCCAACCTAGAAGTTGCTCATATCATTGTCCGGAATGTAGGCTTACAGCCACGCCTAGTTGCAGAGGACACTGGGAAATGTAGTCTCTAGCTGAATGACCAGGTGCTCACCTGAAAATTCTGTTACTGTGTAAGAAGGAGAAAATACACCTTGGAGGACACCTTGCATTTTCTGCCACACAGGCAAGAACAGGCTCCTGAGGTTTGGAGCAGGCCCTCAAGTGCACGAATAGGAACCTCTTAGCCACATCTGGAGACTCCAGATGTCTCGCCACCATTTGTCCTGTTCTACACAGTGACTTGGCTTAACTTTCAGGCCTTAGAATGTGGAGACCCAGACTCCCAGCATCATTTGTTAGATCTAGTGGGCAGGTGGGTGAGAGGCTGGGATCCATTCAGTATAAATTTATTAAGCATTCACGTTTTGCCCGGCCCTATTTTACATGTTGGGGATATAGTGATTCACAAAACAAAGTCCTTATTCTCATGGAGCTGATGTGTAAGTTGAGGGAGAGAAACAATAAGTCAGCAAACAAATAAAGAATTTCAGATGGTGATAAATATTATGGAGGAAATTAAACAGGAGAATGTGTTAGTGATTTGGGCAAGGAACAACTTTTGACTTGAAAGTCCTCACTGATGGGAAGATCCCTGTGTTAAGACCTGACTAACAAAAATAAGCCAGTCTTTCCGTCTGGAAAAAGAGCTTTCCAAGCAGAGGGAAGAGCAAGTGCAAAGGTCCTGAGGCAGGATTGAGTTTTCCTTGTTAAAGGAACAAAAGAAAAGTGAATGTGGCTGGAGCTTAGAGATCTAGGGGAGAATAGAAAGAGATGGAGTCAGAGAAACAGGCAGGGCCAGATCAATGAGGTCTTCTGAGCCACAGTGCAGTGTGGATTTTCTGAGTGGGACAGGAAGCCATTGGAG
This sequence comes from Equus asinus, assembly GCF_041296235.1. Classification (NCBI taxonomy): domain Eukaryota; kingdom Metazoa; phylum Chordata; class Mammalia; order Perissodactyla; family Equidae; genus Equus; species Equus asinus. The sequence goes on along the minus strand of NC_091798.1, from coordinate 38,187,703 downwards.
GGTTTTACCATGAAGCAGGAAGGAGGGCAGTCACATGATCTGATTTACTTTTTCAAAGATCTCTCTGGCTGTTGTGTAGACATACGTGGATGGTAGGACTGCCAGCGGGGAAACAGGAGACTGGTTGGAGTTGTTATTGATGGCTAAGCAAAACGTGATGGTGGCTTGGTCTAGGCTAGAGGCAGAGAGGACCAAGAAGAGTAGCTGGATCAGGGAGCCAGTGTGGGGAATGGGCACAGGGTGGGATCCTTTGCCCTCTTGAGTCTTCTCCTCAAGGACAGAGGGCTCTGCGAACCCTGGACAGCAAGTTTTCAGGCAGCAGGGAGGCAACTGTAATTCACTGCTGGCTGAATGGAACCTGGCTTCCGCCTCATTAGCTTTTTGTGATTTTGATGGGCAGACAGTCTCTTCTGAGAATTTTCTTGCCTGTTCCTTCATTCATATATTCATTTATTCAGCGAGTGCTAAGCGCTGTGAAGGCACACAAAGGGAGTGTGGGCCGTAATCATATTTTGCATTTGTATAGAGCTCACCCCATGCAAAATGATTTCTTCTACATTCTTTTTCTGCTTCTGCCTCCAGGATTTTACAGTCTAATTGAGGAGACAGGCCTTGTGCTCTTGGAACAGTTTAGTTCATAGGAAAAGCCTTGTGTATTAAGAAAGTACCAAAAGAGTGTTTAAAGCCTGAGTGTGGTCTGAAGGTTCCAGAGCAGATAGAGGATGGGGAGGCCTGATGGTGGAGGCAGAAAAGGATATGCCAGGCCGGAGAAACAGCTTGGCAAGGGCTTGGAGTCGAGAATTGGCTGTGCCCAGCTCCTTCCTGTTTTCCTTTTGGTGTGGATGATAAAATGAACATGGGCTTTGGCGTGGCATATGCCTGAGTCCAGGTCTCAGCTCTCTTAGATCATCTCTCGTAGTTTCCTCTTAAAGCAGGATGAACAGTACCAGCTGTATCAGTTAGGTTTTGTTGGTTACAAGCAGCCTAAGCCCAGCCCGGCTACCTTAAGCACAGAAAGAGTCTATTGGGATCTGTTGACCTGCCAAGCCTCAGAAAGGACAGGAATCATGGAAGCTCCAGGGACCCAGGGTTCAGTTACTGAGAGTGTCCTGCTGCCAGAATAAACCCGCAAAGCTGTTTCTCTCTGATAGCAACCAGATCAAGATTCACTTTCCTGAGAGAGGGTCTCATTGGTCGGGAAGAGCACAGGCACTTGATTGACAGTACTGGGGGAGGGCTGTTCCCAAAAGGAAGTCAGGATGCTATTGCCAAGAGGAGGATGGTGTATAGGAGGGCAGAACCTCCTCATGTCCGTAGCAAACCAGTGAAGCATTCAGAGGATGGAAATATGTGCCAAGTGTCTAGCACAAAAAAGCAAGGAAGGAGCCTGTGGGTATCTGGCTAAGGACGTGGGGAAGTTCACAGAGGAAGCTGTGTTTATGCCCTGTGCTGTCTTACAGGGACAGAGAACATGAGGAATGGGGACTACACGGTAGCCTTTTCTTACTTCCAGAAAGCAGCAGACCGCGGCTACAGCAAGGCACAGTACAACGTGGGCTTGTGTCACGAGCACGGCAGAGGCACCCCCAGGGACCTCAGCAAGGTACTGCATCTCCTCCCCTGCCCCAGCCTCGTCCCCTGTGTTGCCCGGAGTGACCTCCAGAAATAAGCAGTGAGCAGGGCTTGGGGAAAGTCCAGCTCCTCTCTTCCAGCTGGGAGAGGAAAATAAGAAAGAAGCTCCTAACTCCTGGGAATTTAGACTTAAATCTCAGGGTGGCAGAGACCTTGTCTTTCTTCTTTGCAGCTGTATCCTCAGGGCCTAGAATGTTGCCTTGATAAATGGATTAGTTAATTCTAAAAAAGTAGGATAAGTACACAAAGATGTTATATATAAGACTGTGTCTCTTAGAATTGTATAGATGGCGAAAAAAGGAAAGCAACTTGAAGTTCCTTTGGTAGAGGGTTGCTTAATAACATCTATGTGGGCCTTAAAAATAATGTGCTGGATCTATATTTATTGACAGGGAAAGACATTTATGGTGTATTGTTACGTGAAAAAGTAGGTTACAAAACAGAGTGTAGTTCTCTCTCTCTTTCTCCTAAACACACACATCCATTTATATATATGTGTGTGTGAATGTATATATAATGGATCTGTGTGTATATATAAATCTTTATATATGTGGGAAGAAATTTTCAAGGCTGTACACTAAAATGTTAACAGAGAGTGATTTTTAGGAGGCAAGATTTCTTGGGATTTTGTGTTTCTATTTTTGGTTTATCTGTGTTTTAAAATCTTGGCTTATCTGTATTTTCTGACTAATCTATAATGATTATGTATTATTTAATTAAAATAGTTTTTTAAAATTTCACTCCAAGAAAAAGCTGGGCTTATAGAATTACCAGTTGACTGAGTGTTTCTCCCTTTGCCCCAGGCCGCCCTTTATTACCGGTTGGCTGCCAGTCAGGGCCACAGCCTGGCTCAGTACCGCTATGCCAGGTGCCTGCTGCAGGGCCCATCCTCCTCGTGGGACCCTGAGCGGCAGAGGGCAGTGTCCATGCTGAAGCAGGCTGCAGACGCAGGCTTGAGAGAGGTGAGTGCCATTGGTGGGGGTCTCTCCTTGGCGGCTGGGGCATGCGGGGCTCCATGTGGCCTTGATACCTTTTTCCTTCCTCCTTAACCACAGGCTCAAGCTTTCCTCGGGGTGCTTTTCACCAAGGAGCCATACCTGGATGAGCAGAGGGCTGTGAAATACCTTTGGCTTGCAGCCAACAATGGGGTATGAGGTCTCCAGTGTCCAGGCATGTTGGGGATCGAGTCTGATAAAGGAAGGGATTTTGGAACTGGTACTGAGTTTTCCTGTCTTTAGGAGACGGTTGATCGGAGCATTAAGCTAGCCTCAAGCCTTACCTCTCACTGACTTACTCTGTGACCTTTGGGCAGGTCCACTGGTATGCTGGAGCTGGCTTGCACCAGCCTGCAAGAGCTGTCGGTAGCTTAAAATCAGCCATGGGAGGAGTCTTTGCACCGAGAAATTGCTGAATGCTAAAAGCAAAGCTTTTCCCCCTGGAGAGCCAGTTGTTAAACATTTACCAGCACACTACTGGGCCAGTCACGTCTTGTTTTCCTCATCTCTAAAATCAGGATAATAGTGCCTGCCTTACCTGTCTACTACTTCACAGGGCTGTTGTGAGGATCAAAGTCTGACTAGAAGAATAGGTGTGGAAGCACTTTGTAAGCTGTACACACTACAGGTGCAGCATCACAAGCGGCATAGTCCAGGGAGTCAGAAGACACGTTGGGGGAAGACACTGAGCACTTTGGGGGCTGGGGGATGTCTGCTTGTCCGTGAACTGGAGGCAGCCAGGCAGCATGACCCAGAGTTTGTTCCACAGAGCATTAGTTCCATGGGATGTTTATAAATAATAGGGAAAAAATGGTCAGTTGGGTTCAGGAAATACTGAGTTAAAAAGGTAATTTTAATGGAGGAAATCTCAGAGCTTTATGTCACTGTCAGTCACCAAGAAGGCATCTGTGGTTCGCTCTACTCCTCAAATGTATTTGGCAGTATGTTTTTTGAGTTGAATCTTGAAGGACCAAGAGCCCTGGATTAGAGCAAGCGATGTGTGTGGACTAGACTTTCCCCACATGGCAGCTGCTGCTTCCCTTTGTTTTCCTACCAACACGCTGACAGCTTCGCGGAACTCTTAGGCATCGGAATACTTTTCCTTTTTCACTCGATGTTGCCCAAAGTATCTGTAGTAGCTGTCAAAAGGGGGCTGATGTCACCAACCCGTACCCGCCTCTGTGCTGGCTTTTTGTTGAAAGAGCCCCAGAGTCTTACTCAGGCTGAGTGGGCCTCACGTCCATGTGCTGGACAAGCCTGGGGGCACCCTGGCCTGCGTTGGTCACCAACATGCTCAGAGGGGAAGTGCACAAAGGGATGTTATGGAACACGGTGTCGGGGCACAGTCCTCACTCTCAGCCACTCCACTAGGTATGATGTCTTCCTGGGTTGGTACTGCACAGTGCTGCAGGGAGGCTGTTTGGTCTTATGAATGTCCAGCGCTGTATTCTAAGCTTCAGCCGGTAGCCATGAGTCCACCGTATTTATTACATAGACTTTGGCCTGCATGTAACAAACCCTTTCCAGAAATTTGACTGTGGAAGCTGTAAGAGAATGAGACCATGGTTGGAAATCAACAGAGTGCTTTGTTTTTTTATGTTGAGATATTGAATATAATAAAATATTCCAGGGGCCGACCTGATGGCATGGCAGTTAAGTTCACACGTTCTACTTCTTGGCGGTCCAGGGTTCACCGGTTCGGATCCCGAGTGTGGACATGGCATTGCTTGGCAAAAGCCATGCTGTGGTAGGCGTCCCACGTACAAAGTAGAGGAAGATGGCACAGATGTTAGCTCAGGGCCGGTCTTCCTCAACAAAAAGAGGAGGATTGGCAGTAGTTAGCTCAGGGCTAATCTTCCTCAAAAAAAAATACATATATTCCAGTAGAGAGGGAGAAATTAATGATGTGGGCAACTAAAGATATGAAAATAAAAATAACAGTAAGCTAAGCACTTTTCATATACGAACACCTTTAATCCTCATGACAACATAATAAGGTAGGTGCTATTATCATGCCCACTTTATAGATGAGGAAACCGAGGCAGAGAGACATAGGATGGCATGCCTGAGTTGGCGCAGCTGGTAGGCAGTGGAGCCGAGACTGGAGCCCAGGTGGTCTGGCTGTACAGACTGGGCTCCTAACCCCCACCTGATACTGCCTCTCCGAGGAGTGTAGCTCTCAGAGAGGAGAGAGAGGACCCAGAGCCATGGGCAAAGAGATTAGTCTTTTAGTCCCTCAAAGGAGAAGAAAGACTTTCTCTGTAAGGTATGCTTGCAGCCCCCTCAGCAGAGGTTCAGCAAGGCACACCAGGCCTTGGGAAGCCCAGCCTCCATCCTTGCTCCTGGCTCTTTCAGGATGACATAGGAGTCTGACTCCCAGGTTTCATGTCACTGGGCTGAGTGCTTCCTGTGGCCTTCCCTTCTCCATGCTCTCAGCACCAGCCTCAGCGAGAGAAGCTCCCACACTGCTCTGGCTGGAATCTCCCTGGGTGGGGGGATGTTATCTCCTTTGTGTAGGGCGAGCTCTGTGCCTCTGGCTTTTCATAGTTGACATCCCTTGGTCCAGGAAGGGCCAGGCCCGGGCCTTGACCCTGCACGGATGAAGCCCCGGCATGCCTGACTGCTCCCCTTCCTCCTGCCTCAGCGTTTCGGTTCTTCACTCCTGCCTGTGTCCGTATGCGCGCATCTGTCCATTTTCTCCTGTAGGACTCACAGAGCAGGTACCACTTGGGAATTTGCTACGAGAAGGGCCTTGGTGTGCAGAGGAGTCTGGGAGAGGCTGTGAGATGTTACCAGCAGTCAGCGGCTCTGGGGAATGAGCCCGCCCAGGAGAGGCTGCGGGCCCTCTTTTCTGTGGAGGCAGCAGGTAAAGACGCAAATCAACACCAGCAGGGTCCCTCCCCTGAGTCAGTACCCCATGACAGAGCAGGGGGTGGCAGTAGCCCTTGATCCCCTTGTCTTTTCCTGCCCCAGTGGTGGGTAAGAATAGAGCTTTTCGAGTCAGACAAATATGAGAGTTAATCCCTGCTCTGTCACTGAACTTGGACTCCATGTCTTTGAGCCTCAGTTTCTTCACCTCTGAAATGAGGGTGCTGGTAGTCCCTTACTCATTTTGATGATTTGTCAGGAGAGACCATATCTTGAGACTGCCTCCATGCCCTGGATCACCCTTCTAGCGCTCTGAGAGCCCTGCTCACTCCTGATTCACTCAGGCAGGCCTGGGTTAATCCCAGGGGGAACCAAGTCCTTTAAGAAGTCCTTGCTCCAAGGTAGGAATCCAAGAAGACAGTAGTATAAGAGTCGCTCTCACCTCTCTTTGCAGCCCCGGGGTCCAGCGACCTGGCAGTTAGAGGATTGAAGTCCTTCTCCAGCCCCTCCCTCTGCAGCCTGAACACTCTGCTGGCAGGAACCTTGTGCCTCCCACATGCCTCAAGCACAGGGAACCTTGGCCTCCTCTGTAGAAGCGGGCGTCTCAGAGCCAGCCCTGGAGCCCCCAGCAGGGCTCTCCCGCCTCACCCCTACCCCTTGGAAAGGAGTCTCGTCAGACTGGGTTTTGGCTAAGGTGAGATAAAACACAGTCAGTGTACCTCTCACTGTGCTGAGTGGGGGGAAGGCTGGGAGGAGGTTGGATGGTAACAAAAATAGGGTGTTAGTATCCTTTTCCAGGGTGCACATTCCACTGGGAGCTCAGGTTCTGAAGCAAGCTCAAGTGCATTGCTAATAAATAACTTTGACCTTTTCCCCAAGTTGGTAGCCTTACAGACGAGCAGTGGATACCTTCACAGTTATTTCTGGTCTGTGCACAAAAAGGATTCATCCAGTGACCTGTGAAAAACTCTACTGAATTGTCCAGAGACCCTGGTCCTCACCTTGGCCTGTGTCTTTGAGCAAATCCCTTACCTTCTCCCTCCCTGTGCTTCAGTTTCCTCAGGCTGGGCCTACGTCACGTTTTTCCAACATCTGATGTGTGTGCCTCTGGGGGTTCACAAGAAGACTTTAAGTGGTACTTGAATGAATATTTTTTATTTTAGTAGTTGTATATTTAATATATAATGTAAAAATGTGACTAGTGCATTATAGTTTCACAGATATTAAAATAATGAATCAATTTAAAGTTAAACACCGTGACATTGCATAAAGGGGAGCACAGATCCAGAGAGGTGGCAAAAATTGTGAGGGTGGTTCCTTGAACAGCTAAAACGTGGGAAGCACTGGATCAGGTCAGCCCCCAGGTGAGCTCCAACATTCGCTTTCATTCATCCCCAGTGGATTCACGATCATCTCCATTTCACCTTTGATTCGGAAGGAAGGAGTTTCTTGCCTAAATGTCTGATGTATCTGCTTGACTTTTTCAGACCTTCTCACTCAGCCCTAAAGATGGAACCTGTGGGTACTCGGAGAGATACCACAACTTGAGTCCCAAAGAAGAGGCCAGTTATCCACCCACCTTCCCGCAGAACCTTAAGCACCCACCCCAGCACAGTAGGAAAAGGAAAGTGTGTGAAGACTCAGATCCTGGCCATGTCAGCTTGAAGCCATGACCTGACTTGCTATGTCTCCTCAGTTGTAGACCAAGGGCAGTGGTATCTGCCCTCCCCTCCTACAGGGCTGATGTGGGGCATTTCACTGAGGAAGGGACCTGGGTGCTCACTTAGGCCCGAGGAAGCAGAGAGATGCCCATGGTTACATGGCTTTATGAGTCTCCAGGCCTGGAGAGGACCCGCCTCCTGACTCCTGGCCCTGGGCTCTTTTGCACCCGTTCACCCTGTAATTTTGTGTGAAAGTGTTGTCATCGTCCTGCTGATGTGAAGGAGTAAATGGAGGTTGAGCACCTGGAGTCTTGGAGCAGCAAGTGTCGATGTTGAGATCCTCGTCTGTGAAGGGTGTGCCAGAAATGGATGGCAGTTTAATAAAACAGATGCTGGATTTTCTCATCACTTTTGCCCTTGAGTGTGTTGAGGAGAGCTGGGGAGATGGACAGGGGGAGCTGAAAGCCGAGGCTCCATCCTCGTCTCTAAACTCTCCGTTAACCAATTTAAAGGGTCTTAAAAGCTTCGCTAAGAGAGAGACTTAGAGAAAAATGATTTCTGAGTCAACGCTAATGATTCCAATTACTGAATTTGTGAATAGCTGCTCCCTAGCTTCTGGATGTTAGCCCAAGTTCAATAGCATAGATGTGGTTGAGGGTGGGGGGTGGGAGGGATGAAGACCAAACTCCCTGGTGACTGTTCAAATGGGAAAGACCACCCAGCTTGGCCCGTTCAGAGGTGGGAGGAGTTGGGGGGGGTCCACATTTCCTTCTCTGCTGCCCACCCCTTTCTCTCCCTTACCACTCGTGGTCCTGCCATATTTTTCCCAGCACCTTCATCTCTCCGATGGAGCCCTAAGCTTCCTCTAGCTCCAGCACCTCCCTTTCCAGGGCTGCCCTGCACACTGGCCTCCCCCAACTGGTCCCCTCATTTGGCTACCTCCCACAGATGGCTCCTTAGGAGCAGGGACCTTGTCTTTGTAATTCACTATCCTCAGCACTTAGCACAAGGCCCCGTGTAGGTAAGGGCTCAATACACACGTTGGTTAAAGCCCAGGTTTTTAAGCTGCACAGTGCACTAATCTTTCTGCAAAAAAAAAAAAAGTTTCTGTGGTCAAATAAGTTTGGGAAATGCTGCACTAAACATCCCCTTTTTTATAGATTCACAATGCATATCAGCATATTCAAAGTTCCAAGAAGTCCTGCAGTAAAGAACTTGGTTAACCCAATGTTTCCCAACGTGAGTTGAGCACAGAGCCTGGCTCCCTGCAGATTGCAAAGGAACCTTCCTGGGGCACCGTCTGTGTAAGATGTCACTTCCTGCCCTCCCGTGTAGCCCCACTTGCCAGCCTCTTCCCCTCCTCTTGACATTTTGGGTTCTCTGATTACCACTTCCTCCTGACCATGTCTGGGGCTGAGGGGCACTTCAGATAGTCCGGGAACACTGGGCGTCCTGTGTTGATGGCCACATGCGCCTCCCCTCCCCCTCCGTTGTTACAAGTTAAGTACTCATTCAATTTGGTGTGCCAAATGTGAAGATGGGATATTTTTAAGCTCTCTTTGTGGAAAGGGAAGGATGGAAGAGTCGTGAGAGATGCTGTCAAGGGACCAAAAATCCTTGGCTGTTCATTCACTGCGGTTTCCATCGGTCCCAGGGGATGGGCTTCATCGGCAGACCCGGGAACTGCTGCATTCTTGCTGTGAAAATTCCGATATTAATGACTCATAGTCAGTGTCCTGAAAGGAAATGTGAGAGGCGGACAGGGAGGTGGCCCTTGTCAGCAGGGCCACCCTGGGTCGGAATACAGGGTGACCCAAGGTTTGAGGCCTGTGCCCTCAGCAATGAGACCTTTGTGCAAGACTCTGCTGCCTCAGTTTCCTTATCTGGAAATGCTGTTTTCGGGGAGCCCTGACAACAGTGAGAACAAGGCTGCTTGGTTCATTTTATCTTCAGTGCTAATACAGTGCAGGACACTCAGTAAATGCTCAGTAAACATTTATTCAGTGAGTGTGTGATTCTATGCATTGCCCCCTGTCCACCCAACACCCAGCACCAAGCCCACCCAGCACATAGTAGGTGCTTTAAATATTTGTTGAATATTTGAATATTAAAATAAATGTTGAATGAATGATTCTGTGTACCCCTCCCCCCACTGCTATTCCTAGTGCTGCTTCTGACGTGTAGTAATTGCTCAATAAATAGTGTTTGTTGAATAAGTGTTTCTGACATGCTTACCTCCTCCCCCCACCCATTACATTGTACCCAGTACTTAGTAGGAGCTGGAAAGGGCTGACCTGTTTTCTAGGTACACACTATGTGCCAGGCTGAGTCTATGCTGAAACTCCTCCCTCCCCCATCCTGTCCTCTCCTTTTTGGGATTTGGTTCTCTCCGGAGCCCCAAAGGTGGTGGCTGCCATCTCAGTCTTGTTTCAGACAGAAGAGAGGTAGGGTCAGTGAGCTGCCAAGTTCAGGTTGGGTGACAGACAGGGAGGCTGCCTGTCAATCTCTGAGCTGCCCCCGGGCTCCGAGTGAGCATTGCATTGCACTCCTGGTGCTGGCGAACGGCTGACTGTTGATATAAAATGTCCCTCTGCGCTTTCCAAATTAAGACGACATTTAACTGAGCGCTGGCTGGCTTTCCTGCTCCCTCCGTTTCCCAAGGGACAGAGCCCATCTTGGTGGAAACTGTTCTGAGCACATCCAAAGTCTCGGCTTTGACATCTTGGCTGATGTCAAGAAGTTTCTGTAACCTTCCTGTTCAGCACACTCAGTCCTGTTACCATATACACTGTCTCACTCTTATCCTGTCATTAAGAAAGGGCTGGTATCAGCATGCTAGGAGGGGGTTGCATGCTGTGGGCGAGAACACCAACCCTCACATACATTCACCCCAACCCTGAGCAAAGATTGGTTGCCTCAGAACAGGAGCAACCCTACCTGTGAGTTCTGCAGGTTCTGCAAGGGAAGGCAGAACTGAGGACCGACCTAAAGGAATGTGGTGGTCCTTAACCTTATTTAGGTCATAGAGCCCTTTGAGAATGTGATGAAAGCACTGACTCCTTTCCATAGAAAAATGTGCACCCTCCCAATTTTGCATTCAATTCAGCAGGTTCATAGATCCTGAAACCCAACCAACGACCCCAGGTTAAGAACCCTCGATGTATTAGAAAGAACTTTAAACTAAATCCCAGATCAAGATGCTAGCGCTGCCACAAACCTGCCATGTGGTTTTGGGCAAGTCAGTCTTTGCTGTTTTGCCACTTCCTTGGCTATAAAATGCTCAGACTCCTGATGACTAAAGTTGCCCACATCTGTGGAGGTTTAGAGAGTGACTTAGAGCAGTGCTGTACTACCGTCATAGTTCACAGGTTCCTTTGAGAATCTGAAGAGAACTTTGTATCTTCTGCCTAGAAAAATGCTTGTGCATGAAGTTCTGCCTAGTATTCTGGGGTCTGAGGACGACAGAGGCAGGACTGTTGAACTAGAGCGAGGCAGTGACCCAGTGCATCCAACGATCCAGTCTCCAGCCATGGTTCCAGGTTCCTTAGGTCACCTCCTCCTCACCTCTTCTTCTCTTCACCCTCCCGACATCAGCTCTGCTCTGAAAAGCCACTAGTAACTGGGGGGTCAACAGTGTCTGCTGTGGTTTTCAGACTTTGTGTTCACATAATGGAACTGTTTTTTTCCTAATGAAGTCTTACCTAGAGCTCCAATATAGATAAAAGGGAACTCTGAAACATTTATTGACTCATTTATCATTCCCTCATCCATTCAACAAGTGTTCATCGAGTGTCGCTGTGTTTCAGGCACCTGGCTGGTCAGGCTGGAGACCCTGCCTGCTTGGTCTCCCCTGGTTACTCTCACTGACTTGTGGAACCCAATCGCTTGAAAACTACAGATCTGGTAAAGAGAGCAATCTGACCTGAAGTGAGGTGATCAGAGACTCAGAGACGCTGTTCCTGAAAGCACTTAATTTGTGGGGATCTCACTTCCCTCATCTATGAAGTGGAATAATGGAATAATGATGCCATGCTGCATCCAAGTACATATGATTTTCATTATCTCTGGTTTTCTATGGTTTTCATTATCTCTTGGGACTATATTGGCCCATTTATGTGGACAGTGAACATGAGTACTGAGCTCCACAGGAGGACAAAAGGAGGAACAGAGAGGGGAATTTTTGCCATCAGTGTCCAGGAGAGCCCCATGCTATTGAGAAGCTAGCTGAACGACTGCTTGGAAATTTCCAGGAAAATTATAAGGCTGAGCCTTGGGAAAATATTTACTATTTCTTCACTCCTTCCTCTCCTGGAAGGTTTGTTGCTGTCAGTGTCGATTTCATAGACTCAGTTCACGCAATGTCCTCTAGGGCCTGAATTCAGAGGCCTGAATCTGCCCTGATGGAGGAAGATTTACCCACGAACGGTGGGTCTGGAAGCATGACTTCTGTACCTGAAGGGCTGCTGGCTGGGAAAGGACAGGAGCCTGCAGAGGCCCAGGGCTGCCTCAGGTCAGACCCCAGGCCCTCTCTGTCTGTGTGTGGGAGCGCAGAGGCATGCAGGCCCGAGCAGCTTTGGAAATGTTCTTCTCAACAGTGTTTCTTGAGGGGAGCTCAGACAAGTCCACTACTGGAAAAGCTCACCTGGGCACTTTTCATTTTCTTTCCTTGGCTGGCAGTCTACTGTCAAGCTCAAGGGCATGGGTTTCGGGGTCAGACAAGCCTGCCTCCAAATCCTAGCTCTGCTTCTTCTTTTGATCTTGGGCAAGACACTCAGCCTCTCCAAGCCTCGTGTCTCTGTCTATGAAATGGGGATAATAACACCTCCCTCCCAGGGTTCTTGGGAAATTAAATTAAGTCCTATCGTAAGCCTGGTGCCTGGCTCATGTAAATGCTCTGTAAATAGTCACGTTTTTCTTAGCTCTACTTTTCCAGCTGAGAAGCAGATTATTTGATAATGTAGCAACAGATGAGTGGGGTCAAGAGCACACATGTCCGTTACTGCGTACCTGACACTGTGCACCAGTGTGCCCAACTCCTGTCCAGGCTCAGCGCGACCCTCATACCGGGGACTGAATGACAAAGAACCCTCACTGTGTTCCTCTTCTCTCCTCCCTCTTGACAGGTACAAACAGGAAAATGAGCTACTGCTTTTCCTTTATTAGTAGGTCAGAGAGCTTCACCTGGAGCCCCAGGATCCAATCCCCACCCTCAAGTATGCATCGAGGCCATCCTTTCCTGCTTGTGACACTCCTTGGCATCTGTTCCACAGGAGGACCGACCTTCTGTGCTCTACGTGTGTTCTGCCAGCAAACACTTATCTCAGCCCACAAACTGTCTCTATCCTCCAAAAAATTCACAGGCAGAGCCACCCCTAACAAGGGGCTGCTTTGGTCTGCCAGCTGTTAGTCCTGAGGCCCCTGCCTCCTCTGTGGGGCAGCATCGATCACCCTGAGATTCTCGGGCCACCTCTGGTCAGTGAGTTCAAAGATTTGAGAAACCAGCTCATGTCCCAGGATCCTCAGGGCCTGGGCTCCCTAACATCTCCCAGGGCTCCTGGTTCCTGGATCCACAGGCCCCTGCTGCTGCTGCCGCTGCTGGTCCTGCTCTCAGCCCCCCTCTTTCTACCTGGGCCCCCCTGTACTTCCATTCCTGAGTTCCCGCTGGTGGCCAGGTCTAGACTGAGGGTCCTTCCGCAGACGGAGAGCCGCCGCAGCACCTCGGAGGCGGCCTCCACGGGGACGCCGGAGCGCTGCTCCAGGAGCATCTCCAACAGCGAGCTCATCTCCGAGAGGAAGGTGCTGGCCAGCCTCGTGCCTGTTGGGCTCAGCTCAGGCCCTGTCGCCTTGCCGAATGTCTGGAAGGTCTTTGGCTCCTCCAAAGCCGCAGCATCCGGGGAGCACACGTTGTCACGGTAGTTGGTGGTGAGGGGCAAAGAGAGCCTTGCCATCCAGGCCGGGTCTGGGGTGCTCAGCCGGTCCAGGGCCAGGCCTGCAAGGGGAGGAGGGGACACAGTGAGGACCCGGCCCAGAGAAGGGACAGGCGGGCGAGGGTGGGGCTGCGGGCAGGGCAAGGGCACCGGACAAAGGAGGGAAGGGAAGTGGCGGGGGACAGATGGGGTGGCCAGAGGGGGACGGGAAGGAAGAGGCCCTGACAGGGATGCTCGCTGGGCAGGAAGGTGGCTGACTGAAGTAGGCACGTGAGCTGAGTGGGGAGGAGGCAAGAGGAGAAGGAAGGCCCAGAATTAGAAGTTGGCCTGTTTCTAAAGAATTTCCCCGTCCGTGGTGTGCTTCAGGTCCAGGAGTCTTTCACCCTATTCCTGTATAGCCGGGGCACCACTAGCTGAGGATGGGGGAAAAATCCCTTTCTTAGCCAAGGCTGGGGTTCCTGGCTTGGTCCTCCCTTCTGTTCATATTCATAATAATAGTGACCACTTATTAAGTACTTCCGTGCCAAGCAATTTACATCATTATTTCATTTAACCTCCACACAAACCTCGGAAGTCAAGAGTATCCCATTTTATGGATGAGGAAACTGAAGTTCTGACAAGTTAAATTACAGATCTACCAGGCAACCAAACCTGGATCTGACCCCAGGCCTGATGACTTCGAAGCCCCCTATGACGGCACCACCCTCCCCACTCTTCCTCCCCTGGATGCTCCAGGTGCCCCGCTGTGGCCTCTGGGATTCCCAGGCCCGCTGAGGTCTGTACTGTCACCACTTGGCCTCATGCCCTCAGCTCCTCAACCTTCACCTCTCAAGCTGCTGGAAACTCTGGCCTAGAGGCAGGCTGGGAAGGGGCTGGCTGCCTGAGGGCTATCCCAGGAAGGGAACGGGCTGTGAAAAACTGCCCCCGAGATCCCCAGTGCCACCATCGCACTTCTCCTTTTCCCGTCTCTTCAACAGAAAATTCTGCCTCAAAAAACTAGTCCCAGGCCAAGCCAGAGGAAAGTATAAGTACTGTAGTTAGGAAACTGTGTCTTTAAAAAAAAAAAGCACATCTACTTTCACATGTATTTAATGTTTGTTTAAGGTGAGCTGCTTTAAAATCTGTGCAGAGAATAAAAGATCGGAAGGAGGTCTGTCAAGGTGTTAACTGAAATTACCCCTGGGCAGAAGTGATTTATTCTCTCTTTGTTTATCTACATTTTTCTAAGTTAACCAAATATTACTTTCGTAATTTGGAAAAGTTGTTCCAAAATACAGCTAATCGCTTCTATTTATACCGATAAATGAGTCTCCGTCTTGCCTTGTCAGTGCGGGACTGTGTGGGCTGAGAGGCGGGGTCAGGCCCCGTCCCGATTGGTCCAGCCCACGCCTGGGACTTAGTGAATGTTTATTGAGTGATTGAATGAACATAAATATTAACCCTCGACATTTGGGAAATGTAAACCTTAGTTCCTTGAGACTCTGGGGTAATAAGGTTGGAACTCGTTTGGTGTTACAGAATCAGGCCTTTCCTTGTACAAGGGTCAGAGAGCTTCAGAAGGAATGAAGCTTGGAATGAGAAAATCACTGGGGTGTATGAGAATGGCTGAACAGTGATGGAAAATTCACTCCGTGGCAGGTGGGCCCTGGGACGACCAGGGTTTGATTTCCCAGCTTTGCTGCTTATGAGCAGTGTGACCTTGGGAAAATTGCTTCACCTCTCTGAGCCTCCTTTTTCTCCCATAAAGTGGTGAAATAGTAGTACTCATCTTGTCTGATTGCTGTGAGCATTCAGTGAGCTCATGCAATCAGGAAAACACTGTCATCATCACATCCTCAGGTGGCGCTTTTATCTGATGCAGCCAAGACCCCAGTGTTAGGCGTGCTCACCAGTAGCTCCACCGCAGTCCAGCCTGTGAGCAGCACAGGCTTTTCTAGCCCTGCTGCCCTCTTCATCCTCCCGCTTCTTCCAGCCCCGCCGTGCTGTGGGGAAGCAGGACCATGCAGGAATTGACCCATGGGTTCCAGCCCAGAGCTGGCCAATAGAGATATAATGGGAGCCACAGAGGTCATTTAAATTTTCTAGTGGCCACGTTAAAAAAGTAAAAAGAAAAGAAAAGGGGAAATTAATTTCTAAAATATTTTTATACTTATTATTTTATCATGTAATCAATATTTTTAAAATTATTAATGAGATATTTTACATTCTTTTTTCATACTAAGTCTTCAAAATCTGGAAGTATTCTATACTTATGTCACATCTCAATTAGAACCAGCCATGTTCACATCTGGCTAGTGGCTACTTTATTGAACCTCATGGTCCTAAATTTAGACAATGCTGTCCTATAAAACTTTCTATGTATGTGCTGTCCAAAGCAATATCCACTAACCACATGTGGCTATTGAGCACTTGCAATGTGGCTCGTATGACTGAGGAACTGAATTTTTCATTTTACTTAATTTCAATTAGATATCATTTTACTTAATTTTACTTTAGAGCCACACTGCCTGTGTTAATAACCATTGGCTGTGCAACTTTGGGAAAATTATTAAACACCCTTGCCCCTCAGTTTCTTCCTTTATGAAATGAGGATAATGAATAGTCCCTACCTCGTAAGATTTTCTCACGAGGAACTTAGAAGAGGGACATAGAAAGCACTCGATAAATATTAGTGTATTTTTTTAACCAAAGAAAGGGAAGTCCCTGCCATGCCTTCAGTGTGCTTGCAGCCAGATGGAGCACACCGGATATATCCAGATGAGAAGTAGCTTATTGGCTACAGAAACAGAAAACCACAGCGTAGGGATGGTCGGACCTAAGTGTGTTACCTAAAGGAGGCTGACCTGTGTCCACAGCAGCGTGGACAGGTGGCAGATTCTTGAATGAGAGTTCGCCTTATGTATTTATTGTCAAAACTAATTGTTTCTCTAGAAGAAATTCATTTAGTTTCAGTTAGAAATGTTAGCACACTGAAGAGTTGACTCAGTTCTGAGGGTGAAAAGATATTTAAACACACCAAAGAAATGCAGATAAATGATTTAGGAGGTCAGGGGAGGTCTCCAGATGGCAGGCAGGCCCAGGTTGGCTCCCTTCAACCACTGATGAGCTGGATGACTCTGGGCAGGCTCATTACCTCTCTGAGCCTCAGTTTGCTTATCTCTAAATTGGAGCTCATAGTATCTGCTTCCAAGGACTGTTTGGAAGCTTAAATGAGATCATGTGTATAAGATGCTTTCCTGGTACCTGGTGCACACCAAGAGCTCAGTAATTGTTCACTATTCTTATGATGATTTTAAAAATGAATAATCAAAGTAGAATCTGGTCTTTAAACAACTGAAGATCTTCTAAAGCTCCAGGGGAAGTAAAATATTGCTGATAGTCATTCCTCCCCAGAAACAGAATGGCTATGTTTCCCAGCTGTAGATTGGAGCAGAACTCTAAAGCCTGGGTACGTGAGGGGACTGTAAGGGCAGAAGCAGGGTTGGGGTGACCCTAAGGAGTCCCTACCTGTGTTGGGGTCCAGCAAGCTCGACAGCTCTTCTTCTAGCAGCTGCTTCACAGAGAGGTCCTCTTCAGGGTCCAAGGGCCCTTCCTCCTGGTCTGGTTCTGCCTGGCCACCAGCCCTGGCACCTGGCCCATCTGTATCTGGGATTGCACTCCTGCAAAGGAAGCCAACCCAATCCACGAGTGAAGAAATTCACGCATAGATTCGTTCATTCCTGCTCATGAACATTTTTCTATTCATGCCATCATTCATTCATCCATATGGATCCACAGCTTGGCCAGACCAACCTGGGTTACTTGATCCCAGCCCTCCTGCCTACTCTGAGTCTGTTTCCTCTTCAGTAAAATGGGGGTAATAAAATAATACCCAGCTCATGGGGCATTGTGAGGGTAAAAGGAGACATTGTTGTAAAGAGCTTAGCACAGTGCCTGGCAGGTTGTAAGCATTCAGCAAACAGAAGTGACTATGAAGGCATTGATATGATTACTCACCATTGTTCCTCCCATTCCTTCACACTGCCTGGCACACAGTAGGAGTTTAGTAAACTTCAGTTGATCCAGTGCCGTCATCCAACCATCCATTTATCCATCCATCCCTCCATCCGTCCATCCCCCCATTGGAGTCTGAGCTCCAGTGAGGGCAGGGATTTTTCGTCTGTCTCCTTCTCTGTTCTCTCACCAGTGCTGAGAACAGGGCCTGGCACATTGTAGGTTCTTACTAAATGCTTTGTGGACTGAGTGATTGAATATTCCTTCCTCCCTATTGGTGGCCAAATCCCCAGTCAGAAGAGTAAGTCAATAGAGGATGTAGCTGAGGAGAAGCAACCAAAAGCCACTCAGTATCGACTACCCTGTCTCCACACTGGCCTCTTCCTCCCCTAAGCCCTCCCTGGCACCTGGGGGAGGCCAGTTCCTGGGACTGCCTCAGCATGGGGGGGCAGGCCTGGCCCCTCATCCCAGCAGGCGGGAAAGCTCCCTGAGGGGCTTTAAGGCCTAGGGGTCCTTTCTCATTTTTTCTATGGCCATTTCTGCTATGAAGGGATCAGCAGGGAGGTGAGAAGTTTGCAAGTAATAATGACAACAACTAATATTTATTGAGCAATAACTCTGAGTCAGGCCTTATGCTTTGCAAGGTACATGCACCTTCTCATCAAAACTTTCACATCTGTAAGGGGTTCTCATGTTATCATCCCTATTGTACAAATGAGAAAACCAAGCCTTGTGAAGATGATGCAGCTCGCCCAAGGTCCCCATAGATTAAGTGATAAGGAAAGAATTCAAGTCTAGGCTGTGACTCTGGAGTGTGTGTACTCGCTGCCGCTGTATGTTACCTCTCACCATCTTTACAAAGAAGAAGCTACAAGTTGTCACAGCAAGAACAGTGAATCAGGAGTCAGGTGCCCTGGGGGCTGGTCCCAGCTTTGCCACTCACTGACTATGTGTTCTTGAGCAAAGTCACTTCAAGGGGAAACGATTTAGCATTGGTTGTGCGCTGCCTATGGGCTTAGACTACATTCAATCATTAAATCCTTACTCCATCACTACAAGGAAGTGTGGTGACCTCCATTTACAGATGAGAAAATGAGGCCCTGAGGATTTATCTGGTTTACTCAAGTTTACGTAGCTGGGTTGGATCAAACTACCTAGAGCCTCAGTTTCTCCATCTGCAACATGAAGGAGTTAGATCAGATGTCCTCTTGAGGTTTCTTTAATTCTAGGCCAGCACAAAGGAACACACCCACACACTCCCCCACCCACGTCTTTAGCCAGGAACCCTGATATTGTGTTTAAGGGTCAAGAGAAAGAAAGCCGAAAGTTATAGATTTAAAGCCCATAGCCCAGCACCTCTACAATCAGAGGACAGACAGTCAGAGCCTCAGGAATGAAGTCACTTCCTTAGTGACTCTGGGTCCTGTAAATACTGTAAATACAATTGCTCCAGGACTATGCTGCCGGGCGGGGGTCGGGGGATGGATGTTGTTTGCTAAACTCTCCCAGGGGAGCAGCCTCTGGGATGTGCTCACCCTTCCTCAGGTCACAGGGGCTGCAGTGGGGGAGGGCAGGCAAGTGGGGCTGTTGAGAAGCCTGCGGGGGCTACGTGCTCCTTACCTGCCGCCACCGCCGGGCTTGGTCGAGTACTTATTTCCCCGGTGGTTTGGTTTGGGCTGGAATTGGCCCTGATGCAGCAAGGACAGCAGCTGGGAGATTTGCTAGAAGACAGGAAAAATCTGTTGACTCCACACAATTCCGACCCAGCACACTTCCTTGCCGGATGTTTCCCTCAATGCTGCGCTTTCTTTTTATAGTCTTTCCTCCAGCTTCAGATGTTTGTGTGATCAGATGGGGGATGGTGAACCGTGATGTGACAGAGGCAGGGACCTGTGCAGGCAGATTCCCTGCTTTCCCATGTCACTGCAGGACCTAGGTGTCTGAAGAGAGAATGGGGACCCTCTGGGCCCATCCCTTCACTCTCATTCCCCCTAGGTGACCTGCTCCTGGTGGAATCTGTGGATGGGGGTGAAAAGGCATCTCCTAAACATAGATTCATTATTACTTTCATAAGGATTATCTTAAAGAGTTATTCCCTGCCCCTCTCCAGCAGTATTCAAACACTCAGCCAATTTTGGTGGGCCAGATATAAGACTATGTTGTAGTGAAGGCAAAAATGGTGTCATTTAATCGTTCATTTATTCATCCTTTCATTCATTCAAGGAGAACAAGAATGAGAACAAGGCCTAGTCACTGCCCTCAGGGAGCTCACAGTCTGCCAGGGAAGACAGGGCACAGAAGTCACTATAAGAGTTGCATTGGGTTGGGAAAGGAGGGGGGGTCTGTGGGAGCAGAGGAGGGCCCCTCACCCAATTTGGAGCAAGGAGGAAGTTGGGGGTTCATACAGGAGGGAGTTGATTCATTTATTTCTATAGGTGTTTATTGAGTTCATACTACACGCCAGGCACTGCTGCTGAGACCCCAAGATTCCACAGGAGTTTGGCAAGTGGAGAGAGGGTGAGGGTCTGGGCAAGGGGTGAAGGGAGTTTCAGAAAGGCTGGAGAATGGGGCAGGAGCTGGGCGAGAGGTCAGGGAGGTCCCTTGTGAGGGAGAAGGCAACAGACAAAGTCCTGGGAGGCTGAATTCGAGTTCAAGGTCATTTCTAGCTTGTGTAATGTTTTCAGACGTACTCAGACCCCACTTTCCTCATCTGTAAGCTGGAGCTAGAAATACCCACCCAGCCTTCTTCACAGGTTTGTCAGGATTAGTTAGGTGGTTTGGAAGTTAAAAATGCTCCACACGCGCAAGGAGTTTGGGTTGTTGCTCCTGGAAACACGGCCTCTGCCTCGGGCCTACCCCAACTCCTGCTGGGAAGGCCCACTCTGCCCCTCTGGGCAACTCAAGACAGAAAGTGCCAACCTCAGAGTTGGAAGAGGACGCAGCCAGGACAGGGGCTTCACTGTGACTTAGGAAGGACAGGGTCCCATTGCCTGCCTCAGGGCAGAGCCGCCTCCCAGCCTGGGCCCAGAAGCCCTCCTAAGGCACTGCCACCCTTTTCCCAGGTGACAGTTGATATTTCAGGGACACTCCTCGAGTGCCACCCCCTGAGCTGAGTGCTGTCATTCAGGGTCACTTCACAGTTAGAGCCCAGACTCTGGAGTCAGTCAGACTCAAATTCAAATTCTAAATTTACCCCTGCCCCAGTTCCCATCTGTGTGGCCTTGAGAAATTACTTAAGCATTTTGAGCCTCAGTTTCCTCAGCAGTAAAAAGGAACTAATAACGAGGCCCAGGTCATGTGGTGGTTGTGGTTATGAGGATTAAATGAGTGAAAGTGTATAAACCACTGATTAATAGATCTTATGATAAGCACTTAATAACCATCGAGTGGTATACAATTTCATTTAATTCTTACAGTAACCCGAGGGAAGAGATACCTTCACACCCATTTTGCAGATGTGGAACCTGGAGCTCAGGGGGGCTCCACAGCAATTAGTGGCAGGTTTGGATTTGAACCTGGGTCTGACTCCACTGTGGCACAGTGCTGCTGGAAAGGCCTGAGCATTAGGCAAGCTGCCTCTTACCCTAAGTTGATCCTAATTGGGTACCCCTCTTTCCATCACCCTACTGGGTTCACCCACCATGCCTGCTTTCTGCTGTCTCTGCTCACCAACAACCAGAGCAGTGTTTGACACAAAGAGCTCATTCATGTAAGCATTTGATGAATGAATGAATGAATAAATGAATGAATGGCTCTGGGCAACTGGGCTTTGGGGCAGCATAGAGTCCAGGGCAAGCTTCCTAAGAGAGGAGCTGGCCCCGTGGCAGAATGGTTAAGTTCACGTGCTCTGCTTCTGTGGCCGGAGGTCTGCCGGTTCGGATCCTGGGCACAGAACTAAACACCGCTCATTAAGTTATGCTGTGGTGGCGGCCCACGTAGAAGGACTAGAATGACCTACAACTAAGATATACATCTATGTACTGGGGCTTTGGGGAGAAAGAAAAAAGATTCCTAAGAGAGCAGCTAGGCCCTCTCCAGGTGGCTTCCTGGGGAGGGGGTGGGGGAAGGAAGCCATGTCCTTACTCCACAGGAAACCTGAGCTCATGGCCTGGCCAAACAGAAGCATGCCTTAAGCAGGCAGCCTGGTGCAGGAAAATTATCTGGGGTGCAGTGGAGCAGATATGGGTGTGAGCCAGGCACCATCCCTGAAAAAGATCTCCCATTTGTGTCTCGTAAATCCTGGGTCACTAGACACTTTGCCCTTCATCATCCCATTTAATCCTCAACCTGCTGGGAGGCAGATACAGGGTAAGTTTGGCATCATAATCCCCATGTTATAGATGAGGAAAATGAGGCTCAGATATTAAAGGACTTGCCCAAGGTTGCCCAGCTCCTGAGAGGTTGTGCTGAAATTTGAACCCAGATCTGCCAAACACCCACATTCCAAGGTGGTTTCCACTGCCCCATTCCGCAGGTAGCTGGCAAGCTCTGGGGTCTCAGGCAAGTCAAATGCAGCCCCTGAGCCTGGGGGCAATGATGCCCACGCCTGCCTGCTTCATGGGGAGGTTGCCCAGATCAGAAGAGAGCAGGTGGAGATGGAGAAGAGCTTTGCAGAAATAATCGTAAACATTTGCTGAGTGCTGACTATGTGCCAGACACTATTCTAGAGGCTTTAAGTGCGCTCATTTTATCTTCAAGCAAATTTAAGAGATGGGTGCTGTTAACATGGACATCATCAACAGAGAAGTTGAGTGACATCCCTGTGGTTCACTGCTAGGAAAAGGTGGAGCCAGAATTTGAACCCAGGCAGCCTTGCTCCAAAGCTTGTACTCTTAATCACTACCTTTGCTGTGTGTTACTTGTGCCAGGCACCCTGAGTGAGTGCTTTATAGGAATTAACTGGTCAAATCCTCAGGACAACTCTGCGAGGCAGATGTTCTTACTATCATCCCTATTTTATGGATCAGGAAACTAAGGCTCAGAGACAGTTGTCCAGAATCCCACAGCTAATTTCTGTTGACCCTGGAGCTGTGCCCTGAACCACTGCTTTCAATGCACCATAAAGTGCCTGATGAGCCTAAGGAATGAATGGGAGGAATGTGAGGGTAATGAGGGTGTCTGATGCTATTGGTGGTGATCCAGGGGTGACCAGAGAGAGAGCTGCCCACACCCAAGGTACCTGAACAGGAGGAGAATCCACAGTGAGCTCTTCTACGGGGTTCCGCTCCGCGAAGGCAGCCACAGACAGCCGGACCAGACTCCGCAGGATCTGACGGGGACATGACTCTTTCTCATGGACCACTTTGCCATTGAGATTCCGCTGTCGCCTCAGGGTTGCAGAGGAGGCCGGTGGGCTCAGTGGGGCCTCCTCGCTGCCCTGGTCTCCCGGCAGCCTCCCTATGGGACTTCCTGCAACCTTGAGGGGCCTTGAGCGTGGCTGACTCATTGCAGGCTGGGGCTCAGGAAGGTTCAGGTTCTCCCGGGAGGCGTTCCTCTGCCTGGGATGGTTGAAAAGGAGGTTGACAGTGTCCTGCAGCACCTCTCGGGTCTCGGCTAGGGATCCCTGGTTGCCTTGGTTACGAAGGGTCCTGTACAGAGTTGGTGTGAGGTGAAAGGGAGCCTGCAGGCAGGGATCCCAGCCTGCTTCCATCATTACTTCCTTGCCTGCATCCTTGTGGGGCTGCCCAACCTCTCCAGGGTCATCTGCCTGGCCTCTGAGTACAGGCACGAGGTGGATGTCCGCCTTCTGAATATGTTTCTGGGGCCTCTTGGGCTGGTGGCGGTAGGTAGACTCGGCCTCCCGGCAGTTGTAGGCCCTGTTGCCCTTCTTCTCTGTCCGGCAGATGGACATGATCAGAGCCAAGATCAGCCCAAAGATGGCCATCGGGACGACCAGGCAAATCACCGTCAGCACCGATGTGCTCAGGGCTCCGGGCTCAGGGGCTGAGTCCCTCAAGTGGTCCATGCTGGTGACAAACAAGACCCTCAACAGGGCTCGGGTCTGCAAGGAGGGGCTGCCACGGTCTTCTACCACTATTTCCAGCTCCCACTTACTCCCAATGAGGCTGCTGGCATTGGTGATGTTGATGAACAAGTGCCCCAGGTAGGGGTCGAGGACAAAGAGATGGGCTTCATTCCCATTCCGAATGCTGTAGAGGAGCTCTCCATTTATCCCTGAGTCTGCATCTCTTGCTGCAATGGTCACCAAAAGGAATGGCTGGGAGCTGTGGGGGGTCAGTGGTGGTGTGTCGGCACCCACTGGACCCAAGCCATTGGGAGTATCAATGGGCACCAGAAGGTGGCCCGTGGAGGTATTTACAAGCACTGAGAGGCTGGCTTTTCCATTGCTTAATATGGGATGAGTCACTTCTGGGGCATTATCATTGGCATCCAGGAGGCTGACCCACACGGAGACACTGGATGCCAGCTGGGGCTGTCCTCTGTCCTCTGCAATCACGCGGAACTCAAAGGTGGCCATCTGTTCATAGTCCAGTGACCTCTGAGCAGTGACCTCTCCTGTGTCTGAGTCAATAGCTACGAAGTGAGAAACTGGGGAGTCCTGGATGCGGTATGAGATTTTTCCATTAATGCCCAAGTCTGCATCATGAGCCTTGATGGTAATGAGGTGAAGAGAGGGTAGGTTGTTTTCCCGAGTGGAGATCTCATACCTGCTCTTCTCAAACACAGGTGCATTGTCATTGGCATCACTGATCTGAATGCTGAGCTGTTTCTTGGCTGATAAGGGCTGGGGTCCTTGGTCTTGGGCCAAGAGAGTGAGGGTATA
The DNA here is from genome assembly GCF_041296235.1 of Equus asinus. Taxonomy (NCBI): domain Eukaryota; kingdom Metazoa; phylum Chordata; class Mammalia; order Perissodactyla; family Equidae; genus Equus; species Equus asinus. The sequence goes on along the minus strand of NC_091798.1, from coordinate 38,163,843 downwards.
TTTAGGCCACTGCTCTCTGTCCAGTGTGGCATTGGTTAGCAGCATGTATGTGTTGCCATTGGTCCTTTTCAGCCTGAAGTGGCCTAGCTCTTGGATCAACCAACAGTGGACCAAACCATTGTTTCCCGAGTCCAAGTCGTTTGCCATGACAAGAGCAATGAAACTGTCCTTGGGAAGAGCTTCTGATACCAGCGATGGCTGGGAGGCCCATGTGATGTGGATGCTTGGGGCATTGTCATTGACGTCCAGAACCTTAATGAGAACTTTGCAATGGGCTGGGATGGGATTGGGACCCAGGTCCCTTGCCTGGACATCCACCTCATAGGCAGGATTCTTCTCATAGTCTAAGGGTTGACGCAGAATCACCTGGCCAGTCTTGGCATCAATACTGAAGGTGTCCAGCACCTCTGGAGGCACATGCTTGCTGAGGAAGAACTCCACCTCCCCATTGGGACCTTGGTCAGGGTCTGTGGCAGTCAAGTTTATGAGGAGAGTACCAGGGGCAGCGTCTTCTTGGATTTCTAGTGCCAGTGAGCTCTCAGCAAACACAGGGCTGTTGTCATTGGAGTCCAGGACGTTGACCTTGACTAAGCTGGTGCCTGACTTGGGGGGATTCCCACTGTCGTAGGCAGTTAACACCAGATCAAAATATGAGTGGATTTCCCTGTCCAGCTCCTTTACCACCACAAGTTCCGCGTGTTTGGTCTCATCAGGCCCCACAATGACATCCAGGGCAAAGTGCTCGCTAGGAGACAGGGTGTAGGAATACAGGGTGTTGGGGCCAGTATCTGGGTCAAGGGCTCTGTCCAGGGGGATCCGGGTGCGCAGAGAGGCACTCTCAGAGATTTCCAGCTCCTGCTCCCCTTTAGGAAACTGTGGCTGGTGGTCATTGATGTCCAGCACCTGGATCTCCACGTGGATCAGAGCCAAATCCCCTGTGGCAAGCACGTCAAAGGAAACCAGGCAGGGATCCTGCTGCCGGCAAAGCTGCTCTCGGTCCAGCCGCCTCCCTGTGCTGAGCCGGCCGTCCTCAGAGTCCACCTGGATGGGGAGCGCCTGAGGGAGCTGCAAGACCTGGAAGGCAGTACCCGCTTGCCCACGCCTCTCCTCCCTGCCCAGTTCCTGGGACAGCTTCCCTATCACGGTGCCAGACGGCACTTCCTCTGACACTTGGTATTTCACAGTGAGAGTTGCCACCTCCTGACAATCTCCTGAAAGGAACAAGTAGCTACCTGGCCCCAAAAGCCCCAGCAGAAGTGACAGAAGTCGCATCATGCTTACCGCCAGAGTGGGCCAGATTTACAAACCACTAGAGTTCTTCAAAGGCTGGGCAAGTCCTCCAGTGTTTCCTGGGGGGCCGGATTAGCCCCGTTCTCTGGCCCCCAGACCTGCTGGCGCAGCCTCGTCCCATAATTAGATGATGATGGAACTAGCAGGATTCCCAGGCAAGGCCATCTTCATCTGAAGAAATCTGAGAGGTCCAAGCACCAATGAAGTAAAATTGCTGGGGGAGACCTTGCAGATGGGCATGTGTCGGTTCCCTTCAGCAAATGATGGACAAGAGCCGGTCCAAGAGGGACTGACCCAGTAGAGCAGGATGTGAAGATCTGACTTCCAAACAGTTGCTAGCCTGGGGAAACAGAGAAGCAGCTTTTTCCTATGGAAACCCCACCTACAGGAAAAGGGAGGGCTGTGAGTTTCAATGCCAATTAGAGAAAGAGCACTTCCCGTGAAGCCAAGTGGCCTGCCGCTGAGGATGCAGCAGGGGGCTCCGGCCGGATGGGAAGGTGCTATCCACACTGTAAGGCAGCTGCTGAGGGAAAGGGAGCCCCTGTGCGGCCAAGTGAGCCGAGGGTCTGAGCCCCTGCCTGTCCACACAGGGCCTGATGCCCATCCTGGGCAAGCCATGTTCCCCGGCTCTCTTCCCTTCCTTGTCTCTCTTTGTTTCCGTCATTTCCCCGTTATTCCTCTCCCGTTCCCTTTTTCCCACTTGACTCTGCCCTGATCATTCATTTTTGCCTCATGGGAAGCTGCTGTGATTAAGAGAGTGGCCATCACAGCCAAACTGCTTAGGTTCAAATCCTGGCTCTGCAACTTACCAGCTGGGTCAGGTGGGATGAGTCACTTAACCTCTCTGGGTCTCCCCCATCTCATCTTTAGAGTGAGAACAGCAATAAGAATACTAGCCCTCTCAGCAGAAAATTGTGAGGATGAAATGAAATGATGTATGAAGGACCTAGTCACAGGCAATGACATCATTGTTAGGGGTGGGAGTTGTGATCTGCACAGCTTGTCCCACCCTGTGGCTGCCTCTGGTTCTTGCACTGGCCCTGGGGCAGTCCCTCAGTCATGAGGGTGCCCATGGCCTTGGCTTTTGAAGCACAAGGCCCTCTCTGACCTGACCTCGTGGGCTCCCTCCTCCTTCCCTTCTGGCCCTGCAGCCTCCAGGCCCATTGTTCTCTGCATCTGGTCCAGCCTGAGCCCCTGCCTGGGGGAATCCCCAGCTCCCGCTCCTCTGTCCCAGAGGTTTTTATACTTTTCCCTCTCCCACACCTTCCTCTCCTTTTCCTTCCCTTCCTCCAATTCTTCTCTCCCCACTGCTGTTTTTGACAAAGTCCCTAAAAGATCACTCCTTGCCACCCCCTGACACTCCTCCTGGACCTTTTAAGGTGTGCCCTCCTTCCCATTCACCTCCTCACAGAGGTGTGGCCCAGGAAGGGGGCGAGTGGCAGTTGGCTTAGGTGGCCTTTGAGGTAGCCTTTGAGGTGGCTTGTGGCTTCTCATTTCTCTCTTCAATTTGCTGCCCCCAGCCTCCTCCCAGCCTTGCACCCTACCTCGAGGTTAAGTCCAGGGTCTGCAAAGCATTCGAAGTGATGAGAATTAAGGGCCGGCTTCCCCTTGATGGGTGTTTGCAGCTGCGTCCTTGGGGCCGGAGGTGCCTGTTGGGACACAAGTGACCCCAGTCAGGGCCTGTTGGCCTGGAGGCCTGTGGCCATTAGGACGGGGTTGGCTGAGGGAGCTCCCTGGCCTAAGGCCCTTCTGCGTTCCTTCCCTTCCCCTCTGTCTTTTCTTTACTATACACTCTTTCGCCCCATGTTCCTCTCCTGAAGTTTTCCCAGACCTCTTACTGAGCCTCCTGAGCCACAGCAAGGCCTGAATCTGCAGGGCTGTTTCCCACACATGGCTTTGGAGACAGGCAGAGCCCTCACGAGCTCTGAGGCTTCGGGGCCTTGGTTTCCTTCTCTGCAGAGTGTGCTGTCACCATTTGTGAGTTCGTGGTGAGGACTCAATAAGAGGATACACGTGGGGGCTCAGCACAGTGCCTGGTAGAGAGAAATCATGACGTGCGACTATTATTTTACTTTGTATTATTTTCCAGGTTTTGTGCCTCATATGGAAATGGTGAAGATGGTCTTGTATTTGTCCCTTCCCTTTTTTCTCTGCCTCCTTGGCGAGGAAAGTTCATTTCCTAGGGCTCCCTCAGCTCGGGCTTGGCCAGGTGCTGCCTGTGCTTCAAGGGAGCCCATGCCGGCCCCAGGCTCCTGGCTGCTCAGTGGCTCCTCAGAGCTCGGGGACATGTGGTATGTTCATTGCCCTCTAGGGACAGCCAGCCAGCATGGCAGCCTTGCTGTCTGGCCTCACTCATCCTACTATGTGCAAGGCAGTGAGCAAGACAAAGGGACCCCCAAGGGGCGTGCAGTCTAAGGTTGGGGCAGGGAAATGAAAGAAGTGAGCCCATTGGAGCGGTTCTGGATTCAGACCCCGGGGTCAGGGAGGCTCCTCAAGAAGGGCACTCAGCTGAATCCTGAAAGACATGGAGGAGTGAGCCTTAGGAAGCTGGGTGGGCAGCGGAGAGGCAAAGCAGGTGGAGGGAGGAGAGTGGACAAAGGCGAGGTGGGCGAGCTGGCTGTCTACAGTAATACAAGAGGGTGTGTGTGGAGTGTGGGGAGGAAGGAGGTGCGCTGGGGACATCAGCGGGGGCCGCCAGATCCTGGAGGGCCTAGGGTCCCAGGCTAAGGATTTGGACCTGGTCATGAAGGCCATGGGGAGCTTTTGAAGGTCTCTGAGCAGGATGATGAGAATGGCAGCTACATGCCAGGCCTTGTCCAGGGTGCTTTCCCTACACGGTCCTGTGCCGCGCTCACAGCCATGGCATCGCAGTCAAGAAGCTGAGCACAGACAGTTGGGTAACTTGGCCAACATCACGCAGCTTTGCCCTCCAGAAAGCCCCTTCATCCGCAGCTTGGAAAAGGGATTGGAAGGGGACCAAGAGGAGGGAGAGACGGAGGGCAGTTGAGAGTATTAATGCAGGGAGCTTTGGTGCAGGAAATTCTGGGACTGAGACTGTTTCCAGAATGCCATCTGGTGGCCAAAGGCAGGGAAGTGGGTGCCTGCAGTTCACAAATATCACAGCTCTAGACGTGTGCTGTGCAGAAGAGCACGAGGAAAGGAGCTACACACGAGGCACGGTCGTCTCTCTGAGTGCCACCCACGAAGGAATTACGGGATTCCTGATTTTACCTGGGTTAACATTTGCATTCTTGAAAGGACATACACACACACACACACACACACACACACACACACACTATATGTATATATATATGTGTGTTCTGCGTCTGTGTGTATGTGTGTGGGTGTGTTGCCTTGACCGGTACCATGGATGCAAAAACTGTGCTCACAGGTCACGAGAAAGTTTGAATTTGGATTTCACAGATGGTTTTTACGGTTGTTGTTTCTTTTATTCGCACTGGGGGCGTAAAGCTAAGACAGCTCTTTAAGAATCCAAAGCCAGCAAACAAGGCACCAGACTGTTTACAGGCGATTACCTCTGGGAATGAGGACCCCATTTAGTCATTTTCTCTCCTCCTTTCTGGCTGCAGGGGTCAGTTGATCTTTAGCAGCCACACATTGAGGGGCGAATGGAGCTGTCACTGGAGTTTGTCTGGAGAGTCTTCAACACTCTGAGTTTTGAAAATTCGTTTGAAGTTGCAGAGGTTCTCTGAAATACATTTGAAACAGCTGAGGATGGCCTCATTTAGGTCCAAAATATATATGTTTTTTAAAGGGCAGGATTGGAATTGGTGCTTAGACGTCTTGTTCAACCTTGAGATCATTCACACTTGAGTCCTTGGCTATGGGGAGGGGCTGGGGGCTGAGTGGGATGAGGGTCAGAGGATCTTTTCAAAATGCCCCGAGTCCTGAGGAACCTTGAGGGGTCAGACAAGCAGGGTGGGACTGTGGCCCTTGGGGGACTCACCAGCCAGCTGGATGAAGGCTAAGATCATGCCTCATACTACGAACGTCCTGCTGGGCTAGGTGGTCACCCCCAGGGTTGCTCATGAATCTGCCCAGCGGCGGCCACAGTCACCACCACCAGGGCAGCTTTGATGAAGCTAGGAGGCTTCATCTTCAGGATCATTCTTATTGGAAGGTGACTGGACCACCCAAGGTCAGCTGTTTTTGTTTTGTTTTGTTTTGTTTTTAGCAAGACCTTACTGAAGTTGGAGCCAGTCCGGCCAGGAATCTTGAGGGGGACACTCAGGTAGATGTTCTGGGTCACCTGCTCCTGGCATGGAACTTTGTTGTGACAGATGACAGATGTCCACTCCCACATAATGGCACCTCTTTCTGGGCCCAGTACAGAAAGAAGAATGCACTTTGCAGGGGGAAATTTGCCAAGAAATAGGACTTTTCAAGAAATGAAAAGGCTTTGTGTCTTGGTTAAGAGTGGTAGCTCTAAAAAGGGGCCAAATATCAGAATCACTTGGAAAGCTTTTCAAAATACTGTGGACAGGGCAAGAAAAATCATACTTTTCCCTTGCCCGGCCTGCCAAAGGGAATTTCCTAATTGCTGGCTCCAGTTTTCCCCCCTTTGAAACAGGTTCATCTTTCAGATCATTTGGGACAGGGTTGGGAAGTTGATTGGACCTTTTTGCTGGAAAAAGAGGTTTAATTGATCTACATAATATAAGCCAAAATAGAGGAGGGAGGGGAATTGCCGAAGATTGAGGGAATTCTGGAGGGGGTGCTAGAGAACTCAGGGGCTGGGAAGGAAGTAGGTTGAAGATAAGGATTTTCGAATGAATTGTTACAAAGTATGGATCTCCTTCATTTTTTAAGACAAATGCAAGGAAAGATTTATAATTTCTTTTGTGCTTTAGTAATCACAACGGGGCCCCAACACTGGACCACATAAATTCTGAGTTGATAAGGGTTGCATATATATTATGCCTCTCTCCCCAACCCAGAGGGGAAGTGGCCTACTTCCAGCATGTAGATTTCAATTCCGATATTCCACAAGTCATTCTGGCATGCACCCCATCTCCACCCCAGTCTCGCTGAGAACCATTGATTTAGAACTTCTTAGAAGCACCAGCACCTTTGTAAGGACCAAACTCCATAGCCAACAGGCCTTTCTTACTGACCATGCTCCTGGTCCCCACCTTTCCCCTGTGCCTGTGCCGCTGCTCAGCAGAAGCTCTGTGCACACCTGGTTTCCCCTCCATATTTCTGCAGACTCTTCTGTCTGCTTCTCTGATTCCTCCTTTGTCTTTTCTTCCTTCTGACTCTCGGGTGTGGGCGTGTCCGCCAGTTACTGTCCTCAACCGTCTCTTCTCCATAGGGTTATTAGCCCAGAAATAGGTTGCCAGATTTAGTGAATAAAAATACATGGCACCCAGTCAAATTTGAATTTCAGATAACAAATGAAAATTTTTTTAGTATAAGTATTTTTATCTGGCAATCCTATTCAGAAGTAATACATGCTCACAATGCAAGTTTCTTTTCTTCTTTTTTTGTATTTGGTTTACACAGTGAATTTGAAAATCTATCAGTAAACACAAAAATCAAACATATTGACTGAGAGCATCATCTGTGCATGAATATTCAGAAGCTGACTCTGTCGATTGGCCTTGTTATGTATTCATCATTTCTGGGTGACTCCGGGTTCGAACTGTTCTCACACTGAAAGAACCACCCCGGAGGAAGCCTGGATCACACTCATTCATTAATTTATTCAGTCATCTTGTCATTCATTTATTTGGTGGAATTCAGCATGTTCTCTATTTACAAGGTCAATTTTTTTTTGGCAAGGGAAGTAGCTGAAGTTGACCCACATTTTCCCATCCTCTAAACCATTGGTTTGGTTTCCTTTCTTCACATAGAATCTAATCAGCCTAATTCTCGCCTTGCTTCAGAAAGGTTCTTGCAGGAAGGAAAATGAGCCTTCCCATCGTTACATGAATTCTCATGGGGCTTCCCTTTATAAGTTTATGACAGCCAGGAGTTGAGCCTGGAGCTCCGAGAGAAACAGCCACACACTGATTTATGATGGCAGCTGCTGCTAAGTCTCACTCCTTTCCTTCTGACAGAGCCATGTTACCTTGGGGTTACAGAACTCTTTTCACCGTTATTCAGGGGAATAATAATAAAATGCCAGGATGCAAGTATAAACACGATCCTTCTGTGCCTATTATTGTAAATCAAATTTTACCTTGCATCAGAAGCACAGAAAACATTTTGTACTATCAGCCACCTCAAGCCTTTTTAGGAACCTGTTTTTATATAACACTGGCATGACCTGAGATATTGTTTGCGCTGCACTGACCAGGGAAGCTAGTCACACGGGTGATCTGGCTATTTCTCCTTACACACTCAACTGACCATTCTCCCCGAGCGAAGTGTTAACTTGATCTAAACATAGCATTGGAGTTAATGTTGTGGGCGCAGGACTCCAATTGCCTGGGTTTAGAGTTTAGCTCTGAAATTTACCATCTGTGTGACAATGGCAAGTCACTCAACTTCTCTGTGATCAGTTTCCTTAACTTTAAAATAGGGATGCTGCTGCTGAGAGTAACTATATTATAAGGTTGTTGTAAGGTTTAGCTTAGTCAACACACAGCATGTAGAGCAGGGCCTGGGATGTGGGTAGCCCTCTAAGTGTTAGTTCTTTATAATTGTGCTTTTAGTGTAGTAGCTCCCAATTTTTTTTTTAGACTGAAGCCCCCATTTTAAAGAAAAACCAATTTTTCGCATTCCAGTGTGATAATAGTAAACCTTTTAAGATCTACATGGTGAGCAAATACACAATGACAAGACACCAGCAGGAATTGAGTGATACTTCTGTAGTACCAGGATAGGGCTCACCACCAGCCAGTCTTATCCCAGAGTTGGGGCAGGGCTTTCGCCTCTACACTGCTGCCCATCTGTGAGTCAAGGCTTGTATCTGGGGTCCTTGTGAGTGGTGGCCTTTGCAAAGGAGGCTGCCATAACTGGGCAGGTTGGATGAGCTCAGCAAACTTTCTGGACAATGGATGGGAACAAGTATAGGAACTGATGGAAGGCTTGCTAGACCCCACAGGAACAAGGCATATTTTGTGACTCACTCCTGCTTCTCTACCCAATGGCCTGGGTCCTGACCTCTGGTCTAGGTCACACATGCCATCCTCTCCTGGCCCTAGACTCCATCATCTAGTGTCCCTGGGGACAGGCGATGGAATTTGGTTTCTCTCTCTGTCTGTATTCTCATTCTCACGTATCATTATGTCATAAACTCTATTCCTAACTTCCCTAGGGATTTCCCTATGGAAAGTTAATTCTTAAGGCCAGAATTATTTTATTCTCTCTGTAGTTCTGTTACAACAAACCCTAATTCTCTTACAGGCTATAGGAGAGGGTCAAACGATGAGGAATTGGTCCTAATCCTGTATGTCACCACTGTATGACACTGGTCAAATCACTTCACCCCTTAGTGCCCCAATTTCCTCATCTGTAAAATGGGGAGACAAAATTATCTCAGTCATGGGGTCGTGGGTATTTAAATGTGATAATGTGTGTAAAGTGCTTAACACAGAGGAAGCCTGGGCACATGGGGAAAGCTCAATTTAAAAGACTATTCAGGGGCTGGCCCCATGGCTGAGTGGTTAAGTTCACGCACTCCTGGGCGCGGACATGGCACCACTCATCAAGCCATGCTGAGGTGGCATCCCACATGCCACAACTAGAAGGACCCACAACTAAAATATACAACTATGTACTGGGGGACTTTGGGGAGAAAAAGGAAAAATAAAATCTTAAAAAAAAAGACTTCAGGCACATGAAACTAAAGATACTTAGGTCTTATTTTTATGTAGTCTAAAAACGACATTTATTAGAAAACTCTCTTTATCCAATACTGACCTCAAAACTGGTCTCTACATATTGAGTCCATTTTAAACATTCATCCAAACTATTAACACTGCTTTGAAATTCTCACTTATGCCCTCCATCCTGTGGCCTCTGATATGAGGTCACAACATGATGTCACAATTCACCTCCTGCTCCAACTCTGTGAGAATTTCCCGAGCTGGCTCTTAGGCGCCTCACTGTTTGCGTCGGGAGGTCCCTGGCAGGATTCACCGTCTCACCTCTGAGCGCTCGGAGGTAGGGCTGCCATGTGTTTTGCTCTTGGTTTTATTCCTTTGGCTGAACATGAATAACGATATTAGTGAATGGCTTCAGAGATTCTTCTTCCTTCCTTTGCATTTCTAAGGAGTATGTTTCCGGTTTGGGTATCTATTACAGGGGTAGTCAGGTTTCTGTTCTGTGACAGTACAGAAAATTCGGAGTGATTATTTGCATTTCAAGCTTTTCCTTCTGCGGCAGCCAGGTAAGCTCCTCTGGTGCCCCGATTTACCCACTTGGTTTTCTTTTCTCCTGGGTGCAGGACCAGCTACATAATTTGCAGAACCCAGGGCAAAATGAAAATGCAGAGCCTCTTGTTTGAAAATTATTGAGAATTTCAAGATGGCCATAGCAGAGCATTAAACCAAGAGCAGGGCCCTTCTAAGCCTGAGGCCCTCCTCAGCACGGGGTCCTGTGTGACCGCACAGATGGCAGGTCCATGAAGCCAGTCCTGCCTGGGAGGCAGTGTTGCTGAAGACCTTCAGGATCCTGTAGGCTTGGGTTAGAGGCCTAGCCCTGCAAGTTGCTTTTCTCGGGGGAGAAGTATTTGATAAGAAAGACACAGGAGCTTATTAGATCATTAGGGGCACATTAGTTTGAAGGTTCCCAGAAGCAGGAAACAACATTTCGGCATCCCACTTAAGGGCTGAGAATAGTGCTCCATACCTAAATTTTTAAGTATTGAGATATAATTCACATATGATAAGATTCACCCTTTGAAAGCGTACAATCCAGTGGTTTCTAGTATATTCACAAAATTGTACAACCATCACCACTATCTAATTCCACAATATTTTCATCCCTTAAAAGAAACCCCATACCCATCAGCAGTTACTTCCTGTGCCGTCCTGCCTCAGCCTCTGGCTGTCTACTTTCTGTTCCTATGGATTTGCGTGTTCTGGACATTTCATACAAATGGAATTATGCAATATGTGGCCTTTTGTGTCTGACTTCTTTCAGTTAGCATAATGTTTTCAAGCTTCATCCACGTTGTAGCATGTACTTCATTCCTTTTTACAGCTGAATAATATTCTACTGTATGAGCATTCCACATTTCGTTTATCGATTTATCCATTGATGAACACTTCAGTTGTTTCCACTTTTTGGCTATTGTGAATACTGCTGCTTTGGTGTACATTTAGGTACACTATATAAAAATAAATATATACAAATGTGCTTGTATGTTTGTGTATAAGTTTTTGCGCAAACATATGTTTTTGATTCCTTTGGGTATACAGCTAGGAGTAGAACTTTTTGAGGAACTGTCAAACTGTCTTCCAAAGTGGCTACACCATTTCATATTCCCAGCAGTAAATGAGGGTTCCAATTTCTCCACATCCTATCAACACTTGTTATTATCTGTCTTTTTTTATGGCCATCCTAGTGAGTAGGAAGTGGTTTCTCATTGTGGATTTGATATGCATTTCGCTGATGATTAATGATGTTGAGCATCTTTTCATGTGCTTACTCACCTTGTTTATCTTCTTTGAAGAAATGTCTATTCAAATCCTTTGCTTTTTTTTTTTTTTTTTTTGTGAGGAAGATTGCCCCTGAGCTAACATCTGTGCCAATCTTCCTCTATTTTGTATGTAGGATGCTGCCAGAGCATGGCTTGATGAGTGGTGTACAAGTGCGTTCCTGGGATCACAACCTGGTGAAGCCCAGGCTGTGGAAGCAGAGTACTTGAATTTAACTGCTACACCACCCGGCTGGCCCCCCTTTGCCCATTTTAAAATTGGGTTATTTGTCCTTTCATTGCTGAGTTGCAGGAGTCCTTTGTATATTTTGGATATTAGATCAGATATTTGGATAAAGATCAGAGACATGATTTGCAAATATTTTCTCCTATTCTGTGGATTGTCTTTTCACTTTCTTGATAGTGTCCTTTGAAGAACAAAAGCTTTTAATTCTGAATTAATTTGGATCTAATTTATCTATTTTGTTGTTGTTGTTGCTTGTGCTTTTGGTGTCATATCTAGGAAACTATTGCCTAATCCAAGTTCACAAAGATTTACTCCTACATTTTCTTCTAAGAGTTTTCTAGTTTTAGCTCTTACATTTAGGTCTTTGATGCATCTGGAGTTAATTTATGTATATGGTGTGAGGTAGGGGGCATGTCATTTTAATTCCTGCTCAGTCTCTCAATAATTATCTGCCCTTCAGTAAGTTCTTGAACCTCTCTCAATTTCAATTTCCTCATTTGTACAGAGGGTATAACAGTACCTAAATCATAAGGTTACAGTGAAGATTAGAGAAAATGTACATAGCACACTTAGGAAGGTGTTTGAAGCATCCTAACTGCTCAATGAACGCGGTAGTTACGACTGTTACAGTATGGACGAGGAGCGAATGCTTTCATAGCGGAGGTGTCAGAAAGACGGGCAGCATTTCTCAGAAGGCAGTTGGCACGGTGTGGGGAGAGGAGGCTCGCTTAGTCTACCTGGAGGAGCAGGTCTGCACGGTCAGGGGAGTGTCCGCCTCAGGTAGACAGCTGCCTCACGATCACCTCCAGGGATTGGTCAAAGTTCTCATTCCGGAGCCCTGTCCCAGAACGACTGCAAGGAGAGCCCTGGGGGCGGGGAGCCAGAACCTTGCCTTTCCAGAGGCACGCTTAAGTTTGCAGGGCGGGGGGGGCGGCTGGGTGATGATAGGGGGAGTGACGGGGAGGGGGTGGGTGGTGCCCCGGCGCCACCTCGGCCCGCGGGGGGCGGTGCAGGGGCCGGGGCGGTCACGGCGGCTGCGCAGAGCCCTCCCCACGCCGGGGCCGCCCCAGCCGGATCCGCCCCGCTCAGCTGACAGCTCCGCAGGCGGAAGAGGCGGCGCGCAGGTGGAGCCGGGTGTCGGCGGGCCGGGCCGGAGTTGCGGTGAGGGAACCTGGGGTACGGGCGGAGGGCGGAGGGTGGAACTTTCGGGCCGGCGCGGCGGGGCGGCCGGAAGGGACTGTGGGGCGGCGCTCGAGGCGGAGAAGGCGGCCGGGCCGGGACTGCTCAGTGGGCCTCAGCTCCCCAAACTCGGGACGGGGCGCCCCCAGCCCGGCCCGGCTAAGACCCCCCGGGGCGCTCAGAGGAGGAAGGAGGAGGTCCAGGGGCCCTGCTCCTTCGGGACGCCCGGGGCGGGTTCACACGGCCGCACAGCGCCCTCTGACCCGGCGCCTGGGCGGCGGCGAGGCCTGGTCCTGCCCCTCGGCTGCAGGTGAGTCGCACCGACAGCGACGCGGCCCGCGGGGTGGCGAGCGGTGGAGACCCCGGCGGCACCACCGATGCCGGAGCGGCGGCGGGGCCCGGGGCTGAAGTCCGCGCGGGGTGGCTGGCGAAGGAGTAGGATTTTCCCGGGCCCAAGGGAAGCCGGCGGAGGAGGGGCTTCCCTCCCGCGGGGAGCGGTCTCCGGTTTGCCAGAACTAATATTAAGCTTAACGCCGCTCGTCTGCTGGCGCCGGGTTTATTCTAGCGCCTGCGTTACAGATGAAGAAACAGGGTGGTCTGAATCTAGATTTAGTTAAATATTAGCGGTGTGACCTTGGGCCAGAAAGGGACTTAAATGGTCATTTTGTTCTCATCTGTGTAATGGAAATAGTAATACGACTTGCTTCCTTGGGGTTGTGGGAACCTAACGGGAGTTAAGGCGTTGAAGGGGCTTAGCACGATGCCTGACACCCGGCACTGTTCTTGCTGTTATTGTGACGACCGACCCCACCTCCTGCTTCTAGTGGGTTGTCGCAGAGCAGTCACTGAACCTTGTAATTCTGGTCCCCAATTTCAGCACACTGCATCTCACCCCAATTCAGTTCTGATTTTTTCCAGCGTTTAATGCAAGGCAGTGCTAGATGCTGAGAACAGTACACAGATGCAAAAGACTTGATCCTCGCCCTTAAGGAACTAATGGTCTGGAAGGAGAAGTACAAGTTCATAAACTACTGTAATGCAAGGTGGGGTGTGACAATGTCCTAAGAAAGTTACAGTAAAAAGGTTTGCTGGATTTTTAGAGAAAAACGTGGGCCTAATTGGAAATTTCTACATGGAATAGGGGCTTTGGCTGTAGGTCTTGAAGACTGGAAAGCGTCGGAAGGAAATATGGGTCAGCAGCATGAATTAAGGGGTTGGGCCTCTGGAAGCTTCAGAAGCTGGGGTCTGGTGGGGTAGGTCATGAGGACCTGTTGACTGGAAACACTGCTTGAAGTAGAGTTTGTCAATCCTGGCTGCATTTTTTAAAAAAATCTTTTTAAGTTTTTGGTGAGGAATATTGGCCCTGAGCTAACATCTGTTGCCAGTCTTCCTCTTTTTTATTTTATCTGCTCCCCAGATCTCCAGTACATAGTTGTATATCCTAGTTGTAAGTCATTCTTGTTCTTCTATGTGGGATGCTGCCAACGCATGGCTTGATAAGAGGTTTGTAGGTCTGTGCCTGGGATCCCAACTGGCACTGAAGTGGGGCGGGCAAACTTAATCACTCGGCCCCGGGGCCAGCCCCCTGGCTGTACTTTAGAATCACGTGGAGAGCTTGGATAGCTACTGATGCCTGATTTAATTGCTATGGGGAATGGCCTGGGTATTGAGATTTAAAAAAGCAGCTTCTTGGGTGATTCTAATGTGCAGACAAGATGGAGAACAGTAATCTCCAGAAACTTTATAAATTTGTCTCTCATCCCATTTATAAATGTTTAAACAGGAAGAAACAAAAAGTTTATGTTATCACCCTGTACTGTGCCTGGTAAAATTGTTAAGATTCAATAAGGTAACGTGAAAGAACCTAAATACAGTACATAGTAGGTGCTCAATAAATGTAAATTGATTCTGAATTTCATTCTTAGCTTATTTGGGAGTTACACATCTGAGAATCTGATTTAAAAATTATAGTTTCGTGTAATATTTTTGCATACAATTTCAGGGTATTCATAGGATTCTCCATAACCCGTCTGTGGACCACCCTCCCCTCCCCCTCACTCCCAGTTAAGAAGCCTGGCTCTAAAGCATTTAGAATAGAACTTAAAACTTTGTGTGTGTGTGTTGTGCAAGCGCTTTTGTTGTTTTGTTTTGTTTTGTTTTTAAGTGTCCTGCTATCAGGAGAGAGGAAAAACTGTTGGGGGATAGGAAATGAAGGAATAGAAGAAGCAGAAGAGGAAAGGAGAAAAACACAAACCCAAGATGATGTTTATTATGGGGCATGTCCTCTCATATGACTTTGGTTTTCCTCCTCAGCTCCTCCCAGGGCTGAAGGCAGTCAGATAAGAAGGCCTGTCTCATTGCTGGGGACATGCAAGTGCCTCTGTAGCACGTGACACAGTTGGGCTGCCCTAGGAGAGTAATATGCAGCTGAAGATTAGGACTGACTATGCGTTAGCATGTGTTTGATTTAACTGGTGATAATGGAAATTCAGGATTTAATTTGGAGAGGGTCCTAACACCATCTTTTGTATTTTTTTTCTACAGATGGCAAGATTTCTATAGTATATCTAGTATGAGTTCCACATCTTGGCCTCTTATCCAGCTTCAGCAGTCTTCTCTTGACCATCTGGAGAATAAATGGAATTTCCATGAATTCCAAATTCTGAACTGAAATACAGACTGCAGTGTTAATATCCTTTTCTTCTGGTTGTTATTAACAGGTACTAACTGACCTCAAATAGAACATGTCACTGTGTTCTGTTTGGGAGAGGGATGCAGCTTAAGCAGAACCAGTATCATCTGCTGAAAGAAATCATTTTTTGAAAATGGAATCATTTTAAATGAATTTGTCTAAATTTTATAGTGTCACCTTTTATAGCATGAAAAACCATGTCCTAACTTTTCAATTTTGTACAATTGCAATTTAAAAAAAATATTTTAGTCAAGAGGGAGCATATTTGTAAGTGCAGTTATAGTCCAATATTTCAGTTGACAGAAGGGTAATTTTTGTTGTTTTATTAAAGTAATTTTCATAGATTCTCATTACATGTTTTTTCCATATTTAATTATCTGAAATTGTGGTGCATTTTTCAGTTGCTGCAATTAAAAAGCATTGATTCACACTTTAATTGTAGCAAATTTTTATTCTTAGTGTTACCTAAAATAATGGTAAATCTTAAAATTGATTTGATAAAATCTGGTGATATTTCAAAAATTTAATGTTATTTTGCTGCTTCTTCAGTGATCTAACTCTCTTATATAGTATCTGTCCTTGTAACATTCTCCAGAACAGGATATTCTCAACGGGGAGCAATTTTATGCGCCCCCCTCTGTGGGGGAGGGGACCTTTGCCTATGGCTGGAGATATTTTTGATTGTCACAACTCTTGAGGGAAAGGGACACTATTGGCATCCAAGTAGGTTGAAGCCAGGGATGCTATTACATATCCTAAAATGCACAGAACAGCCTCCCACAACAAAGAATGATTTGTTCCAAGATTTCAATAGTGCTGAGGTTGAGAAAACCGGCCCTAGAGATTCGTGTGGGTTTTTAAAATTCATTTGTTTTTAAGAGGTGTATCAAATACACTTTGACTCCTTTTGTGGGCAAGGCACTTTGCTAGGTCTAGTGGGCAAGTCAAAGTAATGAGTGATTTGTCCTTTTTAAAAAAATGTTTTTAATTGTGCTTTTTCCCCCCTGAATTAGCCATACCTAACTGATAAAGAAGCACCACAACTATCTTTTTTGGAAAACCTGTTACTATTGCAAAGCTACTAGAATAGTAAATATGCCTGTCATTTTTAGTTTAGCAGGAAGAGGAGAATATTGATTAATCCTTTGTAGTTGTTTGGGAGCAATTTTGTTTTTGGTACCACTAGACTTTTCCAAACTGTGCCTTTTCTCTTCTTAACTGATTTGAGTGATTGTCTTCAGCTCCTCAGAAAATTAAATGTCGTCAGAAGACCGAGAAGCTCAGGAGGATGAATTGCTGGCCCTGGCGAGTATTTATGATGGAGATGAATTTCGAAAAGCAGAGTCTGTCCAAGGGGGAGAAACCAGGATCTTCTTGGACTTGCCTCAAAATTTCAAGATATTTGTGAGCGGTTAGTTAATAATATTCTCTTAAACAGATTTTTCTAAATAAAGGTTATTCTCAATTTCTTAGTGTACCCTAAATTATTTATCGTCTTGTGTTTATAGGTATTAGTGATAGATGGTAGGATTACAGAGTTAATGCATGTTTCTGTTTTAATTGAAAATTGGGCTGAGGGGTAAGTGGTTTTTGATGTGATTTGGCTTTTTGACCACTGACTTGGGATATTATCCTGCATGTTTCATGCATCCTGATCTTCTTCTAACTAGCAATTCATTAGCCATGAGTCATTGGCTGTTAAATAGGGATAATAAAAGAGAAAATGAGATAATGTACATGAAAACAGTTGGAAAGCTTTAAAGTACTGTGATGGTTGTTAATACTGTTAGGTTTCCAGAATCATTTCAACTACGATAGACATTTGACATGTGCTGTTACTCTGTGGCCTTTTGCTTCAGAAAAAACTGCCACTGTTTTTTTGAGGAAGATTAGCCCTGAGCTAACATCTACTGCCAGTCCTCCTCTTTTTGCCAAGGAAGACTGGCTCTGAGTTATCATCCATGCCCATCTTCCTCTACTTCATATGTGGGACGCCTACCACAGCATGGCGTGCCAAGCGATGCCATGTCCGCACCCAGGATCCGAACCGGTGAACCCCAGGCTGCTGAAGCAGAACATGTGCACTTAATCGCTGCGCCACTGGGCCGGCCCCAAAACTGCCACTTTTGATACAAATGTTCACAGAAGACTGTTGGATACTTTCTCAAAAGAGAAGTACTTTCTCTTTTTCTCTTCTGTATAGGCATTGAGTAAAGAACGTGTGATCATTTAAAATGAAACTTTGATTGTGAGAGTGTTGTGTGCTGTATCTTGCCCTCAATCCTGAGATCATTCTCTTGGCACAAATTCTCCCAACTGTGATTCATGGGTAGTTGGGACATGCTTGTCTAAGTAGGTCATGGCTCTTTGGTAGAAATAAACATCCCTTTCTCTAGATTGTGTCTTTAATCAACTACTGTAAAACAACCACAACAGAAACCATTGTGTATTACTTGATCATTAGTGTTGGGAATTGTACTCAAAAGTGTATACAAAAGTAAGTTGTGTATCTTCATTACAAATTTCATGGTGCTTAGTAGATTTTTCAAGGGGTTACAAAATTTTTTTAAGGTGGCAGCTACGAAATTAAAATTAGAGTGTAGAAAGTCTCTTGGGGAGGGTTTTTATCCTCTCAGCTAAAGCATTACGTCTCTCTTGAGCACTGCTCTACGGTAATGGACACTCAAGCTCAAGCATTGACCAATTGATCCTTTCTCATCTTTGTTTTTGGTTCAGGCAATTCAAATGAGTGTCTCCCGAATAGTGGCTTTGAATACACCATTTGCTTTCTGCCTCCACTTGTGCTGAACTTTGAACTGCCACCAGATTATCCATCCTCCTCCCCACCTTCATTCACACTTAGTGGCAAATGGCTGTCACCAACTCAGGTTAGACCCGAAACTTAATTTCGCCTATCCGTTTTTAAAAACTTGGAAACTCATCTTTAATTGAAGACTACCTTAATGATCTTGAATTCAGTGCATGAAGAACAAATGGCTTTGATTTTGTAGTTTTTTTCCCTTCATGAATCCTAATGTTAATGAATTGAAAATGTTTGATGTTTTAGAAAGGAATGGCATTAATTAGAATGATTAATCATTATGAATTGCAGTAGGAGTAATTTTTAATCAAGTATATTGTTTCTTGTCTTACTGTTTTCCCATTTAATCTGTATTATAATGGAGACTATAAGGTCTTCCTTATTTTTCCTAGATGTTGGTATTACTTTTTTTTCTTAGTTTCTTATCCATTCCTTAAATGAAAGATTTAATTGTAATTAGAAGGACTAAAATTGAGCTAATGTGGTTATAATAATTTCCTAAATTAAACGTAATTTTTAAGTAAAAATAACAAGTGCTTTTATTTTTAAAGATCTGTACACTTTAATAACAAGTAACTGTTGATTGGTCTTACATAGATGTAAATGCACGCAGATAGAAATGTGTGTGATTCCTGTAGATATCTCATGAAGGCTTGAGACTTTATATTATAAGCCTTTGTTTCCTCCAGGTTATATATCCTTTTCTAGTAATAACTTCAACTCTTGATTGAGACATAAATATGGCTTGAAGCTAATATAAAGTATTCTGGGATAGATAATGGATCAATAGCAACTACTTTTCTAGAAGTCATGATGAAGATTGATAGGCTTATATATATTAAGACAAAAGCTGTCAGATACGTGACCTCAAGGAGCTTGTCAGTTTTTCCTTTTTGATCATGTGGTTTTCATTCCCCTCCCCTAGTCCAGTTATTTGGTAAAAGAGCTTTTGTAAAATTGAGTTTATGATTTAAAAACAAAATTAAACTTTAAAAAAGGATAATATGAGTAGAATAAAAAGGAATATTACCTTACATTCTAATATCTGTGTCAGAGGGAATACATGCAAGATAGCCCAAGAATATCAGGCTGTTTGACATTTAGATCACTGGGAGTTGACTGAATTATTTAGATATTTATAGTCCCCTTTCTCCAGCGAGCTCTTGATACTTTATATCCATGGACATGTGTGCATACACACACGCACAAAACAAGGACAAGGACGGATTAACTGGGTGTGTGGTTGCAGTTTCAGATTCCAGCCAAATAACCTCTGCTTAAGGCTGACTTTTGGGGGTATGAGGAGGGGAAAGTTGTTTATTATTTCATGTGTTACAGCTGAAATTACAGTAGGATTCTCTATCAAATCTGTGTACATATAATTGACATTTTAATTGGTCTCTTCTGTTCCTACTTGGTTCAGTTGCTGGGCCGTGATTCCGTGTGTTAAGAATTTCACCTGTTGATAGTGAAGTTACTGCATGGACCTGTCTTTCACTGAATTGGGGTTGGTAGATAGAAGGGAAGTGGGTTTAGTTTTCTGGTGTTTTCAGTTATTTCTCCCCCAATTCTCTTGCTCTTTTCTTCTCTCTCTTTCCCCCTCCCTCACACTTATGTGCATCCCAGCTGCCTCTTTTGAGAAGGGACTAGAGAAGAAAAAAAGATGGAGGAGAATGGCTTCTTTTTTTTTTTTTGAGGAAGATTAGCCGTGAGCTAACATCTGCTGCCAATCCTCTTCTTTTTGCTGAGGAAGACGGGCCCTGAGATAACATCTGTGCCCATCTTCCTCTACTTTATATGTGGGATGCCTACCACAGTATGGCGTGCCAAGCAGTGCCATGTCCGCATCCAGGATCCGGACCGACGAACCCCGGTCCGCCAAAGCGGAACGTGTGTACTTAACCGCTGTGCCACCAGGCCGGCCCGAGAATGGTTTCTTCATTGGACTTGATGGCTCAAGCAGCGCTCATAGCTTCCCTTTTAGTATTTATTACATTTTACAGATTTCAGCAGGCTTCTCAGAAGCATGGTTGATCTTATGAGCATATTCATGCAAATGTGAAAAAGGATTAATTGTCCAGTCTTGAACTGTGTTTAACACAATAAGTATCTAGGCTCAATAAGTTCGTGCCTGTGTACAATTTAGTGAAAAGCACTATGCAGAGCAAGGGACAGAAAATGTAGTCCTTTTTCACTTATTTCTATTTACAAAATTTGTTTGCCTCTGAAAGTCTTAATTTTTATATTTATCTAAAAAGAAAAGCTGCTTATAATTCCTGAACTCTACTTAGAAATATTTTACATTTCTAATGGAAAATCCTCTTATATTTGTCTTTCAAATTGAACAGACCAGTTTTTTTTTTTTTTAAAGATTTTATTTTCCTTTTTCTCCCAAAGCCCCCTGGTACATAGTTGTGTATTTTTAGTTGCGGGTCATTCTAGTTGTGGCATGTGGGATGCTGCCTCAGCATGGCTTGATGAGCGGTGCCATGTCCACACCCAGCATTCAAACTGGCAAAACCCTGGGCCGCCAAAGCAGAGTGTGCAAACTTAACCACTCGGCCACAGGGCCGACCCCTGAACAGGCCACTTTTAAGGAGGAAAGGTTGAAATAGTTTAAACTTTGGTTGCTTAGCTTAGGAAGTATGAGCTTTCCCTATGGCTGCCAAACCCTGTTGATGGCTTGTAATCATGTCCAGGTTCAATATCAGTCTGTCTCCATTAACCAGGATCTGGGGTAAACTCAGATTCCTTAGTTAAAACCAGCTTGTAAATCCAAATAACAAGGACTCTGAGGTTGGATTCTGTTAGTAATTCTTTCCTATGAATTGGCTTTTTTTTTTTTATTAAGATTATGAAAGTTTACAACCTTGTGAAATTTCAGTTGTACATTATTGTTAGTCATGTTGTGGGTACACCACTTCACCCTTTGTGCCCTCCCCCCACCCCCACCCCCCTTTCCGCTGGTAACCACCAATCAGTTCTCCTTGTCTGTATGTTAACTTCCACCTATGAGTGGAGTCATATAGAGTTCGTCTTTCTCTGTCTGGCTTATTTTGCTTAACATAATACCCTCAAGGTCCAGCCATGTTGATGCGAACGGGACGATTTTGTCCTTTTTTTATGGCTGAGTAGTATTCCACTGTGTATATATACCATATCTTCTTTATCCAATCATCAGTTGCTGGGCACTTAGGTTGGTTCCACGTCTTGGCTATTGTAAATAATGCTGCGATGAATATAGGGGTGCATGGGACTCTTGGAATTGCTGATTTCTGGTTCTTAGGATAGATAACCAGTAGTGGGATGGCTGGGTCATGAGGTATTTCTATTTTTAACTTTTTGAGAAATCTCCATACTGTTTTCCATAGTGGCTGCACCAGTTTGCATTCCCACCAACAGTGTATGAAGGTTCCTTTTTCTCCACAACCTCTCCAACATTTGTCACTCTTGGTTTCGGATATTTTTGCCATTCTAACAGGTATAAGGTGATATCTTAGTGTAGTTTTGATTTGCATTTCCCTGATGATTAGTGATGATGAGCATCTTTTCATGTGTCTGTTGGCCATCCTTATATCTTCTTTGGAGAAATGTCTGTTCATGTCCTCTGCCCAGTTTTTGATCGAGTTGTTTGATTTTTTGTTGTTGAGCTGTGTGAGTTCTTTATATATTATGGAGATTAACCCTCTGTCGGATAAGTAGCTTGTAAATATGTTTTCCCAATTAGTGGGCTGTTTTTTTGTTTCAATCCTGTTTTCCCTTGCCTTGAAGAAGCTCTTTAGTCTGATGAAGTCCCATTTAGTTATTCTTTCTATTGTTTCCCTCATCTGAGGAGTTATGGTGTCCGAAAACATTCTTTTGAAACTGATGTCAAAGAGTGTACTGCCTATATTCTCTTCCAGAAGACTTATTGTTTCAGGCCTAATCTTTAGGTCTTTGATCCATTTCGAGTTTATTTTTGTGAATGGTGAAAAACAATGGTCAATTTTCAATCTTTTACATGTGGCTGTCCAGTTTTCCCAGCACCATTTGTTAAAGAGACTTTCTTTTCTCCATTGTAGGCCCTCAGCTCCTTTGTCAAAGATTAGCTGTCCATAGATGTGTGGTTTTATTTCTGGGCTTTCAGTTCTGTTCCATTGATCTGCGCACCTGTTTTTGTAACAGTACGATGCTGTTTTGATTACTGTAGCTTTGTAGTATGTTTTGAAATCAGGGATTGTGATGCCTCTGGCTTTGTTTTTCTTACTCAGGATTGCTTTAGCAATTCGGGGTCTTTTGTTGCCCCGTATGAATTTTAGGATTCTTTGTTCAATTTCTGTAAAGAATGTCCTTGGGATTCTGATTGGGATAGCGTTGAATCTGTAAATTGCTTTAGATAGTATGGACATTTTAACTATGCTTATTCTTCCAATCCATGTGCATGGAATGTCTTTCCATCTCTTTATGTTGTCATCAATTTCTTTCAAGAAAGTCTTGTAGTTTTCATTGTATAAATCTTTCATTTCCTTGGTTAAATTTATCCCAAGGTATTTTATTCTTTTCGTTGCGATTGTGAATGGGATTGTGTTCTTGAATTCTTTTTCTGTTAGTTCATTGTTAGTGTATAGAAATGCTACTGATTTATGTATGTTGATTTTATACCCTGCAACTTTGCTGTAGTTGTTGATTGTTTCTAATAGTTTTCCTATGGATTCTTTGGGGTTTTCTATATATAAGATCATGTCGTCTGCAAACAGCAAGAGTTTTACTTCTTCATTGCCTATTTGGATTCCTTTTATTTCTTTTTCCTGCCGAATTGCTCTGGCCAACACCTCCAGTACTGTGTTGAATAGGAGTGGTGAAAGTGGGCACCCTTGTCTTGTTCCTGTTCTCAGAGGGATGGCTTTCAGTTTTTGTCCGTTGAGTATGATGTTGGCTGTGGGTTTGTCATATATGGCCTTTATTATGTTGAGGCACTTTCCTTCTATACACATTTTATTGAGGGTTTTTATCATAAATGGATGTTGGATCTTGTCGAATGCTTTCTCTGCATCTATTGAGATGATCATGTGGTTTTTCTTTCTCATTTTGTTAATGTAGTGTATCACGTTGATTGATTTGCGGATGTTAAACCATCCCTGTGTCCCTGATATAAATCCCACTTGATCATGGTGTATAATCTTTTTGATGTATTGCTGTATTTGGTTTGCCAGAATTTTGTTGAGGATTTTTGCATCTATGTTCATCAGTGATATTGGCCTGTAGTTTTCCTTCTTAGTGTTGTCCTTGTCAGGTTTGGGGATCAGAGTGATGTTGGCTTCATAGAATGTGTTAGAGAATGGTCCATCTTCCCCAATTTTCTGGAATAGTTTGAGAAGGATAGGTATTAAATCTTCTTTGAATGTTTGGTAGAATTCTCCAGAGAAGCCGTCTGGTCCTGGACTCTTATTTCTGGGGAGGTTTTTTATTACTGTTTCTATTTCTTTACTTGTGATTGGTCTATTCAGATTCTCTATTTCTTCCTGATTCAGTTTGGGGAAGTTGTAAGAGTCTAGGAATTTGTCCATTTCTTCTAGGTTGTTCAATTTGTTGGCATATAGTTTTTCATAGTATTCTCTTATGATCCCTTGTATTTCTTTGGTATCCATTGTGATTTCTCCTCTCTCATTACTAATTTTATTTATTTGAGATTTCTCTCTTTTTTTCTTAGTGAGTCTGGCTAAGGGTTTGTCGATTTTGTTAATTTTTTCAAAGAACCAACTCTTTGTTTCATTGATCCTTTCTACTGTCTTTTTTGTATCAATATCGTTTATTTATGCTCTAATTTTTATTATTTCCCTCCTTCTACTGACTTTGGGCTTTGTTTGTTCTTTTTCTAATTCTGTTAGGTGTCGTTTGAGGTTGTTTAGGTGAGATTTTTCTTATTTAGTGAGGTGAGCCTGTATTGCAATGAATTTCCTTCTTACGACTGCTTTTGCTGCTTCCCAAATCAGCTGGTATGGTGTGTTTTTATTTTCATTTGTCTCCAGATAATATTTGATTTCTTCTTTAATTTCTTCAATAATCCATTGTTTGTTCAGTAGCATGTTGTTTAGACTCCACATTTTTGCACTTTTCCCTGCTTTATTCTTGTAGTTGATTTCTAGTTTCATAGCATTATGATCAACTCTCTTGTATTTATTGATGCTTGCTTTGTTTCCCAAGATATGGTCTATCCTTGAGAATGTTCCATGTGCACTTGAAAAGAATGTGTAACCTGCTGTTTTTGGATGAAGTGTTATATACATATCTATTAAGTTCATCTAGTCTAGTTTTTCATTTAATTCTATAATTTCCTTGTTGATTTTCTGTCTGGATGATCTATCCATTGGTGTTAATGGGGTGTTGAGGTCCCCTACTATTACAGTATTGTTGTTGATGTCTCCTTTTAGTTCTGTTAAGAGTTGCTTTACAAATTTTGGTGCTCCTGTGTTGGGTGCGTATATATTTATAAGTGTTATGTCATCTTGTTGGAGTGTCCCTTTTATCATACTGTCCTTCTTTGTCTTTCTTTATCTGTTTTACTTTGAAGTCTACTTTGTCTGATATTAGTATAGTGACACCTGCTTTCTTTTGTTCATTATTAGCTTGGAGTATTGTCTTCCATCCCTTCACTCTGAGTCTGTGTTTGTCTTTGGGGCTGAGGTGTGTTTCCTGGAGGCAGCATATTGTTGGGTCTTGTTCTTTGATCCATCCTGCCACTCTGTGTCTTTTGATTGGACAGTTCAATCCATTTACATTTAGAGTGATTATTGAAATGTAGGGGCCTACCGCTGCCATTTTATCTCTTGTTTTCTGGTTCTCTTGCATTTCCTTTGTTTCTCGTCCCATGATTTCTGGATTACTAATTCAGGTATGTAAATTTCTGTATTGGGTATCTTCTTATTTGTAATTTGTGTCTTTATTCTTGTTATTTGTTTAGTGGTTACCAGATGGTTAGTATAAAACATCTCATAGATGAGACAGTCCATTTTCTGATAGCCTCTTATTTCCTTAAATTAAAACCTTCCATCCCTTTTCTCTTCCCCTTCTAGGTTGTTATTGTCAGATTTTTTTTTTTTTTTCCTCTTCTTTCTTGTGTTGTGAGTTTGTGGTTAAAATGACAGGGTTATATTTATTCTTGGTGTTTCCCTTCCTTTTATCTTTAATGTTTTATTTAACTTTTACTAACCTATTCTGATGGAGAGCTGCTACCATCTGTTATTGTCCTTCTACTTATCTCCTTTGCTCTTGGTTTTGTAACCCCTTTCCTTTTTTTGATTTTTCAGGTATGAGGGTTTTCCTGAGCATTTCTTGAAGAGGAGGTTTTGTGGCAATGAACTCCCTTAATTTTTGTTTATCTGGGAAAGTTTTTATTTCTCCATCGTATTTGAAGGATATTTTCACTGGGTAGAGTCTTCTTGGCTGCAGGTTTTTGTCCTTCAGAGTTTTGAATATATCATTCCACTCTCTTCTAGCCTGTAAAGTTTCTGCTGAGAAATCTGCTGATAGCCTTATGGGGGTTCCTTTGTAGGTTATTTTCTTCTGCCTGGCTGCCCATAGTATTTTCTCTTTATTGTTGACTTTTGCTAGCTTCACTACTATATGCCTTGGGGTTGATCTTCTTGCATTGATAAAGTTTGGAGAGCTATTGGCTTCTGTCACATGAAGTTCCATCTCTCTCCCCAGGTTTGGGAAGTTCTCAGCCATTATTTCTTTGAACAGGCTTTCTGACCCCTTCTCCTTCTCTTCTCCCTCTGGTATACCTATAATCCTTATGTTGCATCTCCTAATTGAGTCAGATAATTCTCAGAGAGTTTCTTCATTTCTTTTTAGTCTTAGTTCTCTCTCCTCCACTGCCTGTAGCATTTCTATATTCCTATCCTCTAAATTGCTAATTCTGTCCTCCATAATATCGGCCCTACTGTTCAGAGTGTCCAGATTTTTCTTAATCTTCTCTATTGTGTTCTTCATTTCCAGTATTTCTGTTTGGTTCTTCTTTATAGTATGAAACTCTTTTGTGACATAGCTCCTGAACTCGTTGAGTTGTCTATCTGAATTCTCTTTTAGCTGATTGAGTTTTTTAATAATGGCTGTTTTGAAGTCATCATCATTTAGGTTATATATTTCATTGTCTTTGGGATTGTTTTCTGGGTATTTGTCATTTTCCTTCTGTTCTGGAGATCTAATATATTTTTTCATATGGCTTGGTGGTGTAGATTTGTGCCTCCACATAGAGATAGAGTTTAGTTACTGCTTCCACTTGTTTCTACTGGTGTGGTGGGGGAGCAGCTGTTTATACTGCACTGACCAGGAACCCTCTCAGCTGTTGCTCACTTGGCCTGGGCCCCTCCTTGTAGTCACAGTGGTCCTGTGGGGTCCCTCTTCAGCTGTGGGGGCAGTCACAAGGGGGCTTTAGGCTGCTGGTGCCTACTGTTGCGGACCACCTAGGCATGCTCCCTCCTTAGGGTCTGCAGTGGTGTTATGGGCTTTCCCAGCGGCCAGGGGCAGGATCACCTATATTTGCAGCTCTGTCACTGTCGGAGCTCACAAAATCTCACTTGTCCACTATAGGTCCCAGCAGAGCTATGGGTATCTTCTGCAGTCTGTGGTTAGCTCGCCTAGCTATGCTACTTTTGTCCCAGGGTCTTCCAGCCTTGTGATTGCCGGGCGGGGCCGCTCTACTAGTGCTGTGCAGAGGCTTTTGCTGAGGCTGCTGTGAGACTGTAGAGTTTCCCCCTGGGCTGTGGAGCTGGGCTGCTGGAACTCCACCCTGCCCCAGACCACTCCCACAGAATCTCCGGGTGCCCCTTGCCCCGTCTGGGGGACAGCCGGAGTCCATGAGTCTGGCAGCGGCTGGCAGGCTGCTGCCCTGCCCTGGGTCCTCCTCTTCAGGACCCTCCTGGCGTTCTGAATACTGGGCGGGGCCTCTCCGCTAATGGTGAGTAGAGGCTTTCACTGCCGCTGGTGCAGGACCCTGGAGTTTCCCCCTGGGCCATGGAGCCGCGTCGCTGGAACTCCACCCAGCCCCCGTCCTCTCCCCCAGGATCTCGGGGAGCCCCTTTCCCTGTCTGGGGGACAGCCGGAGACTGAGTGTCCAGTGGCAGCTGGCTGGCTGCTGCCCTGCATGGGATTCTCCTCTTCGGGACCCTCCTGGCATTCTGAATGCTGGGCGGAGCCTCTCCGCTAATGGCAAGTAGAGGCTTTCCCTGCTGCCAGAACGGGACCCTGGAGTTTCCCCCTGGGCCGCGGAGCCAGCCTCTGGAACTCCACCCAGCCCCAGTCCTCTCCCAGGAGATCTCCGGTAGCCCTGTGCTCCATCCGGGTGTCACCCGCAGTCTGTGAGACCAGCGGTGGCAGCTGGCTGGCTGCTGCCCTGTTCAGGATTCTCTTTGGGAGCCTCCCGGCGTTGTGGATGCTTGGCAGGGCCTCTCTGCTAATGGCGAGTAGAGGCTTTCCCTGCCGCCACTGGTGTGGGACCCTGGAGTTTCCCCCTGGGCTTAGGTGTAATCGCGGGGGGCTTAGGTAGGGCTGTAGTCACCTGTTTCCACCGTCGCTCCTCTGGTGTGCGCACCCTCCTGCCCTTGGTGTGTGGCGATGTTCTGGGGGCGTCCGCTGGAAGAAAGCCGCTTGCAGGTACTAGGCTGTTCAGGGGTTGGGGTTGGAGAGTTTTCACCTATCTGCACCTCCTCCTGGGGGGAAGTCCGTCCACCTTCCGATGTATAGCAGCATGGGTCTCTCAGGTGTCCTGAGATGCTATATGGATATCCTTTGTTAAGCGATGAATGTCCAATTAGTTGTAGATTAAAAGGGGGAGAGACAAAGAAGACTACTCATGCCGCCATCTTGGTGACGTCTCCCTGAATTGGCTTTTTGATAGGACTGAAAGTTAGAATTAATTTTAAAACTCGGATGGTATTTTTTTTTCTTTTTTTTTTAATTTTTATTGAGTTAATGATCGGTTACAATCTTGTGAAATTTCAGTTGTACATTATTGTTTGCTAGTCGTGTTGTAGGTGCACCCCTTCACCCTTTGTGCCCTCCCCCCACCCCATTTTCCCCTGGTAGCCACTAATCTGTTCTCTTTGTCTATATTTTTAAATTCCTCATATGAGTGGAGTCATACAGAGATTGTCCTTCTCTAACTGGCTTATTTCACTTAACATAATTCCCTCAAGGTCCTTGGATGGTATTTTTTAACTGTTCTCTTTCTAACCATTATTGCAGGGTATCTACAGAGCTAGGACTCCAAAGGAATAGAAATAGTGCATTTTAGAACTAGGTCCCTTTCTCCTACATGAGATATATAGCAATACTAAAACAAAAAACCAATAGAGAACAGGAACAAATCCTCCATTTCAGTGGCTCGTAGGTAAATCTAGTTCTACATCTTGTGGAGTCTTGCCAATTCTCTTGTTTTCATCGTACTTCTTTTAGCTTCTGACTTTGTGTTCTACTGTGGCTCATGTTGCTGAATAGTTTAAGAAATGCTCTGATAAGAATATTGGTGCTGTTTTGCAGCACAGTTTATCACAGCAGTAAAAAATTATGTTAGGCCCTATAAGGACCTAACTTACAATTTAAAAAGATTTTAAGAGAAATCGAGAGTTGATGGCATCATCATCTTTCCAAACTCACCAGCATCATCATGTGTTTTTTCCTAGCTGTCTGCTCTCTGCAAGCACTTAGACAACCTGTGGGAAGAACACCGGGGCAATGTGGTCCTGTTTGCCTGGATGCAGTTTCTTAAGGAAGAGACCCTAGCATACCTGAATATTGTCTCTCCTTTTGAGCTCAAGATGGGTTCTCAGAAAAAAGTGCAGAGAAGGACGTCTCAAGCCTCTCTCAACACAGAGTTAGAGTTTGGAGGAGCTGCTGGATCTGATTTAGATCAAGAGGAAGTTGTGGATGAGAGAGCCGTGCAGGATGTGGAATCGTTGTCAAGTCTGATCCAGGAAATCTTGGACTTTGATCAAGCTCAGCAGATAAAATGCTTTAATAGTAAATTGTTCCTGTGCAATATATGTTTCTGTGAGAAGCTGGGTAGTGAATGTATGTACTTCCTGGAGTGCAGGCATGTCTACTGTAAAGCATGTCTGAAGGACTACTTTGAAATCCAGATCAGAGATGGCCAAGTTCAATGCCTCAACTGCCCAGAACCCAAGTGCCCTTCAGTGGCCACTCCTGGTCAGGTAACCATTTACTCTGCTGCCAGCTGCCTCCTAATTCTCTTTCACAAAGGGAGACATGTCAGGAACTTCCATCATAGGGCTCATCAGGGCAGTCTGAGGCCTTTGAGCCAGCCCATAAATTGTTTCACTCTATCCATCAAGAATGCCATGGTCTTCCTTTACTGTTTAAGCAAACGTAAATGCTTCCTTTGCTGGCCTCGGAATGGATGGTCTCAGCAGGGATGAGTGTTAGAAAAGTAATTATAAAGTAATTTTGGGGATTTACTTTATATATCTGCTAGGATCCCATCAACCTTGGGGAATCACTAGCCTGTCTGTGAGGTTGGCATCTGAAGGAATAGTCCATGGAATGGTTAACCAAATCATGTATAGACTTTAATATAAGGACAATACACTTGGTTTGATTTTTTAAAAAATCAACTTTATTAAGGCATGAGTGTACCCATTTAAAGTGTTCAGTTTGCTTAATTTTGGCAAATGTGTAGACCCACATAACCACCATCTCAGTCAAGATAGAGACTTGCCATACTTGGTTTGATTTTGAAGTGAGATAGAGGGTTTTCATTTATGTGCATCTGGTTTGCACCAGCATCCTAAGGATCTCTTCTGGATTGGAACTGGTTGGGGAATCATCAAACTTATGTGTTTTAAATTCCCCCCAGGTCAAAGAGCTAGTGGAAGCAGAGTTATTTGCCCGTTATGAGCGCCTTCTCCTCCAGTCCACCTTGGACCTGATGGCAGATGTGGTGTACTGCCCCCGCCCATGCTGCCAGTTTCCTGTGATGCAGGAGCCTGGGTGCACCATGGGCATCTGCCCCAGCTGCAATTTTGCCTTCTGTACCTTGTGCAGATTGACCTACCATGGGGTCTCTCCATGTAAGGTGACTGCAGGTAAGTTGTGACTGTGTGAACTTAATCCTCCTGTACCCACCCCGCAAAAAGCCTTATCACTTCAGTCCTTTAATTTGAAAGTGTTCATTCAACAGATATTTTTGTGTCAGTTACTGTCCTAGGCTATGGGGATGTGGTAGTGACCAAATCCCCTCGTGGAACTTATATTTTAATGGGAGAAACTGGCAAACAAAATAAATAAGGATATTAGATGGTGCTAAGTGCTAAGGAGGAAAAAAAATAAAGCAGAGACAGGATCGGAAATGTTCTGAAGGGGAAGGGGCTTGGGATTTTACTTCGGGAAACCAGGGGAGGCCTCACTGGCAAAGTGGTTTGAGTCCAGACTTGAAGGAAGTAAGGAAACAAGCATGCAGATATCAGGGGGGAACATTCCAGGGAAGGAATGGCAAGGTAATTTCTATCTATGAACATGAAATAACGTAGATCCTAGTTGGCAAATGCAGAGCACTTAAGCTGTCACTCTTGTTTCCATGGCACATATGTCTGATCAGTCATGAAGTACTTTATCCTTGAGCCCAGGGAGGCCTCGGAATCTTCCTCAACACAACCCTTCAGAAAGCCACCCTCTGTTGAAGTAGGCACAGGAGGTGAAGCCTGGTTGCCACTCCTGATCTGGATAGGGGTTGGGAAATCAGGCCCTCAACGTCAGTTTAACTGACTTGGGTGGCTTAGTCTTTCTCAGACTGGCAGGGATGTGATAATAATTGCTTCGTAGGGTTATTGTAAGGATGGAATGAACTAGTATAGTGCTACTCAAAGTTGTTATAGTTGTCTGTGACGAGATTAATATAGAAATTAAGAGTCAGGCTTAGAAACTTTTATAGCCATTTCACAGAGTAATTATATGTCAGTCAAATCTAAAAAATTTAGGCTTATATTTTTTGTCTTTTTACTTTCATTTTTCTCATAATTCATTTGATTGTATTTTGCAAACGTCTTGGTCCTGGACAGAGTGAGGAGAAAAAACTGGTCCTTGACCAGAGATAGTTTTAGAACAACAGGCTAATACATGTAAAATGCAACATGGTAATTATTAATGCTGTTATTACCACAGTTATTAATTCCTACTATTAGCAGAGTATCATTATCTCCAAGAAAGTACCCTGAGAGGAGGCTGAGTAGGTATTTCCAGCTGCCTAGAGTAGAATCTTGTAGTGAGTACAAGGCAGATGGGATGGAGAACTCACCAGAGTGTGATAGAGGCCTTTACTGTAGACATCTGTAACCTTATCATTGAGAGACTGAAGTGAGTTTCAGGTGTTTCACAGCATTTGTAGAAGAAATCAAAGATAGGCTTGGGGGCTTCAGCAAAATTAGGGATCTCTCCTATATATATATGTCTATCTATATCTGTATATATTAGATATTACCATATAAAATATATGAAATACTAACAATTCTATCATTTTGAGAACATTAGAGCAAAAATCTTTGTCCTTAAGATGTCTAGGAACACAAAAATGCTTTGAATTATTAGAGGGATAAAAATGACAGGATAAAAAGATACATATCTGCTACATCTAAGTAGAGGTGATGGAGCAGGGGAATGCCCAACGAAGAGAAAGGATTCACAAGTGAAGGAGAGGAGGGCAGGTGGCATTCTGCCCCAGAAGATGTTCGCTGCATAAAAAGGGAGGCAGACCTCTAAATAATATGAGGAAAGTAAACTAATAAAGTAACTAGAACATTGTAGAGAGAGGTCTTTAATTGTGTTGAAAAATTAGGGTGATAGAACGTGAACAAAAGCCTTTTGTCTATAAGTAAAGCCTTTGGGAATGGCTGCTCATCCATTTGAGTTAAGTGATAGAGCAATAACAATCAGATTGAAGAGGATCAAGGGGCACTGTTGACAGGAGGAACTTTTCAGTACCTATAGGTGGTAAATTTTATTCACTGACTTTTTTTATGTGCAGAATTGAACAGTTTAGTCTTTGCCCTTGCGCCAAAGGTGCTTTTTGTTCCTTTGGTAGGCCTTGTTGTTATCACATAGTGAATGGTGCTGACTTAGTGGAAAATCTGGATCTGTTTCAACTTTTGTGTCTTAGATAAGTCAGTCTTTAACTGTACACTCCTAGTTACACAAACATATCAACATTAATAAGTGAAAATCAAAGGAAAAGGATACCTTATTATTTTACCACATTTGACAAGTCCATCTTTTCTAGTTGGAGGATTCCTTTCTGTTGTCATTTCTGCATGTGTAATTTTTACCTAGTTATAACCTAAGTAGCTTTTTTCTGGATTCTATAATGAGTATTTTAATTAAATTGTAGCCATCCTATTAATATGTTTTTAATAACTGAATATTATATCATTAAATGGCTCTTTCAACATAATTATTCCCCTTGGACATTTAATTTGTTTACCGTTGTTATATGCATCTCCATGAATATAACTTAACTTTGGATTATTTCATTATGTAAAGTCCCAGGAATACCATTGCTGAGTAGTCAAAGGTTATGGCCATTTTTAATGAGTTTTAGTTAGCATTGCAAAGTTGTATAAAAGTTAATTTTCCATTTCATTTTCTAGAGAAATTAATAGACTTACAAAATGAGTACCTGCAAGCAGATGAGGCCCATAAAAGATTTTTGGAACAGAGGTATGGTAAGAGGGTGATTCAGAAGGCACTGGAAGAGATGGAAAGTAAGGAGTGGCTAGAAAAGAACTCAAAGAGCTGCCCGTGTTGTGAGACTCCCATAGAGGTAAAGGTTTGGGATGGACTTGGAGGCAGACAGACTTGCAAACATGTTACGATTGCCTCAAGAAGCCTATCAATTTTATGAAGATGTGTTTTGGTATTTATTGAGCCTTTTTTACTTGGAAGATGCAAATTCACTACTAAATATTGTTATTGACCTTAAATGAGTGTAGACTTCCCTTTTCAGAGTGCTTTCCTACAGTGACAATTGTTCTCACGTTATGTAATCCACCTCAAAATTGAATGGGTTATGAGGGGACCATACTAGAGTTACAATCAACTCTTAACTCATCTATGTGATAAAAAAAATTAAGCCTGACTCCTCAGAAATATTTATCCTGGAATTTAACACATCTGTTTAACAAGTGTATACTTAAGAAATGGATACATTTTCCCGTTAATCTGGGCCAAAATAAATAGATAAATCTATTGCTTCTTGACAAAATCTTAATATGTTTTAAAATGGAAATATATCTTTGCATTTGATTCTGCTGTTCCATCCATTATATCTGAACTGAACCTGGTGTTGATTCCCCTGTTACTCCTTTAAGGAAACTGGCATTTTCTTTAACTACTTCTGACATGTCTCAGTCCTATGATAGAGTGGAGGACATGATATCAAACGTTTACTTAGATTTATGTAAAAAGTTTAAAATCACACATATCAAATCCAAAAATTTTAATATTAATCTGACTACGTTTCACTTATAATATACATGTTTGGTTTGTATCTACTGTTTATCAGAAGAGATTTTGAAAAGTATCTAGTTGTAGGAACACTTGCTAAATATTCTCTAGATTTTACTTGTAAAGCAAAAGAGTAAGCATTTAGTAGTTATCAATGTGTTACCTGTATATCTTAAGCCTGCATGAGAAAAGAGAGAAGACTAGCAGAATGTTGTACTGAATCTTTTTGGCATGTGCATTTCTCTTTCTTTACAGCATTGATATTTTTCTCTATCTTTCTCATCAGAAATTAGATGGATGTAACAAGATGACATGTACTGGCTGTATGCAGTATTTCTGCTGGATTTGCATGAGTTCTCTCTCCAGAGCAAGCCCTTATAAACATTTCAATGATCCTGCTTCCCCATGTTTTAACCGGTATGTATACATAATCCCCTGCTCTCAGCAACAGTTTTTGGTGCTTGATTTGTAGATTGCAAGTCCAGTGTTTTACTTAAGTACTTTGCTTATTTATAGAATTCTCTTATGTATTTTCCCACATATAGGAATTTTCATACTATTTTCTTGAAAATGAGTTTTATGATGAAAATACAGTATCTGGAAATTTTCTTTTTTTTTATCCTCCTCAAATTTTCTTTTCTTTTTCTTTTCCCCTGAGGAAGATTTGCCCTGAGCTAACATCTGTTGCCAGTCTTCCTCTATTTTGTATGTGGGCCGCTGTACCAACATGGTTGCTGACAAGTGGCGTAGGTCTGTGCCCAGGAACTGAACCTGGGCCACTGAAGCAGAGCACGCCAAACTTAACCACTAGCCCACTGGGGCTGGCCTCTCGTCAACTTTTTATAGTGAAAATTTTCAAACATAAAGAAAAGTTGAAAGGATAGGACTATGATTAGTAAGATACCTTCCACCAAAATGAACATTTGATAATATTTTCTCCATGTTTGTTTCTAACTTTTTTTCTGAAGTACTTGACCCTAAGTTGGAGAAATGATGCTTCATCTCTAAATACTTCCACATATATCTCCTAAGATAAGAAAATTCTTCTACATAACAATGCTTTAAAAAATTGAATGATAATGGCATACTATCATCTAATAAATATGTTTAAAACTCCCCAATTATCCCTAAAAATATCTTTTAAAGCTGTTTTGTTGAATCAGGATCTAATCAAGTTCACTCATTTTACTGGCTTCTGTCTCTTTAGTCTGTTAATATAGAAAAGTTTTGCCTACTGTTTTCTGTATGTGTTGAGGGGAACACTGGCTTTTTGAAGAGTCATGGCGAGTTGCCCTATTTAATGTCTTACTTTCTAGAGTTTTGTTTCTCTGTGGTGTCTTTTAACTTGTTTCTTTATCCTATTTCCTGTAAACTAGAAGTTAGATCTAGACTGAAGTTTGACTAGATTTAGAGTAACATTTTTGTTTGTTTTGTGATTTTTTTTTATTGAGTTCATAATAGTTTACATCATTGTGAAATTTCAGTTGTACATTCTTTCTTGTCTGTCATATATATGTGCTCCCCTTCATTCCCTGTGCCCACTCCCCATCCCCCTTCCCCTGGTAACCACTGAACTGTTTTCTTTGTCCATGTGTTTGTTTATATTCCACATATGAGTGAAATCATATGGTTTTTGTCTTTCTCTGTCTGGCTTATTTCACTTAGCATAATACCCTCCAGGTCCATTCATGTTGTTGTAAATGGGATGATTTTGGCTTTTTTTATGTCTGAGTAGTATTCCATTGTATACGTATACCACATCTTCTTTATCCAATCATCTGTCATTGGGCACTTGGATTGCTTCCATGTCTTGGTTATTGTGAATAGTGCTGCAATGAATCTAGGGGTGCATATGTCACTTTGGATTATTGATTTCAAGTTGTTTGGGTAGATACCCAGTAGTGGGATAGCTGGGTCATATGGTATTTCTATTTTTAGTTTTTTGAGGAAACTCCATACTGTTTTCCATAGTGGCTGCGCCAGTTTGCATTCCCACCAGCAGTGGATGAGTGTTCCCTTTTTTCCACACCCCCCAACATTTGTTATTTTTAGTCTTAGTGATTATAGCCATTTTAATGGATGTTAGATGGTATCTTACTGTAGTTTTGTACTTCCCTGATGATTAGTGATGTTGAACATCTTTTCATTTACTTATTGGCCACCTGTATATCTTCTTTGGAAAAAATGTCTGTTGATATCCTCTGTCCATTTTTTGTTTGGGCTGTTTGTTTTTTTGTTGTTTGGTTGTGTGTGTTCCTTATATATTATGGAGATTAACCCCTTGTCAGATATATGATTTGCAAATATTTTCTCCTAATTGGTGGGTTGTCTTTTTGTTTTGATCCTAGTTTTTTTTTGCCTTGTAGAAGCTCTTTAGTCTGATGAAGTCCCACTTGTTTATTTTTTCTTTTGTTTCCCTTGTCTGAGAAGACATGGTATTCGAAAAGATCCTTTGAAGTTTGATGTTCAAGAGTGTACTGCCTATATTATCTTCCAGGAGTTTTATGGTTTCAGGACTTATCTTCAAGTCTTTGATCCATTTTGAGTTTATTTTTGTGTATGGCATTAGATAATGGTCTACTTTCCTTCTTTTGCAAGTGGTTGTCCAGATTTCCCAGCACCATTTATTGAAGAGACTATCTTTTCTCCATTGTATGTTCTTGGCACCTTTGTCGAAGATTAGCTGTCCATAGATGTGCAGTTTTATTTCTGGGCTTTCAGTTCTGTTCCATTGATCTGTGTGCCTGTTTTTGTACCAGTACCATGCTGTTGTGATTACTATAGCTTTGTAGTACGTTTTGAAGTAAGGGATTGTGATGCCTTCAGCTTTGTTCTTTTTTTCTCAGGATTGCTTTAGCAATTCTGGGTCTTTGGTTGCCCCATATGGATTTTAGGATTCTTTGTTCTATCCCCATGAAGAATGTCATTGGGATTCTGATTGGGATTGCATTGAATCTGTAGATTGTTTTGGGTAGTATGGACATTTTAACTATGTTTATTCTTCCGATCCATATGCATGGAATCTCTTTCCATTTAGAGTAACATTTTTGACAAGAATACTTCATGAGGAATGATGTGTACTTCACATTGTATCACATTAGGTCCATAATGTCAGACTGATCCGTATTTGTGTGATGCTCAGTTCTATCATTTGTTCCATTGTAAAGGTAAATTTTCCTTTTTGTTATTAGTAAGTAATCTTTGGGGTGATTCCTTGGCAAAATGTGAATATCCTGTTCTCCAGCAGCTCGAATTTCAGTGTCAGTTGATGATCTTTATTGATGAGCATCTGTAGAGTACCTACAATCACTGGTGTTATCAAATTAAGAGAAGTTGACGAAACAAGCTCTGCCCATGAAACATTGGAAAGCTAGTGCTGAAAACTGCATAAATTTGAAGTAACATAAGGAAAGGAAAACAAGTTAGCAACTGTAATATATTCTACCAATGGGGAGTGCAAGGATGGTGAAGATAGAGAGAATGGAGTGATTAGCACATGATAGAATTAGAGTGTTTTGACAGAGTTCAGTTTCTTCTAGATTGCCTGACTTCCCTGCTTTTGGCTTATTCCACATATTGTATACACTGAGTATCAGTTTTGTGATACCCATTTCCCATTATTATTAATCCTTGGCCCTGGAGAGTTTATCTGGATCCTAAAAGGGCTATTCTTATAAACTTAAGGCAGCTTTTTCAGAGGGACCCATATTTTAGCCCTCCTCAGTGGAATGATTAAAGGAGATGAAATGATATATAAAGATGTTATCAGAAGAGTGCAAAAAAGTATTTTTGAGAGAAGGCAAGAAATTATATGAAATTTCTTCCAAGTGCTTAAAAATGTACCTTATTTTATGCTTCCAGGTTGTTCCATGCTGTGGATGTTAATGGAGATATTTAGGAAGATGAGATTGAAGACTAGTTAACTCCTACTACTCAAGATATGGAAGTGGAATGGTTTGCCCTGATCTTTTGTCAAGTTCACAAAGTAACTTTGCAGGATATTTAGGGTACTTTTCATTCACTCTTCCTATGTAATGAGATTTGGAAGAACAAGGTTTATGTTTTCATGTGGTACTACTGATTAAGGCACATTCATACATTTTTCAATGTAACATAATTGAGAAAATTATAAGCCAAAGGTTCAGAAAATGAAAACTAGAGAATATTAAATATTACAATGTGCCCGAAGCTCTGAATAGTTAAACATTAAATATTTATTTTCTTCCCCAAGCTTTAGATGAGGTGAGGAGTCAAGGGTTAAACTTACAGACCTTTTTGTCTCTGAGCTGCATCCCTCTTAGACATTCTATGGGAGCCCCCTCAGTGCTACTTCTACAACTGAGGTGGGTAGAAGCCTTATTAAAATTGTACCAAGAGCCTGATCTCATTTCCTCCATGTTACATTCCTTCCAACCTAAATTTCTGCTAAGGAAGCCCCTTACTCTGTAACTGATTGGATGGCCCAGTGTCATTTTGATCTACTGCTTTTCAGAATGGAAATTTATAGATAAATTTAAAAGTATTTTTTAATACCACAAACACTGTGAGTCACCTGATATTTATTAGTGGTGTACAGTCCTCTGGTTTTGAGCCAAGTCTAGAATTTGACAGTACTGGCTCAGGAGAATTTCAGCCCTATTCAACTTTCCTGGGCAGTAGAGCCTAGATTCAGAAGGACTTGTCCTTGCTACCTTTTGTCCTACATTCTCTCCGTTTACTCTCACCCTACCTTCTGCTGGTAAGAACAATTTTAATATTAACTCCACCAGCTCATATTTTTATTTCCTCTGCTGGAATAGGAGAAAGCCTAATGTATTTCCAAACTGAGTGAGCTGAACTTTCTTTAATTATCCCTTTTTTGAACTCCACACCACTGTAGTTCCAGTCCTAGCTTTCTGAATTCTTTTTAAAGGTCTTCTCTATAGAGAGCTATGGAAATTTGGCTTACTACCTTTTTTTGCAACAGTGCTGTTTGGAGGGATAATTTTGCCTTGATGCCTAGATCCCTATTCTGGGTTTTGTTGACTTTTTGAAAAATTGTCTTTTTTTTTATGGTTTGGTGAGTGGCTTGGTAGCAAAATAAGATTTTTTGAAAAAGAGAACAGAAGAATTCAGCTGCAGCCGTGAACATGTTCTTTTTTCCTACTTTGTCATTGAAAATTGGGGAATCACTTTTAACTGTTTTATGTGTATATATCTGAAGAGTCAGCAAGGACTGTTTCTGGATTGTCAATGAGGATGCTTAATCTTAAAAATAAAAATAATTTAAAAATTGTCTTATAATTAGAGCGAGTTGCTGCTGCTTTGTGTTCTGTCACCAAGGCAACTGATCACATTTAAAAGTTTTATTTGGAGTATAACACATGTTCTTAAAGTGAGCAGAATACCTGGGCTTGTGACTGAACTTAGGTTTTAGGGCCTATCTTTTGTTTAAACCACATAGCTTCACGGAATTCCATTCAGCACATTTTATATAAGAACTGCAGTTAATTTAAAGAATAAGTTGAAGATAAGAAATGGAAATTAAAACAATTAATCTTATAGTACATACCAGAGAAGAGTGGCTCTGTGATTGAATAGGAGTTCCATTCATATTTTTTCAGCAGTAGCCATTTAGAAGTTCTTTAGTTCATGGGCTAGTTGATACTTGCTCTAGATTATATTATTTTAGGCTGTTGCACATTATGTTGATGATGTATTGGAAGTAGGAAAGAAGCCTTAGTGATGCAGTTTTGTGAAAGAAGTAGAAAGGATTTTCTGTCTTTATGATTTTAAAAAACGCAACAGGTGGTTAGTCTCAAAGACTTGTTTGTTCACCTGAGTATTTCTTCCTTCCTTAGGTACAAAATCTTCACCCCTCTATTTTCATAAAGACAGTAGGGCTAGTAAAGGCTTATTTTTGAAGCAAGAATTATGAGCTAATTTTAAGATGATAGAGTTTTGGGTAGAGTACTTTTGTCTCTGAGTAAAATGAAAGATTGAGGTAAACCCCTAGATGCCCTGTGAAACAAATGAGTTTGTGGAAGATTGATGTATTAAGAAAGTATGTGATAGAACAAAGAGTTTTGTACCTAACTTAATTTCATGAAGGCTTTTTTTTACAAGTTGGCTGAAATTTGCCATAAATTGACGTGAACCTCATAGGTCCTTTAGGTGAGAGTGAGAGAGCAGAGGAGTCCCTTTGCAGACTGCCAATTCATCCTGCCCCAAACTAGAGTTTGAAGAGGCTGTGTCTCTTGAGTTTGTGTAAAGCGTTTGGGTTGAGAACCAATAAATGAGAATAAGCTACTAAATAACTTTTTAAGTCAAAATAGAGGTTTTGTGACTTTCTAAGCTTGTGATTGAACAAACCCAAGGACCTGTCTTTGTCATTGAGGTGCATCTTGTCTCATTTTTTTAAATACAGAGAAAGACTTGGCCACCATTTTCCCAGACTTAATAGTATTGTCAGCAAGGTCATTTTTTAGCAGTAGAGGCATCTAGTTTACGTTAGAAATCTATTAATATTTTCTATTAATATTAACTTTTTGTTGTTGTTGAGAAAATTACAGTTAATCAGATGTGATAATCATAAAGCCATTCATGTGGCTGCCTACTTTGGAAGGGAATTTTAAAATTTTGACTGGAATTTTGGAGATTCCCAAGTATTAACTCTATCATAAGCATCACCAGCAGGTGGCAGCAGTTCCCATGTTATAAAAATGCAGTTAATGGTTAACAGTAGTATTTTATTATAGAAGCTGGTTGATTTCTGGGATTTTAATTTTCCTCCTTGTATTTCATTATAGTCTGTTATACACATTTGTAGGTAACATGGTATCTAATGATACCAGCAAGGCAGGAACAGCAGTACTACTGTAAGGCCACTTAAAACTGTTTGCACCATGGTTGACACCCAATTGCTATGTAGGAAAGTGTCACTCTTTATAGTAGCACTTACCTGCAGCCACTGAAGTAAAGAAATTAAGTTATAGCTGAAGCCCCTAAGTAGGACAGAGGATTGTGACACTGTGGAACCTCTGATACTGGTAAGAGTGGCCAAATAGTTTGCTCCCCGAACTTTGGCTCAATGAAAAAATGGGCCAGCAGACCAGGCTGAGGGTTTGTGGTCAGAAAACTGGCTTTGAGGATGTTCTTAACAAATGTTTATGATAGTTACTGACTTTCAGCACCCACAGTCTAGTCTGCTCAATCACTCAGGTCCCCTCCTGTATTTCTCTGAGCCAGAGGATTCTTTGGAGAAGATTGTGCACGTTAAAAACCTAGTGAGATTCTGATGACAAAGTTGCTAAGTACAAAGTCAGCACAGTTACTTCATTTCCTTGCTTGGCTCTTTTTTTTTTCTCCTTCATTGAAGCAACAAACAAATGAAACTAATATTAATACAACATAAATGCATATAAATTTAGAAGGTGATTATATGTCTTACCCTCAATCCCATTCCATTTTTTGCAACCTATTGTATTTTCTAGTATTCATTCACTTATTTAACAAATGTTTACTGAGCATTTCGCAATGGGCCCTACTATATATCTAGGTGCTGAGAATGTAGTAGTGAATAAAACAGACATAAATCTCCCAGCCGTTGTGGAACTTAAATTCTGGTGAAGGGAGACAGACACTAAGCAAATAATGTGGTTCATCAGAAGATAAGTGCTATGGAGAGAAATTGGGAGAGGGAATAGGGAGGTGGGAGAGGCAGAGTGATGCTGGAATTTATAGAGTGGAGAAGACTTCTTTAAGATAGTGCTTGAACAATGTGGGAATGAACCTTGTGGACACCTGGGAGAAGAGAGTTCAGGCAGAGGGAAGAGCATGGGAATGGCCCTTGGGATGGGAGCATGGTAGGGGCTCCAGGAACAGCATGGTAGCTAGTAAGGGCTGAAGCAGACCAAGGAAGGGAGACTAGTAAGAGGTGGATGGGAGTGGGCAGTACTGCAGACTGCCCAGGGCCTTGTGTGAACTCTGGCTTCCACTCTGAGATGGGAGCCTGTGGAGTGCTTGGAGCAGAAGTGTGATGAGGTCTGACTTATGTTTTAGGGGAGCAGGGTGAGCTAGGGTAGAAAGAGACCAGTTAGGAGACACTGTAGTAACTCACGAAAGAGGGCAGGTGGCTTGGGCCAGTGTGCCAGCACTTGGAATCTTGAGAAGTGGTTAGATTCTTTACTTACCTAATAGGACTTGCTGAGAGATTGGATGTATAATGTGAGAAGTGAGGCATCAGAGTTGATTTCAAGGTCTT
The DNA here is from genome assembly GCF_041296235.1 of Equus asinus. Classification (NCBI taxonomy): domain Eukaryota; kingdom Metazoa; phylum Chordata; class Mammalia; order Perissodactyla; family Equidae; genus Equus; species Equus asinus. The sequence continues at coordinate 38,122,273 of NC_091798.1, read as the reverse complement.
TTTGTCTGAGTAGTTGAAATGGAGAAACCTGTAGGAGCACAGGTTTGTAGGTGAAGATTAGGAATTTAGTTATGGACAGATGAGTTTGAGACGCCTGGTAGTTATCTCACTGGAGATGTTAGGTTGGCAGTTGGATATTCTAGTCTGGAGTTTAAAGGAGAGACTCAGGCTGGAGTAAATATAAGAGTCAACATATAGATGGTATTTAAAGCCATGAGACTGGATGAAATTACCAAGGGAGTGTGTTGTATAGAGAGAAGAGGTCCAAAGACTGAGTCTTGGGGTGCTTCAAATGCTAAGAGGTCAGGGCAATGAGGAGGAACCAGCAAAGGAAACAGAGGGTGGCCAATAAGGTAAGTAAACCAGCAGGCTTCCTGGAAGCCTCCTTAAGCTGAAGGAAGGAGTGGTCAGCTGTGTCAGATACTGCAAATAGGTCAAGTACTGTGAGCTCTAAGAATCAGTGTAGCAATCAGTGTAGAGGTCGTTGGTGACTTTGACAAGTGCCTTTTCAGTGGAGGGGAGGAGAAAATCTGGAGTGTGTTTGAGAAAGAATGGGGCATTGTTACAACAAGAAAAAGCTGAACAAACTGAAAATCTGCTTTTCTTAGATCTAGATCCATCAGAGAATTGAGGTCACAGGGCAAACCACCACAAAAACTAGAGAGAGACTAGAAAATACAGAATAGCTCAACTAAAGCAGAAGTTGCTAGAGCCAGTAATCAGAATTGAAATGAGTTGCTGGGGGCCTAGTGTGGACTAGCTCAAGTGTTAAAAACTCCTGGGAGCTAGTCTGAGGGGCCCCCACGTTCGTGGGTTTTACCTCCAAGAGTTCCCCCAGATTCTCACAGTGAGGATGGCGGATAAATTCCCTAGAACTTCAGGCAAGGGGGAGGGGAAAAGTAGCCATTTTGCAACACGCCTAGAGCTTTCTTATTCCATGGCAGAAGCCTGCCCTCAGGGAAAACAACTTTGCTGGAGCCTTCTCTGACCTAGGGGAAGGGCAGTTGGATGGCTTGAGCCCCCTCCTGCCTTCCTGTCTCACATAAGAGGGGAAAAAAAGGCAAAGAAACTTCTGAAGGTCTCAGCCCAGGGACTCTAGCCTACTAAAAAGAACAAAACAGATTTAATCATAAGATTATAGAATGCTGCTTCTCCCTAATACCATACCATCACTAGGCCTCCAGGATTATAACGGTGGATTACAGCTCTTGAGAGAGCTCCAAAACACAGACTGTTTTAAAGAGAAGTTTCTAGGGAAACCCAAAGACAACAGGGGAGACAAAAACAAGGACACTGAAGTTAAATCGAAGCCTCTGACACCTGCAGCAGATGTTAAACACAGCCTGGCTGCTAGCCAGGTAACCATAAAACCTCATACCATAGGCCTGTTTACCTTAGTTCCTGTTATCCAATACGTAATGTCTAGCTTTCAAAAAAAAAATTACAAGGATGCTAAAAGGCAGGAGAAAGTCTGAATAGACAAAGCAAGCATAAGAACCAGACTCAGATGTGGCAAAGATTTTAGATTATCAGACTGGGAATTTAAAATAACTATGAGGGGCCAGCCCCATGGCTGAGTGGTTAAGTTTGCGCGCTCTGCTTCGGTGGCCCAGGGTTTTGCTAGTTTGGTTGCTGGGTGCAGACATGGCACCGCTCCTCAGGCCATGCTGAGGTGGCATCCCACATAGCACAACCAGAATATACAACTGTGTATTGGGGGACTTTGGGGAGAAGAAAACGAGGGAAAAAAAAGATTGGCAACAGATGTTAGCTCAGGTGCCAATCTTTAAAAAAAATAAAATAACTATGGGGACTGGCCTGGTGGCGCAACAGTTAAGTTCACACATTCCTCTTCGGTGGCCTGGGGTTTGCCGGTTTGGATCCCAGGTGTGGACCTACGCACCACTTATCAAGTCATGCTGTGGCAGGTGTCCCACATATAAAGTAGAGGAAGATGGGCACGGATGTTAGCTCAGGGCCAGTCTTCCTCAGCAAAAAGAGGAGGATTGGTGGCAGATGTTAGCTCAGGGCTAATCTTCCTCAAAAAATAAATAACTAAAATAACTATGATTAATATGCTCAGGTCTCTGATGGAAAAAGTGGATGACATGCAAGAACAGGTGGGTAATGTCAGCAACAGATGGAAACTCTTAAGAAAGAATCAAAGAATGCTAGATATAAAATCATTGTAACAGAAATAAATGCTTTTTTTTTTGAGGAAGATTAGCCCTGAGCTAATTGCTGCCAATCCCCCCTCTTTTCACTGAGGAAGACCGGCCCTGAGCTAACATCCACGCCCATCTTCCTCTACTTTATATGTGGGACGCCTACCACAGCATGGCTTGCCAAGCGGTGCCATGTCCACACCCGGGATCTGAACCGGTGAACCCGGGCCACTGAAGCCGAATATGCGCGCTTAACCACTGCACCACCGGGCCGGCCCCAGAAGTAAGTGCTTTTAATTGGCTCCTCAGTAGACTGAACACAGCTAAGGAAAGAATCAGTGAGCGTGAAGGTATATCAATAAAAGCTTCCCAAACTGACATTTAAAGAGAAAAGGAATAAAAAGAAAAGGTGCAGAATATCCAAGGACTGTGAGACAATTACAAAAGATATAACGTGCATAATGGGAATACCAGAAGAAAGAGGGGGAAAGGATGAGAGAGATTAGAGCCAAAGTATAGGTAACTCCAGAAGTTTGCTATAAGGGGGATCAGAGAAGGAGGCTATTACAGGAAGGGGTGGATGTCCTGAAGAGTTTTGTTTTTAAAGCTAGTTTGGTATGCTGATAGGAGTGATCCAGGAAAATTTGATGCTACAGATGAGAGAGGAGAGTCTTGCTGGAAGAATACCCTCAGGGAGGGAAGAGAAGATGGGATCTAGTGCACAAGTAGAGGGACTGGCCACAGAGCAGGTGACAGGAAGAAGGCAGAGAGAATGAGGGCGGGGCTGGCAGGTGGGTGCATGTGATGATGGGAGCTTGTGGAACTTCCTTCCTGATTGCTTCTATTTTCAAGGCCATCAACTGAGAAAAAAGCTGGGGGAAGAGGGATTGGAGGCTTGAGACCTTATAAATCAGTCCTTAAGGAGACTCAGTGGACTAGGGGAATATAGTGTGATTGCCAGTCGTTGTTAAGGGTACCCTTGAGATCCAAATTACAATGTTCTGTTTTACTTACCTCTTATTACATAGCTCAGTATTCCATCACAGTATATCTTATTGGAAACTTATGCATGCTTCACTAGCATCTCATCACAGTAAGGATTTTGGTTCCCAGGAAAGAGGCATCAGATTAGCAACATTAGATTTCCTCAGTAGGCCAATTGGCTAATCCATTATCATATAATATGCTCTTATTTCCCCCTGGTTATTGTGTATGATCACTCCTCTTGGGGGCATCTATCATGCTTATAGTCAAACAAATAACAGGTACCTTCTAGATATCAAGGCACTGATAGGGAAAGGAGAGAGCAGTATTTAAAGTCTGCCTTTATGAAACTTAGATTTAGTGGGAAACAAATACATGTCAAATGCTACATGTTTCTGAGAAAACTGAGCAGGGTAAGGGGGATAGCAAATCAGGATTGCTACTTTATATCGGAGGGTCAGGGAAGCACTCTCTGCTACATGACATTTGAGCAGAGACCTGAGGAAGTAAGGTAAGCCGTAGATAGATGTGGGAGGAATGGTAGGCCAGGCTCTTGGATCCATCTCTACTTTATAAACAGATATATATTTAATAGAAGAGGTGACACCCATTTACGTCAACATGCTGCCACTTTCTACTAAATGTAATAAAATTTTAAGCACATTCCATCCACTCTTCCTGAAATACAACTCCGTGTATACTTAATCTTTTTCCTTTTTGAGTATCAGACTTGAGATTTTAGATTCAACTTGTTCCACTTGGCTGTATTTAATATTTCTTTATTGATCAAATTGTCACAACCTGGCCAGTGGGAGCCCCATTAAACTGGTTACTTTGTCCTCTCAGTACTGCCTCAGACATTTTTTAAAGCACCCTTGTTTTCTGGCAACAAGATATTCCAGGCCCACTGTGATCCCTGCCCCAAAGTGTATAATTAGCTCCTCTCCAGGAAGCCCTGAGTGGTAGCAGAGGCCCAGTGTTGGCCAGGAGTGCACATCCCACTTGATCCACATAAGAACTGGTGTAGCAGGACAACCCTGCTGTTGGGCCACCAGGGAAAGAGAGTCCTCGGAAAGGCAGATCTTTTTAAGGTTCTGAGTTCATACAGACATTTTCAGTTTAGCTGTCCTCACTAAATCCTTTCTCATTTCATTCTAGTAATTTTTTTTTCTGTAACATTACCTACTTAAAATTTAATCACTTATTTACCAGATAGACAAAATGTGGAATATCCATACAATGGAATACTCTTCAGCAATAAAAAGGAATGAATTACTGCTACATACTGTATGGATTAACCTCAAAAACATGCTTAGTGAAAGCCAGGCCCAGAAGACGTCATGCTGTGTGAGCCCATTTATATGAAATGTCCAGAAAAGGTAACTGTAGCAGATCAGTGATCACCTGGACTAGGGGAGGAGTAGGCAACTTTTTGGGATGATAGAAATGGATTGTGGCCAGGACTTGCACAACTCCATAAACTTAATAAAAAATCATTGAATGTATATATTTAAAATAAGTGAATTTGATAGGTATGTAAATTATATCAATACAATTGTTAAAAAATTAAACCCTTCTTCCAACTTCTATTTGTACCTTAATTGGATACATTGACCCAAGATGTTCCATTATATTGACTTTTTTAACTAAAAAAGAAAAAACTAAACATTTTCCATACCTTGTAGTTTTTATATCCCTCCTGGTCACAAATCTGCATGATTCTTTTTAATACCCATATCCTCATTTGGATCCCAAGTATAGCCAGACCAAGATAAATTATTGCTCATCTGTTTATTCCTACCATTTCCACACGGGCGCTTCATGTTTATGAAATATTTTGATCACTTTTCCCCTGGTGATTGAAGAAGAGATCAGCAGTTGCTATGATTGTGACTTCCTGCAGAGCTGTTATGAGGAGTGTGAAGCGTTGCTCGCTAGCTATTCCCAAAATATATAAATATCAATCCAGACCACTTCTGACCTTTGGGGGTGGAAGTCCACAAATGACACATTTTATTTCAAAATATTAGATTTAATAGAAAATATCACATTGTAAACAAGTCCATTGATTCATTAGCTTAAAACAGAATGACAGCACAATCGTGTATAAAAGCTAAAGACACAACACTGGTACCAAACAGCACTTAAAGAGAGGCCTGAGCCAGGCTCCAAAAGATCTTTCCCAGAAACAGAGGCAGCAGCAGCTTCCAACAGGCACAAAAATAGGGGGGAGGAGGCAGCATCCACTCCATGAAGGCTCAGGAGGGTAAAAGGGAGGCAGAGCAACAGACTCATCTCGTGAACAAGGGGTGAAGGATGAAGGGGCAAAAGGGCCGTATTTCCTGATGTTCTGGGAACATCAGAGCACGCCATGTGAACCTGAGAGGGTTAGAAGGCAGGGCACTTTAAGTGGGGAAGGGCATGAGGCAACTTCAGAAGCATTTGGTATGTTGTCTTGGCACTTAACTTGTCAGGTAGCAGGAGAACACATCTCTTGTGTGTTGTGACTAAACTCATAACTGAGCTGCCTGCCCTGGCCCCCATCACCTTGGCTGAACACAACACTGAAATCGTGGCAGTTGCCCCAGTGGGTCCTACTTGAGTATGTGCAAGAGAGGAGCCACAGTGAGACCCTGCAACAAAAACACAGGGCTCTGGTGGGAAAAGGGTTTCCGCCTTCCTCCCAGTGCCAGAGGATCCCTGAGGGAGAGGAGTTTGATGTGGCAGGGCCCCAGAGGTGCAGAGGGGCTCAGCAAAAGCCTTCTCTCTAGCTCCACCCGCCCAAATCTTCCCCCAGGGAGTCCCGAGTTCATGGAAAGGTCAACTAGGAGCAGAAAAAACAACTGGAAAAAGAAAGTAAGGGACAGTTTTCTTTCCATGGCACTTGTTACTGACCAGAGGCACTGCTTCCCTTACATTGATTTTAGACATTGAGAGAGCTGGTTCCTTATTAGGAAAAGTGATTCTCAAATAAGGGGCAGGCCTGCTCAAGGTGGGGTTCTCAAGCCTCCAAAAAGGTTTTGTCCAAGGGCCACCAGGTGGCGCAGCAGTTAAGTTCTTGCGCTCTGCTTCAGCGGCCCAGGGTTCACCAGTTCAGATCCAGGTGCAGACCTATGCACCACTTATCAAGCCATGCTGTGGCAGGCGTCCCACATACAAAGTAGAGGAAGGTGGGCACGGATGTCAGCTCAGGGCCAGTCTTAGCAAAAAGAGGAGGGTTGATGGCAGATTTAGCTCAAGGCTAATCTTCCTCAAAAAAAAGGTTTGTCCAATATACACAAGCCCCTAACTCCTTCCCAATTGAGAATCAGTGCATGTAATGATAGAAATTCCTGATGGGAGTGTGTTGTACATGTGAACAGTGTCAGAGGCAGAACAAAAAGCTAAAAACCCCTAATCTCTGTGGGGCAGACATCCAAATTATGGAATGATTTTTGTTTTTTGTTTTTCTGATTAAGAGTAAGCCATTCTTCCTGTAGCTAAACTCTGTGACTAGGCTGCACGCTGCATAGCCAAGAACAGTAAGTACACCAGTTTATCTGGAGTAACCATACTGGATTAAAGAAATACAACTCTCTCCTCCTAAAGGCAACTTCCAGAAAGACACACCTGTCCCAATGAGGTACCTGACACTAGGATTAGCACAGGCTAATCACTGTATAGTTTCTTAGAAGACTGGCTTTTCTCTGTTTCTTTCTCTTTGATACTGTACAAGGGATCCACCAACTTGTTATGAACAAGCATTAAACCTACAAAAAATTAAAAAGTAGTTAATGCAGGTAGAGGCAGAGTTCCATGATTATCAACAGTAACATTCAGGAGCTCTCAGATTTTGTCCTAGAGCTGATACTCATCATCTTTTCTCTGTGGCCCCAAATGATAAACACCCTAAGTATAGAAAAAGAATTTGTTATTCCCAAGGAATGCTAGAATCCATGAGACTTTTGTAAAGTCAGTCTCTAGGAGAGTTGGCCATTAAAAGGTTAATCTTTTCAGCAAAGAATAAATTCCAAATTTGCCTGCTCAGTAAGTGAGGATTTTCACGTAAGTTCACTTAAAGCAGTGTGTCCTTTTTAAGTAGAAGAAAAAAGATCCTCATGATGGTTCAGTGCCTTGCCCAGAGAGGAAAGGCCTGCCCGAGACCTGGAAAGAAAAAGTCTGGGGCTCAGGATCACTGTAAGATCACCACACAGCCACTGGACCACAACTCCTCACTTCATTTTCTCTCCTCTTCCTGAGAACAAACAGGTTTCTAGAAATGGAACCTTGCAGTCATGGATGGAAGAGAAATGACTGTGTGTTCTGAGACAGTAGGGTTTGATTTTATTAAAATGGCCAGAGCATGAAAGCTAGATCCACTCCTCACTAAGGCACACCCTGAACTCTGCCACCCACTCCCATTCCCACCCCTCCCTCACCTTTGAAATACTTGACAGTCTTCACTTTCAGCTCCAGGGTGGCATCCTCGTCACACACAAACACTGTGCGGGGATGCTGCTGGAAAGCAGACACGGTCCACATATGGTTCACTCCCTCCTCGATGGCCTTGTACAGAGCAAATGCCTTGTGAGCGCCTGTGATGAGGATCATCACCTGGGGATCAGAAACAAGCCCGTGATGGAGGGGAATGAGGGGCAGAACTGAGGGTGCAGACACTTGAATTCCAGTCTGGCCACCCCAAGACTGTAAGGACTATTGTTTTCATAAGCATTCTAAGTCATTAGCATGTGACACACTGTGCTCCGTGCTCCCTGTGCTTTCTCACACAAATAGCCTGAGGCAGTGAGCATGATTATCCCCATGTTCTATGATAAGGAAATGAGTGGTGTGGTGGGGTGGGGGTGGGGGTAGGGGGTGGTTAAGTAACTTGCTCCAGATTGTTTCTGACCCAAAGTCCATGCTCTTGACCACCACGTGATAGTGCCTCCCCGCACTTTTGATGATGACCGTGAAAGTGCCCTGTGAACAGACATGCCATATAAAGGCCCACACCTCTTATCCCAACAGTTCTGACACTGGGTCCCAGAGGGTCCTAGGCTGGGTGGGTTTTCACAATCACAATCTGAAAAAGAAGGGTCCCAATCTGCACCACCTACAAGGGGGCCTTGGAAGCAATGGTGAGAGTTAGCTGAGTGACCCCTAAGGTCGACCCCAACAAGGCTGCCCCATAATCTGGTCATTTGCAGTTCAGAATATTAAACCTACTAATATGACTTGGGGTAACACTTTTTTGTTTAAATAAAACAAAGGCACACACTCCATTCAACAATTAAAATTATCAATAACATAATGCTGGAAAGTGATCATGAAGAACTCAGCTCTCAAGTTTTCCTTTCACTGTAATTCACTTGTACCATGGAGCTGTGAACAGGATTTACTGTTCTTTTCTTAAAAGATGAGAAAACAGGCATAGAGAGAATGTGACTCTTTGTTCAGGACCCCAGAACTCATTCTAGTAAAGAGAATTTCCTGATTTCGAGCCCAGGTCCTTTCCCAAATCATGACACCCTCATACGACTGGGAGGGCCCTCGAACCCTAGTGTTCCCAAGCTGCAAGGCCAGCGACAGCAGAGCAGCCTCCCTGGTCCTGATCCGAGGTTACCCAACAGAAAGCTGGTGCCGTCGCTCAGTTCACAAAGGTCACTGTAGAAGGGGAAGCTTTTTCACTGATTTAGACATTTGTTTACAGACCTGGGCAAAGAAACTTGAAGCTAAAATGTCTGTAGCTGCTTCCCATTAAATATACCCCAGAAAGGAAGAGGAAATGCTTCTAATGAAAGTAAGGAAATTGGAACCACAAAAAATTCTTATGATACCCAACTTTCTAGGGAAAACCTCACTAAATTCAGTCAAGAGACTTCTATTTAATTACACTTCTCCACATAGGTGTGTCCCTGAGCACAGGGCTAGAACCACAAGCATCCTGGGGCTGCAGGGGGAGCTTCCTTTCAAGCAGTGACCTCTACCAACTACAGGGCACCAGAGGGTCTCTCTCAGTACCTGGGCAGGTGCAAATTCACGTTCCAGCATTAGTGGTACTGGGCTCCTCTCTGCCTATGAGAAGCTCGAAAGCAGTACGTAAGCAGAGGCCAGGGTGCCCGTGGCCTCCTGGGCAGTCGGGGCTCAAAGGATTCATCTCACACTGGGGACAATGGTTACCTCAAAAGAGGAAGGAGGAATAGTGACGGGTCAGTTGGGATTTTAGCCTTATTTATAGTGTTTTCATTTTTAATAAAAATGTATTCAGGTGGTACCTGTATAGTTAAAATTAACAACAAAAAGAAAAGTCCAAGCTCCCACCAAAGGCGTTTGGACCCCTTGTGCCCTTACCTCTCTAGCATCCATGACAGTGCCCACACCCACCGTCAGGGCCATGGTGGGCACCTTGGCGAGATCTCCATTGAAGAACCTGGCATTGGCCAGGATGGTGTCCATGGCCAGCGTCTTCACACGGGTCCTGGACACCAGACTGGAGCCCGGCTCGTTGAAGGCAATGTGTCCGTCAGGGCCGATGCCTGCCCAGGAAAGCCAGCCAGGACAGCCCTGTCAGTCCCAGGGGTCCAAGACTTCAAGAATGGACAATCTCTCCTTCCCCACCTGGATCTGAAGAATCCTTGAAAACTGTGCCTCTTTTCTCACTCACCCCTGGGTGGGTACACTTTGAGCATATGATCTTCCCATCTCTCCCGCACCTGCCCATTTCTATGTGAGGCACACAGACCCATTGCTAACTTGCTGCCACCCTGCAAAAGCTAAGTAAGGAGTCCACCAAATAGCTTCTGCCTTCCCAGGTCATCTAAGTCTAACTTCTCTCTCTCCTGCCTGGATCCGGGTCCTGCTGCTGCGATAGAGTTGCAGCAAGGAACACACACACACACACGGCCTGGACGGGTCTACTAAGTTCCTAAAACCTCAGACCACGAGCGCTCTGAGCTGCCGCCTCTCCACCTTGAAGTAGGAAGAGTTAAATCTAGAGCAGTAAAAGGGAGTCCAACCTCACCTCCTCTGAGTGACTCCAGAGGGGGTGACAGATGGAAACATAAGAGGGCAGACCAGGTAGGAATAAGAGCACAAATCCAAGAGGGGGACACCTAAGTCCCTGCCCTCTCTCCACTGCTCCAGCCTGCTGACCTTAGGCAAGTCGCAAAACTTCTCTGGGGTCCAACTGGCTATCTACAGTGTGCAGGGGGTGAGTGTGGAATCTTCTGGAACTATGTGAGTCTGTGATTTTAAGTTCCACAATGATCCCTGAAACCTTAAGACTGGGGAACAGAGAGAACCTCGGAGTCCAAATCCCGTCCTCTCAATTTATAGACAAGACATCAAAGTGCAGGAAGAGAAGATGTACAAGGCCACGCAGTTACTGAGCAACAGAGGCAGAGCGGGGAGCTAGGGTTCTCACTTTCTGCCTTTCCAGGGTAATAAATGGCCACCACAGTCATAGCACAGAGAGAGGAAGTGGTTTGAAGACAGACATGGGTCTCGTCCTACTTCCCATGTGTTCTGACCACCCCAGGTCTGGCCTGGACACGAGCTGCAGTGTCAAGCTCACCTCCAACAAACAGCTCAATCCCGCCTGCAGCCTTGATCTTCTCTTCAAAGGCGTCACACTCAGCCTGCAGGTCAGCTGCATTCCCATCCAGAATGTGGGTGTTTTCTGGATGAATGTCAATGTGCTTGAAGAAGTTGTTCCACATGAAGGAGTGGTAACTCTCCGGGTGGTCTCGAGGAAGGCCTGTGGGCCATGGCCACACTCAGTCGTGCCCAGGCTGAGCCGGGGCCTTCCTTCCAACAGGATGCCAGGATAGCCACAGACCCCCAGAGACATTCTCAGGAGAATGCTCATCAGGGAGGCTTGGGCACCAGCCCTCTGACTCCCAGCCACTCAGGACAGGCTAAGCTGATGTCCCTAAGTATCTATCCACCACCAATACCTATGACCATGGGACTGGGGCAGAGAGCTTCAAACCAGGGGCCCGAGGAATCCCCTCATTCTGATCTCCTTTTCACAAGGGAATAACCCATAAGCTGGAGGCCGAGGTCACTCTAGGCCTCCACAGGTGGCCTAGTCACCTGAGGGTGGGGCTGGGCCCATCTGGGGAAGGGAGCAAGCATACCCCTCACCCTGTGCCTCCCACTCCACCATTCACCTCCAGTTATACCCCCGCTCAGCCTGAACCCAAACTTGAACACCAGGTGGTTGGAGAGAATTATCTCAGGGCTTCCCAAAATGGATCTTTTTCAGCCAAGAAGAAAAAGAATGTTTAAAGTGAATGTTTAATGTTAAACGTTAAGAATGTTTAATGTCAGCCTTAAAAAGGAAGGAAATTCTGACACATGCTACAACATGGATGAATCTTGAGGACATTCTGTTAAGTGAAATAAGCCAGTCACAAGAAGACAAATACTGTATGATTCTACTCATATGAGGCATCCAAAAGTATCAAATTCATAAAAACAGAAAGTAAAATAGTGGTTTCCGGGGGTGGGGGAGCAGGGAATGGGGGGCTGGTGTTAATGCATAGAGAATTTCAGTTTTGCAAGATGAATTCTAGAGACTGGTCACACAAGAATGTGAGGGTATTTAAAACTGCTGAACTGTACACGTAAAAAGGGTTAAGATGGTAAATTTTATGTGTATTTTACCACAATTTTTTTACAAAAAGAATGTTTAAAGTGAAGCCATTACCAAATGACGGTGGGAGGGGGGAGGTGACAAGAAGACCCAGGTGTCGATTTTCAGCAGTGGAAAGGACACCAGCCTCAGCACCCCTCCCAGTGCACCTGGCAGAAAGGGGCACTGGAGGATGAGCACTGAAGAGAAAGTCCAGACATGGACTGTGGGGGAGACACCCTAGCCATGATCCCATTTGCAATGGTTTGTTCCAGAAACTGCATGGAGCTGTGGGGGAGGCAGAGAAGGAGATACTCTAGTATTTATTAACCACTTGCTCTGCAGGAGAGGCTTCCACATCTGTTACATCAGGTAATGCTTACAACCTGTGAGGTCAGCTTCAGCAGCCCCAAGGCCTGGAAGAGACAGGCAATGCTAACTGCATATCACCAAGCATCCTGAGACATCCCCATGCCTCTCCAGGGCCGAGCCTATGAGGTGAGGAGTAGGACTTTTCTGGAATCACTCAAGGACCTTGAAAGAGAAAGACTCACCTACATACTCATCCATGTTGAAGGTCTTCACGTATTTGAAGGACAGGTCTCCATTCTTATAGTACTCAATCAACTTCTTGTAGCAGCCAAGTGGGGTGCTCCCTGCAAGAGAGGCCACAGCCATGAATGCCCATCAGCCCCCAGCTCCTGGAAGCCCAGAGGGTGCCCAGGAATGAGGCAGTGCTGCTCCACAAGAAGAACCTGTCAGATCTGAGAGAAACACATCAGATCTGAAGTCCTACCCCAAAGCTGCAATCCTAACCACCAGCATTGCTTGTTTAAGCCTCTTTCCCCACCGACTGTAAGCTCCAGGAAGGCAGGCTGTTTGTCTCATTCACCGCTGAATGCCCAGCGCCAGCACACTGACAACTGAAAGGCCTGTGACTAGGACCTGAGTGACCGTCAGACTTAATTACTGACGTGATACTCCCTGACTAATACTAGGTGCGAGGCACAGGGCCACGGGGTGGGGACACAGAGAAGAGGCAGAGCAGCCGTCCTGGAAGAGCTCCCTGTCTAGGAGTGGCGACACGAAGCAGTAATGCTGACTGTGACCGGGGTAAGCTCAGGGTTCAGGGAAGACCCCACCACCACCGCAGGGCAGCACTCTTGAACTGAGTGTCATTAAAAAGTCAACGTCATAACACAAAAAAGGCAGGAGGACCACTGGAGACTAAATGACTAAAGATGCATCAGGCCTGACAGGACACTGGATTAATTTTCTTTAAAAAGCTGTAAGAGAGAAATGTGGACAATTAGGGAAACATTTTTAATATAGCCTGTATATTAGATGATATTGTGGAATGAGTTTCAATTTTCTTAGGTGTGATAAGGGTATTGTGGTTATGTAAGAGAATGTCCTCACTCTGAGGAAATATGCACTGAAGGATTTAGTGTCAGGGCGTCTGGAACTCACTTTCAGGTGGTTCAGAAAAAAAAATGTTTGTGTGTGTGTGAGTGTATAGACAGAGAGAACATGAGCCAGAAGAGATGAAGGCGAATGGTGCAAACTGTTACCAACTGGTGAATCTAGGTAAATGGCACTGTACCATTCTTTCAGCTTTTCTGAATATTTGAAATTTTTCAAAATAAAAACTTGGAAAGAAAAAAGACTCACTCAGATCAGATCACTCTTTTCACAACCCACCAATGGCTTCTCGTTTCACTCTGAGTAACAACCAGTCCTAACAAAGGCTCTGCATAACCTGGCCCCTGGCTTCCTCTCTCCCCTTTACTCATCCTGCTCCACGCAATTCGACCTCGGGGCTTTTGCACATACTGTTACCTTTGCCAGCAATGTTCTTACTTCAGGTATCTGCCTGGCTAACTCTCGCCTCTTTAGGCCTTTACTCAAAGGTCACTTCCTCAGAGAAACCTTCCCTGCCACGACATTCAACACTGCAACCCCCACCCCTGCCCAGACACTCCCTATCCCCCTTCAGTGCTTCATTTTCCTCCTCTCTTAGCACCCTCTAATATACTCCATATTTTGCTAGTTAATTATCTGTCTCTCCCACTACAATTAAATCTTCAGGAAGGTGAGAATTTGTGTCCTTTTTGTACATTGTTGCATCCCCAGCTCCTAGAAAAGCTTGGCACACAGCAGGCATTCAATAAATATCTGCTGAATGAATGACAGTGGCAGCACCCCCAAATAATCAGCTTGTCCCTGTGACTTGGCCTTCGCCATTCCCTGCCCCCTTGAGCTTCATCTTGTCCATCTTCCAAACTTCTAGCCTTCCCATCAATTCTGTGAGCGCCCGAGTATCTAGCCAATAGATTCCTTTTCTGCTTAAGTTAGGTGGAGTTGGTTTCTGTGGTTTCCACAGCAGACATGACTGGTGCTTCATCTCACAGAAGGAGTGTCCCAGGGAACCCAGATGGAAATGCTACGCCGGTTGAAATATGAGTCAGGAAGGGGCCAGCCTTAGAGGGCCCTGGATGCCACGCTGAGGAGCTTGGATCTGATTTTGCAGATGATGGGGAACGAGGGAGGGGTTTCAGCGGAAGCCCAGACTCTGACCCGGGGCTGCTCCACAGTTAGAAAGCAGGATGTGAGTACAGCCCCCATGCGGCCTGAGACAGTGGTGGTGGTGGTTTCACAGGTACGTGCAGATGCTGCCCCAGCAAACCTCTAGTGCACAGGCCCCAACCTCCACCTCACTGGCCACATGATCCTGTGGCCTGTGTTTGGACAGCTCATGAGTTAAGAACAGTTTTTATATTTCTTAAGTTTTTAAAAATCAAAAGACCATCATTTTGTCACATGTGCGAATTATATAAATTTAGACTTGTGTCCATAAATAAAGTTTACTGGCAGATGGCCATGCTCATTCATGTATGCACTGTCTGTGGCTGCTTTTGAGTTACAAGGGTGGCGTTAAATAGTTGCAACAGAGGCTGTATGGCCAGTGAAACGTAAAATATTGACTATTTGGCCATTTACAGAAAAGGTTTGAAGACCCCTGCTCTAGTGGACAGGCCATTGGGACAAATCCACCCACTTCTGAAAGAAATAATCAGGACATTTGCCTTGAGGAGCTGGGGTCAAAATATCCTCCTTCTAGGCAACATTCTGATTTTTCCCCAAAGAAACCGGGCCTGTTTTTCACTTCGGCCTGTGTTTAATTAAGCCTTACAGAAAATGCTTTGAGTAAGGACCTTTTCAATTCTCCCAAGGATGCTGCTTAGTGAGGAGCGCTCAAACGCACAGAAGAGAAATTCATTACATAAAATGTACCCCGTAAGGCATCAGGACTTCATTTTGTTACGGAACCCGGGCTGATAGGGCAGACTTAGGATGTAGCCTAAAAAGCAAGGTCTTCCTGCCTAACCAAGATCCCCTCTGCTCTAGGACTCCGCAGGAGCAGGCAGCAGCTAAACCAACCCATAACAAAGCCGGGTCCTCTGTTTTGTATGTCCTGGGGCAGAAGAGTTGTCCACACACAGTGCCCGTACCTCAGAGGCCTCCTTAAAGTCCCTTGGCTGAGTGGGCCCATCTAACAGACCCCTTAGACTAATGCCCACTCTCTCCCCCACCCATGGCACCCTCTCCATCCCAGAACGCACCAGTAGGGAGCCCCAAGGTGAAGTACTTGTCTGGCCCCGGGTTAAACTGGATGATGCGGTTCCGGATGTATTTGGCTGCCCACTCACTGGCCTGAGAATAGTGGTCCAGGATGATGAGCTTCATCTTGTCCTGCAGGGGGCCGGTGACAAAAGGAATCAGTGGTAAGGGCAGGGAGAAAGGGATGAAGATGGTTGGGAGAGAGGGAAGAAGCCCTTCTCACCCAGCAACACCCTCTCCCCTGGCTGGCTGAGCCCGGAAGCCGAAGACGAAAGCCCTAACTCAGCTCAGAGAGGAATTAACAGGCTGGGCCAGGCGTCTCCACCACCCACCAGGAGGCGCTGCTGGGGGACGAACGTGGCTTCTCATTTCGGTTCCTCCATTTACCAACTGCAGGACCTCGGCCGAAGGACCCAGGTTCTCTAGCCTGTTTTCTCCTTCGTGAAAAAGGGGGCAATAGTACCTACCTGACAAGCTTCACAATGGTGAATATTAAATGAGGGCATGCATGTAAACCACACAGTATTCAATATGTTGGCTATTATCTTGTAGCTCGACCCAGCCCTACCCACCCCCCTATTCCCCACCCATGGACTCTTCCTCAGTAGAGGATCCTCAATGTGTGTGTGATCATCTTGGTCCACTAAAGCAGGTGGGGGCCATGGGCTTTGCCTGGAGAGGTGTGTGCTCTTTCAGTACTGCAGCGGGGTGCTCCCACAGGCCGGCCTTGCTTTGTGAATCCTCAGTTTCCCCAAAGCACAAGGGGTCACAGTATTCGCTCCAGAAGGAGGACGTTTGCTCCCCCCGCCCTCGCCAGTCAGAGTGGGAAGGCCCGAGGCGGAGGGGGCCAGATCGGCCGGCCGTGGGCTACAGCAGCGTTTCCCCCACGCCGATGGCGACCATCCCATCGCCCCGCCGGCCCCGCCTGGGGAGGGCGTTCGAGCGGCTCGCTGGGGTCCCGGCCCCAGGGAGCCGGAGCGGGGCGCAGCCACCGGACCCCTGCCTGCGCCCGCCCGCAAGGAGGAACCCCTCCAGCCCCGCTCGACCCCCACTTACGCGGACACCTCCCGCTGCGGCTGCGGCGAAGGCGCTGGCGGCCCCGCCCCGCGCGGGTCACGTGGCCGTGGGTCACGCGGCGCCGCTCGCCTCCCGCTGGGCCCCCTCCCCGGCCCGGGGCCACCTGCCGCTCATCTCTGCCGCGGGACGTGCCGGCTGGGAACAGCCCGTGGGAGGCGGGCTCGGGGGGCCCCGGGGCGCCCCGGGAACGCAGCCCGCAGGACCGGGCGCCGGGGGCGGGGAAGGAGGAGCAGAAAGGCTTCCTGAGTCGCCCAGGATTGGGCCTGGCCCTGCCTGCTTAGATGTCATTTATTTGCCTAGATATTACAACGTTTTGTTTTAAATATAATTGGATTTTTTATGCCTTTTTTAAAAGAAAGGTCAACCTTTCCAGCAGTATGTACTAGAGAAAAAGGTAGGTCCCTGGTCTCCCCAACTCCCTACCCCAAGATAACCATTGCTGACAGTTTAGATTACATTCTAAATTGTTCTTCCGTGCATGCACTTAGGTTATATTTTACAGCAATGGGAACACGCCCCACCTGCCGTCCACAATCAGCTGGGCGGCTGCATTCTGCGGTTCCCGTGACTGGCTCACCTGTCCCCTTGGCCCACCTGTTGGCTAGAGGTGGGCTTAGTCTGGTGAGACCCTGATGAGGCAGACGACGGTGGTGGAGCTGATGCCTTCACAGTTGAGGGACTTGTTCTTTGGCCTCAGCATTGGTGTATTTTTTAAAAATTCAGTCAGAAATCTCACCTCAGCATGGGGATTGCAGGTGTTTCACGATAAAGTTAACAACCACAATCTCCAAACACATCAGGTGCTGTGGGCCTGGTCTGCAGCAGCTGCATTCGGATCTTTCCAGGAAGAGTGACTTCATTGACATTAATCGGGCCTGTTTCCCTCGCCAAGTTAACCATCCTGCGGGGAACCAGTGCAGGGCCTCCCTTAGGCCGGGGGCTCTGGAGTCAGGCAGGCAGCCTGGGGACTAATGAGACAGACCTTGGTCGACTTCTGGTCTAGCCAATCCTGGGTTCTCGAGTGAGTGACTCAAGCTAATGACTCAACTTCTCCGGCTCTCCATTTTCTTACCAGGAACATGGGAATGGACCAGAAAGTCAGTAATACTGACCTCCTGTGGCTGTTGCGGGTATTAGATGAACTGTTAGGCCAGCGTGATTACCCCTTTCCTCCGCCCTCCTTACAGCCCGCTCTATAAGCTGAAATGCTCTCTCCCCTAACCTCCTGCCCCCTCCTGCTCCTCCCGCTGCATCCTGGGTTTGAACTGGTACCACACCCATTCTCCCATCCTCTTGTTTTGGAAGTAAAATTGGCTACTTAAAAGAATTGTGGATTCATCCCGTGCAGTGCAGCTCTGGTGTGGACCCATGTTTTTGTACTCTTTAATATGCCCTTGCTTTGGGCAAACACCCTCTCCCCAAGCCCAAAAAATGCTGCTCAGTCCACGGGGTTCCTGTGGGTTTGGTGGAGCTGGCCCTACCCTTTGACCTCGGATCTAACCAATCAGAGACCTCCATGCCCCTGCCCATGATTGGTTCAGGGTTGGGCAGACATGGAAGATACTAACCCGACAGCCATTCACAGCCTCCCCTTTCCCTTGCTGCTTCCCATTGTGGCTGCTGGAAAGTCAACTACTCTCCCAGTTTCTCTGAGCTAGGGTGTGACCAGGTAGCCTAGTTCTGGCCAGTACAGCCTGACCTAACATCCGTGTCCATCTTCCTCTATTTTGTATGTGGGATGCCCGCCACAGCATGGCTTCCCAAGCGGTGCCATGTCCGCACCCGGGATCCGAACTGGCGAACCCTGGGCCACCGAAAGTGGAACGTGTGCACTTAACCACTGTGCCACCGGGCTGGCCCCTTAAAAATTTTTTAATTGTGGTAAAAAGCATGTAACATAAAGTTTACCATCTTAACCATTTTTAAGTGTACGGTTCAGAATTAAGTACATTCACATTGTTGTGCAGCCACTCCCCAGAACTTTTTCATCTTGCAAAACTGAAACTCTATACCCGTTAAACAAGAACCCCCATTTCCCCCTCCCCCCAGTCCCCAGCAACCACCATTCCACTTTCTGTCTCTGTGAATCTGATTCTCTAGATATCTCATATACATGGAATCATACAGTATCTGTCTTTTTGTGACTGGTGTATTTCACTTAGCATAATATGTCCTTGAAGTCCATCCATGTTGTGGCGTGTCAGGATTTCCTTCCTTTTAAAGGCTGAAAATTCTTCCCTTGAATATATACCACATTCTGTTTATCCACTCATCTGTCCATGGCCACTTGGGTTGCTTCTACCTCTTGGCTATTGCAGAATTCCTTTTAAAGGGGGAAACAACAGGGCTGGTCTGGCGGCAGAGTGGTTGGGTTCACATGTTCTGCTTCAGCTGCCTGGGATTCACTGGTTCCAATCCGGGGTGCGGACCTATACAGCGCTCATCAAGCCATGCTGTGGCAGGCATCCTACATGCAAAAAATGGAGGAAGATTGGCACAGATGTTAGCTCAGGGCCAATCTTCCTCACCAAAGAAAAGGCGGGGAGGGGGGGATGAGAACAAATTTAGTAATTTTAGGCTCCTTCACAAGGGAAAAAATATAATAAACTGCATGATTGTGTGGTTCAAATAGTAAATGGGAAAGCAGATGAGAGCCCTGAGAGAGCCATGCAGAGTGGAGCTGGATGGACGTGGGCGGCATATCCAGAAACCGACGCCAGAACCACACTGTCTGGCTTTGAATCCCAGCTCTACCACTTACTGATCGGCTAACTTCTGGTAAGTCACTGCATTTCTTTGTGCCCTAATTGCTTAATCCATAAAATAGGAAAAATAATATTTTCCTTATAGTATGTACTATTATTACCAAGAATAGTTACCTCAGGGAGGAATAAATGATTTAATATACATGTCAGGCACTTACAACAGTGCCTGGCACACAGTTAGCCGTCACTAAAAGATTGTTATTGTTACTAGGGTTTTGAGATGGGCTTCGAAAGAGAATTAGGATTTGGTCATTGAAGAGAAGGAGGGAGGCATTACAGACAGGGATGATCAAGACATGGAGGCACAGAGGCCGGAGGAATAGAATTTCCAGATTTAAGAAATAAAAACACAGGACACCTAGTTAAATGAATTATTTCTAATAGCCTATGCATTTGTACTTTGAGATAAAAGAAAAATATTGCATGAGACATACTCTAAAAACATTTGTTGTTTATCTGAAATAAATTATAAATATCTAAATTAAAGACCTCTCATTATATTTCCCTGGTGATATTTCCTTTGGCTTTCCTTAATAGTTCCCTGTTTTGCAGAATTTGCTTATAAAATTCCTTGAAGTTATATAGTCTATGTTCTATGTTCCATTTACATTTTGACATGATTTCTGCAGTGGTCATATCCAACTTATTTTGTTCTTGGCCATTGAACATTCATTAATGAGAAACTGTGCTCAGCATTAGCATTCTGAGCCAGTATATGGAACATGTACTGGCATAAAGTTCACAGCTCTGAGAACTGCTCTTTAGTTTGATCGGTTGAAGCACATAATGCCACCGTTCATAGCATCACTTCCTTTCCCAGTCTTCAGGATTACATTGCATCTCTTGATCAACAACTTTTTAAAATGTCCACTAGCAAAAAGGAGCATTGTTATCCATTTTTATTCCTTTTTTTCTACAATGCTACACATGATGAATTCCACTTGTTCCCATCCTGAAAGAGTATTTAGTAACATTCATGTAAAAGAATCGAATTTTTCAATGGATGAAATCCATTTCAAAAGATGGTCACAGCAAGTGCTGCAATAATTATCCAGTTTGGGACAAAATTTATTTTCCTGTTCGTTCATAATGTTGTCCCTTTTAAGAACAGCTTTGGTAATAAAGGGGATAAATTTTTCATCAATTCTTCTTTAACACATTTAACAAGTTCCTTTAAGCCACAGAGTACTTCAATAATTGTTTGCTCTTCTTTCAACTTGCATAATCCTATTGCTAAGTTGATACTGAAAATTATGAACAAAAAATAAGTGACTTCATTCAATGCATTATTTTAAAAGTCAACAAGAATTTTGGGGTCCTTTTCTTCAGAACTGAGGTATAATGTCAGTGCTTCAAATAAATGGGGGATGTTCTTAGTGGCATTTGTTAAAGAGAGCCAGTGGGTTTTATGAGAGAAAAGAAGACTACTGAATGCCAACAAAATCACCAAAAAAATCCTTAAATCACTCGGAACAGTATAAATGCTGAAGTAGGAGAACAATTTCACGACAGTTACTTCAATCTCAACAGAAAAGACAGCAGATACGACAGAGCAGCATCATGCAGAGTATGGGCAGGATAACCTACACCTTCCACAGACCTGCCCAGGCTTTGCTTCAACTTTGAAGAAACACCGTTGGTGCTTTTATGCAAACGTCTACCAAAAGTTGTATTTGTATTATCTCCAACAAAAGTAGCAAAAAATGTCTTATTAACTCTCTGTATATAAACAGTTATATATACACATTTAATCTGTACCATTTGGAGAGTTTGGATATATGCATACACCTATGAACCATCACCACAGTCAAGGTAATAGACACACCCATCACCTCCAAAAGTTTCCTGTGTCCCTTTGTTTTTGGTGTTTGTGTGTGTATATCATTAGCTCCACTCAGTCTCTGCAAAAATTTGTTACTGTTTCTACAGTTTCATCCGGAAGGGATTCCACCTGCAAGAGCCTTATAAGCAAAGCTTTTTTCACAGGAAAAATATTGCACAAAGAAAAAGTTTCCACGCTGTGATTGCTTGCATTCTGGCTATGCCATAAAAAGGTGAGACATTTAGATCTTTGATAATAATAAATGGAGCTATTACATTTTTATTATGGCAGATTTCATCTTGGAATTTCAAAATTTGCTTGCAATTTGGAAACCAGAAAGCACTTCTAGTAGTAGTACATTCAAACAGTTATTTGAGCTGAATGAATGATGATGATGTACAATGTGGATGGCCAGTACATTTCTGCTGCGATTATATCATCTTCTTCATTGGAATTTTGTTGTTGTTTTTTCGTGAGGAAGATTGGCCCTCAGCTAACATCTATTGCCAATCCTCCTCTTTTTTTCTCCCCAAAGCCCCACTACACAATTGTGTGTCACTCTAGCTCTTCTGTGTGGCATGCGGCCACAGCATTGCTTGATGAGCAGCGTGTGGGTCCTCACCCAGGATCCAAACCAGCGAACCCTGGGCCCTGGAAGTGGAGCACGCAAACTTAACCACTTTGCCACAGGGCCGACCCCTTAATTTTTCTTAATCAAAAAAATTTGTTAGTTTATCACTTACCCTAGTGCTAGTTGAAGAAATCATACATCTCTTATGCTTAGCTGTTAATATATGTTGGTTTATGTCTGACATTCCACCATTTTCTATATTAAATGAATAACTGCATACTGCAGAAAACTTCGAAAGGAATTTTTCCTCGTTTAATAAATATCCACTGCTCCAAAAGTTCAGCACAAAATTTATGCTTGCTTTTGGGTACTTGGCATTTCAAACATACACAAATTTAAAAAAGACAAACTACTGCAAGAGTCAAAGAGATTGAATTTGATAGTTTCACAGCTGTGACTGTGCGTGTCACTCACAAGTCCAACTGACCACAAACAGAGGTCCAACTGTGAAAAGGGCTGCAAATTTTCGGACTAACGTTAAATCAAACTTGACATTTGATGCGATAAAAGGTGAATTTCCTGTTTGCCTGGAATTGAGAACTGTGCTTTCGAGGCAAAGTCTCTCAACAAAGCCAGAACGGCTTTTCCGGAAGGTTTCGGGGAGCCTGGCGCAGGGTCTGCCTGACCGTGCGAAAAGGAAGCTTTTAGGGATGGAACACGTCCGCCCGCGTTAGCGGCTCCCCGGAACAAGGCTGCCTCTGACTGGCTGACTTTCTGGCCGGTCGCTGGAGTGAGGGGCCTGCTGATTGGCTGTTGTCTAGGAGCCGGGGGCTGCCGCTGATTGGCGGACTTTCCGAAGCCTGGGGCTGTCAGGGTTTAGCTCGCTTTCAGAAGCATGGTTCCTGGGGTGAGAGGATTGCTGATTGGCTGATTTTCAGAACAAAATAGTAAGTTATCTCTTATTTACAGTGCTTACTGTT
This sequence comes from Equus asinus, assembly GCF_041296235.1. Taxonomy (NCBI): domain Eukaryota; kingdom Metazoa; phylum Chordata; class Mammalia; order Perissodactyla; family Equidae; genus Equus; species Equus asinus. The sequence continues at coordinate 38,099,674 of NC_091798.1, read as the reverse complement.
CATGACTAGGGACTTCCCTGAATATGAAAATAAGTGCTTTTAATTATCAATCTCGCCTTTAATGCGTCCCTCAGTCAAACCTGCAGGAGACCATAAGGAATTGTCCGGATCTTTATTTGTGGAGATATGCTTTTCAGTTAGTGTTGCCATTTAAGTGATTTAAGCACCAGTGATTGTGTAGGAAAAAGAGCTCTGAGGCGTTTTTGTAATTTATTGAAAAAAAGTTGAATACAACATTCAGGGTGTTCTGACAGCCAATACAGCACGCAGGACATAATACAGGACATGTCTTGTATATGCAGGCAACTCTTTGGGGAAAGTGCGAGGGGAAGAGGAGGAAACCCAACCCCCAACAGAAAGAAATCTAATTCTCATTTCGTTGTAGAAGGGCATTCATTGCAGCCCTGCTTGTTAAAGGAAAATATTGGAAACAACCTATATGTCCATCGGTCAGGACCTGGTTGGGTAAAGTTTTGAGCACCTATAAAATGGAACACAATGCAGCCATTAAAAAGGAGACACAGTTCTGTGAACTAACATGAAGACCACCACAATAGAGAGTTAAGTTTTAAAAAAGCAAGATGCAGAACTCCATGTATGGTATCATTTGTGCTAAAGTGTGCATGGGGGTCGTGGAAATAGGAATAAATATATGTCCCTATATGCATAGACTATCTCTCGAATGATGTTCAAGAAACAGTTGTGATGATGTCCTCAGGGGAGGGGAACTGAAAGGCTGAGAGGCTGAAGGGCAGAGAGCAGAAAGAGTCTTCCTTTTCATGGCATGTCCTTTTGGTACTCTGTGATTTCTTTAGCCTTTGTGAATGCATTACCTTTAGTAAACAATTTTAATTACTTTTAAAACAATGATTTTTAAAACATCCAATGTATGACCTGGGCATAAACAAGAGGCACAGGTTTCACATGTTTGGGATGGGACAGGATGTTTTCTGAGCCTGGTGACCCTTCTGCACCAGGGTGGACTTCTGAGGCTGGCTGACCAGCTGTGTGGGATGTTTCCCATGTCTGCAAGTCTCCCCACATCACAGAGCACAGGAAATAGCCTGGGGCTGGGAGGGAAGTGATGTCATCCCACATAGTAAATGACAGAGAAACAGAGCTCACAGTAAATGCACTAAATTGCACAGGTGGCCAAAGGGAACAGGAACCCTCTAATCATTCTGTGTAGAGTTCATTTCCTGGGAGCTCTCTGCTGCTGATGGAAATAAAAACCAAGCAAGGTCCTTGGAATTTCATCGCTGGCTGGCTTCTCGTTTGGGAGTCAGTCTGCCTTGAGGATAATAGCTGCTTTCCTGGCAAAACCAGATCTCTGCCGCACAAAATGTATGACAGATAGTATGACGAAAACTTTTTTTTTTTGGTGAGGAAGATTGGCCCTGAGCTAACATCTGTTGCCAATCTTCCTCTGTTTTGTATGTGGGATGCTGCAACAGCACAGCTTGGTGAGTGGTGTGTGGGTCTGCACCCAGGATCCAAACCTGCAAACTCCAGGCTGCCAAAGTGGAGTGCACGAACTTAACCACTACGCCACTAGGCCAGCCTGAAAACATTTGAAAATAGAGGGATTGGGAGAAATGGAACCTACTGTGGCAGATAATCACCATCATCATTTCAGCTAATATTTACTGAGCATTTGTTATGTCCTAGGGACTGTTTTGTATGCATTATAATCTTGTGTAGTCCTTCGAACAACCCTATGAGGTAGGCACAATTATTCCAGTTTTACTGATGAGAAAACTATACAGAGGTTTAGAAATTGACCCAAGGTCACATAAGTGGCTGATCTGATTTGAATCCAGGCCGTCTGTACTCCTAGCCATTCGAGCATACTGCCTCCAAAAGAGGGCTTCTTCAGCACAGCCAAAACACCAATTAAAAGCATCAAGCATTCGTTGAGCGCCTACTGTATGCCTGGGGCTGAGAAAGGTGCCATGGGAAACATTTGGTGTTCCTGAGTACCAGCATAGCTCCTGGAATGTGATTTTTTAAATTGAGATGAAATTCACATAACATAAAATTAACCATCTTAAAGTGAACAATTCAGTGGCATTTAGTACACTCACAATGATGTATAACCATCACTTCTATTTAGCTCCAAAACTTTCATCACCCCGAAAAGAAACCCCCTACCCATTCAGCAGTGTCTCTCCATTTTCCCCTCCCCTCACCCCTGATAACCACCAAATCTGTATTCCACCTCTGTGGATTTACCTATTCTGGATATTTCATATAAAAGGAATCATTTCCATTTTGTGTCTGGCTTCTTTCACTTAACATAATGTTTTTGAGGTTTACCCATGCTGTAACATGTATCAGTACTTCATTCCTTTTTTTTTTTTTTGAGGAAGATTGGCGCTGAGTTAACATCTGTGCCCATCTTCCTCTATTTTATATGTGGGACGCCTGCCGTGGCATGGCGTGACAAGCGGTAGGTAGGTCTGTACCCAGAATCTGAACCAGCGAACCCCAGGCCACCAAAGCAAAGCGCTAATGTAAATGCTACACCCGGCACCTGCCGGTCCCTTCATTCCTTTTTCTGGTTAATAATGTTCCATTTTATGCATATACCACAATTTGTTTATCCATTCATTCAGTGATGGAGCTGTGGGCTGTTTCTGCCTTTTGGCCGTTGCAGATAGTGCTGCTGTGAACATGTGTGTACTTGTGTACACGTTTGAGTACCTGTTTTCAGGTCTGCCTGTCTTCAGTATACCTAGGAGTGAAATTTCTGGGTCATATGATAATTCTGTGTTTAACTTTTTAAGGAACCGCCAAATCAGAATGTGATATTTTGATATTAGAGTCTTTCCTCAGTACCTTGACTTTCTCCTATCCAAGAAAAGCAGAGAGCTCCTTTCTAGGGTGAATAAGAGAAACAGCATGGTGTGGTGGAGAGAAGATGCAGCCTGACCTGGTTTTGAATCTCTGCTCTGTCATTTGTTGATAGCATGTGTTATAAGCCTCTTTAAAGTTCAGTTTCCTTATCTGTAGACATGGAGATGATCACACCATCCATCCATTCATTCAATGAATCTGTTGAGGGCTTGTGGGCCAGGCACTGGGGATAGAAGGAGCCACCGTGGAGTTTACAGAAGGAGGAATAAGGAGAGAAAAGGAAGACCTAGGAGCAAATTATTTTTACAAGGGGAAGAATCTTCTTGTCATGAGAATAATCACCCCCTAATCACGAGTAGGCCGTGAATTCATCCAGGTGGGCCTGCATCTTATTCCTGTCCATCCCCAGCAGCCAACATGGACCTACAGAAAGAGATATGTCCTTGTGGGTTCCGGGATGGCAAGCAGCAGAAACTGAGCGGCTTGGTTTAACAAGGATTACTGGAAGAAGATTGAGAGAGCACCCAGAATGGATGAAAGAAAAACTGACAGCCAGTCCTCTGGGAGGCCAGGAAGAGGCCAGGCAGCGACATGCATCTCAGCACCAGCGGCTTGTGGCTCTGGCTCCCCTGGGGCTCTGCCTTCCATGACCCTGCTCCCACCTGAGAGCTCCCTGCTGAGCTCCCAAGGCCTCACTGCCCCAGCTCAGGGCGTGTGTGGCACGGTGCTGCTTGTAACTGAAGGTTGGGCTTTGCACAGCTCCAAAGGGTTCCTTCACGTCACAGTCATCAGAGGTTTGAATTCTCATTGTGACCATTTTCTAGCAAATAACAGTCAGGTGTTTTGAGGAAGAGTGTCTTTGTACAAAGTCACAGTTGGGGCTAAAAGAGCAAAACCTCGTTTGGGACTGAGTAAAAATCAGCTTAGACTGAAAAAGAAATAGCCGGCTGGGAGGACAGAGAAGATAAAGCCAGCTGCAAAGCCAACAGGAAAAAATGCTGCTCCCAGAGTCATGCAGCAGCTGTGAGGTGGCTAAAGGACTCCTCTTTGGGTCCCCTCCGGTTTCTGACCTACGATAAAAGGCAAAAGCAAGGCCTGCTTTGCTATTCTCATCTATTTCTGGGAATGCTCAACCGCTCAGCCACCCTGCCCCATGACCGCATTCCGTCCCTAGTTAATCTCTGCTTCTCTCAGTCCTGAGTCCGAAGAGCAACCAGTCAGAACTGATTCCTGCTTCCCTTTCACCCTCCTTGGAATCCTTGAGCTGAACCCAAAACTTACAAAGGGGCTGCCCTCCTTTCATGGGTCCTCTCGAATGCCACACCTCACTGCATCCACCTGCAGGCTCCTTCCTGGTGGCCTTGGGCTAATTAGGCTTTCAGGGGACTATCAGGGGCTGGATTAGACGACTGTTATTGGCAGCCCCGCCAGGACCGTGGGATGGAGGGGAGAAGGTCCCCCAAAGGAAAATGGAATGCTGTCATCACGAAAAGGTGAAAGTCTTGGCTATCCGGACCCAAGAGGTGGCTCCAGGAGTAGGTGCTCAATTAATGCTAATTATTATTAATGAGGTCATGTTTTTAGAGACACTGCAGCAAATATTTTATAAAATTATAGATGATAATAATACCTGGGGCTGACCCTAGTGTCACAGCAGTTAAGTTTGCACGTTCCAGTTCGGTGGCCCAGGGTTCGCCAGTTGTATCCAGGGTGCAGACATACGCACGACTTGTCAAGCCATGCTGTGGCAGGCATCCCACATATAAAAATAGAGGAAGATGGGCACGGATGTTAGCTCAGGGCCAATCTTCCTCAGCAAAAAAGAGGAGGATTGGTGGCAGATGTTAGCTCAGGGCTAATCTTCCTAAATAAAAAAAAAAAAAAAAGCCCAATAATGATTGTATATTTGCTGTGTGGCAGGCACTGTCTGTCTACAATCTCATTATTCTTTTTTGAATTACTCTGTTTCTTTTTTTTCAATTTTTCATTTATTCTTAAAGCAATATTTTATAGGTCTCTGCAGTTTCTAGGACATGCTCTCTGTGCAGAGAGAGTCATCTAGCGTAAATGCTGGACGCAGGTCGCTTCCAGCTCTGGGTGCTCCCTCAGCGATTACGCTGGCCTGGCAGCACCCCTGGATCCCTATGGATCTTCCTGGGGATGTGCAAAGTCAGAGGTGGCTACAGACTCAACTGGCCCTACTTCAGGACAGAGGGCTCACTCTACTCTGGCAGCAACGATAAGGAAAACGACCATGAAGGACACTCGTAAGCTGCTTTACTACGTGCCAGGGCCTATGCTAAGAGCTTTGCATGTTATTATCTCACTTACTCAGAGCAGTCCTGTGAGGGACGTGCTTCCTCATTTGACAGATGAGGAAACTAAGGCCTGGAGACGTTTCTTACTAGGGTCACACAGCTGATGAACGACAGAGCAGGACTTGAACCTGAGGCTGTCTAGAGCTCCTGTGCTAAACCACAAGGCTACATGGCTTGACAGACCTGCGACCATCTGTAAATGCGGCCTCTGTTTATATTTTTGTCCTTGTTTATTTATGCGCTTGTTCCTATGTGAATATGCTTTTAATGAATTAATGAATAAAGCACAGTGCCTGGCTGATGAGACTCATGCGTCATTATTATTACAGTTACAAATGGATGTTTTCTTGACAAGTATATGAACCGAATCCTATTCTCTTTATAGGTTTGGCTTATGATTCTCATTTTGTCTTTATTGCTCAGTGGTGTTTGGTTTGCCGTGGCTCTTAAATGCTCTCCATCTCTCCCCTGAATGCCATCTGCCAAACTTTTCCCTCACACTCTTAATGTGGCAAACAAACACTTACGGGCAAGCGCCTAAAAAATAAAAGTGTCCCTTAGGAAATTCTTTTGGGAAGGGAGGAATCCTGTTCTCATGGAATAAATGAGTCATCACCCCCTAATTGTTCTGCTCATAATCTCAGGAGTCCCCGCCAGGACTGGGGGAAGGAGAGGGGAACAGAGACTGTGATGGCTGTACTGCAGACGGGGGAAAGCGCAGAGGAGTCTCTGCCGCTGAGAGTAGCCAGAGGGGCTGAAAGTGTGGGCTCCAGCCATTGACATCGTGTGGTGGGCAGCTGGGTGAAAATGCAGGTTCTGACCCCCACCCCAGGCCCGCCGAGGCCCTACCTCTGGATATGGTGCCCATGAGCCTGCATTTAGCATGTTTCCTGGTGAAGAGCTACAGTCTTACTTTAATATCAAGGGGAAAGAGGCTGGGGAAGGCTGGGGTCCCAGTCAGGGGAGCAAGTATGTTTAAATAGTGCCTCATGGATGGCTGCCTTTTTAGGAGTCTCCTGATTTTGCTCTCACATGTCTTCACAGCAGTTTTCATCATGCAGCGCTTGCCTTATGAACATCAACTTATTACACTGCTGTTCTAAGACTCCACGTCTGGAGAATGTGATGGGGGAGCAATCACTCTTCCTGCTTCTCTCCCCAGACACGTTTCTGCTCCTAGAAGGCTGCTTGCACAGACCCTAACACCTTTCCAGGTCCTCCCCTCTTTTTCGTATTTCTTCTGGTCTTTGCTATTGCTCTTCCATTGTTGGTGCTCCTAGAATGTGTGAAGACCCTATTCCCTTTGTGAAGTTCAGAGATGAAATTCATGTGAATCACTTCATGTTTGCAGTTGAGGCACAGACGGTTTGTACCTAATTTAGCATGGACTGGATTGAGAGAATTGGAGCTTGTGTGTTTATCCTCTTGCCTGGCCTTCCCCTCCCTCCTTTCTGCATTTGTTTCTCTCTTGTCTCTAGCTCCCATTGCAGATTTCATTTATCAGTCTGGTCTGCCTTGGTGATGCCGACATAGGAGGCAGGGCTGAGTCTGTGCCTGGCAGGGGGATTAAGAGGAGGCTTTAGGGGCGTTGTGGGAAGAAAGGAATAAATGCATGTAAAATACCTTGCTACAACTCAACAACAACAAAAACAAACAACTCAAATTTGAAAATGGGCAAAGGACTTGGATACACATTTCTCCAAGGAAGATATACAAAAGGCCAATAAGCACATGAAAAGATGCTCAACATTGCTAACCAGTAGGGAAATGCAAATCAAAACCACAAGGAGATCTCACTTTGCACATTAGGATGGCTATTATCAAAAACCAGAAAATAAGTGTTGGCAAGGATGTGGAGAAATGGGAACACTTGAGCACTACAGGTAGGAATGTAAAATGGTGCATTGCTATGGGAAACAGTATGGCATTTGCTCAAAAAATTAAAAATGGATTTATCATATGAACCTACAATTCCACTTCTAAGTATATACCCAAAAGAATTAAAAGCAGGGACTCAAAAAGATATTTGTATATGCATGTTCATAGCAGCATTGTTCACGATGGTCAAAAGGTAGAAACTACCCAAGTGTCCACTGACAGATGAATGCATACACAAATATGGTCTATACATATGATAGAATATTATTCAGCCTTTAAAAGCAAGGAAATTCTGACACATGCTGCAATATGGATGAACCTTGAGGACATTATGCCAAGTGAAATAAGCCAGTCACAAAAGGATAAATACTGTAAGATTCCATTTATCTTAGGTAGTTAGAGTAGTCAAATTCATAGAGACAGAAAATAGAATGGTGATTGCCAGGGGTTGGAGGAAGGGAAAAATGGAAAGTTGTTTTTAATGGATACCAAGTTTCAGTTTGGGAAGATGGAAAAAGTTCTGGAGATGGGCGGTTGTGATGGTTGCACAGCAATGTGAGGGTACTTACTGCCACTGACCTGTATACTTAAAAACAGTTAAAATACTTTAAAATGTGGTAAAATGTATATTTTACCACAATTTTAAAAAATGGAGGCCATAGAGTACCTACCTTAAGCGTTGTAAATAACAGCCAGTATTTACTGAGCCTTTACTGTGTGCTGGGCTCTGCTCTAAGAACTTTAACACGTATGTTTCATGTAATCCTCACACAAACTTTGAAGACAAATTTTTTCTTTTCTTCTTCTTTTTTTTTTTTTCCATTTCATAGATGTAGAGACTGAGGCCCAGAGGGGCTAATGGCCAATCACCTAGTGAAAGGCAGACACAGGTTTGAAACCCAAACCTGGTCCAAGTGAAGCCTCAGGCGTGACTCCTTAGAGTAGGGACTTATCTTGGCACTGCTGTTTCCCAGTGCCTAGAACAGCACCTGGCACGTAGTAGGCTTTTAATAAAACATGCTGACTGAGTGAGTAACTCCGGAGCCTGTGCTCTCAACCTCTCTGCCAAATGAGATCATGCATGGAGAGCACCCAGCATCGTGCCTGGCACACAGTACATTGTCAATAAATAGCAACACTTCTCATTACCATTATGGCCCATCCATATGGTGGGGAGCTCTGAGGAGGGATATCAAATGCATCCCCCAAGGCTGTCCTGTGAGCCAGGGTGGGCCATCAGAGTGGCTTGTTCCTTCCGCAGCCCACCCCTAGCCTCCCCTCCCTCTTGGCTTCCTTTTGCCATTTTAGTGCTTTTGTTCCTCTGTTCCCGGTTGGACTAAGCTTCATTAAGAACAAGGAGGTGACGTTTTTGTGTCCCCGTCTACACCGGCCACACACCGGGCTCTGGGCTTAAAGGGCACTGGAGGAATAGTGGGGAAACTCCGTGTGCTTTCTGAACTCGGGGGCTTCTCTTCCCAGAGGGCACAGTGGGCCCCAAGGAACTCACGCCCAGGCAAAGCCCTTACTTCCTGCTTCGTCTGCAACACCCTGATGGTTAGCTGTGGTATCCGAAGGTAATTCTATGCAAGTTGGGAAGCATTCTGGTCAGAAACAGGAAAAAAGAAAAGAAAGGACTTGTGGAATATTGATAGGAAAGACAAATTCCCCAAATGATCTACTAATACACTTAAGAAAGAGGGCGGCCACTCAAAGTTAGGGTGCTGCTCCACATCTTTATTTGTTCCTCCAATGCAGTGTTCATGGGTGTGCACTTCCCCATGGCTTTCCTCTCTGTCCGTCCTTCAGCCTGTCAGATGGCCCCGCCTGTGCTCAGTCCTGTAGGCAGTCGTTTTGTCTTTGGCCTCACAAACAGGAAGTGCCCACATGGGGAGGTCTGCCAACCCGGGAAGTGCATGGCTCTGGGGTGTCCCCTGGGTGAGGAGTGGGGGCCTTTTCCCTTTGCCCCAGGAGAGCAAAGAAGAGTCTCTATTGTGACTACAATAGAAGCTCCTTTGGAGAGAACTGTACCGTTCGTTTTCTCTAAGGTCTTGGTTTTTTCAGCAAATAGATAATTTTTTTCCAACCAGCCAGTTTCTGATGCCTCTTGGAGAGATTCTAAACAAATTGCTGATCTTCTTTTTTTCCTATTTCACCCACGTGGATCAGTCCCTGGAGTACCTCCGCCTTCCCCACTCCAAAAAGCCTAGGTCTGCAGGATCATTTCACGGAGGGAGGGTGGTGTATAAACTACTGTTTTCTAACATTTAAAAATTTGCATACCACTGCATGATTTTTTGGTTGCTGTATCTATGTACCCTCTGTATTACTTACTTAATATTTTTCTTTACAGTCAGCTTTTAAACTTTGGCATTACCCTAATCAGTTATTATCTATGAAGTCATGGATTTTATGTTTCATTGTATACATACACATATTTACACACACACACTTTTAAATAAATAAACAGTAAAAAAAATTACTGGTATACCACTAAAATCATCGGTTATATGTGCCTTACCTTGGGAGCCCCGGCCTAAACTACGGTACTAAAAGTAGATGTGGGAGGTGGGTCCTCTCAGGCTTGAAGGGAACAAGGATCAGCTGTGGCCAGGGGGGGATCTTCCTGGCCAGTGGGTTAGGATCTCACCTGCTTCTCTCCTGCATGAGACCCAGAGCATTCTCTTCAACTCTGGGGGCAAACAATTAGAAGGTGCTGTGTAGAAACACTCCTGGTAGCATTAAGGCATTCTCCCCAAGTTCCTGTTCTTCCTTCTTTTAATGGAGCTGCTTTCACCCTGCTCCACCACACCCTGGGTCCAGCCGCTGTTGGGCAGGCAAATCAGCTGACTTGAGGCCCTGCCTTGGAACTCTGAACAGTATCCTCCGTCCCAGAGGGGGCTGGTTAGCCACAGCTTTTCTTTGCTTGATGTGTCTCCTAACCCTCTTTTTTTAAAGGCTTATTTTTAAATTATTTATGTATTTTATTGAGGTATAACTTTTTAATCTTAAACAGCTTGATGAATTTTTATATAAGGATACAGCCATGAAGCCCCCACTTGGATGGAGATATAGTCTTGTGCTTTCAATGCTGTAGCTAGCAGCCACTGCGGCCGTGGGGCAGTTGAAGTGTGGCCAGTGGGAACTGAGATGTGCCACTTTTGACAACTTAGTACAAAAAAAGGGAACATATATCATTGAGAACTTTTACATAGTGATGAAATGTCCAAAGGACAATATTTTGTATAAAAATATATCATTAAAATTAATTTCACCTGTTTATTTTTAGCTTTTTTAATATGGCTAGTAGAAAATTTTAACTTACATATACAGCTTGCGTTATATTTTTTATGGACAGCACTGATATGGAACATTCCCAGCACCCTAGAAGGCTCCCTCATGTTCCCTTCCCATCAAGACCATCCTAAAGGTGACCCCTATTCTGATCTCTGTCATCATAGATTTGTTTGGCCTGTTCTTGACCTTTATGTCAATGGAATAATATGGTATGTACTTTTTAGTACCGGGCTTTTTTCACTCAACATTAAATCTGTGAAATTCATCCATGTTGTGTGTTAAAGTAGTATGTTCTTTTCACTGTTCTGTCGTGTTCTGTGGTAGAGTTGGCAGCAATTTATTTTACCCATTCTATTGCTGATGCACGTTGGTGGTGTCCCAGTACTGGGCTATTGTGTGTGGTTTTTTTTTTTTAAGATTTTATTTTTCCTTTTTCTCCCCAAAGCCCCCTGGTACATAGTTGTATATTTTTAGTTGTGGGTCCTTCTAGTTGTGGCATGTGGGACACCGCCTCAGCATGGCTTGATGAGCGGTGCCACGTCCGCACCCAGGATCAGAACCTGCGAAACCCTGGGCCACCGAAGCAGAGCGCGTGAACTTAACCACTTGGCCACGGGCTATTGTTAATAAACGGGCTGGCCCTGGGCTATTGTTAATAAAGCTATAATGAATGATTCTGTACATGCACTTTGGTGTACATAAACACTCATTGCTATTGGTGTATAGCCAGGAAAGGAACTGGGCCATGGGGTAGATGTATATTTTGCTTTAGTAATACTCCCAAACAGTTTTCCAAAGTGTTTGTGACTATTTACATTCCCATCAGCCGTGGAGGAGAGTCCCAGTTGCTCCACATCGTCACCAATGCTTGGTAATGTCAGTCCTTTTGTTTTTAGCCAGTGTGGTAGAGAGGCAGTCGAGTTTTGATGTGAAAATAATTCTTACCATTTTATTCTCTTTGCAAGGTAATAACACCCACCTAGACAATGTGTAAAACATACACATAGGCAAAATGAAGACGATAAAAATACCCATCTTCTCAAATCAGCTACTGTTAACATTTGATATGTATCCATACATACATTTATCAGTCTATATACTGATAAAAATGGCATCCTGCTACAATAATATTTTTTCTAACAATTTATCATGACCATCTGTCCATGTCTAAGAGTATTCATCTAGAGCAGTTTTCAAAAGCTAAATAATGTTCCATTTTATGGATGTGCTATGATTTAATCAACTCCCTTCTTGAGCATTTAGGCTATTGACAATTTTTCACTATTTAAACAATGTTATAATGAGCACTCTAGCCGTTAAATCTTTGCTTAGATCCTTACGATTTTTCTAGTGGTGGAGTTGCTAGTTAAAAGGATGATACGCATGATTTAAGGCTGCCAAGCTCTCCTGCTGAGCGGTTCCCTTCCCACCTTTGACAACAAAAACCTCTCTCTTATCAATGAATGCCGATTGGAAGCCAAGAGCGAAAGAGAATTCTCTCTAGAACACAGAGTTTCTCCTTCCTAGATCTAAAGTGCAGGAGACACTAGCTCCATGAGAATGCTAGGTCATCTATAATCCAAAAGCACAGGCAGGTCATGTTCCTCTGGGGCAGAGAGGGAGCTGTTGGGTTTCCCAAGGAGATATTTAGAACAAGAAAGGGAAAAGTGTATCTGTGAGAGGGCAAGTGCTAACTGGATGAGCCAGAGAGACCAGAGGGGGCCTCAGGTGGGGTCTATAAAAAGGGATGGGGGAAGAGCAGAGCATTGTGACTTGGCTGGTATTAGTGCTGATAATCCATATCCCCAACAGCCCCACTGGTCTCCATCCATTGATGTGGGATGTTTACTCTGTGAGAGGGTGAAGCAAGGACTGGAAGTAGACAGAAGGACTTGTGCCCCCTTCCCCTTCTTTGAACTGGACTTGAGCACTTTACAGAGAGGGGGGCTTATAGCAAGACGCTGATGGAACTATTCAAAATGGACTTCCCAAGATTCAGGGCAAATCAGAGCTGCCTGAGGGCCCAGGTGACCTGATATAGCTCAGAAGCAGCTATTCCACCCCCAGGAAACACTCTGCTCTGGGGCTAGGAAGAGCTACCGACCCCTCATGATGGTTCGCGCAGAGACGATGCTCCTGCAAGGGGGTTCAGGGGTCAGACGCCTGAAGAAGTGGGGTCAAAGATTAAAAAGAAAGGTACTTTACTCACTAGAAGTTATGAAGGCCACTGGACACTCAAGGGGAGGGAAATCGAACTCCAACTTTTGAAGGGAAAAGTATCATGGATTTGCACATGTATTTGAAAACAACAAGCAAGTATACATCCTCCCAGTCGGGACCTCTATAAAACATTACTGGGAGTAAAGAGAATTAATAGTTAATAAGTGTTATTGATGTGTAAGTGATAACCGATTAACCATTTGGGAGAAAGACAGCAACAAAAACTTGGATCCCTACCTGACATTTTACACCACATTAAATAAATTCCAGATAGTTTAAATATTTAAGTGTACAAAAGTATTGGAAGAAAATTCAGATAAAGAAAATTGAAGTCAAGAAGGATATTGAGGGGCCGGCCCCCTGCCCAAGTGGTTAAGTTCGTACACTTCGCTTTGGCGGCCCAGGCTTTCACCAATTTGGATCCCGGGTGTGGACATGGCACCACTCATCAAGCAATGCTGAGGCGGCATCCCACATGCCATGACTAGAAGGACCCACAACTAAAAATATACAATGGTGTACCGGGGGGCTTTGGGGAGAGAAAGAAAAAATAAAATCTTTAAAAAAAAAAAAAAAAGAAGGATATTGAATTATGACACCAAAGCTTAGGCAACACAAAAGAAATGATTGGGGCTGGCTCCATGGCTGGGTGGTTAAGTTTGTGCGCTCTGCTTTGGCGGCCCAGTGTTTCACTGGTTCGAATCCTGGGCGAGGACATGGCATCACTCGTTAGGCCATGCTGAGGTGGCATCCCACATGCCACAACTAGAAAGACCCACAACTAAAAATACACAACTGTGTACCAGGGGGCTTTGGGAGAAAAAGGAAAATTAAAAAAAAAAATCTTAAAAAGAAAAAGAAATGATTGATAGATATGATCACATATGAATATTGAATACTTCAGAAGAGGAAAACAAGTTAAAAGACAAATGAAAGCTAGAGAGAAATATTTTCAACTTGTAAGACAGACAAGAACTAAACTCTTATTATAAAGAGTTCTTACAAATTCATGCACACACACACACACACACACGCAAAATATGTCCCAGAAACGTGTCTCCTCTCCTGAGTGACTGGATTGTAAATGTTCAAGGTGAGGATTGTCCGAATCGTCTTTGTACTGCCCACAGAACATTATACATCGTCAGTGCTCAGATCACGTCTGTTGATTTCAGCTCTTTATTGCAGTTCCAAAAATGTCTGCACCTCTTTCTGTTCCTCACCCTCAAGTGCTCTTCTCTCTCACGCAGAGGAATCTCATTAAGATGCTTCCTGTGCAGTGTGTGACTCAGAGCTAGATTATGGCACAAGCACTGCTGATTTCAGCAAGAAATAGTCCCCAAGGCGTAGACTGCGTTCCTGCAGTGCCCGAAGAGTGAATTAAAACTAGAAAGTCCTTGCATCCGTTCAGCACCTCCTTCTTATGCCCTTAGTATGTATCTGGGGCCGTATTTCTTAAAGCTAAGTTTGTGCTCCTAAGGGAGAGTGCAGATAAGAAGAGGCCTGGTCAAGAAGAAAGGGCCTGGGCTGGGAGGTCTGGATTTAGTGCTAGCTCTGCTGCTTTTCATCTGCTGACCAGACACACCCCTTCCCCCTCTGGGTTTAGTTTTTCCCTCTATAAAACCCGTCGGGGGCTAGGTGGTCCCCCCAGGGTCCTCCAGCTCTAACATCTGAGGATTCAGCTCACTTTTTCTTTTTAATGTGTGGGCTTTAATAGCCATTTAACCTTATTTGACAAGTTTTGGAAATCCTTTGAGAGTCCTTCTTGGATTTTGGAACCCACTGAGAGTAGAATAGAAAGTGCTTTCAATTACTGAAGTTGTTCCTCCATTTTCTAAAAAAGATTTCATTCCACTCACTTGGAAAAAGTAAAATTGCAACAGAGTGAAATGACTAAAGAGGCAGTAATCAGATTAGGTGACGGGGCTGCCCTGGTCTCCATGAGTGCTGTGGCGATGCATGTTGCCCTATAATTTGAAGAGTGCCAGTTGGGTTTCTAGGGACTCAGTATCCTCTGTTACCCCAGGGCACTATCCAGACCAGGGCTGGCTCCAGACACAGACAGAATAAGCTATGAGTTTGTTTTCAGGTCCTTCCTGCCCCACAATATCCTTCTATCTGTCTATGATATTGGAAATTTCTAACACTCGCATTTCCCCTTTGAATTAAGGTCTTTGGCAGCAATTCTTTCTGGTTACCCAGCATGTCCCTCCCACCACCTACCCTCATACATCTATCCCCCTTCTTCTGATCTGGCCACAGATGTGGGTGTGGGAGCCAGTGGGGGCCAAACATTAGACTTCATTTTCCTGGACACATGATTGATCCAAGGATGGGCATGACATAATGATGCTGGGAGAGAGAGAGTCCCTGTCGCTACCTCTAAAACTATCCCGGGCCTCTACGCTGAGAGGATGTAAGTCTGAGCTGCTGGTGGCCATCATTCTTGCACGTGGAGAGAGCCTGATGTGGAATGGGGCCAAGCAGAGGCTATAGGGATAAGAGATGGAGACAGTATCATGGAAAGAGGGCACCAAAGCAACAAGAAACAAGAGGGAGATTCGGAAGGGTGGGGATGATAAGAGCTAGAAAGAGAGAGATTCACCTTGAAGCTGAAGCCTTGGTTCCTGTAACTCCCCCTTAGAGTCTGTAAGCTGTTCCGCTATCTTCTTGGCCACATAAGCAAATAAATCCTCTTTGTGCTTCAGTAAGTTTGAATTTGGATGTGTCCTAAATAATGTATTATTATATCTCCAGGAAGCTCTTCTTAAATTGTGGATGTGTTATCCAGAGGGAAAACACATGAGATGAGGAATGTAGATTAGATTTTCAAGTAAGCTAACTGGTACATAGATCAGATAAATTTTGACAAGGAAGATAAAACAAGGGTATTGCTAGAGAAAGGAGGTATTGCTAGAAAGGGGCAAAACTCTTGTACGTGGCTGGTAGGAATATAAAATGGTGCAGCCACTGTGGAAAACAGTGACTTCCTCAAAAAAAAAGAACAGATGTTACCTTATGTCCCAGTAATCCTACTCCTAGGTGCATACCCAAGAGAACTGAAGACGTATATTCACACAGAAACCTGAAGATGAGTGTTCGTAGTAGCATTATTAATAGTAGCCACAAAGGAGAAACAACCCAATTTCAATTAACTAATGAATGGATAAACAAAATGTGATATGTCCATACAGTAGAATATTATTTAGCAATAAAAAGGAATGAAGTTCTGATACATGCTACAACATGGATGAACTTTGAAAATGTTATGCTAAGTGAAAGGAGCCAGTCACAAAGGCCACATATTGTATGATTCCGCTTCTATGAAATGTTCAGAACAGGCAAACCTATAAACACAGAAAGTAGGTTAATGGTCCCCAGGGGCTGGGGTAAAGTGACTTGTAAAAGGGTGAATTTTTGGTATGTAAATTACATTTCAATTTTAAAAAAGATTACTCTTGTTATTCTGGTCATTCCCATCATTAGATCACACCATCCAGAATACATTTTGTGGTTTGACTCTGATTCTCCCCCAGACATCCCTCCTCCAGCCTCCCATCCCATCCCAAATCCTCCTCAATATTTAGAGCCCTTGGGACACTGCCAGGGGTGAGTAGGAACAGGGGCCGACTCCCCTTTCCAAGGACCTAGACCCTTTTGTGCTTGCTTGGTTATTTTGCTGGGGGAAAGGACCAGTCTTATCAACTCAAAGGAGATAGGCAGCAGTGGACCAAAACTAATTTCCAATTTTGCTTAAATTTACTTGTCAAAGGCAGAAATATTCAATTTCATGGATACTCCCAATTCCCCACACTGGGAACAGATTTCCAGGAAGCAATTATGTAGAACAAAATGTAATGGGTAACAGGGGCTACCTTGTGAATTATTCATAATTTGATAATGGTTTTAACCCAATTTTTAACATGACCTGCTATTGGTGTTAACTTCTGGAAAGTTCCCAAAGTAAGCAACACAGAGGCTCCCTTTAGTTATGCTTATATAACCATAAACCTCCTGCCTTTCCCCAAACCACCTGAATCATTAACATCAAAAGAGGCCTGGGATCCTTTTTCCTCCTCAAGTCTACAAAGCAAAGGTCAGTGCTGCCTTGCAGACTTCTTCCCGCTTACCAGTCACTCCTCCTGACAGTTGGCTCAGGGAGGTTGGTGTGGCATAATGCCCAACAGAGTGCCTGGCTCCCAGAAGGGACACAGTACTTACTTGTTTCTGATTGTTTGAATGAATGAGTGAGTGAGTGAGTGAATTGTGGAAAGATGAGGTATAAGGAAGATGGGCTAAGTAGTTTTGCGACTTACCAGTTGTGTAATGTGGGCAAGTGTATTGCCCTCAGTTTCTTTATCTGTAATATGGAGACAATCTTACCTGCCTTGCTGGGTTACTGGGAGAATCTGAGAACATAAGTGCTCAGTAAGCAATAGCTTTTATCATAGTCTTTCTTTCCAGTAGCAGCCCAATAACTTCCCCCAAATCTGGCAAACTATGAGTCAGCCAAAGCTTCCTTAGGGGCCAAAGGTTCCCCAAACCAAACCTGGCTGTGTATCAGAATCACCTGGGGAGATTTTTTAAAATATAACTTTCCAGATTCTACCTCTGGAGATTCTGATTCAGTAGCAATGAGAAGAGCCAGAGGACATACTTTTTAGTTTTG
Source organism: Equus asinus (assembly GCF_041296235.1). NCBI lineage: Eukaryota > Metazoa > Chordata > Mammalia > Perissodactyla > Equidae > Equus > Equus asinus. The sequence goes on along the minus strand of NC_091798.1, from coordinate 38,082,439 downwards.
TTTTTTAAACTAAGGTAAAATTTATCTACAGTGAAATACACAGGTCTTCAGAGTGTAATTGTGTGACTTTTGACTAATTTATAGATATGGAACATCTCCATGGCCCCAGAAAGTTACGTCAACCCCCATCCTGCATAGACCACCGCTGTTCGGATTTCCATCACCATAATGAACTTTGCCTGTTCTTGAATGTCCTGTCAATAGAATCACACAGGATTCACTTTTTTGTGTCTGGTTTCTTTTGCTTCTTGTAATGTTTTGAGCTTCATCCATGTTGTGGCACATATCATATCAGCAGTTCATTCCTTTTGATTGCTAAGTAGTATTCCACTGTTAACCTAAAAATAAAGAGCCAGTGCCGGCCCTGTGGCCGAGTGTTTAAGCCCACGCGCTGCACTTCAGTGGCCCAGAGTTTTGCCGGTTCACATCCTGGGCACGGACATGGCACCTCCCATCAGGCCATGCTGAGGCGGGTCCCACATAGCACAGCCAGAGGCACTCACAACTAGAATATACAACTATGTACTGGGGGGCTTTGGGAAGAAAAAAAAAAAGAAGATTGGCAACAGTTGTTAGCTCAGGTGCCAATCTTTAAAAATAAAATAAAATAAAATAAATAAAGAACCAAAATGAGAGGCAGAGAGGCGTTTAGTTTGAGGTCAAAGAATTGCAATTCGGGGAGCACAGACTCAGGTAGAAATCCAAATAGTGTCCTGATTACAGGAGAGGGGCTCAGGATTTTTATGGGAAAAAGGGAGGAAGATGAGGTAAATTGTATTAAAGAAGAGTTCATTGGTGCTAGATGAGGCAAGGCTGGGTTTATATTTCATTTGTTGGTTAGTGATTGAGTCACAGCAAAGTCCAATTTAATCAGTCCTTACAAACAGGACATTCTTGTCTTTACTGGCTTCTTGAATGTTGGCATTTCGGTCCAGTTTGGAAGATAAAGAAAACAAGAAGTGCAAAGCAATTCCTCTGAAATGGCTGCTCTGGCTCTGTTTTAATCTGGTTCCACTCACGTCATCTATCACACCACCATGTGGCTGTGCCTCAGTTTGTTTCTCTCTGCACATGTCAAGGGGCTTTTTAGGGTTGTTTTCCACTATGATGAATAAAGCTGCTATAAATATGTTTTCATTTATCACAAGGCAACACCTAGGAGTGGAATTGCTGTGTAATAACATAGGGATATGTTTAACTTTATTTTTTTAAATGCTTCAAATGATTCTGATAGTCAGGCAGATTTGGGAATCCCTGAGATAGCGAAAAACCAACCTTGATGATTCGACTGATGATTTGTTGAGTTTTTGTTTCATTGTGCAGGTGTCAGAGACGACTTCCTTCACCAGGGAAACATCTTCTGTCCCCTCTCTCTCAGCTGAGGAGCCCAACACTCCTCTCTCGCTTGTCAACTTCTTACCAGAGAAGAGAGTTCCCGGCCAAGGATCCCCATGAGTCTCTTGGATTATGTCATCCAGAGAGTTCCAGGAAGCAGTGGGGGGTGAAGGAACCAGATGAGGCTGCCAACCCAGCAACACTTGCTCTAACCTCGGAATTGCTTGCTTAGGATGAAAGGCCAACCCTCCAGTCACTGAGGTGGGTGGGGAGGGCTTAGCCCTTTCCCACTGGGCCACAGCAATCACACCCCCTGACACAGGCACAGGCGTGGTGTGGTTTGGGACTAAGGCCAACAGTAGAACACATGGAACTCTGGGGGAAGAGCAGTGGGCAGGGCCCCGTAGACTCCTCAGGGTCAGGAAATTGGAGTCAGAGTTGGGTTCTGTAATCTGTGAGGCAAGAAAAAAAGTTGTCAAAACACAATCATTTTTTGTTCTAAGGGTCGTGCTAGCTGTTGACTCAGGAATTATATATATATATATATGTGTGTGTGTATATATATATGTATTATATTTATAATATAATATGCATATAATTTTTTTTTTTTTGGTGAGGAAGATTGGCCCTAAGCTAGCATCTGTTGCCAATCTTCCTGTTTTCGCTTGAGAAAGATTGTCACTGAGCTAACATCCATGCCAGTCTTCCTCTGTTTTGTATGTGGGATGCCGCCATAGCATGGCTTGATGAGCGATGTGTAGGTCCACACCTGGGATCCGAATCCGTGAACCCCTGGCTGCCAAAGTGGAGTGCATGAACTTAACCACTACACCATCAGGCCAGCTCCAGGAATTATATATTTTTTCTTTCTGAAATTGCTTTTCCTTTTTGAGATTATTAGAATTTCACAAAACGGGTGAAGATATTTGGGAGCTGAAGTGATGTTCTAATCTAGTGTTTCCCAAAGGGTGGTACATGCGTATGGTACTCAGGATGGTTTCAGGGCTTACACAGATGAGTATAATTAAAAATAAGTATTTGTGGGGCTGGGCTCCGTGGCCGAGTGGTTAAGTTTGTATGCTCTGCTGCAGCCGCCCAGGGTTCGGATCCTGGGCGTGGACATGGCACCGCTTGTCAGGCCATGTTGAGGTGGCGTCCTACATCCCACAACTAGAAGGACCTGCAACTAAGATATACAACTGTGTACAGGGGGAGTTTGGGGAGATAAAGCAGAAAAAAAAAAAAAGATTGGCAACAGTTGAAAAAAAATAAGTATTTGTTTTAACACGTAGAAAAAATAAAACTAGCACATTAAATATGTGATTTCATGGATGTATTGCTCAGTAGGGAGCCAGTTTAAAAAGATAATCAATTTTCAGAAAAATATTAAGTATGTAATAGTACAGGTGATACGCAGGTGTGACAAAAGTTATGAAGGTGGAGATGAGTGACTGGGGTTTAGAAAACTGCCCCGTCAAACCATGCATTTAACAGATGAGGAAACCAAGGCCCCGAGACATGAGTCATTTCTTCAAAGTTAGACTTCACCAGAGCTAGGCCCAGATCCCCAGAGTTACCTGGTTCCTGGCCAGGGCTCATTCCACTCCACCTGTTACTTCCCTCTTGTAAGAAGGGGAAGGCATCTCAACAACCTTATAGCCTAGCCCCTAGATTCAAAGTCAAATGCATTTGCAGAAACAGCCTACCGTTTGCTCAGACCACAAAGTCAGGAGTCCATTAATAGGTCCAGACTCCAGGAAATCTGAGTTAATGAGAAGGAACCAGATAACCAAGATCTTGGTAACTCTCCTCATATGAAATAATTGGGGGAGAAGAGGACAGAAGTGGAATGGGCAGCTCGCCCTCCCATCCCTGCGTCTCCTCCCTCCAGAAGATTAAAAATGGCCTCTAAGACGAGGCACTAAAACTGTGCATGAGTGCCCTATGTGGGCAGTCTACTCCTGCAAAGGTTTTTCAAGGCCACAGAGAGGGCCCTGCTTGTTTACAGAAACAGCTTTAGGCAGCTGGAAACATGTAAGGGCTCAGCTTCCCAGATGGCTGTCATCTTTGAGTCTTCACAAATCCCACAGGGAGATGTACAGGAGGCAATTCAGTTAGAATTCTAGCATTTGCTGATCCCCGCAGCACTGAGAGTGAAAAGGGCAGGCATTGGAAATGCAACAGGCACTTGAACTTTTCCAGCTGGAAAACATAACTGACAGTGGGAGAGAGGGTCTGTGTTACTCTTTTTCTTCTCTGAATGGGACCTTATGTCCCTTGCTGAGATATCCCTGACCTCTACAATCTGGGAGCCCTTCATTCTTCCTCTGTGTCACCCTCAAAGTGTTGGGCTAGTGTGTGACCTGCTGAGCCCATCCCTCAAAGGAAGTCTCAGGGATCTGAGCATGCAACCCCATCTAACCTCAAAGGAGACATAGTGGGATATACCACTACAGTGTTCCCAGCCAGCCCTACAGGAGCTCAGTATTGAAGTGGACAGCACTTTATCCTGGGGCCGAAATGGAGTCTGTATGTGAACCCTTCCACCCACACCTCCTGTCCTTGCTCTGCTTGGTGGGAGTTTGAACCCTAAGAATTTGACAGTGGATAAGTTAAACCAGTAACTACAGTTCCAAAGGTTCTTCTGTCCTTTGTAGGGTCAGATTGAAGATTGTTTTGTTTAGCAATGCACCTTAATGTGTTTTTAGGATGTGCCAGGCTGGGCTCAGGAACGTGATTTCAGTCAAAACAGAAAGCTGAATACCTCTGCATTAAAAGTAACAAGGAATTTCAGGGTGCCTGCTGGGAGCTCTGGGGACAGCTCAGAGAGGGAGGGAGACAACGAGCCCTAAGGAAAGCAGACAATGAGGATCAATTCTGTGGGTAGAGCGGGAGTTGGTCTTGTTCTAAGCCGTGGGGTATTCCCTATCTCTCACCCCCAGACCTTTAGTAAAACCTGCCATACACCACAGCTGGTGTTGGTAGTGACTTGGGGTCATGCATGGAGTGGGTGTGACTCCACATGAGGGTGACACAGGTGAGGTAGACAGAGAAGCCCCTAGAGCAGAGGATGACCTTAAGAGTTGGGACTGAACTGGGGCAGAGGCGACAACGTTGCCTCTCAGGAACAGAAGATAGACCATAAAAGTAAGAAAGCGCAGGAGTAGACGTGGGGTGGGTGGGGTGAGGTAACGGTGAGGGAGTGGAGGGGCACACACCCAGATGGGTCTCACTTTGTGAGGCTGATCAGGACCCTGGGATTGTCTGCCTCCCCCAACCACAGAAGGCTATCTGGAACCAGGGAACCTCCCTGTTAGTGATCTGATCCCATCCTTGGCCTTTGCTGATAAGTCCAGGCCTGGGAACCTCTGACCAGGGCCAATGAGTCTCTTCCCTTGGAGTTTTGGTCGTAGAATGGGACAATGCTTGAGGTCAGGCTGTCTTCCGTGCCTGAGGCTGCGAAAAGTAAAACTCACAGGATCTGTCAGCAGCCACACTTCCTGTCTTGTGAGAAAAGCCACTGCAGGAGAAGTGGAGAAGGAAGCTGTCGGCCCAAGAGAGGGAAGAGACGGTGATGGAGTCCTGCTGACTTTCGGCCCCAGACTCCCAGCTGCATCACTGCCTAAAGAAGCCTTCTTCCTAAATTTGGTCTTTGCCACTTGCATCCCAAAGTGCCCACTGGACGCCAAGCACCATCTCCTCATCCCCTTCATCTGGTGTACCCTCCTCTGGAAGTGGGGAGCTTAGATGAGGACAGAGGAAAACGTCCGTCCTACGATTGGAGCTCCTCAGCTCCTTTATCTTCACCATATTTACCATTATCCAAAATTATATTTATTTGTCATTTACCTGTTGACTTTTATCACCCCTCTCCCCCAGGAAAGGGTAGAGTTCCATTCTGTCTGGTTTAACATGGTATCCCTTGTGCCAGGAACATAGTGGGTGCTCATGAATTGTTGAACGAATAAATGAATGAATGTAGAAAGCAGGCTTGAAATCAGGGCACTGCAGACCCTCTACAAGGTCACAACTGCAGCAGAAAGATCTCACTGCCAGACACTAAATCCAGGGTGTTTGAAATTTGTGTGTCCGAGCTATCTGCCCTTCGGAGTGCATGAGTCTGCTGAGGGCAAGGCTAGATACACAATCAGTGCTTCATAAATCACAGAAAAAGAGCCAGGGGCCCCGAGTGTGACAAATGGGCTGCTGGGAAGAGCAGTTCAATGCAGGTTCCTGTAGGACCCAGGAATTGAAAGGCAGCTGTAATTAGAAAGTGTAGGCATTCAAAGCAGCCTGGAGGTCAGAGGACTGGCAGGCTGGGGAGCTTGGTCAGGAAATGGACATGCACAGGCTCTGCAGCTCTGGGCTGACATAATTGGACAGAGATCGGCAACCCGTTGCCATGGTAGCAGCCAATCCGTGGGGCTGCTTGTGTGGCAAGGAGTCAAGGTTTCTAAAGAAGGGGCGAAAAAAGCTGCCTTTGTTCTTACTCTGAGGGAGTTGCTGTCAGATCTCTGCAGGGGTGATGCGGCTTGGGGCCAGAGCCAGCGACTGCTGGACACCGTGGCCAGGAGGCGGCCACGTGAGGACCCAAGGGGCTGGCTGGGGCCAGGGAAGCTAAAAGTGTCATTCCCTGTAACAGTTTATGCCTCCCAACATAGAGCAGTGGCCCAGGGCTTGAATTTCGGAGTCTGAGAGTACAAGGTTCAGATCGCAGCTTGGGTTCTCAGCAGCTGTGTGACCCCAGGAATGATAGAGCCTGTTTCCTCACATATGAGGAGGGACTACTGATACCTTTTAAGCAGGGCTGTCATAAGGATTGGGAGACGTGATCGTGTCACGCGTTCACTTCGTGAGTGGTAGATACTATGGTCATTGTTTTTGACAAATGACACAAACTACCTCACAGCAGCTTCCCCAAAGGGCTCTTAGCTTCTGGGGAGTAAAAGCCATGTTTTGCTTCTTGAGGGGGACCAAAAAGGCAGCCAACAGAGACTCAAAAACTCCAGGACGTCACTGGTTAGACTAACAAAGTGGTATTTAAAAAGAAAACATTCTTAAAGCTGTCCTGAGAGCTGTGAGCTATCAGAGAATCCTTCTCCTTTGTTCTTCTGGCCAATCTGTGGGCCTGGACAGGATACAAAGATGAGGCTGTCCCTCCCTTCTCCTTCCCCAGCGGGAGACAGAAAACAGAGGAGAAGACTCTGAGGGGAGTGCTTCCTCAGATTTTCGAGTGAGGAGGGGGGAGGGGAAGAGGAGGACGCTTTACTTAGAGACCAGGACTGGCCAGAGGCAGACAGAGCAAGGCCACAATGTGGGCTGACCCCCTTTCTGCTCGCCCTCCCCAGAAGAAGTGCTGGGAGATGCAGACATCCCTATTTGGACTCTGGCAGTCCTGTTGCCATGGCAACTCGGAGGGCTCCGGCGGGTGGAAGAAGGCAGTGGCTGCGTGGAAATCAGCATTGGGGCCAGCAGCTCTACCCTCTTGCTGCGGCAGTTGAGGCATTTCTCAGTGATGGGGAGACATTCCCTCTCCTGTCTCAGGAGGTCACAGGAGACCCCTGGGACTTCAGGGATGTCACTCCTGCCTCCCTCTCCCTCTGTCTCACCGGGAGGAGCCAGGCTCCTGTATGAAGAGGCAGCTCCCGTGGGATCCCTCCCTTGGAGTGTCTCCTCAGATCGCACCTTCCCTGGGAGGTTTCCTCTTCATTTTCCTCATTGATGGATTCATTCACTTATTTGTTCATTCATTCCACAAGGATATACTGTGCTCCTACTGTGCAAGGTGCTAGGAGCAGAAAAGGCAGCAAGATGGACAAGGCACCTGCCCGCATAGAGCTCACCATTTTGTGGGGAGCAGACAGTAAACAAATGAATAGACTCAGGTGATAAACAGGGAAGTATGATCCAGAGAAATTGGAGAGAGTGGGCCGATTTAGAGTGGCTGGTCAAGGAGGGTCTTTCTGTGCTGAAATTGGCAAGCTGAGAAGCAGCCATTGGAGTTGAGGGGGTGAGAAGGGTTCCAGGGAAGAGGCCATGCGAAGGCTGAAGACGGGTAGGGCATGGTGTTTAGAGGAGGGGAAAGGAGGCAGTTGTGAGGCCCACAGAGGTGGAGCTAGAGGGGCAGCAAGGGTCAGGCAGAGCCTTGTCAGCCTTGCCTTGAGGCCTGGGTTTTACTGTGAAGGCAACAGGAAGCACTGACAGGTTTTAAGCAGAAGAAGGAAGTGATCTGATTTCTCTTTTTATTTATTTATTATTATTGCCCCCCCACACCCTTGCCTTGACTAGTGATCGTTTGTGGGCTGCCCTGGGTTGAGGATGCAATCTTGGGTAAGACAGCTCCCTTTACCTAAGGACAACACCTGGGGAGGGCTCAGCAGAGAACGTCAGCAGTGGACGCTCTGGCAGCCGAATGAGTGTCCCAGTCCTGAAGGGGGATTTGGGTGGTACACTCAGGTATCCAATACTTTATGATGTATGGTTTATGTTTTCAAATGACTCTGCCAACCAGGTTGACGATCGTAGGAAGCAAGTGTGGAAGCAGGGCGACCAGTGAGGAGATGGCTGCAGAGACCCAGCTGGGAGCTGATGCTGGCCTGGCCTGGAGTGGGGGCAAATAGAGAATTTACAGGTAACCCCACCAGGGCTTGCTGGGGATCTGAGGGTGGGGGGTAGGGAAAGATGGACTAAAGGATGACTCTCAAGCATCTGAGCTGAACCCCTGGCGGGTGGAGGTGCCATCCGTGAAGGGAGGGGTGTTAGCAGAGTGTGAAGGGGAGCGGTGGCACTGAATCTCGACCCTGTGGCCTGGATGAAGCCCATTCAAGTTGCCCCAGAGTCTCTTCGTATTCACCATGAAACCCCTGAGAACTAGAGCATTGCGTAAGTGGCGTTTCCAAGGCGTTAAGCTGAAAGGAAGCTTCCTTACAACACACTAAGGAGGAAGAAAATAATTATTTTAAAAGCCAACTGCTAGATGTCTTAGGGTGGTGGCAGAACTCACTTAGAGCAATAACTGCTCTTCTGAGAGGTAAACACCTCGATGGGTCATTTCCCAGCTTGAACAGTGATATCCTCATGGACATGATAGGAAAGAAGTTACCAGGCATTGCACTAAATGCTTTAAATACATTCTAATGTAACCCCTGCTTCATATGAAGAAACTGGAGCTGAGAAAGGCCAAGTATCTTGCTGAAGGTCACATAGGAGGCAAGTAGCAGAGCCTGGATTTGAATAGAGGGAGCCTGATAACCACTCTGCAAGGCCAAGGGAGCTCATTGCGGGGCCAAATAAGAGTAAAGTGGTAAGAATTGGAGAGCTGTTCCCTGGACCGTGGAATTGTATGAGATTTGGGGAGATGGCAGAGGGCCCTTGGAGGATGGGAGGTGACCTGACAAGTTGCCATGAGGCCAGGGCCTGAGAAGGTCAGCCAGCAGCTCCTCCCAGGGTACAGTGATCAAGGAGTTTTCCAGAAGAGTCATGCCTGGTATCTGCTGTAATGTGTTTCCTGTTCAGCACTGGGCTGTGACCCATCTCCTTTATCCACAGACCTCAATAAAGTCATCAGTCTTTGGGAGAATAAAGAAGGAATAGTGGTGATGATGGGCATGGCAGAGAGGTGAGGACAGAGAGGCCGACAGCACACTCAAGAGCAGGACAGGGACAGGAAGTGACCGGGAAAACATCAGCAACCCCGGACTCCGCAAAAGTCCTGGGGAGGGAGCTGGCCTTGCCATAGGTTGTGAAATAGAGAGGGAAGCCATTTTATTTGGATACTGAAGCAAAGGGTAATGCCTGCAGGTTGGAGGACTTGGGGAAATCAGACTGCCCGTGATTTTATTACATCCCAAACCTAGGAGCAGAGCATTTCCAGAAAGAGGCCCAGTGGAATGAAAACTTCCATCTGGGTCCGTACAATTGGCCACCAGCAGTTTGCTCAAGGGTCTGTCAGTGGCCTCCTCCTGAGGTCTGGGTTAGAGCGGATCTCCATTTTTGCTCCACATCGCTCTGTCTGAAGCCCTGCTCTCCCCCTTGGATGTTTCCATGTTGCTTTATTAAACCAGAGAGCAGAAGGGAAGAGTGAGGAGGGCGCTGCTCCCCTGACAAGTCCTTTATGCTCGCTATTCTCTGCTCCCAATCCTTGGTGACAGTGCGAACGGTGCTGTACTTATTGTGTAGGGTTTCCGCTATCCTGTGGGTTTGCATGCCTCTTTTTCCTTGTGAACACTGCATCCATTTCAGATCACAACTTCCAAGGGTAAACATCAGTCCTGTACAACTTACCATGTCACTGCCAGGGCAAACCCCTGCACCTCCTTTGGGAAGGGTCACTTGGGAGCATCTGTTAACATTTTAAATGTGCATACCCCTTACCTCAGAAATTCCTCTTCTCTATTTTAGAGAAATTATTTTTACCTGTGCATAGTTTTCACATAAGCATTGGGTTACTAACAAAAAATTAGGAACAACCCAGATGTCCATTGGGAGGACAATTCTTACATACTATGGTATGCCCATACGATGGAATCGTGATGCGGTGGGTACAAAGCGTGAAGTGGATCTACATGCCCTGAAATGGAAATAAGGCCAAGACAAAATGTTACATGAGAAAAGCACGTTGTAGAGTACACAGATATGATCCCATGCAGGAAAACAGAACAAAAACAACCTTCCCCACAAAACAAGAGGCTCAAAACACACAAAATAACAAATTGGCTGCAACGGATACTTCCGGGGAGAGAGTGGACTTGGGTTTGGCGTCTAAGGGGCTTTTACTTCTACTGTATTGTTTGACCTTTTTTCCAGCAGGAATACATTCATATATTTCCCGTGTAATTTAAAACGATTAAAAAGGTCCCTCAATGATGTGCAGAGGAAGGCTGGTGCCGACTGTCTGACTCCAGGTCAGCCCGCACTGCCCTGTGGCCCCGGAGCTGCCCTTCTCCAGATGATGAGCTCCAGGGTCATTCTGAGTAAGTATGGGCCAAACTCCCCAGCCCTGAGTTGGACAGTTTCAGTTTCACTGGAACCAAATCCCTCATGCCCGTGAAGAATCCCAAACACACAGGTCTATCACAGTTTATACAGTCCCATGTACTGAAGGCTGGGCCTCAAGATGAATTGTTGAGTGAGAAGCCAAGGTGGGGAAAAAAAACAGGCATGGGACATTTAAGTAGACTCCTGCTCTTGGAATGAAAATAAGAACTGCCGGGGCTGGCCCCATGGCCGAGTGGTTAAGTTTGTGCACTCTGAGTCAGTGGCCCAGGGTTTCACCGGTTTGGATCCTGGGCGCAGACCTAGCACCACTCATCAGGCCATGCTGAGGTGGCGTCCCACACAGCACAACCAGGGGCACTCACAACTAGAAATATACAACTATGTGCTGGGGTGGCTTTGGGGAAAAGAATAAAAAAGAAGATTGGCAACAGATGTTAGCTCAGGTGCCAATCTTAAAAAAAAAAGAACTGTGAACATGCAGGCTTAGACATGTATGCATAGACTATTCTAGAAACTAGTAACAGTGATTGCTTCCGGAAAGGGCAACAGCGTGGCTGAAAGACAGGTGGGAAGGAACCTTTATTATAGGCACTCTTGTACCTTTGGAATTTTGAAATGTTGTATGTTGCCTAATTTAAAATACGTACAATTTTTTAAATAAAAAAAATCTTGGGCCACCAAGGAAACACTATCAGAAAGGGCTCTTTTCTAAATTGTGAGGACATGGTTGGAAGAAGGCCCCTTGGCTTAGGGACTTGGGGGCCACTGCCAAGATGATATTAACACGCATGTCTTGGGTAATGACTCAGTTTCTCCTAATGTGCCTCGGAATGCCTTTTCGGTGATCCAGAAATCATCCTGCAATGCTGTGACGGAGAACCACTGCAGGCATCTCATCCCTTAGTTTCCTTTCAGCGTTTTTAGGACAATAAAGTGCAATTTATTATTATTTTACACTGTAGTTGGTTCATACCACAGGATTGAAGTTCCTAAAACATAGCTGAGAAAGCTTCCTGTCTTTGCCTGCCCAGGAAACATTAAATACCCAGCCACTCCAATTCCTTTGTGGAATGAGGCAGGACCTAAATAAATATACATGAATAAATAAATCTACCCTGCTGTGTATCAAATGGAGCCTATACTAATGTCATGTTGCAGTGTAAATATCATAAACCACCCTCCTTTGCGAGAGTGTACGTGCACACATGCACACACACACATACCTTCTCACAAGTAACTGCTCTTCCCGCTGGGTACTGTGAACAACGGGAAGCTGTTGAAGGGTTTTAAGCAGAAGAGTGACCCAATCAGATTTGCATTATTGAAAGATCTCTGCCTGCAGTGTGCAAAATGGAAGGGATTGTGGTGAGGCCAGAGTAGATGAGGGGAGAAGAGCGGGGAGAAGAGGCTGCCACAGGGGTCCAGGCTAGAAGGGAGGGTAGTGATGATGTGTGTGGTGGGCTTGGTGACAATAAAAGTGCTTTGTAATTTGTAGAACGCCTTACGTGGGGACTCACTGTGACCACCCTGTATCGGCCCTTTGCAGCTCCACCCCAGGCTCCAGCCCCGGCAGAGATGACAGGCTCTCCTGAGAAGTACCAGCTGATGAAAGAGGAGGCGGGGGCATGCTCAGGTTGCCGCAGCTTCTGCAAGTTGCAGGAAGTGAGGAAACTTGAGTCTGCTGGAGCCACAAGCTGCTCAGGATGCAGGCCTCTAAGGTGTCACTGACAAAGGGGCTTGTGGAAGTGATATGTTGGTGAAGGCAGAGTGAGGCACAACTTCAGACAGAGGGGCAGGGCTACCCGCTTTTTGTCCTTGCGTTTATTTCAACTCAGCCTAGCTCTCTTCTTTGGAAGTCCCTGCTGTTCAGCCCATGACAAGCTCAGATGGGGCTGCAGAGCTAGAGACATGGGACACCCCGGCCCAAGAAGGAGGGAGGAGGCCTGGCTTCTAGCTCTTGACTTCATCACTGACCACCTGTCATGAGCCTGGGGCTTATCACTTAACCTCTTTGGACCTCAGTTTCTGCATCTGTAAAATGGTGATTGTCATCCCTCTAGGGGAATTTAATATGAACAAATTATTAACTGCTGTTTTTCTTGTAATGTGGAAAACAGCAGTGTCATAAAGCATTGACTTTTCAGGCTGTGCTCTGGGTACCAATATGATGAGTAAGGAAGAGGGTGAGTAGGTGGGACTCTAGACTTCTCACTTTCCTGTTTCTTTTTCTTTTCTTTTTTCTTTTTTTGGTGAGGAAGATTGTCCCTGAGCTAACATCTGTGCCAATGTTCCTCTGTTTTGTATGTGAGACGTCACCACAGCATGGCTTGATTAGTGGTGTGTAGATCCCTGCCTGGGATCTAGGCCCACAAACCTGGGCTGCTGAAGTAAAGCCCACAAACTTAACCACTACACCACCAGGCAGGCCCCTTCACTTTCCTGTTTCAATGAGGATAGCTCATTCTTTAAAATTTAGGAATGTTGAGTAAGATTTCATTTGAACAAAGGGTTCTGCTGCTAAGACAGTTTAAAAACCTCTATGACAGAGCAATCTTCACTGGGCAATTCAGATATTTGACTGGAACCCAGGGATGGCAAATAAATCAACCCCACATCTGCATCCTGTGCCTGTGGCAGACATCACTAATCCATCATGGGCCATTTCCTACCAAAACTTTAATAAAGCCTCAGAATTGCAACACTTCTAGCAGCCTGTTCCTCAGTACGCCTGTGAGGTGAAACCGATTTTCCACTCTTTTGACTTTTCATTGTAGGTTGACCTTGAGTGTTCAGTTAAATTGAGGGCAATATCTGCTCTAAAACTTCATTTGGACAAAGAAGTTTTAAAGCAAGGCTGAAGTCTTGGCTCTTGTCTTAGTTCAGGCTGCTATAACAAATGCCACAGACGGGGAGGCTTAAACAACAAGCATTTATTTCTCACAGTTCTGGAGGCTGCAAGTCTGAGATGAGGGTGGCGCCATGGTCAGCTTCCTCTAAGAGCCCTCTTCTTGGTTTACCTTCTTATGTGTCCTCACATGGCAGAGAGAGATGTGTCTCTCAGACTCTTCTTATAAGGGCACTAATCCCATCGCCAGGGCTCCACCCTCATGACCTAATTACTTCCCAAAGCCCCTACCACCAAATACCATCTCACTGGGGATTCAAGCTTGCTTCAGCATATGAATTTGGGGGAGACACGGTCAGTCCATAGCAGCTTTTATAGCCTTGTTTTACCAACATGTATATTAGAAAATAAGATGTTACTTTTGATCAGTTACAGACCATCCTTCATCCTGGTATGCCCCGCCCTCCTCTCATTTTACACCTGTGAATCATGCTCATCCTTTAAATCCTAATTCATACACCACCCAGTTACCTCCTCTGTAAAGCTGAGTTTTCTTCTCTGAATTTTCACAGCATTCTATCTGCTTTGCTCATGGCATTTAATGCCTTGTAGTATTGGTTTTTCTTTTTCTTTCTTTTTTTTTTTTTTGTGAAGAAGATTGGCCCTGAGCTAACATCTATGCCAATCTTCCTCTTTTTTTTTTTTTCTTTTTAATATGTGGAATGCCACTGCAGCATGGCTTGACAAGCAGTGTGTAGGTCTACATTCAGGATCTGAACCTGCAAACTCCAGGCCGCAGAAGCAGAGCGCACGAACCCAACCACTGTGCCACCAGGCCGGCCCCTTGTTTTTTCTATAAGTGCTTTATATTTCTGTCTAGACAGTGAGCTTTGTGAAAGCATAGTCCCCATCTTCATACTCATTTGTATTGCTCCAGAGAAGCCCAGTAGTTGCTCAGTAAATATTTGCTGAAAGAATGAATCAACACAAGAAGATCCGAGTACTAGCCCGAAAAGCTATTTCATTTTGTTAAACTACAAACTGAAGGGTTCTATTGGGGAACTGAAAGCAGTTGCTAAAATGTGACTTCTAGGAGGACAGGTAATCTCTGTTTTTGTTTTTGTTTTGTTTTTAAAGATCTTTTTTTTCTTTTTTCTCCCCAAAGCCCCCCGGTACATAGTTGTGTATTTTTAGTTGTGGGTCCTTCTAGTTGTGGCATGTGGGATGCCACCCCAGCGTGGCCAGACGAGCAGTGCTGTGTCTGCAGCCAGGATTCAAACCGGAGAAACCCCAGGCTGTTGAAGCAGAGTGCGCAAACAACCACTCAGCCACGGGGCCGGCCCAGGTAGTCTCTGTTTTGTTCCTGCTTCCTGATGCTAGAACAGTGCCTGGTGTACAGTAATCCCTCAATTTATTTTATTTGAATAAATAAAAGAATGAATGAATAAATTATAGCTTGAGAAAATACTGTAGCTCGGCAATGGCTTTTCTTGTGTTTATCTCACATGGAGTAAGTGTTAAATAATGAACAGGGTCTAGCCATTTTTGAAGCCAGTTGGACAATTTCTGGTTATTTCTATGAAAACTTGTACATTTCACATTTTTCCACACAGTTCAGAGTTGGGGGGGGAGAAGGGGCGGTTATGGACTTTCAGTTCTAACTGGGAATTTCCTTCCTCTTGCCTTGTGGAAATCTGAGTAGATGTGGGCCTTTAAGGATGAACATGGTCTGCATATTTTTCCATTTATGTTTGTTATCAAAATAGCTCCTGAAGAAAAAAATAGCTCCTGAAAATTCTGTTATTTATGCTGTGTTTGGCAAATGAAGATTTCTGTCTTTCACGGCCATCCTGCCAAAAAAGCTACTGTCGGATTTTCAGTTGCTCTTTGCTAGGAGAAACTGATAGTTTGCTCTCCAGCAGGATTGTCCGATAGTTTGGTCGTTCGCTTTACTGCTGGCTGTGCGCTCACTGGTGGAGAAATCCACATTCAGAGTGATGTGGTAACATTCCTCATCTCCAGGCAGAAGGTTGACATCGGAGAGATGGCTTTTTAAAGCCTGACATTTGTAATCCACTGTCTGGCACATAGTAGGTGCTTGAGTAAACGTCAAATTCTTGCATTTCATCATTCAACAAATGTTTATCCAATGCCTGCCTCCCACCTGAGGTTACTAACATTAAATTCAGGTTCTAAGGACATTACTGGTGTTGTCTCTCACAGTCAAGTTGGCTCTTTGTGTGGGCATGCTATTATTTTCTTGTCTGGCCTAGTACTGCCAAATGGCCCAATTAAGGCAATAAAACTGAAGAGGGCTTGATCTCCCTTTAACATTTATCATCAACAGGGGCTCAGTGCTGTACTAAAAAGACCTGGGTAGAGATTTTATTGGGCTCTTTGCCTATTCAAACTAGTATATAACCATTAACTAGTTAATTCAAATAGGCCCTCAGGGAGGCCTGGCAGAGCCATTATCTTTACATTACTGAAAGCCAGGTGGCTTGTTCGAGGCTGCTGAGTAAGGTCAGAGCTCCTTTACGATGGTGGCACACTGGGATCCAGCCCTTCTTTGCCAAGATTGTCAACTGCCTCCTCCCCAGGGGTGTGCACATCTGTCCTTATTTCTACCCTATGAGAAGAGCTCCATTTTGCCGCCTTCCAGACCTGCCCACTGGAGACCTCATTCCGACTGTCCCCTCTTCTTAGACACTCTGCCCCAAGAAGCCCTCTGGTAAAAGTGCTGGCCCCTGGAAGGGACTTAATGGCCCTCTATTTCAGAAATTGTCCAAAATTGTTTTGCAGACCTCAGCAACTAAAGCTTTGGAGTCAGGCAACTTGGGTTCAAATCTTGGTTTTATTGCCTAGTAATGGCGTGACCTCGGGCAAGTCACTTAATCTTTCTCAAACCTCAGTTTCCTCTTCTGTAAGATGGGAGTGTTAATAATAGTACTTACCTATGGCGTTGTTGCAAATATTAAATGTCATAATGTCTGTAAGCGCTTAACATGTTGACTAGCACATAATAAGAGCTTGATGGGCAGTGGCTATCAAATTATTAGACGGCCATTACAAATTGCCTCCAGACAGAAAAATAAGAGACTTCTAAACCAGTCTCATCTGGTCTTTTCAACTAAACTCATCTGAAAATTCTATAGCCAGAATAGAAACCAGCCTCTCAAAGTGAGATGGAGCAGATCTGACCTGTATACATCTATGTTGGCTAAAACTCGAGGGAAAATGTATATGTACTGAAAAAGGAATATGCCTTGTAGAACTTATTTACCTGGCTGCAGCAAATTGAAGAGAAAGCAGACACACTTTGGAGAGAGGCATTTATTACCTTTGGGAGGCTGAGCTGAAGTGCAGCTGAGCAGCCAGGATTTTGACATTTATCTGTTTTCCCGATGCTTTATGGGCTCTATATAAAACCAGTCTAATGACCTTCCTACCGAGGCTGAACGATTTGCTGATGGAACGGCAGGTTTCTGTGGGCCTTTTGTGTGTGTGTGTGTGTGTGAGTGGCTTTAATTTCATTTCTGGAATAAAGGAAGTACAAAGACATTAACTCTGAATCCATCAAAGAAAGAACTCTGTAATTGCAGTTTGGCAGTAAATGTACTGGTGCTGTGTGCACTCTGAAAGCCAGTAATGATGGATCCTGCACATTTATTTGAGCCCAAGAACAGACACACAATAATGACCAGCATCAAGAAAGAGACCATTGTGTTTGATCACTGCAGACTTGGGCCAGCTGCAATGGACATGTGGAGCAGCATCAACCAGATCTCAGCCAAGAAGTCTGACCTGCATGGTCCACTATGATAGCCACTAGCCACATGTGGCTAGTCCCAACTGAGATGTGCCGGAAGTGTAAAACACACGCTGGATTTCAAAGGCTCAGTATGTAAAGAAGAACGTAAAATATTTTTGTATTGAGTACATCTTAAAGTAATAATATTTTGAATATGTTGGGTTAAATAAAATATTAAAATTAACTTCATTTGTTTATTTATACTTCTTAAAGTGTCTGTTAGAAAATTTTAAATGATGTATGTGGTTTCCATTTGTGCCTTGCATTATATTTCTATTGGACAGGGCTGCTCTACTGTCAGAGACAAACAGGGGAGGCACACTCCTCTTGGGTTTGCTCCCTGGCTCACAATGATTCCTCTTTTTCAGGTCACTACTGCCTTTGTCTCGATCTCAGGGTTGAGTGGCCTCCCAGTTGTCATGGTGCTGTTTTTTGACCCAAGGATGGAGACCTGACTCAAGCCTATCAATCAGAGTGCTTCCCTGGGAAGTTGGACCAGGAACTGATGATTGGAGCTCTAACATGGAACCTGTACCATGGGTGGCCATGGTGTTCTGCTCTGTGGGTCAGAAAAGCAGATGGAGCTGATCTGCAAAGCGAAAGATAAGAACGAAGCACATGTGTAGGCTTAGAGCAGAAGAGCTGAAACACGGAGAGTCCTGCTGGGGTTTGAGTTTCTGGTTGCAATACATATTTGCCCCAGTTAAAGTCCCGTCCTTGGGTCCTGTGAGATATCCTGGATCCTTATCATAAATGTCAACTTTTTTCACTCCATCTAACTCAAATGTGTTTCTGACTACCAAAAGAGTCTGAATAATTTGTACTTCAAATCTACTTCTATCACCTCAGGTCTAAGCAGAAATAGATTTTCCATGAAGTTCATGAAGCTTAAGTTTCAGAGTTTCTCACTCACAAAGGCCCCTTCCAAAGCCCCATTTTGTATTTGTACTTTTTTTGTTTTAAGATTGGCCCTGAGCTAACATCTGTTGCTAATCTTCCTCTTTTTTTTTCCTCCCCAAAGCCCCAGTGCATAGTTGTACATCCTAGTTGTAAGTGATTCTAGTTCTTCTATGTGGGACACTGCCTCAGCCTGGCTTGATGAGCAGTACTAGGTCTGTGCCAGGGATCCAAACTGGTGAACCCCTGGGCTGCCAACGTAGAGCATGCAAACTTAACCACTTGGCCATGGGGCTGGCCCCAGTACTTTTGTTTTCTTTTTCTTAAAGAGGGTGCCCCAAATTGTATAAGTTTCAGACCACATAAAATGTGGATTTGCCCTGTGTATGCTTTCCTCTCTGTAGTTGCAAAGGTTGGGTGATTTCAGGAAGGCTCGTCCTCCATAACACCAAACTCACGGCAACGTTAGGGCCTTTGGCGAGTCTCCTCTACCTGCAAGGTTTCTCCCCCAGACCTTTGCAGAGTTGGCTCCTTCTTAGGGATCAGGTCTTACCTTCAGTGTCATTGCCTCCAAGAGGCCTTCCCTGTATACTCAGTCTAAGGAGTTCTGGGGTCTCTATCACACCATCCTCTTTAATTTTCATGACAATTTCTCGTTTATTCATTTATTTCCTTTTTGTCCATCTCCTCCTGCTCTTTCTAAAATGAAAGTACTGTAAGAGCAGGAACCCTGTCTTCTTTACTACTGTATTCCCAAGCATCTAGAAGAGCGCCTGGCACATTGTAGGCCTTCAGTAAACATGTGTTAGGATTATATTTATTTATCAGATAGTAAAGTGCTTGTGTGCTGGGCATGATTCTAAGAACTTTACAATGAATGAATAAATAAAGTTTCTAACATTGTTGTTACAGTCCATGCTCTGTTACAGATTTTCAATTCCTAATTCCCTCTCACTAGGAAGAAAATTGGAACTCATCAACAAATATTTATTAAGTTATGCCTCTGTTCCAGGCACTGGGCTATGTGCCTGACATACATTATCTTGTCTGAATCCTCACAGGAACCCTGTACAGTAGTGTATTCACTCAGGACTGCATCGGCTGCGTGTGACTGCATCCTGACAACAGTGGTGTAACCTACTAAGGTTTATTTTCCTCATGTAATATAAAGTCTAGAGTATGTGGTTCAGGGGTTGTACAGCATCTCCATGAAGTCATCAAGAACCTGGTTTCTTCTGCTTTCCTGCTTTGTCATTCTTAGTGGGTGTCTCTTATACTCATAGTTGCAAAGATGGCCACTGCCCCTCTAAGCATCATTTTCTTGCTGAAGACAGAGCATATGTCAGCCAGAAATCTCCCTTCTGGTCAGGGATACAACAATTTTCTTGGGAGCCCCTTGTAATAAATGAGAATACTGCTTATGTCTCACTGGTCAAACTGGGACAGAAGGCCACCCCGAACTGCAAGGAAGGCTGGGAGGTATTTTTAATTGGGTGCATTGCTGACCTGCATAAAAAGCCAAGTTCTGTTGGTAAAGAGAAAGGGAAGGACAGATATGGTGCAGGGCATCAGCTGTGTTGGCCACGACTAGATTCTGTTATTGTACCCAGCGCCCTAACAAGTGACAAGGTTGCAATACTCCAGGAATTCCACGTGTTCAAGGCAGCTGGAAACACTAAAATCTCTGAAGGTTGGGTGGGATTTGGGTGGTTGGATGGAGGGGAAAAGCACTTTATTTCACAGATAGAGGAGCCAAGGCTGTAAGTGTGGAGTGTTTTGCTCAAGTTGTGTCATCTAAAAAGACTGAGAGGAGAAAAAAAAGATGTGGGACTGGGGTTTAAAACCAAGACTGTCTGATTCCAAAGTCCATAATGTTAAATGTAGTTAAATGGTGATTTTCTGCAATTGAACGAGCCATCATTTTATGATAGCTTTTCACAGTAATAACATCTCCCATTGATTGAGCACTTACTGTGTGTGGATTTCTTTATATGCGTTGTGTCATTTTGAAAATGGCGTTATGTTTTTTTGTAAAAATCATTCCTAATCATTGTAAAAAAATTTTAAATCTCAAAAACAAACACACAAACTCAAGCAGTATGGAAAAAAACTAAGAAAAAAAGGTCTCCAGAAATCCCATCCCCAGAGAAAACCAAGATTAACATTTTGGTAAAAATCTTTCCAGACATCTCTTTGCAGATCAGATATGTGTTTAAATATACAGGTGGGAGCATACCATATGTTTTCCTGTAGACATAAATTGTCCCAAATAACCATCCCAACAACCCTATGGGGTAGGCATCATTATCTCCATGTTACAGACTTAGAATGGTTAGGTGACATGCGTGGGACACATAGTTAACAAGTGGTTCAATGAGGCTAGTTTCAATTTTACCTGAACTGTTCACCCCAGTTCCCTGGAAGAATTAGAATTGGACAAAGCAAAGATCTTTTTCCCTGGAGAATTAAAAAAATATACATATATACATATGTTGAGATGGTCCTACTCTCAAGGCACCTTGATGACAGGAGGCATGGCTGGTTCAGTGGACTCAGCTGCTCTAGTAAATATATCCATTATATTTACTGAATAAAATAAGGCATTTTCAGTGCTGTAAGTCTTCTGAGACATTGGTAATCTGAAGTCTTGTGAAGCAACACTGCATAGATTTCACCCCGGGTGATACCACCCCCATCACGTGACCGAGTCTTCGAGGACTGTCAGTGTTTATTGTTTATGATCATCGCAAGGGTCCTTCCCTCTGGTGCACTGCAAATGGGTTTTTTTCATTCCACACCCCCACCTGCAGCTGTGGTGATGCTTTGATTTGCAGTTGTATTTGCCAGATGTTGTGGACCAAGCTGAATAATCTTTAGAGCTGTAGGATTTTGAGTGAATGAGTGAAATAGGGGTCCCTCCTCTCTTACTGATGTATAGCACATGAACTGCCAAGGGGCCCACTGAAGTCTTTAAAAGATGTTTTGCCATTAATAGGGTACTGATTAACTAAATTATGGCACGTCCATAGGTTGGAAGACCATGCACTGATAAAATGAATGAAGTGGATCAGGAACAAATGCCAAGATGTATTATTTAGTAAGAAAAAAACAACATGTGGGACGTAACGTAGAGCATGAACCAGCTCCCTTTTTTTGATAAATTTAAAAAAGAATGTATACATACATACATATGCTTTTTCTGGAAGGATGGATAAAAAAACTATCAATAAATAATAGTTGTTACCATTAGGAAGAGCAGGAACAGAAGTGATTTTATACTTTATAAATTTATACTTTATAAACTTATACTTTCATGTTTAAAATTTCAAACCTTGTACATGGATTACTATTCTAATGTTATTGTTATTTATATAAACAGGAGGATCTGGGCAATGAGAACGTGGGCCATTTAATGGTTTCTTCTCTGTACTTCTCCATGCTTAAAACCACATTAAAACTTATTTTTAAAACATGTTTTCAGGGCCTGGGCTGGCAGCCTAGTGGTTAAGATCACACGTCCTCCCCTTCAGTGGCCCAGGGTTTGCAATCTTGGATCCCGAGTGCAGACCTAGCGCTGCTCATCAAGCCATGCTGTGGCAGCATCCCACATAAAATAGAGGAAGATTGGCACAGATGTTAGCTCAGGGACAATCTTCCTCACCAAAAAAACTAACAAAATATGTTTCCAGAGAGATTTCCTTCCTTCTTAAAAGAACAAGGGCTCTCTCACCTTATAGACTTTTGGTTTAGGGAAAATTCACAAAACAGTACTATATGGACAGGGAACAGAATCTGAGCAACAGTGTAACTGAATCCAGTTTGGGGGACAGACTTATTTTTTCTTTTTCAATTATAGTAATAAATCAAGCAGGACTGCCAAGTAGTGCCAGTTAAGTTCAATTGGTGGTGGCTGCCTGGAGTGCTGTTGAGAAGAACCCAGAGGCCATTTCCTGGCTTAGCTGTGGTTGGTGAGCCATGGCTGCCCGGGGTGTGTGGGTGGGGAGTCTGGAGAGCAAGCTTCCCGTGGCTGGGTGGCACCAAGGGACAAGTTCTCCCCAGGTTTGTTCCGTCCTCCCCACAACCCCCAGCGTGCTGGCACATCACAATGTGCTCCCCACAATGTTCCAACATCCCAGGGGGGAACAAGGTTTAATGGAAACGTGAGAGAACACGAAACCTGCTGGTGCATGAAATTAGCAGTGAACACTGGGAAATACAAGTCACAGCTCTGTGTGCCCTGGGACAGGGTGAAAGTCACAATCATTTCATCAGAATAGGGGCTAACACCAGAGAAAAACGGAGTGAAAACTAATCCAAAGGACCATTACACCACCCATTCAGATGGTGGCCCTGTCACCCCTCAGCCTTAGTGAGCTTCTGGGGCTAAAGAGACAGAACTAGGGCGCTGTGCAGGCTGAGACGGACAGCAGTTTCATCTTCAGGGTCTCAAGGTCTTTGTGAGGTGCCGGGGTAGCCCCCTTTGAGGAAGTGACATCTGAACTGGTTATCAAGTGATAGGCAGGAGCCAGCCAGTGATACCCCAGCTGCTGCATCAGGTCGGGGCTGAGTCTCTCGGAGCACGGTGGGGTTTTTCAGGCGCTTACAGTTAGACCATGTCACTTCTGGCCTGGCATGTCTGCCAAGGTTTAACTAACGAGGGGCAAAGAGGCCTTTTCCCAAAAGGGGCTCCTTCGACTTCCCTGAGGTTGGTCTTCAACGATCCTGGTGGAGTACATGGCTGTCTGGGCCATGAAGGTGCTTCTTGCACAAAGTCTGCTGCCAGCATCGGACACCCGGACTCGGTGCTTAAAATAGCAGCATTGAACAGTCTGCTTGTTCTGGGTCTCCCAGAGCTGTAATTAGATGACACTGAGGGGTCAGGGAGCCCTGGGCGGGGGGTTAGAAGCTTATAGTCAATTTGATTTAGTATTTAAACTCTTTCTTGTTTGTTTTTGTTTCTCAGTACGAATGCCAAAGTATGGAGAAATTGCTCTCCTTTCAAAATGGGCAGATCAAGGGCATGACCAAACAAGGTGGTTTGATTTTTCTACTGGTGATGCTACCCTCTCCCTTCCCCAGAATGCTAAAGACAATCTTTCAGTGACCCTGCCTTGATAAATCATGATCTGTCCCTTAGCACTGGGTGAGGCTGGGATCTCTGGGGAGTGTAAACAACAGGCTGGAGTGGGTGGGTCGGGCAAAGGCTAGAAATGTGATTCTGGACACACCTTCGTTCATTTTTTTTTTTTAACAAATACAGTATATTTATGATATGCCTGCCGGAAACAAAGATGCAGTCCTTGTCCTCAAGAACTGGGGGAAGTTGGGTCTGTTAAAAAACTCAGTCTGTCTTTGTCTTACTCCTTCTATTTCTTTCATTGAACCTTGTCTGTGGCAATCCTGTTAATGGCAGGATTAATAGGCAAAACCTATTAAATGTTTAAACTAGTTTAAAAATTGATCCTTTAGTGCATAAATAATTGAATGAAATTACCTGGATCCTATTCTCACAAAGAAGAGAACTTAAACAGTCTAATGTGAGTGATTTTGCGTGTTGTGCTTCAGCACTGCCTCCGTCTTCATCACTGGATCCTTTTGAGCACCACCTAGTCATGTCCTTCACCAGATTGCGGTTTTCTTAATTAATTTCTTAATCTACTTCACGGTGGTTCAAATTACCATAGACTGACAGGATTGAGGCCTCCACAAATGAAATTACATTTGGCTTTAAAGAAACAAGGCTATGAGGAAATAAACTTTTTAATCATCCTGAAAAGATGGCTCAGAGGACTGGTATTGCAAAGAACTGTACGAGTTTATGCAAAAGATAATGCTCCTTTTAAAAGAAGTGTATATATAGTTCACACAAAAACTTGTACACGAACGTTCATAGCAGCATTATTCGTAATAGCCAAAAAGCGGAAATGACCAAAATGTCCATCAACTGATGAGTGGACAAACAAAGTGTGGTATAGCCATACCATGGAATATTCAACAATAAAGAGAAGTGAAGTATGGATACATATGCTATAATATAGATGAACCTTGAAAACATTATGCTAACAGAAAGAAGCCAGACACAAATGGTTACATATTGTGTGATTCTATTTATATGAAATGTCCAGAATAGGCAAATCTATAGAGACAGAAAGTTGATTAATGGTTGCCAGGAGCTGGGGAGCAGGGGGCAGGGGGCAGGGAATAGGGAGTGACAGTTTAATGAGAGCACAGCTTCCTTTTGGGGTGATGAAAATGTTTTGGAACCAGATAGAGGTGATGGTTGCACAACATAACGAAGGTACTAAATGCCACTGAATTGCACACTTTTAAATAGTTAATTTCATGTTATGTGAATCTTATCTCAATTTAAAAAAAGAAATTAAGTGCAGACACATGCTAAAATATGGATAAACTTTGAAGACACTGTGCTAAGTGAAAGAAGCCAGACACAAAAGGCCACATGTTGTGTGATTCCGTGTATATGAAATGTCCAGAACAGGCATCTATACTGACAAAAAGCAGATTAGTGGTTACCTGGGGCTGAGGAGGTTGGGAGGAAATGGGGAGTGACTGCTCATGGATACAGGGTTTCTTTTGGGGGTGATGAAAATGTTCTAAAATTGATTGTGGCACACTGTAAATTACTGAAAACCACTGAATATTTTAAATGGATGAATTGTATGGTATGAGAGTTATATGTCAACAAAGCTGTTACATAAAGATATGTATACACTGAAGCTTTTGAAAAACGGAATCATTTCAGGGACCGGTAGAGCAGCTTGCTATCTGCCTCCTGATTACTCCTATCTCCTTGGTTTATCTAATTTGTATGTTGAGGATTTGCAAATTGAGTTTTCTAAAAAACAGGACTCACAACAAACATGAATAGATGAGTGAAAAAACAATCAGGGATCCAGAAATAAGCACACGTCCAAAGAAGATTTTGTAGATGAGAAAGGAGACTTTATTTTATTATTTTTTTAATTAATTTTTTAAATTATTTTACTGAGGTCATGTTGGTTTATAACATTGTGTAATTTCAGGTGTATGTTATTATATATCAGTTTCCATATAGACTGCCAACTTGCTCACCTCCAATAGTCTAGTTTTTATCTGTCACCATACTTTTGTGCCCCTTTACGCCTTTCTCCATCTTTCCACCCTCTTCCCCTCAGGTAACGACTAATCTGCAAAGGAGATTTTTTTTTTTTGAGGAAGATTAGCTCTGAGCTAACATCTGCCACCAATCCTCCTCTTTTTTGCTGAGGAAGACTGGCCCTGAGCTAACATCCATGCCCATCTTCCTCTGTTTTATATGTGGGATGCATGCCACAGCATGGCTTGACAAGCAGTGCATATGTTTGCATCTGGGATCCGAACCAGCGAACCCCAGGCTGCTGAAGTGGAACATGAGAACTTAACTGCTGCACCACAGGACCAGCCCCTAAAGGAAACTTTTTAAATTATTCAACAAATGGTATGAGATCTAGCTAGCCATTAAAAAAAAAAGCTAGACTCCTACCATATTCCTTACCCCCAAATAAACCAAATTTGATGAAATATGTTCATGTAAAAAAGAAAACCATAAAAGTACTAGAAGAAAATATAGGTGAATGTTTTCATGATCTTAGGGGTGAGGAAGATCTTCCTAAATTAAAGCCAGAAGTCACTACAAAAAAAAAGAGACATAGATTTGACTACATTAAAAAAAAATGCAAGAAACTTCACTGAAGCAAATATTCTTCCTCTCTCCTCTCCTCTGTTTACCTACTCTACCCAAATTTGATCAATCCTTCGGGATAAAGCCAAAATTACCCTCCCCTGTGGCATCTTTCCCAATCATTCCAGCTCCTATGATCATTTCTTCCTTTCCGAACTTCTGTTGAACTCGATCAAAAATAAATGGATGGAAATTGGAGGTGGATGGATTGTATTTTACTGTCAACTCCAGACAACTGGCATGACTACTCAGAGCTCTGTGTGGAGAAGAATTTTTAGCTGCATGTGACCTCAGTGGGAGTGTTGTGACGGCTTCCTGCAGCCTGTCCTGGGCACGGGATAGGGAGCATGAGTCACATGCATTCCCGCTGCCTTTGTGCATCCCATGATAAGGACCTAAAGCCCAGGCACCACGTCTTACACTTCTTGCTTTTCTTAATGGATATGTGTTCATGCTGTTACTGCTTTTATATACCATCAGAATCTCTCATGGAGCTATGCTCAAGAGTGCCCAACAAATACTGCAATAATACGGTAAAAAATATTATAAGAAAGAATATGATGGCATTTTGAAAATAGTGCTTTCCAGAAGCATAATGGTTCCCAGGAACAGAAAATATCCCCAAATAGACCTCTGGTTTATGGTGGGGGGCCAGGAGAGTGGTAGGGAGTGGAGGCAATGGAAATAGGCACATTTTCACTTTTTGTATTTAAACAAAACCTGTTTGCCTTCAAACTATACCCCTTGTGTGTAGGCTTTGTATGTAGGCAGAGAACGGAGGAGTTTTTTTTTTAAGCAGAGAAAGCTACCCACGGAGTAAGAATTAAATATCTATTTACTGAATGAATGAATGCCATGGATAAATTAAAAGAACTAAAAACACTTCTCACATGACAAGGTATTCCACTGAGCTCAAGCATTGCTTGCCCCTGGCAAGAACCTAGCAAACGTCTGTATTAAGCCCAACTCCAGGTTAACACGGTGGCAGAGACTCAGTTGGGATGTCCTCCCACGGCTGAACAAGGCTCTCTCCCTGTCTCCTCCATTCTCTTGGCTGATTGAAACTCATTCTGACTCATTCTAGCACTGCACCCCTTTTACCCAGCCTCAGAACTGCTTTCTGCAGTGATGCTAATCTCATCTCAGCACACAAGGACATACCCGCGGAAAGCCCAGGCCAAGAAAACTCTGAGTCTCAGCGGCTGGAAAGTCTGTGTCACCAGAAGTATCACTAGAGAGTCATCCCTTCCGCTCACTGCGATTTTGAAGATGCAGGGAACACTCGTAGAGGCACGTGACCGTTCCTGGTATTTGCAGTTTGCAAAGTACTTTTACATACACTGTCCCCTTTAGTTGATCTTCAGGACGTAAAAGACTAGCCCAGAGACCCACACCCTTTTCCTTGAAGTCCATCTGCTTTAGAAGAGCAGTTTTTGCCAAAGTTCATCTGAAAGGCCTTTCCTGCTGGCAAGAGACACTTCTCTCCCTTCCCCAAGAAGGAAGTCTGGTCTCCGGGTGGGAGGAAAGCTTATCCTTAGGCAGCTGCTAGGTTGGGAAGACAGGGCTATGCCCTGGGCAGTGATGTCTGTGTTTTGGAAGGGAACAGGGAGTGACATTTCTAGGCTACAAGCCTCTTCTGGGAGAGCTGGGGGCAGATCTATTTTTAGATGTGTTCTCCGCCACGCGTGAAGAACTCAAAAGGTAACCAAGCACCTGGCGGGTTTCCTGTGGGGAAAGTTGTTAAGGGCTGAAGAGCTTGTGTGTGTTCTGAGTCACAAAGTTTGACTTCATCAATCTGATGCAGAGACAGCATGATGGCCTCAACTTTTTCTCTGAGTTATTATCTGACTGCAGGATGATGGCACACTTGGGGATGGCACAAATCCTCAAATCATAAAAGGCTAGGCCACAGACTCATGGAGAACAGGAGGCCAGGGTAATGTGTGTTAAGCCAAAGTGGTAGACTGTATGGTTCAAGAATGGAGGGAACCTTGTGTTAGGTATCAGCTCTGCCACTTCCTGGCTGTGTGGTCACGGGCACGTGACTTAACCTCTGAGCTGTTTCCTCATCTGTAAAGTGAAGGATCAAACCAAATGATCTCTAAAGCCCTTTTAGCCCTAATCCTCTATGACACACACACACAGAGTCAAGATAATTAACCTCCATGCAACTTGTTCCCTCATCCACAGAATAGAGATAGAATAGACTTTATCTCATGTGTTTATTGTGAGATAATAATATATACAGTCCCCAGCATAAAGTAAGTACTTAACACATGTGAGTTATTAAAGTAGTGTTCTCGGGGCCGTTGTATCAGAGGCACCTTTGTTAGGGAAGTGAACAATAAAAAACGTGCCTTAAAACTTTTTAAAGTGGAAAACATCAGTGGGAATTTAAGCTGGTGTTCTGGATGACCTGTAGACTAAGCATACTGACCGTGTTTGCTTAGGGAGTGACAGTGGCTTAACAGGTAAAGACAAGACAGGGCAAGAGGATGTTTGTTTGGTGTGTCAAGAGCCAAGAACACAGCTTCCCTTCAGGCACCAAGGGGGTGGCCAGTTATACCATTTAAAATTGAAATCTGTGGTTTTGGGACCTGTTTGGTCACCATCAACTCTGGAAAGGCTGTGTTCCCAGGGTGCATCCCACCTCATCCCACTACCTTATTATTGCCCTGCTGACTCCAGGGAAGGAATTGGCATAGAAGGAGACTTGTCTTTCCCCATCTTTGGGCTTTAGTTACTGAAAACATTGTGATGAGGGAGAACCCCACACAGGAATAACTTTAGAAAGGAGTTCCTGAATAATTTGGCCAGGATTTCAACACTGCTTAAAAACTAAGGTATTATTTCTTCGTCTTTGCGTAATAGTATTTATTTATTTATTTTTTTGAGGAAGATTAGCCCTGAGCTAACATCTGCCTCCAGTCGTCCTCTTTTTACTGAGGAAGACTGGCCCTGAGCTAACATCCGTGCCCATCTTCCTCTATTTTATGTGGGACGCCTACCAAGCATGGGTTGACAAGCCGTGTGTAGGTCTGCACCAGGGATCCCAACCGGCAAACCCTAGGTCACCAAAGCAGAAGGTGCTAACATAACCACTGCGCCGCCAGGCTGGCCCCTCGTAATCATATTTAGAACTAGAGATCCTCTCTTGTACTTTGTCTGAGGTCTGCTCTAAGTCACCCAGGCAGAGTTCCCCGAAGACCTGTAGGAACCAGCATGCATGCCCACAAGCTGCTGCTGAGTTTAAGGCAACATCATTCTTCCAGTGGGGCCCCCTGTGGGTGGCTTCCCTTTTGTGTCATAATTAGCGCATATTGTTTCTCCCCTGACACACCACAGGCAATGCAGAGCTCCTAGCTTTAGTATTTCCCTTGTGTACACATGTTTCTTATGATACTCCCTAAACACAGTAAGAAAACTCCCAGCCTGGGAAGCGTGAGAAACCCTTTTCTTACCTCACGAATCAGCCTGAGGGTTGGAGAATTAAACACTTTCCCTACTCCCTTTGTTCCGGTTTTTAAGGCCCTGAGTTAATGCAATTGGTTGGTACATTGTGTCTGAAAATGAAGATCAGACACTTAATTTCCTTGTGGACACTTTGCTGTTACTCATTCCTTCACTACCCACAACACCCCTAAATATATTGTGAGCTCTTTGTCAGAGGAGAGATTGCTCAAAGATTTTATGGGGTCACTTCCTATGGTTGCAAAGGTTGTGTATTGCCCAAATGCAGGGTGGGGGGGTGTCATTTGCATAGACAACAGTGGGATGGCTATCCCTGGAATGGAGCAGTGCACAATTTGTACAATCAAATGTGGCAGTGAAAACGTGCACCAGCCATTGCATCACTCCTGGTAGGGGGGATTCCCAAAACTTACAGCGTACATTCTCTTTGGGCCAGAGGGATCAGTTTAGCATCTATACAATTAAATGTTAGTGAGGACTCTTGAAAGAAATTCTCTGTTGGTCTTGGTATCTTCTTTTGTTTTGTTTAGCTCAGGTTCACTATCAGTTGTATCACCAATCAGGTCTCCACTTTAATTGGATGCCAAATTTATGGTGCACT
Source organism: Equus asinus (assembly GCF_041296235.1). Lineage (NCBI taxonomy): Eukaryota > Metazoa > Chordata > Mammalia > Perissodactyla > Equidae > Equus > Equus asinus. The sequence continues at coordinate 38,052,762 of NC_091798.1, read as the reverse complement.
TGTAACGTGTATAATTTAGCCTCATTCCTGATGGTATTTCAATCCTAAAGGGCTTACTGTGTGTCAGGCTCTGTTCAGATGGAGACAACAGTAAATACGAAGGCAAAGTCTATTTCACATTACTACTCTTGTTTTGCTTTTTGTTTCTCATCTACTTCTTCTTTATTTTGGTGAGGAAGATTGGCTCTGAGCTAACATCTGTTGCCAATCTTCCTCTTTTTGCTTGAGGAAAATCGTCACTGAGCTAACATCTGTGCCAATCTTCCTCTACTTTTTGTATGTGGAATGCTGCCACATGGTTTGATGAGCGGTGGGTGGGTCTGTGCCTGGGATCCAAAGCTGTGAACCCTGGGCTGCTGAAGCAGAATGCACAAACTCAACCACTACACGACCGGGCCAGCCCCTCTTATCTACTTCTAATCTATGATTTCTTGCTATACTGTAACCACTTAAATCCTTTTTGGATCAAGACAGTGTATAAAATAAGTAAATACTATAAACATATCTGTACCTAATAATAAAGCACTAAAACATATAAAGCAAAACTGACATAATTCAAGGGATAAATAGACAATTCAACAGTAGTGGTTGGAGGGTTCAACAAACCACTTTTAATAATGGCTATAACAACTAGACAGAAGATCAACAAGGAAATAGAAGGCTTGAGTTACACTATAAGCCAACCAGGTCTAATAGATACCTGTAGAACACTCCACCCAACAACAGCAGAATATGTATTCTTCTCCAGTGGACATGGAACATTCTCGAGGACAGACCATACGCTAGGGGATAAAGCAAACCTCAGTAAATTTAAAAGAATTGAAACAATACAAAGTATGTTCTCCAACCACAATGGAATGAAATTAGCAATCAATAACAGAAGGAAATTTGGGAAATGAACAGACATGTGGAAATTAAACCACACACTGTTAAATAACCACTGAGTCCAAGAAATCACAAGGGGAATTAGAAAATACTTTGAGATGAATGAAAATAAAGACACAATACACCAAAACTTATGATATGTTAACTAAAATAAGTAAATAACCACCCTTAGCATTTCTGAATTTCATTTTGGAAAATAAATGAGAAACTATTCTTTCATAGTTTCAGGTTTTGGGCAGAAAGCCACAGTGCTTGCCCATATTGGTGCTAAATTAATATTTGTTGAATAAATGAATCACTTGTGTCCCAGTGTCAAGAAGGTAAACCAAGGAGTCAGGAGTCTCATGTTGGATTCCTGCTTGACAAATCCTTTTCCTCTGACTTACTTTTTTGCACAAGCTATTTATATTTTAAGATGTTTTATAGATTCCCACCCTCCTCTCTCCCTTCCCTCTGCATTAGGCCCTTTGCATTACTCTGGGGTTTAAACTTCCTACTCAAGCTCTTAACATATAAACTTTTTTTGTCCTGCTATGAAGCTAGGGGTTGGCGAACTGCTGCCTGGAGGCCAAATCCAGCCCACAGTTGTTTTTGTATGACCTGAGAGTTAAGAATTGTGTTTACTTTTTTTTTTTTTTTTTTTTTTTGCTGAGGAAGACTCTCCCCTGACCTAACATCTGTCACCAACTGCATGTTTCAGTTGGAGCCCTATAAAGATTAGCTGGAGACATTTAAGACCTGAAATGAGACTTTAGACCAACGAAGCTTTGTTTTGAATTGAACAAACCCTTCTTGGTTACTCACTGAGCTCGGCACTGCTTAGGATAGGCGTCCGGTGGATGTGAAAGAGAAAAGACCACATCTATCCTGTAGGAGATTTTTATCTAAATTGCGGGGGGAACGGGAAACAGACGTGAGCTGTGCTCTTACTTGTCCATGATATTTCTCTTCTCTCTCAGGATGGATGATTCAGAGTCAGCAATTCACATAAAAAGTATTGCACATGGAAAGTATTACTGTTATTCTGTGGGGAAATAAGTTTCTAAGTGCAGCAATCTTAAATTAATAACTTTCTCTGTGGAAACTCTCTTGACAACATCTTGAGATGAAGCCAGAGTGCAATTTTTATGGCCTTGGATTATCTTCTCTGTCTGCTTGGCTTGCAGCAGCCATGGATCCATGAGTCAGAAATTCAGAGTTTTCCCCTTCCCTGTACAATTTGCTTGCCAACTGGAGACCTTATACAGCGGTGACTCAATTTCTCAATTCCCCAATTTACCCATCCATTGAATCAACATAAATTATCTCAATTTACTTATTAAAGGCTTTGGGGAACTCAGAGAAAGAGAAGACCAAGTCTTTTCTGTTAACACAAAACATTTTGGTTCAAGATATCAGAAAAGGAAGAGGAAAGAGAGATTGGAAGCTGGAGATCACCTTTTTTTGTTTCGAGAGCAAATATTCCTGTGAGAAAGCCCTGTGTTTATATTATGATAAATATTTATGTCACATGCAGGGGATGTACAGCTATTGAGGGAGAAAGTAATTTAGGAAAGAAGTAAATGGGAAGAGTAGCAACTTCTTTTCCACAAAAGCCGCCGTGCTGCAGACACGCATAAAGATGGCAGCTGTTGCGCCTATAGCCATATGCGGAAGCACAGAAATCTTTTTTATTCCTTCTTACGTGTAAGTTTAGAAATTCTGGGCAAAGAAGTCTGGCTTTCTGCTTTCCATTGATGAGATCTAAAAAATTTTCAAATTAGACTTTTTTCCCCTTATGTAAGACCATAAGGTAGGACATTATGTTTGGAATGATTCACTGTACCTTATTACATTTAAAGGTTGTTTTTCTGGATTAAAAACGACTGAGGGACACAGTAAGGAACCTACCACTTTGAGACTCCCATATTAGCATGTTGCTGGGTTTGTTCACTCTCCCAGAGGGTAAATATGTGAAGTTAGCGCTTGGAAATAGGGACAGACATGTAGGAGTTTGGATACTGGTCGAGAACTCAAAGTGAGGAAGATGAATACCTAGAATTTTCATTGATTACAGTTGGCTCCTATATATAGAAACCTCAGGGTAGGTTCAAAGCACAGCTATGCTTTAAAATATGTAGTGAACTAAACTTGAAAATTAGAAGCTAAAACAATAATCATATTAATGCCAACCCTAGCCTACCAACTTGGAAAGGCAATCAAGAAGAAATGGGAATTGCAACAAGCTTCCAAGATTAAGTTTTTTCCTATGTTGGACATGTGGGTAGAAACAAGTCCAGATGGCTGGGTGTGATAGAAGGAAACAGCAGATCTCAAATGCCTGCTCGATAGCTATGCTGTGCTGGATGCTATGGGAGATATCAAAATATTTAAAAGACAAATACTCTCATCTCCACAAAGTTTATAATTTAGTTGCATGATAATGGTTAAGAAAGCTGGCCTAATGGGCTTACGTGCATGCATATTATTTGATTTCTAGTCTTCTGTGTTTAGAGCTGTAATATTTTAATGATTTTGCTTCATAGTTAACGGAACATGAACACATCTTTGGTAGTTTGTGTGTGAGAGATGCTAGTTAAAGTGGCAGTTTTCTTTTGTTTAAAGATATTTTCTGAATGTAGTTAATTTAGAGCATCTGTTGAATAAAACTTCTAAAATGATCGTTCTTTTAAAAATGTTCTCTTGTACCCCCTTTCTAGGTGAATCAATAGACATTCCTGACTGAATAAGTAGGGTAAACTAAATAACATACTATCCTAGGAAAACTGGACAGTTTACCCAACTTTATTTTAGAAATGAGACCTTTAAAAAAACAGCAGTGCTTAAAAGAAAATACAATTTTAAATATTTTCTTGAGCCCATAGAATGAATTTTCTAAAAAATAAGGTCATAGCAGTCTAATTAACTTGAAAATTCATATGCATCAGAAAATTTATAAAAATTTAAATGAAAAAATTTCATCTATATTTTTCCAGTTTTAGTGGGAAATTTACACTATTGTGGTTGATGCTTATGTGAATTTGAACTCTTGTTGACTGATTCTTTTTCCCTTGATCCTGACTTTAAGGGGAATGGATGAAGTTATCAAGCTAAGTGAAGTTGTATATTATGAAGTCACATGGCTTCTGGACAGTATTATATTTCGGTTGCATTGCTTCATTCCATTCCATTTCATAAAATGTCTAGGGAAATGTGTTTGATAAAATTTTCGAACAAATGTTGGAAATTACTGATGGAGTGCCTGAGAATTTAAGCCACACATAAAGTATGCAAGTAAAGATTAAGTCCTTACTGTCACCTATATAAAGGTGCAAGGGTCCTACCAAATGTCTTAAAATTTTGGGTTAATTCTACAAAGAAGACTTTACCTATCTTGAGATTTTCATGTTTATTACTCTTATAATCAAAATTCCAACATTAAAAAAAAAAAAGAAAGCTGGCCTAATGGGCCTACATACCAGCATTACCCCTTGCCAGCTCTATCTTCTTGGGTAAAATATTTAACATCTTGAGGCATTGTGAAACATTGATAATTATCTCCTATTTGGCAGTTAAGCCTGCCTGCTTTCAATTCTTCCAGACGCAAGCTCTTCCCTCAGCGCCTTTGCACAGGTTCCTGCTACCTGGAAAGCTCTTAGCAATGGCTAAATCTTTGAAGTTTGGCCTTTCATGTCACCTTCTCAGGGAGCTTTGGTTCAGGAACTATCGTGTCTGTACCCACAGATGAGGCTGTTAAAATAGTCAAGGACTGCATAAAACTGAGGCTGCTATTATTAGCCACCTTACATAGGCTTTGAGATGTAAGGAGTTCTCGAGGATTTAGGGTCAGCAAATTTTTTTCTGTAAAGGGCTAAGACAGCCAGTGATTTAGAGTTTGCGGGCCATACTAAAGAAACGGGAGCAGCTGTGTTCCAATAAAGCAATTTATGAACCCTGAAATGTGAATTTCATATACTGTGCACGGTCACTGGACCGCATTTGGCCTCTGCCCTGTCGTTGACTGACCCCTGATCTCTCAGGAAGATGAGAAAGGAGTGGATGAGAACCGAGACTGCAGCCAGGCACCAGGGATGAGACCTCTGCTGTCAGGACCGGCAGCCTCCTTCTCAACGACCTCGCCAGTGGGGCCGGGGCCGCAGTGTCAGAGTGTGTGACGAGGTTTAGATGAGAACACGGAGGGCAAGCTCAGGGCTTGGGACCAGAAGCGCGTGGCCAGCGTCGCCCTCTGTGCGGTGGCCTGTGGGGAGCTCGTCACTCGCGGAACGGAGTCCGGCGCCCCGGCCTTGGGGGCGCGGGAGGAGGGGCGGCGCGGGTCCCACCCCGGCGGCGGCGGCGCGGGGCGAGGGCGGCGGCCGGGCGGGCGGTGTGAGTCGGGGGCGGGGCGGCGGCGCAGCGGCGTCGTCGGCGTGCCCGCCTCCTCCCCAGGGGCCGTGTAGGAGCCTCCGCGGCGGCGGCGCTCACAGCCCGAGGAGAGCGGCTCGCCTGGCAGCGGCGGCGGCCAACGAGACCCACCGAGGCGCGTCCCCCGCGGCTCCCAGCGCTCTCAGGCCGCGGCGCCGCGTCCCTCGCGCTCGCTCGCCCGCCCTCCTTCCCTGCGGCCGGCTGCGCCATGGCGTTGGCGTTGGCGGCGCTGGCGGCGGTGGAGCCGGCCTGCGGCAGCCGGTACCAGCAGGTGAGCCGCGCCGAGTCCTGCCCCGGCCCCCGGCCCTCCCCGCCGGCCGCCTCAGGCCTTTCCGGCCCAGCCTGCGGCCCACTCGACGCCGCGGCTCGGCAGGCCGCGCTGGGCCTGGGCGGGCCGGGCGGGCCCCGGGCTGCGACTCGAGGCCGCCGCGGGCCGGGCCCAGCCCTCCGCGACCCGGGGCGGGACCGGGCGGCCGCGAAGCCTCCCCCGACCGCGTTCCTGCGTTTCCCGCGGCGGGCGGGTCCCCGAGTCAGAACCGCGACCCTCAGTCGGCGTCGACCTGGGGGCATTCGTTTATCCTTTTTCCGTCTTTGGTTTGATGTTACTGGAAAGGGAAAAAAAAAAAAAAAAAAGGCAAGCATGAAATGGAAAAGGAAACTGGGCGGAGAGAAAAGATTACAATCGCTGCTGCTGCCGCCGACAGCTCCCCGCAGCGAGATGCAATTACTCAGGGTTTCAGAGCCTGGTCTGTTTGTCGGAACCCATCCGCCCCGCCTCCCATTTCAGACAAAAGTCACAAATGAGGCGAGAGACTGGAGACCGCGGTTTGCAGTAAATTCGGAAAAGGCGATCTTTAACAGTGGTGCTGCCCCAAAATGTCGAGTTCCGTTGAAGGCTGCAGGGCGTGTGCCTGGGTGTGTTTTAAAGCTTGAGAATGACGTTTAAAGGGATTTAATAACATGGCTGGGCAGGAAATGTATAGGGAACGGTGGGGTCATTATCTCGGCTATGATTTATAAATTGAGGCCCTAGGGAAAAGAGCTGCTTGTTTCGCTCGCCACTGTCTGTAGCCGGTTTCCCTCGGAAATTCGGAGGGACATTGTGCAAGATTGTTACGGGTATTTAATGTCCCACATCGTAATTGTGGGAATTGAGCCGGGTAGTTAGTGATCAACATTGGAATCAGTCAACGTTGGAACCGCAAGTAACTGCTTAGGTTTTGCCGTGTTTCAAAATGCTTTCAGTATAATTTGCGTGCAAATGTCAATCGTCCTTATACGAAATTAAATGTCGTATCATACGTGATCTACAGTTTTATATTTTAGAAGTAAGGAAAGCCAATACGATTAAAACATCTAGATTAACCCTGGTGCGCCCAGGTACTGGTTTGTTTTCCTGTCATCAGCTGTGTTGTAATTTCCTCCCTCCTCCGGCCGGCCGGACTCTTGAAATGACTCTGTTAAGAATTTAGCTTTTGGGTTTCATAAACACGCCCAAGTTGTCGCTATGCAGTCTAGTCGTTAGATCTCTCACAGCCTGGGGTCTGGCACATGCTTTTTTGTATGACCTTGGGCAAGGCTCTGGGTTCCTCCCTGCTTTAATGAAATACGAATGACAGGTGCCAGTGAACTGTCACCAAGGTGTTTGCAAATCACAGGTACCCCGTAGTGTGATCTAATTCATTCTTTTCATCCTGCCTTGGATAAGGCAAACAAGCAAAAAGCTGTGGCTTTTCTTTGTACTGCCATCTTCTTGAGCTATTAGGTAATGCTGACATACTGCTAGAATACAAAAAATTTGGTCGAGTATCAAAATTATGTATTCCTTGGTGTAGTATTTAACAGCTTTAAATATTCAGAATGGAGATGTATGAGGGACAGGCCATCTTTTTTTTTTTTAAATCATTATTTTGAAGAAATAATCTTCCCAGGAAAATTGCAAAATATGAAAGCTAAAAAAACCCCTAAAAAGCACTACAACACCTATCACCCATAGATAACCAGAGTTAATATTTTAATGTATATCCTTGTAGACTTATAGCTATGTAAATATACACAAGTATAGATCAGTATAATGTGTACAGATAAGGAAACCTAATATTGATTGAGCATTTACTATGCACCGATCGGGATACTAAGTGCTTTACATCCATTATTTTGCTTAATCCTTGCAGAACCCCTATGAGGCAGGGTTTGGTATTACTGTATAGATGACAAAATCAACTCTCCAAGAGGCTCAGTAACTTGCTCAAGGTCATAGCTTCTAAGTAGTGATTACAAGGATAAATACACACTCACCTGCTTAAAACGCAGGCTCATGGTCCAAATATAGGCATATGCATTGGCAGATATATACACGTGCATAGGTATTTGTTTATGCACCCATACATACATGTATAGGCACATCTTTGTACACATGTACAATTCTAGGGGCGCTTGATTGTACTTGCACGCACTTTGTGCATATGAGCACATGTGTGTGTTTACAGACCCACATGTGCCCGTGTATGTCGCGTTCTCAGACACATGTTCATTAACGGATTTGCATAAGGTATATTCATGCACTGTATGTACAAAGGTACACAATACAGCTATAAAATAAGATGGTTTCATATTTTAACGTCTGCATAGCATGTAATTGTATGACTGAACCATAATTTAATCAGTTGCCCATTGTTGGTCACTAAGGATATTTATAATTTTTTTCATTCACTGAAGTTTCTTTTACATACATCATCAGTTATTTCCTCAGTAAAAATTTCTAGATATGGAAATGCTTGGTCAGAGAATATACATATTTAAAAGGCTTTTGAAATATAGGATGTTGGTGAATTGTCCAGGCAACTTCATAGCAGCATGATACTCCTTGGTTGTCACCAAAGGCGATTCTGACTTCTGTTTGATCTGGTTAATCAAACTGAGCTGGTCCTCTAGCAAAGTAAATGTAACGGAAAACTGTATGATTCATTCATAAATGCAAACATATTTTTGCCTTTATGGTCTTTTTATTGGTAGTGCAATATGTGCACAACTTGAATTTAGCATCACATCGGACTACATAGAAAGGCTGGGCTCAGGTTCCCTGTGGCTTTATTTTTTTTCTCCTTTTTTGCATTTTGAAACAGATCGTGTGTCCAAACAGTCGGAAGCACTGTTTCAGAAAGGTCCAGGTAGGCCCAGTGTTGAGAAGCTTGTTAACGTGTTGCTCTCTCTGAGGACATTGATTCCTGTTCATCAGTTCTTGCCTCACTGGAATGGATTTTTACCTGTATCATGAATTTTGCCAAGTATTTCCTGAAATGTTTTGAGGTATTTGAATTTGAGTCCAATATAAGTGGGCAACAATGACACTGCCACATAGGCTTAAAAGAAGACTGCAGTGTGTTTAGCTTTAGACTTGACGCGTTGCCTGCTACAGAAGTTGCCCACTTGTGAGCATCGCTAATAAGTTTGTATTGTAGTCTGACGACAGTGTAGAACAGCTTTGGGAATGACGCCTTTTTGGGTGAGCTCTCAGAATTGTGGAGGAAGACTTTGATAGATCAGGGAAAGAATTTCGTCTCTGGCAGGTTAAACCATATTCATGTTCAGGTATTAGATGAAGTCACAATCCTTGAGGAGGGGGCATGTGGTTTTATGTTTTTAGTTTTAAAAGTCATTATAATTATATCGTGGAATGCCCCTCAGAATGTTATGTCAAGAGGCTGGCCCCATGGCCGAGTGGTTAAGTTCGCTCACTCCACTTCCGCCGCCCAGGATTTTGCAGGTTCAGATCCTGGGCACAGACGTGGCACCGCTCATCAGGCCATGCTGAGGCGGCCTCCCACATGGCACAGCCGTGAAGGACCCACAACTAGAGTATGCAACTGTGTACTGGGGGGCTTTGGGGAGAAGAGGGAGGAAGAAGAAAAAAAGATGTTAGCTCAGGTGCCAATCTTTAAAGAAGAAAAAATAACGTTAAGGCAAGATTTTAAGATTATTTTGCTGTATTTGTGGCCTGTATGGCCAATGATCAAGGAAAACTTTCATAAAAATTTTGAGTAGATGGGTAGAATTACTTAAAAAAAAATGTTTAAAAATTATCGTAAAAACAGTACCATTTTACCATTATATATTTACCAAATATATTATCATTTTATCCATTTTTAAGTGTACAGTAAGTTCAGGGGCATTAAGTACATTCACATTGTTGGGCAGCCATCACCGCCATCCGTTTCCAGAACTTTTTCATCTTCCCTAACTGAAACTCCATACCCATAAAACAGTAACTGCCTATTTCCTCCTTCCTCAGCCCCTGACAGCCACCATTCTACTTTCTGTCTATGAATTTAACTGCTCTAGGTACCTCATATAAGTGGAATCATACAGTATTTGTCTTTTTGTGACTGGCTTATTTCACTTAGCATGATGTCCTCAAGGTTCATCCATATTGTATCATGTGTCAGAATTTCCTTCTGTTTTAATACAACAGTATTCCATTGTATGTGTACACCATATTTTGTTTATCCATTCATCTATAGATGAACACAAGGGGCGCTTCCACCTTTTGGCCATTGTGAATAGTGCTGCTGTGAACATGGGTGTACAAGTAGCTTTTGAGTCCTCATTTTTGGTTCTTTTGGGTGTATACCCAGAAATGGAATTTCTGGTTCATATGGTAATGCTATTTTTAATTTTTTGAGGAACTGCCATACTGTTTTCCATAGCAACGCACCATTTTACATTCTTACCAGCAATGCATAAGGGTTCCAGTTTTTTCACATCCTCATCAACACTTGTTATTTTCTGGGTTTTTTGTTTTTTTTTTTAATAAAATCATCCTGATGGATGTGAAGTGGTATTGCATTGTGGTTTTGGTTTGCATTTCCCTAATGATTAGTGATATTGAGCATCTTTTTATGTGCTTATTGGACATTTTTGTGTCTTCTTTGGAGAAATGTATATTCAAGTCTTTGGCCCATTTTTGAATTGGATTGTTTGCTTTTTGTTGCTGAGTTGTAGGAGTAGAGTAATTTTTTTTTTAAATTTTTTTCCTTTTTTCCCCAAAGCCCCCCAGTACATAGTTGTATATTCCTCGTTGTGGGTCCTTCTAGTTGTGGCATGTGGGACGCCGCCTCAGCGTGGTTTAATGAGCAGTGCCATTTCCACGCCCAGCATTCGAACCAACGAAACACTGGGCCGCCTGCAGCGGAGCACGTGAACTTAACCACTCGGCCACGGGGCCAGCCCCAGAGTAGAGTAATTTCTTAATAATATTTATTTACATTGTCAACTTTTTGCTATGAAAATTTTAAACATACACAGAAATATAGTGTAATAAACTTTATGTACCCATCACTAAGCTTCAGCAGTTGTCAACAAATGGCTACTCTTGTTTCATGTATACTCCCCACCATTATTTTGAAGCATATCTTAGAAATATCATTTCATCTGTAAATGTTTCTGTGTGTAACTCGAAAAGATAATGGTATGATGCTTTAAGCAGTTATTATTACATGAGAATTATACCATGAGAGTGCTTTTGTGATCAGTTATGAATATGGAAACAGGATTTGTGAGTGTCAGGAACTGCGTATCTGCAACTGTCCTTGGTATTTAGCTCACTCTTGGTGAACTGTGTATACTTTGTGTTGTTTTTGTAGCAGTGATGGATTCCTGTTGATCCATGCTTATTTGCTTGCCTAGTGCTACAGGTGACCACGTGTTTGGGGAGATTTGATTGGTTTAATCATTCTCTTTGCCCTGGAATCAGGTGTGAATAGAGACCAAGGGCCGGTTGAGGTGCTCTAGAAAACCCTGGCGTCTGAACTGATGCCACACTGGTTTGCCTGCACATAACTTGAAATTACTATATCCTAGACACCAATTATATTACATTACTTTACATTAGATTATATTATAAAATAAATCCTACCGTGAGTGATTTTCTATTTTTATTAATTAAAAAAAAGGAAGTCTTGAAGAGATTCAGGTGACATCTTCTGATTTATTTGTTCTTAGGCCTTTAAAATAATTACTTTGGTTTCTTAATAATTTATTCTTGTATTGTGTTTGAACAAATCCAGCTGTTAGTGGAACCATATTCTTGTAATAGTAGATGCTGCCCATTTAGATAAAGCAGTTTTAACACTTTAATTAGAGATTAATGCTGAAAATCAGCTTGATGGTCTTATCTTGTTTCTCATGTCATTTTTACCAGTATGCTAGGCAATTGGTAAATACCATGTATCAAATTTGCTGAGCTCTACATGCTCCAGTTGTAATTGCTTCTGGTGGCTGTGTAGATAGAGGTGCCCTGTGTCTTGTTGCTGTCACCAAGAGCAATAATGAAACCAGTGTTATCAGATGTCACTTAGCACATCCTACTGTTAAATTAGGCTGACTCATTTTTTCTGAATAACACAATTTACATTAAAAGTTCTAAATATTAGCTCTAAATACTGATCAAGTTTAAGAACATTTCTAGTGAAATATTTTCTTACTGATTAAAGCAGTTCCTCTCACATGTATATTTCTTAGCCCCCCCCCAGCAATGTAGTATAATCTTTGACAGTTTTTCTTTTAAATTTGTGTATTGCAGTAATATCAGTTTAATCAGAGGCTTGAATATGATTTGGCGGTCTTTCTGGAGATTGGATCATTTATGAATAGAATTACAAACGTTTAGGGGGAGTAGTTTCTGTTTAATAACAGTTTCATTTTATTTATCATTCAATGCTTAAATGTGTCATTTAAAATTAAAATTTCTTGTTACACAGTAGTACACAGATATGTTCTTTGACTAGAGTCACACAGTAACTTTGTAAAGGAAAACTTGATTTTCCTTCCCTTCTTTTTTTTTTTTTTTTTTTAAGGAAGATTAGCCCTGAGCTAACTACTGCCAATCCTCCTCTTTTTGCTGAGGAAGCCTGGCCCTGAGCTAACATCCTTGCCTGTCTTCCTCTACTTTATATGTGGGACGCCTACCACAGCATGGTGTGCCACGTGGTGCCATGTCCACACCCGGGATCCGAACCGGCGAACCCTGGGCCACCGATAAGTGGAACGTGCGAACTTAGCCGCTGCGCCACCTGGCTGGCCCCCATTTTCCTTCCTTTCTAATCTCTCCCCAGAGGTGTAATTAATTCTCAATTTTGGTGTGCGTTCTTCAGGCTTTCTTTCTTATTTTTCCTTTGCTTTTTTTTAAAAAAAAATTTAGATTTTTAACATTTTTAAATAAACTTTTTGTTTTGTAACATTTTTAGATGTTTAGAAACATTGAGAAGAGAGTACATTTTCCATTTACCCCAAACCCAGTTACCCCTGTTAACATCTTAGGTTAGTATGATACATTTATGACATTAATGAACCAGTATTGATACATTTTTCTTTACTAAAGTCTGTACTTTATTCAGATTTTCAGTTTTTAACCCAATGTCTTTTTTCTGTTCCAGGATTCCGTACAGGTTTCCTCATTACATTCTGTCATCTTGTCTCCTTAGCCTCCTCTTGGCTGTGACAGTTTCTCAAATTTTCCTTGTTTTTGAAGACCTTGACAGTTTTGAGGAGTATTGGTCAGGTATTTGTAGAATGTCCCTCAGCTGAGATTTGTCTGATCCTTTTCTCATGATTAGATTGGGGTTGTGGGTTTGGGGGGAGGAAGAAACAGAAGTAAAGTGCCATTTTCATCACATCGTATCAAGAATACGTACTTTCAACTTGGCTTATCACTGCGGAGTTGACCCCGATCACCTGGCTGAAGTAGTGTTTGTGAGGTTTCTCTACTGGGAAGTTACTCCCTCCTGCCTGGCCCCCTCTTTTCATACTGTCGTCTTTGGAAGGAAGTCACTGTGTGCAGTCCACACTTAGGGATAGGGGCGTTATGCTTCACCATCTCATTGCGGGCAGAGTATTTATGTAAGTTACCTGGAATTTTTCTGCATGGGACACTTGTCTCTTCTCCATTAATTTATTTATTCAGTGATATCAGTATGAATTCATTTATTCTTCGGCTTATAATCCTATCCTGCTTTATTTTGTTGCTCAGATTGTTCCAGTTTTGGCCCTTGGGAACCGTTTCAGTTGGCACCTGTGTCCCTTTGACATAGTTCCATCATTGTGGGTTTTTTAAAGCACTTCCTTACTTTTTGGCTCCAGGCTCATGTATATTTCCTCTGCTGTCCTAGAATCAGCCGTTTCTCCAAGGAGCCCTGCTTGCTTTTATTGGAGAGTGATATTGGAACCAAGATTGTGCTCATTGCCGCTAGGGTGTCATCGCTTCTAGGCCTTCTGAGCTGACAGAGTAAAGAAATGTTTATGTGTACGTGTATATGTAAACATGTCCATATGTAACCATCTGTATCTGTACTAGACTAACCCACTCTAATCTGTTACTGCATGGATCACTCTAGCCTCCTCCCCCTGCTTATCTGTAAACTTGCACTCCAGCAGTGAAAACCTGGCTCCACCACCCGCCGTCCACTTAGTTAATTCTTCAATTCTAATATACACGTGTGGACTATACACATATATCTAATATACAGCTGTCAGAGTTGTTAACCCGCATCCCTGTGGGAACGGTTTTATCTACTAGAGGGCAGGGCGTTGTACCATTTCTTTTGCCTTTAGTCTTATAGTCTCTACTCATTTCCATAGTTACTCAGGTACTCAGATCAGCACCTTTGCTCCCCAGCCTCTTCAGTGGGGTTGTGTCATACTTTTATAATGTAGTTAGAATTGTTTTGTTACATTCCGCATACCATCCTGGGAACCGCCAGCCACCTAAATTTAAAAAAAATTTTGTGTATGTTCAATTTCACTCTTTGTGCTGTAAAGTTCTCTAGGTTTTGACAAATGCATGGCGTTTTTTTTTTTCTTTTAAACATACTTTTTAAGAAAAATGGTAGGAGTGATTTCTCCTTTTTATTTTCCAAATTTTCTGTTAATGATCATGTTTTCCTTGTTTTAAAATTCCTTTAAAAGAACTTTCATTTGGAATAATTTCAAATTTACGGAAAGTTGCAGGAATAGTATAAAATAACAGCCATGTATTTATTGCCCAGATTCGCCTTAAACATTAAGGTTTGATTAACAATGAATACAGTCCTATAAAAATTGAGAGTGCTGCAGGTAAAACCCAAGTCTCCTTAGCTACCACAGTCCTTATCTCTATAGAATTCAGTGCTTACTTTGCTCTTTACTTTGTTATTAAATTATTTTTAATTAATTTTGTCCTCATTAAGTTTAGATGCAATTTTATAGACCAGGTCATCAGAAATATAGTGAAGCTTTCATTTTAGCAGATTTATGTTATAGCATCCAAACCTTTTGTATAACTTTGTGTTAATAAGCAGTTTTCGAAGCATGTAACATAGACTTCAGTGCCTGAAAGGTTCACCTCGGGTGCTAGGTAGAGACTGATTCAGGAGAACGTAAAGGGACTTTATTAAAACATCTGATCAGTAATTACCCAGCTTCTGTCATGAAGTAAGTAGTTGTGTGACTGTGGGTGAGGACTTTAACCTCCTTCCAGCCTGTTTCCGTCTTTTGTAAAATCAAGTAATTGGACTAGATCGTTTTGACTCCTTCCAGCTTTATAACTGATTGTTTTTGTATGTAGAAGCTGGTGGCTTTGATCCAAAGAGGATCATTCTACTGATGATTTAGCACATTTCTTTCATGATGTATAATTATTTTTAGAAGTGATGTCAGTAAATACAGATGGTGAGTTTATGCTGAAAGATAAAAAAAGTGTGCTTTAAAAATATAGAAAATATCTCCTTAATAGTATATTTTAAAAGAATGAGTCACTGATGATTACAGAATACTGTTTTGTAATTTTGCAGTAGAAAACATTCTGTTTGTGTCTTTCCCTGCTGAGCAGCTTTAAACATTGTGTATCTCGGCAAAAAATTAATGAAAATCAGGAAACGTAATAATTTTTAAATTGTTAAAATGAACTTTATTTTTTAGAGCAATTTTAGGTTCACAATAAAATCAATCTCTTAAAAGCAAGAAAATAGTAAGTTAAGAGTTTTTTAGTTTTTTTAAAGAAGGTGGCTCTTTGATTTCTGGTATTCTTATTCACTGCTTTTAGTAATTGCATTTTCAGAACTTTAGAAAAATCTGTTCAGTTACTGTAGAGACAGCATAAGAAGTATGATCTGAGGGTTATCTGCAGGCTTGAGGATCCTGTATATGATTGATGGCTGATGTGGGATTGTTTTCCACACTTTTGTCCTTGTGTGACTGAATTTCATTTTCAGATATCATGTTTTAAAATGTGCTTAGAATCAGTTCTCCTCAGTCCTGCATTTGAAGGTAGGCAGCATGAATTCTCTTAAACACATTGGTTCAGCTTCATGTTAAGTGACTGAGTTAGTTGAGGTGGGCACATTTAGGTAATCTTGTGAGCTTTACAGCCGTCTCTGACCATTCGGCTTTGGCCAAAATGACCAGCTGAGTAGAAGGGGGAGAAAAAACAAATGATGTTGAGCATGAAAGGTCATCATTGCCTTATAATATTAACATCTATTATTGTTTGGAAGGTTAAAATATCTTTTATTTTCTGTATATCAGATAGGTTTAATGTAATCCAAATGCTGCTTTAAGACTTCATGTTTCAGTGAAAATATTTAGGTGAGAATCTGTAATTGTGTTCAAGAGGATCTCAACAATTAGTGGGGTATACCTTCTAACACTGATTTTGTATTTCTCTTAGCAGGTTGTTTTAATTATTATTTAGCTGTCCTAGTTAATGTTGTAGTTATTTCTGAGAAATGAACTTTTTTTCCCTTTTAAAAATATAGACTGACTTTCAAATACTACAGTGTTACTGCAAAAGAATATTTAATGATGAGGAAAATTTCCACCATGTAATGAGTGAAAAAGGTTATAAGAGTATTCACATTCACCCAAAAGTCTGGAAGTATGGAATTATGATGATTTTTATTTAATTCTCTATATTTTTGCCAAGTTTTCTCTTTGCAAACTTACAAATTTTGTAATTGAGAAGAAAAATATTTTTAAAAATCCCTCTGTGCTGTTGTCATTATTACAAAATGTTACTTTTTATACTTATCTTAGAATGTGTATAGAGTACACTGTTGGGTTTTTTTCCTTCAAAATTTGTATTTTGGTTTTAAAAAAAGTTACTGTCCACCAAGACTTTCACCTTATGAGCCATTTGTAATTTAATTAATAAGAGGTGTTTATGAAGTGCCGGCTTGGGTGTTTAAATACTTTGAAATGCAAAAGGATGTGCCACAGGCCTTTCTATTAAGAGTTTGCTGAGCACCTGTGGACTGCTGCTTGTTTGTTTTCTTTTCCCCCTTCCCTCCCTTCCTTTTTTTCTTGCTTCGCTTACTTTTAGTACCCAGCACAATTTTATGCATATAGTAAGTATTCACTAAATACCTGTTGAGTGACTTCAATCCATGAGAATGTATTAATGGTGTTGATACAATGTTAATTATGTTAATTCAGAGAATGAAATGGTAGATAATTAAGAGAATGAGATAGTTGATAAAAGGCGTTATTTTGAGATGGGAGACATCAGCTGGTTCCAGAGACTTCCAGGAAGCTTCTGAGAAGGTTAAACTTGAGCCTGGCCTTGAAGGCTGGGTGACATATAGATGGGGGGACGAGGACTTGGGGGCAGGAGTGGACTCTCGTGATTTGTTATTTCCATGGGGAACTTCTTTCACTTCCTGGAGGGCATCACCCTCTCTGGCCTGGAGGCCTCCCCTCACTCTGTTTCCTGTGCCTGGAATGCTCCTTCCCTCCCAGTCCCCATCTTAGTGTAGGTCATCTGTCCTGAGGGAGTTTGAGTACGTCTCCCCTCCCCAATTAGGTCAGGTTCCCCTGAGCACAGTGAGATTCCCCTTTCATGATGTACTTTGATCTTTTTTTTTTATTTACTTCTTAATTAGTTTTTCTGTCAAAGTTATACATGCATGTAGGTTAGAGTCAAATAGATCTTATTGACTTATTACCAAAAGCAGCAGTCTCCTGCCTGCTTGCCTGCTCTTTAGCGCTTTCAGCTGTTTTGGTTTTCTTTTTGGTGTTTTGCTATTATTCTTGTAGTTAAATAACATTCACAGTGTGCTACTTCTTGAATTTTCAGTTTTCAGCATTTTTAGAACTGACTTACCACCATGGGATGTAAGGATTTAGCTCTCCTTCACCACCCTCCCACGACTGCGTGTACTCCCACTTCCTGTCTCTCCATTTTTCTACATAGTTGTATCCATAATGTGCTTAGTTCAGCATTTACGGTAGTTGAAAATAGTAAACACTGTTCATAGCTATGTAGTATCCTGTGGTTACTTTTCCTTGTCCCAGTGGTACTTTATTTTCCCTAAAGTTAATGATGTTTTTTTGTTTGCTTAATTTTCTATGTACATATCATAAATTGTTAATAGCACAGATTCATCCTCAGATTCTTACCTAATAATCCTAATAGTTTTTTGATATGTTCAAGCACATCATGTATTTTACTGATTTCAGTTTGGGGAGTGAGGTTGGGAGGGAGGGGTGTGGAGGGGATCTTTCCTGGCCTTTTGACCTGTTCTGCAAGCTTGCTCTCAAGGTCTGCTGTTGAGTTGTCATCCTGGGGATTTCCTTTCCCAGTCTTTCTAAT
Source organism: Equus asinus (assembly GCF_041296235.1). Lineage (NCBI taxonomy): Eukaryota > Metazoa > Chordata > Mammalia > Perissodactyla > Equidae > Equus > Equus asinus. Next base: position 38,034,857 of record NC_091798.1, on the reverse strand, counting down.
TGAAGCCCCTTTCCTTGATTCACATCCTTCTCTCTTGGTTTACTGCCTCGTTTTCATAGAACACACCCTCCAGTGTCTTTCTGAGGAAGAATGTATGGGAGGTTAACCTTTTTTAAAATTTAATCTTCACACTTACTTAGACTTCTGGGTTGGAAACATTTTCCTTTAGAATTTTGAAGGCATTTGTTCCGTTGCTTTCTGGGTTCCACTGTTGCTATTAGGAAACCTGAAGCCATTTGTGATGTCTGACTCCTTAGATGTGGCCTACTTTCTCTGTCTCTCTTGTCTCTCTCTCTGGAAGCTTTTAGGGGCTTCTTTTGGTCCCCAGTGTTCTTAAATTTCACTGTGTTGTCCTTTAGTGTAGATCTGTTTTCATCCATTGTGCCAGGCACTTTCAGTCTAGAAGCTCATGTCTGTCAGTTCTGGGAAGTTTAAAAAAGTATTTGTTTGATTTGTCTCTGCTTTGATTTTTTTTTTTCTCTCTTTGGATCTTGGACCTCTTATGCTGATTCTTTAAAATGTTTTTAACCTCATATTTTTCATCTATGTCTTTTTCTCTACTGTCTATGAGATTTTCTCAATTTTATATCCAACTCTTTGATAAAATTTTAATTATCATTTTTAATTTTTAAACACTCTTTAATTGCTCCCCCTTTTTATAGCATGCTGTCCTTGTTTTATGGTTCTATATTTTTCCTCTTATTTTTCTTAGATTATTGAAAGGTTTTTTTCTTTTTTTTTTTTTTTTTAAGTTTTCATCTTCCTGCTTAGTTGTTTCCTCTGCATTGCATTTGTTCTCTTTGCTTTGGTCTTTTGCTTTGCTCTTTTTGGTCTTTGCTTATGATCTTTTATGTTAGAAATTTCCGGTGGATGCATGGTGGTCTTTACCTGCTTGGTTAAAGTGTGCATCATCAGGAAAGCAGTTCAGAAGCTCAGTGTGCTTGATGGAGCTTCTCGCCGATGCCTCACCACAGTGTGACCTGACTAGGCTGTTTCTTTGAGTGACAGTGCCTTTAGGTCTTTTCTCTTGGGCTGGTCAGTTTTCCCATGGAATAGGCCTGGCTGCTAGTATTCTGGGAGCTAATTGGGGTAAGAAGACTGGGAGAGCTCAACATTTAGTATATAAATCTCTCACTTAACCACTCTTTTCTGATGTGCTACCTTTTCTCGTAAACTCTGTCTCCAACCCAGATCTCTGCTTTACTCTCTTCAAAGAATAAACCTCTAGTCTTCTAATGGAGATCCTGGGAGCTGTGTGTGTTTAACTGCATCCGCAACCATTCTTTCTGCTTTTAAATCTCATTTTACCCCTACATCCACTGGTACTTCGTATCGCCAGTCCTTGAGCCTTCTTGGGGTATAGTGCAAGACAGATTGCTTTTCTGCTTTCTGGTTTAGAATTCAATTTTCTTAAGTCTTCCGTGTTAGTTACCACTTGTCATCCTGCTTCTAGCTTTCAGGATTTTATTGCTGCTTCCTCTCCTGTTGCTTGTCTTTGTAGTTTTTGCCTTAAATTGATAAAACTTTACTAACATTTTTGGAAGGCATAAGAGGCAAATGTGTGTGTTTACTCTTTAACTGGAACATCATAATTATAATTACTTCTTTTGATTGTCTTTTCTTTGCTAAACTTCAGACTTAGGTCAAAAACACCAGTCACCAATCACATTCACTGTTGTGTCCTTAGATCCCACACCGGTCATGGCCTGACATGTTTGTTGAATGGTGTGAAATTATTCTAACAGTTAAACACTTACGTAACAAAACATTCTGTGATGATGGGGTGGAAGAAAAGATATGAAATGCTTAATGCATCTGTCTGCTCTCATTGTTCTTGTGGGAGAATGCGACCTCATGATCAGCCGAAGTTAGGGCAGACTCTGGAATAGAATCCCTTTTCCTATCCATAATCTCTGCCCTAGTGTGCTCTACTCCAGGCAGCAGCAGCAGCATCATATAATAATAAGCAGGCATAACTGTTGGAACTTCCCAGCCTAAGAGAGTGCTCTGGTACTCCTGGGGCCAGCACAGCAAGCAGGCTGCGGTCAGCACACGTCCCTGGGTTCTAGGCATGGTTCTGTCACTTTCAATGTCTGTACTTTTAACTTTTCTGTCTTTTTAATATAGAATATTCGATGTTTTAGATGTGCCAATTGGTTGTTGTTAGAAGAAAAAACTTTCTAGGAATTACAGTGTGCTAAAGTACCAATTTTCCTTCATAATGTGCCACAAACATTTATTGAACACTGATTTGTACCCAGTACACTATGCTCAGTGTTATAGGTTGAATACTAAACATTGTTTCTTGTTTCTAAAGAGAGAAAGGTTGAGATGTCTGTTTCTCCTTTGTGTTTCTTATACTTTTGTTACCATTTCTTTTTAACGTTGGTAACTATAGAATCATAATGTTCTTTTTATTATGAAATATTGTGTACATGCAAAAGGAATACATGTAATACATACAAAAGGAATATGTACCTTATGAAGCATGAAAATAAACCAAACACCTGTGAGTTTACAACCCAGGTCCTACCAGTCTTTTTTGAAGTTCTTTGTTGCCCCGCCTCCTTGCTGTTAGACCAGCAAGGGGAGAGAGCTGCTCTTGCCTTCATTGCTCTGTAGAGCCCGGTTCTCCTTGGTTCTCTCCATGGTTTATGTGCTCCTTGTGCTAAGTAGGGATTGGGATGCCACCTGCTGCTGATCGCTCAAGGAGCCATCAGCACTGTCCCTTCCACAGATATGGCAATCATCTGCAAGTGGCTGCAAGCCTAGCCTGAACATTTATTTGGTGATATGTAAAAAGTAATAGGAATACTTGAGATAAATGTGAACTGGTAAGTTAAGATGGCATTAAGATGAGCTGCCGTTTCTTCAGGTAGGTTTCTGGTAAAGCTGCACCCCCTTTCCTGCTTTAATCAACTGCGCTACGCAGGTATCCACAGTGGGCCACTCACTAGTCGGTGCTGGGGTGAATACAGCGATACACCATGCAAAGGTCTCTACAGAGGGCTTGCAGTCGACACATGAATCCTCTGCCATCTCCTTTCGTCCCCTTCCTGAAGTGTTAGTGAAGTATGATTTACACACAGAAACATGCACAAATCATAAATGCACAACTGAACACACACATCTAAACTAGTGCCCAGATCAAGAAACAGCACTACCAGCACTCTAAAAGCTCCCTTCAGGTGCCCTTCCAGTTGCCCCCTCCCCAGGGTAACCACTCACTGACATATTAGGTTTGCCTGGTTTTGATTTTTATATAAATATAATCATACAGTAAATGCTCTTTACCTGGCTTCTTTTGCTCAACATTATGTTTGTGAGATCACCCATGCTGCTGTGTGTTGTGATAGTTGGTTCATTCACATGGCTGTATAGTATTCCATTGTATGAAGATATGACAGTTTACTTACCCATTCTTCTGTGGTTGATGGGCACTTGAACAGTTTTCAATTTTATGAATAGTGTTACTTTGAACATCCTGGTATGTCTTTGGTGAACATGTGTTTCTGTTGGATATATGATGAGAGCAGCATTGCTGGGTCGTAGTGTACGTATAAATTCATCTTTAGTAGATACTGCCAAACTGTTTTCTAAGTTGGTTGTACAAATTTATATCCCAGTTTGAGAGTTCTGATTGTTAGATACCTTCAACCACTTTCGATATTTTCTGTTTTTTAATTTTAACCATCGCCTGTGGTTTTAATTTGCATTTCTGCAATGACTAATGAAATGGAGTACCTTTTTATAAGTTTATTGGCCATTTGGATATCTTCTTTTGTGAAGTGTCTATTCAAGTCTTTTGCCCATTTTTCACTTGAATGGTTTCCTTTTTCTTAGTAATTTTTAGAAGTTCTTTATATATTCTGGATATGAGTCCTTTACCTGAAAGATAATATCTTCTCCCACTCTGGGTTGTTTTTTCATCCTCTTAACGGTGTCTTTTGAATGAGTAAAAGTTCTTAATTTGAAAAGCAAATGTGAGTGAACATCTTCATGTCCTTGGACACAAAAAAAGCTAACCTTAAAGAAAGAAATCAGTAGTCCACTTTTGAACAACAGTAAAATGGATATATACTACTTCTGCAGGAAATTGCTGGTAAAGATATGCCAACTCCTATTATGACCCAAACACTGAACTAACCACAGAGTAGAGAGTATTGACATATAAAAAGCAAGTAGAGCCCAGAAGAAAACAGTTACTGTACCTAAGAAACTCCTTCCTTTGGTATTTCAGTATAATGGTATACAGGAATAGGGTTTCTGTCAATAGATTTAATGAAAAAGTTATTTTGTCCTTGTTGACAAATGTTGATTTTAATAATTGTACATAAAGCATCATTTAACAAATCTCATCAAATTGACTTTTAACATCCCAAATTATCAGCCTGAATAGTATCATTATAGCTTAACATAATAACCACTCTTTCTAGTAAATTAATGAAATGGAAGTGTGCTTTCAGGAACATTAAGGGAAAAATAGTCAAAAATTGATGTGATCCTGGCTTGTAATAGTGCCTGGTAAAATTTCATTGAGTGAAATGTTCAGATTTCTGACTGTCCATGAGGAAGGTTATTGTGGGCTACGGCAGAAGAAAAGCCAATGGAGAGAATGGAAAACTTGAATCACAGCATGTTTGTATTTGATTCTACTCCTGTAGGTTATATATCTACATTAATAGTATTTACATTTTAAGTACTCTTTGTGCAGTACAGCTGTTTTTCAGAAAAGTTGTACAAATCAAACTAAATATATTGATGGATAGGCATGTAGTTTAACAATAAGTGCATTAGACTGATTTAAAAGAGTTGCGTTCTTTTGTATATTGTTTTACAAGTTAGGATTTTAGGAGACATAGATGTATGTATGCTGTATGTATCCTAAATATATATATATGTACATACACATGCACATGTGCACATGCACATTGTTCTTTTCATCTGTTATTGCATTGACTTTTTAAAGCATTATTCTGATTACTGTGCTTTTCTTTTGCTTTGGTGAATTTTGATTTTTGTGTTTTTGTTTTGGTATTAAGAGGATTTGCATTTATCTTTTCCTTTTGACATGAGAGAGATTGTTTGGGATAGTCTAAATCTGGTGGTTTGTGGGTTTTTTTTCTGCTTTATCTCCCCAAACCCGCTCTGTACACAGTTGTATATCTTAGTTGCAGGTCCTTCTAGCTGTGGGATGTGGGACGCCGCCTCAACATGGCCTGATGAGCGGCGCCATGTCGGTGCCCAGGATCCGAACCCTGGGCCGCCACAGCAGAGCGCGTGAACCCAACCACTCGGCCACAGAGCCGGCCCCTGGTAGTTTGTGTTTAAAGTTATCTTTAGGTGAACTCTTGAAGTAGAAAAAAATAAATTAATGACGTTCCTGTTTAGCTCTTAAAATAGGTTGTTAACCAAACTGTCTTTTGATTTCTTGATTCTAATAGGTTTCTCTTCAGGAAAGGAAAATATTAAGGATTTTTTTCCTTATGATTAGTTTGCAATTCACTGTGTTATTTTTCTTCATTATTTTCATCCATTCACAAATATGTTTTCTGTGTCAAGTTCTGGGGACATTGATGAGATCAGGACCCATTTCCTCCCGTTAAGGGACGTAGACATTTGGTTTAGCAAGAGAATAATGATTTGGAGTAGTTAATTTTGTTTTGTTTTAAATAAAATTTACTTTTAAATAAAATTATATATGTTTGTGTTTTCAAAATTAGAAAATACTCTTTTTTTAATATGTAATTCACATAGCTTAAAATTCACCCTTTTCAAGTGTACAATTCAGTACAAGGTTTTGCAACCATTGCCACTATCTAATTCCAGAACATTTTTATGACCCCAAAAGAAACCTGGACCCATTCGCAGCCAGTCGCTCCACTGTGTTCCCTTCCCTAGCGCCTGGCAACCTCTGCTGTCTCTCTGGGATTTGCCTTTTCCGGACGTTTTATATAAATGGAATGATGCATTATGTGGTCTTTGTGACTGGCTTCTTTTGCTTAGCATCATGTTTTCAAGGTTCGTCTGTGTTACGGCATGTATTAGTACTTCATCCTTTTTGTGGATGGGATGGATATACCGTATTTTGTTTATCTGTTCATCAGTTGATGAGCATTTTGGCTGCTGCAAATAATGCTGTTGTAAACAGTTTTGCTGTACAAGTTTTTCTGTGAAAATATGTTTTCAGTTCTCTTGGGTATATATACCTAGGAGTGGAATTGCTGGGTCTTTTTATAACTCTGTGTTTAACTTTTGTTTTGTGCAACTGCCAAGCTGTTTTTTTACAGTGGCTGCACCACGTTACATTCCCACCAGCAGTGTATGAGCGTTCCAATTTCTCCACATACTGAACAACATTTATTTTCCTTTTTTATTTTTTGATGGCCATACCATTGAGTGGTATCTCATGGTTTTGATTTGAATTTCTCTGATGACTAATCATGTTGAGTATCTTCTGTGTACTGGTCATTTGTATATCTTCTTTGGAGAAATGTCTGTTAAAATTCTTTGCTCATTTTTAAATCAGATTGTCTTTTTATTAAGTTTCTCTTTGTTGGAATTATTTACCTTGTTTTAAAAGCCATCCCCTAGTTAATAACAATTTGATAGAGAACTATTCTTGAAGGTAAAGAATTTGGTGATGTTAGAATACTACTGTTTACAGTCAATATACAATATACAATTAAAAATCTACAATCTATATACAATAGAAAGTTTACAGTCCTCACTAACTTTGGCTGTTTCTGAAAAACAGTAAAATAGCATACTCAGTTGTTTACCTAAAGAAATGTGCTTGTTTACTTTCTGGTAATTATACTGTCTCATTTGGTAGGATTTAAAGAGTATGCAGAAGTAGTGGGTTGGGTAATGAGAGGTTTAAAAATTGCATTTTAAGATAAAAGTTTTAGAAAATAACTCTGAAATTAGAAGGGGTAAATAACTTTTAAAGCTAGAGTTTAGACATTGATCCAGGATTTTCTGAGAGTTATAGTTAATAACTTAAAAAAAAGATTTAAAACTTACAAGAATTTTCTTGCTGTTTAAATAGGAGTCAACCAAGAAAAAAATAATGAGTGGTGCAAATACTTGTAACTTTATGGATTTATTGGATTGTTCAGCATTATTTTCCACATGCTTGTTGTGTTTGTGTGAATTGTGAGGTTTATTTTGAAACCTCACGTATAAGGATTTGTGGGGTTTTTTTGTTTTTCTCTTTGTTGTTTAGTAGGGTTTTTTTGTTGTTCTCCCATTCTTAGTAAATAGAAGAAATGCAAGAATGACTTTCAAGTGCCTTTAGGTACCACCATCGATGGGTACAGTTGTAAATGTTGTCCCTTACGTAGCCCTAATCCTAGCCCTGGCTCTGCTATTGCTGACGAACAGCTCCTTTCTAAATGGAAGATCGTCTTTAGAACTACTTAGGGAAGGGCAGTGAGGAAGCCACCTGGCTGGGGTTGGAACTCAAATAAGGATTTAAACCTGTAGCGTATAAGTGTCTTTAAACTTGTGAAATTCAGGTTTGCTTCTGTTAGCACTAGAGCCATGTGTGATTTCTTTATGGGAGATTCTGTAAACTGTTGTTTAGCTAAAATGTTGTATCTTATTATTTCTGATAGCAACAGTGCAGATAGGGTACAGAGGAATGTGGTATGAAGGAAAACACCGTTTGTTTTAGACGTGCTACATTTCAGAGGCTCAACCTAGAGGACAAAACATTATTAACACCTATTTGTGGGTGAATATTAAAAAAATAAATTGAGGGTGATCAAGGCCAAGAGGTAGCACAGCAGGTTGTGATATATCTAGAGAACATGGAGAGTTCAAGGGTTCTCCTGGGGAGCCGTGACAGGGTTGTTAGAGTGTAGAGCAGAGCACAGATAATCGGGAAAGGGGAAGTGAGCGCACAGCCTGGCGTGTGGTAAAGAGAAAGGCCACATAAATTTTCAGATGATTATTCCTATCTCCGTGATGGAGACATAGGTAGTTATAAGTAGTTTTGTACTAAACTCAATACTTTATAATGGCAGCCATAGTTAATTGTATAATCCTATTTGGAAAAAATACCACTTAAATCTCATTTGGAGATAAGAAAAATTGATCATAATTGTTAAAAAAAATTATATGACAGAGAAGATTCCAGTCTCCAACAGGTATTTATCATCTGTCACAAATACACAATCAAAGGATCCCCCCCTCCCAGTGGCACTGTGCAGGGAGGGAGTGGAGGGTCCCACCACTTCTCACACCAGCCTCTGACAGTGTCCCTTACAACCGGGGCTCTGTGACAGGTGGATTGGACTTGGGCTCCCAGTGACCAGTTGATAGAAGAGTCTGGGCGTCTTTCTAACACCAGCCCCGAAGTGACAGTTTATTCTCTGAGAGAACCTCAGGAGAGAGCCCACAGATCCCTGAGGCCAGGGATGTGGAGGGAGGGCTGCCAGGAAGGGTTCCCAAGGACAGAAAAGGGGACCTTAAAAATACATTTTGAAACCGAGTAACCAGTTTCATAGCCTTATAGATGAGTTCTGGTGCATACATCCCCCCTTGTTAGTGGCTGCGACTTGTTTGACTGGCAGAGCCAAATTAATGGCTGTAGATGCCCCCAGGGTGTAAAAGATGTATACTTAGGGATTCTGTTGTTTAGCAAGTCGTTATTCACACAGATGGTGGTCACTAAATACTTTTTGAAGGCGATTGCCTCTTTTCCTCCCACGTTGTGGTAGTTTATTTTAAGCACCTTTCTTGATGGAGCCTAAACTTGTCACCAGTGTTACAGAAAGCAAGCCAGAATTGGGAAGTCTGTACTGAGGTCCTGGGATCATCCCAGTTTATGGAGCCTCCACAGTCAGAGTGGGTGTTTTTTTGTTTTGTTTTTGTTTTCAGTTGGAAATAATATTAGTACATGATTCTAAAGTGGTGAATTTTAATGGAGCAAAAGAAGTTCACCTGGAAGTGTTTCTTTTTTCTTCACTGAAGAGAAAATGTGGGTTTCTGAGACGACTGGAATTTCTTTGCTCTGTTATCTGTTACCCTGGCGTGGGATGATCAAATTTCACATTTCCAGGTTGCTAGGAGACAGGCAGTCTATCTTATAGATACGGGTGTATAAGACCTCTTTATTCTTTGGACTTCTGTATTTCTTAGAATTGCCATGCTTCCTTCTAAAACCTAAATTATGTAGAGGTAACGTGATTATTTGACTAAGCTCAGGAAATGTAAAATGGGTCAAAAAATGGCAAGCTAGGTTTAAATAAAGAACAGTACTGGCTACGGTGTATTAAGGCGGCATTCTTGAAAAGTCCTTGTTGGCCTCTGTTTTTGCTGCTTTTTTGCTTCTTTTCAAGACGTTCCCAGGAAACAAGAGGTTAGGTGGGAGCAGGCTGAGAATACCCTGTCTAGAGCTTCAGATAATGTTAAAAGTATTCCAAGTGCACCACGACCCCAGGAACTCTATTTAAATAATTCACTGATTTGGGGTCCCAGGAACATTTGGCTTCCCTGTAGCTGTTTTGACCATATGCCTGCCTTTAAAAGGAAAATTCATCTTAGTTATAATACAGTTATTTTGGGAGTGCCTTAAGTTTAACATTAGATTACTAGGGTTCAAAGAAATGTGCCCAGATGGTAGTGTTGATGAAAATTTGGCATAAGAATTTGTTTGAAATGGAATGCTTTGCAGCATTAATCAGAAACGTTTTGTTGACTTCCAATATTGTAGCATAGGAATTGGAGACTGAGACAGTTGGTTAAAATTAAATGAATTAGGGAGCTCTATTTCATGTTACCACAGGTCAGGCTCTCTGCTTTTCTGTATCAATTCAAGATAGAGTTCTTTGTAGTAGTTGGTTTAGAGGGGTGTGTATTTTACAGGTGGCTCAGTTGGCTCTGTGTATCATGATGGTACACAGCCGGGACCCACACCCCCAAGTCAGTTATACCGATAAGTGTTCTTTTATTGCTTTGCAGATTGACTCCCATTCTCAGCCAGTTCATCTTCTAAATGAGCTGTAGTCTGTAGTCACACTGGAAAAATTAAGTCAGATGTCTTTGTTCTGTGAAGATGAGTTGGGTAGACTATCCAGACCGGCAGTGGCAGGAAGATGCACTTTCAGTGTGAGTTATTTAAAGTAACTGGAGCTGTAGATCTGACCAGCAAGAAAGTTGCCGAGATAGCGAAGGAGAGGTTGTACTGACAGAGGTTACATGTAGAATTAGGTAGAATTTTATGTTTTTGTAAATGTCTCTATTATTTAAGATTTAATTTCTGTGTGCAAACTGAAGATGATGGTAAACCTTGCTTTGCTGTGATTTGTCTTTGTCTTAACAGATTATTATTAGATTATTTTTCTCACTTAAAAATTATACATGATAAATCTTCCTTACGAAAAATTAGAACATACGTATCAACAACGAAAAGGGAAAATTCCCCTATCATCATATCATCTAGAGATAAACAGTGTAAACTGTAGATGTCTGTCATTCTAGATCTTCTTTCCATCACATATCTGTCTTTCAAAACCAAATTATATGATGTGTACTGTTTGGTAAATTTTGTTCTTTTCATGTAACAGTACAGCATAAACATTAATCGAAGTCGTCAAATTTTCTTCAGTTTCATTTTTATGGCTGCTTAGTAGTCCTTTGTGAGATGAACTGCAGTTTATTTAATAAATCTGTATGATTGGAACTTAGATTGTGATTTTTGCTGCAATGGCATTTATATCTACCTTTTTTGCTCTTTGTCTGATTATTTCCTTAGGATAAATTCCTGGGAGTAGAATACTCTAAAGGATTTCCACATTTTAAGGCTTTTGAAACACTTTGCCCAGTAGCTTTCCAGAAAGGCTATTCCAATTTTCAGGTTTTTCTCTCTCTAATTGGCTTTATACTTGCATTAAAGTGTGAAATGTTTGTTTAGTTGCAGAATGAGGAAGAGCCAGGAGAGCCGGAGCAGGCCACCGGCGACGCTCCTCCACCGTACAGCAGCATCTCTGCGGAGAGCGCAGGTAGGTCACAGGACCAGGTGGCTGCTCAACTCTTGAAATGCACTGAGCTGTAAACTTTCGTCTAGTAAGTGTTTATTGGTATTCGCCTTTGCCTCAGCTTTCCTTAAGAAGTCTTTCACGTTATTTTTATTTTGTAACTTGAACTGAAAAAACGCCTTACTATTCTAAAAACAGATAAAACCCCATTTCAGTGTGGCTTTTTTATGGAACTCAATTTTACTCCAACACACTCTTCATATAAAGGAAGTAGAAATTCAGAAACCAGGTGATCACCTGATTTTTGTTCTTTTTGTAGTTTTTTCATTAGCTGTCTTCCTCTTTATAATTCTAGTGCCTATGACTTGGTACTATAGTATGGTAGATTTCTTTTATGCTAGTAAATTCTTAATAAAGAAACTAGAAGTCTCCCAGCTCTTTCAGCCTGTTCCTCATAGTTTAAACGTTCCTCGTAGTTTAAACCCTCCTTAATTAACCTTTTGTCTTCTCATGTATGCCAGATTCTCTTTTTAATTTTTGCGTAAATTTGTAGAAGGGATGGAGGAGAAGAAAGAAAATCTTAGTAGTTAAGGACTAGAGCCTCCTGATAATCAGTTCTGCTTTAATTGCTGAAAGTTGATGAGTTTTGATGGAACCTCTTCCATGTTGTCTAAAACAGAACTGTGGCAGAGTGGCAAGTACATGGCCCATGGTGCCACCACTAAACCCAACCCACACCAGGGTAGATAGACAGTTGAAGACAGCATTCATCCCAAATGCAGCCTTAGAATCCTTTTCAATATAGCACTCCAGGCAGCTGTTGTTTGGTGTGAGGTTAAATCCATTGATAATCTCTGTGCTCCTAACACTGCCGTTCTAATTAGGAGGAACATAGGTCCTCACCTCTGTTCTCACCTCCACTCTGGCTTCAAATTCTGAACCCTGTCTCCTTGTATTAGTTAAGATTCTTTTATTTGTAAGCATCTGAAACTAACAGTGCTAAATTAAGGTTTTGGAAGAAGTCTAGTGTGCCTCGTGGAATCAGGTTCAGACTAGAAGACCAGGACTTGGAGAAGAATCACGGTGCTAGGCTCTCTTCACTCACTCCTGCCCAGACTGTCCGTTCTGCTCTTCCATTTACTACATCCAGTGGAAACCCCCACTGATTAGTAATAAGTTGGATTCCCGTTTTATTAAGGGTAAAACCCTTTAATTTAGCTTTCCAGATTCATTAGAAGTTAATTTTTTCTGAATATTTGAGTTTCTACTTTCTGTAATTATAGAAACTTAATCATTTTAGATAGAAATCTTTCTCCAACAGCTTCTCGCTACCTTATTCATTTATACCTCATGTTCTTTGTTTAAATTTTTCTTTACGATTTAGGGATTACAATCAGAAACCTTCTCTGGTAGATATTTCGTTCTGTAGTACAGTGATGCTTTTATTCATTGAGATTTGTAGAACTTTTTGCTGCAAGAATTAAATTCCCCCCTGGTCGTCAGATGGCATTGCTGTCGGCCTGAGGTCCCTTTACCTCTTTCTCTTTTGTTTTTGTTAATCTTGCTGTGGACCTCAACAGCAAATAACAGAACTTCTTAAGATTGGGTATAAAGTAAACATACACAGTTTCTAGGATAAGGCCTGAAGAACTCTCTCTTAAATAAAGACTTTGGGTTTTGTGGTATTTCATCTGACTACACAGAGGCCTTAAAAAAAAAAATGAAAAAAACCCTTAACTTTCTGGGTTTCTGCTGAGCTTTCTGAGTTCCACATAAATGAGGTGTCAGGGAAGTATGTTTTTAGAGATTGTAAGTTACTCACGAACATTAATTTTTGATTATTTATGAACTGGGGTTTTCCATTTTTACTTTACCTTTCTTTTTTAAGTAAACCTCTAAAATGGCACTTCTCCCCTTTGTTAAATTAACATTGTTTATTTCTTTACATAAATGTTGACTGTGTGTACCTGTTAGTTCATTTATGAGAAAAATGGTTAGAAACGGTGGGGAGAAAAAAGCACAAATCATTGTTTTGTGTATTCACTTTACCTATGGTTATTTTAATTTGTGGTGCGTACATTTAAAAATATTGAATTTTTTTGTTTTAAATATACTAAATAAACTTGAAAAGACTGTCACATTAAACTTCTCATGGAAACTTAAATTATATGAGATATCTATATTGATGGATCCCATTTTTGAAAAATCTTTTGAAGTAGAGAAATAAAAATGTTCTTGATTTTCCTGGTCTTAAAGTAGTAGCTGTCAGTTTTATTCATGTATTCAGAATTACTTTGACAACAGGCTAATTCAAACTGTGCATTTCAATTTGTAATATGCCTTCTTGGTAAGGTTTGATTTAAAGGGAATTATATATCGAATTTTTATAATGTATATGTATGTATGTATATGTGTATCCATATGTTAAATAGTTATTTTGACATGGAAAAAAATCCCAGAAGTTTCTTAAATTGCATTAAGTCGCAGCTTTCGTTTCGATGACACATTTTCCTGTATTTTCTTCTAAAAGCTTTGACATTTTATTTTTCCCATTTAGATCTGTATTCCACCTGGAGCTGTTTGTTCTGTGTAGTGTCAGGTAGTGGTCAAGATAATTTGTTTTTCCATAAGGATATCCTTTTGGTCCAGCACCATTTATTGAAAAGACCATTTTTTCTGCACTGCAGTGTCATAAATCAGGTGCCCGTGTATGTGTGGAGACGTTCTGGACTCAGTGTTCTGTTGTTTGGTCTAGAGCTTCATGATCTTGACTTCTGGTGGTGTAGGTCGCTTAGCCTTTTTGTTGTTCAAGGTTCCTTTAGTTCTTCTTGGCCTTTTGCATTGCCATATTCATTTTAGAATCAGCTTGCCAATTTCTATAAAATGGAACAAAACAAACAAAAACACTGCTGGAATGTTAGTTGAGATTGCACTGAATCTGTGGGTGAGTTTGAAGAGAATTAACCTCTTTATAATATTGCATCTTCCAGTCTATAAACATGATATATCCCTCCGTATATTCAGGTCTTCTTTAATTTCTCTCAATAATATTTTATAATTTTCATTTTATAGGTCTTGTACATCTTTTATTAGGTTTATATGTAGAGTAATTAGATTTATAATGTAAAATTAGATTTATATGTATATATTTATTATATATTCAGTATAATTTGGTGCTCTTGTAAATAGTCCATATATAAGTTCATTTTTATTTGTTGCTGGCATGTGGAAATACAGTTGATAGCTTGCATTAACTGTGTATCCAGAGACTTTGCTAAATTCATATAGTAATTCTAATAGCTTTATAGATACTTTTGGATTTTCTACATATACAGTCATGTCATCCATGATTAAGGACAATTATTTCTTCTTTCCCAATCCTTATATTTCTTTTTCTTTTTGACATATTGTACCAACTAATAGGACCTCTAAGATAATGTTTGATTAGAAGTGGTGATAGTGGGCATTTTCAGCTAATTCTCTAATCTTGGAGAAAGCTTTTAATAATTTAAAATTAATTATGTTTATTCTAGGTTTTTCCTAGGACTTGTGATCAGATTAAGAAAGTTTTCTTTCATTCTTAATTTGCTAAGTGTTTTTATTTTTAGTAGTTGTTGAATTTTATCAACTGCTTTTTGTGCCCATATCAAGACAGTAGAAGTACTCTCCTTTTTTCTGTTAATGAAGTGAATAGTATTGATTGATAATTTTGAGAATATATTATGGTAAAAATTTTGGAAGTTAATTACAATTAACCAAAGAGGGAAAGAAGAAAGAAAAATGTTAATCTTGATGAACTACAGGAATTTTTTCACAATTCTTGTTTTTCCAAAAATTGCTTAGAAATTTAATTTATTTGTAAATAGATCTTTTCTAATAATAACTATTGAATCTTTTGTAATAAAGGTCAATGAAATGAAGTGCAATGTTAAAAAGAGGAAATGAAAGATTTAATACAGATAAATAATGGTTCTGTAACTGAATTAGTTACCTTAGGCACAGCGTAGAAAATAATATATAGTAAAAATAACGTGAAAGAATCAAAGTGCTAAAACAAACCTGTGAGAAATGAATTTTATTTTTTTATGTTTTTAATGAGAGGAAACCATGGTACAGATTGACAAACACATACGTGAAGTCCTTTTAGCTTAAATGTTTTCCTTATGTCAATATGAACATTTCCTTATGTTAATATGAACACACCACATAACAGTGGGAAAAAGTGTTCAAAGCACTTGGAAGGGGGCGCAAAGTGAGCCTGGAATTTAAATAATTGAAAAGTGGATCACTTTGAAAATCACTGCCCATCTCATAGTCATCAGTAAACCTTTTGATTCAGTTATTCTGTATGTACAATTAAAGGGATGGCCGGTTTTTGTTTGCCAGAGTTAGTGGAAATCCTCGTCTTCCTCCGTTCAGCTAATCATCAGATGTCTGTGACTGCCTTTTTATTCTGCAGCATATTTTGACTACAAAGATGAGTCTGGGTTTCCAAAGCCCCCATCTTACAATGTGGCCACAACACTGCCCACTTATGATGAAGCCGAGAGAACCAAGGCTGAAGCTACTATCCCTTTGGTTCCTGGAAGAGTAAGTCCGGTTTATCGTGTTACTTAATGGCTGCTTTATGGGAATTAAGTTCTTTTTCATTATCCACTTTTGATTTATTATTTATGATTATATTGGTTAGTGAAAGTACAGCTAATTTTAAAAAACAAGTACATTTTCTTTTGGGATAGTAAACTCACCTCTTCCTGAAAATGATAGGGTAAAAGTTCCAAATGAACAGAAAATCACTAGTCAAGCCAGCTCATTTTCCCTCTGTCTCTACTATCCCACCACTTTCTCAGGTCTCCTGGCATGGCTGAAACATCTTGGAGCAGGAGCTGATTTAGGAGACACACTGACTTTGCCTTCATTCTGCACACTTACTATTTTGGTCTTAGGTAGATAGCTGCTAGAGAAACCTATGGAGAGAGTCAATAAGTGCACCTTCTAAGACTTAAACTCATAAAAGGGCCCCAGCAATCACCTTGATGAACCCTGTGCCACAGCAGTCCAGATCATGCCATCTGGGGGGCAGAGTGAATTCAGATCCCATCTGGCCTGATGCTGATTCATGGGAGTGGGAATGGGGGTGATGAAAGCCAGATGGAGACTTTTGGGCACTCTTGGTTCTTGATGTGAGACCTGTAAGTGATATAGATGTGGTTTCATAAATATTCATCCAGGTTGAAGCTGATGCAGGTAGGGCCTTGGGCCAGACGTTGAGAGAATAGGGAACCGGATCCAGTCCCCAGGAATGTGGGGCGATCAGGGTTCCAGGCACTAGTTCTGGCAGGAAACCAGAGTGAAAGATAAGAACAAGAATAGAAGCTCAGTCTGCATAGTGCAGTGGCACAGGCCCCAGAAGTTCAGGCTTTAGGGTAGTGGACTGTTTACAGACCACACCTCCAATGCGGAGTGGAGCTCCTAAAGCCACTGCTTGGCAGAAATAATAGTTTATAAGCTCAGACTAGGCTCATGCTACATGGTGATATGCGTTCAGTCCCTGTAAGTGGCCAGGGAGAAGCTAAGAATCCTCATGGAGCTTATTGTCTAAGGGCAAACAGTCTTAATATAATTACCATGTATTGGGAGCAAATGACATGCTTGGTACTGTGCTTGGTGCTTTTCTATATTTTAAATAATGTTTCCAGTCCTCACAATAACCTCGCAAGGTAGAGATTATGTTATCCCCATTTTATAGATGCAAAAATTGAGGCCCAGAAAGATTAAGTAATTTGCCCCAAGTCATATAGCCAATAAGTAGCATAGGTGAGAGTCAAACCCAGATATTCTAGGCTCCAAAGTGCAGACTGTCTGTACTCTGTAAACCTATTGGAATATATGGTAACTGTCCCATGGAAATAGACCAGGAGGTTAGTTCTGGTTAATCACAGAACTCTTTAGAATACTTTTATTTGACAAGTGTGCATATCTAGGAACCTCTTACATGGTTCTGTTATTAGCAAATGTGTAGAGCACTTTGTTATACAATGTGCTGTGTATTTTGCAGTGGATAGGTAGAAAGCTTTGTATAAGGCAATCTTCCTGCCGTACAAGAGCTTAAAATCGCACTGGAGAAAAGGCCCACAAATACCCATATCTCAGGAGCAGCAGAAGAGCAGTGAGTATTAAGAACTGTGACTTCTTACTGTGTGATTGTGGAGAAGATGGGATTTGAAATGGGCCCCAGGTTTTGATGCATAAGAACATTCTAGAGGGAAAAGCCCACAAAGTAGGCATGAATTCAGCCAGGTGCAGAGCAGGTTCTTTGCATGCAGTAGTTGGTTTTGCTTGAGCAAAGAGTTTGTGACCAGAACTGTAGGTTGTAGAATCTTCTGAATGCTAGGCTGAGGCATTTAGACTTGGGTGTAGGTCACAGAATCCTTCAGAGGTTTAGAGCCGGGTGTGTGGTAAGACTGGTGTGTGTTTTAGAAACATTAACTTGGCAACAATTTGTAGGAGGAATCCCGGTAGTAGAGACACCAGTGACAGGAAGAACTATTAGAAGGCATTTGCAATATTGTTTGAAATTACTTCCATGTATTTTTGTAGTATATCTTTGAGTACTTATGCAAAACACAGAATTACTTTCTAATTTGGCAACGCCTTTTTTATCTTGCTGGTATGAAGTTAGAATACTAGGTATTTTGTTTTTTAAAAAATAGATCACAAACACATTGTTATAAAAATTTCAAGCAATAGATGAAATGTGTTAATTCAGAAATGCAGGCTGCCACTGACACTTCCCCTTTCTCTAGTTCCCATTCCCCAGGGGAACTACTGGGAACAGCTCCTTAGGGATTTTCCAGCCTCTTTTCTGTGTAGGGCAAGTTTTATTTTCCCTAAAGTTTTTGTTTTTGTTTTTGTTTTTCTGAGGAAGATTTGCCCTGAGCTAACATCTGTGCCAGTCTTCCTCCATTTTTTATGTGAATTGCTGCCACAGCATGACCACCAACAAGTGGTGTCGGACTGTGCCCAGGAACTGAACCTGGGCCACCAAAGTAGAGCACGCCGAGGTTAACCACTATGCCATGGGGCCAGCCCCTTGGGTTTTTTTTTTCATTTGAGGAACCCTCATTGGACTGTGTACAAGTCTACTACTTTTACTTTGAAGCGTATATTCATTTATTTTTCAATTTCTTGACACATACCTACGTCTGTTGAAAAGGTAGGCTACATAAGTTGGTGTCAAGATCATATTCCTTCTAGACTTGCAATGTTATGTTTTCAAGTTAGGATGGAAGGGATGCTATCCGCCAATAAGGTTAGAGGTGGGGTTGTTTCAGACGTATACCAGTGTAAACAATGGTTATGGAGCTGGGCAGTGGGCAGCCCTGTAGACTCTTCATGTGTGGCCATGCTGTCCTTTTTTCCCCATGTCAGTTTCATAAAGCACTTGAGCTATCTCCTTAATAAGCCCTGGATTACTAACATTCTGAGCCCTAAATAGGCCCTAGATTACTGATATGGATTACTAGAACTTCAGCCGCATGTGTAAATAAATGTTCTTCTTTTTCTTTCTTTCTTTTTTTTTTTTTAAAGATTTTATTTTTTTCCCTTTTTCTCCCCAAAGCTCCTTGGTACACAGTTGCGTATTTTTAGTTGTGAGTCCTTCTAGTTGTAGCATGTGGGATGCCGCCTCAGTGTGGCCTGATGAGCGGTGCCATGTCCGTGTCCAGGATCTGAACCTGCGAAACCCTGGGCCGCCAAAGCAGAGTGCTCGAACTTAACCACTTGACCACGGGGCCGGCCCTTCCTTTTTCTTTTCTTTAGCAATAAAAGATACAAAAGATCCTTTTTTTAGGTACAAAAAAGAAAGAGTGAGTAGTGTTTTGTGAACTTCCTAATTTTTGAAGTGTTTCGTTAAAGAACTTGGTTATAATATGAAAAATTCCTTTTGTTTAGAAAACTATGGAGATAGGAGAAAGATTTGTTTTTTTCTCTAATTATGTCTTTTACTTATAAGACAAAATGAAATTTTTAGCACATCCTGAGCCTTAATGCTACATTTTGAATTGAGCCAAAGCAGTACATCTTCTCCTGGTTCTCACTTTTGTCCCTTTCTCTTTTTTTCTCTTTTTTTTAAAGATTGGCACGTGAGCTAATAACTGTTGCCAATCTTTTTCTTTTTTTTTTCCTGCTTTTTCTTCCCTAAATCTCCCCGGTACATGGTTGTATATTTTTAGTTGTGGGTCCTTCTAGTTGTGGCATGTGGGGTGCCACCTCAACGTGGCCTGATGAGTGGTGCCGTGTCCACGCCCAGGATCCGAACCGGCGAAACCCTGGGCCGCCGAAGCAGAGCCCGCAAACTTAACCGCTAGGCCATGGGACCAGCCCCTCTTTCTCTTTTTTTTTTGATATCTTTCCTTTGCCTAGAAATAGTACATTGTGATTTACCTTACTGTTTTTCCTTTCATTTAGGATGAGGATTTTGTGGGTCGGGATGATTTTGATGATGCTGACCAGCTGAGGATAGGAAACGATGGGATTTTCATGTTAACTTTTTTCAGTAAGTATTTACACATAGCAGAGCCATTTTCCACAACCCAGAATGCTTTGGATTATGGGTGAATCTGACTGAATTAAAATAACTATTTGAGCTAATATTTTAATACATTCTATTTGTTTGATCCCTTTTACTGAGATATTCAGAGCTTAGTACACTTTTATCTTAACGTCCTTTCTCTTCATGTTCTATTTCTGTGAATATCTGCGGAAAATATAATTAAAGCAGTTATGGGGATGCTGCGTTTTTACGTGAGCTAAGCCTCATCTTTCAGGCCTGCAGGGCCCCTTAGCGTTGCTTCTACTCGTACCTGACCTGAGGACAGGAATTAAATGCCTTTGTCTGATGAATTCCGTCTTGCAAACTTTTATATTCTAATGGATTAAAGTCAGCCTGATTTTTTTCCTACTTGATGTTATTTTTCATTTATCTTTCCATGTGCCTCACTTAGAAGTAAGCAACCATTTCTTTTACTTGCTGTGTTAAAAAGATATGAAGGAAGTGCAACACTTTTAGAGATGATGTTATATAAGCTGTCAAACTTTATAGAAGCAGGAGGATGAATGACTTGAATCAGATTATTTGGGGGCACTAATTTAATGTTCAAGGCATTTATTTGCTGAAGTGTAACACACACAGTAAAGGGCACAAGTCATAAGTATACAGTTTGGTGGATGCTAAGGCATTTTTGAAAGTGAATAGGAGTAGATGTAACAGTGTGACACCTGACAGAGAGGATGTTTTCTTGTTTGCTTTTGGGAGGAAGACGGAAGGATAGATGTTTTGTGGAGGTGGGGTGAGGATTCCCAATGGCAGGCTGGGCTGTCTTTCATCCCTGGAAAAGCCGTTTAAGCAGAAGCAAAGGTAGAGGGCACTCTTGCTCCTTGGGAACAGGACACGACTGACGCTTTCTCCCTCTCTGCTTTTACAGTGGCATTCCTCTTTAACTGGATCGGGTTTTTCCTGTCTTTTTGCCTGACCACCTCAGCTGCAGGAAGGTATGGGGCCATTTCAGGATTTGGTCTCTCTCTAATTAAGTGGATCCTGATTGTCAGGGTAAGTTGCACACCAGAAAAGATAGACTCCATAGAGAGGTAACAAGTAGAGTAACTTCAAATATTTGATTTTATCTCATTTGCTTTTTTTGCACTATCTCAACCTTTAAAATTGTTTTTGGTTTGTCTTTTTACTGGTTTTATGAAGCTGAACCTCAATCAGTTGCACTTGGCTCACGCGCACAAGCTTTGTAGTGAATATTTGTGGCCCACTGGCGTCTGTCCTGCAGATTGCTCACCAGCTGCTTTCTCTGTTCTTAATGTATATAATAGGATGATATATGTGTATGTTCTGAAATTAGTTATTTTTATAATAAAAGGAAGGCTGTCACCTCTTTGGTGGCTTATCAAAAGCAGGCATTTATCTCATTAATTCTGCTAAAGCTTTAGTCTGTCTTCTTCCCTCCTTACTTCTGGCTTCTCCCTCCTTCCTCCTTCTCTTCTCTCCTCCTGTCCAGGATTGGTTATCAGTAGCATCACTGGTTATGCCAAAATGTTTGGGGAGTCAAAACTGATTAACAGGTGCTACTCTGTTAGGGGGCCTTATCTCTAAATTAGAGATCTTTAGTGATTTGGGAATTACCAATTAGTTAGAATTGCGTGAAGTAATTTAAAATTGTAAAAAATCTAGTCTCTTAACAAAGTGTTCTCTGATTTCAGATCTTTATTGCTGTTGTCAACTTTATAGATAAAACCAATGTATTCATCATAAATTGGCATTATTAATTAATTAATGCCTGTTGACTAACCCCTGGGGTTTTTCAAACATATTTATTCTAAAGCAGTTGTTAACATTTTTAAGATTCCAAGTTCCTTTGAGACTGATAAAAGTTACGGGCTTTTTCCCCAGATGGCTGGTATACACTCATTTAAAACATGGACTTTAGGTTAAGAACCCAAGCTCTAAAGAGGCTTTTCATTCCTTCTCTAAGTCTTAATTGTTATTTTGTTAAGAAATAAAATACTATATATGTTTATTTTTTATTTTTTTGCTGAGGATGATTAGCCCTGAGCTAACATCTGTTGCTACTCTTCCTCTTTTTTTGCTTGAGGAAGATTAGCCCTGAGCTAACATCTGTGCCTATCTTCCTCCACTTTGCATGTGGGTTGCTGCCACAGCACGGCTCACAAGTAGTGTAGGTCCACACCTGGGCCACTGAAGTGAATGTACTGAACTCAACCACCACGCCACAGGGCCAGCCCCTAAAATACTATATTTTAATGTTTAAATTATGTTAATCTCTTGGACACCAAAGCCCCCAATAGAAAACAGATAAAATTAGTTACCAATCTTTTTTTTACTAAACTTTTAACTAAATTTTTAAACTGAATTGAATAAATCAACTTGTATCAGTACCCTAGGATGGCTTTGTCTGCAAGTAGCAGAAAACCTAGCTCAAAATGGCTCAGAAAACAGTGGGGAAAATTTATTTCCCAAGAAAACAAGGCCTGCCATGGTGGGAGGTTAGTTAAATCAGTGTTTCATTGACATCATCAGGGAAAACTGACACTCCTGCTCAGCATGCAGGTCTGGCTGCTCCTCCCTCAGGGTTAAGATGGCTGTGGCAGTTTCAGACATCACATCATAAACACAGCAGTGCTCAACAGAAGAAGGGGAACTATCTCTTCCCTTCCTTTTCTCTTTAAGAGCAGGGAAACCTTCTCAGCAGCCCGCAGTTCCCATTGGTCAGAATAACGTGTCAGTCCCTGGCAAAGGAATGGGATTGTCATGATGCATGTGCTAAAGCTTCGAGGTCAAGGCATGGCTGGAGGAGCAGGAGAATGTGAGGGCTCCTTAGAAAGGAGGTTAAATAGTTTGTTTTGGTCCTGGGTAAGCAAAGTAAAAGTCTCATCAAAACCTATTTCTAGAAGGGCAGATATTATGTGTGCAAAAAAAAGATTTAAAAAAAAACAGATGTGAGCACTTTCAAAACAGGGAGTCTGGAAGGTCGATATTTCAACATTGCTTTTGCATGAAAGGAAATATATTTACATATATGGTAACCATTTCAAATCAGTAATATATAAAATACTTTTGCTTATTTTAAAAATTATTGTAAGAGCTAAATGACAGTATTAGCGTAACCAAGTCTTGTGTTTCGTGTGCCCTTAAGTTAAAATGTGAAATTGTGCCTGCTAAGCTGCTATAAAATGTTTTGCTTTATTTTTCAGTTTTCTACCTATTTCCCTGGATATTTTGATGGTCAGTACTGGCTCTGGTGGGTGTTCCTGGTTTTAGGTAAGTGCTTTTAAGATAGACAAAGGAGAGAAAAGATTATATTAAATTTTAGAAATAAAATTACTTTTAATAGGCACATGAAAAGATATTCATCATCACTGATCATCAGGGAAATGCAAATCAAAACTACACTAAGATATCACCTTACACCCTTTAGAATGGCAAAAATAACCCAAACAAAAAGTGACAGATGTTGGAGACGTTGTGGAGAAAAAGGAATTCTCATACACTGCTGGTGGGAATGCAAACTGGTGCAGCCACTATGGAAAACAGTATGGGGATTTCTCAAAAAATTAACAATAGAAATACCCTATGAGCCAGCTATCCCACTACTAGGTATCTATCCAAAGAGCTTGAAGTCAGCAATTCCAGAAGTCCCATGCACTCCTATGTTCATTGCAGCATTATTTACAATAGCCAAGATGTGGAAGCAATCTAAGTGCCCGTCAACTGATGATTGGATAAAGAAGATAAGGTATATATGTACAATGGAATACTACTCAGCCATAAAAAAGAATAAAATCATCCCATTCACATCAACATGGATGGACCTTGAGGGAATTATGTTACGTGAAATAAGCCAGATGGAGAAGGACAATCTCTGTATGACTCCACTCATATGAGGAATTTAAACATGTAGACAAAGAGAACAGATTAGTGGCTACCAGGGGAAAGGGGGCTGGAGGGGTGGGCACAAAGGGTGAAGTGGTGCACCTACAACACAACTGACAAATAATAATGTACAACTAAAATTTCACAAGGTTGTAAACTATCATAATCTCAATAAAAATTAACTTAAAAAATTACTTTTAGTAAACCCTCATATCACTTACTATACAGTAATATATTATCAATAAGTATAATTTAAAAAATATTTCTCTCTTAAAGATTGTCACCATCAGAATAACATGCCTGTTAATAAAATGTCCTTTAGTGGTGGTAGGCATTATAGTCTGTGGGTTTTTTCCCCTTGTGAGTTATTGCCACAAAGGGTATGTAGACCTCAACCTCAAATTGCTTATAGGCATATTGCATCCAGTTGAATTGCTCATGAGTGTGCGTGGTCCATCTTCAGTTGGATCTGTCAGTAGTAAACAGAAAATGTATAGCCTTGCTAGACATAGCTTCTGGAAGAACTGCTTTTAGGTTTCCAGAATTCTTTAGTTCACGGTTGATGAGAATAAGAATATTATTTTGTGATGAGGAGACCTTTTTTTTTAAACATACCAGGCATTTCAGGTTGTTGGTCTTAAGATTATATTTTTTACTCTAAACATTTATTTCAAAATATTTTCTCCCAAGACATTTTAAAGCAAAGAACACTGAGGTGAATACTGTTGACTTCTTCATTCTTTGTGAAAAAAATATATATGATAGAATAACAGACCACCATCACTGCTGTCATTTCTACAGAACAACAGCAGGGCCATCCTGTGGCCGCTAAAGATGGCGTAGTTGCCTCACTGTGCTTCTGTGACATCACTTTGTCCTATCTCCTGTTTTGGGCCTTCTTGTTCCCTCCTTAATTAAAATCCGTGGTGGCAGTGCTGCTGATAGGTCTGGCTAGCACAGCGTAGAGCCCATGCCCAACAGCCGCCTAACACATTCAGGACCTACCTGCTTCCCCTGGGTTGACAGAGCCACACATTGCTGAGTTTTACTTAGAAAATACAAGTCACCCATCACGTCACCCCCTATCTCCCCAATAACATCTACTCTACTAAGAGTCATTGGAATTCCAAGGAAAGAGAAATAGTGATTTTTCCCCCCTCCCTTGATTACCAAGAAGCTTAATAATAAAAATGACCTAAGGAGAGTTATTTTGGAGGAATGGTTCCTTGGCTTGCTTATTCTGCAAACTGCATCTTTAAGAGAAAGGTTGACTCCCCCTTGTTCCTCAAGTCTGAAGTCCACACAAATCCTGAATGGACCAAAGAAGGGCCATTAAACATATTTTGAGGTTGATTTTTGACTGTATCGAAAGTTTAAAGAAATTTTTTTTAAAGATAGCACTTATTTATTTATTTTTTTTAAAGATTTTATTTTTTCCTTTTTCTCCCCAAAGCCCCCCAGTACATAGTTGTATATTCTTCGTTGTGGGTCCTTCTAGGTGTGGCATGTGGGACGCTGCCTCAGCGTGGTTTGATGAGCAGTGCCATGTCCGCGCCCAGGATTCGAACCAACGAAACACTGGGCCGCCTGCAGCGGAGCGCGCGAACTTAACCACTCGGCCACGGGGCCAGCCCCTAAAGAAATTTAATGGACCGATTTCCTTCCTATATTAAGGTTTCATGGGAGATGAATTTATACTACTTTATAATTGATCATTCTTGCTATCTTACTGCTTACTAGTAGACAAAAAATGGTGACTTTGGATGTACTTAGTGCATTTGGATCCAATGTTTGGGTCATTTTTCGTGCTTCTCTTACAGAGAGAACCAATTTTTTTGGAGTTTTTCCTGTGTGGGCCAGGTCTACACAGAGCTCTTGAGCTGGCAGCTCATAAGCTGCATCTAGCGTGTTGTGGTTTGTTTGTTCCACAGTGATTTTCAGAAGTTTTTTTATTAGTTGCTATCATTTTAAAATCAAGAGTTTTCACTTAAACATCTGAATTTTTTTTTACTTTTCTTAAAAATTGGAATATCTAGCAAAATTGGCACCCACTGTTTGACTGGAGCTGAGTTGTAGGTGTCTCCTCCAGACAGGTTATATGCTCTCCAGTTCACTAGGAGCCCCCCACCCAGCATTTGAGGGGGTGACCCTTGCTCTGTAGTCACTTGTTGCTTTTGGTGCCAAACAGAATGGTGTTCACTGAGCTCAGTCCTTATGACTCTTGGTTATTGCCAAATTCAATTCTGAGTAAAAAGAGTTTTTCACCACTGAGTGTATTTTAAAATGTATCCAAAATAAAGTGGTTGCCTAGGGCTGAGGGGAGGAAGGGAGCGAGCAGGCGAATGGGGAGTGACTGCTTATGAGTACAGATTTTTTTAGGGGTGATAAAAACATTCTAAAATTAGATTATGGCTTTGGTTGTACAACTTCATAACTATACTAGAAGCCAGTGAATTATACACATTAAACGGGTGAACTTTATGGTGTGTAAATTATATCTCCATAAAGGTGTTAAAAAAAAATGTGTCTAAGACTCAGGGACCATCTGTCTCTGAAGGAGAAGGGCCAGGAGCGTCTGAGTTGCCATTGGAGGGGGCCCATCGCTTTCCCGCTGACTCCTCCACGAGGTGCAGACTTCTGTGAACATATAAATTCTGGTGTGGCCATACAAAATCATTCTTACTCCTTTACTGCCTGGTAAATAAATGGCGAAGTACCCTATTTGTATATATTTTTTAAGAATAGAGAAATAGAAGGCCCAGCCCCGGTGGCCTAGTGGTTGAGTTCGACACACACTGCACCAGTGGCCTGGGTTCAGTTCCCAGGCACAGACCTATACCACTCGTCTGTCAGTGACCTTGCTGTTGCAGTGGCTCACATGCAAAAAGAGGAACATTGGCTATACGTTAGCTCAGGGTGAATTTTCCTCAGCAAAAAAAAAAAAAAAAAAATACAGAAAAAGAGTAGAGTTGAGAAGATAAGAATTGCTGTATAGGTAAGGGGATCCTGACATCTAGTGGACAGCATTATATGTTATCGACAGAGAAAGAAAATCCTATGGCAAGAAAGGATGGAATTTTTTTTACTTGAGAAGAACAGTTTATAACCTCTTCTTTCGGGAGTTAATTATCTAGGAATACTTTTTCGGAACTCAGAAGGTGGGTTTTGATAATGCTTCTCAGTAGGACTTCCAAATGTAAATGTTTGGCCCCATCTTATTTTTTGTTTCCTTTTTAGACCAATTAGATTCTGAATGCGCAAAGGAGACTTTTATTTGGCTCTTGAGATTACGTCTTCTCATTGAGAAATGGAAAGTGTGGTGTGGAAATCCTTTGGAAATTTTGGGGAACTTGCTCACGATTTGATAGCTTTTAGCAGAAAAACAATGAAATAGCGCTATCGAGGGGTATGTCTGGGGAGGGGACTTAATATGGAAATTATGAGTTCATTCTTGACTTTTCTTTTTTGAATTAGGCTTTCTCCTGTTTCTCAGAGGATTTATCAATTATGCAAAAGTTCGGAAGATGCCAGAAACTTTCTCAAATCTCCCCAGGACCAGAGTTCTCTTTATTTATTAAAGGTATTAAAGAAAAAAAACTTTCTTCTAGTCCCAGTGTCATCATGTGATACATTATAGATTTCTCTTGAGGTTTAGAGTAGGGTATACCCCCTGTGGTAGGGGGTATAGAGGAGGTAAGGAGGCCACAGTCCTTGCCTTGTAGTAGTTTCTAGTTTAGTAAGGGATGTTTCTACAAAAAGCTGTTGAAAAAGGTAAGTTAGAAAAACTGCCATAGGAGAAAACGTTATCTCAGATTCTGACAATGGAGAAGAGTCAGCGTCTTAGTAGTCATCAAGTAGCTAGGATATTTGGCTGGGACTCGTGGTCTTCAGTCTTTGAATCTTGAATCCTGAAGCCTCTGCTTACTGTCATACCAGTTCCAGAGGATGGTATCGAGAAAGCCTTTCAGGCCTGATTGCTCAGCTCTAACTGTGTGCCGCCCCTAAACCCCGGGGCTGGGAGAGACCATGGGATGTGTTAGGAACTCCTTTTACCCAGCTCCCAACACGCCCACCAAGGCCTCTAGCTCTTAAAATTAGTCGAGGAGGCTTTCCTGCTGCCTTTCTTCAGTTCACAGCCTGATGTTCCCCCTCTCGCGGTGAGGAGGGTCAAGCCCAAGGAAAGGAAGAGGAGAGGAGGCCTTTTCCCGAGCCCAGCACAGGAGGACTAAGCCCTGCTCAGGCTCCTCTTTGATTCACTCATGGTTTTCCCCAGAGGCTGACTGCGTCTTACATTAGTGGCCGCTAAAAGGAAGAGATGGGGAATCTTAGGAAAGAGGACACCAGAGAGAAGCCCCCCTGCAAGATCTAATAGGCCTTCTTGGACCTTACTCTTTGTTCCTTAAGACTGTTGAGGAAGGGTGGATTGTGGAGGGGGGCCTTGAGCGACATCTAGGGGCCAGCCCAGTTGAAGGCCCCAGGAAAGGCTTTGTAAGGGGTGTAGCAGTTGATAGAATCCTTAAATGAAAGGTAGAATTTCTACTAGTGGAAGTTGCATAGAGTGGGGAAGAATTTCAGGATCAGCGGAAGCAAAGTGAAGAGCAGAAATAGAAGCAGGGAGGGGTGGAGCTCCCTCAAGGGACAGCAGTGTGATTGTAGCACAAGGGGGTGTTGAGGGTGGAGGCTGGAAAGCCAGCTTGGGACAGTGTTCTCAGATGTCTTGAGTACTAAGCCCATTTGCAGTGGAACCAAGGAATTCATAGAGCAGCCCTTTAAACCCAGTGACATGTTGGCTCAGTGCAGGTCTCAGGCTATATGAACGTCAATTTGTTCTGTATTCTTTGTTGGGTTATCATAGTTTATATAGGGAATCGTATGCTACGAGTGGAGTTCCCAATTTTGAAGATTCGTGGTGGTCTCAGGATGTTTGCTTCTAGAAAAGAAAGTATCCACCATATTTAATTTGCCAGGTGGTGGGACAGCATTGAAAGTTTTCAGGCAACAGAGTAATATGATGAGAACTTCTTGGATGTAACAATTTTTTTCAAGCATGGTATAATGATAACATTTGTCAACTTTTCCATGTATTACATACTGTATTAAGCACTTTACATGTATAATTAAATGTGCTTATGTAAGTAACAAGCTTATAATGATAGATAAGCTCATGTACTTGCATGGTGGAGTATATTCTGAAGGCATGTCTTATGAAAGTTAAAGCATATAAAAAACTTACGCTTGTGTTGGCTAAAGTCAGTTTCTTCAAGGGAGTATATACTTTTATTTGAAAGAAAATTTTAGTCATTAAGCATACCACCTGTGTTTATAATATTTTTTTTAAGAAAGGGAATGTTTTATTGCATGTTTAAAAGTGGGTGGCATGTCCTGAATCTGAATTAGGTTACAAAGTCTGAACATGGATGGACATTGACACTACTGTCCTAGGCCCTGTGGTGTCTCTTTGTGAACATCCTGACTTGAAGAGGCTTATCGGGTGTTCTGTGCAGTTTTATGTAATTACCATTGTCATCTCTTTTCTTTCCCCTCCTTGACTGGTTATAATTTATAGTTACTTCCTAGCCTTAGGTTTAACCCTTACCTACCAAAGACTCAAGATAATTCTTTAGCGGGGGCCGTTCTCCTTCTTACTGAGGGCCCTGAGGTCAAGACAGAGTTCCCCTAATCCATCAGCGCCCAGAGTGTCCTCAGGGGACAGATTTCTTTCTTTCTTTCTTTTTAAATAATAGATTCTGTAGGTTTGGTCTAATGATAGCTTTGAATTTCTAAGTGGACTGAGATCATGCCTCTGTCTGTTCCCTTCCTTCTTCCCTTAGAAGGAAATTTCGATCTTTATTTGGAATCGCACACCTTCATCTTGCTTCTAGAACATAACAAATAACCAGGTTGAGAGAAAGCCTGAACTTCTCAGTTTTCCTGTATCGTTAGGGACGTTATTGAGGGTTTTTTCTTTATAAAATTTGTTGTTTTTTTTTATTTTCTGAAATTTCTGGACTGTTTTATGGGAGTATTCTAAAACAAAGCATCATAAGGGTTCTGATCTGAAATAGGCAGTCGTCGGTAATAACGCTGTTGGAGCTGTGAAGGGAGGTTATAGGCCTGCTGTTCTCTGTATTTTGGAGTCAGAAGCTTATCATGCTTCAGGAGTTGTCAGGAACTTAGAGGTCTGTGAGCATTCCCGTTGGAGGGCAGAGTAGGATTGCTTTGCTTTCCTGTCTGACTTTGACATTCTCCTTGATTTGAAATTGTTCCTGACGTGTCCAGAGAACTCAGAGCTCCAAATTAAGGGTTTGGGGACTTGGAGCAGCATTTAGAATCCTAATGACTTCCTTACTGATTTTCAGTATCCCCAGAGGGAACCTGGAAAGCCGTAATATCCTGTGGGACAGAATTTCTTTTGTCCGTTGACAGGGTAAGAACTGTCCATCCAGATCCAAATGTAGGATGTCTTTTTCTTTAGTTCGGAGGAAATACAGTTTAATTTAGTCTGAAGATGTGCCAGAAAACCATCATGTAAAGTGTGAAGGTTTTATTTTCTTTCATTGTGACCTCTTACTTTATTTAATGGAAATATCACTAGGGAAAAGCCAGCTGTAGGCTTACTTTTTGCCAGAAAGACACAGGTAGGGTATTTTTTAAATAACTTGCTATGACAGAAAAATAACTTAATTCCCATGCTGTACTAAGATCTGGCATTTTACTGGAGAAAGGTATAAAAATAGTCACTTTTCTATTCAGGCTACTCAAAATGTAGTGTACACAAACAAACCAACCTTGAAATGACCCCAGAAAGCCTCTTTGTAATCAGCCAAAGTAGACGTTACAAAAGCTGAACTAAGCTCATGCACTGCGGTAACAGCAGCAGCTCCGAGATTCTCTTTTGGAGCTCATTTAAGCTTAGGAAAGGAAATCTAGTTTCCTACCCCGTAGCGAGAAAAGCCAGAAGGAACTGCTGGAGGCGGGCACAGGGGCATCAGGGGTGCCTGACTGTGAGGAAGCAGAAAAATAAAATGTTCCTTCTGTGTTGTTTAAAAAGAAAAGATACCTTTTAGAAATATCTTTATCTGAAAAGGGCAAAAATGGAAAGTGTTCATAGTTTTTCTTATTTGCCAGTTAACTGGAAAATAAATTTTTATGGACTACGACTTCCTATGATGCCACCAGGTAATTGAGGGGCTTGCTACAGTAGCTGAAAGGTGGTCACACAGTTAACTGGTATGTTACTGCTACTCCAAGAGCACTTGAACATAGGAAGCATAATAGATCTTAAATTCTGTTATTTTAACCACGTCTCAAATAGGAGGAGAGAGCGTCTGTAAGCCCTGGCATTAATGTGATAGAGCCCTTCCTAATGAGTGATTGCTGTCACCTGGTGAGCTATGCCTATTAGGCATCAGATATTTTGTTTTTTCGTGTGATGATAAATTCTTTCATTTCTCCTTTTTTATAAGTTTCCCCCTCCTCCTTAATACTTCTGTTATTTTATTAAAGGAAATTCATCTCAAGTTAAAGTTTGATATGTTGGACTGTGTTATAAAGTAGCAAGACAGAAATGTTTCCATGGAATTTTTCCTAAAATATTCACATAATGTCCAAAAATAATGATTGTCTTCCTCTTGAAATTAAACAATCTCTAGGCTGTTGGATTCCTTTTGTTTCTGAAGCAGTCTTATCTACAGTTTAGTAATGATGTCCACAGTCCCTAAAACCTGTCTGTCCTCCAGTTCGTGTTCCATCATTGTTTTTGTAACAACTTGTGAGTCAAGTTGATCTGATCAGGCCTCCAGGTCTTAGACAGAGAGCGGTGAGTGCCACTCTAGCAATCTTTTTCATTTGGAGTTTATAAGGTAATTGAGATCACTCATTAGTAACCTATCTAGGTCCTGTTAATGGATTTTTAATGTTTGTTGAGTGGCTCTGACTTGCAGGGACCTATTAAAGCTGATTTACCTCTGTGGAAGCAGCATGAACTAAGGGAAGTGACCAGGTAGTTATCTGGACTGTATCATATGTTCTCGCATCTCTAGTGTTTTGACATGATAGTAATTATTACATCAGTTTTCATCCATTAACCTCCATTCGATATCAGTCTACCCATTTTCTTTTTGCTTCTACTTGACTTTGGGAGTTGCTTTATTCTTGTGTCTTTGTTCCTGCACATTTTGAGGTCTCTCAATGTAAAGAAAAGTTGCTCTTGTGTCCATATCATTGGTTTACTTCAAATCAAAACACCAACTGAATCTGGAGTTTGGGCAAATAGTAACAGTTTAAAAAGATTGTTGATTTCCTCCAGTGTTGTAGCTTCTCTGCATTTTGTCAGCCTTTTAAAGATTTATACAGTAGTCTAATCAGAAAAGATATAAAAGGGCTGCTTGTGGCTTTTACAGTAGTTTGGAAAGATGGAAAAGTAAGCTAAGGGCCTATATGTGAGCCCATCCAGCTCTCGCTTGGTGCACGGTGCTGCACAGTACTTTCTCAGTAAATATTTAAGTGATTAATAGATCTCTTTAGTGTTTCTTTTAGCATTAATATAGGGAGTTGCTTGTACCTTTTCCCATTGTTTCCATGAGAACCAAAACAATTTATTATACTAACACAGAAATGCCTCAAAGTGTTAGATGAAAACTGCATTTAACAAAATGTGTAGACATTATTTTAAGAGCATTTATTTCAGTCATATAGATTTCTTTTTAAAAATTAGCTTTGGGGCTTCATATATCTTTTGGTTTTTTTCAGAGATACATGCCCAAAAATACACTGACGTTTTTTCTAATTGATTAAAAAAAGTATTTGTGATAGCTATGAGTTTACGGTCATTTTTTAGTTTGCCGTGCTCTAAGTATAGCATGACGTCATGGCATCCTTATTGGAAGTCTTCCTTGCATGAGATTGGGCAGAACTGGCAGGGTAAACAGTAGCTTTAGGTGTATTAGGAAGATTACCGCTGTGCCTGGATTCTCCTGTGTCTTTGTCCCCTAGTTTCAGTCATTGCTGTCGAGGTTAAGTGTGGGGTGAAGGAAGTGCTACTTGCAGGGTTCTTTTGTTAGAAGTTTGGAGAGAGAAACCCCTGACCTCATGGGTTTTAGAGAAAGCCTTCAAGTTCTTTCTAGTTCTAGAGTCTTTGATAACTTTAAGAGCTGAAATTTTAATGTTTATTGAATACTATGATGTCAGTGTATAGTAATCTTAAAGCTATGTTAAAATGTACTTCTTGTGTCTCCAAACATCCTGCCTCCTTTTGTGACTACATCCTCCTCTCAGCCAAAATAACAAGCTAACTCAAGTTTCAATATTCAATATCCTTCTCTGGCAGATGTTTTCTGGCAAAGGCCTTCCTGCGTTTATGAATTCTCTCTCAAGAAGCAAGAGAACACCTGCAGGAAGTGAATCAAGATGCAGAACAGAGGAATAATCACCTGCTTTAAAAAAATAAAGTACTGTTGAAAAAGATCATTTCTTTCTATTTGTTCCTAGGTGTAAAATTTTAATAGTTAATGCAGAATTCTGTAATCATTGAATCATTAGTGGTTAATGTTTGTAAAAGCTCTCGCAATCAAGTCTGTGATGTATTAATAATGCCTTATCTATTGTTTGTAGTCATTTTAATAGCATGAGCCTTGTCCCCGTAGTCAGTAGGGGGCAGTCTTGCTTTATTCATCCTCCATCTCAAAATGAATTTGGAATTAAATATTTTAGTGTAAGATATGTATAATGCTGGCCATTTTAAAGGGATTTTCTCAAAAGTTAAAACTTTCGTTATGATTGCATTTCTGCACATAATCCATATTTGCTGTTAAAATTAATCTAGAAATTTATTCAGTTGTACTGTGAACACCTGGAAGCAAAGTCGTAGTGCAAAGTACATTTAAAGTGTGGTCAAGAATGTGTTCTTAATTGGTCAATAATAATCATTGATTTTTTATAGTCTGTATTCTAAATTTTGCAGTACCTTGTTGTTCTGTGTTGTGTACCTAAGGGATTGCAGAGGTGTTGTCACTGTATAAAATAGAAAGGACAAGGACAAATGCACCTTAATTATTAAAATGCAATTCTTGACACTTTCTGTGTGATTAGAGTCCCTACCTCTTTTTTTCTTTTTCTTTTGTCTCCTGATGATTAGGCCCAGGGCTGGGAGTAGAGAGGGGATTAGGTACTAGGAGCAAAGAAAGAATTAGCATGGAACTTTTGAGATGATCCCTAACATACTGTATTACTTGCTTTTACAATGTGTTAGCAGAAACTGATGTGTTATAAATGTAGGATGATGTGCTTTCTGCCAAGTGGTAATTCACCTTGGTTTGCTATGTTAAAACTGTAAATACAACAGAACATTAATAAACGTCTCTTGTGTAGCAACTTTTGCTGTAGATCAGTGTTTAATTTCTTGGTTTGCATCTGTTGATTGCTAAGGCAATTTTTTCTGATCTTCATTCAAACAGATTCATACAGAATTATTCAGGAAATATAAAAAATTGGTCTTAGGCCAATTTTTTCTTCTTTTTTAGCACAGGAAGTTTTCTTCTTTCATATCATACTCAATACATTCCTAAAAATACATGTGAAAATTGGTTCTGCAAAAGATAATGGGCTAAAATAGGGAGGAGTTGTAGAGATCTTAAATCATTCTGGAATTCCCAATTACGCTTCGTGTTTTAGACATAGTCTTAGATAATTTATTTCCAATATTTTCTGCGCATTCTCTGCATTTGCCTTTTTTCTCAGTTGAGCACAGCCAAATAGTTTAAGTCCTGTGAGCACCCAGTTGAGGCGAAAGATGTCTTCATTCCTCCTGATTTCTATTCTTATCTCAGTTGTGTTAAATGTAGAGACTAGTAGTTCTTATAATATCAGCCATTTGATTGTTTCCCTCTTCCACTTACTCAAATAAAACATAAAGAAAAAAATGCAGCAAGATGGTCAGACAACTACACACACCAGCACTAGCATGTTATGATGGCTGCAAATGTTCATTTTTCTGCTGCATTTGAACATCCAGGATCAGCTTAGGACGTCTGTTTAGGGGTGTCATTGTGTGATGCACAGAAGTGAAGGTTGTTTGAAAGCCAAACAGGAAAATGGAGAGCCTCCTAGCGTGACATTACAATGATTATTCTAACTAGTTTATTGATTATTATAAGTAATAGTATAGTATCGTCTTGTTTTAAAGTTATATTTTGCAGTAGGTAAGCAGAGGGTTTTATGAAAGTCTTTTTGAAGATTTTTAAATTTTGAATTAGATTATACCAACACTAGAGTTTGGAAAAGTTTATAGCCTATATATATAATGTTATAAGTTTCAGAATTACTGGATCTCTAACAAGCTGAATAAATGTAGATATCTGTAACAGAGCTATTTAAATCATCCTACAGGACAAAATAGAATGGCCCCAAATCACATGAACTCAAGCACTGTAGACTTGCTTTGTTTATTCTCTAGGTCCTTGTGCCTTATTTGGTTTTGTATATTCAGAGAACCGAAATATTTGGAATTCCTATTTCTACATATCTGGTGGTCCGTAAGACTTTGTCAAATGTAAACCTATAGTTTGATATGCTTTAAAAGTACTTAGGAGGAGGATTTTCTTTTAAATGTCCTAAAAATTAAAGTCTTTTCAGATACATAAACTTGGTACCATGTGTCGCCTAGAGTCCTTACTATTTACGGTGGAAATGTTCGTGCTATACTGTTAGTTTTCATTTTTGTCTCATTCTTTTCTGTCTCCTCTTCATTGTAATAACCCTTTCAGGAGGCCAGCCCGGTGGCGTAGTGGTTCAGTTCGTGCACTCAGCTTTGGCAGCCCAGAGTTCGGTGGTTTGCATCCCAGGCGCGGACCTACATACCACTCATCAAGCCGTGGCTGCATCCCACACATAAGATAGAGGAAGATTGGCAATGGTTGTTAGCTAAGAATAACCCGTTCAGCCAAAGGGTAGGTCTTTAAAACAAATTATTTGAACGGGGATCCTGAGGAACTACTGTTATTTGCCTAAGGTTAGGGAGTAAACTGGCTTTGACCCTCGGCTAAGGGACAGCTAGGGTCACCCATGACCACAGAGGTCCCCCATGTCTCTTACTTCTTGTTACTATTTGGAATGATACAAACTACATTTAAAGGGTTCTGTGCAGCCATTTCTGTTTTTGAGAAAGTTAGATTGCTTTGTGTGGGAATAAAAGCTGTTATTAAAATTTACCTGTTAAAAAATAAGAATGAATACCTTTGCTAATGAGATCAATTTTGTTTAGAGTTTCAAAGAAAGAACAAGATTTTTAGTGAAGTAAATGATACTCTATTTTCGTTTGTTTCTTGTTCAGTGTGATGTACTCCACTTCGCTATATCGTTTATGTGGAAGTGACAGTTTAGTTTAAGTGGTCACCTGAGGTGGCGAGGTTCTGGGGTGAGAAGTAACAAAAATATACCCCACGAGGGGAGCTCTGGCCTCGGCTCTGACTCCAGCCTCCCACCTCTTCCTGCTCTCCGGCCTTCTTGAGGGTTGGCATAGTGGATAGTGAAAAATCACCCGGCTCTGAGTCCAGTAAACACCAGTAATCAAATTTTAGCTTAAAACATGCCAAGAATACACGTAGAACTGGACGTTAATGTAAAGTATGAGGGAATATTTTATGAAAAAGTAAGTATGGTTCTTACCACCTGAGTCTGGTTCTTGGCAAAACCTCAGTGATGCGTCCAGGTCAGCCATGTGCAAGGTGTAGTTGAACAGTTTTCAGGTTCTGGTGGTGTCTTTCAGCTATGTAGATTTTTGCCTTTCAGGCTTTCCGAAGATGATTGAAGGGATGATGAAGGGCACAACAAAAATGCACAATATGTTTCCGTAGATGGTTTGTGCATTTTTAAAAATCTTCTTTTGCATATTTTTAAGCCTAAATAGTATTTGTAGACTGTAGGGTAGATTGAGTGAGAGCATCTGTTACACCAATACTGAGGTGCTCGTGGTTTAACTTTCCTGTTTGCAAATTCCTGTACACCGTTGCAGATGTGTTGTACTCATTTAGAGCACCCACAAAAAGTGCTCTTTGACGGGTAGCCTCTGAATATTGGGTCTTTGGAGGCTGGTACTAAAGTGGAGGACACGTCAAAGAAATACGCCAGGAATTCCCAAAGGGTAAGTTTAGATTGAGAGTAAACGGTTTTCAGGAGGAAAAGATAGGGACAGAAACTGATTTTGTATCATCTCCATTCTAAAAAGAGGCTATTTTATATTCCAGTTCGTTGTATCGCCCAAGCTATGTGGCCTACAGAAAGACCTGCTCTCGTGGGAAGTCTGAATAGAGAGAGCTGTGCTCCCGAGGACAGTGTCGCTGCCTGTAAAATCTGAAATAGTCCCTCTACTGCGTGGCATTTTGATCCCCTCAGCCCCCCCAGTTATTCTCAGAATTTGTCACTTGTAGAATAGATATATTACACAAGTTTTGGGTTGATGCCTGTTTTTACTTACGTATCTTTTCTTTCTTTACCGAAAAGCACTATTTTCTGACTTTGAGAGTTGTAATTCCTAAGTTGGTCAGTTGGAGAATTAGTGAGATGTAAACTTAAAAGCTCTTAAACCTGAGAGTGTAGACTGCATGAAATGTGGAAGATCTTTTTGCATTTCTGCAGGATTTCACCCAGGTCAGAAACTGAGATGCATCTCCCAGCCCTGCCTCGTGTGTTGTTCCTCCTGCTCCCAGGGTGGTTAGTTTTTATCATTTGTGTGATTGCAGGTTTATAGACCCCAAACCCAGAAGAGTTATTTCCTTTAAGTGTTACAAAGATTAGTGCTGGAGCTATGAGAAGACAACAGTATTCACGCTTATTCATTAGTTGTCTAGAAGGTTCGTGAGTGCTGTATACAGCCTGGGAAACAAGAAAATGGGTCAAAAACCTAAAAGAAATCTCTCAAATAAAGAAGGTGACTTCTTGACACCAAGCATTATCGGCTAAACTGGAACTAAGGAAGTGCTGCCTTCTGACTGTAAAACCCAGCCCAGCTCTTTCCTGAAATCCTTCCAGAGCTGCAGAGAGTTTTCACGTTGCGTCGTTAGGGTTTGCATTCACGTCCCCCGCTGAGAGCGGCTTCCCCTGTTTAAGCCGGTTACTTCCTGAGCCAAGTGGGGAGGATTGGAGCAACCTATTATCATAACTCAGCTAGAGTTACACTTGATGAAACATCCTTCTTTTCTTTTGCACAACGGTCAGAAATGCCTAAAATGTTCCCTTAAGTGAGGTTTTAGAAAGAATTTCACCATCTGCTTCCTGACTCCACATCTTTATTTTGACAGAACATTTCACAGGTTGTATTTGGCAGTCGCTGGGTTTAGATGTCATTCCTCTCAATTTGGTATGTTATTTTTTTCTCTGGTTGTCAACATTGAAGATTTTTGCGTCCATGATTTATTCCAGTGCATGCTTTAACTGGGATGGCAGATAATTTATTGATCGAGCTGCTGGATGGATCACTAATTTCACCAGCCTCTTTATTAGTGGCATCATTTGGTAGTATATAGTTGTTTTAAAAAAGTGGGCACTAGTGGCCTAAAGAAGCAAAGTTAGCAGTTCATTTTTTTCTAGGTCTTAGTGACTCTCAAGCCCTAGATCTGTGTCCCCGTGGTCATGGGGACGGGAAAAGCTGTGTTTGGGTCATTATATTGTATGTTGTCCCCAAGGCTGTGTGTGTGTGAAATGGGGTTTAATTTGCGCTAGGTCTCCCACCTGTTTTTGGCCCTAAGCCCTTGTGTGATTTATCCGTTCCCTGGATTTAGGTATAGAAATCAAACTTTTTATGTTTTTCCAGCATCCATCCTGTAGAATTACAGGGGGCAGATTGGGTTCCTGCCGTGGTTCCTCAGAGCTTCCAAATAAGGGTAATGAGTAAGCACTCAGCTCGAATCTTCACTCTCCATCCAAGAAGGGCGAATAGGAGAAACTGCAGAGCGTGTATACCTACACTTAAAATTACAAGTTACTCTTTCATTGGAATATTTTCATGGCATTGATTGTTGGGTAAAATTAAGAATTATTTTGTCTTGGGGGCCGGCCCGGTGGTGTAGCGGTTAAGTGCGCACGTTCCACTTCGGTGGCCTGGGGTTCTCCGGCTCTGATCCTGGGTGAGGACATGGTACCGCTTGGCAAGCCATGCTGTGGTAGGCATCCCGCCTATAAAGTAGAGGAAGATGGGCACAGATGTTAGCTCAGGGCCAGTCTTCCTCAGCAAAAAGAGGAGGATTGGCAGCAGATGTTAGCTCAAGGCTGATCTTCTTCTTCAAAAAAAAAAAGAATTATTTTGTCTTCATGTTGGTCTTCTCAAAGCTCACGGTTACCATATTTTCCTCTTCTTTATGGCAGAACTATGGGAAAGAGTGTGTATGCAGAGCAATGGGAAAAGACCATAGGGAAATTAATTCCTGAATATTTGGCTAAGAGTTATTGTGGACTCTTCCTTAGAGGTCATTAAAAAAGAGAGTAGACCCTCCTCTGTTTGGAATGGTTTAAAAGGGTAGAGGAAAAGGAGGAGTGGATTAGCAGGCCCCTTAAAGTCCTCAAGAGCTTGAGAGGTTTGCATGTGGCCCATGTCAGTTGCAGATGGAACAGTAAGTTCGACAGATGTCACGTGTGCCATTCCCAGGCTGTGCTCCCTTCAATGTGACCTTCTGGGAGCACTGTCCTAAGTAGTCCCTGAGAGAGGAAGGAGTGTGTCGAAACTTCTGGAAAGCCTAACTTGGGTGGCTTATTACGCACTGCAACAATTTTTTAAAGACCTGATGATCAAAAAAACTTGCAGTTTGCTCAGAATTCCAAAAAGAGAAAATGACACCTACTCTCTAGTTTCTGAAGGCACGTTTGAAGTTCTGTGTGCTCCGAGGGGTTTTGTCTAGGTGGCATTCCCTAACGTTACCTTCACGGACCCTTCCCCTAAGGGACCACGGGTGGGAGAAAGAAGATTAGGTGGGGAAGGAGGCCCACAGGAAATGAAGTCTGATTTGTTAAGAAAGGAGGACTGACGGGAGAGTGGAGCAAATTGGGGCCTTTGTTCCTTCTCCTGCTTTAATCCTTTGCACTTCCAGAAGAAGATTGCCAGCTAATTGCTAGGAGCCCCCCATAAAAGAGGATTGGCTTAAATTGAAGAATAAATTTAAAGAGTGACTAAGGATTTTTTTTAATTCCTCCTTTATCCGGGTCACTTTTCTTTACATATGATTATGTCTTCAAGAAGTAGTTGGATACCCTCCGGAGAGGTTTTCCTTAACAAAAAAGAAAGGAAAAAAATCCCTGAAATTCCGGAGACGTTTTCCCCCTCTGCTGCAGCATTTATGTAAGAGTGTGCTAGCTAAACTCACTAGACTGTGGTTTAAACTTAAAAAAAAAAAACCAAGGAGACTAATGTGTTTTATGGTGGCATTTTTATACAAGTGACTCATGGGTAGAAGTCTATCGACCATTTTAAAGTGCAATCTGAGCTTTCAGGGGAGGCATTTAATTCTCTGAGTACAGACACTGTACTGAGGACAAATTACTGTTTGTACCTTACTGCCAATCTCAATCGTGTCCTCACTGGGTGCTTATTTTCAAATCATACCTGATCCATCCAAAAACAGTACACTAAAAATTGTCGTTAAAACATATCAAGTTTTAATAGCAAGCCATGGATACTTTTACTGCCTTTAATTTATTGCTGGGTGTATTTTATTAGAAGGAAAGGTAAATAAATGTGTTTTGCAGAAAATATGTAAGTCAGCTCCAGTAGCAGTTTACTGTTTTTTAACTAGATGGTGGAGCATTTACATGCTTAGTTTATTGGTGACCTTCCCATAAAGTTTTTAGGAACATAGGGCCGAACAGAGGTCATCAGTTTATCCAGGCGAGGGCTCCGCAGCACTGCTGTGGCGACTTCAGACAGCTGAGGAGAAGCCAAGACACCTCCCTGCGTCTTCAGATTCCACGTGGCCTTGGTTTCACCTCCCTCTATAGTATTTTATTTCCTTGGAAAGTGTTATACATGAAATTTGGAAAATCACCTGTGTTAGAAGTGATGAAGTTCTACTTTTGAAAAATATAGTTTCTCTATGTGATAAACACTTGTGCTCTGGCTTTTTAAAATTTTTATTTGTTTTAAAGCACTTTGTTAAGATGTGATTGGGGGCTGGCCCCTTGGCCGAGTGGTTAAGTTTGTGTGCTCTGCTTCGGACACCTGGAGTGTGCTGGTTTGGATCCTGGGCGCAGACCTACACACTGGTCATCAAGCCATGGTGTGGCAGCATCCCACGTGGAAGAACTAGAATGACTTACAACTAGGATACACAACAAGGTACTGGGGCTTTGGGGAGGAGGGAAAAAAAGGAAGATTCCAACAGATGTTAGCTCAGGGCCAATCTTCCTCACCAAAAAAAGGTTACCTAAAAATAAATTTGTAAAAAGATGTGATTGACAGAAAAAGCTGTACATATTTAATGTATACAACTTGATGAGTTTGGAGATAAGTACACATCTGTGAAACCATCACCACAATCTGTGCTGTAAACGTATCCATCACCTCCAAAAGGTTCCTCCCACCTTCTTTAGATTTTTATTATTCTTACCACTTTTTTGGTGATGAGAACACAACATAAGATTTACCCTCTTAGCAAATTCTTAAGTTACTATGCAGTATTAACTATGGGTGCTCTGCCATGCAGTAGATCACTAGAACTTATTTTGCATAACTGAAATGCTCTGGCTTCTTGAATATTGTTGCTTTAGGCCTTCATCTGATAAATATTAATTTGTGTTAGCTGATAATGATGTGTATGACGTTGTGCTAGATACAGTGTATGCAAGATTTGTACAAGATAGCCCCTGACCACAGGGAGATTCTGGTCTAGGGAGAGGCTTGGGCAGGACATAAAACAAAAGTATTTTCCTGTCCAAGAAACCTGAACACATCATAATTTTCTCTGCCTTATTTGTGTAGTGGTGGAAGAAGCTTTTTACACTTTTCAAGTTATGATTATCTCCTCTAATTTAGTCTTCACCAGAAGGGACTAAAGATCTTCATAAAACAAAATACCCTCCAAAGAAGGAGAGATTACTGCCACTGGGGGGCCAGCCCCCAGGGGCCCAGAGGACGGAGGGCGTGTGTCAGGGCGCTGTGCGTCTGGGACCTGGCGAACCAGCTGCATGCGGAGAGGCGAGCATGAGGCCACCAGGCCAGGGCTTGCACCCTCGTTCCGTGTTAGCAGCTGTGGGATTTGGATCATTCACTTGCCCGTCCAAGCTTTGGTTTCCTAATCTGTGTCCCAGAATATTTTCTCACAGGGCTGCTTTGAGTTCTAAACAGGAGAATGGAAGTAAAGAGCCTGGCACACAGAAGACAGCTCTCTGCAGCTCGCCAACCAGCAACAGTGCTGGATCCAAGGGCAGGACATTAAAAGCCCAAACCTGTAATTCAAACCAAGGGCATTCATTTCCTTCTCAGGACCACATAGCTTTCATAAATTCTGCCTTTCCTCATTCCTTCTTTCCTAAAGGCTGTCATTAGACCATCCCCAATAAGTCAGACCACTCTTCCTCCTGAATTCCTGCAGCCCAGATGAGAATAGGACTTCCTCTTGCTTTTCTGGTCATACTGTGGTGTGTTTGCCTAGGACCTTTTATTTATATACACATTCACTTGATCCTCACAGATTACTATAAAAGGGCTTATTATGCGTTCTTTACCACCAAGCAGCCAGAGTCTCCCTCCCCCTGGCAAATGATTTTTCAACACTCGGTCACACCAAGACACTCTACAAATCCAGTCAACTCTGATTCTCATTTCCTTTCCCAAGTTCTATAGGCTGTAGTTCCGGCCTCCTGTTTCCTTGGGCCGTTTGTGTTCTATTCCAAGACTGGCCATGCTCTGTCTTTGTGTGT
This sequence comes from Equus asinus, assembly GCF_041296235.1. Lineage (NCBI taxonomy): Eukaryota > Metazoa > Chordata > Mammalia > Perissodactyla > Equidae > Equus > Equus asinus. The sequence goes on along the minus strand of NC_091798.1, from coordinate 37,992,512 downwards.
ATGTAGGTCTTCAAAGTGCCCGTTGAACCTCTCACCCTCCGCCTTGTTCTTTCTGCACTTGCCTGAAGTTCTTGGCTGTTCTCTCTGCTCTTCATGCATCCTCTTGGCCTGCCTCTCTGCACCTCCCCTATCAGCGACTTCTCTTTGCCTTTTCCTATCCTACATTCTGACACGGCTCTTTTCTATGACTGTAGAGCGGGCCATTTTCTCCGTGGCCGCCTTTCCCTTTCCTTTCTCTGCATCTCGCTGTGTCAACCCCAGTTACTCTCTGCCTTCCTTTACCATCCGCTTAGCCTCACCCAACAAGAAAACCGCCTGCCTTATTTTCCTTCCCGAAGCCCTCCAGTGAGCGACCCTGAATGGATGTTCCCAGCCTGTGTCTGGGTCTCCTCCCCCCAAGTCCAGGCCTGCCTAGGTACCACCTACTTGTTTTCTCCTTTTATTTGGGACCTGGGGAGCTTTTCACAGATGTGGCCTTTGTCACAGTGTCCACAGGCTTGCCTCTTCTCCGTGCCGCTCTTAGTTTGTTAGTTTGGTTTGGTCATTAGAAGATACTGGGGTGTCCTCTGCCCATGTTCTTCCTCACTTTACATGAACACAAATAAATGACTTCTGCATGAGTCCACGGCCAGCTTTGGGTCTGTGTGGACAAGCACCTGGCAGTTGGCTAGCGCCAGTTTTCATAATCCTCTTGATGTTTCTGAACTATCTTCCAAGAAACACTAGGCTTCTGTAAGCTTTTAATTGGAATTTCATCTTCTAAAAATATCTTTAACCATTAAAAATACAATAAAATGTCTTCACTCAAATGTGTGTTCAACCTGTGTAGTTATTTGTTCTCTCATTGACAGACCTAAGTGGCCCAAGGATTAAAATTGAACATAGAAATGAACTGACTCAATGAAAGCAGTATTTTTCTCTGATTTCTAGATTGGGGTCTCAATAAGATTTTGTTTACAAAAAAGGTTGTGCAGCTAAAAAAAAAGTTTGGAAATCACTGCCCTAACTCATCTCTCGCTGTGCCTGAAGCTGGTAGGCCATCGTACATGCTTTCCCCTTGATCTTACAGGGGTTTCAAAAATACCTGATTTTGGAAAAAATAACTAAGTAATCTAAAAGTCACCTGTAATCCCATTCCACCCCAAAATCAACTGCTTGTTCTTTCTCAGCCCTGTTTTATGAGTTTATCGTTTTTACATGGTGTATGTACTAGCCCCTAGTACAGCCTGGTGCCATGAGGTCTCTCATCCTGCTCATATCAGACATTAAATTTCTTACAGTCTTTTTACTGCACTGGAGATTATCTTGCCTTTTCCTGCATTTCAACTAGTTCTGATGAATCCTAAATGATAGTGTTTTTTTAAGCCAGCTTCTAATACCTGTTCTTTCCCGTTTTGTTGCTAAGGAGAATGACTAGGCTTTTGCAACGATAATAACAAAGGCTTCCCATGATCTTGGTGTCCAAAAGAGACTCAGTCCTTGGTTGATCTGAAATTCACATGAAATTCCTTGACCCCAGGCATTAAACCTACAGGAAGGATGTATATTATTGCTGTGTTGCAGATGCTTATGATGGATAGTAATGGGTACCATTTACTGAGCATTTACCACATAGTCAGTACCCTGCTTCCTTCTTTATACACGTGACCTCATTTAATCATCATCCCAAACCTTTGAGGTGGGTAGTACTATTATCCTCATTTTATACTTAAAAAAATGGAGGCTCAGAGAAGTTAACAGACTTGCTCCTTATAGCTCTTAAGTGGTGAGGCTGAGACTAATTTTTAGGTTTGTGTTGTCAGAGCGTGAACTCCTAACAACGATGCAGGCCCTGCCCCTCCTGTGATGCCCCTGCTTCTGTTCTCTCTTGTCGTTCTCCTGCCCCTTCCGGACCCCCTCCTTAACACTTACTCCTTTCTCTGTGCCCAGGGTTCCCACATGGCTGGCTTTGCTTCGTTGGAGGTGGGAATGGGGTGATTCGGGCCTGGAGGCACAGAACATCACGCACTCTTCCACAGCCGCCTGCTCTTGCATGTTCTCGTGAAGTGGACCCCTCACTCATCACTGTGCCACCCACACTTGTCCTGGAACTTGACCTTGGCCTCAGCCTCCCCAGTTTGTACCATAGGGTTTTTATCCACCTCGAAGCCAATGAGGCAGGACTTGCTGATGATACAAGTCTTTCTAGCTACTGCTCCAGTGAAGTGATTTCTGCAGGCTCTTAGAGCTAGCGCTTGACAGAGACAGGACAAGATCCAAGAGTCTTTACTCTCTCAAATTATGCAGAATAACATCTTGACGCAATATTTCAATTCTAATTTCTTATTAATAGCTTACATTTATTTAGCACTTATTGTGTCCAGACGCTCTTACAGTGCTTTTCAGGCATAATCTCTTTTAATCCTACAATAATATAACAGCAAAAGTGCTGTTACCTCCATTTTATACTGTGGAACTGGCTCAGAGAAGTCCAGTAACTTGAGTAAGGTCACATTACAGATGGAGTGAGGATCCAAATCCAGTCCTCTTGACCACCAGTCGATAGTTTTTTTCCCCTCCTCCCCCTTTTTTTCCCAAGGTAATCCATGTAGCCTATGGAAACATTCAATTCCAATTTTTTAAAATCTGCTTTGTCAATGATGCTGAATCTGGAAACTTTCTTAACCTCTTAAAATGCCACTAACTCTAACATGTACAGCTGTGAACCTTCATGGGAAGACATCTTTGGACTGCTAAGAATAATGCCGTTTCCGTGTCAGAAAAGGGTGTTTGAAGCTGCCCAACTGATGTCATGGACTGAGCTATTTGTGAGAAATATTTCTTCATTTAGGTTTGAGAACTGATTACTGAAAGCAAAATTTATTATATTAACAGGTCTACTGTTATTAGTATCATTCCTTTAGGTTGAGCTTTATTTTTTTATGCTCGGGATTTAGGTTAAGATCTATTGCAAACTTGAAACAATCCATAATATTTTGTTATCCATTAATACACCTTTCTAGGAGCTTTATAAATACTCTAATGAGTGCTTCTCAAACTTAACATGCATGTGAATTGCCTGGGGGTCTTGTTAAAATGCAGGTTCTCGTTTAGGAGTTCTAGACGGGCCCGAGATCCTACCTTTGTACCAGGCTCCCAGCTGATGTCCACACCGCTGGTCCAGAAGAACCACAATTGGAAGAGTGAGGCTGTAATCCACTTAACATTCAAGAAAGAAGGACAAATTCAAAACTCTTACTTTACAAATGCTGTTTACTAAATAGGCCAAAACTCAAGTGGTTGTAAGAAACAACCCCTGTCCTCTGGCACCATGGCAGTGTGATTTTCTTGGACTTTCTTTGGGCTTGACCTTGACTCCCCTTTTGGTTTACATTAGTGCCTGTGGGTAAACTCACCAGCTTCCCCCTCCTTGCCTCTTTGTGAGCTGAGTCATTCATCTCTTACTAGTGTGATGTGGGTGGGTCATGGCTTGAACTAGCCCATATGTCCTGATTGAACAATCTGCAGTGAATTTTCTAGAAAACATTTTCTCCATCTCAATTGAAGAGTTTGCTGTGAGGTGGGGCAGGGGGAGGGGGAAAGATTCAGAGCCCCAGGACTGAAGATCCATGGGGTCTTGCCGGTGTGCATTTATCTGATAAAGTGCAGGCAAAGTTTGCCTCTCCCCCACCCCCACTCCACCTCCTCTGAGCCTTGACCGGGTCCAGAACGGACTCCGGATGGCAGTTGTGGATGCTCAGAGCACAAAAGGTTTCTTGTTTGCCCAAGGGTCTATCAGTGTTTAAATAGAACTGGCGGAAGTGCAGGCGCAGCGTATCAGCAGCTTATCGGGGCCCACGGTTTCCATGTACATTTGCCAGTCCCTCGAGTTTACCCAGCTCCACCAGCACTGAGTTAAAAATTGCAAGGCCAGGCTCTATTGCGCCAAGATAGAGCAAGGGGGACAAGCCAGTTACCAAGTATAGGGGTGTACGTGTGTCCTGGAGACCCTATTTGCATTCTGCCCATGTAGAGAAGAAAGCTGTAGTGGCCCGTGTGTTAAGAGGCACCCAGAGAGAATCAAAGCCTGGTTTAGGGATGCATCCAGCAGGTGGGATGTCGCCAGGCCTCCTGGCAGCAGAGGTACCTCTTGGTGCCCTGGCTCTCCATCTTAATTTAACAGGTCTGTAGACGGCTCAGGAAGTGCTTAAAGGAGGTGTCAACTGTGAGCACCTTAAAACTGTATGTATGCAGTGTTGGCGTTTGCAAATGTGTCTGCAAGGGTATTTCTCTGGGAGCCGATCCATGACACACAGGGCTCAATGTTCCTGTACTGTTTGAGCTACCTCTTCTTGGGAGGAAATCTTCAGAACAGATAGATGGTAGCCTGCTTTAGAATGAGTCCTTTCCACTTACAATCATCACTTCTACTTTCTAAGCACTTGCTCTTTGTCAGGTGCTGTGCTGAAAACTTTATGAGTATTACCTCATCTCATTCTCAGAACAATCTTAGGAGATAGGTTTTTGGTGTTTTTTGTTTTTTGGTGAGGAAGATTGGCCCTGAGTTAACATCTGTGCCAATCTTCCTCTATTTTGTATGTGGGACGCTGCCACAGCGTGGCTTGATGAGTGGTGTGTAAGTCCCCACCTAGGATCTGAACCTGCAAACCCCAGGCCTCCGAAGCAGAGCACAAACTTAACCACTACGCCACTGGGCCTGCCCCTAGGAGAATGGAATTTTTACTCCTGTTTTACAGATGGAGAAACTGAAGCTTAAAGAGTTGTGCATTGTCCAAGTCACAGAGCTAAGTAAATGATAGAGCCTAGCATCTGAATCTGGGCTTTCTGATCCATAGGTCTCAGCATGGTGGAAGGCTGTCTCTCACATTTCAATATACTTGCCTGAGCTTTTCATATACTTTGGTTCATTTGTCAACTGGCACAGAATTATCCCCGATTTCAGCCATCTAAAAATCAGCTTCATGAATTTTGTCCTATTATGTTGCACCTATATTATTAAATCACTATTTAATTAAATTCTTTTATTAAATGTTACTAAGTTTGTTCTTACTTAACCTCATCCTAAACAATATCCATGAAATAACCATTGATGTGCTGATTTCATTTTTCTTGAATTCACACTAAAATAAATACATAACCATTAAAATGAAAGATGTTATGTCCTACCTAACATCATTTAAGGTACCGTCAATGTATTGGTACCACACTTTGAACAATCCTGAGGTAAGACGTAAAGGCTGCATGTCTAGATTGCAGCAGAATTGTGGGCAAACCAAAATAGCCTTTACACCTGACCCCGGGCAGGGCCCGGGCCCCAGCCACCTCTCAGTGTCCAGTGGTGCAGGAGCCTCAGAGAGGGGCCTGGGTTCACTCCAGGGAGGAGCTCTTCCAGTGGAGACCATGCTCTGCATCTTTCAGGTCCCGTTTTCACTGCTCTAATAAGGCAGCAGTGCCAAGAAAAAGAATGTTATTTAGCTTGCCTTGAGGGGGTTGAAGAATTCCAGGAACTGGGGCAAGAATCTGTACTCAATGGCTGTGTGCTCCTGTGGGACGGAATTGCTGGGATATTGGGGGTTCCGGAATAAATAGCCTCACCAGGGGCAGAATTTGGGTGGTAAGAGGTCCCACCCTATGATGAATGAGGCTTCCAACTAAACTCTATTTCTTCCCATTTCCATTGTAACCAAATGTTCATCCCTAAATTCCATCCCCTCTGGGGCATAAATTAAAGGGAAATTTGGAGTCCTATTGTCTGAAATTGTGTATTCATTTGACCTACATTTGCTGTGTCTTTAATACAAGCAGCTAAAGAATAATTCCTAAATTCCTGACTTCGCTGATAGACCAGAGATATGCTAAGACCCTCAGTAACTGACCATCCTTGCTTTTCCCCCTAATAAAGTTGCATTTTACGTGTTTAACTTCCCAGTCTTGGACGTTTAGCAACTTTGTAATCTGGCAATCCCTCTCACAGGCAAATAAGACAAGGATGGCAGCGTGCTCGTGCCCTGGGGGTGGATTCCTAGAGTCTGTCTGCGTTCACTGGCCTGGAGAAATCAGAGAGTGGGAGAGGTTCTTTTTTGAGGATCAGTTCACTGGTCCTTGGCTCTCTCTGACTAGGCTCACCTGTAGCAGAAGAGTGGCATTGGTCTGCCCCACAGCTGGTTTGGTTTCTTGATCATTCAGACACGCTGATTGCCTGCCCACCGGTGCTTCAGGCTGTTTCTATTTCAGAACCAAGATGTGAAAGAAAAACTTGCCAAAAAGAAAGAAAGAAAAGTCTGCTCTCAGATTGGGCTGGGCAGTCAGCATTCTGACTGTCCTCATCCTTGTGGTTCAGCAGTAGCTGACCCTGAAGACTCCTCTGGGAACTGATGTAGTTCTAGTCCTGAAAACAGAATCCCAGCTCTCTGGGGACGCAGTTCCTAGCCTTCCTCTACTGTCAGTACTCCAAAAGGGCACGGCCTGACCAAGGACTCTCAGGTATGGCACTGTTAAAAATGTCTCTTGCCAGCTTTCAACGTCCTATCCTGTCCTCCACCGCCACCCCGCCTCCCACCTGGGGACTGTGGCTTGAGCTTACAGGAACACCAGGCACACAGGGAAGGCTGCCAGTCGCAGGAGATTCCGAGGGAGATAAAAAGCACATCTTTGACCACTTCTTTACCAAACAGACCCGAGATGTGTAATTAAAGGCCCCAGGACTCTGCTGGAAATAGGTTTAAACTTGAGGTAATCCCTTCTGGCACTTCCTCTTCCTAATAACCATCAACAAAAATCAAACAAATCCACCTGGCTCCAGCCAGTGAGTCTGTAACAGAAAGGTCACGGGAGGAGCGATAAGAGAAGAAAGCAGCCACAAACAGCGTTACTGGAAACACATGTCGGGACGTGTTAGAAAGTGACTCCTGCCAGGACCATCCTGGCCTGTGATGGGCCCACTCTGCTGTCAGGAAACTCATTTTCCACCACTGAGAGGAACGTAGATGAGTCTGGGGAGCCGCCGTGCCTTCCTCTCTTCTCTCTGTAAGATGTGACTCAGCCAGAGAGAGACCAGAGGAGAGGCCTTTCTTAACATTCTTTTAAAGTTAATTTCCTCTTCTTTCCAAAAGTAATTCATAGCCGTTATTGAAAATACCATTGATAAGCAGAACGGAGAATATGATAATTACCCCTAATTGTACCGAGTGGTGATTGCCCCTGCGAAAATTTTGGTGCTTCTTCTAGTCTGTTTCTGGTACATGCATATGTATGTAGGTGTAAAATATATAAACACATATGAATGGGAAAGGTATTTTTAAAACTTTCAAACTGCATTACAGTGTAATGCAAAGTATTTTAGCCCGCTTTTTGTTTCAATCTGTCTCAAGCGTCTTTTCTTCCCAGTCTTGCGTCACGTCATTTTCAGTGGCTCCGTGGTACTCCATCAGCTGACCATACCATAATTTACTTTAATAATCTCCTGTTATTGAGTGTTTAGGTTGTGTCCCAGTTTCCATCCCTCCTGCTCCCCGTTAAGCCTTGTTGTGAAAACATTCTGACGATTGGGGTTTTGGCGGAGAGGGCGGGTGTCAGCTGGTTTGAGCCTGCCCAGGTGAGCTCAGCAGCTCCCACCTCCATCTTGGAGGGGAGGAGACTTTGGATTTCTCAGAGACAGTTGGACCCTCGCTGGGTGGGCCTGTGCCCGAGGCGCCTTGAGGACAACACAGAGAGCAACCTCCAGGGTAAGGGCAAATTAGGGAGGTTCCCTCCCTGGTGCTGAGGAGATATTGGCTGCGGAAGCCAAGGAGGTTCATCCAGGATGACGTGGCTTGTTGAGGGGGATGAGGCAGTGAAATGCAGACCTGCATGAGAGCACAGGAAGTCTTCACCCCTTCCTGGGTATCTGTGGTCCTCTGGGCCCTGGTAGGGGGTTCATGTAGACTGAGGATCGTGACGCTAAAATGTAGGTGGGTCACTGGTGAACTTGGCTCCCAAGGTTGCGCAGACCACTCACCTATTTGTTCCCCCAGTGTGCCATTTGCAGCAGGAGATTGCAATTAGGGAAAATTGCAGTCAGGACGAACAGAACAAAACAAGGAGTGAGCATGTGCAGAGCCCCTACTGTGGGTCAGGCTGGTGCCTGTTACCATCTCTTTTTCCAGGAGAGGAACCGCATGCGCAGAAATGTTGAGTTGCTTGCCCAAGGCCGTACGGCTGGGCAAGGTGGAGCTGGGATTCCAGCCCGGGTCTGACTCCAGAACCTGCCCCAAACTGTTGTGCCACACTGCCTCGTTATGAAGCATTAACAAAAGCTTTCTAGCCAAGCAGGTTTATATATATAACTTAGTTAACAGGACAAAATAAGTTCATTGCGAAAAATGCCATTGTTCAGTGGTATTTAGACAACTAGCTTTGCACACAGCTGGAGTCGGGTCAGGGGGAGAGGGCGGGTCCTGGAAGCATCCTCGTCAGAACAGTTTTGTGTGAATTTGTCATAACAGGAAGGAAGTACATTGAGAGTTTGTATCTTGGCTAGGATCAAGTTTCAAATGTTTACTAATTGAGCTGAATTTCTTAGTTTGAATATCTCCAGTGACTCTAAGTGTGTAACCTCAGAATTGTTCAATCTGAAATTAGAGTATGCATTCCAAAAAGCTGGAGGATAGCTTTAAAAACAAAGACAGAATTCCAGTTTTGTGCTTTTCCAAATTTTTTTTCAGCCTTCAAATTTTGCCTGTGATACTAATAATTTTGACCTGATTGACCAAAATGAAAAAAGGCTTTGGAAGGCAAGAATGTACTTGGCAGCATGTGCATGGCGTAGGATCTAAAAACTGTGTCAATACACGCGGTGAAGAAAACTTTGGAGTCATTACAGCCACGTGGTAGCCTGGAAATCATGCATTTTCAGCACCATCCCGGGGAGGGGGGAGGACAATGTGGCACAGAGCAGCCTGCCCATGTTGAAGGTGGAATCCCAGCTCACAGAGGTACGGATGCTGGGGAAGAGATGCTTCCTTGGGAGCAGCTGCTGCCGCTAAGATGCCAGTTTGCCCGGTTACCCCCTCAGTCAAAAGGACAGTTGCACCAGGTCTGCCTACTAGGGACACTTGGGGAACCCCACGTCCTTGGGGCCTGAGCACCAAGAAACTGTGGCCCAGCTGTGTATCGTGCTCTTGTTCTGCCAGAGCCCAGAGGTCTTGCGGAGGGAGCAGTCCTGACCCAGGAAATAGTCTTAGCAGCCCCACTGTGCACACAGAGGCTTTATCCTGAGCTGGGGGCCTCCCCGGCCTCAGGACGGATTGGAGGCAGCGGATCCCATCTGCCTTGTGAGCCCCCATCACTCATGGAGAAAACGGGATGACCTAGAAGCCAGGGTTGGGGAAAACAGGGATTAGCACCGACAAGGAACCCACCTGCCTAAGGACAGAACAGCCAGGCAGGGCTCTGGACTTGAGGTGGCCTTTGGCCGGGGCAGATTCCAGCAGAGCCCTTAGCATCTGCGTGCGAGGCTCTGTCAGAAGGGACAGCACACCCTCCCCCCGCTGGGGAGGAAGCCAAGGGAACCCAGGCCACCTGGAGGGATTCTGGAATGACTGGGGTGTGGCAGAGAGGAGAGGACAGTGGTGTGATTGGTTCCCAGGACCCAACCCGAGCAGAGAAGGTGGGGAATTGGGGTGATCTGCTCTGCGCACCTAGTCACTCTTTCCCCACGGGCATTCAGTATCACCCACACCCCCTCTGTGCCGGGCAGCATTGTCCATGTGAAGTGTATGAGTAAGACAGGACCCTGAAGGAGCCGTGGTCACTACACTACAGAGGCAGAGAGAACTCTCTGAATACGTCATCACAGCGCAGCACGATGGGCACCGGAGCAGGAGGAACTGAGGGCAAAAGATACGACCCCACACCGGCACTTACACCAGCACTGTCTAGTATGTTCCTCCTAGTTTCCTCACTTTTCTTAGTGTTGTCTTCACAAATGGATTGTAAGTGCCTTTAGGGCAGAGACCAGCTTTCTGCCTCTTTATGATAAGTAGTGGTCAGTGCTTTTAAATTGACCAACCATGAAAACTATAATGAGATACCACCTCACTCCCGTCAGAATGGTATAATTAACAAGACAGGAAACAATAAGTGTTGGAGAGTATGTGGAGAGAAGGGAACCATCATGCACTGCTGGCGGGAGTGCAAACACTATGGAAAACAGTGTGGAGATTCCTCAAAAAATTGAGAATAGATCTACCATATGATCCAGCTATTCCACTGCTGGGTATTTATCCAAAGAACTTGAAAACACAAATGCATAAAGATACACGCACCCCTATGTTCAGCGCAGCATTATGCACAATAGCCAAGACTTGGAAGCAACCTAGGTGCCCATCAGGGGACAAATGGATAAAGAAGATGTGGTATATACACAATGGAATACTACTCAGCCATAAGAAACGATGAAATCCAGCCATTTGTGACAACATGGATGGACCCTGAGGATATTATGCTAAGTGAAATAAGTCAGAGGGAGAAAGTCAAATACCATATGATCTCACTCATAAAAAGAAGATAAAAACAACAAAGAACAATCTCACAGAGACAGAGATTGGATTGGTGGTTACCAGAGGGGAAGGGAGAGGGAGGAGGGTGAAAGGGGTGATTAGGCTCCTGTGTGTGGTGATGGATTGTGACTAGTCTCTGGGTGGTGGACATGATGTAATCCACACAGAAATCAAAATATAATGATGTACACCCGAAATTTATATAATGCTACCCAATGTTATCACAATAACAATAATTAATTAATTAAGTAAGTAAGTAATTAAATTGACCAACTAGCCTTGAACCCTGGGGAACCCAGGCCATCTTGGGGGGTGGGCTAATATGTTTGGCGATTATAGCCCCACAGTCTTTTTAGGAAAGGAGGCAGAAAAGCTTCTGGGGCTGGTTAACTCAGGCTCTGCTTCCTGAGAGGCCTGCTTAAAGTCTCTTGTCCATCAGCTGAGCTGCTTTGGGCAAGTTACTTAACCTCTCTGAGGCTGTTTCCCTAGCTGTAAGAGTAGATGACGATGCTGACCTCACAGTGTCTGAAGAGCTGCCTTAGAGCTGTGCCCGGCTGTGGTGAGCACTCAGAACAGGGCGTGGCTGCTCAGGACTCCAGCTCTGAGTCCCTTTATCTTGTTCCATCAGGCGCTGGCTCTTTCTAGAACTGACCTTCTCCGTTCTGCTCTAAGCTAGACTCTGGAGGTCCAGAAAGAGATTAGTTTTTGAGGTTTACTTTTAGGTAAAAAGGGAGGATTTAAAAAAATGCTTTGACCTGCTGTTGGCTGTTTGAAAGACGTGGGGTATAACTAGGAGGAGAGAAAAGACCAGGTGACGTGTAGACCAGAGGGGTGTTCAGTCTTTAAAAATGACTCACTGGGAGAAGATGCAAACAGACAGAAAAGTAGAAAGAATAGTATCAGTGTAACGAACATCCACCGCCTAAATGTTTTTCATTGTAGTAAAGCAAATAAAACATAAAATTTACCGCTTTCACCACTTTTAAGTGTACAGTTCAGTGGCATTAAGTACACTCACAATGTTGCGTCGCCATCGCCACCCCCCATCTCCAGACCTTTTTCACCACCCTACCCTGTAACTCTGTCCCCATCAAACGCTGACTCCCCAGCCCCTCCCCCAGCCCCTTGGAACCACCTCTCTGCTTTCTGTCTTTATGAATTCGACTATTCTGGCTCCCTTATATAAGTTCACCACCTAAATTAAACAATCATTAATATTTGGTCATATTTGCCATATCTTTTGTTCACTGATATATTTTAAAGTATATTACAAACATCATGACATTTCTCTAAGTATTTCCATATGCATCTCTAAGAAGTAAGAATATATTCCTAAATAACTTCAATACTGTGGGTCATAACTTATAAAATTAGCATTAATTCCTTACTATCATCTAATACCAAATCTATATTCAAATTTCCCTGGGTGTCCTAAAAATATCTCTTACAGCTGGTTTATTCAAATCAGGACCACGTACTGCATCTGAGTGTTATGGCTTTTAAGACACTTTTATTCTAGGACTTCCCTCCCCTCCTCTCCCCACCCTTATGACATTGGCTTGTTGGAGCAACCAGGCAGGTCGCCTGTAGAACCCCACCTTCCGGGTTGGTCTGATTGTTGACTCGTGGTGAGGTTTAACTGCTTCCCCATCGGCCACATTTCCCATAAACTGGAGTTAGACCTAGAGCCTGATTAGACTCAGGTGTGGCACACTGCCTACTTCCTACTGCCTCGTACCAGGGGTACATCTTGTCTGGGGTGCCTGGGCAGAGGTTGATCTGGAGCTGAGAGCCTTCCTGCCTGATCCCTCCAGTGTCAAGTTACACTTCCATGTTCCACACTGCTACCAGCAGACAATTTGTGGGGTGATGCTTTGGTCCCCATGTTGAATATCCAGTTCCCCAAAACCAAGTTTACCCAATGGCTTTGCCATTCATTGATGATCCCTGCCTGAATCAGTCATTTCACTGGAGTTGTGAAAAGGCGATTTTCTAATTTTTGTTCCTGCTACATTTATTATCTGGAATTTATCTGTAAAGGAGAGCTCTCTCCTTGCCTGGAACTATCTGATTACCCTGAAATACTGTTCTTCCTGGAAAGATGGGATACTCAAGTCTTTCCTTCTAATTACTAATTTTCAGAGCAAGGAGTTGGGGCAATGAGTTTGGTGTTTAGAGCGCTGAAGAATGAATGTGACCGAGAGGTTAGGGTTTTCTCCACTTTCTCCAGGGGTCCCTCAAGTCTTCAGAACTGGGCTGGAAGGGCCATGTGTGGGGCCAGTCGCTCCTCCTTCCAGGGAAACCCTCTACTTGGAAGCTTTTTCATTCCACGCTGGTTCACTGAGTGGGATGGGGTAAGGAGAAGGGTGGAGAGAACAATAAGGTTGGATCCAGATCCTGTGTTTGTTCCATTTTGGGAATGAGCTGGGCAGACCTTAGGAGGGGATAGTGCCCTTTTCTCTCAGGGGTTCTTCGTCCTGGCTCTCTGCTTGTGGGAGGTCACAGCTTTCACTAGCCTTTTTCTGAATGACCAAATGTTTCTAGTCTTTATTTATTTTTGCCCTTCTTCATATTATGGAGCCTTGTCTGTAGGCTTCGTCCTCAGGCCAACTTCAGAGGAGGTGTCCCTTAAGGAGCTCACTGTCTGGTTTGAAGGAAAGACATATACACATAGGGAGTGGAGTAGAGAACAATGTCAGCCCAAAGAGATTTGTAGAAATGAGTTCCAGTAGCTTGTCTCACCTGATAGTGATTATTTAATGAACACTTATGGTATAGCAGACATTTATCTTTAAAAGTCCTGGAAGATAGGTAGACATTATCATCCTATATTTCAGATGAGGACACTGAAGCTCAGAGAGGTTACATAACTTACCCAAGGTCACACAGCTCTCAAATCCAGGAGCTCAGCTCTGTCTGTCTCAAAGCCTGGCTCCATTTACCACACCATGGGGTTCTGTTACCAGATGTTAAAAGACCCAGGAATTTAGCAAAGGTGGAGACTAGTACAGTTATTATCCACAAGGTATTTGTTACTTTGGAAATTTTAATTTTTCCCTTTTACATGTAATTGTCAAAATAATATTGTACTGGTGATATATTAAGTATTATTGTGGCAGTAAAGAAAATCTTTGGAGAAAAAAATATGCCCGTAATCTCACCATCTTAATCTAACACGTGCTTTCATTTTTAAATACATCCTTCCAATCTTTGCCCATGGCCTTTGGTATTTTTCTTGTTTGGTTTTATATATGTTATAAACATTTTTTATGAAGTCTTTGTATTTACAATTTTAAAGACTGGATAATATTGCCTTGAGGGGATAGAGCATAATTTACTTAACCAATCTACTCTTTGGGGTCTCATCTGCACGGTTTCTAATTTTTGTTATCTAAAAAAAGCTGAAGTGAGATTCTCTGTGCATTTTTCTTTATGCTCTTGTGAATTATTTCCTTAGGAAAATTCCCAGGAGTTAGTTGCCTCGTTCAAAGATCTGAACATCTTCTGGCGCTTGACACATTTTGCTGGATTGCTCTTCAGAAGGACCACACCTCATGCGTTGCTACCAGCAATGGGTGCCAGGTGTTTCCCAGCCTTGCACCAGTGGATGGTCTCTTGGCTCGTGTTTTACCCCTGCTGATTTAAAAGGTGAACCGTGGTCCCTTAGAGTTTTTAAGGTACATCGCTTTGATTACTAGGTACATTGAATAGTTCCCCACCATCTGTTTACTACTTTGTATTTCTTCTATTTAAATTGTCTGTTCCTAAGCTTTGTCCATCATTTCTTGGGGACTTGATAATAGTTTAATGTTTTGTATGAGATATTGACGTATGTGAGTCAGATCCGGACAGGAAATAGATAGCACACTCAGGGGGGTCGTTTGCAGAGAGTTTAATAAAGGGATAGTTTACAGTGGTGTGGGCAGGGTTTGGGGAACCCACACGGATCGAGCAGCCCTCTAGGGGAGCACCAGCCTGCCTGACCACTCTGGTTCCAGGCCCTGATAAGGGTTGGTGTGCGGGTCGGGCTCCCTGACAGGCGCCATGGCTTTCCACGTTGGACCCGGTCAGCCCGAGATGCCTCCACAGGGAGGGAGCCGGGAGAATAAACCCCCCACCCTCCTTCTGCTCTGCGCTTCCCCTCTGGTGCCCGGGCTCAGACCACTGACCCCTCTACTTGTGTTTCCCAAACTGTGAGATATTTTAGGAGGTCCATGGCTAAGGATTTTTTAAAGTTTAATAGTCACATATTAAAATACACACACACTAAATGCTCATATCTTATTTATGTAATAACATATTTATAAAACCCATTATTTCACAGATGTTTATTTTGGGTATAAGGCTATTTATTGAAGTTTAAAAATGGACCTGGCCACAACTAGAAGGACCCACAATGAAGAATATACAACTATGTACCGGGGGGCTTTGGGGAGAAAAAGGAAAAAATAAATTCTTTAAAAAAAAAAATGGACCTGATTTGGTGGACTCTGTAGAATAAAAATGTTCAGGTGGTACACAGGCATGGCAAAACTAACAGAAATTTGTGAAAATGGGATCCCCTATGGGGACTCCCTGACACAGCTGATCCTTTGATCTCCGATTTCACACGCACACACACGCACACACGTGCGTCTGAAATAACTATCCTGAGAAGTCAAGGATTCTTGATCACCGATGGCCTCTTGTCCCTGATGTCCCAAGGTTTCAGAGGGGCTGCAGGAAAGCAATGGAAGTTTCCTGAGACCCCATCCCAGATATTTTCTCACCTAGCTAATAGGGGAGCCCCGTGTCTGCTTGGGCCTGAGTGCTGGTGGGCTGTCCCTGAGTCCCCACTGCCCTGAAACCAAACCCTGGGCAGAGGCCAGAGGGAAGAACGGAAGGGGAGCCAGGAGCCTGGGCCCACGTTCCAGTCTGGGGGAGGGTCGAGAAGCACTCTCCCCTTACTCCAGCTCCCACTTCCCTGGGGCAGTTGGGGACACCCCAAATGATGCTACACACAGGGGCTCTACTTGGTGACAAGTGGCCAGTGGCTGGGTTCCCTCCTCTTTCCCACCTGGGAAAGTTGGTCAAGGGCCTTGCCCGCTCCCCTGCCTTGCCCCCTCGGAAGGACTGGTGCTGCCGGGAGCCACTCAGTAGAACAGGCCACTTAGTGTCAGCGTGTCTTCTCCCCTGGGAGCATCTGCTCACTTACAAGATGCCCCTAACATGGACCTCTCTCCTGCAGAGCATCTACAGGAGAAACCGGAGGAGGTTAGGCAGAGGACAGATTACATTATGATTTATTACGTATCTTATTATGCTTCTCAGAGAAGCGGTTTGCCAAAATCTCTTTGAGAAGTGGCCATTCCTTTTGGAAAAGTTTGAACGGGCTTGCAGGTTTGGAGCTATGCAAACTTGAACTTTGGGGAAGGCTTCCCCGTCCTCAATCCCGTAGGTAGAAAGACCAGACACCCTGGTTTGCCTGGGGCAGGCCCAATTTATGCCAGTTTGACCCCTTTCATTTTTAAAAGTGTCTTGGTTGGGACAATAAATTACAGCCACCTGAAGCACAGGTACATGTGACCAGTCTCCAGAAAGAACCTAGAATTCGGGGGCTGGAAGGGGTTTTCAGAGGTCTTTTAGTTCATTCTGTTGCTGGAAGGCAGCAAGCAGAGCCCCCACCCGTTCCGTCCGGGAAGATCCCCACGCCTCCTGCGCAGGCCCGGGGGCCAGCCCTTCACAGGTGTCTCTGTGGGAAGATTTCCCTTTCCTCCGCCTCTTCTCCCCTCTGCTCGGATTCTCTGATGAGCCATAAGAAAAGAGAAAAGCTGGGAGATCTGGGGGAACGGCCTCTCGTTCCGACAGGGAGAAAGCCCTCGGGCTTGAAGACAAGCCCAAGAGGTGACTTGTTTTCCTGGCCTCCTTGTGATGAAAGTCATGAGATCATGGAGAACCTGCAGAGAGGAGGAGGCCAGGGCTAGGGAGGGGCCCAAGGAAGACTGCAGGAGTGACAAGGCTGCTGCAGGCTCTGTCTGCGGGGTCAGGGCCTCAACCACCCAGAGCCCAAATGACCTTTAACCATCTGAGCTTGACCAGCACCTTGCCCACCACAACTGAGTGGGGTGAGGAGGCCACCACTGGCTCTCCCGGAGCCCCTGCCCAGGGATGTTTGGGGAGTCTTAATTCTTATCTTTTTGCTGGCCCCATCCCCACCCCGTTGGTCAGCCACTTCCTGGGGACCAGAATGGGCGTGTTCCAGGATGGTTAGGAGTTTACTTCTCTGTTTTGTCATTCGGGGAAGGATGTGCTTAATTCTACTTAATTACAGGATGTTTATCATGTTCCTGCCATGTGGCAGGCAAGTGCCTGTGCTTGGTGCTGGAGGTAGAAGGGCGAACTGGATCCTGACCCTCCCTGTGGGTGCAGTGTGGCACGATGCTCTGCACCCAGGGCACAGAGAAGGGAGCGGCTGTTCTGCCGCAGCTGAGCAGGCTTCAGAAAGGAGCAGCATTTAAATGCAGTCTTGGAGGATGAAGGGGGCCTTTACATGGTTGGCAAGGCCAGAAGGGCTTTCCGGGCCAGGCAAAGCGCTTGAACAAACGTCCGAGTGTTTGAAGAGTGGCCGCAGTTGGGGAGGAATGGAAGCAGGCGCAGGGGGAGAGTCAGTGCGGAGACGGGGGACAAGAAAGCCCTCGGGAGTCTCACAGACTGGCCATGCACCTTTGGGCGGGTTATTTCACTTCTCTCAGCCGTGGTTTATGTATCTGTATAATGGGGATAATATAACTACTTCATAGGGTTCTTGTGAAAATTAAAGGCTGTATTGAACGTAAATCAACCAGCATGGTGTCTGGCATATAAATGCTCACAAAATATAAATTATTGGCACTGTTTCTACTCCTACTAATAAAGGTGGGCTGCTCTTTTCTAAAACATATGGCTTGAGTCGCTAGAGTGAGCCGGCGCGGCTGCACTCCCCAAACAGGTCTGCACCTGGAGTCTTATTTAGGAAGATACTGTCTGGTACAGGATGCTGATGGAAGAAAACTCACATGGCTAGCTTGCTTGGGGCTCTGCAGCCATCTTTCTCTGACCATTGCATCAGTCCAGCTGTGTGGCTCTTGATATCACTAAATGCATTTATTAACTACTTTTTAGTCCACAAATATATTACTAACTTATGTGTCAGGTCCTGGGTCCAATGTCTTAGTAAGAATATATGAGTAAAAGTGATGGGGAGGCAGAGAGACAGGGAAAAAACTCAAATCTTTCCAAAACTAATTTTATAAAATCAGAAATGTATTTGGAGGCCACAATTTAGCTACGTTTTGTTACCCTGTACCTGGAAACGTGGTGAAGAGGGAAAAACATTTCGATGTGTCTCTTTCACTGGCGTGTGAGTACCTTAAGAGTAGCCACTCTGGGGACCAGATCACATTTGTCCATTTGGTCACTCAACAGATATTTATGGAGCAGCTACTGTGTCCCCAGCACTATTCTATGCACTAGCTGTTTCAATGGTCTTTGTGATACGAAGAGCTCTTTCCTTCTCCCATAGACTTGGAAAGAGAGAGGTGGAGCCCCCCGGACCCTTATCGTTGGCCATGCTGGAATCAAAGGCTACCTGGGGGAGTGATGGGAGAAGGAGTTGGGGGTGGGGGCTCAGCTCCTGTTTTCCTCTCTCTCTGTGAGAAGGGGGTGGTACCCTAAAGGACAGCCTACTGGACTCCCCGATCCTGGATGCCACATTTCACTGTCAGGGGATGGGGATAGGGAGGGTAGGGGTGATGGGGGTGTCAATCTGTTTATGGAAGGAGCAACCACTCACTCCCACCTCACCCCACACACTCTGAAAGCAGTCTCTCTAGGAGATAGTTTATTCCCTGTATGTCCCTAGAGGAAGGGGCTGCCTCAGACACGTTAAAGGAGGAGAGTAGAGAGTAATAAGGAAACTAATAGAATAGTAGCAGAGTCATCATGTTTGAGTACTTAAAATGTTCCAGGAAAACAAATGCTAATAAGTGTATAACGAGGACCCACAACTAAGAATATACAACTATGTACCGGGGGGCTTTGGGGAGAAAAAGGAAAAAAATAAAATCTTTAAAAAAAAAAAAGTGTGTAACAATTCATACATTATCTCATTTAATCCTCACTACAACCATGTCAAGTTCGTACTATCATCCCCATTTCACAGACGAGGAAAATTGAGACCAAGAGAACGTGTAGGTAACCAGTCCATGGTCATGCTGCTGGTAAAGAGAAGAGCTGGGAGTTGAACCCATCTCTCTCAGGCTTCGGGTGCCTTCACCCACACACCATCCCGCTGGAGGGGTTGACCTCTCCTCCCCTTGACTTCTTCCCTTCCTCCTCCCTCCTCTCCCTCCGTCCTTCCCTTTCTTAACGATTCTGCAATTAATCAAGCCAGGCTTAGAAAACCCTGATGAGCTTTCTCTAGCAGCACCTACCCTGGAGGAGCAAGGGTTAACCCCAGCCTGGTGCTTCAGAGGGGCAGGCCTTGGCCTTGGGAGGCGGCCATTAGTCCTCCTTTCTAATTAAAAATTGCCACCACTGCCTTTCATCCCGTGCTAACTAGAAGAGCGTGTGTGTTTATGTGCATAGTTCTTTATCTCCATTTCCTGTTTCATATTTAATTTGATATTTCTCCCAGTTTGTGGATGTGGAACACGTGTAAGGTTGGGACGCGGTCTGTTAGTAATCATTCCTGCATTTGAGGGCCGGCTTGCTCCCCCTGACTCCGACCAAAGGCGTGTGGATCCTAATCTTCCTGCCTCACATGAGTTACTTCACCCCAGTCGCCCTGGTTTCAGAAAAGACTGCCTTTGGGGCAATGATTTTGCCTTGCACGTTGCTTTCTGGCAGGTCTGGGATGGTTCTTGTGAGGCAGAGAGAGGGGGTGCCGCCTGGAATCCCGATTTGGTAGATAAGAACGGTGAGGCTCTGGGAAGGAGACCCCGTCAGAGGTCAGCTGGGTTGGGATGAAACGCAGCTTTGCTCTTCGTCAAGGCTGGATGAGAATCGTGGTGAATATTATAGATTCACTTTCCACCCTTTCTCTGAGGTCTGGGGGCCCGAACCAATCTGAACTGGCCTCTCAGGCCGGGCTGCAGGCCCCCAGTGTGGAGTGTGGGGTTGAGGGCACGTGGGAGGGTCATGGCACTGGGACTGGAAAAGCTCCGCCTTCGCCTCAGTCCCTCCTCAGCTCCGCAGTGGGTCTGACGGGGCAGAAGGAAATCTTGTCTGGCTGTAAGGGTCCCAGGGACCCCTCCCTGTGCTGTGGATGAAAGCTGGGGTTCAGAGCTGCTGTCCAGGGCCTGCCCAAGCGCCCTGGTCTCCCCGGTGGTAACAGTCCTCATCCTGCTCACTTGGGCTTCAGCACTCTCCTGGGTATCTCTGAACTGCTGAAATTGTTTGTAATTAGACTCCTGTGGCTAAGGATTATCTCTTGTAGAGAAAGGAATCAAAGCTTTGGAGATGGAGAGCTGAAAGGAAGCTTACCAGTCAGTCTGATCGGGGAAGGACAGACCTGGGGAGTCTTGGAGCCCCCGAGGCTGCACAGTCGTGTGTGGTGTGCACACATGCGTGTTTCTGCGGGGGGGGGGGGGGGGTCCATGGCCTTCATGAGTTTCTCAGGGAGTCTGGGACTTCTCCAAAAAGTTAAGATTCACTGGTCTAATGGCTTCCTCACCTCTCAAAGAATGGTACAGAAAAAGTCCCAGTGGAATATGGTCAGGGGGTGGAGGGGTGGGGGAGTTCAGAGGGCCAGAGGGGACCTGGGCATGTCTACACACTTCTAGATCAGTACTTCAGGTAACTTTTGGTGATAGGCAGGAGGAGAGTCAGAAGGGTAGATAAAGTAGAAATAAATAGTTTGTATTTATTTGCAGACAAGAGTAATCCATTTTTATTATTTGCCATCAGCTTTGAGGATGTACAGTGAGGAGTCTGAAGTATAAAGAATTATAACCAGCTGAGACTCCCTCACTTTGAATAATCCATTATAAAAGTACAGTTCCTTTTATCACAATATTCTTATCTTCTGTTTGTTTCTGAGCTGAACAGAAATGCCCTAAGCTACACCCCAGCTGTGGAGTTTCTAGACCAAAGGCTACTGTTTTCTTCCTGCAGGAACCCTGGGGTGTCTGGGGGTTAAAAGGCCTGGGCCAGCCATGTGTATTTAAAAAACAAGGCTGATTCTGCAGCTGGCGGCTCCAGCCTGACTCCATCCTGCTGTTAATGGAGGACAGAGGACCACTTATAGCTTCCTCTTCGCCCCATAACAAATAACCCGGTGCTCCCCCAGGCCTTCCTGCGCCCCCGCCCCCCCCGCCCTCCTGGTGGTGGCAGCAGCAGGCCTGTTCCCAGTCTGGTTTCTCCGCAGGCCCTGTGGTCAGCCCCCACAGAGTGTCTGAGGCCCAGCTCCTCTCTGCCATAAGGTCCCAGCTAACCACATTAGAGGGGTGATAGGCAGGTTCACCTTGCCTCTGTCTGCTGTTCAGATACTCCAGAGCCTCCCGGGCAGGGTGGAGGCCTTTGCCCTGCAAACAAAGCATGGTCTGGCTTTGAGCACAGGCTCCTGTGGCACCTCCTCTGGGAAGTCCTCCAGGACTGCTCTAGGCCAGGTGGGTTGCCTCTTTGTTGCATGCATTTAACACCTATTTGTCACATACTCTTTATCAGAGTCCATGCATACACAATTTAGCACATAATAATAAATAATTAAAAATAATAATAATTCCCACTTACTGGAATTCACTATGTACTTTGCTTGGCACTAAGCATCTTAGATGAAATGTTTTATTGACCCAGCACAAGAGTCCTAGGAAGTTGGCACCGTTGGTATACCATTTTACAGACATGGAAATGGAGGCATTTCTGTATTTCCTTTTCTTAGCTTTTAGCACTCTCTGTGGTCACACTATGTATTTATTTGCTCACTTGTTTTATATCTGGCTCCCATCTTACATCGTGAGCTCCATGAGGGCAGGGATTTCCCTTCTGAGATGCTGGGGACCCAGGGTGAGCAGTACCTGGCATCTAGGCGGTACTCAATAAATGCTTATTCCATGGTTGAATAAGACACAGGAGGCTGTCACATGTCCACACCTCATAGCTGGGCTGCAGTGAAGCTGGGCTTGAACCCGGGTCCAGGGGTACAGTTGCTGCATGCTTCTTCAATGTGGGACACCCCTTCCCCAACCAGACCCTCAGCTCCTGAGGGCAGAGCCCAGGCTCTGGGAGGGCACAGGGTTTGGAGTGGGACACACCTGGGTTCAGAAACTGGTTCTGCCATTCAGCTGGGTGACACTCGGAAAGCTGTGCATCCATTCTGAACCTGAGTGTCTGCGTTTCTGAAATAGCACAGATAATACCCATCTGCCTGAGCCGTTGTGAAAATTAGAAATACTGCATGGGTTGCCTGGCTTATTGTAGGTGCTCCGCGAAACAACAGCTAACATGAAACTGGGCTCATCCTCAGTTCTCAGGAAGTCAGTGGACTGCATTGAAAAGGCTGAGAAATCCATTTGTCATCTTTTATTAGATTATAAAACTAACACTGAGTACATGCTCATTACAAAAAAAAAAATCAAACAACGCGGAATCAAAAAGTAAAAGTTTTTGCATCCTTGTTTGCCTGAAATGTATTTTTCTCTCCAGAAGTAACTACTCTTAATGGTTTGGTGTGTGTGCATTTCCCTACATAATAAATATTTTACATAAAATTATACCAGGCATATTGTTCTGAAATTGCTTTTGTTAACCGATCTTGGGGGCCTTTCCCTGTCACCACATTCAGATGTACTTCAATCTTCTTAATGGCTGCATAACATTCCTGGTATGGCTGGACCAGAACATAATCGTTCTCCTGTTGATGGCCTTTTAAGTTGTTTCCAACTTTTCTCTATTCCATACAAGATGGCAATGAATATTGTTTCTGTTATCTATTGCTGAAAACAAAGCCCTCAAAACTTAGTGGCTTAAAACAACAATTTATTATTTTTCATTTCTGTGGATTGATTGATCAAGGGGTTCTTCTGCCTTGTGGCGTTAGCAAGGGTGGAAGGTCCAGAATGTTCTCCCTCACATGGCTGGCAGTTGGTACTGGCTGATGGGTGGGAGCTGAGCTGCGGCTGTCACCAGGGGCTCCCCAGCTCTCCTCTAACTGGTTTCTACGTGTGGTTTGGGTTTTTCACAGCATGAGGCTGGGTTCCAGAATGTCACTTCTGCCGTATTCTATTGATCAAATTCAATCACAGAACAACCCAGATTCAAGGGGGCGGGAGACAAGCTCTACCTCTCCGTCTGAGAGCAGCAGGGAGCCCAGGAATTGCGGGAGCCGTTGTTAGAGACTGGCTACCACGAATAGATGAGTTTAAATATGTGTGTGTGTCCTTGTTCTTCATGGATCTTTGTAAATGGGTGGGAGTGTTTTAGGAGGTTAATTCCTAGAAGGGAGTCACTGCCTCAAATGGCATGCACGTTTCTGACTGCACGGCCGCTGCACGACGATTGCCTTCAACAAAGCTGTACCCAGACACACTCTCCTCAGTGCGGAACAAGAGCGCTCATTTCTCCACACCCTCATCTGTGTTGGCTGTTACCGATTGTTTTCATCTTTGTCTTTGTTTTTCTTTGTGGGTGAAAAATTACCTCTTGTTTTTAGCATTAGTGATGTTGAGCATCTTTTTTAATGTTTTGTTCTTCTTTACACTTGAGAGTTCAATTTGGGGCTATACCCATGAATATCCTATGCCTCTGGCACCATCAGAGAAACAGGGGGATGGTTTTGGGAGTTGCGGGGAGCAAATAGCGCATAGGAGGACTCGGATTCAGGGCCTCGTCGAACATTGCTGTCGCCTGTGACCTGCCTTTGAGAGACAGGGTTTCACAGTGGTGGCCAGCAAATTATTAACCCTGTGCTCTCCTCAGGCTCATTACTTAGGTGGGTTTTCAGAGGGCTCTGTAACTCCCAGTACGAGTGTTCTGCACTTCACGGGAATTGTGAGACCAGCTCTGAACTCCGAGCCCGGTGGCCAGGCTGAAAAGCCCATTTAGGAATAGCAGCAGTGGGCTACTGGTAGTGCGAGCAGGGGAGTAAAATCTCCATTTAATGCCCTCTTGTTAACACGCTTTTCAGGCTTTTTGCCTCTTGAATTCCCACTTTCCCGTAAAAGGAAGATAAGAAGGTATAGGCAATGATGCCTTTGATGGAATAGTTCAGAGTTTAATTCAAAGACACTCAGTGGTCAAGGTTGGTCCCATTCTTTTCTAGCTTTGGATCCAAGCTTCAGTCTCCTAGATTTTGCACACTAACATGTCAGACTTTTTTGGTTACAAGAGACAGAAAAGCCAACCTATACTCTGGCTTAAGCAGGAAAAGAAAAAAAAATGTGTTTATTGGATCATATACTAGGACGTCTAGGGGTGGAGATAGGAATGGATTGGATTCAGAACTCAGAGATGACTTTCACCAGTCCTAGACTCTTTCTCTTGGATCTCCTCTCCTCACATCAGACTCCTCATGAGGTAACATGGCAGTGGCCTGCGGCCCCTCATCCTCAGGGGTCCAAGTCCAGCTGGACAGAGTGCCTGTCTCTGGCTCTGTGTTCCCAGCAAGGTCTGTGCGGCCCATGAGCTCCACTCCCCCAGGGCCATTTCCCATCCCTGTAACCCGGGGACTCTGGCGCAGTGATTGGCTCAGGCTAGGACGTGTGTTGCACCGTGACGCCTGTGTTTGGGAACCTCACCTCGGGCGTGGAGGAGGCGTGGACCCCAAACAAGCCCTGGGAGCTGTTTCCTGAAGGCAGAGGAACGGACATTGGGGAAGTCAAGGATAAAAGTCACTGTCCCTGGTTCCTCCACGATGCACATCACATGGTCGTTCATTTAGGATGTAAAATCTACAGTGGGAGGGATTTGGGGGTCTAACCTGTTCTCAGGGAAAGCTAATTCATTTCATCCCAGGACCAGCAGTGGCTAACAAAAAGCTGCAGGTAGTCCAAGAAAATTACAAATGATCCCAAAGCCTGGCTTTAGTCCTGGGTCATGGTGGGTTTGTCTGCCTTCACCGAGTAAGTGAGGATGAGACCAGATATGACCCCATCTCTGCCCTCTTGCCCTCAGGGAAGGTGTCGTACTGGGGAAAAGGCCAGGAAGGGTGGGCAGGAGCTGGAGGAGAGCAAGCACTTCCTTTCAAAATCCAATTACAGAATTTGTGTTTGTAAAATTGATTATCTTTTTTTTTCTTCCCCAAAGCCCCAGTGTGTGGTTGTGTATGCTAGTTGTAAGTCCTTCTAGTTCTTCTATGTGGGCCACCACCACAGCATGGCAACTGACAGACAGGTGGTGCGGTTCTGTGACCCGGAAGCAAACCTGGGCTGCCGAAGTGGTGAGCGCCAAACTTTAACCACTAGGCCATCAGGACTGGCTCTGTAAAACTGATTATCTTTATTGCAAATTATCTGTGTGGGTTTAGGTCAAGGGTAAATATTCTCTTCAACCACAAATCCAAGCAGTTTGGAGAAGTGAACTGTCCTTCTTTGCCAGGCTCAGCGAACAATCCTGGGATGTGCTAACAGGCCCAATGGGATCACTAGCCTCCTGTTGATCCTTTTGTGGTTGACTTTTTTGTGTTTGTTTTTTAGGAAGAACTCAGGTTAAATATTTATTGTAGAGGAAAGGAATGCTGCTCCTTCCCCCTGCCTCTCCTGCTGTTGGTTGTTTAACGAGGAATAGCATGTGAAGAGTATGAAATCTAAAAGGTACAAAATGCTGTATAGGCAGAGTCTCTCGCCCCTGGAGCCTTGGCCCCAGTCAGCCCGCTCACCGGCTCAGAGGCAGTCCTGTTCCCGGGAGAGTCCATATGCTATTTCTTCTTCAATGAAAAATGCACCACATACACATTACTTAATGACAACTTATTCTTTTGTTCTGTAAAATAAAACACGTAGAATTTTCCACTGCAGTGACTTCCAAGCCACCAAGTTAAGGCCACAGAGTTAAAGAAACAAATCAGGCCTCACCTCCAGTCAGTGAACCTGTGGACCGCTAATGAATGCTCACTGGTTCCAGAGGTTTCCACATATCTGCGTGTTCTCTCCCGAGCGGCTCCCCCATTCACAGGGCCTGCACGTGGTACTGCTTCCTAGTACGTTTGACCAAAAATGGTTTCACTCAAGCTCCCTCTCGACCGTGGTTGACAAGCTCCCCATCGTCTTATTGGCCGTCTGGGCTCCAAACGCCCCACCGTTTCCCAAAATAAAGCCCATCCTCAGCTGAAGAGTTGTTGCCACCGAGACCGTACCCTTGCTGCTGGCTCAGAACCTGAAAGCACTGCTGAAGAAGAGGCCGAAAAGCATCTCGGACTAGAGCGAGGCTCCCCTGGGGAAGCGCTAATGCAGCTTCCGCTGCGTTCCAGGCCTGTGCCAGGCCCTGGGGATAACAGGAGGTACCCTGCGCAGTCCCCTTCCTAGCAGAGCTTAGAGCAGTCCCCAGGGGAATGCGTCTGGGCGCTGCTGCCACATAATTGCTCAGTCCCCTTATGTGGGTCTCGGTCCTGGGGAGAGATCTGTGGATGAACGACATTTATTTTAGACACAAAAGTTCTGCTGTGTTTGTTTAAAAAAAAATCAATCACTCTGTAGTCCTCTCCCTTCCAATACAGCAAACAGAGAGACGTGGAAATAATAACAGGAACCATCCTGACTTACTGAGGAGCAGAAATCACAATGGCTGTGCACAGGGGTCAGGCCCTGCCCCGGGGAATATATCTCACCTCCAGAGAGCCCTGTGACGTAGAGCTGAGGGTCGAGCCTGCTTCACAGGCGAGCGCTTGACCTCAGATAGAGGAGGTTAGCAGCTCGAGGTCACAGAGCTGGGCCTCAGTGGAGGCAGCCTTCACACCCAGGTTCCTCTGATGCCTTAGGGCCTGAGCCAAACAGCTGCCCACCTGGCACTGGGAAACCACCAACCTACCCTTTGGCAATTTGTTACAAAATAAACATATTTTTTAAAGTGAGCAATGAACTATTTCTGGAAGAAAGCCTTGATTCCCAGTGGACAGGTGCTTATTAGTGAGCCCAATGTGCGTTCCATCAAGAGGTAAGATCGTTATTTAATAAAAAGAAACGCCTCTGTTGGTTTGTAGTAGGGCTGTAAACGTTGTTTGCAGGTGGTGTGATGTGCAGAGAAAGTATAGTGACTTTATTTAAGGCTATAACTGGTAGAAGCCGTCACCCTACCCCTACCTACGGGGTGGCAGGGAAAAAAGCCAGTGCAGTCCAGTGCAGCTTATAACAGAGTCTGATCTTTTAAACAGCCTCTTGAGGTTTCACTGTCTCTTCTCCCTGGTCTGAGAGGGTGTGGGGGGGAGGGACTTGGGAGAATTCACAATCTGGGGCAAGGGTCCCTCTGTCCTTGCGATTGCCCTTGGGTGTGAGCTGGCTGATGTTACAGAGGTCCCTGGGCCATCCTGGTGTCTGCAGTATGTCTGAGCCCATTCCTACTCAGCTCAGACAGCCCCTGGTAGGACATCCTTGCTGACTTGTTTTCCCCTCAGTGGATCCTCCTGTGTCTCTGCCTGGTCCTCCTTCTGGCCCCTGGGCAGGAGTTCCACCCTCAGCCCCTGGCTCTTAACTCAACGTGCCCTGCTCCAGGAACTGAGGAAGGCTCCGACGGTACCCCAGACCCTGTCCTCCTGGCTGAACTGTGTGACCCACTGTTCTACTCTGCCTTGTGCTGTGTTGCCAGCTCTTCCTGGGGCCTCATCAGAAGTGGGCCAAGAACCTCCTCTGATCACCGTGTTCTCACCTGATCTATTCCCTACGACCTCTCTGAGAGAAAACCGGGACTTACACACCTACACGTCTACCTTTGATTTTTCTGTTTGCCAGCCTCTTCCCACAATCCTTTGGGGCAGAAGGAGTGGGTTTCTCTTTTCCTTCCTCTGCCTCCTATTTGTTTTCCCAACTCCAGAGTCATAGCTAAATCTTAATGGACAACAGCATTGAGAGGTGCCGCAGGACACCAATAATTTCCCCAGACAAGTGATCATTTCTAACTTCTTCCATCTTTTTTCTTTTATGCACTTAAAGTGGGTGCTTGCCAAGGGTTGAGAAATTATTTTTGACGACCTCTTTCTCAAATCTCACAATGGTGGGTTAGTGCCCCACTTTGGCATGTAGGAATGTTTGGCATCAATGGTTTTGTTCTCGGTCACTGGAACCTCAGAGAAAACCAAGATATAGGATCATCTTTAGGGTCAGCTCCGTGGCTGAGCAGCTAAGTTCACACGCTGCTCATCAGTGGCCCAGGGTTTTGCAGGTTTGGCTCCTGGGTGCGGACATGGCACCGCTCACCAGGCCATGCTGAGGCGGCATCCCACATAGCACAACCAGAGGCACTCACAACTGGAATATACAACTATGTACTGGGGGGCTTTGGGGAGAAGAAGAAGGAGAAAAAAATGTAAAAAAGATCATCTTTAACATCTGTGTCTCAAGCATTGCAGTACACTAAAATGTGTGTGTGTATATATATATATATATATATATATATATACACTCCATTCTGAGCCTCTTGATAACCCTGTAAAATGGACAGGTAAACTAAAGCTTAAAGAACTTAAGTTATCAAATAGATCAAAATGAGCTGGGCTAATAAAAGAAAGTCATGGCAGACATTGTTGAATTTGAGATAATTTTTCGAATTTTAGATTTTTTTTTCCCCACAGTTTTCCCACGTGTTTGTTTGATATTGTTTGACTTGTCAAGTTTAGCTTCATTTTAGACACGCAAGTTTAAGTTGAGTTAAAACATTTTTTTTAGTCATTCGGTTTTTTAAATATTTATGTATTCATCTTTTTTGAGATGCAGAGGCCACATTCATTTAAGAAAGCCATACTTTTAAGGAGCAAAAATGTTCCTGGTTCATGGATGGAACTAAATATGTCAATATTTTATGGTGCCTCAGGTGGGAACTCCCAAATTCCACACCACCTGGACCAGTTGGCCAGGATTGCCATTTCCCGATATGTGTGCTTGGAGTGGATGTTACTAAAGCAGGAGCAATGGCAAGAGGTGTGTGTTCTGTGGCCAATAGGCTTGGGAAACAGGCTAAACAAAATTAGCCAGGCTTCCTAACTACTGGACTTCTTGCCCCTTTCACAGGACACACCATTGTGTTCAGCCCAGAATAGACTATCATAGAGTGCCCAAACTTATTTTTTGATGAGCATTTCAACGGGTTAATGTTGTGTGGAACCCTCTCTGGAAAGTGCTGAGCTAGACTGAATCACGTAGAGGAAACAAGGAACTCATCTTATATTATCTTAGTATTTTTTCGTGAACAGAGTCTGTAGTGCCTGAGCCAAAGAGGGAGCCTGCAGGACAAAACAGTTCCCATGGTTGACATAGAGCCGAGGGTCACAGTGATTTATTGCTCTGGCCCAACAAGTCCTCTTCCACACCAGCACAAGCTTCCTTCTGCTTCTGACAGAAGTAAGTCGCCCTTGAGGAAGGTATTCGGGGTGTGCTGCTCAGCTTCCAGGTGGGAAGGGGGTCTGTTCAGCCCCAAGAAGTATGTCTTTCAACCCCCCTCACCCAACCCTACATCAAACACTATGGCTCTCCTCCAAGCAAAACAATGCTCCAAAAGGAAGGGGTGAGGGGAAGTGAACAGGAATTTCAAGAATCTGCATGACACTTCCTTCTTTGCCCCAGCACCATATTGCTTTATACTGCAAATGTGATTCTAGCCACGTAAGATTTGAATGACAACTGGAAGTAGTTATAACCAGATTCCACTTCTGTTTTGTTGTCATGTACCCCCTTTAGCCAAGGCCTTAGAGATGGTAGAATTGACCAAAGCTGGTGGATATTAGAAAAATTAGCAAATTGTAGATGGCCAAGATGGACCCTCCCAGACTGCGGGCTAACAGCAATTGAGTGGCTCAGTGAACATTTAAGGGCTTTCAGAGGGAGCGGGGCCCCAGCTCCCAACTGCACTGGGATTGCAGATTGGGTTGGCTTTTCCAGTGAATAAAGACAGACTGAATATATCAGAAAGGAGTCAGGTTGAGAGGGCTCTGAAAGAATCTATAGATGAAAACAAAATCTTGCCCACCTGGGAAAGACTTCTTGGGCTATAATCCACCCTCTAACAGATTTATATGTCTGAGGTATGAAGCCAGCTCTTGGAGAAGCAGTACTATAAAAACAAGACACAGAGGGTATAAAATTGCTGACTGCACAAGCCATAAATCAGTGGTGAGGGGGTCCAGGGCCCTGTAGAGGCCCACTACCTGCAGAATCAGAGGACAGCATGGCTCACAGGGCCTTTGCTGGGCCTGTCATGTCCACTGTAATTCAACCAAAGATTTTTCCTCCTCCCCTTCCCCGCGACCAGCCTCTGTCCTAGGAACTGAGACGCTGCTGATTAGAGCCTGGTGGTAGGTGGTAGGTTATTCCATTTCTGAAGGCCACCAGTGCTTCTTGGGGCTCCTGACACATAACCCTTGACGTCTTAAATCATTTTCTTAGTGTTTCATATCTTAGTTCTCTTCATAGATTGCTGGCTTTAAGATATGGGTTGCATGTTCTCTGTTTCCCCATACTTCACAGCAGCTACTCAATCCTTTACATTTAATAAATGAATAGGTGACACTTTTGGGGTGTGTCTGACCTGTTCATTGATCGCTAGTCCTTAAGGAGTGCCCCTCTCTCATCAAGAATGGGCCCAGGAGCCAAGTTTGTACTATGTAACGCTGCTTCCCTGGCTATAAGAAGAGAACGCTGACCCATGCTGGATCACTCAGATTGTCTGTCCTGGGAATTTGGGACAGGGAAGCAGACACTCGTGGTTTTCCACTAGTCTTTTGAATGGGATGTAAACAGGAGCTGTGGATCATCATTGCCATATTCTGCCAGGTACCCGGAGAACAGAGGAAGGAAGTCTGCCAAGAGAGGAGAATGGAGCAGATGTGTAGAGAGCAGCATTGACAAATGACCACATGGCCAGAGACTCAAAGAGAGAGGAAGAGTGACTGCCCTCGCTGCCGGTGATTCTCCAGGTCCTGGTTCCTGCCGCTTGTGAGGTCTGGCTGTGCTTCCTGCCTTTGGTTTCTGAGACACACACCTGAATCCTTATAAATTCATCCTTTTTGCATAAGCTAGTTTGAGTGGGTTTCTACTTTTTGTAACCAGAGAGCCTTGACCAAGCGATAGGAAACATAAATGATTCTTGGTTGAATTCCCAAGTATTTCATCAGCACATCCTATTGGCTTTACCCTTAGAACATGACCATTTCTCACCATCTGCCCTGCTACTGAGTCTCCATTATCTTACTTGGACTTTTGCAACAGCCTCTCAACTGGTCTCCTGCCTTCTGCCAGTGCCTCCCTACAGTTTGTTCTTCACCCATCAGCCAGATGAGCAGAGGTTCCTTCCCTTCCCTTCCCTTCCCTTCCCGCCCTTCCCCTCCCTTCCTATGTTTTCCCATCCCTTCATGAACAGATTGGTCCTAAAGCCATTAGTTGGAACAGAGCAAGGTAGGCACCTGAGGGAGAGCTGCAGTGGTCCAGAATGAGGTTGGAGCCTGAATGGGGTAAGGAGAGTGTCTATGTAGAAAGATTGCCTGGCATGGGAAGGCAAAACCCAAAGGGACAAGAAGGCATCCAAGGAGGAGGGGTATCAGAGCCTTTGAAGGGTGTAGAAGGTGTGCAAATGGTGCAGGGAGTGTCCTCATGTGGGAAGATGAGAAGACAGAACCTAGGTGGGAGAAGAGGGTGCCCATGCAGAGGACAGGCCTGTTGTAGGTTATCAGAGTTTAAATAGAGCAAGGAAGGTGTCTATGCAGAGGAGGGGCCTGGTGGAAATGGTCAGAGTCCAATCAGAAAGAGGAACATGCCCATGCGGGTAGGGCTTGTCCTGGCATGGGAGTCAGACGATGAGAAGGGTGTCCAGGGAAAAGGATGGTGATGGCAGATTGGTGACATCAGGGAGAGTGGTCAAATAAGTAAATATATTAGGACTAATGACAGCCAGGTTTCTCACTGTCAGAAAAGGGAGTTACAATTATGGAGACGGATAAAACTTAAATGAACCCTGTAGTGTTGGATTAGAATTGTAGATATCTATTAGAACTCACAGCTTTCAACACATATATAGGTAGAAGATAGATGGATGGATGGATGGATAGAAAGATAGATAGATAGATGTAAATGTCCACTATCTCTGACACTGAGAGCCTGGGAATAGTGATACCTCAGTAGCAATGAACACACATAGCACCCAGATCTTGGCTTCTAAATATCATTTTCCACTAACAGGAACGAGGGCTTTTTGGAGAAATAGCTGATTCCTGGATTAGGGCATGGAAAAGACAAGAAGTGCCAGAAAGCAAGTCTGTACTCAAAAAATGGTGGGGAGGGGCTGGCCTGGTGGTGTGGCACTAAAGTTCGCATGCTCTGCTTCAGCAGCCAGGGGTTCACCGGTTTGGATCTCTGCTGTGGACCTACACACTGCTCATCAACCCATGCTGCGGCAGCATCCCACATATAAAATAGAGGAAGATGGGCACAGATGTTAGCTCAGGGCCAATCTTCTTCAGCAAAAGGAGGAAGATTAGTGGTGGATGTCAGCTTAGGGCTGATCTTACTCAAAAAAAAAAAAAAAAGAAGAGGAGGAAATGTCAAATGGACACAGAAGCCAGCTTGAAGAGGTTCCTACTGGCCAAATCTGGGACAATTTGAACATCAAAATAAATAGTGATAGTGATGGATTCTAACCCACTAGTTAGAAACCATGACGCCATACTAATATAAGTTAATAAAAGAATATTTACATAGTTTCAAATATTTTCTCCACAAAATAGCTTTTAATTTCAAAGGAGGAAAGAGTGAAGTCTGGCAGACATCACATTAATCAGACAATCAAAGTGAACGTCATCAGCAATGGGACAAATTGAAATCATGCGCCACTAATGGAGTGCAATAGGAACACAGCCTCACTGCTCTGATATTCTTGCCAAAGATGCATAGCCAGAATTTAATCGTAAGGACCAAGTTGAAAGACATTCTATGAAATAATTGACCTGTAATCTTCAAAAGTGTCATGGTTGTGGAGGCTGAGGACCTGTTTCAAACCGAAGGAGACTAAAGTGACAGGATGACTAAATGCCATGTGTGATTCTAAACTGTCTCTGGACCACTGGGGTTCAGCTGATCCAGTCTAGGATCTATCGGTTTTGGCTCCAGGCTGTGGGTTGAGTCCAGGTTCGTGTCTCTCATCCTCCTTGGATCAGCAGCCATCTTTTCATGGCCAAGAAGCAAGGTGAGCCCAACTACACAAACATATTTCAATTTTCTGCTCACTTCACATCTGAAATGTCTAATTGACTAATGCAAGTCACAAGGCCAAGCCCAAAGTCAGGGGCGGAGAGGCACATTCCGCCCTTCACGAAGCCGCAGCAATGGTGTGGATGCATGCTGTTGCCGCCACAGGCCAGCAAAGAATTGAGACCAATGATCCAAACTACCCACTTACTATGTGCCTCACCCTTTGCCAGGTGCACTAGATGGTCTGGGAATTCCCATGTTGGGCATGTGTTAGTGCTGACCACTCTGCTGAACCCCAGGGAGGCGCTTATGCTGATGATCAATTGCTGCCAAATGCGTTTCTATCCTTGTTGGGGAGGAGACTAGAACTACCATATCAACGTTCCCTCCCTATGTTGCTTCCAGGCAGAGGTAGCCTCCTTGCAGTTTGGACCCACCTGCTGAAATGTAAGATGTGCCAGCTTTTGGAGTCATCAGGTTTGTTTTTCTGTCCTGGAGAAACCATCACAGATGTGGTTTAAAAAAAAAAAAAGAATGTGAACATGGGTGCTTCTTATAGCACGATTTATAAGAGTGACAAGGGAGAACTTCCCAAAGTTCCTTCGATAGGGGCAGGGTTAAATAATGCTGGCATTCTATGGTGGTTAAAAAGAATGAAGAGTGGGGGCTGGCCCCGTGGCCGAGTGGTTAAGTTCGCGCGCTCCGCTGCAGGTGGCCCAGTGTTTCGTCGGTTCGAATCCTGGGCGCGGACATGGCACAGCTCGTCAGACCACGCTGAGGCAGCGTCCCACATGCCACAACTAGAGGAACCCACAACGAAGAATACACAACTATGTACCGGGGGGCTTTGGGGAGAAAAAGGAAAAAATAAAATCTTAAAAAAAAAAAAGAGTGAAGTACAGTTATGTCTTCTTATCAGTTCAATTAGAGAAGCGGAAATACATCGTGTGTGTGTGTGTGTGTGTGTGTGTGTGTTATGGGGATTTGACTTTACGCACTTGGGAGAGCTTGTTGAACTGTCTTTGTAATACTGTTGTCTTCTCATCTGAGGCTGGAGCTTGAAGCCCACAGGCAGGCATGTAGAGAAGAGTGATGTAATTTAAATTGGGGGAAGCAAGGACCAGACGGAGCCCGCTAAAATCCAAGTCAGTCTCACTGCCTCCGAATTGTTGACTTGAGGGTCCTTCAGGAGAAGCAATGCCCTTCCTCACAGTGCCAAACGCACACCGGGCCCAGGAGAGAAGGAAGCTAGGAGAGGACACGGGGGAACGGGAGCAGCTGCAAGCCACAGATCAAGGGCAATACGCGGGACCCGCAAAAGTGCCCTGTGACCCTGCTCTCACCTTCCGAGAGTCAAAAGGAACGTGTTTGCCACACCACATCTGCCCTCTGAATCTCAGCGAAAATGTCTCCTTGCCCACCCTAACTGGAAACGCACAGGAAAGGGAAATCCGGAGACGTACTTCAGC
The DNA here is from genome assembly GCF_041296235.1 of Equus asinus. Lineage (NCBI taxonomy): Eukaryota > Metazoa > Chordata > Mammalia > Perissodactyla > Equidae > Equus > Equus asinus. The sequence continues at coordinate 37,958,168 of NC_091798.1, read as the reverse complement.
CTTGCCAAGTCGCTGCAACGCGACCGCACTGCTGCTGGGGGACGATTTCCAAGACGTACTGATGTGTGAAACATGCACGTTTCAGAGCATTATGGATGTAGGTTTTAAAAAACACTCCCATGAAAATTATTTCCATCTGTCCACATATAGGTCTGTGCACGCACAGAGACAGATTTGGAAAGATAAACACTGACCGTGGTCACCTCTGGAAGGGGATCAGAACTGGGGAGGGGGTGTCAAGGGGGCTTGGAGTTGATCTGGATTCAAGTACAATTGAAAGCAAACATAAAAAAGAAACAGGAAAGCCACTTAGATTAGTCTCTTCTCAAATCAGGGGCTTTCCTTCTCTCTGAAGGCCCTAATTTTTAGTCCTTTCAAAATAAGCAATGAAGATTTTAAATATTTCAGGATCCTCCAAGGTAGACATAGATGGCCAAAGGGTTATTCTGGTGTCCCCTTTTTCTCGATTTGACATGATTAACAGCACGCTGATTGGGCCTTTGCTCCTGAGAGGTGGGGGACCGCAGGGCTCCCGCCTGCAGCCGGTCAGCCGCGATGCAGTCCCTCTGCAATCACAATGCCAGGACTTCCTTCAAGGAGTGGACGCGGTAGGTCCCTCTCCGTTTTTTCAGCAGTGATGTTAAATAACAAGCCGGCACAACTTTTGAAGCAATATTTCTCTCACGACTTAGCTAGTGTTACAGGTTCCACCCTGGGAAGTCCTGGGAGCCCTCTCTCTGAGGATGGCGCCCACAGATCTCTGCGGGGTTCGCTCAAGAAGAGTCGCAACTACTTTTCAAAAGAGAGAAACAAATAGGTGGTGAGTGTCAAGAGTGCCCGGTCTACTGAAAGTGACTGTTAGGGGGCCTCCTGCACCATGTCCCCAGGCCCAGGGGGCAGCCTCCCCCATGGGACTGCCCCCATCTGAGCCTCTTGCTCTCCTCTCTTCTGAGAAGCCTTCAGGTGCTTTCTCCCTTTGAGAAAGTCTCTCCCTTCTCTCTTTCCTGTTGAAATCCCAGCCATACTTCAGATCTTTCAGGAAGAAGTTTCTCATCAACCAAAATGGGTTTGATTTCTGCTTCATCACCCTGACCTCCCTTCAAGGCAGGGCTTGCTGCCCCGCTGTGGGGCTGTCAGCAGGCAGCTCCCAGCTGTCGACTCCCTCAGGGTCTGCCTCAGCTGCCAGGAGCTGTCCCGCCTGAGGTCATGCCCTCCTCAGGGCAGCCCACATCTGGTGCCTCGTGAGGCAAGGGGATAAAGGCCAGGCCATTTCAGCCTGACAAGGACAACTCTGGTGCAACATTTGCTCCAGAGCCCCCTGCTGGGTTGGCCAAGCGTTTGACAGGCCTGCATTGCAGCTCGACTGTTCCCTCTGCCCATTGCTGCCTCCGCCTCCTTTCTTTCACAGATGTTGATCCCTAGAAAACATCTTACACTCCAGATTCCATACCAGCGTCTGCTTCTGGAGAACCCCACCTGGAACTGTTGGTACAGGGAACGGTCTGAGAAAGCAGGCCACAAGGTGGGGTTTGGATCACTTACCCAGGCTGACCGTGGGGGGACAGTGGGGAGCACAGGCAGACCTGTGGTGAGGAGGTGACTCCACTGTTAATTCACTGAGTGGTGAAGTTGGGGAGTGCACTAGGGGGCTTGGGAGAGGTTTGAGAGGATAGGATTCATGGAGCTACCTGGATGCAGGCATTGGATGGCTGTTACTAAGCCCCACTGAGGCTCTACAGAAAGATAAGCTGAGGGCCAGTAGCAGGCAAGTGAAAGGCAGATGTGGAAGCCAGGGGTTCCCTTTGTTGCATACAAAGTTCTAACCTCCTTCAGCAGAAGGCAGAGACACAAATCCAAGATTTAGTAGTCCAGGTGCTTAAACTTCAAAGAAAGTGAAATGCCCAGGCTGCTCCTGTGCTGAAGTTCACGTGCTGCACTTTGGTGGCCCCGGGTTTCCCTGGTTCAGATCCTGGGTGTGGACACAGCACGGCTCATCAGGCCACGCTGAGGCAGCGTCCCACATGCCACAACCAGAAGGACCCACAACTAGAATATACAACTATGTACTGGGGGTCTTTGTGGAGAAAGAGAAGAAGAAGAGGAAGGAAGAAGGGACCAAAAAAAGATTGGCAACAGATGTGACTCAGGTGCCAATCTTTAAAAAAAGTGAAATGCCCGACTAAGCAGTTCTATTATGCTGAGATGGAGACCCTGGGACCTTGATGTACAGGCTGGAGACATCTATGTGGATGTCCCAGAAGACTGTGAGTTCTGAGACCCTGCTGAATCTCTGGAGCACGCAGAGGTGGCTCAGCCCTCCCTAGTAAGAGCTAGCATTCTCCCTGTGCTGGGCAACAATGCCAGGGCCTCACCTCTGAAAGCAGCAGGTCCCTCTAGGATCTGCCCTCACCTTCCCTCCTGGCCACTAGGCCTGAAATTAAGGTTAAGTCGCAGCATAACCCAGCTGGGGATGTGATGGGCTTGATATGGGAGCAAAGGGACCATCCCACAGGGGCCTGCATGGGCCTCTATCTGAGGGTGTTGATCAAAGGAGCGAACATCACATCGGATAGGAAAGAGTTTGACTTTGGTGTGCTCTCCTGAGATGCAGGACCCCAGGATATGGTACTAACTCACTGTTAGGATGCTCCCAGAGGCGTGGCGAAAGTGACCACCCCATGCTGCGCAAAGTTGAAACGCCAGAATTGCATGGCAGACAGTGGAGGAAGGGATGTAAAGCCTCAAAGAGGCGGATGTGTTGAAATAGATAGACTAAAGTACAGCCACAACACCTGCCTAATCACCTGCTCACGGGAGGGCTCAGAGGGTCTGCCAGCCACCAAGGGTGCAAGGACAGACTGGTGAGAGGGGCCCCAGCATCACTAAAAGTTCAGTGATGGCTCTCCTCTCTAGGTCGCGGCTGGACCCGAATAATAGGACCCCCAAATAATAGACATCAGGGGGCAGTACTTTAACCTCCAGAAGCCAGGGGACCACAATGATCTAATGGCTGGCAAAATTGAAATGGTACCCAAGGGTGCCCAACAGAAAGTTATGGAAATGGTTAATATATCACAGGGTCTCCAGCGGCAAGTAGCTGGATAGCTGATAAAGGTACTATTCAGCTTGTACCAGTAGAAGAAATCAAGGAGAGATGAATAGAAGATTGAGGTCCAACAAAAAGATAGAATCGGGGCTGGCCCAGTGGTATAGTGGTTAAGTTTGCGCGCTCAGCCTCGGCAGCCCCGGGTTCACAGTTTTGGATCCTGGGCGTAGACCTACACACCGATCGTCAAGCCATGCTGTGGTGGCATCCCACATAGAAAGTAGAGGAAGACTGGTACAGATGTTGGCTCAGGGACAATCTTCCTCAAGCCAAAAAAAAAAAAAAACCAAAACACTTTAATAGAACTTTGTTTAGACCTGGAAGCCACTGACTGAAGAGGTGGCTGGGTCTCCAGAAAGAAGAACCTTGCAATACTGTGGCGTGTGCTATCCCTGTGCTTCTCTCAAAGGGACCTATGGCCATTTATTCAGGTCACTCTGTACTGGGGGAACTGGGAATACCTACATATCTGAGGACTGTTGGAGACAGGGTCCCAGTTGGCATCAATACTCAAAGACCTGTAGTGTCATCATAGTTCCCCTGTTAGGTGAGGGTGCAGGGGTCCATGTAATAAACAGAGTCCTGACCAAGATCCAGCTTACAGTGGGTCTACTGGTCTACTACGAGTGGGCATTTCCCCCATCCCTACTTCCCTACCTTCTTGATTCAAATTTTCTTGAGAATAGGACCAGTGTCTTTGAATTGTCCTTATTGCCTGACATGACGCCTGGCATGCATCATGGGGCAGATACTTAATGAATACCAGTTTGATCGGAGCTTTCTAGACTACCTCCAACTTGATAGGAGCCATACCGCTCCTGGATGCTTATAGCTTCTCCCATTCATTCCGCACATTTGGAGCTATATTGCCCTTCTTTTTTCAACTTTTTATTTCGAAATAATTATAGACTTCAAAAAGTTGCAAGAATGGCACAGAGGGGTCCTGTTATCCCTTGTACCCTTCATCGAGCTTCCCCAATGGTAGCATCTTACATTATGCACTATATGTACTATAGTACATTAATGAACCAGGAAATTGACATTGGTGCGATATTAGTAACTAAACTACATAGCTTGTTTGGATTTCACCAGTTTTTTATGTGCACTTTTGTGTGTTTGTGGGTGTGTGTAGTTCTATTAAATTTTTATCACCTGTAGAGATTTGGGTGACCACCATTATCAATATGCAAAACTGTCCCATCACTGCAAAGGAACACCCTCATGTGACACTCCTTTATAGTCACACCCTGTCCCCATCCTGAACCCTGGCAGCCACTGATCTGTGCTCCATCTCTATAATCTGTCATTTTGAGACTGTTATATAAATGGAATCATATAGTGTGTAATCTATTGAGTTTAGCTTTTGGAATTCAGCACAATGCCCTTGAGTTCTACCCGACTTGTTGCGTCTATTTCTTTTTGTTGCTGAGCGGGATTCCATTGTGTGGATGTACCACAGGTGGTTTATCTAGTCACTTGCTGATGGACATTTGGGTTGTTGCTGCTTTTTGGCAATTACAGATAAAGCTGCTTTGAACATTCATGGACAAATTTTTGTGTGAACATGAGCTTTCATTTCTCTAGGATAAATGCCCAGGATTCTGACTGCTGGGTCACGTGGGGAAGAGTGTTTAATTTTATAAGGAACTGCTAAACTGTTTTCCAGAATGGCTGGACCATTTTACATTTCCACCACTAACGTATGAGAGCTCTGCATCTCCTCCAGCCCTTGGTAGAGTCTGTGTCTGTGTTTCAGCTGTTCTAATAGGTGTGCAGTGGTTGTGACTGTGGTTTTAATTTGCATTTCTCGATTGGCTAATGATGTGGAGCGTCTTTTCATGTGCTTATTTCCATCTGCATATTCTCTTTGGTGAAGTGTCTGTTGAAGTCTTTAGCCTATTTTCTAACTGGATCCTTGATCTTCTTACTGTTGAGTGTAGAGTTCTTTTTATATTCTAGACACTAACCCTTTCTTGGAAATGTGATTTGCCAATATTTTCCCCCTATCTGTGACTTGTCTTTTCATCCTCTTAAGGGAGTCTTTTATAGAGCAAAAATTTTAAGTTTTGATGAAGTCCAGTTTATCAATTGTTTGCTTTTATGGACTGTGATTTTGGTGTTACGTCTAAGAACTCTTCACCCAACTCTAGTTCATGTACATTTTCTCCCACGTTTCCTTCTAAAAGTTTATATTTTACATTTAGATCAATGATCTATTTTGAATTAATTTTTGTATAAGGTGTGTGGTTTAGCTCGAGTTGCATTCTTTTTGCTTATGAATGTCTTAAACAATTATTTGAAGACCATTTGTTGAACGCTCCCATATATTGATTACTTTTTTCCACACAACCGTCTTTTTCACTACCTAAATAGTAAGACTAAAAGTAGGGACCACATCTTATGTCTTTTGGAATCTCCCTCTGAACTTAGTATTCATTCATTCATTTAACAAATATTAATTGAGTACTCATAATGTGCCAGAATTATGCAAGGTGCTTAGGATACATCTGTTTTCATGGAGCTTATATAACCTAGTGGAGAAGAAAGACAATAAACAATCCAAAAATACCCAGTTAACATTGTGATGAAGTGCAGAGATAGAGACTAAAGGGGAGGGAGGTCACCAAAGTGCTTAGGGAGGCGCACTCAGAAGAAGGTTCATCTTAGCGCAGACCTTGAGATCTGTGACATCACTGGGATCAGGATGAAGTTAGAGGGGCGGGGAGAAGCCCCAACTCTTTTGGTCCAGCCATCTGTCCATCTCTATGCCCTCTGAAGCCCACACCTGGAAATGGCACAGGAAACTGCAGTACAGTTATATCTCCTGACACAGAAAAATATCCTCAACATATTGTTCAGTGAAAAAAGACAGTTTTAGAAAATTATGTCGCCTTTCCCCTTCTCCCTCCCACATACCATCCTTTAGCCAACAGAGTTCCCCAAACCCCTGACTTCTTCCCCTTGGTCAGAAGTTAGTCATGGGCAGTGAAAAGGCTCCAGATATTTGAGCAGGATACAAGCAGTCTCCATTGGTTGCTGACTGTCTGAGCTATGTCATGGACCACCTGCCCCTGCTCCTTCCTGCATCCCTAGTCTCACATCTGCCCGGGAAGAAAGCAGGTGTTCCCACTCACAGAGCTGGGTGATGAGACTGGGGAGGCAGTGTGGCCTGGAGGACAGAGAGTGGATTCCCACCACTGCCCCACCCCGGGCAGAGCCCAGCAGGAGCCCAGCCTATAAGGAGGATGCAGGGGCATCCCTGGCGTCAGCCTCCTTCGCAATTGGTTGTCCACAGCCCAGCGTGGTTTTGTGGTTCCCCTTGGATTTTGGATGTTCATAAAACATGCTGCCAGCTGCCTGCCTGCCACGTGGGTGAGGCTCTGCAGGACGAGTGCCTTGCTGGGAGCTGGATGGGTTGACAGGGCACAATACAGCTGGCCTGTGAGTCTCCTGCTGGTTGCCTTCCTGGAGCACTTCCCTAGGCCAGGGAGGAAGACCCAAACTACCAATCCGGGGCATGCTGGAGAATGAGGAGTAGACAGGCAGGATTTCACAGCGTGTCTATTCAGGGTTCTCAGAGGGCCTTTCCATCCCCGACTCTGCCTCCTCTTGGCTGTACCCTTCTTCTGGTCTGCTCTTCACACCCAGATCTCCAGAAGCCTGGCAGCACTTAGCACGTGCCTGGCATCCAGGGGCAAGCCTCCACCTTTCCAGGGCATTCTCAACCTATGTGTATTTTGGGCGGCAGAGAAGTCTGAGGATTGAGCAAGTTCTCTTTCTCCTACGGGCATTGTCAGCCTGTAAGAACTTCTGGGCAGAGACAAAAGTTGTTGCTTTTCATATCCAGGGGCAATCAAATCTTTGCTGGAGGACCTGGCAGGGTCCCTGCTGGGGGGGAGAGAGAAGTGGAGTACAAGCGTCTTGGTCCTGGCACTCTGGGAATGTGGCCTGCCAGCTCTGGGGCTGGGGTTCCTGTTCCAGCCCTGTGGTCTCCGGATGACTGACCCCGCGGTTGCCTCGGTTACACAGGCTGACTCTCAGTGAGCCCAGTTACTCATTACCTCTCCCTGGGCTTGGCCTGACATGAACAGGCAACCCCGCCTCCTGGCATTTGGTTTGCCCACCCAGACTCACTCCTCTGGGGGACTGTCGCCCAATTTCTGTCCAGAGCCTGGGGTGGGAAGGCCACTGGGTCTCTTCTTGCACTTACTTCCCTCAGACTTGACATGTGTTCCCAACTCCTCACTGCCTCATCCGGCCCTGAAGATAGGCCTTTGTCTACTTCCTTGGGAAGCAGAGACACCAGGATCCCGAGAACGGTCAGGCACTGAGGTGTGGCCTGCAGGTCACCCGTTGTGGTCATGACACGTCATCTGCCCGTTTCCTTTTACCCCTCACTGCAGGGACTCTGATCACCAGAGGCCTAGGTAACTCCCGAACCTCAGATAAGCTCCAGAGAATTGGCCTCAGCAGCAGACTGCCTGGGTTCCAACCCTGAAACCATTTTTTACCTGCCCTGTGATCCTGGACAAGTCACATGATCTTGCTGAGGCTCAGTCTCCTCTTCTCTGTAACGGGACCAATAACACAACCACCTCAAAGGACTGCAGTGGAGATTAGATAGGATAACGTATGCAAAGTGCTTACACAGGGCCTGGTACACAGTAAGGGTTTAGTAGATGATAGTCATTTTTGCCATCCCTTTCACAAGGTACCCATCTTGTCTTCTATTCCTTAAGATTGGTCTTCCTACTCAGCGACTAGTACAGAATTAACTTAATTAGCTGATTAAGATATTAGCGATAACAACAGCACTTCTTTGTGCCAGCGCTGTCCTAAGCCCTTGACATATTATTTACTTAATCCCCCTAACACCTCTCGAAGATAGCTACTATTATTATGCCCATTTAAAACAGGAGAGCGAGGCAAAGAGAGGTCAAGTGAGTTGCAGATCCGGGCTTCAGACCTACGGAAACTGGCTCCAAATTACAGTCTTATTAACCCTGACACGCTTGCTTTGTTTTCCCCAAAAAACACAGGGCAGTGGAGGAACCTACCTCAGACATGCATGGAATGATGGTCAGGCTGGGCTTTTAGTGCTTTTCCCACCACCCTGGGCAGGGAGCCACCATCTCCACTTAGCGCCTGGTGTGTCGGCAGCATCTCACTGTTTGCAAACCCTTCTGTGATTTGCAAGGTATTTTCACACACCTGCAAATTATCTGCCCCTTCTAGCAATCAGGTGGGGCAGGCAGAAGAGAGTAATTGTTATTTCTCTTTTACTGAGGCTCAAAACAGTGAAGCAACTTGCCCAAGGTCACCCAGCTAGCACCAAATTACAGGTCTTCAGTCTCTGGATACAAATTCTTTTTCCTATATTATCTGCCTTTTGTTGATGCCAAGGGTGAGTTCCTAAACCTGAAAACCATAATATAATAATAAAATCCTGGAATTAGATGGTCCCTTAGAGCCATGCGGTTTCTGTTTGAGTATGCTTGAATGCCTCCAGTGATGAGGAACTCACTACCTATAAGAGTCAACTGGGGAGCAGATTTTGATAGTATACAAAGACGGGGTGGCCAGGGGCACTGCTGGCCTCAAAGATATCTGCTCCATGAGCGAGGCTGCAGGATTGAGCCTCTCTGAGGAATGTCCCCACGGCCAGGCCCACAAGGTCTCCCTGTCAGTCCTACCCCGGAGCCCTCTCAATCCTTCCTCTCTAAAACCGCAGTCCCTCCCTCGGAAGGGAGCCCTCTCTGCACAGACTGGTTAAGGTTTATTAGCCCTTAAAATTCCTTCGAGATGAGTTGGTATTTATTTCTCTGCAAAGCTTATGTAACCGTAAGAGGATACCGGGGCTGCCAAAGCTGTCTGTGGTTTGGATGGGGCTTGCCGCGGTTTCTTCTGGGAGCTAAATATTATAATGAATGATCTCATACTATCATTTTCTTTGGAACAGACTCCTGCTTGTCCCAGTGGTACCCGGAGCTACCTCCCAAGCCCCTGTTGTTTTGATTCAGGCCAGTACCTGCGGGTAGGGTAAAGGGGACAGGGAGAGCGAAACTTAGTCCCTTGCGGCAACTTGGCCACTTGGCCTCTTCGAGGCGGCTCAGACCTGGGTCTTCAGCCAGGGCTGAGGCTCTGGGTGGCCTGCAGCGATGGGGCTGCCGAAGAGATGATGGGGAAGCCCAGCCTTCCAGCCACTGTCTGTTCCAATCTGAGTTTGTGTAAAGAGATAGATTGGGGACTTGGAACAAGAATGGCTCAGGGAGGATCTGACTTCTGGGGGATCACAGGCCAATCCTGAAGAACTCTCAGAGCTGGGGCAGCCTTGCATCGGGAGCTTCCAGGGACTCCTGAGTAAGAGGTACCACTTATTGAGCACTGACTGCATACCAGGCACCAAGCTAAGCGCCTTGCCTGCATTTGCGTGGAGGCACATGAGGCAGTGGGTTAGAGGGTAGATTGTCGTGAGAATGGCCGGGTCTGCCTCCCAGCTCTACCACTTGCTGCCTGGGTGACACCAGGCGATGACGCAACTTGTCTGTGCTCATCTCTAAAAATGAGGGTGATAACACCCCTCCTTATGAGGTTGTTGGGAAGATTAAATGTGATAATGCAGACAAAGCTCTTAGCACAGTGTCTGGCACTGGTAAGGAGTTAAAAAATATATTAGCTATTATTATCATCATCTAATTTAATCCTCATAACAACCCTCTGGGGTAGGGGCTCTTGATCTCATCGTGCAGGGGAAGAAATGAGGCTTAGAGAGGGCACGTGCTCAAGGTCATGTGGGCGATGAGCCACAGGACCTGGTTATGAAAGCTTCATTCCTGGTGTCGCCATGGCCTGGAGTCGGAGGAGGTGGGGCTTGCTGCTTCGACTCCTTCCTTGGGGAACTGGAAAGCTGCCTCTTCCAGGGCTGGGGAGGAGAACCAGCTGGATTCCCTGGCCCTGGAGGTCTGCCCTCGGGGGTGAATGGTTCTTGGAAAAGACTTTGAGGAGGCCACTCAATTGCGAGCTCCAAGAAGATTCCAGGACCATATTGGTCTTGCCCACCGTGTCCCAGCTCTGAGCACTGTGCCTGGCATGTGGCCGGCACGCACCGTCCTTGACTGAGCTCCTCACTCCTGGAACGATCCTTTGGGCACCATCACGTTAACAGGCGAAGCCTGGCTTCGGTGTCTGTGATCAGTACCCTCTTCGACCTCAGTGACATGATGCAACAAAATGCCTGGGGCAGGTGAGGAGAAAGGAGGAATCTGTGCTGGAGGCAGATGTTGTCAGTGGCAGTCAGAGCTCTGGGGCCTGAGAGACATTGTGAGAGGGAGGGCTTGACAGGGGCTCTCAAAGCCCTGGTCAAGTGCCTTGAATTTAGTGGGCAAATATTTATAAGCCACTAGGTGCCTGGGGCTGCAGATGCAGCCCTGAAGAGACAGGTATGCTCCCTGGCCTCGGGAGGGCCCAGCCAGGTGGGGAAAGGAGGGTGAAGAGTAATCAAATGAGTCACTGTTAATTATAAGTTGTGATAATTGCTATGAATGAAAAAAGCCCTAGGTACAGAGATGGAGAATAACAGAGGCGGAATTCCTATTTTAGAGTAGTCAGGGTGGGCCTCATGGAGGAGGTGACATTTGAGCTCCGTGGGAAACATTGTACAATCTCAAATGGAACTCAGTCTTCCCTCCCGATGGTCACAGGGGAATTTGAGGCTCTGAGGCCCAAAGCCAGCGACAATGCCTAAGTAAACCTATGCTAAGTCATTTCTGAAGACTGCTCTGGGCTGGAATCTCAAGAGTAAAGGCCCGGGTCCCACCCAGGAGACTGGGAATAATTAACGGTGAAGGGGCTTGGAGAGGAGCCGAACTAAAGAAAGAAGCAGATGGTTCCAGCCAATCCAGTTAGAGGTGCCATACATCCCCGTCCCCTGTGGGCAAATGTGAGACTTGTTTTCAAGAGTTTTTCTATGTTTATCCTCTAGTTTTGGGATCTTCTTAAATCTTGTGAGTGTCCTTGGCAAGGAGAAGGCTCTGGACTTTTGCTTTACCGCTTTGCAAAGCATTTTCAACTTCTAGAGAGCTCTGTTAGTCGTTCATCCTCACCAACGCCCAGCAGGTCCTGTGGGTTCTTCCTCCAAATTATCTCCGAATTCCGGTCCACCCTCTTCCCTCTAGCTCAGCCCCTCCTCCTGCCCCACCTCCCACCCCATCCCAGGCCCTGTTGCCTTTGGGGCCACGTCCACGAGCTGCCAAAGGTGCTTTTAAAGATGTTGACCTTTCAATGCTTTCTTATTATAATTTATAGCCGAATGTCAAAAACCCCTTTCCACGGTGTGGGAGGGCCCTGGCCCTCTCCATCTTCATCGTGTGCCCAGTGCCCCCACCCGCTGCTCTTCACCTGTACTCAGGGCCTGTGTCTAGGCTGCTCCCCTCCCCCCAGGATTTTGTCTGATTGGATCAGGTCTGAGCTTAAGTGTTGTCCCAGCTGGACACGCCCAGCAGACGGGGGTTGACGTCTAGGCCTCAGTGCTTCGCAGCTCGAGGTGAGGTGCTCCCTGAGCCTGGGCTTCTTCTGAACTGAGGGCAGGAAACCACACCTTCCACAGCAGATGTTCAGTAAATGTTAAAGTTACTTTCCTACTGTGCCTGAAACAAGAGTTCATCCTTTAGTGTACTTTATCCTTTGCACTTTCCAGGGCGTTTTCCCATTCATTCCCTTATTTAAAGCTGCTGAGACCCCGCCATTGGGCAGGGTGAGGAGTGTGGGCTCCTTATCCAGCAGGAAGTGGCCTCTGGGAGGGTAAAGCCCTGCCCCACGTCCACCAGTGAAGGGACATTGAACTGGGACTGTGATGACAGCCGCACTTGACCTTCTCCGGAGGGTGACCATGTGGAGGGACCAGTTGAAGCAGCGAGGCCCAAAGTCAGCCGTTGACAAGGAGGCAGACGCAGCGGCAAGAGCTCAGCTTTGGGGTCGGCCCCCAGCCCGGCTGCCCGGCCACGGGGAAATGCTCAGAGTCCCACTCCCCTGCCGCCCAAAGCTGGGGCTCCATTTCTTCACAACTTCTGCTCTCTCTCTGATCTTCTCCTGGCCACTTCTGCCACTGACCTTGGCTCACTCAGCCTTTCCTTTCCAGTTTACGTCGGCCTGGGATGAGGCCCCGGCGCCCACCCACCAGGCAGTGTGGGGAGCTTGGGCCAAGGGTGGGATTTGGCTGTGGGTAGGGTGGGAGTCACAGGGCAGCTTAGGCTCCTCCAAACAGCGTTTCCATGGCTTCCACATTCCGAGGGCCAGGGATGCATTTTCTAAGAGGAGCCAGTTCATTACCTAGCTCCTTCCAGGTGGGGAGCCAGAGGAAGAGGGGTCTTAAGGTCTTTAACTTCCGGAATTTGCATTCTTGGAATGAGGAGCCTGCCTAGCCGAGGAGCAACGATACCAACATACCCATGATGGAAGGAGTTTCAGCAGGAAGAAGAGATTTTGCTCTGGGGCTGTGGTTTTAATGCTGTCCCAGCTGGTTGGATGGGCGCCTGCTTCTTGGGGCTGGCGTGGGTACGGTGAGAAGGTGGTGGGGAGGGTGGATGCGGGAAGAGAGGCTTCTCAAAAAACGTCAAAAGGGCTAGGTAGTGTAGCTACATGCAAGGAAGCTGTCTACAGGCCAGCTCTGCCATTTACCAGCTGTTTGACCTTGTGGAGTGGCTGAACTTCTCTGAACCTCAGTTTTCCCATCTATATAAAAGTAGGGATAATATTTCGTTTATGAAGCAAATATCTTCTGTCTGCCTGCTGTGTGCTTGACCCTGAGCAATGAATAAGACAGACAGGATGGGCTGGCCCAGTGGTGCAGCAGTTAAGTTTGCATGCTCTGCTTTGGTGGCCCAGGGTTCGCCCGCTCAGATCCCAGGTGTGGACATATGCATTGCTTATCAAGCCGTGCTGTGGCAGGCATCCCACATATAAAGTACAGGAAGACGGGTATGGATGTTAGCTCAGGGCCAATCTTTCTCAAAAAAAAAAAAAAAAGAGACAGGATCTCTGCTCTCGTGGAGCTTATGGGGAGGGGAAATGACGACAATGACAAGAAATACATCAACAATAACAAGATCATTGTGGATAATTCTGTGTCAGGTCAAATCCAAAAGGGAGTGGGGAAGATGGGGCAGACCGAGCAGGCCTGCCTGAGGAGGTGATGTGTGACCTGAGATCCGAGAAAGTCAGCTCTACACCAAAATAGAGGCGGAACGTTCCAGGCAGAGGGAACAGCAAGGACAAAGACCTTGAAGAGGGAACAGTCTCGATACTCTTGAGCAACACGCAGTGGCCGCAAAATGCAGAATGTGGTGAGCAAGAGGGAGAGTGTTTGAGTGGAGCAGGGAGCAGTAGGCAGGAGACAGCTCTTGCAGGCATTTGTGGCCGTGATGAAGTGTTTGGAAACCTTGGGAGAGTGTTAAGTTAAGCAGGGGAATGACACGATTGGATTTGCATTTGAAAATATCACCCCCTTGAACTTTCTAAGCTTAGTTTTCCCCATCTGTTAAAATGGGCATCATAATACACATCTCACAGGATTACTGAGAATATAAAAAGACGTGAAAGCAACAAGCAAATTGATTAACACGTCCTAAATGCACAACAAACGTTAGGGCCACCATGCAACGATCTTGCAGGAGAGATGAGGCTCTCCGTTTGGGAACGAGGTGGCTCCTACAGGGTTAATCAAACCTGTCTTGGGCAAAGCAATCCCATTCTGCTAAAATAATGGTAAGCGATGCAATTCGGGCTGTTTATTTTTTAGAGATTCGGTACTCCTATTAAGCAATCACCCTGTTTATGTCACTGCTAATTGAAGTAAATTGCTTTCTGCAATCAAATCGGAAAGTTCCCCTTCCGATCATGAAGCGACTTGGACTCCGGTTCCTGATTTCCAGTATTTAGTCTGCCTTGAGACTTGTTCTTTAATTAATTGCATACATTCCACTGATTTCCTTAAACGTGCAGTTGGCTTGCTGTTGGGTTGGCAATGCATTGATTTTGAAATTACCCTCTGGGATGGGAAGCGTTCCCTCCACCGCCCCCCCCATCTCCCCCTGAGCAGCCTTCCGGCTGGAGGGGAGTGGGCTTTGAGCAGATGTGAGAGGTGGAGGTGAGCAGCAGGTGTGACTGCTGCCAGTGGGGAAGGCCTCATGGTGCCCCTACCCCCTGGAGAGCTTCTCAACGCCTTAGAACCAAAGCACCAAAGCCAGCTACCCTCCCCCACCCTACTGCTGCAGTCATTCAGGCCGGAGGTGGAGGCGCTCTTGAGGTGGGGGGGGGGTGGGGGGGGCGGGGCATAGGCTTCTGCTCATTCATCTGCTCTGCCTCCACTCTTGTGAGCAGCACAGGAGGAAAGTGAGGGGGAGGCAGGCAGAGAATAAGCACCCTCGTGAACCCTGATTCTCCTGGCTGCCCTGCCACTGACACATACGCACACACGCCCACACACCCTCAGTTCTCTGTTGTATGCACAGGCCTAGCTAGAATGGGAATCCTGGGGACAGAGTGGGTGTAGGGGGATTCACCAGAAGACAATGAACGAGACAGAGGCTGGGGCATGGAGGAGGGGCAGGAAGGAGCTGGAGGGGTGTCTTAAGGAGTGGGGAGCAGCAAGTTCTGAGGCCCATGGCTCAGCCCCATGGTGGGGCACCCCAGGGCCTGCTCCCAGTCCTGGTGGTCAAGGGCAGAGGGTGGGGAGGAGGTAGTTGACACTGCACAGGGCTGTCAGCTTGGGTGCCCTTCGAGGTCCTTCTCCTGACTTTTGCCAGGTGACCGAGAAAATAGGCAGAAAATGTCCCCCATTATTCTTCTTCTGTGCCAGGAGAAAAATAAAGACCAGAGGGGAGGTTTTGGATGTTTTGCCTTGAGGCGTGGAGAGACTCTTTACGGATGGATCCTGTGTCTCTGCAGAAGGCAGCCTTCAAGGTCTGGCCTGTCTGGCGCTGCCTCCGTGAAGCCCTGCCCGATGTGCACAGCTGGAGTCTCTCCTCTCTGGATTCCCAGTGCCCTGCATGCCTCCGGGACGGCACGGCACCTCTCTGCCTTGCAATGGGCTCTGTATTTGAGTTTGTGAGACTCTGCTAGTTCTGGGCTTAAAAACTCAAAGCAGACACAATCCTTGCCTTCAAGGAAGAAGCGAGTCGGGTAACCGGAGCTCGTATCAGCAGCCACAATCAGTAGCACTTCTTGAGCACTTACCCCGCACTTCCACTCCTAGGCGTGCACCCAAGAGGACTGAACACGTATGTCCACACAAACACGCAGACACCAATGTTCGTAGCAGCACTATTTATAATAGCCCCCAAATGAAAACAATTCAGATGTTTATCACCTGATGAGTGGACTAAAAACGATTCCATACAATGGAATATTATTTGGCAATAAAAAGGAGTAGAGTACTGATATGTGCTACGTGTGGATAAACCTCAAAAACTTTACGCTAATGGCGCCTATTGTATAATTCCATTTATTTGGAATGTCGAGAAAAGGCAAATCTATGAACACAGAGGTAAATTAACGGTTGCTCGGGGCTGAGGGTGGGGATGAGTATTAACTGTAAATGGGCACAAGGGGTTTTACAGGCTCATAGAAATGTCCTAAAACTGAATTATGGTGACGGTTGCACAACTCTGTAAATTTACTAAAAATTATTAAATTGTTCACTTAAAATGGGGAATTTTATAATACGTAAATTACACTTCAATGAAGTCGTTTATAAAAAATTGAGGCTAAGATCACATAACCCGCCTGACATGACTGGCTGTTAAATGGAGAAGCAGGAATTCAAACCCGGGCAGCTGACCCAGAGACCCAGCCTTAACGATGAGGCAACCTTGCTTCCCCGAGATAGCGTTTGGCTCGGCCTAACGGGGGAGCCGGCACAGGGCTGGGAGAAGGCAGGCATCCTTGGAATGTTTGTGGAAAAGGTGGCCACACTTGGGTTGTGTCTTGAGGTCTTGTCCAAGTTCGCCTTCTCCACCAGGACGCCGTCTGAGCTCCCGTCTTTGACCCTCACTTCCTTTTAAGAGTGGAATCTCGTTGAGTAAACGAGACACTCTCACTGAGTGCCTGCAGAAAGAGGAGGACGCCAGCCATCCTCCTTGCATGAGGAAAATCCATAGTTGAGTGACTATTGTGGCCTCGGGAGAGGCTCTTAGCTGGAGCTGGGGACAGGCCGAAGCCTCAGGCCCTGGCCCTGCTGACTTCCAGGGCTGAGTTTCCCACAACCAGAGACTGTCCCTTGCCTCTCTCCAGGCTGGCAAGATGGAAAACTTCAGGCCCTTTGGGAATTCTTTTTGGAGGCTCCTTCCAGAAGCATGTTTGAATTAGGGACAAGAAGGCAGAGGGAAACAAAGGCTTTATTTATTTATTTTTTTTTGAGGAAGATTAGCACTGAGCTAACACCTGCTGCCAATCCTCCTCTTTTTTGCTGAGGAAGACTGGCCCTGAGCTAACATGTGTGCCCATTTTCCTCTACTTTATATGTGGGACGCCTTCCACAGCATGGCTTGCCAAGCAGTACCATGTCCACACCCGGGATCTGAACCGGTGAACCTGGGCCACTGAAGCAGAACATGCGAACTTAACCACTGCACCACTGGGCCAGCCCTGGAAACAAAGGCTTTAAAAGCATTTCCCAAACCCTTCTGGTTTGGTTCTCACTAACTTAGTAAAAGCAGTGTCCAAAAGGCAGGGTGGTTGGGAGCGCCCCCCTCCCCAACAAGAGGCGCATTGTCCCAGAGAACGAAAAGTCAAGAATGAAACCAATGCAAAGGGCTGCTTGCCATGCACCAGCAATTCCAAACATCAGTGATAAAATATTCCTCCCACGGGGGCAGGCTGCTCTTCTGCCCGACCCTGTTATGCTACTGCTCGGTCAAGTTGATTCAGTGGCTGGTTATACAGACTTGTTACAAACTGGCTTAAGCTAAAAAGGGAATGCAGTGTAAGAAACGGGTCTCACACGGAGAGGCCCGCGGGCAGTGCCTCTCTCCTTCTCCAGGACCCTGTGACACACCTCTGACTTCTCTGTGTGCTGGCCTCAGGGTTCCTGCTCTGGCTTTCTCAGCTTCACTGAAGTGACACGTCCTCAATTCCCAGAACCAGCAGAGACTGACCCGCATCTCTTAGTTCCAGTTCCAAATTCCTGGGAGGCAAAATCTAATCGGACCAGGTGGATCATCGATCCTACTCCAATGACTGAAGGAGGGTTTCCTGAAAACCAGGGCTTTTAGGACCTGTGGCGGTTGTGTGCTGGCCAGACCGGACACTCCAAAACACATCTACCATGTTCATGTGGGAGCAGTCTGAGAGGAGCTGGATGGCTCTTGGTTTGGGCCCTGTGAGTCTGTTTCTCTATTTACCCATTTCCTTATGATATATCCCTTTTCACTTAAGTTACCTGGAGTGGATTTTTATCTCTTGCAACAGGACAATGCATGACCAAAACAGGAACACACCCTGATGGGCAAAAGGGGCCACATAAAAAAGGTGAACACCTTTAGTTGCAAATACGGTGTGTGTGTTGAGGGGGCAGTTCCCCTCTGAATGAGGCACGAGTCTGTATGTTCGTGCTCCACGTGGGGAGTTGTGCTTTTCCTCAGAGTGCCTGGAAAATGAGAAATGTTATAACTGTGTGGAGAAGACCGAAGGCAGGCTCACCTGTCTGTCTCCCCTCTCGTCCTATTCTTTCCCGTGGATTTTCCACTCTCCCATCCAGACAGCTCTCACCAAGGCTTTCCCCAGTCTGGATCTTCCTATGGGGCGGCAAGCTCGTGTGCAGCCCTTCCCCGTGCCTTCCCCCTGGCTGGGGCCTGGGCCTCTGATGGGCAGGTCAGAGTGTCTCTACTTCTAGTTTTCAGAAATCAGAGGAAGATAGGAACAATTTTAGTGACACCACGAAGAAACAATCAGGCAAATTGAGAATATGGAGTGTTTGATAAGACAGCAGGCCTGGACTCTTTAAAAAGCCAATGTCATTCAATAAAAAAGCTGGGAGGACACTTCCAAATTAAAAGAGACTAAAAATACCTAACAACCACACGCGTGCAGTGTATGAACTTTAATTGGCTCCTGGTTCAAATAAAGAAATAAACGAAAAGATGTTTTAGGAAATACTAGAGGAATTTGACTCTAACCTGGTTTGCTTGATATCAGGAGGTTGGTGTTAATACTCTCAGGTGTGATGGTAATAGACCGATTATGAGGAGAACGTCATTATTTTGGAAGATGCATGGGGGAACATTTGCAAGTTATTTTATATTTTTTCTAAATAAAGATCTACATATTTATGTATACATATAGATAAAGCAAATATGGCAAAATATTTACAGTTGTTGAATCTAGGTGGCTGATATAAGGATGTTTATTGTTTCGTTCTTTCAACTCTTTTTACATTCAAAATTTTCATAATGAAAAACTGGGAAATAAAAATAAAGGAGTAAGATCAAACTTGAACTCTGATTCCTCCATTTAGTAAGTGTGGGGCCTTGAGCCAATTACACAAAGCTTTTGAGACTCCATTTTCTTCTTTATAAAATGGGGATAGTAACAGTACTTAGCTCATAGGGCTGTTGTGAAGAGTAAGTGAGACCATTTATGCGATGCCCTTAACACAGTGCTTGGTGCATGAGTGCTCAGTGAATGGACTTGATCCACAAACAGCAATAACACAGAGGAACACTGTGTGGCTTCTTTCCCTATTAGCTTCATCCTTGGTCAGAGCTGGCTTCTCAGATCAGCAAATCCTCACAAGGGGTCAATACCTTCTGTTTGCCCCTTGAGATCCAGTCTCTCCCTTCTCTACAGCTCTGTGACCTGAGGGCCTGACTGGGTGGACTGCCCCTTGGGCTTACTTCCCTCTGGTTTCTGGTTGGGTTCGGCTAATAGGAAGCATGGACAGGAGACTGGAGGGAGGCTGGAGGATGAGGCTGCCTTGAGTGAGCATGATTCCCTCCTCTAGCCTCTTCAGGCCTAGGCACGTGAAGGTTCCCCCCATGGCTCACCCTGGGACAATTGCACGATCCCTTGTTGCTTTCTTCCAAGTTTGTAGATAGAACCTTTATTAAACTGCGCATTGATCCAGGTTGAGTACACCACCTATTTCCTACCAGAACTCTGACTGACACAGGATCTACTACGTGCCCACCATTTTGCCAGGCCCTGAGGGATATCACAATTGGTAAAACAGATATATTCCTATCCCTTCTGGAGCTTATTGTGTCTTCGCCTCAGGCCTGTCCCTTTGGGATTTCCAAGCTGATACTGAGTTCCCTATTCCAATGGACTAGCGTACATGGAAGGACAAGCCAGCAGCCCTTTCCCGCCTCCAGCCTCCAACATGCACCTGGAGCAATCCGACTTGCATCCTGGGATATCTTGGCCCACCCCAAATCTTCAGATCAACAAACAGAGAGAAATGTTGGCTGTACCCCCTTTCTCTCTACTCTGTGTGTCTAGGAGCCTACAAACTCAATGGAACCTCCTTAAATGGGGCCCACTGACAACAGGCAAATGTATGTGGTGACACTTAGCAGGATGCTGTGTGCAGGATGCTGTGTGCAGCATGAGGCTCCAGTTAAGTCAAGTTCGTGGGGAGAAGAACTCAGAAAGCACATTTGTCTAAGACAGAACGATTAGATCATGTTCTCCTCAGACATTTCCTTGAGTCTTTCAATTTCTGTATAAATGACCCCCAATGCGACCAGTATTTAATGTCTTTGGGAAAGTTGGGATTAATGAACTCAGACCCTTGTTTTATATCTGCTCTGAGACTGGTTTTCCCACTTGCATTGCAAACATGAAGAGGTGGACATGGTTTGTGGGCAAGATTTATTTGCAACAATATGGTAAACAGTCCCCACCCTGCTCCTGCCCACACTGTGTTCAGTGAATGACTTCAAACATCCCTGTGAGCTCCCTGTTGGGAAGGGCCTCAATGTGGGACTTGCCTTTTGTCCCAACCCCAGGGAGATGGCTGATGAGACTTGAGTTTGGTAGCTCAAAAAGAGTCCTCTCAGAGGGCGCTGTTTTCTCTTCAATAGTCCAATGACATAATTAAAAACTTTCCTGGCTTGTGCTTCTCAAGGACCCCAGAAATCTGAACCATATGGCGAGTGTGTTTGCAGTTGGGTCCCGTCCCCTGGCTCCAAGCGTTGGCTGCAAGGTTGCGATTGTAGCAGAGGCCTCGCCCAGAGGCTCCTCCACATTTGCGGGGAGCATGTGGACAAATGGAAAATAAACAGTCCAAGGAGTTCGTGGCTCGGGAGCTGGCTCATGAGAAGATGTTGCAGACAAGGAAGCAGTCAGGGCAAGTGGAACTCTTGCAAGGACACAGCAAACCAGAGCACAGATTCCTTCCTGCAGACAGCTTCCCACAGGAGGAATGGTTCCATGAGGATGCCTAATGTTTACTGAGCATTTATTTATTACATGACTGGTGCTGGGCCAAGCCCTTGATGTGCATCTTCTCATCGGATCCTCACAACAACACCTGTGATAATGAACTGTTACCCTTAACAATGCTTATCTCCGTACTAAAACCCCACTTTACAGATGAGGAAACCCAGACTTAGAAGGCAAGAAAAATTGTCCTAAGATCAAACAATTTGCAAATGAGCAGGAGCAGGCCTGGAACTCAGCTCTGGTTAGTGTCAAAAACCTGCTCCTGATCACTGAGCCACACTGCCACACTCGTGGCCATATTGCCAAGGAGGCATTTACTTGCCACACAGACCTAGCACACAGGTGAGAGCAGAAAACGGGGAAAGATCTGCCTGTTAGGACATAAGCTTCACAAGGACAGGAATCTTTGTTTAGTTCACTGCTGCATCCCTGGGACCTAGCACAGTACCTGGCACATGTTTGTTAAAAGCAGTGAAAGAACAAATTATGATTAATCATTTGTCCCTTAACCTTAGCCATCATACCCCCAGCCTCTGAGTGTGTGCGTCTGATGACTACAATGGAAGAAACTGATTTTGATTAGCAAGCTTTACCCACACGGCCATGGCCCTGGGAATTCTGGTGTGAGGTCTACAGGACTGGGGATGGGTCTGGATTTTCGCTCTGTGGATCGTGGCTACAGATATGCGAGAAGGAATGCTGCAGAGAGCTCCACAAGGCAAGCAGGGGCTGGCCACAGGTGACAGGCATCAGAGCTGGGCCCCCTCTGCCGACTGAAGGCATGGGGGGAGGGAGGGAGAACACACAAGACCCAGTAGGGAGGTTGGAAGGCCCCAGTTATTGCTGCCCCAGCAGGGCAGACAAACCCTCAAGGCGCCTCCTTCCTCCTGCTCCTTCTCCCATTGTTGGGCAGTCTGGGTGAGAACAATGGGAATGGAATCCTTCTTCCCCTCCCGCCTGGCAGGGCCAGGCCCACTTCCTCCCTGCCCCACCGTAAGGAATGCTTTCTTGTCCTGGCTGTGCGGTCCCCGCAGGGAAGAACAGCGCTGGGGGCTCCCCAGGGACTGAAGGCTTTGTGGCTTGAGCTGATGACAATTGGGGTTGGAGCAAGGCGAGGGTGGGTGTGGAGCATCTTTTCAGAATCCCTCTTGGATTTCTAACGAGTGTTTCTGCTCTTTTTCCTGACTCATCATGGGGTCTCTGTTGTGAGGCGCCAAGTCTCTGGGGGCCTCTGCTGACTTCTGGAGCAGACCACTCAGGCGGATCTTGAATCAGAGGGATGGGGCCACAGCCCCTGCAAAGCCCTGTGAGACAGGTTTGCTGTGCCTGGGGGCCTCCCATCCTCGGCAGGGCTGTGCATCATCCGAATCTTTATTCCTGGCTTCCCAATAGTCTGGAAGCCGCTGCATTTTGTGTGGAAATGGCTTCATTGCCATGCCTCTCAGAAGGCCCTGGGACAGACACGATTTACCCCTAATCTCTGCCAATGTTGGCAGCCAGGTGGTGGCGGGAGGGGGAGACACAGAAGCTGCTGCTTCTCCCCTTTCCCCACACGTGATGGTCTCAGAGCGGTTGTTTAATCCCCGCCTTGCTTAGGGGAAGGGCACCCGTTCACCCACAATCTATGGCTATGACCAGGAAGCCCTGAAGAATGGCCCCTGAGGACCAGACTCTGCCCTCTGGTACCAGCTCTCACTCCAGGGCCGAAGATCCTTGGGGACTCTTCACATCTCCTCCAGATTTTCAGAAACCCCCTCCCCAGTGACCTCTAAGGCTGGAATAAGGTGAAGGAGGAATCCACTGCGGCCCAGAGTTGCATGCGTGTGGGAGTCTGAAGGGTTGAGCTTACCAAGGGCAGGGAAGGGTGGCCGGGCCCTCGACACGTCTGAGGGGATGCCAGCTAATTCTTTCAATGAGGATATTGTTGGAATTGGGGACAGTGAGGTGGGGAGGGCGGGGGTCAGAGGTGAGTGTCTGCCTGAGTTGGGGGAGTCAGTGGAAAAATGTGACAGAACAGGGTCTGGGAAGGCCTGGGTGGGTGTCTAGGTTCCAGTCCTGCCGTCAGCTGTGGAACCAGGGGAGAGAGACATATAATGACACAGTAATGAGAGCTGACAAGTACTGAGCTCTTCAGGGAACTAATCACCATACTTAGCTGGCCTGGCTGCCAACCTTCTGGGGAACCGCTGGGGGGCAGAGGGCTGGGGATGTCTCAGCACACAGCATGTAAACATTTACTTAATCCCACTGTTGTCAACTGAGCTGCTGCCCCCAGGAGAGAGACCCACTGTATCCCTTTTCAGAGAATAAACCTCCCATGTCTGCCAGCCTCAGGGAGGGGCAGACCCCCCCCCGCTGCCCCCCCCCCCCCCCCCCCCCCCCCCCCCCCCCCGCCATCTGCACAGAGAGAGGGAGGGAATGGAGCCTGGCTGCATCTTTAACAGCCTTTCAAACCATTCCCCCAGCTCTTAGGATCCACCTTCGCCCCCAATTCTAGAGACACTTGGTGCTGTCGTCCCTGACCCTTTGCAATCACATGGCTACTCAGCCTGCCGGGCTGCTGGCTTAGGTCTCAGGCTTGTGGGGCTTGCTAAGTGGGTGACCACTCGTCTACCTGCTTTCCAGCTTTCTTCTTCTTGTTGCTGGGTTTTCATTTGTTTTGTTTTTGCTGCTGTCTCTTCTCTTGTTCATGTTGTCCTTCTGGGTTTATGTCTTTCTGCTTTTTTTTTCTCCCCAAATCCCCCAAGTACATAGTTGTATATTTTTAGGTATGGGTCCTTCTAGTTGTGGCATGTGGGACACTGTCTCGACGTGGCCTGACAAGCGGTGCCATGTCCGCACCCAGGATCCGAACAGTGAAACCCTGGGCCGCCGGAGTGGGGCACCCGAACTTAACCACTCGGCCATGGGGCTGGCCCTGGGTTTATGTCTTTCAAAGAAAAATCCCTTCATCTTATTTTTGTGGGCTTTGGAATGTTAAATGCATGTGTTCTGTCTTCCATCTTTAAGTGGATAGAATTTATCCAGTAGGTAGATTTATCCCTTTATCAATCATCTAAAGCTTTCAAGTAAAAAAAAAAAAAAAGTTATAAGTTGTGGCCCTTAAACACATTGCAATTTACAAATTAATTTTGCAAATAAATCAGTGTATGTTCTCTCTCTTCTCTCAGCTCCCACCACCTTTCCCTACAAATTTGTTTTCTCATTTGGAGCCCAGAGACTAGCACAGTATTTGCCCTCCTCAGAGCTTGGTGCGCAGTGTTGGGTGACTGACTAAACGACTTCGGATCTAGCTTGCTTGTATCTTATAGAATCTTTCCTCTGAGAAGAGACACTCAGCACACTGGCAAGGTTAATTTCCAGAAGGCTTTACTTTCTTTGTTAATTAGTTTTTATTATAAATGATATCAGAAATATCAAAAAGTCTATAAAAGGTACACATAGAGTGTAAAGAGGAATAATACAAGAAATACCATTGTACGCAGTATCCAGCTTAAACCCCACAACTTACAAGCCCTGAATGCCTCTTCCCAGTGGTATGCTCCGCTCTCCCACAAGAAATCACTATTTTGCATTATCAGTCACTTGCTTTTTCTTTATAGCTTTACTCCCTGTGCATGGAAACCTAAACAATACATTGTTTCCTTTTACCTAATTTTGAAATTTGTATTAATGAGATCACCTATTTGTAGTTTTCTCCAATTTGCTTCTTTCACTCAACATTTGTTTGAGATTCATTGAAATTGACCCATGTACCTGCAGTTCATTCATTCAGCTATAACATTCCATTGTGGGATACCACCACAAATTATTCGTGTATTCTACATGTCTACTGATAGACATGACGATTGTTTCCTTCTTTTCCAACAGAGCTGGGACTACAGTGGGGCAAGAGAGACCCTCTGTTAGTTTCCTGTGGCTGCTGTAATAAATGGCCACAAATGTAGTGGCTTAAAACAACATAAATTTATTCTCTCACAGTTCTGGAGGCCAGAAGTCTGTAACCAAGGTGTCAGCAGGGCCTTGCTCCCTTTAAGGATCCAGGATAGAATCCTTCCTGGCCTCTTCTAACTTCTGGTCGCTCCAGGTCTTGCTTGGTTTATGGCCGGTGGCAGCATGATTCCAATCTCTGCCTCCGTCCACACATGACCTTCCCCCTGTTTCCTTGTGTCTCTTATAAGGACACTTGTCATTGAATTTAGGGCCCACCCAGATTATCCCGAATGATCTCATCTCCAGATCCTTAATTTAATTACATCTTCAAAGACCCTTTTCCCAGATAATGTCACATTCACAGGCTTCGGGATGTGCATGTATCTTTTGGGCAAACATTCAACCCACTGCAGACACTGAGGGTGCGACACTAGAGGCAACAACCTAGAAGGAGGCTTGGGCTGACTGCCACCTCCCTTCTGTGCCCCAGGAGCCTCTCTTCCTCCCCCGGGTCCTGGCTCTGCTAAACAACCCTGCTACCAACATCTGTGCATGTCGCCTGGAACTCTTGGGTAGGAAATTGTCAAGGGTACATAACACAGGAGTGGAATTGCTGGGTGGTAGAAAATATGCATATTAATCTCTTTATTAGATAAAGCTAAACTTTTTTCAAAGTAGTTGTATCAATTTATGTTACCATGAGCTGTGATGGCAGTTCCTGTTGTTGCCCACATCCTATCCGGGACCTGGGGTGACCCACTTTCTAATTGTAGTCAGTCTGGTAAGTATGAAGGGGTAGGTGTGGTGAGACTACATGTGACAGAGCATCTCATCAAGGTTTTAATGTGCATTTCTCTGATGACTGAAGAGGTCAAGCACATTTTCACATGTCGACGGGCCATTTGTATTTCCTCTTCTGTGAAATGCTTTCTTCAGGCTTTTGCTCATGGTTATAATTTATTTTTGCTTTTTCTTTTTGATGTATAGGAGTCCTTTATATATTCTCTATATTAATCTTTTGTTAGTTAAATGTGCTCCAATTATGGTTTCCCAGTAAATTGCCTTTTTACTCTCTCCTTTTAAAATGTAGTTGAGGGGCCGGCCCAGTGGCTCAGTGGTTAAGTGCGCACGTTCCGCTTCGGCAGCCCAGGGTTCGCTGGTTCGGATCCCGGGTGCAGACATGGCACCGCTTGGCAAGCCATGCTGTGGTAGGCGTCCCACATATAAAGTAGAGGAAGGTGGGCATGGATGTTAGCTCAGGGCCAGTCTTCCTCAGCAAAAAGAGGATTGGCAGCAGATGTTAGCTCAGGGCTAATCTTCCTCAAAAAATAAAATGTAGTTGAATTTATCAGTTGTTTCCTTTATCATTTGAGCTTTTTGTTCTTGATTCAGAAGTTCTCCCTGTCCCTGAGCATATAAAAATATTTCTATACGTTGCCTTTTAAAGATTTTACAGTTTTATCTTTCACATTTCAGTCCCACAATGGAGTTTTTGGTGTATGCTGGGAGGCAGGGATGCAATTTCACTCATTTCTGTCTAATTAACCAGTTGTCTCAGTACTGTTTATTAAGTGGCCCAGGCTTTATCCACTATCTGAAATGTCCACTTGGTCATAAATCAAGCTTCCACATATACATGGATGTTGTTCTAGGTTCTCTGTTCTGTTCACTTGGTCCATTTGTCGGTCTTTGTTCCAATGAACACTATCTTTATTACTCCAGCTTAGCAGCAAGTCACGGTACAGTAGTCCCCTCCCATCCTCAGTGTTGTTTTCCTCGTTTTCACTTACCCTTGGTCATGGAGATCTGAAAGTATTAAATGGAAAATTCCAGAAATAAATAATTCATAAGTTTTAAATTGCAGCCATTCTGTGTACTGTGATAAAATCTTGCACTGTCCTGCCCTGTCCTACGCACAACATGAACCATCTCTTCATCCAGTGTATCCACGCCATACGTGCTACCCGCCCATCAGTCATTGGTGGCTGTTTTGCTTATCACATCCACTGTCTCAGTATGGTAGTGCCTGTTGTGTTCAAGTTACCCTTATTTTACTCACTAATGGCCCTGACGTGCAAGAGTAATGATGCGGGCAATTTAGATATGCCAAAGAGACTCTGTAAAGTACTTCCTTTAAGTGAAAAGGTGAAAGTTCTCTACTTAATAAGGAAAGAAAAAAAATCGTGGTGCTGGACCCATGGCCGAGTGGTTAGGTTCATGCGCTCCACTTCAGCAGCCTGGGGTTTCTCCAGCTGGGATTCTGGGCGTGGACCTAGCACCGATCATCAAGCCATGCTGAGGCGGCATCCCACACAGCAGAACCAGAAGGACCTATAACTAGAATATACAACTGTGTACTGGGGGTCTTTGGGCAGAAGAAGGAAAAAAATATTGGCAACAGATGTTAGCTCAGGGCCAACCTGTAAAAAAAAAAATATATAGCATATGCTAAGGTTGCTAAGATGTATGGTAACTTTTATTACAGTATGTTGTTAAAATTGTTCTATTTTATTGTTGTTGTTAATCTCTTACTGTGCCTAATTTATGAATGAAACTTTATCATAGGTATGTATGTAGAGGAAAAAGCATAGTATATATAGGAGTCAGTCTTATCTGTGGTTTGAGGCATCCCTTGGGGTTCTTGGAATGTATCCCCTTGTGGAGAAGGGGGGACTGCTGCATCTGGTTGGGGCACAACTTACTCTTTTTCAGGAGTGTCTTGGCTTTCTTGGACAGTTGCCCTGCCATGTACATTTTTGAAACAGCTTTTCAAGTCTCTTGAAAATACCTGTTGGGATTTTTATAGGTATCACATTAAAGGTATCGATGAGTTTGCCTAGAACTGATGTAATTGTGATTTTGAATTTTCTTATCTAAGAACACTATATTTCTCTCCATTTCTTTAGATCCTTTTAAATGTCATTTAAAGTTTGATCATTTTCCACAAAGGGTTTACATATCTTTTCTAGATTTATCCCTAGGTACTTTGAATTTTTTTGGTGGCCTTTACAAGTGGGTACCTTTCTAAGGACATTACATTTTCTGATTATTGCTGATGTAAAGAAATGCAAATAACTTTTTTCCCAGCAATCTTACAGACCTCTCTTATTGGTTCAAATATTGTATCTGCATATTATTTTGGAGTTTCTGTGTAGCTAATCCTTCCTCTGCAAATAACAACAGTTTTATTCCACTCGTCCTCTCTTGAATGTCTGGGGTGTTTAATGAAACATGTTAGTTCTGCAGGTCCAGTAAGAAAACATTAAGTAAGACTTACTGAATTCAAAATGACCATTTGCCCATTTTATATAAGTTCACCTTAGTGTTTAAGAGGCCCTAATCCCAATACATGGTATAAAATGCAGAAATCAGGTCGCGCAGCCAATCTGAATGCCCGTTTATGAGGTTCCGAGGATTCAGAGGAGAATTAGGGGACAGACCATCGACTTAGGTCCCAAGATTGTAGGGCAAAGTCCTCATGCTACGGGGCCAGGCTGTGCTGCGGGGAGGCTGGGGGTGAGACTTGAAGACAGAAAGACTGCCTCGCGACTTCCTCTCCTTGCTTCTAGGATGGCAGAGGATGGTTGCGAGCTTTGGAATCAAACGGATCACTCCGTGTGGCTCTGAGCAACTGACACCCTATCTGAGCCACGGTTTGCTCATCTGTAGAATGATGATGATCAGCATCCCTGGGTTTTGGGGGAGGATCAAATGGGTTAATAACGTAAAAATTTCTTTAAAAAAAGGCACTTAAACTCCAATTTCAAAAGAAACAGGTAAAATAGGTCCTGGTTCCAGTGATGTGAGGAATGAAGGAGCTGGAGCCGCATCCCCCCGTCTCTCTCTGCCCAGCAGCCCCCTGCCCTGCCTCCCTCGGCTCCCAGCCTCTGGGCGCCTCTGACGTACTCCCTTACTCCACAGAACTGATTCTGTCCACCCTCTCTGTCTTGGTCTGCTCAGGCTAATGTAACAAAATGCCACAGACTGGGTGGCTTCAATGACAGAAACTTATTTTCTCACAGTTCCAGAGGCCGAGAGTCCAAGAGCAAGGTACAGGCAGGTTGGTTTCTGGTGAGGCCTCTCTTCCTGGCTTGTGGACGGCCAGCTCCTTGCAGTGTCCTCAGACGGCCTCTTCTCTGTGTGTGCAGAGAGAGAGCAAGCGCTGGTGTGTCTTCCTCTTCGTAAAATGACACTAATGCTATCGGATACGGCTCCCCTCTTACGACCTCATTTAACCTTTATTATCTCCTGATAGGCCCTATCTCCAAACACAGTCACCCTTGATGAGTGCCTCAACATTTGAACTTCAGGGGAACATAATTCAGTCCATCATGCCCTCCCATTTTCCAGATGGAGAAGCTGAGGCTCCTTGAAGGTAGACGACTTCTCCCAGCACAGTTTGGAAAGTAGGAGCTGAGGCTACATCAGAGACTGTGCAGTTCTGGGCACGAGCACAGCTGCTCTGGGGATTGGGTGAGCAAATGAGGCCCAGAGCTTGGCAGGGCACCATTCTCCTGGGCTCTGCTCAGAACCCAGCACTCCACCTGTCCCTGAGATGGATGGGATGCTCCAGGGGCACCTGTGCGATGTGCTGCCGGTATGACAATGGCATGGATGTTGCGCGTTTTTTCCAGGGGGCTTTTTTGAGCTGGAGCAGAATTGCTGAGCAGACCCCACGTGGTGACTGTGGTCTGTGCCGGCGGGATGGGGGACACTCACAGGGGCTGGGGACACTCAGTGTCTGCTGTTGCAAGGCGGGGAGTCTCAAGGAAGCAGACTTTTGGGTGGGCTGCAGCAGCTCACATTTATCAAGCTCCTGCTCTGTGCCAGCTGTGCTAAGTGCTTTATAAACCTACATCAGGGGACCCCCCCCCCCCCCCCCACCACCACCTTTGTAAGACAGGAGATCAGAGAAGCTCCCAATGTGACACCGCTAGGAAGTGGGGAGCCCAGACACAGGCTGGGGCTGTTTGGCTCCAAATTTCAAGACCTAGCGCTGTGCTCTGCTGCCTGGGTCCTCCCAAGCCCTCCCTTTAAGCTCCTTTCTTCTCTGAAGTGAGAGAACAGCCTCTTGGTGATGCTGCTGGGCTGGCTGGGTCTCTTCCCACAGCTTGGTCAAACTGAGATGTTTCTCATCTCCAGGAGGAAAACTAAGAAAGGGAAACGTGATGTCCAAGCCCCATCTAGGAGCCAAACAGATCAAACAGGGTGGGGGTAGGGGTGAGGGGCTGGAATGTCCCAGGCTGTCTTTTCCCAAGTTGAGGAGCGGAAGCCATGACAGCTAAGGGGATTTGTGGAAATTCCTCCGCGCATTGTTACCAGGCAAAGGAAGTGTTTTAGAGTTGAGCTCTCAATTTCTGCCCTAGGGAGCCAGGGCCAGTTTCCGCTTCTGAGGTTTGTTTGTGGGAAACTGAAGGGGCTGCTTCAGGTCCTGAGTGTGGGGGGCTCCAGATAACCCCCCATCCTTCCCTCTCAGAGGTGAAGGGGGCAGAGGGTCCAGCGAGCCAGACAAAACAGCCCCGGAATCTCTTCCTCTTCTTTTTCCTTCCACTTTGGGGCCGATGGCTCAGAGCCGAGGCAAACGAACAGAAACATTTTTTCCAGGCCTGCTGGTATTTGCTTCTGGCACAATCAGCACAAGCAGATTAGAGAAGTAAGTTGCATTTTTTAGTCTGTGTTCACCCTCTGGACTGGACCTCATCACACTCCATCCGTGTGGCCCTCCACGGCCACCAGTCCACTCTGGAGGGGTGGCCAGTCCTGACACTCCTGGCATGGCTGTCCAAACTCTGCCAGCTGGTGAGTCATCTCCCAGTCTCTTGGGAAGGTCATAATTAACTCACCAGGAAAGATATATATGCATCTATATGTGTGTCTACATAAAGGGACGCCCACTTACCCACGTACATGTGTGTGTACTTGAGCATGTCAGATGGCTGCTCATCTCCTTTCCACTGGTGTCCTGGGCCTCCTCGGCTCCACCCTCTGAAGCAGGAGCACTCTGTGGGAGTCCGTTACAGGACCTGAAGGAAGGGGAGGCTAGCACAGGCCCCCTGGAAAGTCTCACTGGGAGCCAGACACGGAGGGCTGTACCAGGCTGCTCCACCCAGGCCCTGCCAGGAAAACCCTTTCCCAGAAAATCTCCTTTAGGATGTGACAGAAACCTGGCAGGGGAAGGAGGGGCAGGTAGGCCCACAAGGTCTTTCTCAGCCCCCTCACTCTCTCTGGGTGGAAAGCGAGGATATATCAGCTTGGCAGACACATGGAGAGGGAGTAACCAGCCTGTGAAAGAACGTTTACAAGATGAACTGATGGAGCTGGACGTGCTCACTTGCTGGCCCTTCTGCCTCCCTCCCCACCTCCCTTCCCTCCTCCCTCCCTTCTTTTCTCTTCTGTTCTTCTCACCTCCCTCTCTCTCTCCCTCCCTCCTGCGCTCCCTCGCTCTGGCCTTTCTCCCTTGCCTCTTCCCTTTCTCTCTCCTTCTCCTGCCTTCTTTCTTTCTCTTCATTCCATCCTGGAAAGAGAGCTCCCAGCACTCCTCCCCTTAAGCTCTCAGGGTATCCGGCTCAGTGTAGGCACCGAGGCTGGAGGATGTGACAAGCACAGCCCGTGGACCCAAGGATTACGAGGATTTTCCCCCTTCACCAGCTCCACCTCTGAGTTGAACCTGCCTGGCTCTATCACACCCTCCGCCCCTTCCTTCTTCTTCAGTGGTGAGGCAAAGGGCATTTGTGGAGCCCAAGCAGCAGGCTAAGGATGGGAAGGCCTAAGAGAAATGGAATTTGGGGTCATATGTCAAGCAGCATGTTCTATTAGGAAGAATTATTATTTCAGAGTTAACAGAGAAGTGTTTTTTGTTTTAATGGTTTACATCCACGAGACTTCTGGGAAGGGGGCAGATTCCCAATGTGTAAAATATGAATATTTCAGAGTCAACATTCTTAATGCCCAAATACACTTTAGGACTATGAAAACTTCATGTACAATGATATGTTGTTATGAACGAAATCGTACTGAGCAGGGAGTTGTAAGAGGGCATTTTATGTTTTATTTTTATTTCCATGTGCGGTTTATTTTTGCTCTGACATTTTATTATAATTTCTTCCTACAGTAGGTGAAGTGCTTGGGAAGTTAATTTAAACCAGCCTGACTCTCTGTGTGTTTTTTTTAATATTTGTTTAAGCTTTTATTGAGCTTGTCAGGCAAGTCAGTGTGCAAAAATGCAGCCGAAAACCCCTTTTTCCTTCTGCGGTGCCTGCCCGTTAATACTAGGTGGTGACAACAAGATTCGAGCACACTTCAAATGGGGGATTATTCTGGGTTTTCAAGGAAATTTGAGCCACCTGTTTCAGAAACCTCTTAGTGACTTAGTGGGATGATGGAGAGTGTCTCCCCGCTCAGCTGTCACTCAGAGTTCCCGCTCCTCTGGCCCCCAGTGACCTGGTCAGGCCCTGCAGGGGCAATTTGCATCACCGGTGACCTGAGCTCCAGTTGTCCCCCCAGCTTGTGGCTTGGCCTGAGTCGGGGCCACAGAAGCAGCTGCCATCTATCTGCCTGTGGGGAACTTTCCAGATCCACAGCAGGCTGGCTTCCCCTGGGTTTGAGCTGCCCAGTCTAGAGCTGTTTATCATGGACAGCAGAACGACATGGAATCACCTTGAGGAAGTGGGTTGTGAGAGCTGATTGTGTGGCCTACGTGTCAGGGAGCCACGCTACCCACAGAATTTGGCCAAGGGAGAAATAGAAAGTCAACATTTTCCAGCAGGCTGGGAAGCGGCTGAGTATTTCTGGAGCCCAGGGTTCTCTGCTAAAACAGTCCTTGTGGCGGCTAGGGGCAGAAAAGATGGCGGCGGGGGGCACAGTCTGATCTTGGCTACGCTTGGGGAAGACCTCCTCTCCCAAGCAAGAGGTTTCCTTGGCTCACAGTCCAAGCTCTCCGTCCAACCTAATGTGGGAGTAGACTAGACTCATAGCATGGCTGGAAGGAGTCTTAGTGATGAGCTAGACCAGTGGGTCTCAAAGCGTGGTCCTAGGTCAGCAGCCAAAGGTCCACCTGGGCATTTGTGAGAAATGCAGATCTGGGATCCCATCCCAGACCCTCTGGATCAGAAACTCTTGGGGTGGGACCTATTCATCTGTGTTTGAACAAGCTCTCCAGGTGATTTTGATGCAGGGGGCGGTTTGAGAACCAATGGCCTAATTCAGCCCAGTCAGTTGATCAGTGGGAAAACTGAGGCCTGGGTGGGATGGGAGGAAGGAAAAGAATATGCCTATTGGCCCTTGGTTTGTTTGTGGCAGAACAGGGCGCATTCTGCTGGGCTAGACTTCTCTCTGTCCCTTCTTCTCCTGCTGATCCAGATAGGACAAGGCTGTGATTTCTGAAATCCCACCAATTGCCACAGTTGACCTGCTCGTCTCTCCCTCGGATGGGCTTGGTCCTCTGCTGACCTCATACCCATATGCAAATTCCAGGTGGGCTCTATTCCCCTTCTCCTAGGGAGCACGTTGATCATTTGGATTTTGGCTTTTCGGTCAATGTGAATAAGAGAGCTAGAGGAATTCTCTTTGACTTTAAGAAAAGACCAGGTCCCTCCCAAGTTGAATTAGCTAAATTCTGGCTCCTGCCCTCTTGTATTCTCTTCTAAAGGAAGGCTCTGTGCCTACCGTCCTTACTGAGTGGAAACAATCGGCTCCATGTGACGATGCCCCATGGTTGCTGATACGGATCCAGGGGTAGGCTCCTGACTGAGGGGAGGGGCAGCCCCAGACTGGCCAGGAATTTCCAAGACTCATAGAGTTGAAAAGATGGGCTGGGCCAATCAATTTCCTCCCCTGGGAGTTTAGGATTGGGAAACTCAGAGGCTGGGGCGTTAGCAATGGAGGCCAAAGGTGAAAGGCTGTTTGGGATTGCATGACGTGGAAGGGGTCTGGGGAGCCCTGAGGAGCCACGTGCTGGCTGAGGGAAGGCAGAGTAAGTTAAGGAAAGCAGGCAGTGGAAAGATAACGGAGAAGAAACAGAGAGCCCACCAGGAAGAGCTGCAATTATAGTTTTGGTTCTGCCGAGGCCTAATTTCTCTGTATCTAGCATCCTGCACACTCCCTGTTATGTCTGGACCACATACGTCCTTTGCTTGAGCTAACCTGGGTGAGCCTCTGTCCCTTGCAACCCAAGGTACTAGATCAGGGGTGGGCAGCTTTTTCCATCAAAGGCGGATAGTAAATATTTTAGGCCTGCCAGCCTAATTTTAGGCTTGCCACACGGTCTCTGTTGAAACTACTCAGTGTTGTCTTCATAGGGCAAAAGCAGCCATAGACAATCTCTAAATAAATGGGCATGGCTGGGTTCCAATAAAACTTTATTTTCAAAAACAGATGACCAGCTCACTGGCTGAGCTTTACCAACTCCTATGCAAGATTAAAACTTTGGTGTTGTACAA
The DNA here is from genome assembly GCF_041296235.1 of Equus asinus. NCBI lineage: Eukaryota > Metazoa > Chordata > Mammalia > Perissodactyla > Equidae > Equus > Equus asinus. Next base: position 37,924,256 of record NC_091798.1, on the reverse strand, counting down.
ACTTGGGATGGAAGAATGCAATTCTTTAGGGAGACTGAAGACTACAACCCCATTCCCTTGAGTTCAGCCCAGGTCTCATTTGACTGTGGATTAAGGATGAGTGTAATATGGGCCCACATTCCCTCTGTACCCTCTTTTCTCATAGGGTTCTTCCTCTTCCCCCAGGTGGGCCAGCTACCCCCTGAGTCATGGTAGCAGCTCCAAAACCAAAAGTTTATAGAAGCCAGGATTGCCCAACTGGCAGGCCAAGCATATGCACAAGGTATCTGCAAAACAAGGGCACTCCCTAAACTCAGCTTCAATGAACTATGCAATTTTACAAAAAGGAAATCAAGAAGGAAACCTTGTCATTTCAACATACGTATGAGTGTTATGATGATCTGAAAAATTAAGTAACATAATTCAATTACATTTTCATAATGATTAATGTGAAAGAAGGTTAACAATAGGGAGTGGTGGAGACTGTGGCAAACTGATCTAAAGAGATGCTGCCCTGTCTACAATTAGTGACAGCCACGACTCAGTTCTGGTTTATTGTTCCCTTTAAGAATGCAAATCATGGGGCTGGCCTGGTGGCACAGCAGTTAAGCGTACATGTTCCACTTCTTGGTGGCCTGGGGTTCAGTGGTTTGGATCCCAGGTGTGGACATGGCACCGCTTGGCACACCATGCTGTGGTAGGTGTCCCACATATAAAGTAGAGGAAGATGGGTGTGGATGTTAGCTCAGGGCCAGTCTTCCTCAGTGAAAAGAGGAGGATTGGCAGCAGTTAGCTCATGGCTAATCTTCCTCAAAAAAAGAAAAAAAAGGATGCAACTCATTTGATGTTAGAGTTTCCAATTTTTGGATAGCTGCATTTTTAAAAACGTAAAACCTCCTGATTTTTTAATGTTAGCAACTAATTTAAATTTGGAAAAAAATCTTTTTTTTTTTTAAAGATTTTATTTTTCCTTTTTCTCGCCAAAGCCCCCTGGTACACAGTTGTATATTTTTAGTTGTGGGTCCTTCTAGTTGTGGCATGTGGGACGCTGCCTCAGCTTGGTCTGATGAATGGTGCCATGTCCGTGCCCAGGATCTGAAGTGGGGAAACCCCAGGCCATCGAAGCGGAGCACGCGAACTTAACCACTTGGCCACAGGGCCGGCCCCCGGAAAAAAATCTTTTAAAATTATATCTATCTACAAGTCAGATTCAACCCATAGGATTCTTAGGGCCAATTTGCCCTTTCACCTGTGTCCACATCGGACCGAGCTGCCTCCAGCTCATTCACCTCACCCCTTGGAGATGGAAAGCCTTGCGTTTCTCTCTGAGCTCTTAAGAAGGAAACTGAGTCCAGAAGGAGTGGGTAACTTGCTTATTATTCACTGAGTCAGGCCCAGAGCTGAACTGAAACCATACAGGCTCCAGGTTTCCGCTTGAAGCCTGCCCCGTGTCTCCCGCTGAAGCCGGCCCCACGCGCATCCCTCAGCACTCACTCGTGCTTCCACATCTGGGCTGTGCTCAAGGCGGGATCCGCCTGTGGTTGCTGCAGTTGGCAGGAGAGCTCTGAGAAACCCGAGGAGCTGGATATGTTCGATAAGTCAGAATAGGAGCTGGGATCTCATCCTGCGACATGGGCAGCTCTCGGCTTGCCCTCCCAGCACGGGTCGGGGAGTGGACCTTTGCCTGGCCCTCTCGCAGAGTCACTCCAGGGTGAATCATAGGTTGTTTTTTCAAATTCAGGAGTATGTTTTTCCTCCTAAGGGCACAACAGGACAAAATATGCTGTTTGCAAAACAGGGTCATAAGTGAGACTTTAGAAAGAAAAGAGACCAAAAAACAGGGACCTGGCTTCCAGAGGTGTGTGTGGACGTTCTTTTTCTGGAGAATCTTGAGGTGTACTAGCTCAGGGCTGCCTGGAAGGAAGGGCTGGATCCTTCGAGGATCGCTTCCAGGGAATGTCAGCCCCGGGTACCGATCGGGGCCAAGTCCAGATGGTTTGAATGTAGCTGCTCCTCTGAGAGGATGTCTCTGGCTCTATTCCTGAGCCAAATGAAATTGGGTTTTGGATTATCCAGTGTTTTGTTTTAATTCAGGCCTCGTCTTCCTTCCATTAGTCCAAGCCAAGCCGTTGTTGCCAGCATTGGTTCAGTAATTACAAGTTGTCAATCTATCTCTCTGTGGCCGGTAGGGTTAGTGGCGGTGTTTGGAGTCAGACAGTCTGGGCTCTAATCCTAACTCTACCATTATTAGCCATGTCACTTTGGCAAATTACTTAATCTCCCTGTGCCTCAGCTTTCCCACCTGTAGAATGGGAGCAATAATAGTGTTTACCTCATAAGGTTCTTGTGACATTAAAATGAGAAATGCATTCATTCAATCCTAAATATTTATTGAGCACCTGTTTGTAGGTGCTGGAAATATAATAGAGAACTAGATAGGCAATACTTCTTTTTTGTTTTGTTTTGTTTTGTTTTGGTGTGGAAGATTGGCCCTGAGCTAACATCCATTGCCAATATTCCTCTTTTTGCTAGAGGAAGATTGTCCCTCTGTACAAATCTCCCTCTATTTTGTATGCGGGATGCCGCAACAGCATGGCTTGATGAGCAGTGTGTAGGTCCACATCTGGGATCTGAACCTGTGAACCCTGGGCTGCCGAGGTGGAGCACGCAAACTTAACTGCTACGCCACCAGGCCAGCCCCAATGCTCCTGTTCTTGAGATGCCAACATTCTCAAGTGTGCTCAGCAAATATTAGATGCCATTTTAATTATTGATGCTATTGATGTTCTCACCACCCAACTCAATAGAGATGGGGAGAGATATAATCCTAATCTGTGGCTCGTTAGTTTTCCTGAATAGGCGTGGTCTGGAAGATCCATCCTTCCCTGTATAATGACCATTTCTCAGAGCCTGCTTGGTGTCAGCAACTAGGTCCCAGAGTACCTGGACATTTAAAATATTCCCAAATTGGGCCGGCCCAGTGGCGCAGTGGTTAAGTTCACACGTTCTGCTTTGGCGGCCCAGGGTTTGCCGGTTCGGATCCTGGGTGTGGACATGGCACCACTTGGCACGCCATGCTGTGGTAGGCGTTCCACATATAAAGTAGAGGAAGATGGGCACGATGTTAGCTCAGGGCCAGGCTTCCTCAGCAAAAGGAGGAGAATTGGCAGCAGTTAGCTCAGGGCTAATCTTCCTCAAAAAAGAAAAAAAATAAAATATGCCCACAAATTATTTGATGCTCCTTCCTTCAAGAAGTAGAGCTTAATTTCTCTCTTTGAGTATGGGTTGTACTTAGTAACTTGCTTCTTACAAATAGAATGTGGCCAAAACGATGAGGTGTGTGACATCTAAGGGCAGATCTCAAAAGGCATCACAGCTCCCTCCTTGCTTTCTCTCTGGGATGGCTCACTTTAGGAGAAGCCAGCTGCCATGTTGTGCGGAAGCTCAAGCAGCTCTAAGGAGAGGCTCCTATGGCGAGGAACTTAGGCCTCCTCCCAACAGCCAGCAAGGAACCGCTGTCTCCTGATCACAGCAAGGTGAGTGAGCCGCCTTGGAAGAGCAACTGCCCTCCCCAGTCAAGCTGCCCCATGACTGCAGGCCTAGCCAGCGTCTGAACTGCAGCCTCGTGAGAGACCCCGAGTCAGAACCACATAGTTTGAGCTGCTTCATAGAGAGAAGACCATGTGAAGACAGAAGGAGAGAATGGTGTCAGGCTACCACAAGCCAAGGGACAACTGGGGCCACCAGGAGCTGAAAGAGACGAGATTGATGCCTTGACCTTGGACTTCTGGCCCTAGAGCTGTGAGAGAATATGCTTCTGTCGCTTTAAGCAGCCAAGTGTGTGGTCATTTGCTATGGTGGCCCCAGGACACTAGTACAGTCCGCTCCTCCCACTCTTGACCCACTGCAATCTGTTTGCCACCCAGCAGCCAGTGATCTTTTAGAAATGCAAATCTGATTATAACTTCTGCTAAAAATACTACAATGGTTGTTTGTTTTTTCAAAACCACATTTAGAATAAAACACAAACCCTTTCCCACATCCCACAAAGCCCAGCGAGACCCAGCCCCTACCACCCCTCACTCCAGTGACTCTCACACGGCCCTGCCCTTCACTCAGGACACCCCGTCACCAGGCCGTCAGTCACTGTCTGAAGCATGCCAAGCTCTCTCCTTCCTCAGAGTCTTTGCAACTGCTGTTCCCTCTGCTTCCCCCATAGCTTGTGGGATTGATCCTCTGTCATCCTTCAGGTCCCAGTTTAAATGTTATCATCACAGAGTGGACCTCTCTGCCCTGTCTAAAATGCTCTCCAGCTGTACTCCTGTACTAACCATATCATCACCAGTGTTTGCTCCCTTCATAGCCTCTGTCACTGTTTGAAATTAACTCCTTTGTTTGTTTACTCGTGTAATCTGTTCCCTACCCTTACCATGGAAGTAGGGACTGCATTTGTTTCGTTTCCCACTGTATCCTCCACAACCAGAACAACGCATAGAGTACCTTTCCACAATTGACTGTGTACGCATCCTTGCCTGAACTGCATCTTTCCATTCACTCAGCAAATGCATTTAAACACTTATTTTGTGCCAAGCAGGTATCACAGCCAAGCTCAGTGACAAATGTCAGCTTTTCTTTTCCTTTAAACTTAAATTTTATGTATTTTGGAAATTAGGTAATACTTTCAGGGGAGTAAAATTCCAAAGGGAACCCAGCTATTCAGTTCAAGCCTCTGAGCCAGTTACTACGTTATTGTCTCTTGGCTCCAGACCCATCCCTTCACACTCAGCTTCTGGAGGCTGCACCTGGGACTCTGCCTGGTTGGTGTCTGCTCTGTGAGCTGCCTCATGGGAGACTCTCCCAGGAACGGTGGCAGGGAGATTGTGAGGCCAGAGAAGGAAGAAGAAACGCTCCAGCTGTGGGCTTCCTGTCTGCTTCCTGCACTGTGGTCCTCCCCCAGCATCCCCTCTTCATCCTGCCTTCGTGAAGCCGCGGTGGCATCTGATTTGTCGTTTTTCCCACACCAGCTTCATCATTCCCCCTCAAGGACAGCAGCACCAGCCATCAGTGCCCCTCCGCGCAGGTCTCTGTCCTAGCACACGATAGGAGGTCCCCTCCCCAACTTCTAACTTTTCCTACTTAATTTGAACTCTACTTCGTTTCTCCACCCCAAGAGGTGGGACCGGCCTCCTGCAGTTGGTATTTCCCTGAAACCTTGGGAGTGTTGACCCTTTCAGTTACCTGGTTTACAAATTTGCAGCGCATTAACAGTTGTTTATAGTAAGTTCTCTCTGATCAAAGGACTGCTGTGGCTTCTGTCCCCTGAGCAGACCTAGGCTGACTCAGCCGCCTTCCCATGTCTATCCCTGCTTCTCCCTAGAGGCCCCCAACGGACCAGCTTCTTGTGTACCCTCCGGAAATCAAATGCGCTTCTTGAGTCAAACAGTCTTGTCAAACATGGAATAAGATAGAAACCGTCAAACTTGGTCAATAATTAAGGTAATAATAACTAACTTTGTTGTTAGCACCAGGCTCTGCGTGAAGCACTGCTTCATGTGGAAGAGATTATTATTCACCTCATTTTGCAGACGAGGAAACTGAGGCAAAGGTGATTAAATATCTCACTCCAGCTCACAGGGCTGGTGAACGTCAGAACCGGTGTTTGAGTCCAGGCACGCTGGCTCCAGCATCCTCACACTTCACCACTTTGCAACGGCGTCTCCCTGGTGGGGGTGTTAGGCAGAGCCCCGGCTTTACGTCTAAGACGCGAGGCTTGGTTCCTACTTACTGGCTTATATCCTTGGGCAAACTACCTAATCTCTTTGGACCTCAGTCCCAACGTGTGAAAAACGGGTAAAAATAAACGTCTACCTCATAGGGCTTTTACAAGACGAAGTGAGACAAGGTATGCAAGCATCTGCTGTAGTGTGTGGGACGTAATACGTACTCCACAAATGTGAGCTCTTCTCATTATCACTCTACCCTCCCCAGTCACTCAGGCTGTCAGTTTTTCTCTAACACACGTAGGCAGTGGTGTGCTGGTAAACATTCAACGACTAGCTTTCTGAAATTAAAACAAAGCCCTAATTCGTATTATTTTTAATGATTTCTGCGGTTAATACTCCCACCATGGCCAATTTCAAGCTACCAACATGATGACAACCGGCTTACAAATTTCCTGAAACTGTAACCTTCCGCTCTGGAGAGCCGGTACGAGGGAGTTCAGCACACCACCCCACACAGGTCTTGGTGAGAACCTGAGATTCAAGCATTCTTTGTCTAATAAGAGCTTCAAAAACATCCACCTCACCACTGCTCAGGGTCGAGAAGGTGAATCTGAACGGCTGAAGAGCCCCTGGCTTGTGCTCCTGCGTTGATGCCTTCAGCAGGCATCACTGAGCTCCCGCCCTTTGCGCTCTCTGGAAGCGTATTCAAGAATGAAAACCTGCCGCGGCCCTGCGGAATGGGCTCTGCCTGGGCTGTGCTCCCGTTTCTGTCCAGGGAGCGTCCTCCTCCCTCCTCAGCCCGCCCTTCCTTCCTCTCCTCACACCAGCATCTCTACAGGGCGCCTGAACTTCTGTCCCTCTGTCCCGTGGCACCTCTTTCTCTGTGCTCCAAGCTCTCACGCCGTGGAGCTGTCCCTTCCAGCTCGCCCAGTGCCCAGCTCGGTTCAGGGGTACCGTCCCGTTTGTCTGATCACCTATTTGTTTACCTGACCACCGCTTTCCCTTTGTCTCCACAGCCTTCCACTAACTGTGCCCTGGGCCCCTCTACCTGTCTGAGGTGCAGTATCGCCCCGACATCTGAGTCCAGTACTGACCAAAGGAAGACCTTGAGGGGAGGGCGTGGTGCCGTGTAGGGTTTGATAGCAAGTGCTGCAGACTCAGGGGAATCTGGGCTCAAAACTCAGCTCTGTCATTTACCAGCGCTGTGAACCTGGGGCAGGCGAGTTAACTATTTAAAACCTTCCTTTTCTTTCTCTCTTCCTTTTTCCTATCCCTTCCTCCTCGCCTTTCATCCTTCCATTTTCCTCTTTCTTTCTTTAAGAGTCAGTGGCTGTCTTAGTCCATTTGGGCTGCTATAACAAAATACTATGGACTGGGTGACTCATAAACAACAGGAATTTATTTCTGGGCCAGCCCTGGTGGCCTAGGGGTTAAGTTTGGTGCACTCCATGTTCAGTTCCTGGGCGCAGACCTAGACCACTCATCTGTCAGTGGCCATGCTGTGGTGGCGGCTCTCATACGAAAAAAAAAGAGGAAGATTGGCAACAGACGTTAGCTCAGGCTGAATCTTCCTCAGCAAAAGAAAAGTAAAGAGAAGAAATTTACTTCTCACAGTTCTGGAGGCTGGAAGTCTGAGATCAGGGTGCCAGGATGGTTGGGTTCTGATGAAGGACCTCTTTGGGATTGCAGGCTGATGACTTCTTGCTGTGTCCTACATGGTGGACAGGGTGAGGGAGTTCTCTGGGGTCCCCTCCTTAAGAGCACTAATCCCATTCTTGAGGGCTCTGCCCTCATGACCTAAGCACCTCCTAAAGGCCCCACCTCCAAATGCCATCACACTGGGTATTAGGATTTTGGTGCAGGAGTTTGGAGAGGGCACAAACATTCAGACCATAGCACTGGCTATACCTTTATGTTTTGGTTAATTTTTTTTTAGTCAAAGTACCACACGCACATGGTTAAGAGTCAAGTATTTCTACAAAACTTACTTAAAAATGGCAGGTCTCACCCAGGTTCAGTTCCTGGGTGTGGATCTATACCACTTGTCAGCAGCCGTGCTGTGGTGGCAACCCAAATACAAAATAAAGGAGAATTGGCACAGGTGTTAGCCCAGGGCGAATCTTCCTCAGCAAAAAAAGAAAAGAAAAAAGTCAGGTCTCCCCTAGCTCATTTTCTCCTCCTCAGTGGCAGCTACTCTGAAGTCCTTTAATGACTTCTTTTGGTAATTATCTCTATCTAAATGACACAATTAGAGTGCTACTTCTTGATTTCTCTGTTTTAGGTATTATCTTTGGCTTCTCGCCTTGGAATAGGACCATATGTATCATAACATAAACTGTATGTGTTTTTCTATGATGTAATACCTTCACGTGGGATAAAATCAAAAGGTTGAAGAGTTATCTTAGAATTCTGGATTGGAACATGACGGCTGCTCCTTTAACATCTTCGTCCCTTCCCACCACATACATACTCCTCGATCCCCTTGCAGTCTCCCAATATCTTTACATCTAGTGTCTATTAGATCAGCATTCAGCATTTTTACTAGTGGACTGTGGAATGCTGTTCACAGCTGAGCCATGTAGTATTTTGTGAATATTTTTCCTTTCCTCTATAATTTGTTGTTTTCCCTGAGGTAAGACTTGTCCTGATTTTCCTGTTTGTTTGCTAAGTATTTGATATGATTATCATAAATTCAAACCCCAAAAATCTCTAATTGTAAGTCTCCTCTCAATATATTAAAGTACATGAAACATTCTGTCAACTTCACCTTAGAGAAACCTCTGCAGATCCTCGGACCGTTGGGCCTGGCTGGGTTTTCCTCTGGGCCTCGGGCACAGCTACTGTCTTGGGGTCTCCCTCCTGCCAGTGAGGGCGCCATCTCCTCACTCTGCTGCAGGATCCACTGTTGCCAGTGTCTCATATCTACTGGCAGATAACCTTGCACGTCTGAAAATGCCTTATTCTACCCTTCCCTTTCTCTCTTTTTTGTTTCTTTTGCTGAGGAAGATTCGCCCTGAGCTAACATCCATTGCCAATCTTCCTCTTTTCGTATGTGAGCCGCCACCACAGCCTGGTCACTGACAGATGAGTGGTGTAGGACTGTGCCTGGGAACCCAACCGTAGCAGCCAAAGTGGAGTGCACTGAACTCAACCACTAGGCCATGGGGCTGGCCCTATCTTTGCCTTTAAGTGATCATTTGGGTGAAGAATTCTAGGTTGGAAATCATATCTCCAGAACTTTGAAGACGTGGCAAATTTTGAAGACGTGGCCTTGTTTTTTCCAACTTTCCAAATTGCTGTCGGGTGACCTAATGTCACTATGATTCTTTATCTGAAACCTGTTTTTCCTCTCTGGAAACTTGTTCTCTCTTTGTCCCCAGTTTTCTGAAATTTTACAATGTGACTTGATGTGAGCCTATTTGCATCTGTTATTCAGGGCACTCTGCAGATTCTTTTAATTAAAAATGTCTTTCCATCTGACAAATGTTAGTGAATTACTTCCTATGGTTGCTTTGTACTATGCCATCTTAGCTAAGCTAGAACTACAACTCCCAGAATCCCCTTCTCTATATGGTGTCAGGCTGGTGTTGGCCACAAAGGACATTTTGTAACAGATCTGGAAGGTGGAAATGAAGCACAGCCATATTTGTATGCTCTGAAGGTTGGTGTCCAGTGACAGGCACCAAGGCATCAGCTAGCTCACCTGGTTGGTTTGGGGCCGTACCTGGACTCACAACTCCATTAGCTCCCACCGTACCTGTTTCTTCCGCCTCTCTGACTTCTTGGCCAGTGCGTGTGTAGCTCTGTGGTGGTGAAAGGGTGCCAGATTCTCCTGTAGGTCATCCATGGCTTTCAGGTTGGAGGTAGTGAGAGAAAGACATGGGTTCCAGTTTGTCCTCCTGGCTTCCATCTTGCTCTTATGCACAGACAGCTTTCCTCCCCAGCTGCCAGTCTATGGAGACTTTAGGCTCAACCCCAGTTACAAAGTCTGTGTAGACTGCTCCACCAGCTCCACACTTGTGTGAGGCCTAACCCCTGTAACACATCCCTTATCCTACATCACTTGTAGTGGTTCTGCTTCTCTGTTCAAACTCTGACTGATTCATTGCTTTAATGATTCTTCATTTTCTCTCTTCTTTCTGGAAACCCTGTTAACTGAAGACTGACCTCCTAGGTAGCTCCTTCACTTTTCTTATCATTTCTCTCCTATTTTCTACCTCTTTGTCTTTTTACTCTACTTTCTAGGAGAATTCTTCAGTTTTGTCTTCCAACACTTCTGTTGAGTTTTTAATTTATTCCTTCTGTTTGTAATTTCCAGGGGTTCTTTTTTATTCTCTGGATATTCCTTTTTTGTAGGATACTGTTCTTTTCTCGTGGACATGAAATCTCTTAACACTCTGGAAACAGTAATGATAGTTTTTAAAAGATACGTCTTCTTCATGCACTGTTTCTGCTTCCTCCAAAATGCTTTTTATGTTTGTTTTGGTCTCTGCCTTTCATTTGGTTTTCATCAAATGTCTGGTGACTCTTGTTTGTTCCTAGTTAAGAATGAGGGACTTATTGGCAACTCTGAGCATGAGGCTGATTGACTGATCTTTGCTGTATGCTGATCTGGCTGACTCCTTCGATGGGAAACTCCTGGTTTTCGCATTTTGTCTCTTTCCTCTTGGGATGTCAAATTCCCTGGAGAAGAGATTTCCAGACTCCTGCCAAGAGAGCACAAGCCTGGCTGCCAGTGTTTTGGGAACCAAGGTAGGAAGGAGGGCTGGGGGTCTTAGCATTCAGTATGACATTGTCACTTGATCCCTTTGTTTTCCCATGGTACCCTCACCCTCAGCTGTAGGGTTTTCTCTAATCCAGATTCCTGTTCTACCCTCTCCAGAGAAGAAAGCTCGGTGTTCTGCTGAGGTGGGGAAGAGGGAGTCGCACACTGACTGGAATTGCGGAGGGGATCTGAGATCCACTGACTCCTTAAAGCAATTTCTAAACCTACCAGTCCCCAGTGTTTAGCTCCACCCCACCCCCCACTCCCTGTCCCCAGCCCTCGGGGGAAGGCTGAGTTGTGCTCCAGCTGCTCCTTGGCTTTCTCCACAGGTGACTTAGCATTCAGCTTTCTCAGGTCTGCAAAATCCATTAATTTGCATTCTGGCTTCCAAATTTTTGTTGATGAGAGCTCAATGTCTACTTTATTTACCTTGCAGGTTTATTAATTTTTTTCATTCATTACTTTATTCAACAAATATTTATGAGCTCATGCTATGTGCCAGGCGTTGTTTGGCTTTTAAAAAAAATCAATTTACTCTTTTAACAGAGTTTTGGATGGGAGCAAACACATTTATGTGTGTTCAATTCTTCATCTTTACCTGGAAGTCAAAATCTCTGTTTTTAATCAGTTAAAGAGGATTAATCATATTTACCCATGGGGTTGGGAAACAGTTAATTGAGATAATGCACGTGAAGTTCCTAGCACAGTGCCCAGCTCATAATAAGTGCCCAATAAATTGTAATCATGATGGTTATTATTTTAGTTTTTACTGGTCTAATGTAGACCTTATCTAGATGGTTAAGAATTATATCGACATTTTGTTTTGTTGAGGGCAGTTGTGTTCAAGTAGATTATGCACATTGTGGATTATGTTGCAAATTTTTAATTTTTGGCTGACCTCTCCCACCAGGCCATTAGAAGTGTGCCAGAGGACACAGTCTCAGCTTAAGGAGAGCCCACATGCAATTTGGATGGAGAGGAAATCCTATATAATAGTCCAAAGTCAGATAGACATCACCTTGAAATTTTCACTACTGGTCCCCTCCATTAACTTGACACTTGGAATTTATTCAACAAGTGACACTTTACAAAGCACTGCCGCAATTATTCTCACGTCAACCCTGACAGGTAGGCAGAGCTGGTTGTGTTCTTCCATTTTACAATTCGGGAGACTAAGTCTCCATACAGTGATGGGCCTGGTCTACTAATGTGTAGCCAACCAGCAACTAAGCCAAGACTAGAAGACAAGGTTGTTCCTTTTTCACTCTCCAATGCTACTAAATGAGAAGAACCTAAGAGTCCTGAACTTCCATTGCATAGTCGTGATGAGGTCTCAGAAATAAATGGCTTCTGTAGGTCAGGAATTCAGGAAGGTGTTGGCTGGGCAGTACACACTTGGTGTCTCTTATGCAACTGCAGTCACATGTCAGTTAGAGCTGCAGCCATCTGAAGGCTTGACTGAGGCTGGAGGATCCCACATGGTGGACTCACATGCCAGTAAGTTGGGGCTGACTGATGGCTTAGGGTTGACATATGGCTCTTGTATCAGCTACCTAATCCTGCATAAAAAATTATCCCTAAATTTGGAAACTTAAAAACAATCATCTTGGAGTTTTCTGTTTGTTTTTAATAAAAGATAGGATGGGGGCATACGGTAGGTTGGTTGCAAGTAAAACCTGTCTGGGAAACAGTCTAGATATCCCTGGGGGCACTGACAACATTAAATGCTGACAAGGATGGGGAGAAACAGGAACCCTCATTCCTTGCTGGTGGGCATGCGGAAAGGTACAGCCACTTGGAAGACAGTTTGGCAGTTTCATACAGAGTTAAACATACTCTTACGGTACGATCCAGCAATTGTGCTCCTTGGTATTTATCCAAATGAGTTGAAAACTTATGTCCACACAAAAACCTGCACATGGCTGTTTATAGCAATTTTATTCGTAATTGCCAAAACTTGGAAGCAACCAAGATGTCCTTTAGTAGGTGAATAGACAAATGAACTGTGGTACATCCAGACAATAGAATATTATTAACTGATAAAAAGAAATGAGCTCTCAAGCCATAAAAAGACATGGAGGAAACTTAAATGCATATTACTCAGTGAAATAAGCCAATCTGAGAAGGCTACATACTGTATGATTCCGACTATAAGACATTCTGGAAAAGGCAAAGCTGTAGAGACAGTACAAGGTCAGTCAGCCGTTGCCAGGGTTTTAGGAGGAAAAAGGGATGAACAGGTGGACCACAGGGGATGTTTAGGGCAGTGACACCATTCTGTGTGATACTGTAAAAGTGGATCTGTGACATTATGCATTTGTCAAAACCCATAGCATATACAACACAGAGTGAACCTTAACATAACTTATGAACTTTAATTAGTAATAATATATCAATATTGATTCATCAATTGTAACAAATGTACCACACAAATGCAGGATGTTAATAACAGGGAAAGAACGTGGGGGAGAGGAAATCGTGCATGTGAAAATTCTCTGTACTTTCTGCTCAATTTTTCTGTAGACTTAAAATTGCTCTAGAAAATACTGTCTGTTGAAAAACAAAGGATGGGGACATGGGGCGGGTTGGTGATGAGATAAAATCTTTCTAGGAAACAGCCCAGATGTCCCTGAGGGCTTTGTCCTGCATGTTCTTTGAACAACTGAATCTTGAGGTGAAGATGCCTTAAGGATAATGATATGTTTGGGAGAATATCTGCACCGTCCTGAAATGAGGGCCTGGTTTGAGCGACTTTGAGACTGTTTGGAGATCTATGTTCTTAATGCATTTGAGCCAGAGGAAAGAAGAGAAGCTATTCATGTTCATAAATTTTCTCTCCCATTCTCTCTCTCTCCTTTTTATTATCACTACAATATTTTACTTCAGTGTCTGTGCCATGAAGCCCCAAAGACCCAAAGGAGACTGGAAGCCTGTTCTAAAAAGACAGAGTGAGTCACACTCAATGAATAGGGATTTTCACAGAGCGGCATTGTTCAACAAAGCCAGTCCTGATACCCCCAAGCCCCACAGCCACCTTGGTGACTCATGCCATCACCTCTAGATTGGAAGTGCAGCTGAGGGCGCCAAGCCCACATAGATTCCTGGGAAGCAGACGACAATTCAAATAACCCAACTGGCCACTGACAGTTGGCACTGCCCCCTGTAAACCTCAGGGAGGAGCCGTGCCTTGGAGCTGCACTCTGGCTGGGGCAGATCTAAAGCCCCTGTCCTAGACATGGTGCTCAGTGGTTTGTGAGTCTCATATAGAATGCTCCCATTTAAAAATCTTGTTCTTACTTGCTGAACACTTTCTTGTTCGTTAGACAAACACGGTATTTGCCTATGTATCAGGTGTTGTGCTAGACATTGGGGTGCAAAGATTAATAATAAGAATAGCCATTGTCACCAAAGGTTGACACCTTTCTGATGTGCTTGCAGAGATGGAGTCCCAGAGAGGACGTGGGAACAGTGTAGAACTCAATGCCAATATGGTGGGCATTTTCTGATTGTGTCTGTTGCATCCATTCTACTAACAGTCTTCTGACAGTCCTTAGGGCCAGTTGTGCCTGCCCATGCTCAGGTTTGGGTGGAATTGGCCTCCAAGCCTAGCTCCAGGGGTGGATCCTGGTTGGTCTGAATCAATCAGTGGATCCCATCCTACGACCATGGTCATTGTTTGGAGAGAGACATGTGTCCCCAATTTAAACCAAAAGCAGAGAAGGAATCTCAACCTGTGTAGGTTTTTCTAGTTCTAGTCCACTAGTTGCTGCTAGTGGAAACTGGATGCTGTTGCCACTACCTGAGATGAATTCTCTTTTCCTGCTTCTCTGCATTGTTTATGCTGGATCCTGAGCCCCGGTGGGAGCATGTGATTGGCTGAGCATCAATCTCTTGGCCCCCCACACTAGAAAAACCCTCTACTTTCTCCTAGAATGGGAGGTGTAAAGGCATACAATTTGACACTGTGGTGACCATTTGGCTACTATAGGAGGATGAAGATGACACTGTGGGAGGCAGGGCAGAGAGACAGAAAGAAACAAAGCCTTTCATGTTATCACTTGAGATGCTGGATCAAACCTCATCTAAAGGCAAATACTTCATGACTTTTTTAGCTACATCAGCCCATAAATTCTCTTTATTGTTTTAGCTGGGTTTTCCCATCGTTCGTAATTGAATGTACCCTAACTTACGGTGAAGAAAGAAATATAGGAACAGAATAAGAAAAGTGATGGGTGATATTCCATATATCTCCAAGAAGAAGAAAGAAGTTGACTGCATAGGTAGCCAAGGAGTTGGGGAAAACCAGTATGTGAAAATGATAGAGCTCCCTGAGGCTACCAGCATCTGAACCCCCTCCTATGTTAGGGGATCCCCCACTGTAAGAATCCTGATGGAAGGGTCTGCTCCCACTCCAGAAGCCCACCCCAAACCCCTGGAGGTTAGAATGGGGCCAAGAGATTGATGCTCAGCCAATCACATGCTCCCACCGGGGCTCAGGATCCAGCATAAACAATGCAGAGAAGCAGGAAAAGAGAATTCATCTCAGGTAGTGGCAACAGCATCCAGTTTCCACTAGCAGCAAAGCTAGTGCCAGTGTCCTGTGGTGTAGTGGCAGCATTGGTATCCTCACCTGAAAGGTACCTGATCTCCCTTGATTCTAGCTTGTTTTCTGGGCTTGATTCTTTACCTTTCTGTTTTGTGTTTCAATTTTGTGAGCTACCTAGTAACCTCTAAATAAATCCCTTTTCTGCCCAAACAATCAGAATTGGTTTCTGGTGTTTGCAGGTAAGGATCCCCTAACTGACTAGCCAAGGTAGAGGTCAGTATTGCTAGGGAAAGAAGGACTGGTCAGGACTAGTCAGGAGAGAAAGCTGTGAGGGTCTGCTGGAGAGAAACAGCCTACATGTCAAGTGCAAGGCATGCGGGGGCAGATACATTGGGATGGATTCCCAGCTCTGTCATTTACTGCAGAAGTGACTGTGGGCAAGTGACCTAATGGCTCTGAGCCTCAGCATCTCATCTGTAAGAGGGGTGAGGCAGCAGGACCTAGTTTACAGAACTATTGGGATGATTAAACGAGATGATGCAAGCAGCATTCTCAGTCCAGGTTCTGGCACATACCTGGTCTCTAGGGAACGGTAGATATTGTAATCACCTGTAGCTCAAGAGATGACCTTGCTCACAGGGGCTCCATTGCACCCTTTTTTGAGTCCACTCATCCTCCCTCTTTATTCTTCATTCACAGCAGCAAGGGAGAAAATATTCCCAATGTGTGGTGGGAGAAATTTAAGTTGGATCCAGGCAGATGTGTGCTGGTAAATGTTTAACAACCAGCTTTCCAGGGAAATAAAAGCACTGATTTGTAGCAATTGCTGATTTCCATGGTGTAAATACTCCCACTGTGGCTGATTTCAAGCAACCAACACCATGTCGCTAAACATGGAGGTGGGGAGAGATGTTCTTCACCAGCTTTTATGAACCAGTGCCGCACACCACTGGACCTAGGGAACGATCTCTTTAAAATGCTGGGGAGTGGGGAAAAATGGGTTGTTCCTAAGCTCTGGGGCAGATTGTCTAAAGAAACTGCTTGACAGGTTGGAGGATAAACCCTTCTTATGCTTTGGCTTAAAACATGAGAGTTCTCTTTAAATGATACCCTTATACACCTACACTTAGAGCCAGTCAGCTTCCAGGCCCTTTCTATTCCTTCTTTAAAATCTCTCCTGCATCCACCCATCCCCTCCTCTTCATGTTCACTGTGGCCACTCCCGCCCATGGCTTTGACTTCCCAACTCAGAAACATTGCTCCCTTGTTTCTGTACTAGAATGGACCAGGTGTGTCATCCCTAAGCCAGCTTTTAGCGCGTCATCCCCACTGAAGGTTTACGGTCATATGGCTCCAGGTTTCTGTCACATCCACTGTGAATGCTGCCGCCTGGCTGTCCCAGCTTTCACCCGGCCCCACTCAGGCTGGCAGTGGTCTGAGTATGAGTCTCAGATCTTCTACCTAGTAGCCACGGGCTCCAGGGCAAATTACAGAACACTCTCTGAGCCTGAACTTCCTTACCTCTAAAATGATGATGAAAGAACTTTCTTAGGGTAAAAAAGATCATAAAAGTGATAATGAAAGAACTTTCTTAGGATTGTTTTGAAGATTAATAAAATAATTCTATAGTGTCTGGTCCAATGTAAATGCTGAATTGAATATTGGCTATATGATGAGGATGACGATGATTGCTACTGCTACTAATGGTAAATGGCAGTGAGTGGAAGCATGATTTTCCTCCCCCTTGGAATTCTGCCCTCCTCTCCTTTGCTATTCCAATGCCACTTTTCCTCCAGCTTTGGTTCTGTTTTTTCTGATATACTTTCTCTCTACACTCATTAGCTTGCTGTTCTCTGAGCTTCTGAAGCAATTACACCCCTCCATGGAACATTTAATTCAATGCTGTCCCTTACTGTTCCCTGTTGACGTGGATCGTGTCTTCCTGGTTCCTCTCTAATCGGCTTGTGGGGAGTGGCCGGTCTCCTTGATTTTCTCCCCTGAAGGGTCTTGAACCGGCAACTGCAGAGCAGCAGCCAAAGTGGCTGATGCTGTTAACAGTCTGAAACTGGCCTGGTGTTTTGCCTGCATCATCTCATTTTATTTTTCCATTCACCCAAGATTTATTTGAGCACCAGCTATATGCTAGGCGCTGAGGTCACACAGTGAATCAGATGGGAGCCTGTCTTCTGAGAGCTTACAGGACACTAAGAGGAGCTGGCCTTAAACACATGATCACTCAAGCCGGTGTCCGATGATGGATGGTGTCAAGTGCTGTGAGGGGAAAGAAGAGGATGTGACAGGAGATTAAACAGGGGCCTGATTTGGGTAGGGACCAGAGTCAAAGTGGGAATATTTAAGTTAAAACTGGAAGGACTTATTCAAAGGAAGAGATTTTCCAGGGAGCTGGTCCACTAGGTGCTGAGTGAATCTGCTCAGAGTGCCGAGGACCTAAGATAAGGTCAAAAGGAGGCCCAAGCAGGAGGGAGAGGAGCCTGAAGGAACAGGTGGGCAGATAGCCAGGCGCCTGCTGGGCTTCCTAGGCTGGGCGGGATATTTTGGTCTCTATCCTAAGAGTGGGAAGCATTTCATCCTCTTGGAAATCTTGTGAAGTGGCTGCTATTATCAGCCCCACCTTACACTTGGGAAAACAAAAGCCCAGAGGGATTAAGTAACTTGCCAGGGTCACACAGCTAGTTGGCAGTACAGCCAGAATGCCACTGTTCCTCAACACGGCCAGGACTGCTCTGCCCTTCGGTAGCCACCTGCTGAGTGATTGATGACCGCTGACTACCGTGATACCTACCAGCCCCGTCTTTCCCACAGGCTGTTTGGAAAGGACTCTCTAATTGGGTCTTTTCTCTGGGGATGGCCAGCCCGAGGCCCCCTGGGAAGCATGAAAACAGTTTGGTGGGAGTGAAGATGTCAGCAATCCTGAGGTCATAGCTGGGTGTTTATGTTTCCTGGCTTCGCGGGGCTACCTCTCAGGGTCGCGTCCCTTCTGCAGAGGAGGAACTCTGTACTTTGTTTCGTTTCACTTGTCAGAAGTCTGAGGCCAAGGTACCGAGAAAAGGAGGTGGCGGTTTACAGTGAGCAGTAGATTTTCAAGAGTTACCTGAGACAGTCTTGGCTGAGAAGCCAAGGCACAAAGGGGGCCTGAGGAAGTCTCCTGGAGACAGGATGTGCTCGGGAATCTGTGACATAGGCAGCGTTTGTCTTCTCAGCTCCTCGGAGTCCCCTTCAGTCTGAGGCTGCCTTCCTTTCTCACAGCCCCCCAGGGAGATTTGGTCTGGAGCCCCTTCCTTGGGCTCGGCGTTCCCAACCCAGCCCTGAGGCCCGTCCCAGAACATTAAAACTTACTTAAGATGCTAATAGGTGATAATGACACCTCCCAGGCCCTGCTACCCGGGCACCAAATGGAGGTGGCCTTTTGGTCCCCCTCAAGTCTCCCTGTCACCCCAGGGAGATGACTCCTTTTATTTCCAGAGTTTTCTGTAGTAGGAAGATTTCTTTTCATCCGTCGTTAAAACCCCGCTTGTTTTGTGGAGAGGTAGGGGCTTGCAGCTCAGTGAGGCAGAGAGGCCACTGCACCATGAGAGGCGGGAAGAGAATGAGACAATCAAGATTCTGGTCAGCTTCCTGCCAAGGAAGGTCCCTTTGTTTGCCCTGAGCCTGGCCCTTCGGCCACGACATGACCAGAGGCCCTTAGGTCAGGAGGCTCGCCCCCTTTATGGCCTCCTATGGACCTTCCTTCCGGCCACTTGACCAAATGCCCCTGCCTGCCTGGGAGGGGGTGCCCCAAAGCTCTCCCGTTGGTGTGCCTCGGGACCCCTCCCCCAGCTTCACCTCAGGGCTGGGAGAGGAGGCTGTGCATTCCCCGCTCTTTTGTCTGCAGACACAGGAAGGTTCCCTGGCGCCCCAGCCCTGAGGAGAGGCTCCCTGTGCCTTTCTCCTTGGTGTTTGCTTGTCTGTCATTCTCTGGCTCCCCTCTGTGTTTTAAGCTCCACCATCATTTTGTCAGGACAGGTTGGCACACAGTTTTTATATGCAGAAATGGTTCAACATGTTCCAGAAGACACTGGATCATACCCACACACACCCACACACACACCCCTCCCCCGAAACTGCCTTCAGTTCACCCTGACCCCCTGCCTTCTTTGCATCCCTTCATCTCTTACCATGTGCCTTGTATCCTTCCCTCCTTTTTCTTTTTTTTTTTTAAAGATTGGCACATGAGCTAACACCTGTTGTCAATCTTCTTTTTTTCTTCTTCTTCTCCCCAACGCCCCCCAGCATATAGTTATATATTCTAGTTGTGAGTGTCTCTGATTGTGGCATGTGGGACGCTGCCTCAGCATGGCCTGACGAGTGGCGCTGTGTCCACACCCAAGATCCGATTCAGTGAAACCCGGGGCTGCCGAAGCAGAGCGTGCGAACTCAACCACTTGGCCATGGGGCCAGCCCCCTTCCCTCCTTTTTCTGTCCTCTTTGCCACACTCTAGCTACCTCAGTGCCCCCTTGCCTAATCTCTGACCTATCCCCTGCCTCTCTAATCCATCCTATAAATGGCTAGCACATTAATTTTCCTAATAACAACTGCTGTCTGTATTGTTGTTGTTAGTGCCTTTGAGTGGATCTTGACTCCTAGCGACCCTAGTGGAACCCTGCCTGGTCTTTTTGCTCCATCCTCTCACCTTTGGTGCTGTATCAGACAATGTTCCACTACTATTCATAGGGTTTCCATGACCAATTTTTCCAGCAGTGGGTGGTCAGTTCCTTCTTCCTAGTCTGTCTTAGTCTGGAAGCTCCGCTGAAACCTGTCCACTATGGGTGACCCTGCTGGTATTTGAAATACTGGTAGCATAGGTTTCAGCATCACAGCAACATGCAGCCACCACAGTAAGACAACCAACAGATGGGTGATGTGGTTCCCTGACCGGGACATGAACCTGGGCCATGGCGGTGAGAGCGCTGAATCTTAACCGCTGGCCCAGCTCCCTATAGCGAGCACTTAAAGAATTACAGCTAACATTTAGTGACACTGTCCTGTGAGTCAAGAAGTGTACTGGAAACTTACATGAAACTGTTCAGTATTACCTTCACTTTGCAGTTGAGGAAACAGGTTGAGCAATTTGCCCCAAGTCACATGGCTAACAAGTGGCCCAGCTGGGATTTGAACGCTGTCAGCCCAAAGGCGGAGCCTGCACTCCTAACCCTCATTAACCCGGGAGTTAAAAATAGTTTTTCTAAGTGTTTATGGTGAAGAAAGCCCTACACTAGGCACAGAGGGCATTTCAACATGAGCAAGAGAAACCTGCTTCCTCCTTCAGTTCCTCCTCAGGGAGCTGATAACAGCAAGGGTCATCTGGGAAGATGAGTAAGACGAGTCCAGACGTGACTGATGGCAGGAGAGGGCAGAGTACGCGCCACGGAGAAGATACCACACGGGGCTTCACTACAGACGAGGGAGAAGCCACATCCGCTTGGCAGGCTCAGGAAGTCAGGAAAAGCGAGGCCGCTGGGTGGGGGATGGTTTGGAAGGACAGATGGGGTTTATGGCAAAGTCCTAGGCTGAGGAAGGACCAGACTGGAGCAAAGAGGGTGGGTCTGACGCCTGAAAACTGCAGAATGAAGGCGAGAGAAGCAGAGTCGGGAGAAGAGGACCTAACTAAAAGATACAAGTCTTTGTGTCTGGACATGAGAGTTTAAGACAGTGGGCTCTGCACTGCGTGGGGTCTAATTTCTTCTCTAGCACCTGCCGGCTCTGTAATCAAAACAAATAGCCTGACCCCTCCTCCCAGGTATCAGTTTTCTCATCCAAAAAATAGGTATAATTCAGGGCCAGGACCAAGGTGAGTGGGTGAGGCACTCACCTTGAGTACATAATTTAAGGGTGCCCCCCAAAAAGCTCAGGGATCAAGATAAGTAATAATTTAATGCAGTATTTTTTTTTTTTTTTGAGGAAGATTAGCCCTGAGCTAACGTCTGCAACCAACCCTCCTCTTTTTGCTGAGGAAGACTGGGCCTGAGCTAACATCCATGCCCATCTTCCTCTATATGTGGGACGCCAACCACAGCATGGCTTGAGAAGTGGCACCATGTCCGCACCCAGGATGTGAACCACTGAACCCTGGGCCTCAGAAGCTGAATGTGCGAACTTAACTGCTGCGCCACGGGCAGGCCCCGGTGCAGTATTTTTAAAGAGTCAAATCAATGCAAAAAATCCACAATGAACAAAATATCAAAAATTTAAATAAAGAAGGGCCATCCTGAGCCATATTAGAGCCTAAGGTGAAAGAAGAAATCACTAATCCCGATCCTGTTTTAGGTCAGATGAAGGCGCTCAGCTCACTCTGGTTCTGGCCCTGACAATAACATCAGGCACTGGGGGGCTGCAAGGATTAAATGAGATGACGTATGTTGAGTGTTTGGCATGGTGTCTGGCAAGGGCGTACCTGTAGAGTTTAGGGGTCCAAGGCCGGCGGCTGGGGCGAGATGGAGCTGTTTGAACACCTCCTCCGCCACTTTGTACCTGTGAGATCCAAGCAAGAGCCTGTTTCCTCATCTGTCAGTGGTGAAAGCATCTTGCTCATCTGGCTGTTGGGTAGCCTGGGATGAACATGCGAAGTGCTTCACGAGGCGCCGGCAAGAAGAGTCAGAGAATCAGGCCGTAGCGGCTACCTGTGCTGGCAGCCAGCACGCCTGCCCCTGGAGGCTTTCCGGCTGTTCCTGGTGAATTATTACATTTTTTGCCTTTAAAAAAAAGTTTTTCATTTTGTTGGATATTACGGGGAGGAATTTAGCTTTATTCCACGGTCCTAACCCTCAAGCCTGTGGGTCTCATGTTCCTCTGTGGCACTGGCTTCCACAAGCCTCTGTGCTGTGGCTCCTGACCAGACGGTGAGGCATCCTGTGTCCCCGACTCACCGAGTCCTGGCTGCTCTGACTGCAGCCCTGTCCACCCTGGCCCCTTCTTGGACCAGCCCAGGATGGGGTCTGGGGTGGATTATCTGATTGTACTATCACTTGAATGACAGGTGACCTCAGCCAGGCCATTCTTGTCTCTCAGTCTCCCCTTCCTCCCATCCCCCACTCTAACCCCACCTCCCCCTCCAGTAAGAACCCCACGTCCTGGCGCAAGCAGCCCACCTTTGCTTACCTGTGGTACCCACCAGTGTGGTGCAGTTGAAGGAACTCTTCGCTGGTGCTTAGACTGAACTACAGTTATTAAATGACCCTAGTCATTACAGTGAGTCCTTTAAACCCATCGCTACACTGCCTACAGTCAGGGGGTGTCCTGATTGTTGCCTTCCAGACCGGCAGAGCCATTTCTCATTGTGTGACCCTCAAAGCCGGCTCAGAAATGTGGCCTGGAGCCTGGACAGGAAGGTAATATGGTGCCTCCCTACTCTATACGGTTCCCTAAAGGTGGGCCAGCTTGACCTAGACTCTGGGCTGCACATTTTACTAGTTATGTAACCCTGAGCAAGTCACTGAAGGGGTCCAGCCTCAGTTTCCTCATCTGCAAAGTGGTGCTGATCTCAATGGCTTGCTGTGAGGATTACATGGGGAATCCATGCTCACGCTCATGTTAGTTAACACTATTAACTCATTAGGTTAGAACATGAATTGAATTAATTCATTCACTCAACAACAAATACATACTGGGAAGGTACTGTGTGCACAGTAATGTTCTAGGTTGCACGAGGAGATACAAAGATAGAACACAGTCCCTCACCTAACGGGTGGTCCAGTGGACGGGGCAGAAATGTGAGCAAACAGACCGTTCTGCAAGATAGAATTGTCAAGAACCTGCTATAGTAGGCGCTCACTAAGTATTTGTTGAATGAATCAAAGAAAGAGAACCAGGCAGACATTATAATGTAGTCTGCATGGAAGAAGTTGAATTTAAGCTGTCAGTGTGTCAGCATAATTATTAAAAGATCTTTCTAGCAGGTACCAGAGAGATAGCAATATGTGGAACAGACACTACCCATACCTTCAAGGAGTTTACACTGTAACAGGGAAGACAAATAATAGCAAATGCTTAGGAAGAACTAATTAACCAGCACGGGTGTAGTAAGTGCTGGGCAGAGGTGCTGGAGGACCATCAACTCCTGGGAGACAGGAACTGTGCACTGGATTTTTCTTTCTTTACTGCTGTACTTATAAGCTAGACCTGAAGGACAAAAGGTTTCTAAATTTACAGATAAATTTTAAACTTCGTGTTTCTTTAAATAAATGTTACTTGCATGTGGTACAAAATTTTTAAAATGCAAAAGTGTATATAGTTGAAAGTCTCCACACACCCCCTCCCAAAGGTGAGTGATGTCACACTGCCCTGGGTATTGTCCCAGAGATGGCCCAGCCACAGTCAAGCACACTCATGAGTAAATATGTGGGTCATGTGATCCTCACTGGTTAGCTCTTACTTTTTTCTTGGAGATTGTTCCATATTGGTACATAATTTTATGGCTGCATAGTACTCTACCGTGTGGTTCTATCACAATTTGTGTAATCAATATCTTATTGGTGGACACGTAGCTTGTTTGCTTGTTTCAATTAATAGACTTTATTTTTTAGAGAGGTTTGAGGTTTACAGAAAAATGAGCGGGAAGTACAGAGTTCCCACATTACCCCTTCCTCCCTCCATTTGCCCTATTAGTAGCATCTTGCATCAGTGTGGTACACTTGTCACAAATGGTGAGCCAATAGTGATACACTATTAGTATCATCTTGCATCAGTGTGGTGCACTTGTCATAAATGGTGAGCCAATAGTGATACACTATTAGTATCATCTTGCATCAGTGTGGTACACTTGTCATAAATGGTGAGCCAATAGTGATACACTATTAGTATCATCTTGCATCAGTGTGGTACACTTGTCACAAATGGTGAGCCAATAGTGATACACTATTAGTAGCTAAAGTCCACGGTTTACATTAGGCTTCACTCTGAGCTGTACATTCTCTGGGTTTTGACAAACGTATAATGGAGCGTATCCATCATCACAGCATCACATCGAACAGTTTCCCTGCTCTGGAACCTCCTCTGCTCCACCTCTTCATCCTCCCTCCCTCCCTCCCTCCCTCCCTCCCGGGAAACCTGGGGGGAAAGGTTTTTTTCCAATCAAAGTTATCTGGAGTTCAGCTTTCAGAGCCTTTCATAACCCCCTTGCAACCCTCCTTTACAGCTCGCCTCCTGCCCCCTGCACACCCCCTGTTGCTCGTGGTCTCTGAAACATCACATGCAGTCCCCACCTGGCTTGTGCTTCCAGGCGTGCTCCTCCTGCAGGGTACACTTAGACGTCACCTTCTCCCTGAAGTCTTTCATATTCCAATCTACGCGCCCCTCCCAACAGAGCCAGGGACCCCTCCTCTGCGTGCTTCTTAGGTTAATTTAGTCCTTCATGCGACAGATATTTAGGGAGTGCTTTCCACATGCCAAGTGGGGTGCTGGTGGTGAGGTTCTGGTGAGGCACACATGGCCCTGAAGCCCAGCATTTGGGTGGTTGAAAGTTCCTTGAAGAAAATAACACCGACTAATGTGATGAGAGACATCAGCACAGTCAGGGAAGGGTGGTGAGGGAAGGTGCGGAGGGGCCAGGCCTGTCTCTGGGGCTCTGGGCCTTCCCAGTGCACTCTCCACCTCGCGCTCCCAGCTGGGCACTGGCGCTTTGTGTGCTGAAGCATTGGAGCCCTTGATACCCAACCCCAATTACCTGAGAGAAGGCTATTGCCTCTTTAAAGAGTTCAAAAGCCCCAGACGTTTTATAAATAGCTCATATCCTTTCACCAGCCCTTAAGACAGCAATTTATGGCCCACTTCCCTAGAGGCAGACAGACCCACAGACAGGTTACTTCCCTTGGAGTCCAGGTTCCTACAATTGTGGGATGCTCCCACTTCCTCTTTGCATTTTATGACCTCCTGGCTGGCTAATCCTGAAATGGGTTACACGGGAAGGAGGTAAATTGTGCTGGGCTGTAGCTGTCTCAGAAGCCAGAGGCCACGCCAGACTCAAGAAAGGTCTGGCAGGCCACAGGGAGGCCCAGGCTGCCCCAACCCTTGGCCATAGCCAGCTCCCCTGGGACAGACCAAGGACTTGCCCCCAGCAAGGCATCCAGAGTGGAGGCCTCAGTGTGACAAGTCCACTGTGGAGTCTGCCACAGAGGGCCAGACAAGAGGCAAAAAATCTTGCTTCATAATCCAGTAGGGCAATGCAGGAAATTAACAAATCGCTCATCACATACAATTATCTCTTTCATTTTTAGAGCACACACATATTTCTTGTTGCCTTTAATGTGGTTCTTACACATTACTCCAGTGAGGTAGGTCTTATGGCATCTTTAGGACAGATGAGGAAACTGTGGCAGAGACTAGCCCAGATTGCACAACCAAGAGGTGACAGGTCCAGATTCTGATCTGGTTCAAATACTGGGTTGGGGGCCAGAGGCACCAAGAGCAACAGGAGGTCAGGAAAGGGAGTGACCTTTGGGATGGGTGGGTCAGCGTTCAAGAGGCTACAAGAAGAGGAAGGGCGTTCTAGGAGGGGACACAGCATAAGACAAGGCAGACCCTCCCATGGGACAAGGACGCTGGGCTGGACCAGGGCTTGGGGAGGCACAGGGCTTCTGATGTTTCTCTGCAGGTCTCTTCCATTGACCAGCAGCCTCTCCTTTCCCACAGACTTTTCTCTAGTTCCTGACCTCTCACCCAGATGGGCCAGGAAATGGTCAGGAGCATGGGCTGTGAGTTCAAATCCCTCTGACCAGCCATGTGACTTTGGGCAGATGGCTTCACCTATCTGATCCTCCTTTTCCTCATCTCTAACAAGAGCTTGATAACAATAGGTCTGGAGGGAACTCAGGGCTCACCAATAATAGTTGATATATTCTTTCTACGATTGTCAGTCAGTGCTTCTCTTTCTCAAGTACAGCTCCTAACTTGTCATTTGCCCTGCTCAAAAAATCAAGACTGAACATGTTATTTTGGCTTTCAAGTCCCCCTAAGGTGTGATCCTAAACTGCCTCCTACCAGATTATCTTCAGATGGTCTGAAATCCTCAGAGGATGGGGGACATACTACATTAATTCCCTGTGACACAGTGGAAAGAAGTCTAGCTAGGGAGTCAAGGAAAGCCAGTGTTCAAATCCTGGCTTATCCAGTTGTCCTCATGTGAGGGGGCACCTAACCTCCCAGTCTCAGCAGCCTTGCCTGGAAGGAGGGAGTGACTCTCCTCTGCTGGCTGCTCGGAGAGCCTGGTACCACAACATGCTTCCCCTTCTGGAGCATCGCGGATGATCTTTTGATGTGTTTCCTTTTCTTCATTTCAACAAATAGTGTATTGATTTCACGCCATCTATATAAAAGTTGCCCTGCTAAAAGCTCGTAACCAAGGGGCCGACTAGCAGAGCTCACTCTATGGCCTTGCGTTCAGCTTTCCCTCCATGACTGTCTTGCCTCCCCACCCAGATGGCCAGGCTTCCAAGGGTGGGCTCCATGTCTGTCTTGCTCATCCCACCTCCTGGCCTGACAAATAGTTGGCACTCAATAAATATTTATAGGATGAATTAATTATGGAAGAGAAGCCTTGAGCACTGTGCTCAGCATCCAGGGGGCATGTTGGAAACATGTGTTATGAATCTCACAGTAATCTGAAAGTAAACTCATGGTCTAAGAGTGTGTTGGTGAGTTAGAATCTGCAGGTAAGTAATAGCCATGGGACCTAGATAACGATGATTAAAGAGCATGTTTGCAATAGGGAGGGGGAGCCCTTGTCTGAGCAGCTCTCCTCCACTCTGCTCAGCCCTCCCGGCTCAGGGTCCCTCTTCCTCTGGGGGAATGAACTAACATGGTACAGTGTGCCTACTCTGTCCTCTGTCCTTGGCATTTTACAGCCATTATCCCTCTTAATCCCATCAACAACTGTGTAAGGTGAGAATTATGATCCCTATTTTCAGATGGGGAAACTGAGACAAAGAAAGGACAAGTAACCGGTCTGGATTACCCAGTCAGTGGGGAGTGGGGCTGGGATCTGAACCCAGGGCCAGCCCAGAAACCCATGTTCTTTGGACTACCCCATACATCCCGTGTTGGCCAGGTTAGCCCACCATGGCTTTCAAACTGTGCATCTACCATTCTTCCCTCAGCACCCATTTCCAGGCTAGCAGGACCACTTTTGAAACACCGACCAACTCGTCAAAGTTTGTTTCCAACCTCAGACAAGCCCAAACCGCTCTGTGTGGTGGGTGCTGGCAGCACTCTGCTGCGCGCTTCCGACAGTCCCCGAAGGGGGTTGCATCTCAGGGCAAGTGGAAACTTCCCCCAGGGTGGTGTTCCAAGATGGAATTTTTTCTCTCTCTCCCAATTTTGAAACAGGAGTATGGGGCTGCAGTCTGGGCTGGGCTTCTCCCCGCCTCATAATTTAGTTCTCAGGTGGCTTGGCACATATATTTCTCCGCAGGAATTTGTTGTAGAGGGATGTGGAGACACAAGGAAACCCATGGGGCTCGCGTCCCCTCCTCCCCTCAACCCTCACCCAGAGGTGAACAATGACAATTCTCCAGATCTGCATCCCCACCCCCCACTGGTGCTTGATTGCCAAAGAGATAGCATCTGGGCAGCAGGAAACAATTAGCTGCCATTGTATTATTTAGGCTGGAGCCAGAGTTGGGTGGGAGATTCGCAGGTTTATTAGCTCTCTCCTTCCCTTTTACACACAAGTCTACACCAATCCCTTGAGCCCTGGGTTGACTAAGCCAATAGTAAGGTCAGGTTGATTTCCTTCTTTCCTTCCTTCCTCCTTCCCTCCCACCTTCTCTCTCCTCCATCCTTCCTTCTTTCCTTCCTTCCTCCTTCTCTCTCCTCCATCCTTCCTTCTTTCCTTTGTTCCTTCCTTCCTCCTTTCCTTCACCACCACTTTCTATTTGGGTAGCAATTTGCTTAAACTTTGAAAGCCTCAGTTTCCCTATCTGTAAAATGGCAAAAATTATAGCACCTCATGGGTCTGTTGTAAGGGTTAGAACAGTGAATCCATGCCCACGTGGGACCCCCTCTGCTTGGGGCTGTCCCTGCTGTGGAAGGTTCAGAGCATGACCTGGTTTCCTTTGTCTTTAAAACGGAGTCCCACTTAGTAGTAAAATGATTGCGAGGACTGAACAAAGGGATGTGTAGTATGTAAAGTGCCTTCTGCAGTGCCAGGGTGCCTGAGTGCTCAGTAAATTCATTCGTTCACCCACCACATTTTTATTAAGGACCTACTGCAAGCCAGGCACCATCCTGGGCACTGGGAATACAGTGGTGACCAAGACAAGATCCTTGCCCTCATAGAGCTTATATTCTAGTGGGCAAGACAGAAAATAAATAAATAAACAAAAAATGTATATGTAATACAAAAGCAGGCAGTGGCGAAATGTAAAATGGGCTCGGGGGAGGTGGGAGGTTGAAAAGAGGGCTCTTTTGGACAGGCAGATCAGATAAGGCATTTCTGAAGAGGTGACAATTACGCAAAGACCTGACTGAAGTGAGGGAGCGCACCATGCAAATACTTGGGGAAAGAGCTTTCCAGACCAAGGGACCAGCAAATGCAAGGGCCCTGAGGCCGAACACACTTGATTTGATGGAAGAACCTCAAGGAAGGCTGTGTGGCAGGAAGGAAATGAGTAAGCAGAAGAGGAGTCCAAGGAGACACAGTCAAGAACAGATCATATGGAGCCTTCTGGGCCATGGTGGGGCCGGTAGATGTTGTTTTAAATGAAATGAGAAGCCACCGGGGAGGGTTTGAGCAGGGAACTGCCTTCTGATTTTGTGCTAGGTGTTAGGTATGGTCCATGCCTTCCAGTAACACCCAACCCACTAGGAAGAGATGACTCTTAAAAAACTAATTACAACACAGCATGGTAAGTGAAATGACAGACAAATCATAACACTAGAACTTACTGTACGCCAGGCACTCTCATTTCGTTTCATCCTCACGACAGTCTCATGAGGCAAGTACTATTATTTTCTCTCTTGTTTAGATGCAGAGACTGAAGTGCAGACAGTGAAATAACCTGCCCAAGGCCACCCAGCCGGTAAATGCTCTCAGTCAATTCCCTCTGGCAGCTGCACAGAGAATCGATCCACTCACAGGGAGACTGTTAGGAAGCTGGTGCAAGGATCCTGATGAAAGAGAAGATGGTGGCTGCTTGGCTGGGGGGGGTGGGGGTGGGGGTGAAAACTAGTCAGATTCTGGATCTGCTTTGGTGGAGGGGGTACGAATAGATCAGATGCTGAATGTATTTGAATGCAAACC
Source organism: Equus asinus (assembly GCF_041296235.1). Lineage (NCBI taxonomy): Eukaryota > Metazoa > Chordata > Mammalia > Perissodactyla > Equidae > Equus > Equus asinus. The sequence continues at coordinate 37,894,952 of NC_091798.1, read as the reverse complement.
ACTACGATTTGCTGCTGGATCGGATGTGGGGTGGGAAATAAAGAGAGAAGCCAAGAATGAGCCCAAGATTTTTGGCCTGAGCTCCTGGGTAAATTAAATATTTACTGAGAGGGAGAAAGCTGCAGGAAGAGCAGGTTGGGAGAGAAAGTCGAGACTCTGACTTGTCGAAAACACATAAAAATACATGTTTACGGAGTGGATGAAACTGGCCGCCGAATGCCGCACCCTTCCCACACTCTTTTATTGTAGCTGAGGGGCTTCGATAGTTAAAATTGTTGAAAGGAGCTTTTTTGTCAAGTCCTTTTCACACCCTATCCCACCCCTGGGTTCCAGAGAGAGAGGGGCCCATCGCTGTCGTGAGTGACCTTCTCTCTGTGTTTTTGCACCTTTAACTCTGTTTTGGCAGCTTTGACCTGAGAAGAGCAATTTCAGCTTAACTTGTAGTTGGGGTCAAGGGGAGGCATTCTGCCTTGAACTCTTTTCCTGGCTTCCCCTGGCCCCCAACCCCTAAGCATTCTTTTGTATGAAGATTATTGTCCTGGTGGCCCTGGGGAAGGTGGCAGTGGCTGGGATGTGTGAAGTCCCCTCTCACACACACGCACCCCCCGGGGTCAGAGGAAGCCGTGGGATTCAGTGAGCTGAGGTGCTATCCTTAGGAAGGAAAATAGCACGTAGCCACAGCAGGGAGATCTCTATCTGGGCCATTTGTCTGCTGCCCCTCCCTCCCACGGAGGGCTCCCTTGGGGGCTGGGAGTCCCTTCCTGCTCAGGTCTCAGCCATGTGAGGGGAGCTGAGTTCTGAAAAGCTACAGATCCAATTCATCTCAGCCATGTTTTACTCTTGCAGATTTTTCTGACTTCCTTTTATGATGTGTGTGTGTGTGTGAGTATGCGTGTGTGTGTGTGCGCGTGTGTGGACCAGTTCCTCGGGGGTCCTGAGAGGGAAGACCGTTTCTTTATCCTGAGGCTCGTATCTCAAACTTCTCACTGGGTTTCAGCGCAAACATGACTTCCCAGGAGAGGATCTCCCTGACCATTACGTGTCATTCTCCACTAGGTCACCTGATTTCTTTTCCCTGTAGCACTTTCCACTCCCTAAAATGATCCTGAACATCTATTTCTTGCATAGATCCCTGTCTGTTTCCTTTGCTCTGGAATGTAAGTGTGGTGATAGTCTCAGCTGCCGCGTAGCCCCAGAGCCCAGGCCTGTGCCTGGTACGTACGAGGCCCTCAGTTGGTTGACAGGCCAAGGGTTGACAGGCCGTGAGCGACAGAGCCCTGGGGGAGGGCCAGTCAGCAGGCAGCACCTCGCTCCTTTTTTGGGTCTCTGCTTGCTGTGAGAGGACCCCAAGTTATCGTTTTTCCATTTTGGACTGTGGACCTCCTGTTACCCTTATCTGGCAATGGGGACTCTGAGTTAAACATTCAGTTCAACTCCCAGCACAAGACGTGGACAATGGAGACTTATGACCCTCCACCAGCAGAGGAGGCCACGCTGTCTCTCCGTTCCCCTCAGGACTTCCCAAACCACCCAGACCCCACCTCCTCGTGTCTCTCTCTAGATCTGGCCTTGATTTGTCTCTCCCCACCCCCACGTCTCTGTGATTCTCTCTCCTGCTACCTACCCTTCTGTTTCTCTATTTCTATTTCCCTCTCTGTCTCTTTCTTTTTCCGTCTTTCTCTCCCTCTCCTCCTCTCTCTTTGTTCTGTCTTCTTTCATTTGCTGAGTTCTTACCTCATGGTAGATGCTGTGCACACAGACTCGCGCTGACCCCTGACAAGAGTCCACGTGAGAGAGCTCATTATTGTCCCTATTTTTCAGATGGGGAAATGGAGGCTCAAGGAGACTTTGCGACTTGCCTGTCACACAGGCAGTGCATGACCCAGCTGGGATTTGAACCCAGATCCTCTGACGCTTACACTCTGTGCTAGACCCTAGTTCTGACAGAAAACAAATGCTGTCTTGTGAGGATGTGGTGATCTCAGGTCCTCCGCTCCAACAGGCTTCCGAGCAGCACTAAAGAGGAGGAGGCAGCTGGAGACGAGGCTGGGCAGGCCAAGAGAGCGTCTGGATGGGTGGGCTTGTGAGCTCACAGCCTGCCATCACCCTCCAGCACACTCTGCCTCTTTAAGTCCTGCGTGATGAGAGAAGTGGGCAGCCCCTTTGGTCTCAGTCCAGGCACTGCCTGAAGGCCTATCTGGTTTATTTGTAACTGCAAGGCCAGAGAAACTTTAAGTCAGAGCTGGAAGGGCAGAGGCAGCTCCCAACTGCCTCCACCAGTGCATCTGTGACAGAAGCAAGTGGAGGACTAATTCCAGCAGATCCTTTTCTGGAAAGGAGTAGTGAGAAGGACGGGAATACCGCTCTCTTCCTGTTCACCCTAACAGAAATACGAGCTCTTCAAACTTCAACACGGGGATAGAGAAGCAAGGATGGGTCAACTTCAACCATGATCTCCCACACCACATTTTCAAGAGACGTTTGGGGCAGCCTTGGAAATAGCTACTCCCAGCTGGCCTGGCATGGCGAAGTTATTGTCAGAGAGGAGGGGTAAAAAATGCACCTAATGCATTTTGCTACTGGCCTCGTCCACTGAGTGGGCTGGTCATCGTTGTTTACAAGGCTGGCTTATTCACAGCCGCTGAAGCTGGGGGAGGCAGGATGGAGACAGAATCTGACAAATGAGTTATTTATATCTACATCCTAGACCTCAGAGGGAAAATTCCCATACTTAGACATTCCTAGATGGCCTGCGACACAGGATATTTAAAGTAACAATGGGCCAAATTCTTGCTCACATTTTTGGCAGTGCTCCAGTGTGAAAGTCCAGAAGAGAAAGAGTTGTCGGGTTGTGTAGCTTTAGCGGGGGGGGGGGGGGGAAAGAAAGACTGTTTCTAATTCTGGACTTATTTAAGATCTGACTTCCCCCCTCCTTCCTGGAATTACAAGGAAAACATGATTTTGATTTTAGAGATTCCATGTAATCAACTTTGGAAGATTTTAAGAGTTGTAGCTCTGTGGGTACCCTCGCCTTGAAAAACAGAAGGGATGTTAAATAAACTAATAAGATACACTTTAGAAAACCCTAAAACTCCTCCTACATTTCGTTATTTGGGGGTGGAAACAGCCACTACCTCTAGGCAGTCTAGTACCCAACTCTCTGAACACTGCAGACTGTGTGCAGCTGGACGGGATCCTCAACAAAACAGTCACTGCCCATTTAAGACGTGACTCTGTGGCATTAGTTACAAGGAAAATGTCAGACAGGGTTGAAAATGGTGACTTCTTGTACTTACACAGTTGAGGTTATAGTAAAGATGACTTCTCAAGGCATCTCCCAAGCCTATGATATTTCTAAACACCAGCCTTGTAAAGAAGTAGAAATCGTACCAGTTCTATCAATGAGGATGCTTTGACTGCAAGTCACAGAAGTTACCCAGCTCAAACTGGCTTAAATTATAAGATTTTTTACTTATTTAAGTGTCCAGGTGTAATGACTTCAGCATTGGCTAATTAGGCAGCTTAATGATGTCATATAGGACCCAGGTTCTTTCCCTGTTTTCTCTCTGCCATCCAGCTTCTGGCCTTTATCCTCAGAACTGCCTCCTTCATGGTACTAACAGGGCTGCAGTTCCAGTGTCGCAAGACATTACAATATCTTCCTTTCTTCCTTGTTTCTCATTTTAAGGATGAAAAAACTTCTCAGAGGCCCCTGGCAGATTTCCCCTCACATCCCATTGGTCATCACTGTGTCACAGGTCTATGCATAATTCAATCACTAACAAGGGGTCTGGGGCCAACATGACTTGATTGTACTCTTTAGGGATTATCCCTGGAGCTGTGAATAGAGTTGCTTTTCCCTGAATCACATGGCAAACAGGTGAACCCTGGAAAAAACTTGGGGCAGCGAACAAAAACAGGGAATGGATATCACCCAAGGTGTCTGCCACACTAGCTATGAGAGCAAAAATTTGGAAGCAACTTAAATGTCCATCAATAGAGGATGGGTTCATTTATAAAAAAAGAAAAAAATTATGGATAAACAATGTACCAGGCACTGTCTAGACCCTGCAGATATAGCAGTGAATAAAATTTCCCTTGATGGGGGGAAAGAAAGATAACAAATAAGTAAATGAACACATGTGTATATCATTGCAAATGAAAATAAGCTCAGTGAAGGAAAAGACCAGGATGACAAGAGGGGCAGCCCAGGAAGGCCTCTCTGAGGAGGTGACATTTCAGCTGAGAGCTGAGAGGAGCAAGCCATGCATAAGGGAATGGAAGAGTATTCCGGCAGAAGCAAGAGCCGGTGCAAGGGCTCAGGACCAGAAAGGGACTTCTTAGCTGGGGAGAAGGGGCCACAAGAGGAGGATGGGAGAGGTGGGCAGGGCCACCTGGGGCAGGGTCTCATGGACTTGGTAAGGAGTTTGATTTTCATTCAAAGTTCAATAGGAAGAAAAACTAAAGAGTTAAAAAAAAATTACTTAAAAGATCTCTCCATTTTGAAATAGTTTTAGATTTAGAGAAGATAGTAGAGAGAATTCCCTATATTCTTCACCCAGCCTCCCCTAATGTTAATATCTTACATAACCACAGTACATTTATCAGAACTAGGAAATTAGCATTGGTACAATACTATACAGACTTTATTCATTTCATCAGTTTTCCCATCATGTTGACTCGGCCATTACATCTCCTCAGTCTTTCCTGGCTTGTGACAATTTCTCAGTCTTTCCTTGTTCTTCATGGCCTTGACACTTTTGAAGAGTACTGGTCAGGTATTTACTACTAGAATGTCCTTCAATTTGGGTTTGTCTGCTGTTTTCTTATGATTCGATTAAGGCTGTGAATTTTGGTGAAGAAGGGGAGAAGTGACGTGCCCTTCTCATCACATGATTTTGGGGAGTATACGACATCAACATGACGTTACTGGTGACGTTTAACCTTGATCCCCTGATCAAGGAGGCATGTGCCATATTTGTCCACTGTAAAGTTACCATTTTTCCCTTTCCATGCTCTATTCTTTGGAAGCAAGTCACTAAGTCCAGCCCACACTCAGGGGGAGGGAGAAACTGGACGGTTTTAAGAAGGGCAGTGATGAGAAAGGATTGGATAAATAAATGATGGTGACCGTGGAATACACTTCTCTAAGTAGCGCAGACCTGGAGCTGACAGCCCAGGGAAAGCTGTGTATCTTGAAGGACTTTCATGTTCCCTCCTGTTTATTTTTGTGGTCACCTTTTTTTTTTTTTTTAAAGAATGGCACCTGAACTAACATCTGTTGCCAATTTTCTTTTTTTCTTTCTCTTCTTCTTCTCCCCAAAGCCCCTCAGTACACAGTTGTATATTCTAGTTGTGGGTCCTTCTAGCTGTGGCATGTGGGACGCCGCCTCAGCATGGCCTGATGAGTGGTACCAGGTCCGCACCCAGGATCTGAACCGGCGAAACCCTGGGCTGCCAATGTGCAGCACACAAACTTAACCACTCGGCCACGGGGCCGGCCCCTTTGTGGTCATCTTTAAGGTGAATGCTATACCACCTAGAATTTTGTCCTAACTCAGAGATATGCCACTTGGCAGGTCTTCTGGAGAGACAGGAATCTCATGTGCCCCCTCAGTGACAGGCCCAACAGGCTGCCCTGTGCGTGGCCCTCCCTTTTTGCCCTCCCCCCGGCAACTTGCAGGCCTGACAGGCTCCTGTTTTTGACCACTGGCCTCCCTTGGGCAGGGCAAGCAGAGGGTGTGTCTAGCGTGGTCCAGGGGAGGTTTGAGGTTGGGTGTGGAGAGCAGAGCACATCACAAGAGGAGGTGGTAAGGCCATAAAATGAAACGCCTTGCAACATGAGCTATTCAAAAGGAGAAAGTGGAGCTGTGGAGATTGAAAGAAAGTCCATGCATGTTGCTGAATGAAAGAAGCATTTTGCAGAACAGCTTTGCACAGTGCGATCCCATGGAAGGACAGTCCCTAGCACATAGTAGACACTCACTATTTGTTAAATGAGTGAACAGTATTTACCAAAATGTTAAAGTGGAGGGGCTGGCCCCGTGGCCGAGTGGTTGGGTTCGCGTGCTCTGCTGCAGGCGGCCCAGTGTTTCGTTGGTTCGAATCCTGGGCGCGGGCATGGCGCTGCTCATCAGACCACGCTGAGGCAGCGTCCCACATGCCACAGCTAGAAAGACCCACAGCGAAATATACAACTGTGTACCGGGGGGCTTTGGGGAGAAAAAGGAGAAAAATAAAAAATCTTTAAAAAAAAAAAAAATGTTAAAGTGGAACTGGGAATATAGTGGAGAGTTTCATTTTTTCTGTTATTTTCATTTTTGAAACGGTCATCCTATTCTTTTAAAAGATAATTTGACTTTTTAAAATATTTTTTAAAAACTAAGTGCCACCTTAATTCTTTTTCCTGAAGCTGATCAATAATAATACTTTTTATGTTGGCCTGGTCTACATGCAACCGTTCGATACTGACCCTTAATAAATGCTCTGGTAACCATACATGTTCAACAGAACGGCCAAGAGAACCAAATGGCATAAGTTCCTAAACTGGTTTCCTTTTGTTCTCCTTGGAGTGTTCTGTCGCAGGCCAGTGGTGAAGGGAGCTGAGGGCTGGGGATTTGCCAGATTTGGTTTTGTAAACTACTGGCGCCAAAGACCTTCACAGACCGTGAACAATTCTAGAGTAGTGCAGCCAGGACTTCCTCTTCTGCAGCCAGGGTTCAGGCCTCCTCCTGTACGTCAGCATCCCCACAACTGGGGGGCCGGACACCCTGCTGATGCCTCGTCCCAGTGTCCGTGGGTGGGCGCATGGGTAGGAAAGCAGTCGCTCTGGAGTCAAGGCTGCGTGACCTTGGGCAGGCTTGTCTTCAACTTCTAGAGTCTCAGTTTCTTCATCTGTAGAATGGAGGTAACAAAAGTACTAACTAACAGCGAGTGGGGATTAAAGGAAATAATGGGCAAAAATCACTTGGTTGCATTGTGCCTGGCACATGGTAAATACCCCAGTGTCAGCCATGAGATGGAAGCCGGTCCTATTATTCATATCAGTATAATCACGTAGTGGAAATGCTACATCCTCTCACGTGGCTAGCTTTAGGTCAGAAATAAAGTCTGAGGCCACTTGTCCGTTCCTCTTTGGCTCTCCTCTCTGTATGTCATTAATTAACTAATACATTTAACAAATACTTATTGACTGCTGCTCATATGCCAGATGCTGTCCTGGAAACTTCATGACAGGTGCGTGGGATATTGAAATACTGATCCCCGGGTGCTCAGGGCCGTGCGTATGGCTTGAGGAGGACAGAACCCCTGAGCTCTGGAGTGCTGCCCATCACCGGCACACGACCTTGTTGGTTTGCTTCAGTGGACAGTTTCTACGTGAGCTGTGACAGAGGCCAGGCAGCACGGAAGTCATGAGCAAAAGAGGCTGGGTTTCCTGCCCTCATGGAGCTCATCCTCTAGTGGGGAGCAGACCGGCTGTGAACAAGGAAACAGATCAAGTCACTGGCTTCTGCAGGAGTGGCAGGAAGGAACCAAGTAAGGATCAGAGAGAATCGGGGGGAGACCGAGTGGGGGCATTGCTGATAGCACCTTTAAGGTTGATGTCACTTTTGAGGAATTTTTTGTAGATGCTATAGACTGGCTCATAAATGCTTGAAAACCACAAACCGTTTCCTAGAGAGACAGGAAACCTGGCTCCTATTCTTGGCTTTTCAGCTAACCCATTGTGTGACCTTGGACAAGTGACTCTCAGGGTCTCAAATGCCCATCTGTATAATGGATCTGAGTGCACTGAACAGTGATGCTTAACATTTTGGGAGGGTCACATACCCCTTGGAGAATCTGGAAAGTGTCTCTCAGACAAAAAACACAAACGCACAGAAATTTATCGACAATGTCAAAGGGCTCCCATTAAACCCCTACAAGCCCCAGGCTAAGACATCTGCCTTCACGGCCTCAGAAGTCCTTTCTGGGGTTATGACTCTGGTACCTGTATCTGAGTGACGTGCCTGTAGGGTGGGCATCCTTAGGAAACCCCCCATATGGGGGTTGGGACACCATGTTTTGGTAAAAGTGCCTGAGGAAGCCAATCCAACTTGACCCCAACAGCCTCAGGAGCCGAGAGCCATGCAGGTAATATAAACAGGAGAAGAAGGCTGGCCTAAGGGACATCAAGGTGGAAACACAATGATCAATGCCAACTGGCACTCAGGCCAGGGGACCCGGGCAGCGGAAGGGGAGGGGATGCTGTGTGAGAGCAAGGGGAGCCTGCCGTTCAGAATGGGCAGCTGCCTTTCAGCTCCAGCCAATTGTTGCCCTCTGGAATGGGGACCCAGAGGCGCCAGCTCTTTTTATTTTTCAAGAGACGTTTTAGATCTGGGTTTGGAAGCCTCTTAACTTTCAAGAAAACACTGTGGGCTGACAGTTTGTGATTTCCCACCTACACGGTCCAGACTGCCAGGCTGAAGATGGAGAAACCAAGGCTCAGGGGAGAGGAGACCCGAGTTCTTCTAGTGTCTGCTCTCCCACGTGAGTCAGGTTTTCCTCTCTGGGAGATTAGTAACAACACTCATCAGTGCTGTGCACAGCCACTACCTAATCCTCCAACTGTTCTTAGAATGGCAGTGACTCTCCTAAGGTCTCACTCCAGTGACGGTGGCAGAAAAGGGACCTGAGCAGCGGAACCATAAGACTCAGAGCTCTTCCCACCACACTGCCCTACGAGGAGTGGCCTGTGGAAGTGGCAGTCACTTCTCAGAGACCCCAAGGCCCCGTCTGTCCCACTCTACTGCTAGTTCTCCACTCTCTACCCTAGCATCTCTCCTGACACTGGTTCTCTGATCTGATTAGGTCCAGCGTCTCAGAGTGCCTGGGTAATCCAGGGCTGGCTGGACCACTGCCTGGAAACCAGTCAAGGAGTAGCCTGGGGGTTCGGAGGAGCACTGCTTGTAACATGAGGGTCCCCAGGCCACTTCTGCAGTAACTTCCACCTCCACTCTGGCTGCTTTGGCTCCCTGGTCCCTGCCTATGCATCTTCTCCAAGGCTGACACAAAGAGGAATGTGGCTCTGTCCCTGGAAGTGCCGAGAGCTGGCCTGCGCCCTTCACCCTGTGTGTGCATCTCTCCCCACAAGGCCACCAGACCCTGACTTCAGAATTACCTGAGGCAACTTATACCCCCTGTCTCCTCTGGAAGATTCTTGCCTCTGGCCACCACAGCCCAAATAATTCCGTAGGTCTGGGGAAGCAATTCTTTTTTTTTTGAGGAAGATTAGCCCTGAGCTAACTACTGCCAGTCCTCCTCTTTTTGCTGAGGAAGCCTGGCCCTGAGCTAACATCGTGCCCATCTTCCTCTACTTTATACGTGGGACACCTACCACAGCATGGCGTGCCAAGCTGTGCCATGTCCACACCCGGGATCTGAACCGGCGAACCCCGGGCCGCCAAGAAGCGGAACGTGCGAACTTAACCGCTGCGTCACCGGGCCGGCCCCACAATTCCTCTTTTGACTGCAGAGGAAATCAGGAAGGCTAGCCAAGAGGAATGACATGTGGTAACGGAGGATCCTTCCTGAGATCAGCGTGAGGATGGGGCCTCAATAACTTATACCAGGCATAGTGGTGTGGCAGTTAGACTTGGGTTCAAGTCCTATCTTGATTACAATCTATGTAATCTTGGTTAAAACAAACAACCTGTTCTTCTAACTTCTGCAGAAGCACAAATGGGAAGGAAACCTCTTCCTGGGGACACAGGAAAGCATCCCCGGGGAGGCGATATTTGGATAGGGGTGAAAGTTGCAATAGGACCCTACCATGCAGTGCACAGGCTTTGGCGGAAGGTCTACCACTTATCGCCTGTGTGGTTTTGGGCAAGTGACTTAACCTCTCTGAGCCTCAGTTTCCTCATCTGTAAAATGAGACAGACTCTATGGATCTAATTTGATTGTTTCCAAGACTGTAAATGATAATGCTGCTTTTGTAATGATTTCATCAGGCCGCTTGACCTGTTACCCTGTGCAGGTATTCAATTACTGATTTCAATTCGAGCATCGCCAGGAGCTCCACTGTCTTGTTTTGTGGCTGGTGGGTTTTTTCTTCAGAGTCTGAGACCACTCCCTCACCATGCCAGTCAGGAGACATTTACCCGAGTCTCTTCGGGTACAGGAAAGAAAGGCCAGACCCAGGGGAGGAGAAGGTGGGAGCGGAAGAGAACAGGGAGGGCTCCAAACCTTGCAGCAGTTAATGTTAAGATAGGTGTCGGCATAGGAAGCGTCTTCTAATGACAGAAGGAAACAAGGGGGTTTTTCAATCATCTCCTGCTTAACAGATACAGATGTATTCATAATTATCCCTTGCCTCGGGCCTCGAGGCCCAGGTGGGCTCCAGAAGGCCTGTGTTCCTGCCAGACGAGAGTCCTTAAAGAACATCATGTAGACAATTGGAATGCCATTTATCGTGCAAAACACAATAAAATCCCGGGCCCTCTTCCTGTCTCAGAGACCCATAAATTATGAAAATTATACCTGCCCCGGGCCACGGACATATTGTTTTATTAAAGTTCCGATGAATAAACTTAGGGCTCTTAAAAATGTCTTCTCCGCTTTCATCTGGCACACACCTCCAGCATGGAGCTGTCTGCTGGGGTTCATCCGTTCGTTCACAAGCGAACTTTGGAAAGTTGAGCTCCTTTCAAGTTGCAGGTTCAGCAGGCAGGAGGGGCCGGCAGGGGAGCTGCGGGAGTGGCTTGGGGCCTCCTGGCCAGATGACAAAGCTGCCCAACGGGTTCTAGTTGTCTGCCGCCAGAACTGGGACCGCCCCCTGCCCCGACGATTCACTTTTTGCAGGATGAGCACCAGGCTTGGGGTGCCCTCATAGAGGGCATGCGGTTATGGGTGTGGAGAGGGTTAAAGTTCTGCTTCTTCCCCCTTATTTTTAAATTTGATCAGTTCGTCCTGTGATTACTCCCCAAACTGAGTTGCTAAAACTTCAACTGTCTGTTTTTCCCATCTACCCCTCAACCGTGTATTTATTGGGCACGTTGACAACTTTGCCGAAACTTGGTTTCTGCATGCCTAAGAGGGACTAACAGTGGTATCTGCCGTGTATGTCCAGCACCTGGCGAAAAGAAAACGCTCAATACCCACAACCATTCCTATTACCCAAAGCCATTTTAGAACTGGGACCCAAGAGGAACAGGGGCCAGTCAGTGAAAGAAAGACAAGGCGAGCACGTGGGACATTTTCCCTGGACACTGACTTTTTTAAAACAAGCACACGTTCATTCAGCTCCCATTTCCCCAAGAGCATTTGGGTGGGTGAGACTCTAAGCACCCAACGACCTGTCCAGGCTTTGTCGTTTTTAATCTCCAAACACTAGAAACAATTAAAGTAAAACCAGGGACAAGCTTTCTCCACGTCCCCACTCATCAGGAAACCCAAGACTGAATCAAAGCCCGGTATACAGAAATTGGGAACCAGCCGATTAAAAAGAAAAGCACCTCTAAGTGCCAGTGACTTACCTTGTCAGGGAGGGAAGACTCTGGAGCACTCATTACCCTCCGTCCATCCTGTAGGAAGGGAAGTCACGTGGTCTGGCAGAGGGAAGCCAGAGCCTGTCTTTAAAGTTCTAGAGCAGACAAGACCGTGTTGAGGAAGCGCATCCTTTGCACCTTCTTGAGCAGTGACCAGGGGATCCTTGGGATGTGTCTGGATGTCTCCAAGAGGGACCCGAGGCTTTCACAAAAGATCGGAAGATGCCATAAATGGTGACCCCAGAGAAACCAACTGGACCCAGGGCTTCTGACCTCATCTCCCTCCACCCACCTCCTCCCCACCATCGTTGGTTGCCTGCCTCTACTTTATAAATCTTTACTGTTGTTCCTTTTCTTTCAGAACACAAGAAGCTTGCGTTCACATGTTCAAAAAAAAGTCCAACTTTCACTGTGATTGGCGTTATGAATTAAAAATAATGAAAAGTTCCCCCCACGACATAAATTGATAAGTAATCAGGTCTCTACCAAGTTTGGAGTGTATTTGGTGGGGGAAATAGGGGAAACAGACGGAAGGTGCATTCGAGGGGCAAGTCATTAAATGGAAGGAAGGCTGTGGAGGTCAAAGAACTGGTTTTATACAACACCCACCAATGTAGTGAAAATAAGGAGACCGCCAAGGGCTTTTCTGTTGGTCTCCTTGAAGCAAGTATGTGTGCCATGTGCATGGAAATCTGTTCTGGGAGCACCAGGGCACAAAAGGAAAGAGCTGCAGGATTTCGGTGACCTGAGCAGCTCAGATGACTCTTTCTCCCTCCACCACTTCCCAGTTTGAGATTTGATGTCCATCTCTTACAAATACAGCCCTGAGGAGGGGAGGGCTTGCCAGAGGAGCACTTACCAGCACCTGGCAGGATTCAGCTTCCTAGGAAAGTGAAGCTTTCCTCCAATGGTTCGAAGGTCATCCTAAAGGCAGGACATGGGACAGCCCTGGCCAGGAAGCCCCTCTCTCTGGCCCTTTGTCCTGCCAGAGTTGAGGTATGCACTTCCAGTTAGTGAGTGTCCTTTGACAATCCTGAAGCCTTGCTGGGTGAGGATGTCAGGGTGAGAACACACAAACACACGAGAAACGGCAGTCCTGTGTATATTTAACAATATATATTTATATATATTTTCTAGATCAGTACATTCAGTTTTTAACTTGTTTTTTTCTTCACAAACAGAAGAACTCTTACAATAGTAGACTTTCTAAAATAAATACTATTAAAATAGAGCTTCAAAATAAATATTCTATACAAAGGAAACCTTCTGTGGTAACTTTGTTGTGGGGTGAGAAGGGGCCACAGTGAAGGGGAATGAAGTAGGAATGTGGTGCAGTGGGAACCTTGACAGCTTTTCTGTTCGTAACACAAAACCAAACCGTGGGGCAGTGAGAAGAGAAAGCAAAATACCACACAGGGTTACCCACGGCAAAAATGGCAGCACGACATTTGTCTTCAACTGTCACAGTAAGCAGAGGGCATGAAAATGCTTACGGAAGGCATGAACCAGAAAGCCGGTGAAGCTTGTGGGATGCCCTAGTGGGTTGTACAGTGCAAAGTTATGCTGCCCACACCCAATGGGACATCTCCTGGGGCAGCATGGGAGGAAAACATGAAGCTTTGAGGTGATGGAATCTGGGTGCTGGTCCCAAACAACACTTGCCACGTTGTGAAACCTTGGACACGTTATTATCTAACTGGGCTTCTCTCAATGTACAACGGGGACCGGCACAGACTCCAGAATGCTGAAAGAAGCCAGATGCATCACATGCAGGTCTTCTGTCTCCGTAAGCTGTGAAGGGGCCAAATCCACAGCAGGGATTGGTCTTCACCTCCTTCTGGCCAGGGACCATGAGGAGCCTTGGTTGCACCCCCTCATCTATCTGGGAGGGCTTGGCTGTCCTAGACCCAGTCCCCAGGGTGCTTGTGGAGTGTTGGCCCTTCACACACCCACCCTCCGTGGGGAGCAGTCAAGGTTGCCTAGGACAAGTGTCCTGGACCCAGGCTTGTGGACCCCATCTCCCACCCCAGGTTGAACAGAAGTGGGAACAAGGTGGCACTTTTCAAAAAAGGTCAAGACGAGGCATAATCCAGCCAAGCAAGCTATTGGTGACAGGAAACACAATCAGCCAGAAGCAGCCACAGAAATGTGTCACGTTTCCGAGAGCTTTGGTCCCCCAGTGGCCCTCAGGGTCCACGGGCAAGCCAATTTTGTTTTATTTTTTGCCAAGAAGCCGAGAAAAACATGCTGAAGGACTGCTGTGCAATAGAGCTGGGAGAACCAAAGCTGCTTCAGTCCTTCCCTTGAGCCCCGAGCACACGGGGCACGAGAGTTCTGCGGAATCCATTCTAGCAGGTTAAATGCCAACCAGAAAGAACAAGCCAAAACAGGGAGAAAAAAAAGAAAACCAAAACCCAGAAAAATCTGTGTTTACAACTATGTACACAAAAAGTCAGGGTTCAGGAAGCTGTTTGCCAGGAAACAGGGTCTATGTAGATAGAGGGTCGGTGGGATAGGGGGTTGTGTGTGCGTGTGCGTGTGTGTAGACACAGCTTATGTAAATCAAGTCTCCAGAGAATGGGCACGTAGAACACCAAGATCACCAAAGTGCATCTCGCCCCTGGGTCAAGTTTCCCATGGAGACATTTGAGGGAGGGGCTCTGGGAAAAGTTCTGAGGCCTCGCCAAGAGTGGACGTGTGCCCTCTCTTTTTGGCGTAACCTCTGCACACCTATTCTGAGGAAGACATCTCCAGTCCCTTCAGTACACATCTGATACATTCAATTAGCATAAGTGGTTGGCTGAATGTGTTTTTTCTACCATTCCCTCTGATTTGTGCAAGAACATCCACACATCCGTCACGACTGTGGCAAGGGTAGCCACATGAATCAGCCTTAGAGAACGCAGATGCAGTATTTCATATTCGCCTTTTACAAGCTAGCAAATGTTATATAAATAAAGCATAAAGTAATAAGACCCTCCCCTCCTTTCCTCCAATCAATAAATACCTATGGTTACAATTAACTTATTCTAAATCATAAGATGTTACTACTAGTCTTCAAGAAGGGAAAAAAAAGTCCTTGAGAAGCATTGGGTGCATGCCAGTCACAGCTACCTGCCTCTTTGCGCCCTTTTCTGGAGGCAGTTCTGTCCCTACAGAACAAACTGGAAATGCCGCCTAATGAATGCCTTCCAGTTTCACCTGGGGTAGCTTTTCTGACCCAGGCCACTTCCTCTCATTAGGGGAGGAACACAAAATACCACACGAAGCAAAAACCCCGAACAACAGCTGGGGAGGACCAGACACACTACAGCTTTTGCATGCAACAAGTACCTACCCACTGGACGTGCTGCACTTTCTGAGTCCTTTAGCACCTTGAGAGAAAGAGTTGCTACGTCTTTGGGGGCTGTCGGGAGGGGGTGGTGTGGCCACGCACAGAAGCAGGGCTCAATCCTAAGAAGCCCCTGGAGAATCTTTTCCCCCACCCACGCTCTTCTGACTCCCCCGCCAGGGCTTCCTAACACTAAAATAGACTCTTTTTTCATCATCTGTCTATTTACATTAAAGATACAGACACATCACTGTACACAAAAGGCTATGACAGAAAGCAGCAGAATCAGAAGAGAGGAAACCCACACCCAGCTCGGCTCAACTGTCACTCTGCCAACGGGAGGTGATACCTCTCTTCTTTGCTGTTAAATCCTCTTCTTGGTGAGGAGGGGGATTGTGCTCCTTGAGGTTGCTCGCCCCCCAGATTTTGAAATCAGCCCTTCCTGGGGGTGGCCCAAAAGGAAGCAAGTGTTTTATTATTAATTTTTAAAACACCGTTAGCATCTAGTTTAATTATTCTATAAAAACATGATGACTGGATCCAGAGACCACAGCCTCAGACTCATTGGCAAAATGCTATTTGGTCTCGCGTTTGCTGCCCCGGCCTTCTCTACCCATAAAGTTTTTGGATCTGGGTAGAGAGACCTTGGGATGCGTAGCGGGCAGGTGAGCCTGTGACTCGGTAAGAACCGAGGGACGGTGCTATGAGTGGAACACCCCCAAGAGTTAGTGATGAAGCTGGAAGGCAGAAATGCACTGTGCAGTGGCTCCTAAGTGCGTCCGTGGCTCCGGGGAGGCAGACTGAGGAACGAGGCCTGGACTCACTGGCCGTCCTCTTTTCTCAGGGGGTTCCCAAGTATATACAACAGAGATTGCTAGGGTCTACACCGTCCCCAAGATGTCGCAGCAAACTGGGGGGAGGGGAGAGGAGAAGAAGGTACTGACGTCAAACTCCAAGGGTCTTCTTCAAAAGTCCCCTGGCCACTCAGTTAATGATTCCTTCCAGGCAGCCAGAGAATGAAAAAGAGGTGGGGAGAAAGGGAGGGAGGAGGAAGGACTGGGAAGGCATTCAAGCAGCTGCAACTTCCGGATATGTGTCCACATCTGTGTTCCGTCTTCTGGAAAAGAAAAATCCCCCCAAACCATACCACGCCCCTGCCACTGTCTGACACAAAGTTCCAGGACCCTGGAAAAAACCCAAAGTGCTTCTTCATCCTTTTGGGGAAGAGAGGGTGGGCGATGGTGGTCTCTGTTTCTTCAGAAGCTGGGGGTGGGGAACAGACAGACTAGCAAGGTCAGCCTCAGGATGCTAAAACTGCTGGCCTCGCCGTGGTCTTCTCAGGTGTCAGAAGGGAACCAAGTTTCCAGGGGACTTCAACCCAAAGTGTCAGAAAGGCTTGTCGGGTCTGCTGGCCTTGGCGTCCCCGGCGGCTGCCTTGCAGATGACGCTGTTCGTATGCTTGCAGCGGCAACCGGGGCGGCGCAGGCGGTCGTAGCCGCGCTGGGCCAGCTTCACGCAGCCAGTGGCAGGCAGGTAGCAGAGCAGACAGGGCAGCACCACGGAGAGAGCGCCCATGAAGGACCAGCGGGCGCAGCAGTTTGAGCGGGAGCAGGAGCAGGGGTGGTCGGCGCAGGAGCCCTCATCGTCCTCGTTGGTGCAGTGGTAGAAGATGCCCTGCACCAGGCACATGCAGGTGCCGTAGTTGACCAGGGTCTGGGCTGAGCACAGGCACTCCTGATTGCAGACCCAGCAAGAGGGCAACGTCCGGGGGGACGCGCACTCCTTGCACTTGCACTTCCCGCAGGCCTCGCACAGCAAGAAGTGCTTGTCCAGCTCTGGTGGGACTGCTGGGCCCTTGAGGTCCAGCGGCTTGCAGTGGACTGCCTTGGGCTGGATGCGCACAGCCCTCGGGGAGGCCTGTTCAGCCATGGGCGGTGGTGCCATGTGGTCCAAGAGCCGCTGGTCGGAGGACGTGCTGCTGCTGCTGCTCACGGAGCTGGGCCGCCCGCTGAAGGAGATCCAGTGGTGGGTGACGTCCTGGTCACAGCGGGCAGGCGTCGGGGCCAGCTCCGGGGCCCCTCCCCGGGTCCGCTTAGGGCCAGTGGGGGGCGCCAGGCCAGGGCTGTCTATGTAGTCGTTCTCCACGTGGCTGGTCTTCATCTGGTCGATGGGGAGGATAGTGAGTGGCTGCTGGAGCCGGCTGTGGGGCATACGGCTGTCAAGAAGAGGCTGGACCATGACTGAGCTGGGAGTCAAGGGGACGCTCTGTGGGATCGGGGGCTCCATGGGGCTGGAGATCCTGGACTGCACCGAGAAACAGGCTTCTAGGGGCCCTGGGGTTGGGGGTGGGGAAAAAGAAGAGAGAATGGATTGCAGGCATCAGTTCGTGGCCTGTTAACACTCCCACCCCCCATCAGGTCCTTAAGAGCCCAGATGAAATGGGAACTGGATTCCCTCAGTGGACTGTCCAGCGTTAAGGCTTAGACAATTAATAATGACAATGATAATAATAGTACGTGGTAGAAATAACACTTATTTAGCACTTAATATGTGCCAGGCACTCTCCTAAGCACTATATATATTAAAGTCACTGACTCTTCAAAATAATCCTAAAACCCAGTTACCATTGTTATCCCCTTTCTAGCTACAGAAAACTAATGTTCAAAGTAACTTGTCCAAAGTCACACAAAACTATCAGTTGCAAAAGCAGGACTCAAACCTGGGTGGTTCAGGGTCATTCTTGTATCTCTGTGCTCCTTATTATGATAGACAGTTCAGTGGTCATAAACACAGGCTCTACAGTCAGAGCCAAGTTCCAGTTCTTACCTCGGCGGAGCAGTGTTGCCGTGAATGGGGTTCTTTAACCTCTGTGCCTTAGTTTCGTCATCTGTACAATGGGCTCTTGTGAGGATTAAATGAGAAAATGCCTATCTAGTACCTAGCATCTCGCCCGGCACACAGCAAGTACTTAGTCATTTATCACCGTCCCGGAGAACAACAGTTGAGATTTCCTGAGCACCAATACGCACTACGTGCCAAGCATTGTGCCAAGCACTGAGGATGTGGTGACCACGACAGACAGCCTCTGTGTGCTCCCATGGAGTTTATCAGCTGGATAAACAAAAGCCTTTATTTCAGATAGTCACCAGAGAAGGAAGGGCGGTATCTGATGCCTGCCGTCCAGGATATTAACTTATTACCACCCCTTCTAAGAGCAGCCACCCTCAGTGGCTAATAACCCCCCGGTAGGTGTGCTTCTGACACTTGGATGGGAAATCCTCAGGGGGCACTCACATCACCCATTCCCAAGAGCTGAGCTGAACAGTCAGCCTAAATGCTATTTACTAGAAGAGCTAAGCCAACCCTGGATCAGTTTCTAATTTCACCGGGAGAGTGCAATTTTAAGCTGGAATCCGGCCAGAGATTCAACTGCACAGCCTGACACGGAACCCCAGGAAGTCACTTAAATCAAAGAGCGGAAACGACTTGGTTCAAATTTAGAAAGTGCACATTGTTTTCCATTAGAAGTGCCATTTCCTCGCCTGCTGACCTTTACATTCGGAATTCGGCTGGAGATCAATTTAAAGAAAGAGCAGCAGAAGGCCAAGACCTCTGCCCAAGGGGACACGATTTGGAATCCAAGAGAAAGATTAGACTCTGGGAAGATTCCACCAGGGGATGGGGGTGGGGACAGAACAGGGTGCAGACAGAAGGGGAAGATAATCTCTCTCTTTTTCTTTTCTTTTTTTTTAAAAAAAGACCATTGGATAAATGTGTTATGGGGTGGGGTTTCAGTAAACGCTTTTTCAAGATGCTAAGGACCTTCTAATTAGGAGAGCCGACCCTATACCTCTGCTCTTAGGTTCATCTTGCCTCAAAGGGGATACGGATAGCTGTCCACTTCCAGGTAACTCCATACCCTTCCAGACTCGGGACACAGCCGGTTCATCCCAATATTCCAATCACAGGAGAATGACACCTCGCCCAGGGGACTCATCCATACTTATCCATGTCTATAGTAAGGAGGGAAGAGGGGAAAAAAGGCATTCAGGACAACTCACTGCTATACTTCCCCTATTTGGAAACAACTGTTTGATCAGAAATGCTTACATTGTTGGGGAAGGGCTTCCAACCTTGCTGCCCAGCCTGTCTGAAATAAAAAGCTAGCTCTAGATGCAAAGTTCATGAAGGGGATAAAAGGGAGCTTATCCACAGGGCTCTCTGTATGACCATCTATATTGCAAAATGCAAAAAAGCATTCAGTCCTCTACAGGTTTAGTGCTCAGCCAACTGGTACTTCCCATTTGCATATGGCAAGCACTGTTGGCTTTGCTCCCATGGCCCTACCTACTATTTCTGTGCAGTTTTTCCCATCTTGGAGAAAGTCTGCCTAGTGGCAGCACCTGCCTCCTGTCTCCATGTTCCCTCCAGATGGAAGGAGAGCATCATCTTCAAATGGCAGACACTTCCTCATGGCAAGAGTTAGCCTTAAGTTTCTGGCAGGTTTGCCACAAAGAAGTAGTCACTCGCCAAGGCAGCCTCCTGCGGGGACCCTGTGGTCAGGGCTGGATGGGGAAATGTCAGATTAACATCAACAGAAAGGACTTTTTCCGTGGACTTTTTGTCCACAGAGCAAGAACTTCAGGGAATGCCACCTCAGCCCACTTATTCTTTGCAGAGGTTCCAAAGCCTTGCTTCTAGAATAAAGGGGTTTGGGGTCAACAGGAAGAGGGTTAGGAGCCCCAGGTCCCAGCCCTGGGGACTTTGCCTGGAGGAAAAGGTGTGACTAGGCACAAGAATGGAAAACGCTGACGGAGGCACAGGATAAGACTCTCGGCGCCAGCCAAGCAGTGCCTCTGCCAGAACTCCCACCCCGGACAAAGACAACACGAGTCCCTTCTTCCAGAAGCTCAGGTCACGAATACTCAGGGTCCTGCCAACAAAATGCCAGAGGCAGTTTGAAGCCTGTAATGCCGCACGTAGTCGGGCTTTTGTCTCTTAGGACCAGGATCAGGAGTTGCCATGCTGTGGGAAAAAGTAAGCGTTCTCCCTCCCCAAGCAGATCATCCACTCTCCTTTCCCCAGTTCTATTCTTGGGGTTCTTTACAAAAAGCCACATTTTCTGTAGATCCCCAATGCTCAGGGATTTTAACAGGCCCTGGAATCAGAGGGCAGATTCATGGGAAAAGTTCCCTGGAAAAGTCCCACCCTGGAAGCCAGGGTGGGAGCAGCGCCTGCAGGCAATGGGATGTTGGCATTAGCAGGTTCCCACCATCCTCCAGAGGTGCTGTCAACATCTGGGCCTGCGGTTGGGACCAGACGCGCGGGAGGGAGCCATGGGTCCACGATGACTCAGCTCTCTTGGGACACGCTGCATGCAAGATAGCTCCAGCAGGCATATTCTAAAACGCATTTTCCCTATCGCAGCCCAGATGTAGGATTCCTTCCGGCCACCAGCTCAGCACAAACCAGTGGCTGGCTCAGAGCTGCACTGCCCAGACCTTGTCAGGCCTTGTGGCCTCACCTCCCCATTAGCAGGGACCCTCCACAGGAGGGTTGAATTCACTTGGCTGACAAAGAAAAATAACTTCCCGAGCAGCCTGTTTGATAACCCCTCAGCACAGCTAAATGAAGTCTCAAAAAAACCCCAGTCCTCAGTTGGCTTAGAAGATCAATCTCTACTCACTGGGACACACCCACCCTCTAGTCTAAGCAACACTGATGAACTTAAGTGCAGTTTAATATGTACTCTGCTTCCCCTGCAAGGAAGGAAGAGATTTATAATATAAATAGGAGAGAGGAGGCTTTGCCTCATTTAGACTGTTCAGAAGACTGATGGCCAATTTGGAAGACCGTGGACAGAGAAACAAAGCCAGCACTCCACTTAGCCAGAGAAGGGCCTCTATCAAGTTGTAGGTGGCAGTCTTATGGATTAGCACGAGGAAAGGAAACTTTTACCTCCACTCCAACCTTCTAATAATAATAAATAATAATTATGGAAGCAGCTAGCATTTACGAAACATTTCTTGGTGTCATGCTCTGTGCCAAGCCCTCAATGATTTTCTCATTTAACCCTCACCATCACCTTTGATGATAACACCCAGCTTGCAGAGGAAGAAATGGAAGAACAAGGGTCATCAAGCTTATGAGTGAACAGGGCAGAATTCGAACCCAGATAGCAGAGGCTCCAGAGGTTGCAGCCTCCACCCTGCAGCCCTGGCTTACACTACCTTCTGGGTATTCATGGAAAGGTGTGGAAAGCTCAGGTCACCTTCACAGCCATGAACTCCACCGGTCTCCCCAGTCTGCCACCAGCCCTCGGGGAACCTCATCAGGCCATCGGCAGGCTCTTAACCAAACCAGCCGGGAAATGAAGCCAGACAGGGCCTCCATCATACTGGCCCCTAAATAGGAGAGTCTTCAGTGTGGAGAGCAGAGGCTGGGGGTTTGAAAGCTGTCATTAAAGGAAGGCTCAGAACTCAAGTTATCTTCACTTTCAGTGCAGTGTTTTTTGGTCATGCTTTCTGTCACACTTCATACACCCTCATTATACTAAGTGTCTTCATTTTTATTTTTCTTAAAATTGAATGGGTCTCAATTGTAGGATCTCACCACAAAGCAGTCCCTAAAAGGAAACCCTGACGTGGGAGGGAATGCTCTCTCCTCCCACCTATAAAGCTGAACTTAAGGGTCCCTAGGGCACATTCACAGATGTGGCTTCCTGGTCCGGGTCTGCAGTGGAAGCAAAGGAAAAGAGTCAGGGTCAGACGAAGCCAGAAGAAGAGATTCTAGAATAATGAATCAGCAGGACGGTGAAAAGCCCAGAATACACAGCCCTGTATTTGTGAGCCTGACACTGCATTTGTACCTGCAGGGAGGGACAGAGCATCAGGCTGTAGACTGTTCAGTCCAGGCTAGTTGAAAAGAATCAAGAGGCATGTTAAATATCCACCCCTTCCCCTTGATTTACCAAGGGGAGAGGAGCTGGGAAATACTAGGAAAACCTGACAGTTGTACTTTGAAAACTACAGGTCAGCTAATGACAAACTGGCAAAAGGCTCTGAATGAATGGGCAGTTTCTGGACGGCCCCATTCAGTCTCAGCAGGTTCTTTCAGCCAAGGTTGCTTAACCCTTTAAAAGGTCTGTAGGCTGCCAGAGAGCCCGCCCACCACTATCACTTGTTTTTTTTGTGACAACAACCCTGTTTAGTTAATTAAGCTTCAGCCAAATGACTTATTGCTTCAAAAAGACTAAAAGGAACAGGAAGGAGGGTGGAGGGGGATCAGAGAAGCCATGGACTCGCCTTCCCTACACCCTACTGAGGAGGACAGTCTCTGCATCTCTGCTGAGAATGGCCCCGGTGGGAGGATAAAGCATTTGGACAGCTGGATTGTCTGAGAATCCTTGCTCCTCTCCCCCATCCCTCCACTCCAGCCCCAGCACTGAGGAGCTCACCTCCGGCCATGATCTGTTAAAGATCACAAAAGAAAACAGCTGCTTTTCATCACTCGGCCCCATCACCAGTTATCAGTTCCCAGCCCTCTTCTCTTCCTCCTCCACAACCAATCCAAAGCCCCCCTGCGAGGATGAGTGGGAGAGGTCTGCTGTACTTTGCTCTGGGCTGTTCGAACTGGCTTCACATTTCGGCTTCAATGTATTACCCCCATAACTGTTGTCGGCTCATATCCCCTTCAAGAGGGATTAGAAGTCAAGAGTGAGAAAAGAATGGGCTGGAAGAAGCCTGTTAAGCAGCGTTTGGGAACTACTGGCCCACATCAAAGTTTGGGGGAGACCAGAAACCTAGACCCCCAGGGGAGGGCCCCCCTCTCACTGACACCAAGATCCTTTTATTTATCTCACCACCCTCCACTCAGAAATTAACTTACAATAATAGATTTTAGCTTACTCCTGGGATGGGGCAGGAAGTGACTCCCCCTTCCCCCAAGGAGAAAAAGACTCCCCGACAAGGGAAACTACTCTTCTGCACATGGGCCACCTGCCCCAGAAGGGCCCCTTCCCTCCTCCACTAGATCCAGCACATCTGTGCTCCCTCCCCAGTGCCCTTGCTTCCTCCACTGACTGTCCTTGGAAAGAACAATTGCGATCACAGCTGAACGGTGGAGCCTCTTAAGCCTAGCCACATGTCCCGGATACATCCCCAGCCTCGTCAGCTGTCCGGATCTGCAGGGTGGCCCCAGACCCCCGAGAGCCAAGAATACGCCGCCTCTTACATCACGCAACACCCCATACCTGCTGTGTAGGAAGGGGCTCCCTTACAACCAGGTTCTCCTCCTAGGCACCCAGTCTAAAAAGGAGCACTGGCCCCTGGCTAGTCGCTCTGCTGGCCCTGGCTCCCTTGGAAGCAGTCTCTTCCCCTCACTTTGCAGATGGGGAGATTAAGGCCCAAACTTAGCAGGTTTCCCAGCCTCTCGTCTTCTCCACTTTGGCTCCTGGCTTGGTCTGGAAGGAGTAATACAGCTTTCAGTATGTTACTCTTCATTACCTCTTCCTCTGATTCTTTTGAAAGAGCCAAAATTTATTTCAATGAGTCACTGCTTTCCCTTCTGTCAGAGACCCAGGTTGGCCATGAGATGGAACCTTCTCCACTCTTGCCATTCTCCTTTCTTAAAAACACTGTCGTGTCTACATCCCAATCTAAACTTTTCAACTATACGCCTAGATCCTGAGGTTTGTGCAAGAGTCCTCCCCATGTGTTCCTCACAAGGGAACTTCCACGTCAGTAGGGGCCAGGTGACAGGCACTCTGGATTCAGAACCAAATTAAATGCCACAACTGTCTAAGAACAGTGAACTACTTCTCTGAAAAGAGAAAGGAGGCGCCTTTCTAAGCCTCCTGGGGACCAACACCTGGGTCCAACCTAAGAGGATGGCCCAAGGAAAGAAAAATGCTGCGGGGACCCAAAACTGGGGGCTGGAAGATGTCACACCGAGGGAGTTTTAGCATCAGGAATTAGAAGAGAAGCCCCCTTATGTGATCCCACAGCATTAAACCCCAGAGCAACACAACTCAAGGGCCACTTCTGAAGGTGTTAATGGGTTTTTTCCTCCCTTAATTTTTAAATCACTAACTTCCAGATTTTGCACTGAAAAGGCTGCCTTTATTTGTTATTCGAGTCGGCCTAACCTCTTGGCAGAGGCAATGTCAGGTTTACCAGAGACCAGGGGTAAGAGTATTAACCGGACAGTGGTGGAATTCCAAAGAGCCCCATCTCTCCACCTATTCTGGAAGGATGAAAAGAAAAATGGCAATCTGCGAGCTCCAGATGCTCAGTAGCCCCCAGCCTCTGCCCTGCTTTAGCCAGGAATCGTTCCATTCTACGTGTTCTGTCCCTGTCCACCTAGCCCAACCAAAGCTTTCAGGAGACATTCCCATTTCAGAGGGTAATCTGGAAAAGGTCATGGGAATGAGCAATAGAGCATTTAGGCTCCACAAAAAGGGGAATGTCTCCTGAGTTCAGAATCTAATAAGGAAGGTAACCAAGAGATGTCTTAAAAGTCTTCCTCACCCTAGCTGACCAACATTTGTCCATCAAGGAGATTTCAGAAATCCGCCAACGTGCCCTACCTGATCCTGGCCACGCAGCTCAGTTGGTCAGTGTGTGCAATGCTTACATTAGGATTCGCCCAGAGCCTGCTGGCAAACGAGGATTCTCCCAAGGGCTGGGAAAGAGGAAATTCAATTTCACACTGGACGTGTCTACAACTTCTTTCTCACCCTTCTGCTGAGACAGAGAGAGAGAGAGGGAGAGAGAAAGAGAGAGAGAAAGAGAAAGGGGCCAACTGCAGCCCCCCCTTTCCTAGTCCACCCCACACCCACACGTGAAAAGGAAAAAAGCCGAAAATTTCAGATGTTTATGCTCCATTCATGTGAAGATCCAGAGAACTCTAAACATTGTGAAATCACCAGTGCAATATTGGGTAGGGCCTCAGGCCAGTGGGAGCTTATTACGTACAAGATTGATAAGCCCACATTTCCTAAATGCCCTGGGCCCTCATCTTCCCTGAGAAGCTCGTCAGAAAGACTGGAGAGCTTTGGCTGGCTAACCAGACAGACATGCACTTGCTCTTGCCCCTCCCTAGACTGGAGAGAATCATGCCACTGGTTTGGAGGCAGGAAAGAGGGGGTTCCTATTGGGTCTGGGCACCCCAGTGAACTGACACCTTTTAGTCCTAACCATGCTGGGGGGCTCCTGGAGCCCCGATGCGCCAGAAGGCAGTCTCCTGCCCTCACCCAGGCCTGGCAATATGGATGCCCGTCCAGCAGCTGGTTGAATGAGGCAGCCAGCAGCTCTCTCCTCTGCCCACCACCCAGCCCCTCCAGCCCAGTTGGCTTCTCCTTTCCATCGCTCAGCCAGTCAAGCCATGCAACCATTTTTCACCTCTCTTGCCTCCTCTGCCCACAACCCCCAGGCCCCAATCAAAGCGAATTGAGAAACCGTCTTCTTGCACAAGAGCAGCTACTGTCTAAATGCTTTTTGATCGTCTGCGTGGAGGGGGAACTGGGCACAGCCCTGGTCCCAGTGATGGAGCCAAGCTCCAGCTGTCCTGGCTGGCCAAACCTGCCCTCACCCCCCTTCACTGCCCCCGTGGCCTTGGCGGTTCAGAATTTTCAGAACGTACCGTCTCTATCCTTCTCTCTTCTCGGTGATGTCAAGCCTGGTACCACCAAGAAGGAAGGGGGAAAGCAGGAGCCTTATCTCTCCTACGCAAGCAACCTCTTCCTCCGGCTCCCACAAGCCCAGCGTTATGTAAACGCACCTTCAGCCCCCACCACAGCCCCAGCGCGGCCTGGGGGCCCCAGGGCCTGGCACAGCTCGGTGCCGGGGGATAGGGAGGCAAGAAGAGGCCGAGGATCCTAGGGTCCTGCAGAGGCCGGAGAAGGGAAAGGCAACTGCAACGCAGCTGCACGGCATAAAATGCGGCAGCAGAGCAAAGGTCAGACGGCGAGGACCCGCCTCTCCAGAGAGAGGGAGCAGAAATGCCCAGTCCCGGGCCAGCTCCCCGGTGACCATGGAGTGGGAGTCAGAAGGGGAGAAAACCCAGTCCGTCACCGCTCCGAAGAGGAAAGAAAAACCTACGTCGAGCATAGGCCGCTGCGGCGGACTGGGGACAACTATGGCAGAGCTGGCAGCGTGGGCACCGAGCCGGGGGTGGGCGAGCTGCCCAGGGCGAGGGCGCCCGCCGGACCCAAAGGTGGCTACTGTCGGAACCCAGAGCCTCCCGTTCCAGCGCCCGAAGCGGGCGCTGGCAGGAGGAGGAAAGGCCAGGCCAGAGGCAAACTCCTGGGACACGCACGGGGCTTCCTGAGTAGCAGAGAGCGGGGAAGCCGGGCTTGGCAGTGCCCGGGGGTCGGAAACGCCGGTGCCAGGCTGTGAACACCCCCGGCGCCGTGCCGGCCCAGCCGAGGGCGTCAGGGAGCTGCGGCGCACCGCAGCGGCTTAAGGAGGAGCAGGGAAAGAGAAGGCACACTGAGGCGCGCCTAGAAATAGCGCACCATTTGCCCCAGCCCGAGGGGTAGTCGCGTCGCGGGTAGTTTCAGATCCCGAAACCGGCCAGGGACTTACTTTGAGGAGCCGCAGAGTCACAAGCATTGCTCCACGTCTGCAAATCCCTGAACCCGAGCGGGTCAGACGCCGCTGTCCTCGCAGACGCCGGCCGGAGGAACCGGCACGGCTGCCTGCGCTCCGCAGCGCCAACTCCGCGCTGTCAGCTCCTCTCGCTGCCTCCGCGGCGATGTTGCAACCACTGCCTGGGAAAATGGCTTTTTTATGAATGGGAGGGAAGGGAGCTCCAGTGCGCACGCGCGCCGTTGGCGATTCTATGAATGGGTGGGCACAAGAGACCCCGTGCGCGCATGCGCTGCGCTCCTTTTTTTATGAATGGGGGGCCGGAAAAGAACTTAACCCGTGATTGCTGGGGCTGACTCTAGCTCTTCCAGGGGCCGTCGTTCTTTTACAAAGGGGGGTGGAGGTTGTTGTTGACTTTTTTTTTTTTATGAATGGAGGGCGGCGGCGACTGCAGCAGCTGGCTCAGCTGCGCGGGCTGTACCCCCTCCCAGCCTGCGAGAGGAGGTAAAGGCCACCTTCACGCCACTGCGGGCCTGGGCAGGAACCGTCAGTGTCGCTGGGGGGTGGGGGGCCACTGCGTCCTCTAGATCCTGGGCCAAGAGTCGGGTGGGGGAGGACACACCTGTATCTAGAGATCTCTACCCGCCGCAGGCAGTTGGGGGAGAGGGGGCAGGGGATGGGAAGACCCCTGCTGGGGGCCTTCTCTTTCTCTGGATTAGGGCGTCGGGGAGGGGGAAGGGTCTTGAAGCTGTGTTTACCAAATATTAAGACAATGTCAAAGGTCCTTATTAAAGAAGGGCGGAGGGGGGATTGTTGAGTGAATCTGGTTCCTTTCCTGAGGCTGAGTTTCTCTTGAGTGAGTGTAGACCACCCCTCCCCCGCCATTTCTTGGGTGTGGACAGTAACAGGGCCGAGGCCTCTTCCGGCTCCAGTACCCCCGGGGCGATGCTGGCTATTCAGCTAGAAGAGACCTAGCCCTCGCCTTGCAACGCCTCTCTTCCCCCCCGTCCCAGTGTAACGTCCGCAGTGCCCCGGCGTCCGCCTGCCCTTTGCTGCCCTGGCTAGCTGCTCCCCCTTCCCCCCCGTGCGTTTCCTAGCCCTCACGGGACTCGGGCTGGAAGAACCTCTGTCCACCAAAGGCTGCGGCCCTTTTCTGCTGCAGACACCTTTCTCCAACTACCCCACCAGCTCCCCTCGGAGGAATTGCGGCCGAGAATTGGCCAGGTGGATGGGTGGAGGCGGCCGCGCCGAGGATGCTGCTGGGGTGGCCGCGGGATTAAATAACAACAGGGCTCTTGAGCCGCAGAGGAAATGGAAATGGCCGGGGATCCTTTGCAGTTAATGATTGGGGGCGGGGGGTGGGGGGTGGGGGTGGGCTAGAGCATCAGCCCAGGCCTGTGAGAAGAAAGGCCCCCGCCATTAGGCCTGACTCCGGGAAGGCGGGGAGCCCTCGCAGCAGGCCCAGCTCCGCCCAGGAACGGCGGAGGCTGTAGCCTCCGGGGAGTACGGGGTAGGGGGCGGCTTTGATGCGGGGATAAGCGCTGGGCAGGGCCTGCATCCCCTGTAAGGTTTGACGTGCTGGTGTTCTGACTTCACCGGGAGGTTGTGAAGCTATCTTTTTCTTCCTACGCCACTGCGCTTGGCTGTTGACGGAGGAGCCAGTGAAAGGCTCCCCGCCCAGGCCAGAGGTCTGGGGCTGGGACTCTGGAGACAGGCAGTGGAGGGACATTTTGCAGGGCCAGACCAGAACCGAATGACACCGAGTCCCAGTCTAAAATGCTTTCTCGCTACTCAGACGCACCTTTGCGGTGTGATTTACTCACTCAGCTCCCGAGGGCAGGCCCTCCCCAGGGGACCTCGGTCTTCCTCTCGGGGCCAAGACCTTCCTTAAAGCCATGAGAAAAATTGTTTACTAAGACGACAGAGCATATTACAGTTATTCAGGACCTCCCTTAACAGGTTTTGAAGTTCAATACCCTTATTCCCATTTGTTAGATGTAGAAACTGAGGCCAAGTGTCCTTCACCGGTAAATGGAACATCTAGTAAATTGTAGTGCTGATTTTCTGGATCTTTGCAACCAGTTCATTCTACTTTGCTGCCACCCCTTCTCAGCCTCACAAACCTAAAAACCTGTTTCTTGCAAGTCATTGAAGCACGTTAAACAAGGAAAGTTGGAGCAGTAATTTTCCAGCCAGTGTTCACTCATGAACTTGCTCAAACAAAAGGATGGGAATAAATAAATCCTTTCTAAACTATGGAAGAAAAGCAGGATGGGGTGGGGGGAGGGGGGCTGTTTGCTCTCCTGTTTCCTTTATTAGAGGAATTAGCCAGGAGACAAACAGGGTTCCATTCTTGATCTTTTCTCAGCTTTCCTGAAGGAGGAGATGAGCAGACCCTGGGCTTGGTGGGATGGTGGAATGATGGAGGAGCCCCCAGTCCTGAGCTGGCAGGAGCCTCTGATGCCCAGGTGGAGTGTGACTCACTGTCTGGAAGGGTACTGGGGACCATATTCTACTCCTACTTGGGACCTAAAGAGAAGAGGGATTTGGGGCAACTGTTATGAGAAATCATCTATCCGTCCATCCACTCATTCATTCATATATTCTCTGCTGGGTCCTGCACTGACTTTGGGGACTCAGTGGTGAGAGACAGCCCTCCCTGCCCTTGTGAAGCTCACAGTCTTTGGGGGAGACAGACAGACTATGCAATTTGAGATTATGATGAATGCTAGGAGGGAAAAGGAAGCGGAATCTGAGGGTATGGGGAGTGGGAGGAAGGACCTGATTTTAATTGAGGCATCAGGGAATATCTTTCTGACAGGGCGCTTGTGGTTGTGAGTTGAGACTGAAGACTGAGAAGCAGTGAGCCTGAGGGAGGTTGAGGAGACTTGCCAGGCAGAGGGAGCCTGGGTGGAGTCTCTGCATGGGAAAAGCCTGACACAGAGGTGCTGACGGGAGGCCACAGCTTGGCCCGCAAGATTGAAGTCTGCCTGGTGGGGAGTTCAGATATTATCCTCTTAAGGGTTTTAACAGGGTCGTGACACACTCTGATTTGTGTTGTAAACCTCTCCAGCAGCCCAGGGGCCACTGGTTGGGGATGAGGGGACAGAGTGAAAGATGGTAGGGGAATGCAAAAGATTTGCTCCTTAACACACCACATTCATTCTTTTGGACCGGGCGGCCAGTAGGCCTGTCCTGGGTGTTTTTTCTCCTTCATTTGCCTTTGTTTATTCCAAAGCAGCTCCATCTCTTCCCCAGGTACAACTGCTCTGCTAGAGGCAAAACCCTAACAACTGCGTTCCTGCCCGTGCTAACGACAGTCCTTTCACCGAGCCTCACTGTAAGTGTCTTCACCCCCACCAGATGGTGGCCAGGGGGAGTAGAGCAGATTCAGTTCTGAGTTTTGCACTCTTATTAAGCTCCTGGCCTTGCCAGGACCTGAGAGCTGACTTAGCGGGAGTGAGGAGAGGCAGGAATTCCAATTCGATGACAGACATTTATGGAACACTTACTGCGTGCCAGTCCTGTGCTTGGCATGTTTTCATATGTCGTATGGCTTTAAAAAGCTGTGTTCTGAGTCTTATCATCCCTCTTTTTCAGATAAGAAGTCAGAGGCTCTGTTTTAATTATTTATTAATTCCACGAGAAATTATTATGCACTTCCTGTGCATCAGGCAGAGTGCCAGGTGTTGGGGTTACAGTGATAAAAGAGATAGACACTACTTTTGCTTTTATAGGGCTTACAGTCAGTGGTGACACCACGGTGAGGGAGCAGGGGTGGGGGTGGGGTGTGCTGTCCCCTATAATCTTCATCAGTGCCCTCATTCATTTCTATATTCAACTGAATTTCCAACCTGATATCAAGTACTAAGCACTGGAAGCCAAGCCCTCCAACCCAAACAGCCCCTACCTAGACAGAAATTCTGGAACTGCTACTGTTTATAGTCAAGTAGGGGGGATAGACATTAAACAAATAATTGACCAAAGAATGATTTAATTACAGTTAACATCAGTGGTGCATGAGAGAGTGCAGAGAGCAAAGGAGGGGGCACAGCCTGGGAGCCCTGGAGAAGTTTCCCTGCGGCTCGGATCTGTAGAATGAGACTCCGCCAAGCTGGGCTCCGTGGCAGAAGGCCCAGAAGCAAGAAGGAGCCTTGGGGAGTGCTAGAGCAACTGAAGATAGCCAGGGGGACGCTAGTGCTTTGAGGAAGGGAGGACGTGTTAGACCGGAGGTTAGACCTCTCTTCTGGCGCTAGCCTCTAGGCTTTCCGGCTCAGTGTGTTCAGCTGTTTCAGCTCTGGAGGCCGGAGAGCTTGAAAGACAGATGTGCAGACACTGCCCACACGCTGCTGGGGTTCAATCCTAGCCTTAGACGCTCGATAGCCTTGGATGGGTTATTCAAACTTGATGTGCCTCAGTTTCCTCTTCTGTTGTATGAAAACTGATAGTAGTACTTACCACAAAGGGTTGAGTGGAATTTGAATGAATAATGCACAGAAGCACTTAGAACAGCGCCTGGTACACTGTGAGTGCTGAATACGCGTTTAGATGATTATTCAACACAGCCAGCCATTTTGAGGCAAGGAATGAGTTAGAATTTTAAGAGAAGCCCATTTATCTGGGTGCATCAAAACCTCAGAAAGAGATAAACAATCAAAAATGCAAACAAAGATTTCTTTATTAATAAATAGTTAAAACGGTAATACTATGACTGTCATCGCTGCTTTAACTAGTACGGTTTTTGTTGTATTTTCAACTGTGTTGCTGGGTATCTTAACTAGCTCACCAAAGAGTTGATTTTCACCATGGCCAATATAGATGCTTGAATTTTAGTGGCTGCAGATCCTGTGATAGAATGCTGAATGTTTGCTGAATGACAATTCTCTTGTATCACTATCGGGGCAGGGGGTGTTAAGCACTCCGTGACATTGCATAAGTCTTAATCTCTTCAAGCCTCTATTGTAAAAAGGGGATAGTCATAGTAGCTGCTTCAGAGGGTTGTTGTGAGTGATAAAGGACATGATGATGATGATAGGGGCCGGCCTGGTGGTGCATCTGTTAAGTGCACACATTGCACTTTTGCAGCCCGGGGTTTGCTGGTTTGGATCCCAGGTGCGGACATGGCACTGCTTGGCAAGCCATGCTGTGGTTGGCGTCCTACATATAAAGTAGAGGACGATGGGCATGGATGTTAGCTCAGGGCCAGTCTTCCTCAGCAAAAAGAGGGAGATTGGCAGCAGTTAGCTCAGGGCTAATCTTCCTCAAAAAAAAAAAAAGATGTGATGTTTTTCAAGTAACTAAGCTTAGAGCCAAGTGCACAGCTATTTTTGTGGTCCTCTCGTTGCTCTCTGTAAGGGACTTTTTAAAGATTTTAATTTGTTATGATAATGCAAGTCACTAGCTTCCTCTTCCCCATCATTCCTCTAAGACCCTTTTACTCTTTGCTGAACAGGGTACTGGAATGTTACACAAAAGCGGCAGTCCTGGAGACCTCACATCTGGAGTCATTTCTTCATAGGTGTGAATGTAAAGTCAGATTTGCTTAGTATCAGCTTTGGCTACTGAATCAAGGCTTTTATGAATATATTTATATGGCACAGTTCAAATTTGCATTAGTTCAAATTCACATAAAATGCAAGCACAATATTCATTTCAGATGTGGAGCCAAATTCAGAGCAACCATGGAGAGCAGTGAGCAGGAAGAGAAGAAAAACAATGGCCAAGAGTAGCCCCCTTGGTCCTTGCTGGCAAATCACAGAAATTCCCTGGTAACCTTGAAATTGCATCAGGTGATGCAGTGGTTGGTGAGTTCTGGCTTTGGGAATAGCCTCCCTTAGGCTGCCCAGAGTACTACCACTTAATTGTTGGTGTATCTAGGCAAGTTACTGAACCTTTAGACTCTCAATCTTATCTATATAACTGGGCATGATGATTCCTGCTCCATAGGGTGGTTCAGTAATTACCTCGTAATGTCTGTGTCCTTCATGTAACAGAATGAGGGCCTGGGAGAAGCACAGGGATAAGGAATTGATGTCTAGACTCTGGAGGGGTCAGGAACTTTCCGGAGGCCCAATCTTGGCTTTTCTGCTCCATGAGAGGGATGGGGGCTGCACCCTTCTTTCTGACTTGACAGTTGTGTTTTGGGCCACCTTTTCTCCCCTGGCCTCCATTCATGCCACTTCATTTGGTCAATCATTCATTCAATCAACATTTAAGTACCTTCTGAGTACCAGCTGTCATGCCAAGCCCTGAGGATACAACAGCAAATAATTTAAAGGAATCCCCTGCTCCCATACAGCTTAGTCTAATGGGAGGAGCAAATGATAAAAACTAAACACCCAAGTAATAAATAATTTCAAATGTCGGTCAAATCAATAAAGGGAATAATACAAGGATGCGATAGCAATTGGGGGAAGGAGCCAGCCCCTTTAGAGAGGTCAGAGAAAGCCTCTCTGGGCAGTCTGAAGGCTGAGGAGCAGAAGCCACACAAATGTCCAGGAAGGAGGGCCAAGTGAGTGAAAAGATGGGGGCAGGCGTGAACTGGGGTGTTCCAGGAACACTGGCACCTTGGGTCTGAGGCTGGAGTTGCTCATCTCTGCTCCAGGACATTCTGGCCTCCTCCAGCTGACCTGCACCACACCGGGGCTGGCTCAGGCTCCAGACCCTGGAATACATGGCCAAGTGCACCAACCTCAGGCGCTGGGGAAGAATTTACAACCATCCCGAGCCTGTTTACCACCTTCCAAGGAGCCTTTGGAAGGCACAGGATCTTTCTCAAAACCAATTTTTATAGAACCATGTACAAAGCAGTTCAACTGGGCAGGATTGTTTTTCTTTTCTTAAGTTATCTTTTTATTGAAGTATAACATTTAGTTGAACCACATGAAATTGCTGATATTCAACCACTTTTTACATACAAAGATGGCAATTTCATGTGATTCGACATAAATACATTCAGAAAAGTACACAGAAGTGTACAACTCAATGAATTTTCACAAAGTAAACACAACTGTGGGACTAGCGTCCAGGTCAAGAAACAAAACATTACCAGCATTCTGGAAGCCCTGTGTTTTAAACTTTATATAAAAGGAATTATAAAATAGATACTTTTTTTGGTGAGATTCATCCATGTTGTTGCGTGTAGTTCCTTTTTTGTTGCTATATAATATTCCATTGTGTAGTATAGTCATAGTACATGACTATACTACAATATATTTATTCATTCTACTATTGATGAACATTTATATTGTTTCCAGTGTTTGCCTCTATGAACATTCTTATACATGGCTTTTGTTGAACACGTTTGTATATCTGTGGATATATTCTTTTTTTCTTTTTTTTTGAGGAAGATTAGCCCTGAGCTAACTGCTGCCAGTCTCCCTCTTTTTGCTGAGGAAGACTGGACCTGAGCTAACATCCATGCCCATCTTCCTCTATTTTACATGTGGGATGCCCGCCACAGCATGGCTTGCCAAGCAGTGCCATGTCCACACCCAGGATCTGAACCGGCAAACCCCAGGCTGCTGAAGTGGAATGTGCACATTTAACCACTGCACCACCAGCCAGCCCGTCTGTGGATATATTCTGAGGACTGGTTCAGCTTTAGTAGGTATTTCCAAACAGTTATCCAAAGTGGTTGTACTAATGCACACTCTCTGCACTGCTTTATTCAATGCCTCCTTGCTGCCTAGCTCTTGGGCCAGGTTCTGGGCAAAGGATGAATGGGGGCTTAGTAGTGGGAGGGTACATGACATGATTGATGGGATGAATCTCAGTTTGTGTAGTGATTAAGGACATAAGTCCTGGAACCAGCCTGGATGGCCTAGTGGTTAAAGGTTGGCATGCTTTGCTTTGGCGCCCAAGTTTAGTTCCTGGGTGTGGAACCACACCACTCGTCTGTCAGTAGCCATGCTGTGGCAGTGGCTCACATAGAAAAACTAGAAGGACTTACAACTAGAATGTGCAACTATGTATTGGGGCATTAGGAAGAAAAAAAAAAAGAATGTAAGTCCTGGAGCCAGCTGGGCCCAGGTTCGATTGTTACTCAGCTCCTCTATTTATCTGCTACCTCTGTGACCTTGGGCAAGTCACCCAACATCACAGTCTCAGGTGATACATACATATATATATTTCATCTGTAAAATGGTATAAGTATAGTAACTCATCTCACAGAGTCTGCCACCCATTCCTTTACTTGAGAAATGTTTGTGGACTGCCTGCTGTGTGCTGGGCTCTGTCCTGGGCACTGAGAATTCAGGGGTGAACAAGGCAGATGATGCTTTGCCCTCATGGAATGTATGGTCTAGCTAAGGGCAACAGATAATAATGGAGCAAGCAAATAATTAAGATAATTTCAGATAGCAATGCATGCAATGAAACAGGGTGCTGTGATCAAGCAATGGGGTGAGGATGGTAGGAGAATCAGGGAGGTGGTGACTGAGCTGAGACCCAAATGACCAGAAGGAGGCAGCCATGGGTGGATCTCCAGGCCAGGCAGAGGAGCCAGCTGGGGCAAAGGCCATGCGGTAGGAACACGCTTGGTGGATGTGGGTTACAGAAAGAAGGCTGGTGTTGCTGGAGCTAAATGACTGAAGGGGAGGGCTGTTTGAGATAAGGCAGAAGGCCTTGAAGGCCTTGAAGTCTTGGTAAGGAGTTTGCATTTTATTTTAATATCAATGGAAGTCATTGGAGGGTTTTAAGCAGGGAACCAACATGAGCTAATTTACATGAAGATTAAAAGAGATAATATATATATACCTAAAGAACTTACCACAGAGTCTTGCATAGACTGATGTTCAGTAAATGTTAGTTGCTACTGCTGTTATTATTATGGATGCTCTAAGAGAACTTAAAAATTTTCCTCCTTGTTGAAGATGAGGAAGCCAAGGCATAGAGCCATTACCATCCACGTGTAGAGTCAATCACATCAGAGAAGAGGATGTAGATTTTATTAATCAAAGGAAATGCTTTTGGTCCCTTTCCCAAGTGGGAATTTTAAGGCAGAGGATTTTCTCTTTGCTTAGTGATTGTCTGGAGCCAATCAAGCTCAGCTCCTTCAGCCCCACTTTGCCAAAATGCCCAGAGTTCGGTCACTTGGGTGCCATTGGCTGTGGCCCCAGGCACCACTGGGGCCCATGGAAAGGCTCGTGGTTGATTGCTGAGTCCATCTGCCTTTGCTCTGGGTCTGATGTTCCAAAAAGCGGGAGAGACTCCTTGTCCTTATAGAGGAAGAAGACATTTCCTCTACCCTCTCTGGGTTTGTCTGGCCAGAGAACGAATTAAATTCACATGAGACAGAATAGCAGGAGAAAATTAAACAAAGCTTTATAACATGTATACATGGGAGAGGTCAGGCAAGCTGAGCAACTCGCCAAAATGGCTGAAGTCCCCACTTAAATATCATCTTCAGCTAACAACAAAGGAGGATGTTGGGGGTGGGGGGAGTCAGTTACAGGAGGTTACCAGAAACGGAATAAGATTATTATGCAGATTTAAGTCCTTGCCTTTCCCATTGATTAAGAGTTTCTAGAGAGAAGGTCATCCCCTTTCTTCTTCCTGGTACAGACAGGGAGGCACATTTACAGATAGAGATTTCCTTTACAATGTAAATGTCTCCTAACAAAGGGCAAGCAAGTTCCACTCCTCAGAGCCTTCTTCCCTGTCCCAGTTTATCAAAAGCAACCAGCCCAGGGGCTGGCCCCATGGCCGAGCGGTTAAGTTCATGTGCTCCGCTGCAGGTGGCCCAGTGTTTTGTTGGTTCGAATCCTGGGTGCAGACATGGCACTGCTCGTCGAGCCACGGTGAGGCAGCGTCCCACATGCCACAACTAGAAGGATCCACAACGAAGAATATACAACTATGTAGTGGGGGGCTTTGGGGAGAAAAAGGAAAAAATAAAATCTTTTAAAAAAAAAAGCAACCAGCCCAATAATCCTCATGCCGAAGAGACATATTTTGGCATGGCCAAGACCGGTCCCCCACATCCTCCACCTTGAGTGCCCACCGGGTTTACTGAGATGCCATCCCCTGCCCTGGCCTGGAGGCTCTTCTACCACGTTCTTGCTGTATAAACAGCCCAGGGAGTGTTTTTATGTTGAGGAATGGACTTTGAAGGAAGCTGCCTTTAATTCTCTCTGACACAGAGAAATGACAAGTAAATAATCTGTGACTAAATGAATGCAAATTGTATAGTGAAACTGGGCAAAGCTTCTTAGGGTATACAACTTGTTTCTGGGCAAAGCGCCCTTCTCTTAGTAAGGATGTTTTCATTCCTTCATTCATCAGTATTTATTGAGCTTCAGCTAGGTGCTTGGTACCTAGCACAGTACAACAGTGAACAAAAAGGGTGCCATTCTTGCCCTCATGGAGCTTCCAGTCTAGTGGAACATAGCTTCATCAAATAATTGCACAAATATAAATGGAAAATGACAACAGGGATAAGTGCTCTGCAGGAGAGGTACTAATGCCCCGAAGGTATATCATGAAGGCCAGGGCTTTGGGAAAGTTACTCCAGTAAGTGATACTTGAACTCAGTCCTAGAGGATGGGTGATGTTAAGTGGGTTGGGAAGGTGGAATGAGAAGTATTCCAGGCAGAGAACAGCATATGCAAAGGTCCTGAGGTGGGAAGGAGCATGCATGGGTGAATCCAAGGATATAAGAGAATGCCACTGGAACTGAAGGGCTGAAAATGAGATGGACTCTGGTCCCAGAAAAAGCTAGAGATACAGAAGAGGGGACATATCACAAAAAGCTTTGGAAGCTATGTTAAGGATATGCAATTTTATCCTTCTCAAGGAGCATGGGATGCTATTAGAAGGCCTAAAGCTGTGGATGTGTTTGTATGAGTGTGTGAGATAGGGAGTGTGTCATTCTGGCTGCAGTGTGGAAAATGGATTGGAGGGAGCCAGAATGGGTTCTGGTAACTGCCCAGCCTTCCTTGGCCCTTCAGTCCTGGAGGTGATGACAGAGCTCTGTTTTCCCAGCTCCAGGGTGTTGCCCTCTCCATCTGGTTTCCTTACACTCTGCCCACACTTTTACAGATAGTTCCTTTATCAAACTCTCCTCAAATGACCCAATTTGTTCTGCTTGACTTTATGGAGGAATCACCTTGGGTAAAGCAGGAGGAAACTTTAGCAGCTACTTAACCTAACTCCTTTGTTTTACTCGTAACAAACATGTCACTGGGTTTTGTTTTCTAGCCAGTCTGACAACCTTTGTCTTTTCAACACAGAGCTGTGCATTTCAGTTCGCCTGTATTTCTGTAAGAACTGAAAATTTCTCAGTTAGATTTCTTTCTGTCTTACTTTGTGCCATTTGTCCTGGCTATGTGTATTTTTTTAAAAGCTTAATTTTTTTAGAGCAGTTTTAGATTTGTAACAAAACTGAGAGGAAGCTGCAGAGATTTTGCCTATGCTCTCTGCCCCTGCACATGCCTAGTCTCCCTTATGTCCCGGTTTTTATTTTTATTTTTCCTTCTACTTTCTTGTCTTTTTATGGACTGAGTTTTTTTATCATCCCATTTTTTTCCCATTGATTATCTTGGAAGTTACAGTCTCTCTATTTATTCTTTTAGTAGGTCCCCTGGATATTTAAAAATTAATCACGACTTTTACCCTCTTAAACAATACAATACAAGGACCCTAAACTACTTTAACTCAAACCCATAAGTCTCCACCTCCACCCTCCCATTTATATTCTCTTGTAGTCCCGTGTTTTTATTCTCTTTTTTTTAGGACCTATGAGACATTATTATTGTTTCCTTATACAGTCAAATATTGCTCACTGGTGGCTTCCAGACCACCAAATTCTTTTTTTCTTTTTTTTTTAAAGATTTTATTTTTCCTTTTTCTCCCCAAAGCCCCTGGTACATAGTTGTGTATTTTCAGTTGTGGGTCCTTCTAGCTGTGGCATGTGGGACGCCACCTCAGCATGGCCTGATGAGCAGTGCCATGTCCACGCCCAGGATCCGAACCGGCGAAACCCTGGGCCGCCGCAGTGGAGCGCATGAACTTAACCACTTGGCCACAGGGCCGGCCCCCAGACCACCAATTTCTTTGTTCACTGTTCCTTCTTATAAGAGCATCCATCTGAGGTTGCCTTCCTTCTGCCTACAACTCATCCTTTAGAATTTTCTTCAGTAAGAGTCTGTGGGTAGTAAATTCTCTCAATTGTTGTTGGTTTGAAAACAACTTTCTTTCACCCTCATATTTAAATTCTTGAATAAAATTCTTGGTTGCCAGTTATTGTGTCTCAGCACATTGAAGATACCCCTTTAGCTTCCATTGTGGCTGCTAAGAAGTCTGCAGTCAGTCTAACTGTAGTTTCTTTGTTATTGATTTCTATTTGTTCCAGGCCCTCTGCAGTTTCATTATAATATAAGTAGGTGTGAATATATTTTTCTTTATTCTTCTTCAGATTTCTGAACCCAGAGTTTGGTGTCTTATAACAATTTGGAAAAATTCTCAGCAAGGCCAGCACCAGTGTGAAGCTGGCAAGGTGCCTCGGGCGCCAAATTTAAGGGGGTGCTCTTTTTTGGGTTTGTGCAAATGCAAGATTGGCCCTGAGAGTGAGTGTCTAAAATAAATTTTATGTCCTAGGCACCTCATTCATCTCACTCTAGTCCTGGTCCTGACTCTATAAATACCTCCTCTGTGGGCTGGCCTGGTGGTGCAGTGGTTAAGTTCGTATGTTCAGGTCCCAGGTGTAGACATGTGCACTGTTTGTCAAGCCATGCTGTGGCAGGTGTCCCACATGTATAAAGTAGAGGAAGATGGGCACAGATGTTAGCTCACGGCCAGTCTTCCTCAGCAAAAAGAGGAGGCTTGCTGGCAGATGTTAGCTCAGGGCTAATCTTCCTCAGAAAAAACTACACAAAACAAAACAAAACAAAAATACAAATATCTCCTCTTCCTTATTCTTTCCTGTATTTTCTTCTGTAAATACTGTTAAATGTATATTAGACCATCTTATTCTATCCTCCAATGTCACATATGTAATTCTTTATATTCTGTATTTCTGAGTCACTTTCTAGGTTTCTTTAGATCCATCTTCCAGTAAACAAATTCTGCCTTTAACAGTATCTAATCTGCTATTTAATCCATCCTAGTTTTTAATTTTCTTTTTCCAAATTGGCTTGGTTATTTTCTATAGTCTTTTGCTCCTGACTCATGTGTTTAAGGCTGGCATTTATTTCCTGGATACACCTATTCATATTCTGTACTTGATAATTTATTTATTTATTTTTTGAGGAAGATCGACCCTGAGCTAACTGCTGCCAATCCTCCTCTTTTTGCCGAGAAAGACTGGCCCTGAGCTAATATCCGTGCCCATCTTCCTCTACTTTATATGTGGGGCACCTACCACAGCATGGCATGCCAAGCGGTGCCATGTCTGCACCCGGGATCTGAATCAGCGAACCCCTGGCCACTGAAGCAGAACATGTGCACTTAACCGCTATGCCACCGGGCCAACCCCAGTACTTGATGATTTCTATATCTCATATTTTTGTGGGTCTGATTATGCTGTCTGTTTTGGCTGTTCTCATTTATGGTACCTTGTTTCCTTGTGTGTTTTGTGGTTTTTAACTTTAAGCCCAATTTCTTGTAAATTTGTGGGCATTCCTTGAGGCATAGGTTGAAACTGCAGTCCTTCAGAGAAGATTTATATTTGCTTTTACCAGCTATTGGGGTTCATTTCTACCAGGAGCTCTTTAAATTAAACTTTCTATTTGAGGCTTTTCAGATTATACAGGGTACAGGTAGTTATGAATTCAGTCTGTAAACTCATGTGAAGGCTGGTTTGTAGTTAGGAGTTTTCAGGGGAGATTGTTTTTCTTCCCTCGTCCACTATTGAGGTTGGTCCACCAAATTTCCTTGATGCTCCTTCTGTGCTATGCATTTATTTCTCTTTCACCCTTACACAGAGTTGTAACTCTCTGGCCCCTTCTGAGGGGCTTCTTTAGACTTTTTGCCTTGTGTGGGTTTAAGCTTTTTCTCCTGTCCTCCTCATCACTGGTATTCATCAAAACGGAAGCTGCAAGTCACCAAGTTTTGGCAGATACCCTCAGTCTAAAACTGTCTTGGGCATTCACTTATGTTCCAGAGTTCCCTTTTCATTTCTTTTGGCCTCTGCATATTCCTTACTTTTTTGCCAATTCAGCAATGCATTTTTAAACTAATTAGATATTTCATTCAGTGTTTGGAATTGTTTTCATTGGGCAGGTCATCCAGGGTATTTTGGCCACCACGCTGTCAGAAACTGAACCAATTCCTTCACGTTCCCAAATGAAGATTTACCACGGTGAAGTACAAAGGGATTTGAGGCCAGACCATACTGGCTTCAAATCCACATTTAAGTCTTGCAAGAACCCTATCATGTAGGTACCATTGTGTCTCCATTTTATAGGTCAGAACACCTGCCTAAGGCCACAGGGTGAAAGCAGGAACCAAACTTGAGTGGGAGACGGGAGCTTGTGTTGTTGATAGCTCAGTGCTATCCCACTTTTTTAACAGAACAGGCTACTGAGGCCTAAAAATTCAATACCTACCTAATATAAATGCACTGAAATATTTAATCT
Organism: Equus asinus; assembly: GCF_041296235.1. NCBI lineage: Eukaryota > Metazoa > Chordata > Mammalia > Perissodactyla > Equidae > Equus > Equus asinus. The sequence continues at coordinate 37,853,929 of NC_091798.1, read as the reverse complement.
GTAGAGAGAAAAGAAGATAGAACTAAAATACTGGATGACAGACACAGTGATTTTGGAATCCACTGGAAGTTCCATGACTGGCTATGAGGGATGAAGAGAGGGCAGAAATAAAGATAACTCCACATCTTTGAGTGGTGACCAGATGGTTGGTGCTGTTAGGAATAGGGAAGTCAGGAAGAGAGCTGAGTTTGTTTCTTATTCGTTTGCTTTGTTTAGCACCTCCATTTCCTCATCTGTAAAGCAACGTGGTTGGGCTAACCTTCAAGGATTCAGTGGTTCTAGACCTCTTGAGGTTTAAGGATTGGCAAAACAATTCAGGAGGAATTTGTCTGGCAGGCAGTCAGAATTAGAGCTAGAATCTGGATGAGAGTCCAGGTCTCAGTGTGTGGACATGTTGACCTGAGTGGGAAACGGCTGGGGGGGGCCAGGTAGGGATGATAGTTGAAGCCATGGGGGTGGCTTCACAGAGGAGGATGGGATTTCCGGGGGGTAATGTGTTAACAATACAGGGCCTGTGTTAGCTTGCTAGGGCTGCCATAGCAGAGCACCACGGCCTGGGTGGCTTAAAGAACAGAAGTTTATTTCCTCACAGTTCTGGAGACTCGAAGTCTGAGATCAGAAAGATGTTGACAGGACTGGTTTCTTCTGAGGCGCCACTCCTTGGCTTGTAGGTGGCCGTCTTGTCCCTGTCTTCACATGGTCTGCCCTCTGCCTGTGTCCTAATTTCCTCTTCTAAGGATACCAGTCATATTGGATTTGGGCCCGGCCTAATGGCCTCCTTAAACTACTTTTTAAAGACCCTGTCTTCAAATACGGTCACATTCTGAGGTACAGACAGGGGTTAGGACTTCAATGTACGGATTTGGGGGGAACATAATTCAGCCCATAACAGAAGGCAAGTACTGGGGACTGAGAAGGGAACAAGAGGACAACGGAAGAGTAGAGTCACCCAGAGAAACCAAAGGAGGAGAAAATGCTGGGAGACAGGTAGTGAGGAGCAAGAATGGAGGAAAGGGCGTCTGGATTAAGTGGGAGCTCCTGAGGGCTCTCTATAGGGAAGCCATGTCAGCAGAGAGCTGGAGGCCAGGCTTTGAGGGGTTGAGCATAGGCCAACATGGAAGAGAGTGGAGTGGGCAGGGCCAAGCTTTTGGTTTCACTCCCAGGCAGGGTACATATTCCATATATATAGAATGAATAAATGAATTTCCTTTCCTCCCTCCTCTGATACCCCATGGTCCTGGGACTCGGTTTCTCTTTAGAAACTCGGAGGTGAGGCTGCATTCCAGGACCTTGGCCCTGAGCTTATTCTTCTTATGCGGCTGGGTCTTGAGGACCAACCAGGGAGAAGAGAACATCTTTTCTCCTAGGAAGCCAGAGAGAGAGAGAGAGAGAAAACTGAGTGAAAACCAAACCAAACCACATGGTCACTAAGCTGCCACAGTGTAAAGAAGAGAATGGGGTGACATGAGCTCGGAGAGACCTTGGGGGTCACTTTGCAATTTTCCTGTCTGTCCTCCAGAAATGAAGAGGTTGTTCATTCATCCACTGAAAAAAAATTTTAACTCAGCCTCTACTCTGAATTGGGCACTGTGCTAGGAAGAGGGAGATATCAGGGGAGCAAATATCAAAGGTTGATGGTCTGCTCGTGTAATGCCAGGTCCTGTGTTCAGCGTTTGGGGTACCTCCTGCTCTCGAGGACGGTACAAGACAGGGACTGTTGGTGTTGCTTTTGCTTTTTTACAGATAGGGGAATTGGCTAACTGGAGCACAGGATGGTTTGGTAAGTCACTGTGGGTCACAGAGCTCTAAGTAAGCGATTTGGACACAGTCCAGGGGCACCTTTTTCCCAGCCCTAGCTCCACCCGGGCCCCTGGGGTTTCTCCCAGGGGACAGTGAGTGGCTGGCTTGGGGTCTTGCATGAGTCAGACTTAGCTGGGGATAAGCAGTCCCAGTTCCTGCCATTCCATCCTGTCCTTGGCCTGAGAAAGGACACGGCGTAAAGGGACGGATGTGGGCAAGGATCATAATACCGAGTCACTGCTGATGAAAGCCCTGTATGTTCACCTCCTCCCAGCCACCACCTGAAGCCTGTCTCAGCTCCTGTCCTTGTTGTCGCACTCACATCCCTCCCTGTCCCACTGAAAACAGCTGGCATTGTGTCTCATGTACCAAAAACGTGTTTCCTTCCCTCTCTGGGGCTTCCTCAGGGCTACCTGAGAACACAGCCAGATTCTGAAATCCTTTTCCCCATTGCACGGGATTTCCCCTGTGGTTCCAGAGAAAGGGAGAATCGAGGGTTCTGTGAGCTCCTATGGGCGAATCATGAGGAAACAGTCCAGTGACTTCTTTCTTCTATTTTGACGTGAGGCTAGGTGGTCACACTACTGACCTGAGTCACGGGGTCTAGGGACTGAACGCTGTGTGTGGGTGAAGAATTTGGGAGGTAGAACCAGATTTGAAGAATCTCCCCTAGTCTGGTCTAATCTGGCAATCAGAAGCCTCAAAGACTTAAGGAGTCCACAGGGATATATATACATATACAAGGATGTTCATCACAGTGTTTCAGTACACTGTAGCAACCTACATGCCCGTCTGTAGAGGACTGAAGAAATGGTAGAGAGTACAAAAGAAATCTATGTTGCCACTAAACAGAGTGTGGTGGACTTATCGGGCGTGGAACTAGAAAAGTGTTCAAGACTGACTGTTAAATGAGTAAAGCAAGCCACAGAACAGTGTATGTGTATGTATATGTTTCTATAGCCATGGATGGTTTCTGGAAATACACACGAGAAACTGCTAACTGGTTACTTCTGAAGAGTAGGAATTGAGGTTTGGGTGGGGAGCGAGACTTTGATCTTCACTTTACATTCTTCTGCACTGTTTTTTTTTTTTAAATAACGAGCATCTATTGCTTTTATCATAAAATCATAATGGTAAAGAAAAAGTGGAAGAAAGTAAGGCTTAAGAAGGTTCCCAAACCAATAGCTCCAAAACAATTCAGTACTGAATCCAGGCGTGCTGAGGGCAGGAGGAGTGACAAAGTGAGGCCTGAGGTGACCTTGCATGATGGGACTGCCCCTACTACTGCTTGCAGAGCTTTGCTCTGACCAGCCAAGGGTGGACACAGAAGCAGGGACTGGCGGGAAATCACTATTTGCAAGGCTGACTCAGTGACAGAAAGTCCAAAGCAAAATCAAGGCCGAAGTTTAACTCTAAGAACAGGGTTTGGAGTCTCTTATAACAAAAGCTAACATATATTGAGTACTTATTGTGTATCAAAGCAATGCACAGACTGCTTTCCTTAGCGTTGTCTCATTTAATCCTCACAGCAACTCTGTGAGGTAGCACTGTTATTATCCTGATTTTACAGATAAGGATACTGGGGCTCAGAAGGTCTAAATTACTTGCCCAAATATACACAGTTAGTAATTGGTAGGGCTGGGATTAACCCAGGTTCGTCTATTTCTGAAGGCAGCTCTCTTATCACCCCCTGAATACTACTATGTGTGGAACTCTAAGGGGCCCTCAGGCGTAAGAACGGGACATCCTCATATCTTTGCATCAATGAGCAGGCAGGCTAGCTGGGGAAGACCCTACTAAGCTGTGTAGATCATATAATGTCTCATATAAGGTACCCACCTGGATTTAATTGGGCTGCAAAGATGATAAGTACTATTTGGATTTTAAAGTTGGGGAGATCAGCAAGGCCTGAAGTTGTCAATAAAGGCATCTTAGAAGAGGAAAGATTTAAACCAAGTCTGGAAGAATAGATTGAATTAAGAGAGAGGTGGGGGGAACATTCTAGAGAAGAGAATGTACAAAGTGTACAGAAGCTGCTCTGTTGTTTCTGAGACAGTGAAGCATCTTGCCTAATCAGAGTGAGGGTTCTGCATGTGCGATGAGTGAGTTGGTGTGTGTAGGGAAGGAAAACAGAGCATTAGAAGTAATTGTGAGGGTTGAAAACTGGCAGAGGAGCTATGACTTAATGTGGAAGGAAATTAAGAGCCTCTGCAGGTGTTTTGCACAGTGAAGAGACACTGTGAAAAGTGATGCTTCAGAGAGATTAATTTGACAGAGGTGTCAAAGTGCCTTGGAGTGAAGGAGGGAGCCACGTGAAATCCTAGGAGTGGGTGATGGAGGTCTCGATGGGGTACTAGCAAGAGGAATGAAAAAGGAGGGTCATGGCTGGCCCCGTGGCCGAGTGGTTAAATTTGCGTGCTCTGCTTTGGCGGCCCAGGGTTTCGCTGGTTTTGATCCTGGGTGCGAACATGGCACCACTCATCAGGCCATGCTGAGGTGGTGTCCCACATGCCACAACTAGAAGACCCACAACTAAAAATACACAACTATGTACCAGGGGGCTTTGGGGAGAAGAAAGGAAAAAATAAAAAGAAATTTTTACAAGAAAAAAGAGGGTCAGTTTGAAAGCTGCTGTAAAGGGAGAGGAGGCAACAGGACTTGATTGAAAAGAAACAGACTATGAAGCAGAGAGTCCGAGCCAAATAATTCCAGGGCTTCAAATCCAAGTGTCCAAAGAAGGGAATGCCCATATCTGGAAGAGGGACTTGGGAGAGGGTTTTGGTTTGCTATTGGAGGTGGGGTGGGAAGAGATGATGAGTTGAGTTTTCATTCCAAACCTCGCATTTTCCTAAGATTGTCAAGACAATTTAGTGACTTTTTCTCTTTTAGTTTTCTCGGTGGTATAACATGTAGGACTCCCTTTGTCTGGACCAGTTCCTTCATTCACTAGCTCTTTATTAAGCTGTCATCATGGTCCGGTTCTTGTGAACACAGTAGTGAGCAGGGCAGACCTAGTTCCTGTCCTCATGGAAGGCAGATGTTGAACAAGAAATTGTAAGGTTTCTTTCCATGTTCCTAGCATCGAGGTGGCATTTCTTCCCCTAGACTAATCCTATTCTCCACCCTCAAAATCTGGAGCATGCACCAACTGGTAACGGCATTTCTCAAACATTTCATTATAGACTATATCTTATAATAAAAAAAATACCATCACAACTATTCATTCATTCCTTTGTTCTATAAATATTTCTTGGGTGGCGCTGTGGCTCTGTATTTTTAGCCCTCATGCTCACAAACTGGTGGAGGACACAGACAAGTAAACAGGTAATGATAATACGGTGTAATAAGTGTAGCAAGGGGTAAGCACCCAGTATTGTGGGAGCAACTAGGAGAGCCATCTACCCAGCCTTAGGGGGGTAGATGGCTGGCTGGGCAGGAAAGTTTCCCCGACAAGAATAATGAAGTGTTGAGTACACAAGGGCAGGGGGTGTTCCATGCAAAATGAACTTCTAGTTCAAACACATGGACACTGGAGAGGCCTAGTTAGTTTCCCACTTGTTGCAGAAAGATTTACAACCTAGAATTTTATACCTAGCAAAACTACCAATCAAAATGTGAAGAAAGAATCAAAGGAAAGATGTTTGGACATGCAAGTCCTCAAAAAATTTACCTCCCGTGTATCTCTTCCCAGGAAGCTAGTGGAAAACCCACACCAACAAAACCGAGGAACAAATCCAGAGAGTAGACAATGTGGGAATAACTGCATGGAGCTCAGGTAGGCAAGGGCAGGATCAAAAAGGTTCTATAAGCATAGTGAGGAGTTTGGACTTCCTTTATAAACACAAAATTACTTAAAGTGATAGTAGAATGACATTCTAAAATAGTGATTTATTTTCTCAAACTGGAATCCTAGGGACTATTTTGAACAACAGTGTGACTGGCTTCAACCAGAAACAACAGTTTTCATATTTTATGTTCCTTTGAAAAGAATTCTGCTGAGTTTTAAGGAGTTTGGAAGCCATTGTACTAGAAAAACCTAAAAAGGTATATAAATACTACTTAAGCAGACTTGTGCAACTTGGTGGGGCCCCCAGAAGCATCCAGGATCAAGAGGTTGTAGGAATTTTAAGGCCTATGCAGGCGGCCAGAGAGCTATGAAAGTTTGGAGCAATGCAGTGTGGGAGAAGGGAGAGTGGGAGAGGAGGTGGGAAGGCCTAGCTTCCAAATTTCAGCAGGACTCTGCTGGTCATTCTTCCTTCAGCAGCAGGGGTGATTCCTAGAAGAACGTTCCTACTAGAACAGATCTGCGTACCAATTAAGTGCTGAAGCTGCCTTCCCCCATGACTTCCAGACTGCCAAGAAATATATTTAAAAATGCAAACATAGGGTGAGGGAAACACAGCATGACCACAGCTCCTCTCCTCCTGAACTTTGCCACAGCTGGAATAAGGCAGGGTGTGTATGAGTGTGTATGTGTCTGTGTGTCTGTTCACTGGGCTCAGAAGAAATTTATTGGTATGTCATATTTTAGCGAATCACGGTGGAAGCAAGGCAGAGATCCAGGTGTTCCCTAAATCTGAAGCCAAGGAGAACTTTTATTTATGGATTCAGCAGACAGACTCTTTTCTTTCCCATATCTGCATTTCAAGTACAACAATAAAAGATCAACCCAGAAACCAAGCAGCATGTTATGCTGTTTACTGGTTTTTTGGCCATAAAAGAGGGCGTTCCCCAGTTCCCCATCAGCCAGGAGAAATCCTTCCCTACCCTCTCCTGATCAACCTCTTTCCCTCCCCCGCTAAGCAAGTGAATTTTAAATACCGCTCTAAAGTTGTTGGCTGGTGACCTGGAAAATTCCTTTTGCTTTGTTATGCTGTTAATGGCCCATCAGTTTAAACCTCCTACCCCCAGAAACTTTCTTTCTGCTAACTAGACTGAGGAAGGAGGGGGCAGATGTTAAAAAAAAAAAATGAAACAAAAAAATGCCTATTTCTAAGGGCTTTGGGAAGGTTCAAAGATGGCCAGGCCCAGATGAACAGAAGGAAGGAATTTCATTTGTCTTCATCTGCCTCTACAGCAGCTAGCACAGGGCACATGTAAATAGGGCCTTACTGAATGACTTTACATGAAGGTGATAACTTTCGAAGGTAGTACTAGCTCAACCAGGTAGGGTTTTGATGGACACGGGTCTTCTGGAAGACCTAATTCCAGAGGCCAATGTTCGGACTTAGGATTGAGATATGGAAGCTACTAAGTGTGTGAATGTCAATGAGCCACTAAGCTCAGTCACCTTCCTTATTGTCATTTGAAAGGTACAGTTAATAACTACCTTGGATCTTGTTATTTTTGGTTATGAAACCAACAATTACCATTGACTGTGTGTGCCAGGTACAGGACTCAGAACTTTTCCTGTATTATCTCATTTATTTCTCACCAAACCACTCTATGAGGTGAGTACTATCATTATTCTTGTTTTAGAGAAGAGGATACTGAGGCTTAGCGAGGGTGGTGGAGCTGAGAATCCCACTTGGGTTCTCTGTCTCCTTAGCTCATGCTCTTAACCACGACATTATGCTGTTTATAAACTACAAAGAGCTAAGAAAACGTCAATGAGAGGAAGCCTAGATGGGCCAAACAATTCCACCCTTGAGCATGACCGTTTAGCTTGTGCTGGTCACGCAGGCCATGAATTTGCTGAGTTATCAGGGCCCTCATCGGAGGAGACAGTTCTGCATATAAGGTTATAAGTATACCCCTGCCCCTCGCCTTTGGGATTTCTGGAATAAAGTTCTGACCACAAAGCACTATTGTTTCTCTGTAAGATTCCATTTCTCAGCTTCTGGAACAACAAGAGACACACAGGGAAGTCAGAACCTTTGAAGGCCAATGCCACTCCCTTCACCCACCTCCACCACGAAGTAGCACTTTTGGGAATTCTTCCATCTCAGAAGAGCTTTGTCATCTCTTACATCAGTTGGAGCTGGCAGCTCTCAAATCCATCTTCTGCACCCCAGAAGTTCCGTGGGACACTCCCTGACTGAAGGGGAGGCAGCTGACCAGGTAAGAGACCGCCACTGAAACGGCACGCTGAGGAGAAAGTAACTGTGGAAGAGCGATGGCACCATTAACACCAGCTGGGACAATCTGCAAAGATGGCATTGCCCAGAGTCTACCCTGGATAGAATTCCCAGGGCCTGGGGTAGTCTTTTATGCTCCCCCTTTTAATAGTTATTTTTCTTTGTAAATAGAAGTACCTTTATCTTAAAAAATTAATACATGATTGTTGTCAACTTAAATAATATGGAGATTAATACAGAAAAAGTAAAAGTATACCATTCATACATTACACACTTCCACTGTGCCCTGCCGTGCATCTGCCCAGTCATCACTGGACCAGTTTGGAGTCTGTCCTTCCAGATGGTTTTGCTGGTTTCCTCTGTGTGTGTGTGGTGTTTACATAAATATCAGTGAGAAGATCCTATCCTGTATATCCTGGTATATCACAGGCATCTTCCTAGTCAATCCATATGGCTCTCTTCTCCTTTTTAACAGCAGCACAGTATTCCTCTGTAAGAATGGACCATCTTCCGTTTTTTCCAATCTCTCTTTTAATAGACTTTTTACTTCCCTTGGGAACGTGTCTCAGTTCCCAATGACCACGCCCTCCTCTGGGTCCTGCCTCGGGGAACTGCACAAATGGGAAGGTGGTCAAAGGGTGAAAAGGGCAGTGGTGGGCCCATATGGGAGAGTGTGGGGATGGGTGAGTGTATTCTATCCTGGCCATACTGGGATACACAGGAAGTTTTTCTCTTTCCGCCTCGCTCTGCCAAATGGTTCCTCTGTCTGGCTAAGGCAAAACCGTGCATTTTATGGGAATCATCTTTGAAAGCGACCAAGAAGATCAATGTGGAGAAACATAAAAGGCTGTTTTCTTAGAGTTACCCTCTATCATCTGCGACCTGCACTCTGGGCGTGCACACCTTGGGGCTGTTAGAATGACCAGAGGTCATTCAGGCCAGTGCCTTGCCTCCATCCAAGATGTATGAGCCCCCCAGGTTCTTCTCTTGGTAGCTACTCTGTGTGATTAACAACTCCATTGGGTAGAAATTTGCTCCTTGTCACTGGAAAGGCACTCCAGCTTAGAGGATTCAGGCAAGACCGCTTCTTAGCTGTGTGCTCATGACCAAATTTCATGTCCTCTCTGTACCTCAGGTTCCTCATCTGTAAAATGGGCATAATAATGGTACCTATCTAATTTGGTAGGGCTTTTCTTGGTAACTTAAATTACATAAAATATGCACATAGCACATTTGGTGTGTTATATGGTAGACGCTAACCATTTGATGTGAATGATTATACCCTGAATTGCAATAGCTCTCATTGCTCTTTAAACCCAGACTTCAGAGATCATCTAGGTCACTGGCTTTTAAGCCTGGCTGCACACCAAACTCACCTGGGGAGCCTTAAAAAAAAAAGAAAAAAGCCAGTGCCAGGCTCCATTACGAGAGATTCTAATTTCAGTTGGTCTGAGGTGGGATCAGGGGGTCGGCATTTTTTAAGATCTCCCTGAGGAATTCTAATTTGCACCCACAGTTGAGAACTACTCAATCTACTTCAGTGTTCTCAATTTCCAAATGAGGAGACTGAGAGGCCTACAGTGGGGAAGGGACTTGCCAGGGCCATACAACCAGACCAGAAGGACCCAGGTCTGTCTTATCCTGGATGCCAACCTCCAAGGTTTGTCTTCCTAAGGGAAACCTGGGGGGTGAGGGGCCGCCCTTCAGGTGGTCTTGGGGATGGGCAGTGGGGCTGCGCCTGCTTCCAGTCTCTTTCCTGATAACATTGTCTGGACCTCTCAGCCAGTTCTTCCCACGGTTGACGCCTTTTCACCCTTCAGGTCCCAGGTCCAGATAGTCACCTGCTCAGAGAGGCCCTCCCCATGGAAAGCTGCGGTTCTAGAATATGACCCTTTTATCATAGCACTTACAGTGTGTGAAGTAATCCTGTTCATTTTTTCATTCATTCATTTATTTGGAGAACCTAAGACCCCTGGGGGGCAGGTACCGAGTCTGTCTTGTTCCTGCTTCACCCGGTCTAGAATGGTGACCGGCGCTTAGTAAAAAATACTCGTTAAATAACTGAATGAACGGAATCCCAGGAGGGCAATTGAGTATTTTTTATTTTTCTGGTCCTAGCCATCTGATTCTCATTACTCCTACAGCTCGGGAAGCCTCTCTGCTTTGGCGTTTTATAAACCTCGTATGCGCACGTCGACATTTTAACCATAAATCCAGAGTTTTAGGGCTGGAAAATTCGAGGCGAGGGAATTGGGGAAGGGGGATGAAAACTACCCGGAGGTCCGAGCCCGGGAGGCGCTGCCATGGGGTTGCGGGGGGGAGGAAAGGGAACCATCGGGCGGCCGCCCCTCCGCCCCCTGCCTGCCGCCTCGGCGGGAGATGGCCCGGGACTGCGACATCCATCAGAGGGGTGCGCCACCGCCACCTTCTCCCGTCTTGGGGAAGGGGGGTGGGGGAGGGGGAAGACGGGACGTGATCCGGGTCGCGGCCTGGGGGCAGCTCGGGCAGCAGCCCCCGCATTCCGGGCGCGCGCGCCCCCGGAGGTGGCGCCTTGGGGAGGCTGTATTTTTTTTTTTGGAGCCGCAGGGGAGTGGCGGGGGGAAGGGGGCCTGTATGTGTCCCTTTAAGAGCCGGAGCGCTGCCCCCGCCTCGCAGGCGCCCGGAGCCTCACAAAAGAACAGGATGTTGTTGATTTGTCACCAAACCACAGAGAGGAAATGATTGTAAATTTCCTTTAAACATCCCCACCGCGCTCCGGCCGCCCCCGCTTCCGCCTCCGCCGCCCCCGCCCGGCCCGGCGCAGCGGGGCCTCGGCGCTCCCGCGGGGCGCCCGCTCCCCGGCCGCCCCGGCCTCCCCGGCCAGGCCACCGGCCCTGGCGGCTCCGGGGCGCCGCGGGAGGAACCCCCGCCCCCCGCCCTGCCGCTCGCGTTCCAGTTGCTTTCTTCTGATTATTTTTTCAACAGCTGCAGCCGAGCAAGGGCCTGAGCTCGTGCGGAGTCGCGCGCCGCCCGGCTCTCCTCGGCCTTTTCCTCCTTGAACGAATGAGCCCGCTCGCGGGGTCGCCCGGGCCGTGCCCAAGAAGCGCCTCGGCGCGCCCGCCCGCCCGCTGGGTGTCAGCCCACAACCTGGCCGCAGAGGGAGTCATCACTAGCTCCAGTGTCCGGGGAAACTGAGGCCCGGGGTGGGGGTGGGGGGCAGTTCTGTGAGTAGCCGAAAGTCACCGGCTGTTGGAACACCCTACCTAGGGTTGATTTACTCCAGAGCTCCTGTTTGTAACCTTTGAGCCATACCTCTGCCGGAACATTCTAGAAATCCCAAGTCATCAAAGGTGGCAGTTTCCATTGAGAAGTCCCGAGCAACAATTACTTCAGACCAGGTTATTACATGAGTAGCATCCCCTACCACTTCCAGCCGGGCACCCCCTTTTTCAGGAGCAGCTTGGATCTTAGTTCCACCTGTGCCTTTCTGCACTGCCACCTTTCCCAACCCTTTCTCCCATGGCTTTGTAAGATTTCTGGAAGCCTCTGTTGGACTTAGTGTTTGCTCCCAACCTGCAGCCCATGGCGGAGTGGTCAAGTCTGGCCTGGGGTCTAGGGAAGGGCTGCATTGCTGGATGGAGTGTTCTTTTGGAGCAGTTAATGCTTATGGTTCCGGCATTAGCTGCGCCCAGGCCTCTTGACTTGAATATTCAAAGCAGCAGCTAATGCCCCAGGCGCTCTGCTTATCCTTAGCCGCATTCTCTCATTTAATCCTTACAATAGCTGCATGAGCTAGGCATTGCTATTCCCTTTATACAGAAGAGGAAACTGAAGTTCAGAGAGGTTGAGGCACTGGACCAGCTCACACAGTGTAAGTGGAAGCGGCAGGACTCATGTAGTTACCACATGCTGACTACTGGTGGTATCCTTCTTCAGTACTTTAAATGTGGTTATTCTGTTAGGGAGATGGGTAGTGAAGGAAGCATAGGATACTTTTCGTCTTTTGTCATCTCAACCTCCAGGAGCTTTGGGCCAGATCCTACTTTCTGAGAAAAGAGAACCTGAGTGGCTGACACTCTTAAACTTGAATCTTCCCTTTTGGGGTCGTATGAGGTTCGAGTGGCTTGTAGGAAGAGGGGGAGCTGGTGTGGAGTCTGAGTTCTTTCCAGTCTACTTGAATGGAAAAATGGGATCCTTTAAAAAATTATCTGGTATTGGATCCCTAAGGTTGAATAGCCCTCTTCATTTATGAGACCTTGGATGCTGTGCGCTAAGAGCCAGTGAGGTGGATGAGGGTGGTGGGAGGGAGGGTTGTGCCTCTGGATATCATCAGTGTCATATAGAACAGTTAATGTTAACAGTTAATGGCGTTACGTGCCACGCACTGTGCCAGGTGCTGTTCATGTGCTTTCTCATTTGATCTTAAGAAGAAGGATCCTAAGAGATAAAAAGTTGGTTCCCAGAGAGATTATGCTCTTAGGAATGGTGGAACTGGGGTTTGCATCTCTCCCCACAGAGTCCCCTGTGTTTGTGCAAGAGGAAGTCATCCAGGCTCCCCAGAAATGGGACCGCCGTGCTTGCCTTCAGTCAGAGCAGAAAGCCAAGAGGGTCCTCGATGCCGGTGGATTTTGAGAGAGAAATGCAGTGGCCTTTGGCTCCTTTGTGCTGCAGCTGTCTGCAGTTCCTCAACTGTGAGCACATTTGTCGATGGATTTCCAGGGTGGCTGCGGTATCTCCACCTGTCCTTTTCGCTTTTATAGATTGCCCAGTCACTGGGGCATCCGGGTCGCGAGCACTTGGGAGGCAGAGCCATCTGCTTAATTGTTTCCATTCCCGGGATGAGGAGCACAGGGTACCAACATGCTGAGTCGTTGGTCTGAGCAGGCTGCCTCAAGGCATAGCAAGACACCAGGAGTCAGGGACCCCAGCCTGTGCCACCACTCAGTTCTGGGAAGCAGGAACCAGAGGGCAGGTCATCTGATGTTTCACGGTCTCAGTTTCCTAGGCTGTGAAGAACTTTGGCTTACGTGGTCTCTGATGGCCCTTCCAGTCATCTGCATCAGAAGAAGAGCTTCTGTTTATTCATTCAGTTAGTATTTATTAAACATCCGCTGTATGCCAGGCACCTCTGTTATACGTGCTGGAGATACAGCAGTCAACAAAACAAAAGCTCTGCCTTCTGGGAGTTTACCTTTCAGCAAAAGAGACAAAAAAATTAAACAAATAATACATATAGATATATAAATAAATGTAAATGTCAGATGTCGGGTAGTGCTTCATGCTGTGGACAAAACTGAGGATCAGTTTTGAGTGAGGGATTCAGTGTGTGTGGAGAGGAGGGGCTTGTATTTTATTTAGTGGTATGGGAAGGCTCACTGATCGGGGGCATTTGAGAAGGAAAGGAAGGAGGGAGCCGCGCAGCTTTCTGGAAGTCTCTTTAGGCACTTAGAATAGCAAAGATAAAGGCCAGGAGATGGGAGTGTGTTGTGTAGCACTTACAGTATGTCAGGTGCTGTGCTAAGTGCTTTATGTTGTGCAGTCACGCACCGCATGAGGAAGTTTCGGTCAGTGCTGGACCGCATATGTGACGGTGGTCCCATTAGATTAGTACCATATAGCCTAAGTGTGTAGTAGCCTATACCATCTAGGTTTGTGTAAGTGCACGCTATGATGCTCACGCATTGACAAAATTGCCTCACCATGCATTTCTCAGAACATATCTCCATCGTAAAACGACACACAACTGTATGTTTAATTCTGTTATTGCTGCATTTTATTTGAAGACGCCAAAACTCAGAGATGTCAAGTGATTTGCCCAAGGCTACACAGCTAGTAGGTAGTAGAGGTGAAATTCGAATGCTAGTCTTAACTGCCATGCTGCTTCCCACTCAGGGCCTCTCCTTTTGGAGCTGGTGTTTAATTTACGGCCTGGTTCTTTTGATTTCTTGGGGATAAGTGTCAACAGTGACCCAGGTAACTCCTGGCCCCTGAGTTGCCTGTTTTTGGGGAGAGAGCTCAGGGCCTGAAGTTCCTTTTCGTGAGTGGAAGAAGGTAATATGTTTGATGCTGGAAAACCCCATGTTGTGTTTATGGTCGAAGGGGGAAAAACACCTTCAGATTAATGTAAACAAGAAAAATGGGAGAACGGGGTAGCCTCAATCGCTCCACCCCCCTCCTTCATTTTAATTTCCCCACCATGGGCCCAACACAGCATGTTGTATTATACAGCGATAATTAAAACACTTGGATTAGTGAACTGAGATTTATAGGGCAAACAGGAGCCAGAGGAGAAAACGACAGTCATCTCCTTTATTTGCAGGCAGATATCCAAATTGCCACTTGCTTGCTTTTTCTTCCTGACGCTATCACCTACTCTGCTTAATTAGATCCTTTTTCCGTATCATTTCCAGTGCCCGCTCAGCCTGCTGCTCAGCAGAGAGTTTGTGAAGCCACATACCGAACCCTTTCCCACAGCCCAGGGAAGATGAGTCAGAAACATGGCAAACAAAAGCCAAGGAGGGACCTTTGCGTGAGGCCGAGAGCCCACCTGTCCATCGGCATCCGCATCATGGAGCAGGACGGGGAGGGCTGGACCCGGGGCTGCAGAGAGCCAGCTCCGTAAGTTCCCAGCTCTCCAGAGAGTGAATTCCCCAAACTGCAGACCACCCCCAATGCACATTCCAAAACCACATAGAAAGAGTTAAATCCTGCCCCCAGATAGTTACGGAATGTTTTACTATGTTCAAAGTATCATGTAGACTCTGAAGGGGATGCAGGGTATGGGGGACTGAGATGAACAAATGCTGCCAAAATTTCCAATCTGGGAGATGGGACAGTCAAAAACAGCTGGTGCGAATTGGGAGCCAAATTCCTTTGTTCAATAATTACTGAGTACCTACTATGTGTCAGGCACTGTTCTAGGAACCATGGGGCAAGATACACCCCAAAAAATCCCTGCCACATAGACTTACAGTCTACCCAGGTGGAGGAGGGCAGGGCAGTCAACGCATTACTAAAGAGCATAAGAACCCTGAGGGAAAATTAAGTGAGGAAGGTGGCCAGGGTGCTGGGGCCTGTGATGTTTAGACAAGTAAGTGGAGGCCGTAGTGGGGTGGAGACTGACAGATGCGATTTGGAATCTGGGCTTTGACATTTACTAGATCTGTGAGCTTTAACTTTCTGTAATCAACGGTCTGAACTTTAATTTTCTCATCTGTAAAGGGGGCAAGTCATAGACTCTCATAAAGAGATTAAATGAGGAAAAGATATGTAAAATACATACCTAACTAGGGCTCCATGAGTGTTAGCTGTTATTAGTATTACATGCTTATAGTAGGGACATGGGGGCTGATGGAGGAGTGGTTAATTACGGTTGGAGAAGAAGGGTCATTATCCTTGTCACCTTTCCTTTTTCTGGCCATCACGGTTTGTCCATACACCGAGGAGAAGGGAGGAACTCGAAGCCAGAATTAAGACTGGATAGGATTTAGATAAGGGTTTGCTATGTGGGGTGTAGGTGGGAGTTATAGAGGGCTGCCAGTGTTCTGCATTCTCTTTTTAAAATTATTTTCGACATGCTTTGTGTTCACTCTGATATTCCACAACAGGCCTGGCAGGGAGGCTGGGCTGCCTACTTGACGAATGGGAAAACAGGCACAGGATGTGAGTGCCCGGCCAAGGTCACCTCCAGTCTCCAGAGCAGATCTCCTGCCGGCCTGGAGATGAGTCATCCTGGAGGGTTGCTCCCGGGGTGAAATCACAAAGGAAGGAAGGATTGGATTTATTGCAGGCAGCCCGGGAAGTTTCCTGTTCTTGAGAAATCTCAGAAACAGTAACTCCTCCACCTGAGGGGCCTGATTTGTCCGAGGTCAGCCTCCTGCGTAGCCGCAGAACTGCAGAAGATACAGGGTCTGATTTGGGGTGAGGGAGAGGGTGTTAGAGAGCCGTTGGCATAAACAGAGGAGAGAGAAAGGAGAAGAAAAGAGGGAAAGACTGTAGCGGTTGAGAGCTTGGGCTCTGGAGTCAGACAGATCTGGGTCTGTTCAGGTCTGCCCACTTACCAGCTTGGGCAAGTCACATAAGCCTCTCTGAGCCTCAGTTTCCTTGTTTGTAAGATGGAATTATAGTACCTACCTCACAGGTTGTTGGGAAAGAGAAATAAGATGGTGTGCGGCAAGTGTTTAGCACAGTGCCTGGCAGTAAAGGCCCTTAGTAACGTGAGCTGATATAATTGGAGAGAAAAAGAGGGCTGTGCTGGGTAAAGGGGTGGAAGTAAGAGGGCCCCAGGTTACTGCATCCCTCATAACGCTGGACCATATAGATGAGGTCTGGATGGAGCTCTTTCCACGTAAGGCATGTAGAGTCAGTCACACAGTAGATGCGATCTTGGCCCTCTAGGAGTTTATGCTGGGAGCAGCAGAGCAGGACCAGACAAGCATCTGATGTCTTCCCGTTTTTGCTCACCCTCCCTGGCATCATGGTTGAGTGGGCATGGCAGGCCTGGGAAGGTTCCCCCTCGGTTCCTTCTCTCCCCTGACCCTAACCTTTGTTTCTTTGGCTCAGACCCATTATTCGTCCTGTCTCTGTTGACTCCGTATAATGAAAATAATTGAGCCTGTCTCCACTGATAACTGTCTAGGAACAAATCAAGTCCCGCCCCAGTCATCTGCCTCTGATTGGACACATCCCCCTGCTGCAAACGGTCCTGCTGGAGCCTGGTTCCTAAACACAGGCAGCGGGAACCCACAGGCTAGATGCAGTTTCAAGGGTGGCTGACACCGTCCTGGACAGCCTTGTGGTTTGCTGAAGGTTGTCTAAGGCTTCTGGAACCAAGGCGCAGCAGCTCTGAGAGCACTGCTACGCATTTCTCCAAAACACTAATTATTATGTTCTCTAATTATGAATCTGTCCTTCTGCCTCCAGCCTTACTTCCTCCCCACTCCCTGCCCCCATTGGATGTAGAAGATTCATTAAGAAAACAGATAACAGACGGGCTGAAGAGTTGCATGGACTTGGGGTCGGGAAGCCATGAAGTCTTTCTATTTTGCTGAGTTTTAAAATTTTGATTTTAATTTTTGTTTATTTTTTTGAGGAAGATTAGCCCTGAGCTAATATCCGCCGCCAATCCTCCTCTTTTTGCTGAGGAAGACTGGCCCTGAGCTAACATCTTTGCCCATCTTCCTCCACTGTATATGTGGGACGCCTGCCACAGCATGGCTGGATAAGTGGTGCGTAGATCTGCACCCAGGATCCAAACCAGTGAACCCTGGGCTGCCGAAGCAGAGTGCATGAACTTAACCACTGCACCACCAGGCCAGCCTCCTATTTTTCTAATTTTTATATAAATTGTCCTAAGAGCAGACCTCATAGGAACAGCATCTCCCAGCATGAGTGAGAAGGGCAGGGTTGTCAATTAGAGGAATCTTATTTATTTGTATTATTCTAGTTCAATGTCCCCATTTATGTTTGTATACTTTGTTAAGATATAACAATCTTAAATGAACAAAAAAACCCAAAACCATCCATGTCTTCTTATCTCTAAAAGGGCCCTGCCCTTTGGCTTGGGCTCCATTCTCATCTTTATCCTTGCACATGTGCACATCGTGTGAACTGGATTGTGCTAAAGCTTTTACATATTTTTCACCAAATCCTTACAATAACTGTAGAAGGAAAGAATGATTATCCCCATTACTTTGATTAAGAGACCGAGGCTCTGAGAGGTCTTGTGGTCATAGGTGGCAGAACTGTGATTTGAACTCAGTCTGATTCCATCCAAAGTTGGAAAACTTAGTTATGATTTTGTGATTATTTTTCACTCAGCATTATATTATAGATATTTCCACATGTTCCTGTGTAGTTTTCCTAATTATTGTTGAAAATGGGGATGTAAGATTCCATGAACCATCATTATGTAACCTTTATGTCTCCTTTGGGGTATTTGTGGGCAGGGTCACTGGCTAAGGGCTGCTGAGCAGAGGTGGCAGTAAAGGGACCCAGCATGGAAGGTTGAAAGCTTGGGCTGCTGGACCCACAGGCACACCGAGAGGGGCCCACAGAACTGCCACACCCCCACCACTCATCTTTACATTAGGCACTGGAGTTTGCAACCCCTGCTCGACTTGGCCATTATTTCAGCTGTGTGAATGGGTTTAGGGTTGGGTCAGAGTGGCGGCGGCTCTCTGCCTAGGTAAGAGTGGTAGGGAAGGCTTGATCCTCTTGAGGTAGACTGCCGAGGAGTTTTTCTCTTATTTTGTTTTATGTAAAGCATAGCTCTGAAGTAGCGAGATGAACAGAGTGGTGGCATTCTGACTCCTGGTGCCTTTCTCCGCCGTCAGCCTAATGTTGGTTCTCCCCGTCTGGTTCATCTCCCCCAGACCTCTTTTCTTCCTGATACATGCGGATGCTCCCCATTACAATGGATGCTCCTGGAGTAAACCTATGTGTGCAAATGCAGATTAGACACAGATGTTCCAGCAGGGCTGGCCCCACGCGGACAAACTCTGTCTAAAGAAGAGCAGAAGAGTTGGCAGAGGAAATCAGAACTTGTTTCCTAAGAACTTCCCAGGTAGAAGGTGGGTTTTTTGTCTTGTTGGCTCGGCACAGAGATAGTGACTAAAGTTCCTCCTTTAAATCTTCAGAATTTAAAGAGCCCGCTCGGCCTTTGCCAAGAGAGTGTGGTGCTGCTGGAGTCCAATCAGTGGTCACTGCACAGGTTTTTTTTGCAGTAGAAAGACCTGAGTCCCTGAAAATCCTGAAAAGGGTGTTTGCAAACAGCGTCAAGTTCTTAGAATGACGAGACAGTTTTAAAAGAGAAAAACCCTTGTTTATGTCAGCTCTGCAGCTTATCCATATAAAATGAAGATTAAGATTCATTTATGTGAATAGACCATTTTTGGGGGGTGTTGTTAAAAATTCATATATCTTTGCTAATGGAACCATTTCCACATGCACAATGGAAAAAAAAAGGCTCATGAAACCTTTCCTGGAACAACCAGAAAAGGAGTGAGTCCCTGAAAATAAAACATTGTGGTATTATCTTTGCATATTAACAGAATTCTTCAAGCTTTTGGGTAATGTGTTGTGGACCTAGTCTGCTGTGCTTAGTTTAGCATCTTCTTTTAATTCGTGCTTTTCCTGACTACGTTTACTTGCACTTTCTGATCCAAGCCTGTGCTAGCCCGCTGCTCTCACTGTGGCCTTGAATCCTTACAACCCCCTTTTGGAATAGGGGTCCTGTGTGCCTCACCCTATGAGAACGGCTCCCCCTAGAGTTTTGCGACATGGGGGCCTTGGAGGCATAGTTATGAGTGATGACTAAAGCTCTGAAAGGTTCCCTAAGGGGCAGAGTCAGGATTTGAATTCAGATCTGAATGCCCCATAACACATACTGTTTTGCACAACTCAATCTGTCTTAAATTAGCAAATTTGTGCTGAGCCCTTTCTTAGGAGTAAGGCACACTGCCTTAGGAAGGCACCTTGAAGGAAATGCAAGATGTGTCAGACTGGTCCCTTTCTTCAAGGCACCTGCCATCTAGGCTGGGTTGGGGGGACATCTTTACTGTACAGAAACGTATTAATTTGTAATCATCATTTTAAAGAGAAGGAAACTGTGGATCAAAGAGGTCAAGTGACTTGCTCAAGGTCACACAGATATGATGTGACCAGACTTTTAGTAGGTAGCTGTTGCTGGAAGCCCTCAGCAATCCGAGACACTCCTGTGGACCGCCTCATTACGACATGTGAGGCATGTGAAGGTCAGGGCTGCCCTTACAGGTCACACAGAAGCCGAGGTGCCGAGTGCTCCTGAGCTGAGCAGGAGATTCCAAAATGGATTTCTCCTGGAAAGACGCCTCTAGGCTCCTGGGCAGCAGAACTCACGCCTCACCCACCTCTCTCTCCCTCTGGGGGAAGGGTCTCTGCTTTGGCAGGCAGACTCAGGAGATCTCCTGTCCCCCAAGATTTTCCAGTAGGACAGAGGCCATCAAGGCTGGCTGAACTGAGCTGTGCTGTATATAAATATTTCCTTCTGGCTGCACAAGCCAAGGAAGAAGGCCTGGAGGGGGAGAGGAAGGGCTGGGGGATGCTCTTTGCTCTCAGAGAGCAGTGAGTCGCAGCGCCCTGGGTTTCCAGGCCCCACCGTTCAGGAGCTCTGTGAGCTCTCCCAGCCCAGCCTGTCTGCTCAGCTCAGAAGTGGGCCTCAGGATAGCAGGGACCCCCTGCAATGGTGGGAGGAGAGGTGAGAAATGGTGAGCCTGTTGTCCCGCATGGAGTAGGTGCTTCACACATTTCTTTCCTGCCTCTTCCCTTCTTGCCTCCCTTCCCTCTTAGTTTCTAGCTGGTTAATAAGCCCCATAGTGCTCTCCTGCTGCCTTCACATCTGCAATGACAGCATTTCCCTATCCTACACTCTGGGCTCCCTGGTGACTGCCCTGCTACACGTGAAGCTCCTTGGAGATGTGCACCTTAGGAGTGAAACAATGCTGGGGCACCTGCGTAACATACCAGGAGGAGGTCCAGTGAGGCCATTCTGTGGCCTTTAGAGTCACCTGGCCTGGGTGTTCATACTAGTCTCTACCACATCGGCTGTGTGACCTTGGGTGTGTTATTTAACCTCTCTGTGCCTCTATTTCCATATTTGCAAAATGGGCATGACAATAGTACTTACCCTGTAGAGATGCAGGGAATGTTAAACACAACAGTGCGTTAGAGCCCCGGCATTGGTAAGTGCTAGGAACTCTTATCTAAAAACAAACATCAAATCCAGCTGGAAGGGACTTTAGACATCAGGGCCCAACTCTTTATTATCAAAATTAATTTATTTTAATAATTGACAATAACAATACCTAATAGCAATAGCTAACATTTATCGAACACTTACAAAATACTGTGCCAAGTACTTTTCATATATTAACTTGTTTAAAAATGTGAAACTACAAGTGAGGTGTGTCTCCCTCCCACCCCCAGGTCCCTCCCCAGAGGCACCACTGTTACCAACATTCTATATCTTTACAGATGTCCTCTGTGCACATAGAAATATTTAAATCTCTTTTTACCCCTTCAACTTTAAATACAAGGAAACGGGCTCAGGGAGGAGACGCAGCGAGTTGTAATAAAAGCTCCAGTTCTGGGGGGGCTCTGCTCCAGGCACTGCGTGATTTTGAATCCTTGCTACAACCCTGCAGAAGGAGCCGAATTGTGCAGAATAAATGCCCTGGGCCTCAGTTTACCTCAGTGGGTTGACTGAGGATTAAGTTAGGTAATCCATGTAGAGGATTTACCAGAGTTCCTGACACAGCATAATTGCTCAGGAGATGGTGGCTGCAGGAGAGGACCAAGGCTTTATGGAAGCCAGACTCTCATACAATTTGAAAGTTGTCTTTAAGAGAAATATTACGAAATTATAAATCTAATATTAGGAATGTAAGTGAATATTTATTTAGAGTTAGAAAAGAGCTCCAACACTTGACACATTTTAAAAGCCAACAGATACCTCAAACACTGTAAAATCCGGAAGAACAACAGAACCCTTTTATTAATTAACTGCCTGACACACCTCTATAATACTTTTTTTTTTTTTGAGGAAGATTAGCCCTGAGCTAACGTCTGCTTGCCAATCCTCCTCTTTTTGCCGAGGAAGACTGGCTCTGAGCTAACATCCGTGCCCATCTTCCTCTACTTTATATGTGGGACGCCTGCCACAGCATGGCTTGCCAAGTGGTGCCGTGTCCGTATCCGGGATCCGAACCATCGAACCCGGGCCGCCGAAGCAGAACATGCGTACTTAACCACGTGCCACTGGGCCAGGCCCTCAGTAACACTTTTTATTCCTACATTTTCTGGCTTCTGACTCTTTGGTCATTTCTTCATGTGATAACAGTTTTCTAAAGCAATTTTCTGTAGAGAGAATAAAAGATAATTCAGCTTTTTCTCTAGCATGGTTGATCAAAATTTGTTTTTTTATTATCGACAGTTTAGATGCAGAAAATGAGCAGATTCACACAGAATGCACTGTTTGTAGCAGTACTCTGTGTTCGTGTCACATAAACAGAGGAATTGTGGTAAATTCTAGTTTGCATGCTTCCCGTGAAAAACGAAAAAAGAAACTGTGGTGCATTTCAATTGTGTACATCAAGTATATTTCTGATGGAAGAGAACTTCCGTTTTGGCTGGAGGCACTGATCCTTCCACTTGCAGTTTTACTTCTAGTCATTGGAAGCGTTTCTCATAGGCTGGCATCTGACTCTACATTTTAAACCTTTCTCTTTCTTCCCTACCACACACGTCCGGGTTGGGCCCTGTTGGACATGTTCGTGTGGTGTCGATTCAACATCTGATGCGGTGTCAGAACTGGGTAGTGGGTCCTTGGGTATGGGAGCACTGCTGGGAGCTGTGCCTGCTCTGGAGGGTGAGCGATTAACTCAACTCTACGTGGAGAGGGGTGTGAACCACATGTATATATCCTGCTAGACTCAAACTCAAGGTCCTACCGACTCTACTCCCGAATGCCCGAGGCCACTGTAACATCACACAACAGGAGGGCAGGAGTGACCGAAGGCAAACTGGAGTGAGGAGAGACAGTGCCCTTTCCAGTTGTGGTGAAGACTTACTTTGGCAAAGCTTAAAGAAACCCAAGGCCGTGTGAACACGTTCCTTTCCAGGCCCTTCCCAGGGCCTTGGCAGGGGCTGCTGCAAGCTGGGGCTCCGAAGTCGCAGCAGAGCCCCTGCTTAGCTATTGTCAGTGCTGTTCGCTGTTCAGAGCGGTGTTTGAGAGAGAGCCATGCAGCCCATCTAGGAGCTGTGTGACCTTGTTGGCATGTTAATTCCCTCCATAAACCTGGGCTCCTCGGTAGTAAGCATGATGCTATTACTGGTAGCCACCTCCCCGGGAATGTAAATTCCGTGAGGGCAGGCACTGGTCTGATTGCCTATTGCTGTGTCCACAGGGTCTAGAACACATAGTCCACACTTGACAAATATCTGTTTTGTGAATTTATTGAAATGCAGAGTGTTGGATGTTTAGCCCCAGGCTCTCAGAGAAAAGGAAACTGAGGCACAGTGAGCTTAAGTCTCTTTCTCTTTCCTGACTACACGCTGCCTCTAGTCAGACCCAAGGGAAACCCAGTGTCTCTGGGCCTCCTTTCTTTCCTGCTGACCCTCCGGTGTGAGCTGAATAGGAAGGGGAAGCTTAACTCACTTCCGAGTGCCTGAGATAATCATCTGAGTTGTTCCCTCCATTATGGACATGAGCCAGGGTCCCTGGGTCTCAGGCCTGGAATTCGCTCTGATCCGTGGAATCCACTGTTCCAGAGACTCGCCTGCCTTGTCTCCCTCCCTGACCTGACCTGGGTCCCTGGGAATGGTGGGAGGCAAAGAGACACTTGGAAGAACAAAGGTGAATGGTTCTGAGCCATAAAATAGTGACCCTGATAAACAAGTTTGGAAGATGAATGGCCTTAGGGCTTTTAGAGCTTAGCAGGGGCGATCCTCGGAATTAATGACATTCCTGCCTAAGGACTCTAGGAGGCCCCCAGAGGCACCCCCTTCACATCGCCCCTTGATTCTGAGAGGTCCTCAGGCAAAGCTAGATGTCACTGTGTGCCACAGAACCTTGGAGATGAGGCCAGAGGGGCCACCTCAGTTAGTGGTCATGTTATCATTCTGTGACAGGAGCTGCTGTCTAAGGAGCCAGGTGGCTGCAGGTGGTCACTCGGCCAGACGTGCAAAGCAGGCAACGAAACTCCAGTCTGGGCCGGCATATCGAGCGCACTCTGCCCTACTTCTCCTCTGCCTGGTGTAGATTTCCAGCCAAGCTCTGCAGCGGCTTCCACTCTGTTTTCTTACTAGCTGCCCTGACAGGGTGGGCCTGTGCCTGGGATGCTCCCCTTTCTCTGGGGAGCTCAGGGAAAGGGTGAGGGTACCCACTCCTCCGGCACCTCCCCCTGCACCCCATTGACAAGACAACTGGGATGTTGCAGCCTCTGCTTCCAGCCCAATTCTCCCTCCAGCTCTGGGATAATATTTATATACAAATGCTGCCTCTGATCTCCACCCAGGAAAACACCAGCTGCTATTGAAAATCTCTCCGCACGTGATAGAGAGCAGAGCTGGCTGGGCCTCACACAGGACCCTTTGAGCTTCTCTGGAGGATGTTAGGGAACAGCAAGTGCGTTTTATTTGTGTTTTTAAAGTCATCCCAGGGCTGTGTCCAGGAAACTGAAGGCCTGTCAGAACCAAAAACGTCTCATTCCGTTTAGAAAAGACAAAGGGATTAGGTGTCCCTGGGACTTTTAACAAATGCATTGTTGGTGGTTTTGATTGAGGTTTCATTTAGGGAAGGCAAGTGTGGAAATGAGGATGCCAGAGATCCAGGCTGCCAGCGTTGTGAAGAGGCCTGGAGACAGACACGCCTGCACCGTTGGCAGGGATGTAACTGACTGCAGCCTTTTGGAGGGGAATCTGGCAATATCTTGCATAAAAAATGAGTATGATCTCCGAGGCAGCAGTTCCATGCTTTGGAAACTATCCTAGAGTGATGCTTGTCCATCTGTATAAAGACCTAAGTTCACACATGCTCACTGGGGGCCCGGCCTGGTGGCATAGCGGTTAAGTTTGCACGCTCCGCTTCAGCAACCCAGGGTTTGCAGGTTTGGATCCCAGGTGCGGACCTACACACCGCTCATCAAGTCATGCTGTGGCGGCATCCCGTATACAAAGTAGAGGAAGATTGGCACAGATGTTAGCTCAGGGCCAATCGTCCTCACAAAACAAAGACAAACAAAAAATGCTCACAGCACCAAAAAGTAGGACATCACCTGTGTGTCTGTCAGCAGGGAACTGACTCAACAAATTATGGTTCGTCCAAATGATGGAATACTACGTGGCCATTAAAGAAAAGAACAAGGCAAGTAATAACAGTGGCTGACACACGTATACCACTCACTCTACACTCTATTCCAGGTACTTTACATGTTTTACAATGTTCGCTCGTTTAGTCTTCACAACAATGCTTTGGTTGCTATTATTAGAATATTTTTATAGATGAGGAGAGAGGTAAGTAATTTGCCTGAGTTCACATAGCTGGTAAGTTCGGGAGCTGGGCGAGCAGCCCGCTGGCCTTGGGGTCTGTAAGCACCACACGAACACCCGTGTGTACAGATATAGAAAGATGCCCTTGACTTATTATTAAATGAAAAATTCAAGGAGCAGAGAAATAGAGTATGACCTTATTTGTGTAAAAAAAAAAAAGTGTGTGCATGTGCATGAGGGAATACATCACAGATGTTTGTGCAAGTAAAGGTCTGGAAGAATACACAGCCAATCAGCAGTCCCTCCAGGGAGGGATATGAAACGGGGCATGGAAAAAGGAGTTTTTCACTTTTAGAACATATAGTTCTATGTACATGTGCTTTTGGAATTTTAGGAACAGTAAGCTTGAGCACGTTATCAAGGTAACAATAATAATAAATAATAATTTAGTTTCTATTTCTAAATAGTCCCTTAGATAGGAGAGTCTTCCTGTAATCATGGGCTCATGGTAACCCTTGTGATTAACTCCAAAGCAAAAGATGTGGAGCCAAGCCTAATAGACAGGCCTGGAATACACTGGATGAAGGTGCTCCAAGGACTTGTTCTGATTGGCCGAAAGGCATTCTGAGATAATTACTCTTTTTCTCATCACCCTGGAAAGTCTTGCCTCGTCCTGGAAGCCTTGGCCTGGACATTGAAGAGTAATGGTGATTTTTCTTGACACACAACCCCTCCACATTCCATCTTCACTCCCCCACTGCTTGCACTTAATGTGTTCACTTAAAGCATTATTGCACCTCTTGTAAATACTCCAGGTACTTGGGCCTGTGTTTAATCAGTGTCCCTTGAGGGTCATCCCATAAAAACGGACTGATGATGCATTACATTTTGGGGTACTTTACAATTTGCAAATCGTATTCCCATTTCATTATTTCGATTAAGTGGGGATGGTGCCTTCTCACTGTAATGCACTTTGTATGACATCTCTTCTAGAGTTAAACCAAGCAGGGATTTAGGAGAGGGTCTGATGAGGAAAATGAGGGCTATCAAAATTTTAATCCCCATTTATTTTTTTTTTAAAAGATTGGCACCTGAACTAACAACCGCTGCCGTTTTCTTTTCTTTCTTCTCCCCAAAGCCTCCCAGTACATAGCTTCATACTCCAGCTGTGAGTGCCTCTGGTTGTGCTATGTGGGATGCTGCCTCAGCGTGGCCTGATGAGTGGTCCCATGTCGGTGTCCAGGATCCGAACCAGTGAAACCCTGGGCTGCCCAAGTGGAGCACACAATCTTAACCACTCGGCCACAGGGCCGGCCCCTGAATCCCCATTTTTAAATCCTACTGTTTAAGTATTGATTTGTAAAATGTGACCCATCACAGAGAATATAGAAGAATAACCATAACAGCTCTACTTACTGTGTCAGGTCAAAAAGCATCCAGTGTTTCCACTGTTTATTTTGATTCTTGAAGCAAGTTTGGGGAATGATTTTTATCTCCTATTATCTCCATAAGGAAGCTGAGGCTCAGGGAGGTTTCATCAAGTCCTCGAAGTTAGACATGCGGAAAGTGGGAGGTGGATTTCTCACCTAGGTCTGTCTGTCTGCAAAGTCCAAATGCTAAGCATTCAACAGAGGAAATAATAGAGAAAAAAGTTTCACTCAAATACCACCTCCTTAATATGGTGTGAGCAATTTAGGTTTATTTCCTTTGTTTTATCTATCTAAACAAAACTAAATTAAGAAAACAACTTGGTCATCAGAGGATGTATAAAATGCTTATACCCTGTTTTCCTTTTTCACTAACATCATCACAACAAGCTTCCTTGTTGCTTCACGACATCATTTTAAATGACTGCGTGCTTCTTACAACTCAATAGTAAAAAAAAAAAACTAAGAACCTGGTTTAAAACATGGGCTAAGGCTTGGATAGACATTTCTCCAAGGTGGACAAAGAGGCCAACAGATATATGAAAAAATGGTCAGTGCCACTATCATCAGGGAAATGCAAATCAACCACAATGAGATATCACCTCACATCTGTCAGGATGGTTATTAGCAAAAAAAAAAAGAAAAACAACCCCACGAAAGACAAGTATTGGTGAGGATGTGGAGAAATTGGAACCCTTGCGCACCTTTGGTGGGAATGTAAAATAGTGCAGCCGCTATGGAAAATAGTATGGGAGGTCCCCCCAAAACTAAAAGTATAACTATCATGTGATCCAGCAATCCTGCTTCTGGGTATTTACCCAAAAGACTTGAAATCAGGATCTTGAAGAGATATCTGTACTCTTGTGTTCATTGCAGCACTATTCACAACAGCCAA
The DNA here is from genome assembly GCF_041296235.1 of Equus asinus. Lineage (NCBI taxonomy): Eukaryota > Metazoa > Chordata > Mammalia > Perissodactyla > Equidae > Equus > Equus asinus. Next base: position 37,826,726 of record NC_091798.1, on the reverse strand, counting down.
GATGTGGAAACAACCTAAATGTCCATGGACAGATGAATGCATAAAGAAACTGTGGTGTATACATACAATGGAATACTATTTGGCCTTAAAAAAGAAGGAAATTCTGCAATGTGTGACAACATGGATGAAGTTTAAGGACCTCATGCTAAGTGAAATCACCCAATCACAGAAAGACAAATACTGCATGATCCCACTTATATAAAGCATCTAAAGTAGTCAAATTCGTAGAATCAGAGTGAAACAGTGGTTGCCGGGCACTAGGGGAGAGGGAAATGGGATGTTACTAAATCAACAGGCATAAAGTTTCAGCCAAGCAAGATGACTAAGCTCTAGAGATCTGCTGTACAACGCTGTACTTACAGTCAACAATAATGCAGTATATGCTTAAAAATTTGTTAAGAGGGTAGATCTCATGTTAAGTTCTTACCGCAATAACATTTTTAAAAAATTGATTGCATATTTTTCCAGGAGAGTGATGTCCTTGGGAGATATTCCTAGATGTGAAATTGGTAGGTCCAAGAGTATAAATGTTCTTATGGTTTTTGATACACATTGCTAAATTGCTTTTCAAAAGGGCTTTTTAAATTTGCACTTTGACCAACAATTTTGAGTGTCATTTTCATCACATTCCTCTAGCCATTAGTTATTGTTAAAAAATGAAAACACACAAACAAAAAGCCCAACTTGTTTGCTAATAGATGCCAAACTGTTCCCAGTGGTTAGTTTGGAACCTGGGATGGGGCTGGTGGTGATGGGGGGGGGACAGTGAAGGGGGATGTCCATTTTCTACTTTCCCTAATGTGGTTCTATTAAAAATATTTCATTATAGGCATATATTACTTTTATAATATATGTATTTCAAACTGATTAATTTTGAAATAATTTGTCTTACAGAAAAGTTGCAAAAATAATACAAAAAATTCCCCATATGCCCTTTGCAGTTTTTTTTTGAGTTCATAATAGTTTACAACATTGTGAAATTTCAGTTGTACATTATTACTTGTCTGTCACTATATAAGTGCTCCCTTCACCCCCTGTGCCCACCCCGAAGCCCCCTTCTCCCAGTAACCACTGAACTGTTCTCTTTGTCCGTGTGTTTGCTTATCTTCTGCATATGAGTGGAAATCATGATGTTTGTTTGTCTCTGTCTGGCTTATTTCACTTAACATAATACCCTCCAGGTCCATCCGGGTTGTTGCAAATGGGACAATTTTGTCTTTTTTATGGCTGAGTAGTATTCCGTTGTATATATACCACATCTTCTTTATCCAATCACTCATCTATGGGCACTTGGGTTGCTTCCATGGCTTGGCTATTGTGAGTAATGCTGCAATGAACACAGGGGTGCATGAGTCACTTTGAGTTGTTGATTTCAAGCTCTTTGGATAGATACCCAGTGGTGGGATAGATGGGTCATATGGTATTTCTATTTTTAGTCTTTTGGGAAATCTCCATACTGTTTTCCATAGTGGCTGCACCAGTTTTCATTCCCACCAGCAGTGTATGAGGGTTCCCTTTTCTCCACAACCTCTCCAAAATTTCTTATTTTTTGTCTTAGTGATTATAGCCATTTTAACTGGTATAAGTTGCTATCTTAGTGTCGTTTTGATCTGCATTTCCCTGATGATTAGTGATGTTGAACATCTTTTCATGTGCCTATTGGCCATCTGTATATCTTCTTTGGAGAAACGTCTGTTCATATCCTCTGCCCATTTTTTGATCGAGTTGTTTGGTTTTTTGTTGTTCAGATGTGCAATGTGTTTTTTAAGAAGATGAAGTAATTAAAAATGTCCCCTAAATGTCAGTCCTCTCATCAGCAAGATGCCGTGAGTGAGTCAGGGTTTCTTAGCAGGTAGGCTTGGGGTTCAGCAGCAACTTGGGAAAATGCTCATTAAAATGCAGAGTCCTAGGCCTGAGCCGGATCTATGAAATCAGAATGTTTGGGGGTAAGCCTGAAAATCTGCATTTAAACAACCTCTCCTCCCAGGGGGTTCTGAGGCCCCCAAGGGCTGAGAACCACTGTTGAAATGTTTCTCCTTTTTTAAAAAATTTCCTCCAGCAATACTGTGGCTTCCTTACTTGGAAAGCCCTCTAGTTGCAAGGGTTGGGAAAAGTGACTGAAATCTGAGCATCTTTTTGCAACTTTTCACACTTTGTGCTGCTACTGCTCTACTGCAGCCAAACTGTCTGTAATTTTTTTTCTCAAAAGCCTGCTCTCTCCCGCACGCTAGAAAAGACCGCTCCAGAATGAATGAACAGAATGAAAAGACAGGTCCAGAATGTTGGTGTGGGTGGTGATGGTCCTTCTCCACCTTGTCACTTCTATCCTGGATGTTCCAGGGAGTGGCGTCTGGAGGCCTCCTTGCTTCCTGCCTTCCTTGGAGGAGCAGCCAGAAAGCCCTGAAGTGGGGAGGCATCCTGCCCAGATCCTGGCTCTGGGTCCTCCTGCTGTTTCTTTTGTTTAATGCTGATGCTTTTCTGTGGACAGTCTGTTTCCCTTGGACGCTGTGGGCATGACCTTTGTAGGTATATGTTATGCACTGGCCATTTGCCGGGTCATCTCCGGGGGTCCGCCACGGTGCGGGCCCTCACCTGCCTCCACCATCTCCACCCTCCACCTCAGCGGTCTATCTTCCTCTCTTCCCCTAGCAGTGTTCTTTCTAAAATGTAGATCTGACCACATCACCTAATAACTTAGTGACTTAATGACAATGAAAAAGCACTGGTGAGAAATGTGGCCAGAAGGACAGCCAAGAGCCAAATTGTGGAACAGTTTGAATTTAAGAGGACGGTTTGTTGCTGTTGTTTCCAAATGTTTGGTCCTAAGTTTATCATTTCCTATATTAAAAAAGTAATACAACATGCCAAGTGTTATAATCCTGTGTTACCTATGAAATGGGAAAAAAGTTAAAAAAAAAGTAATAATGGTTAATATAGACGATCTGGAAAATTAAAAAGTAGAAAGTAGAGGGAAGAAAGTTGCTAGCAATTTTGCTAGCCAAACCAAGCTTATGTCTGCATTTGGCCACGGTATAGAGTGGAGGAGGGGGCACAGGTCCTGAATGGGGCACATCTGGGTTCAGATCCCTTCCTTCCCACTTGTTAGCTGTGGGCAACCATTGGGCAGCTTCCTTATCCTTTCGGAGCTTCGGTTTTCTCATTAGTAAATAAGGATAAATAGTTCTAACTTGTAGGCTTGCCGTGAAGGTGAAATGAGGTAAGAAGTTAGTGGGATGCTTAGTCAGTGTTGACTGTCTTTCACCTCGTTCACTTCCTTTCAGTCCTTTCACTGTAAGTAGTGTTTTTGTTTTCACATAGTTGTGATCTATATAATTTTATTTCCTGCTTGTTTTACTTAACATGGTAGCTCAAGCATTTTCCATGCTATTTTCAACTCCTCATAAACGTGCATTTTAATGGTTGCATAATATCCAATTGAATGGCTATATCAGCTACATCATAGTTTAGTTAATCATTTCTTTATTGTTAGCTATAGGAATTATTCCCGGTTCCATTGTTCCAGATAATCCTATGTATGAACACCTTTGTATGTAAAACGTCACCGTCCTTCTCCCAATCCCTGCCAGTTAAAGCCGTTTCCTTGGGGAAATTCTTAGAAGGGAGATTATAGAGTGCAAGGGCATGAACCTTTATCAAGGGTTGTGACCTATCCTGCCAAACCGGTTCCTGTGAGGTTGGCCTCCACTTGGGTTTCAAGGCAATGGATGAGACTCCGGCTGAGGGGCCTGGACTTTACAGCGCAGTGCAGCTGTTGGGGCGTCAGACAGGGTTGGAGGGGCACAATCAGATTTGGGATTTTAATGGGTTCCTCTGGCAGCCGCTGGGTGGGTGCGTGAGGCAGGGTCACTGTTAGGGGGCACTGTCATGAGGCTGTGCACCAGGGCAGTGCTGCCATCACTGTCCATGACCCTGGCCCTCTCCCCACGGCAACTAGGGGTCCCATCCATAGGAGAACCTGTGGTCGCAGTCTCACAATCCCATTTTCTTGGTGAGTTGCTCCACATATGTAAATTTATGCCTTTTCAGTCTAGCATAAGTAGACTTATTGTCACTGTGTTTCTGTCCTCTGTGATGAAAATGACAAGGACTCTTCATCTGTAAGGATCACAGTATGAGATAGTGAATAAGTCTGTGGGTCCTGGCGTCACTGCCTGGATTGGGATCCCATCCCTACTATTTATTATCTGCGATCTTGGGCCTCAGTTTCCCGATCTGGGAAATGGTACCTACCTCATAGGATTAAATTAGACAAGGTATTGTATATACAGCAGACAAAGTGCTGAGTGTTTGGGATTATTCTTATCCATCTCCCTCTTTTTAAATTAAAGCCTCTCGTTGAAAGAAACTAATTCAACTTGTAGATTCACCACTTTCCTCTCCTCTAAAACCCAGCCAGGACATCAGGATTAGGGGGCAATACCAGGAAGCTCGCCTTCCCAATATACGTGCCTACCTGGAACAGCAGAAATAGAAGGGGAGAAGGTTGGGGAGGCTGCAGTGACAGGTGACAACCATCCTGGGATGCGGCATCTTCAGTGCTAAAGCCAGAACAGTCCCTGGCAACCTCGGCTGGGTGGTCACTCTAGCATGATCGTAGTCGATGACATGATCTCGTAACATTGTCCAAGGGAGAGCACCAGAATCTGGAGTAATCGAGGAGGGTTCGCTTTTGCTTTAATTGTTGTTCTGCAAACCCACTTGGAAATTCATTTCATCTGGAACTTCAGGGAGTGAATTGGCGGCCAGAAATGAGACCTGCCTGGGGTGGGGTGGGGATGGGGTAGGGGAGATCATTAAGTGCCTCCCAGCAAACAGGGCAGGGCATGTCAGTATCTTCCAGATTCCTAGGGTGTGGGTGGAGTGAGTTTGCCTTGGAGCGAGGGCTATATGGAGCCCGTTCCGGTACTGGCCAGTTTTCTCCTCTCAAGAAGCCTTATTTCTTGGCAGGCAGAGTCGTTAATAGCCCTCAGTGGATGAGGGTTGGTTCCTGCTTCTGCCCCAGGCACCTTCCTGATCCTCTGGGTCTCTGTATGTGCAGTACCCCCAAAACCGAGGCCAAGGGAGGGGAAAGTGACCACGCTTAGGCCGCAGGCCAGTGGAGGGGGTGGTCAGTAGTCAATACTTCCTCTTCTAGCCCTTTCAAAGCATTTTTAAATCGGATTAGCTTTTCAACAAACACTTGAAGGTTTGCTCTCCTCTGAGAGGCTCAAAGGGCTGAGGAAGAGCCTTCATCTGTTTACTCTTCCTTTATGTGGAAACCTTCTTGGGCGGTTTCTACACCGAGCTTTCCCTCCTCCCTGGTGGCCCCTCCCCCAAGCTTTTAAGTGGCCGGAATTCACCAACCACCAGGGTCCGGGGCCACCATGGCTTTCCCAGACTCGTGCCCTCCAGGATCACAGCTTTGAGCCAGTTGGGCTCTGGCCGCTCACTCTGACCTGCACTGGTCTTGTAAGTTTGCAGGGAGTAGAGAAGTGAGCTGAGAGTGGCTGGTCCTGTGGGTTCCATCTCCCTCTTGCAGGTCAGCCAACAGAAGTGGTGTCCTTCCTCCTGTGGGTGGAGAAAGCCAGGAAGATGGGGACAAAGATGGGCTTGGTTTTGGAGAGCAGAGAGCTGGCTCTTGGCCCCACCAGGGCTCCTCTTTCTGCTTCGTTTTAATTAAGCCCCTGCTAAGGGTTAGGCAATGTGTATGTGATGGGGGAGGGGAGGGTGGAGACATGCGAACAGATAGGTGCATGGATGTATTTATGGAGAAAACGGACTGGACGTGGGGTGTTGTGGAGGTGTGGAAAGGAAGGAGAGCCGATGGTCAAGATAGACTTCTAGACTTTATTTTGTATAGTATATCACAGTCATATGCCACATAATGACGTTCCAGTCAACAACAGACTTAGATGACGGTAATCCCATAAGATTAGTGCCATATAGCTGAGGTGGGTAGTAGGCTATACCATCTAGGTTTGTGTAAGTGCACTCTACGATGTTCACACAACGATGAAATCGCCTAAGGACGCATTTCTCAGAACGTGTCCCCATTGTTAATGGATGCATGACTGTGTATAATTAACAAAAGTGCATATTAATCAAACCGGAGAAATATCGTTTGTGATCAGTATGATCGTTGCTGGGTGAAGCACAGGGTCAAGCCTTGGAAGATTCAGGAATGACTTCCCAGAGGGAGTGGCAGGTAAACTGACACCAAGAGACAAGTAGAGGTGGCTAGGTTTGTTCAACAAATATTTGTTGAGTGTCTGCTGTGTGTCAGATACTGTTCTAGAAGCCAAGGAGCTAGAGGAGAGCAAAACACAGAGAGACCCTGCCCTTGTGGAGCTTACAGTCCAGTGGAGGGAGACAGCCGAATGAAAAGATCATATGATGTCAGGTGGTCTTAGCGAAAAACTATTCTGACACTTGTTAAAATGGTAAGGAAGATTTTACTCAAGACTTTTGCAATTGGGAAAAGAGATTGAGCTCAGCCCTGAATACAGCAAAGACAGCTGGGATTTATAACCAAGAAACAGAATGAGGGGGTCAGTGGATGGAGGGGACGTCAAGGGTAGGGGGATTCTTCTAAACTAACTTTATAGGATTCTTGCAAAAGGCAGGCCAAGGACTTATACATCCAAGATGAGGGATGAGAAACTTGATCAGATATCAAGGGTAGGGGATGGCTTATCAGGATTCTTTGCAGAGGGGAGGCCAAGGTCGGGGCCTAGTTGAGAAGAATGCTCAGAGGAGCCTGACTAAACTTTGGTCAAGGAGAGAGTCTGGTGGTGGTGAAAGGTGCTTTGAATTAAAATAAAGCAGGTATGGGACAGAGCAGCTAGAGAGTGATGGTGCTTTTTAGTAGACACTGTTAGCAAGGCCTTTCTAGGGAGGTAATTTTCAGGCAGAAATCTAGAGCATGTGAGGGAGCCCCACTTTCAAACACCACAGGAGGAGCTGATCTAAAGTAAAGGAAACAGCAGGTGCAGAGGCCCTGAGGTGTGTTTGGTATGTCTGAGCAAAAGCAAGGAGGGGGTCGTTTGTTGGGGAAGAATGCTAGGAAATAAGTTCAGAGGAGGGTGTGGGTGAGGGTAGATCATACAGGGCCTTGTAGGATGTGATAAGGGGTGAGAGGGCTGGAAGGAAGGACAGTTTGGACTCAAGGTAAGAGAGCTTTGCTCCTCTGGAGGACCACAAGGGGTTCTGTGTTGCCCAGGCATAAAGAAGGAGCATGTGCCAAGGAGCAAGGGGGGCTAAGAAGGTGGAGGTGGAGGTGGCTGAGGGCAGAGAAGAGGGAGCTTAAGAGCCAAATGGGCATGGGCAGATCATGCAGATCCTTTTCCATCTTTGCATTCAGGGTTTCTCAGTCATTTTAATGAGAGCCGCCGTTCTTACGTAAAAATGAAGCAAAAAAGGGAGGAAGGCCTCTTCATTTAACTGGAAGGAGAACTACAGAAGACGGAAAGGAGGGTTGGTTGAAATAAAGCTGGAGCTGGTCTGGCTTGGCCGGCTGCCCTTCCTATAAATACCGCCCTCCCAGTCCTGGAAAGGCATCAGTGACGGCTGTTGCAAGCTACTGGGGGACATCCTTCCTGTTCAGATGTCCAGGGGTTGGCTGCGTGTGTACATGCGTGCGCAGAGTGCCTGGAAGCAGGGGATGAGAGCGCAGAACAAGAAGTTTGGGATTCTGAGCCCACTCCTTTGACCCTCGGGGGTGGCCCCACTTCCTCTGGGGGCCCAAGCATCCCTCTGGCATGTCTTCAGCTAAGAAATCTGCAAAAGTCATTGGCCAGGCTTAGAACTAATCCTTTGTGCCAGAGGGTTTGGTGGTGTGGAGTGGAGGGAGCTGCTTGCCAGAACCAGGCTGTTCTTTACTAGTGGTGAACCCTGTTGCCTGGCGGCTGTATAGCACCAGGTTTTTTTTGGGGGAAAGGGGGAAATGGGATTGAGGGGCCAGTGTAATTTGGCAACATGTGAGTTAAAAAGCAGATGAAAACCCACAGAGTAACCAGACATTCTTCTCTTTGCATGCAAGATCCTGCTGAATGTTGGAAGAGGAAGGAATATTTTTCTTGCTTTTTAGACATTACATCCTGTGAGGGGAAGATTTGGAACAGATGGGGGTCAGGGGGGCCTCACTGTATTTGCTTGTTTGCCGCTCCCCCCTCCCACAGCCAGAAATGTTTCTTTCTTTTGTTCTTTTTCTTTCTTTCTTTTTTTTTGTTTTACCTAGTGAAGTTAACTTAAAGAAAATAAGTCCTGTAAAGTAGGAAAGTAAGGTATCAGGGGTCAGGGAGAAAAATCCACAAAGTTTCAGAAAGAATCCTCTTTTCGTTGCAAAGGCTTCTTCTAAGTCCAAAGATAGCTAATTAACTAAAAATTTCATTTTAGATTTAATCGCTGCTCCAGTGACATGTGTGTTAATGAGGGAGGAAAGAAAAAGGACCCCCTAACAGATGGAGAGAGAGGCTCTGATTACTGAAAAGTAAGAGGCATTTCTGAAATCCTGGGTGCACAATGTGGGGAAAAAAATTGATGTCTTGCAGGAGCAACTCAAGTGTTTGCACGATTTTTGCCCTCATTTCTGTTCTGTTGGGTTGGCTGCATTGGAGACCTTAGGAGTGCTGATGTAAAGTGGGCCGTGATACATTTGATTGGCTGCAGCAGGGTGCCTGGTAGAGTGATGTCCCTGACACCACTGTGGGCAGCTGGATGGCTGGTATGATCTTAGCCCCCAAACCACAGCTGGTCCTTTTTGCTGACTAACGTCCAGTGCACGATTCTCCTTCCCCTGAACCCGGAAGGGGGCTCTGCCGGTGGAGCGGATGGCGGTAATTAGCTAGGGTGGCCACCCCAACTGCCTGCTGCCGTTTTATCTGTTCCCCAAAGGGAACGCGGGTTGATTGCATGTGAGAAGGAAAGGACAGGAAGAGAGCAGCCTCCGTGTTTTCCTTCTAACTGTCTGTCCTTTCTGGTGCTGGTTGGAGCCTTGTTGGGGTGGTCTCGTCCCTCTTGGGAGGGGATTTGTGAGCTCCCAGGTCTGGCTGAAGAGACTGTTGCCAGGATTGCTGGTCTGTTTCAGTCCCACTGCCTGGCTCTGGCACGCTGTTTCTGAAGGGTGTTCTGCAGAGTTGGTTTCCTGAAGCAACAGCTGACTTGCAAAGAGAAGAGAAAGATGCTGTTGGCAGTGTGCTCAGGTTCCAGCTGATCGGGAGAGCTGTGGCCGGCAAACTAAATAAGACGGCTCATCTCGTGAGATACATGCATGCTTCCGCAAGAAAGACATAGTTTAAAAATCATTTGATAAGAGAGAAATATGGGCTATGTGCCTAGCTAGGATGGGCTCTCTCATCTTGATTCTCCACTCCTAACTTCTAGAACTAGAGATAACTAGATATAGTGTAAAGGGAGCCCTAGGTTCTCCTTCCCTCTCTGTTAAAATCCCCACTGGCATTATCTGGCCATTGGAAAGGATGCTGGAAGAGCAGCAAACACTGCTTGAGTACTGTGACCTACTGGGCACTGACAGGACTTCAGGCACACGTCAGTGAGTAAAATACAGGTTCCGCTCGCACAGAACCCAAATGCAAATATTAGAGCATTTAACGCATAGTGGAATCGCCATGGTCAGGCAAGCATGCACACGATAGACCAAATTAATTCATTCAGCAACTATTAACTGAGCGCCCACTATTTGTGAGACCCTGTGGACACAGTGGAGAACGGGATAGACACAGTCCCCACCTTCTTGGAACTACAGTCTGGTGAGGTGGATGGACTGGTGAAATGCTCCTGAGCTGTATGCTGTGAGGACTGCTGTGGCAGAGGACGTAAAGGGTGCTGTGGGCCCCTCATGCAGACTCGGGGAATTGGGACCACCTCCCTGGAGAAGTGATGTTTAAGTTAAACCATGAATAAGAAAACCTAACGTTTGAGTGTTTGCTCTTAGTTGGTTCTTTGTTTTTATTTGTACCCTTTGACTCTGAAAAGTGCCCGGCTGGGATGGTGAGTTACATGGCACCCTACTATGCGCCAGGCACTGCTCCAAGAGCTCCATCTTTAAAATTGTGCTGACTCAGAGTAAGTGGTCAAAACAGCTATTTGCTAACCGCTTGACTTACCTCATTTAACCCTTCTAACAACCCTAAGGTGGATAGTATTTTATTAGTTAGGAATGCTTTTGGCAGCAAATAAGAGAAATCCCACCTGACAGTGGCTTTAATGAGAATGGCATTTATTGTTGACTAAACAAGAAATCTGGAGTGGGTGGACCTGAGGTTGGCAGTGGCTCACCAGTGACATCAAGGACTCAGATTCTTTCTTTCTTTCTGCTCTACTGTCAGGGCCAGTTACATTATTTGTGGGGCCCAATTCAAAGTGAGGATGTGGGACCCCTTGTTCAAAAAGCAGGAAAAAAGTGCCACTTAAGGTACTAAAATGTAAAGCTTTTTACTTTCTTTTGACTTGTCATGGTATTTTTTAAATTTGTTATTTAATGTTCTAAGTAAAGAAAAATTAAAATATTAAATTATTAGCATGAATTTTACCATTTATCTTTATATTGTGCATGGCTGGTTTTAAATACAAACATAAGAGTATTAAACTTATATGCAAAATTACCAAAATTACACAATTATATTCAAATGAGAGAATTTTCAAATTATCTTAACAAGCTGTTTTCTTCTAAAATGCTCAAATTTTATCTGTTAAAAGTAAAAGGCAAAATACAATTTATAATTAATGTTAAAATTTGAATCAAAATTGTTTAAAAGCTGAAAATCATTTAATATTTTAAAAATTAAATCTGTTTTATTTTTTAAAAATTTAATGTCCGCAGTTAGTCTTAATGTTCATTTCATTTCCAAAATAAAGAGTTATGTAAAGTAATTCATAAAGTATGACATCAAATATATATCATATATATGTGAGGTGTATCTGCATATGGCACATATATATGTGAGATGATATAGTTTTGCAAAATGTTCTTCAGCCATCTTGTGCAACTGGTGCTAATATAGCACTAATTTGTGGAACCATGAACAGGAACAGTAGCAAGAAAATGGATATTCCGCACTCCTGAGTTCCTATACTTCATTTTGCAAGAATGTGTTGCGTTGGTGCTGAGGAGGGATCTGACAAGCTCGTTTGTCTTCTCTCTTACCTGAGTGCTCCTGCCACTCGCCTTGCCCACACTCCACGGCCATGTTGGTCTCTGGTGGCCGCAAAGCACAATCTACAAACCTTCTCAGCTGAATGCAGTTGCCTTTTGTTTTGAGGACCTAGGGCAAGAGATGTGAAGTATTTCTCTGGGGCCTGAATGGTGTTAGTCATCAAAGTGGCTGTTGAGGGTCATGCTGTGAGACTCCCAGTGACAAAGGTGGCCATGTGTTTATTAGCTTTTACATGTGTGTTTGTGATAGGTGGGACCCGCTCAAGCACGGGGCCCAGGGCAGGGGCCTCTCTTGCTTGGTTCTAAGGGTAGTTCTGTATTTTTCAGAAGTCCTCTTACATTTCATTGGCCAGAATTAATCACTGGAAAAAGAAGGTTGGTTTCTATAACTTACTTATACCAATCGTGATGCAATCCCTGGAATGAGCACACAGCCCCTGAACAAAATTAGTGCTCTGTTAGTGAGGAAGAAAGGGAAATGGCTGGATATCAACCAACGCTATCTCCTCAGTTGTTACAGTCATATGTCGCTTAATGACAGGGATATATTCTGAGAAATGTGTCATCAGGTGATTCTGTCATTGTGCACACATCATAGAGTGCACTTACACAAACCTAGATGGCATAGCCTACTACACACCTAGGCTACGTGCTACTAATCTTGTGGGACTGTTGTCATAAATGCAGTCCCTCATTGACCAAAACCTCATTATTTGGAGCAAGACTGTGTTCCCATTTTTCTAAAGGGGTATTTGAAGCTTAGAAAGGTTAAAGTCACATACCTAGAACGTGGTAGAACTGTGGTTGGAAGCCAGGAAGCCTGACTGCAATTCGTCTTCACCACTCTCCTGACTGCTTCCCATGGCTGATGACAGGAATCAGCCACGTTGGGGACTGAGGAAGTAAAGAGGGGTGGAAAGAGCATTCCAGGCACAGGCAACAGCGTGTGCAGCAGTCTGCAGGGAGGCAAAAGATGGCTGAGGACTGAAATATATTGAGAGGACCTTGGGTATATGGTGTAGGGGAAGCTGGGGTGGGGCTGGAGAGGGTATGCAGCTGGGGCTGCTGGATGGAGACAGGAGGTGGCAAGACTGGAAACAGGCAGAGGCTAGGAAGTTGTTGAAAGATTCTAGTAGGGGAGAGGTAGTGGTGGCTGAAATGGGGAGAGAGGGGGGATTGAATGCAATCACGAGACATGTAGAAACAGAATTGACAGGATTTGGTGATATAAAGGTGAAGGGGAAGGAAGAAGCAAGGATGACACCTGAGTTTATGGCTTGGACATGGGTTAGTGGATGTGCTGTTCAGATGTAACAGGAGGTGGTGCCAGGTGAGGAGGTGGGGAGAATGAGTTCACTTTTTTTTCCCTTTGTTTAGTCTGATTTTGGACATATTGAGTTCAAGGAGATATGGTGGAGCTGTCCTGTAGACATTAGAGTCTAAAACTCTGCGTAGAAGTCTGGGCTAGAGAGATGTGGGCTTCTTTACATGCGGAACCTCTGGGTTCCTCTGTGGGTGAGCGTGTAACATGTGAAAAGAGAGTCAAGGACAGAGCCTCAGAAACTCAGTACATAAGGAAAAGGGGCACAGAGGAAACAGCCTCAAATAGAAGAAGCCAGGAGAATTTGGTGTCAGTAAAGCCAAGGGAAGAGAGCTTTACGAAGAAGGGAAAGATAAGACTTGAAGTGAGTACCAAGAAGGTGATTGATGCTTGCAGCAGGAGCCTGTCATAGAATGCTGGAGGTGACAGCCAGACAGCAGGAAATTGACAGGACACTGGGAGATGGGAAAGCAGAGGGATTGTGATAACGCATTCAGGATACCTGAGTGTGAAGGGAAGGGAAAGCGTTTGTGAAGATCCAGGAAAGTTTTTTTTTTTTTAAAAAAGGAGAAGACTCGAGCGTGTTTAATTGCTGGTGAGAAGTAGACCTCTGGTGGACCAAAGGTTGAAGATACAGAGAAGAGATGGGTAATGAATAGTGCAGAGACCTGAGAAGGCAGGAGAGGGTGGGTTCGGGGCTCAGATGGAGAGGGACCTCTGTCTGAGGGAGGGACATGGCTCCCATTGGAACAGGTGGGGAAGAGGCAAAGAGGATGCAGATGGGGGGAGTGTGTGGGACTGAGAAGTGGAGCGTCCTGTCAGATGGTTTATTTCCTCTGTAAAGTAACTGAAAGAGAGGAGGGGGTAGGTCCTATGCCATATTTGGGATCTACTTGTATTAAAAATTATTCATTGTATATCTGAAATTCAAATTTAACTGTCTCTGGCAATCTTAACTGGGACTGGCAAATTACGTAGCTGGTCCTGCTGGGAAAACATAGCAAGGTGGTGGCGCAGGCCCTGAGGAGGTTTCCTCTGTGACGTATCTGAGAGTGGGGAGTGGGTGGGAGTGGGGACTGGATTTGTTGTGGCTCTAACGGGTGAGGCTGTGGAATCGTCTCCAGCGGGACCCGGCCTCCTGAATGTCACTGTGGAGAAGGCAGATGCTGTCCGGTGTCTGGATTAGGTAATTTCCCATCTCACTCGGGTGAAACCCGGAGGCCTCCCCTTGCTTTGGAAGGCCCTGCCTCCCCTCCTGCCTCATCTCCCGCCCTCGCCCGCCTGTGCTGGGCACACGGCAGCCTCTGGTCAGCCTGCTGCTCCTCCAGCACTGCAGGCGCCTTTAGGCCTCTGCTCTGGCGGCTCCTTCTGCCTGATGTTCTTCCTCAAGTAACCACAAGGCTTATGGCCCTTGATCCCCCGAGTCCCTCAGAGGCTTTCCCTGACAGCTTTCTCACAGCCCCACCACCCCCTCCGCCCTCTAGCCTGCTCTATTTTGCTTCATGTCATTTCTCACCTTCTGACGTATTATATCTGTTTATTCATCTTCTCTCTCTTCCCAGTAAAATGAAAATGCCACAAGAATAAAGACTTTATATTGCTCACGGATGTAACCCCTGTTCCTAAGCATACAGAGGAAACTTAACTATTTATTGAACTGGTGGATAAAGTAATGATACAGGTAGGGTGCCTTAGGAATAGCTCAGATCACACTCTTGTAGGTGAATTTTTAAAACTCCAGTCTATGTGTCAAGGATGCTCAGCAGTAAAAGGAGTGAGCTACTGACATATACCCCCACACAGGAATCTCAAACGTCTTATAAGGGAAAGAAGCCAGACTCTTAAGACTGCTCACCAAGTAACGTCCTGATGCTCTAGAAATATGCTTCATGATACCCTGTTATAAAGCCATAAAGCAAATCAGTGGTTGCCGGGGGGTGGGAATGGGGGAGGGGTTGGCACAAAGGAATTTTTGGGGGTGACAGGTATGTTCTATGTCTTGATTGTGGTGTTGGTTACACAACTGCATGCATTTATTAAAATTTATAAAACTCTTTACTAAAAAGGGTGAATTTTACTGTATGTAACTCATACCTCGATAAACTTGACTAAAAAATTATACCGTCGCCTAGATTTTTGTCGTAGTATTTGGACATTTCTTGTGAGTGTGCGCTAATAATTTACCTTGCCTGGGTGGCAAAGTAACCCCAGCCTGGTGTCATTCTGTTGTCATTCATGTGTACCGCTGCCAATGAATGCCTGTGCCAAGAAACTAATTTGTTCTTAAAGTGGGAGAGGTTTGTTTAGGGGGAAATCTGTTGTTGATTTCCTTTCCAGCATCTCCCACTCCCTTCTGGAAAGAGAATACCTTTCCTGTGTAGTTGGATGGGGCTGACCTTTGCCCTGTGTCCCTAGGAGTGGGCAAGTGATCCTAGCCAGTTGAGTCCTTCTTGGCACTCTTCTGCCAGAACTTTTGGGGAAGATGATCTATTTTTGCTAGAGTTGGTAGGATGTGAATGTGAGCCTGTTGGTGAATATCTTACTCACTAAATGGAGAAAGAAGGACAGATAGAGCCCTGATGTTTGAGTCCCTAGATCTAGCCATGCCTGAAGCTAGATATGCTCTCTAGACTCCCCAGTGACGTGAGCTAATGAATTCCGTTTTTCTCCACTTAAGCGTTGTCGACTTTGGTGGCTTCCATCAGTCACAGCTGAGCAAGTTCTGACTCATACATTGAAAATGAGAAGTTCTTGATCTATGAGGTGATAGGATAGCAAAAGATCAGACGGTTAACTAAATTAATGAGTTGTGAGAGGAAGTTCTCCTAGTTTCCCCGAACCTTTTTATTATGGAAGCAGGAGCAGGGACAGAGCGTTGAGAAGGGGATGAATGAGGGAGATTGAAGGGTGAGCAGACGGGCATGCCTCTGGCCAAATGGGGCCCCGTTCCCTCCCAGCTGGGGGCCCTTGGCTGGCTGAGGAGGGCCTGGGACTGTGAGCCAGCTCTGGGTTCCTTCCCTCAGTTCCTGAGCCTCACTTTCCTTTTCATAAAACAGGAGTGCTGACTGCCTGCCCTCTACACGGTTTGTGAGAGGCTCAAAGGAGGTGACAGTCTCTGAAAGTCTCTTGAAAATCGTCAGTACTCTATAGCTTCATTTGTTTAATGGTAAAAGTCTGGACCAGACAAGGACTGGAAAGACCCTCAGTGTCTCTTGTGGGGCTTGTGCTGTGGTCTGACCTTTTGGGGTAAACAGAGGGCAAGAGGAAGTGAAGAGGTAGGGGTCAAGGACGTGGGTGTGGAAGGGGTTTTCTGTGGGGCTGGGTCTGAACTCTGGCTGGAGTTGCTCACTGCCTTTTATATATTGGGAAGAAGCTATTTTTTCCCTTTGTTTCTTTTAAAAAATTATGTAGAGTTTTTTGGAATATAAAACAATCACTTATTTTCTCAAGAATTTTGAAAATACAGAAAAGTAAACAAGAGGAAATAAAACCACCCGTCATCATGCTACTTCCAGAGATAACACTGGTAGTATTTTTGTATATTTCCTTCTGCTATTTATTTCAGTGTGCCTATGTGTATTTTATATATACAAGAGATGGCTTATAAATAAAATTTAGTTTTACTGTATATATAGCTTTAGAATCTGTGTTTTTTACTTAATATATAACATAAACTTTCCTGTATTTTTGCTTTTTTTTTTTTAAGTATGCTTTTTGGTAAGGAAGATTGGCCTTGAGCTAACATCTGTTGCCAAACTTCCTCCTTTTTTTTCCCCTCCTTAAAGTCCCAGTACATAGTTGTGTGTCCTAGTTGTAGGTCCTTCTAGTTCTTCTATGTGGGATGCCGCCACAGCATGGCTTGATGAGCAGTGTGTAGGTCCATGCCCAGGATCTGAATGGGTGAATCCCAGGCCACCGAAGTGGAGCATGCAAACTTAACCACTTGGCCATGGGGCTGGCCCCCTTCACATTTTTTTGCAGCCTGATGTTTAATTGTTATATTCTGCCATATAAATATATCCCTTTTATTGGATAGAGGACTATTTTCAATTTTTTAGGATTATAAAATAATACGGTGGTTAAATCCTTACAGCTATTTTTTGTGCATGTCCTTGAAGAACTTTGTAGGATAGAATTTTGGAAGTGGAATTATTAGGTCAAATGGAATATCCACTTAAGAATTTTTGTCATGATCTGGCCAAGTCGCCCCTAATAAGTCAGACCAGTTCTCCTTCTACCAGTGGTGCAGGAGGATGCAGAATTCTCTGAATCTGGCCTTTGCTGGGTATTTCTGGATCTTTAGGAGCTTGCCAGTTGATATGTGGGAAAAGCTACCTCTTTTTTATTTCAGTATGCCCTGTTTCTGGTTACAGTAAGGCTAAACATTTTTTTCCCCATAGAATTAATAGTTATTTGTGTTTTTTGGGAATTGCTCTTTATACCCTTTTTTTCATTTTTCTGTTGGAGTGCTTGTATTTTTTATACTGATTTATAAGGACTCTGTTTGTAGTAAAAATATTAGCCCTTTGTGGGGACCAATACATTTTTAAGAGGATGATGAAATGTTTTTTGGTTTTTTTGTTTTGTTTTTTTGTTTTTTGGAAGAAGACTAGCCCTGAGCTAACATCTGCCGCCAATCCTCCTCTTTTTGCTGAGGAAGACTGACCCTGAGCTAACATCTGTGCCCATCTTCCTCTACTTTATACGTGGGACGCCTGCCACAGCACGGCTTGCCAAGAGGTGCCATGTCCGCACCCGGTATCAGAACCGGTGAATCCTGGGCCACTGAAGCGGAACGTGCGAACTTAACTGCTGTGCCATCAGGCCGGCCCCCAAATGTTTTAATAATGGATCTTTTATTGAGGTCAAGGCAGAAGGCTTGATTCTAGGGGGATAAATCGGATGCTGCCCTCCTCCTTTCCCACACATACGTCCAGAAATATATGGTATCTTAGCATATTAAAATGCTGAGTCCTTACTTTGTTTCACAGACAGTTCTTTAGCCCGGGGAGGGGTGACTGGCCCTACCCCACAGAGCGGGCTGCAGGCAGAGCTGGGGCTTGACACGGGGCCCACGTGTGCGTCCAGATGCACCACTCTGCATTGCCTGGGATGTCCCTGTCTCCTCTCTCAGGCTTCTATACCCTCCCTGCAGGCATTTGGTGCCTGGGTAAGTGTTTTTATACCAGCCACTCTACTAGAAAGCAAAATCTGTTTGAAAGCCGTGTTACAGGTTTTTCCAGAACTTCCAGTTTTACAGAATCCACCTGCTCCCCTTTCCTCCGGCAATTACCATTTGAATTTCCTAGTCTGCAGCTTCCTTTGTACCATGCAGTCACTGGGCCCAAAGGGACCTTCCACCAGGGAATTTGGTTCCTTGGGTCTGGTGCAGGGCAGGTGGAACCCTTCCCCTGACCTTGGGGCCGGTGGTCTCCCCGAGAGATCTCCTTTTCCATGCTTGTTTCTGTGAAGTAGCAGCAGGCCAGTTAGGATGTGGACTCTCGCCCTCTCTCAAAGGCTCTTTCATTTAAATACGCTCATACATTTTTCTCCTAAGGCTCTTTTTCCTGAAAGAATGAAGTTAGAGGCTTCGGTTGCTAAATTTAGCTCTTGCTGACGCACTGGCCCTCTCGCCAGCAGTCTCCTCGCGTCTCAGTGTTTCTCTTAGCCTCACTTTTTTGCTGGTAGACGAACACCATCACATCCTACATAATATTTAGCTCTGAGGCGTTTCCAGATGGGAAATGCGTTTCTGTATTTTCATAGCCGTGTTCTCTGCGTGAATGGACTGTCGTGAAGCTGGGGGCTGGCAGCCGGCGGGGCAGGTAGGGGGGCTGGCAGCCGGCCTGGGAGAGGCAAAGATTGGCAGGGTGGTGGTGGGGAAACCAATGCAGTCATTGTGAGAGATTTGCTTGTGGTGAGCAAGAGAGAGAGGTGGCTTTTGGAGGAGATCCCGGGATGGTATTTGACTGGGACATGAATGGAGAATTTTCAGGAAGGGGAGGCCCTCTTACTTGAAGCAAACCTTAGTATTGTTAAAGAAAAAATTATTCTGACACTTGTTAAAATCATAAATATTTTATTCAGGGCTATTGCGCTATTACAATATTGCAATAGAGGAGAGAGATGGGGCTCAGCTGTGAAGACAACAAGCACAAGTGGGGATTTATCGCCAAGGAACAGGGTAAGGGGCTCAGTGGATGGAAAATTACCAAGAGGAGATGTCAGAGGTGGAGGGAGTCTTGTTAAACTGACCTAACAGGATTCTTGCTGAGACTAGGCCACACAGACCTAGAAAGGAAGGTCAAGGTCAAGGCCTAGTGGAGAACAGGGCTCAGGGCTCAGAGAAGCCTAACTCAAGTTGCCCTCTCCTCTTGTTCAAGGACAGAAGAGACATTCTTCTTTCCTTTGAACCAGATCAATTCATTTCTTATTCAGTTGCCTTTTGTTCATTAGGGACCAGCCGAGCCATCTGTTGGGCTTGGTAGTAGAGGATATTTGCTGGATGATGTAAACTCTCAGGCATTTAAGTGTGAGGGGTTCATGATCTGCTGTGGCGATGTGTCCTTTGAAGTTTTCATCAAGTTGTCCGGCTTCAGCTTTCAGGGCTTCTTTAGATCTTGGTGGGGAAGGTCAGCTACAACCAACCTGGAGTTCCAATAAGGAAATGAGCAGTCAGGTTCTAGTTCCCAGTGAAGCCGTATCAGGAGGGTGGGAGGAAAAATTGGAAGCCAGAGAATTGAGAATTTGGTAAGGATGAGAATATGTGCAAGATGGCAGGGTCCAGTCCAATTTACAGATAGGTAACCAGGTAAAAAGTAAAATGTAATTTACCAAGAGGTGAAAAACAGCTCAACCACAATGAATAGGGCCAGAATTTGATAACCCATGAGAGTGTGCTGTAGTTTTCCATTGAAACATAAAACTTCTCTCTAGAGTGGCCAGCACTGGTCCATGGGTGGCTGTGTTGAACTGTCGGCATGGAAGCTGGCCTGGTATCAGGCAGGCTGGGTTCAGACCCCTGAATCAGCTGTGAGATATTGAACCCTGCTAGTGTCTGTTTCCTTGGCTATGAAATAGGATGGGCTCATTCGGCTACCGTTGACTGTGTCTCCTGGGCCAGGCACTGCTGTAAGAAGCTGACATGCTTTACCCATTTAATCCACACAGAAACCTCGTGAGGCAGGGAAATGATCGCCTCTGTTTTACAGAGAGTAAACTGAGGCTTTAATAAATCACATAAGTTGCCCACAGATGATGCTAACACGCAAGTAGAGATGGGAGCTCGTGTACTTAAAATGGGTTTGGCACTTATTAGATGTCGGCAGAGCCCCTGTTTTCTGCCTTCTGGGGGCAGCTCTCCTGTGAGGGAGAGAGGAAGCCTCTGACCTTGCCCTCAGCGGTTACCGGGCAGGACCCAGCTGGGGGACGAGCCAGGCCAGCTGCGGCCAGTAGCGGCTCGTCCAGAGGCACTTCTCGCTGGCTGTGCAGGGTTTGCTGTGTACCTGGCGGGCATGTGTCTTGGTTGCTCCTCCTAAGGTGTAGGTATCGTTCACTCTACTGTGCAGGTGAAATGGAAGCTCCAAGAGGGTAACCACCTGCTCAAACACACAGGAAGCGGCAAAGCAGGGATTTAAGCCCAGAGCTCATGCGCTGTGCCCTGCTGTGTACCCTTGGTGACCCAGGAGGCAGACCAAGCTAGGGGAGAAGGCGTGTAGGGAGCACTGAGGCACAGGGACAGAGTGAGTGACAGCATGGGCTTTGAAATCAGACAGACTGGGGTTGAAATCCTGGCAATGCCACTTCTTAGCTGTGTGAGCATGGGAAGTGGCTCAACCTCTCTGATCCTTGGTTCTCTCTCTGGAAAATGAAGCAGTTGTAATTACTCCAAGGGAGACTGTGAGGATGACGTGAGAGAAGGTCCGTGAAGGCTTGGCCCAGGCCCTGGCATGTGATGAGCATTCAATAAATGGTGGTTGCTGTGGTTCCTTGGGGCTCGCTGGTCCCTTTCTTGTCCAGTTGCTCTCCCTGTTGGTTCTTAGGGAGGGCAGACTATGGAGGGCAAGTCTCTCAGACGTAGGAGAGAGCTTTGGCTTTATTTATTCATCCTGGGATGTGTCCCTGGGAGCTGTTTATCAGAAACACAGCCACGAAAGGTTGAAAGGCTGACGGGGAGACCAGGGCTGGGTACAGCATCCCTAGAGCCATCCAGCTCCACTCTTCCTAGCGATGGTCCAGCGGCAGAGGCCAGAATACGGGCTCAGCAGGCCTGGTGGGACCTCCTGAGGGAACTCAGCCCAGCAGCCGTGGGTGGGGTCCAGAGTTACTGGTTGGGGAGGAGGGGCTGTCTCCACTTGAACCTTTGGCATCAGGAGGCTGCCCTAGAGTAGGGCCTGTGTCCTTCGACCCTGCCCTCCAGGGACGTTCGCTTGCCGCTCCTGAGGCCGACATAACCTCAGCACTGCCTCCTAAGGATGCGGTGAGGATTGAATGCTGATGTGCATCCCGCCCTCGGCCTCACACTGCACACACGAGGCAGGCCCACCCTCTAACTGTGGCTCATTCATTTGTTGATTCCGGCACGGCACCGTTTTAGGTTCAGAGGTCACAGGGATGAACCAAACAAAGTCCCCACCCTCACAGAGGTCACATTCTAGTTGGAAGGACAGACAATAAACATATAAGCAAATAGAATTGAATGCAGTATTGGGGAGTAAAGAACAATAAAGTCGTGGAAGGGGACAGAGAAGTCTTTTGGGGACCAGCCAGGTGACGTGTGAGCAGAGACACTAGTGAAGTGAGTGCGCCAATCATAAGAATGTTGGGTGGGGGCATTCCAGGCAAAGGCCTTGTGGTGGGACTGAACCTAGTATAGCAAGAAGACCCACGGGAGGAGGGGTGGGGTAGGCAGGAGATGAGGCCCACGTGGAAGCTACCAGGTGACATGGGGCCTTATTGTCATTTTACGCAATCGTTATTTCCAGGTCTCCCCAGGCAGGATTAGCCGCTCCTTCCCCTGTCTGCATCATGTGCACACACAGCCACTGTCACAGTGATCACACGGGGTTAAGACTATCTCTTTGAGGGGCTGGCCCATGGCACAGCGGTTAAGTGCGCACATTCGGCTTTGGCGGCTCGGGGTTCGCCGATTTGGGTCCCGGGTGCAGACATGGCACCGCTTGACAAGCCATGCTGTGGCAGGCATCCCACATATAAAGTAGAGGAAGATGGGCATGGATGTCAGCTCAGGGCCAGTCTTCCTCAGCAAAAAAAGAGGATCGGCAGCAGATGTTAGCTCAGGGCTAATCTTCCTCAAAAAAAAAAAAAAAAAGACTATCTCTTTGACCCCCATGCTGTGAGCTCTTTAGGCCAGAGACCATGTCTATTTTGCTAATACCCAGCACCTAGCATGGAGCATGTGCTTTACACATTTAAACATGAATTTTAGTGATAATGGGTGCTATCTGTTGCGGAGGGGTTCTCTGTACCAGGCACTGTGGTAGTAAGCACTTCATATTATAGCATCCCTTTCAACCATTACAACAGCCCACTCCCCAAGGTGTTGTCCCCATCTTACAGGTGAGGAAATAAGCTCCAACGCTGCCCCACACCCCAATGATACAGGCCAAGGAAGCTGCTGAGCTGGGGTTTGAAGCCAGGACTTAAAGGGCCATGCTTTCAGCTGCGACAAAGCCGGGAGGTCAGCAGCGTTCAGGGGCTGAGATGAGGGGCTGCAGCTGTTACTGCCCCTCCCAGGGCTGTGGTGTACTGCTGAGGGTCCTGGCATCATTTGTTTGGTCTTCTTGGTCCCTAAGTGGTCACCCTGCATCCCTGCTTGCCTATAGCATCCCACGGGGCCTGCGGGGCTGTCCCTCAGACCTCCTCACTGCTTCATAATCCACACATGGAAAAGTGGCACTTAAAACGAATTTATTCAGGTGGGAGCTGTGTAAGACATGAAAATAAGGCTTTTGAGCTGCTGCACATAAACTGGAGTGTAAATGAAAAGCTTTTTATTTGGTTTCCGAGCCAGACTTTGAGAAGTCAGTGGGCCATGTGGTCTGGAAGCACACGTTATGGGCAGTGGGTCGGAACAGGGGCCACTTTGAATGGCGAGGAGAATCGCTCTTGCGCAGCTGGAACGGCCAAGAGGCAGGGATGTCAATAAACACAGTCGGGACACAGAAAGCCTTTTCCGAAAAGATGGAAGGCGGGGGAGAAAAGGAAAGGCAGTGCCTCACTCCCGGCGTATTGGAGAAGGAAAATGCTTGAGGTAACCCATGTTGGCAGCTTTTATAGCTTCCTCCCAATAATGTGCTGGGCAGACCCTGAACAGGCGGGTGTTTTATTTTCATGTAATGAAGCCGAGTGGACCAGGGGCAGCTCTCCAGCAGTGGCTCGCCCGGGGCTCTGCCCGTGCAGTGAGGCAGGAGTGCCTGGGTCCAGGGCAGCAAGGCCACCCTCCTGCCCGATGGTAAGCCACGGGGAAGGCGGGAGCAGGCTTCCTGGCCGCCTCTGGACGCTCGTTTGGCTTGTCACGGTCTTTCAACGTAAGGTCCCCTCATGGCTGGTGCCAGTGAGGGAGGTGGCGGGAGGCGGCGGGAGGTGTGGGAAGGCAGCCACTCTGGGAAGGACGGCACTGGTCCTCGCTAAGTGTTGCTTGTTGGGAACTGCCTAGGAACCACAGAGAGGGGAACCCACAGAACCGTCTTTGTGCCTTTGGTCGTCTCTTGCCAAGGCACTTTCCATGACCAGCGTTAGCTTACGTTTATAATCTCTTCTCTTTGGTAATATGTGCATATGTATGTGAGGCATATTTGGACATGGGATTACGTGTGTGCTTAAAATTGTATATCCATCACGTTGGTGACCCGCATAGGCGTGTTATGCAATGTTTTTTGAGAGCCAAGAGCTGGGGGGAAAACGCCCAGCTAGCTACTCTGAGACATCAGCAATTCTCAGAAAACGTGTGTCAGGTGAAGTTACGATCTGCTGTTTGATGGTTTTTTCATACACTCTTTCTCCCTGTTTTCTTCTGGGTATTATATGGAAACAATATATATATTTAAAATTTTTTAAAAATATTTTTATCCTAAGGATTTCAGGTTTGTTTTTTACCCATATTTACTGTGGAAAAATTAGAAAATATCAGCAAGACTAAGAAGATAAAGGTGCTCCGTAATCCTGTCGTTCAAATTAATCACTACTATTCTGGTGTTTGTACGTTCTTCCAGACTCTTTCCTATGAGTATATATCAATGTAAAATATAATCTAATAGTTGATGATAGGTAACATTTGAACATTACTGTTTGCCAGCACTTTACACGCATGGACTCATTTAACCCTCAACAATCAAAAGCTTGGTTTTATTATTAAACACATTGCACGGATGAGGAAGCTGAGGCCCAGCATGATTAGGAACCTTGCTTAAGATCACAGACATAAGTAGCCAAGTCGGGATTTGAACCCAGGCGGTCTGGTTCCAGAGCCTATGCCCTTAGCTACTCCTTATACTAACTTACAAAAGGATAGGATAAAAGTCACGCCAATTTGTAACCTGCTTTTTTCCCCTCAATATATTTTGAACCCCTTTCTCTGTCAATAACTCTAACATCTGGAGCATTATTCGAAGTGGCTGCATTGTGACACATCTATCTCAAACATGGGGTGTTATTTTCCTAT
This sequence comes from Equus asinus, assembly GCF_041296235.1. Classification (NCBI taxonomy): domain Eukaryota; kingdom Metazoa; phylum Chordata; class Mammalia; order Perissodactyla; family Equidae; genus Equus; species Equus asinus. The sequence continues at coordinate 37,802,549 of NC_091798.1, read as the reverse complement.
CTGGCTATTTTGGCTAATAATAGTTATTATATTCAAAAATAGCAAACATCAAGGCTCTGTGCCTGTTACTGTGCTAAGAGCTGTGTGCATATTACCCAGTTTCATCCCCGTAATAACTAGGGCTTCCTACAGAGGAATAAATTAGGATGTTTTCCAAGGTATCTCATTTATATAAAACGTCAAATTTAGACGGTTCACCTTATCTTCAAATAAGGTTATATATACAGTAATGATATTTTTGTGTTTATTAATTTTTAAAATAATGTGTTATTTTGAAATAAGTTGACTCAGAGGAAGTTACAAAACACAACAGAGCATTCCTGTGTACCCTTCACTCTGCTTCCCCCAGTGATAAGATCTTATGTACCATGGTACACTGTCAAAACCAGGAAATTGATGTTAGCATTTCCCATTAGCTCAGGTTCAACGTTGGTTATTGATGTTGAAATTTTTTTTTAAATAAACACTTAAAATACATCACACTTGGTGTTCTAGTTTGGTCATTCTTCACTGTTAAATATATAGGAATCTCTAAGTGGAGGAGGCACAGGCCTCTCTCCTGACCTCAGAGAGGTGAACACTGTTACACCAGCTCCATTCAACAGATAAGTGATAGAGGTCAGAGAGCTTAAGTCACTTATATGAGGTCACACAGGTATAGTAAGCTCCAGAGCTGAGACTTTACCCCTTTGATTCTAAGATCCACTTTGAGAGCTCCCACACTCCTCAGCATCTCTTCTGGTTTGTTGCAGTTCAGGGCGAGGCTCTGGACAGAAGTAGGCGTGTGTTTATGTATCCATGAGTGTACGTGCAGACACATATGGACATTTCCCCACTCTCCAGATTCCCTTCTTCTAAACTGGAGAATGCTGGAGCTAGAGAGGACCTCGAGTTGGGCATTTAGCCCATCTCTTCATTCAGTGGAGACCAGGGAAGGGGCACATCTGCTCGTCTGTGTTGCCCAGCCCCCAGGGCTACAGCCCTGTTCTCCCATAAACCCTCTGATTTTCCTGGTTACCTTTTGTGACTCTCCTCCAGTTTGTTTCCACGTTTGCTGACTTCCAGCCACCCAACTCTCCATTTGCTCAGTTCCCTCCTGGAGGCGCCGGGGGAGCCTGCGCATTAGTGGGCTGAGCCGAGCCTCCTGGACTCCTCCATTCTCCCATGGCCTCTCCCACCTGCCCACCCAGTGCCTCTCAGCCAGTGGCTGGGACTCCAGCAAAGAGAAAAGGCCATGAGGTTTAGGGAAGATCCAGGAAGTAAAATTTCTCTAAACTTCTGTCCATAGGAAAAGATATTTCTACCCTCAAGCCAGTAAGTCCTTCTTTTACTGCCTTCTCTTCCATCTTCATTCAGAGCTTTAGCTGCCAGCCCAATCCACTTTTGTAACCAAAAGCAGACAGAGGCCACCTTCTTGCCCTCCCAGCCACAGCCATGGCCCAGCTGTTAGCCCAAGAAAATAGCTGTGTGGTTTTAACCCTCCTGTTTCTTTGAGAAATCACAGCCCCATCTAGTTGACCCCTGAAGTAGTTTTGCCCAAACTTTTACTGGATTTTGTGTATGGAGCCGTGGAAGTACAGAACGGGATTGTTCTAGAACCCCACGCACCCCACTTCAGAAATCTCAGATGTGCCTGCCGTTCTTAGTTGACCTGACAGTTTTGTGTGTGTGTGCGAGCACCGGGTGGACCGCATGGACATCTTGAGCAGTTGGGAGCAAGCCCTCGCTTGCTGAAGTTTCTGGCCACTTTTGGTGGAGAAGTGATCCCAGGGCCAGGGGCCGGGATGGGGATGATTAATTCACAGGAGCACTGTCTGAACCAGCTGCGAGAGCTGGCCTGGGAGTTAAGCAGCGGCTGCTAAATGGCATCACCACCCTTACCTCATTACATGCTGGGTCCTGTCCCCCGCCATCCTTGGAGGCACGCAGAGAGACTGTATTTCCTCCCCGGAAGATTCGGGCCTGAGAGGAGGGAAAGGAGAGGGGATTAACTTGCTTCCCCCTTGGACCTGCGCTTCCTTAGCTCCACAAAGCTCAGTGTGCAGTTGAAACCTCTGGTATGCGGGGGGTGAACAGCTACCCTCCCTAAACATAGGGGTGGGTTACATTCCAGGCCAACAGGTGACAGTCAGGTGCCTGCCAGAGTGGGTCTTTCTAAAGGGCAACTGAGTGAGGGAAGTATCAATAGTTCAGTTGCCCTAGTTTTTAAAGTAGATTCTAGCATTTTAATATTCATTCATTCTTCCAACCTTGGACCATGCAATCTACAATACAAATGTAAATAAGACTCAGTCTCCCCTCAGGGATGGTCCACGGGCCAACAGCATCAGCAGCCCCTGAGAGCCTGTTAGAAATGCAGAATCACAGTTCCCATCCCAACTTTCTAAATCAGAGCTCACATTGTCACGAGCTTAAATCGTTCCAAGACCCCCCAGTGCTTCACATGCCCATAGAGCCCAGGTATTCTGCCCCTCCTTATTCCTCCACCTGTGACAGATATCAGTTGTCAGTCAAAGAATTTTTTCACTAACTCTCTATTTGAGTTGGCACATGTGATGAAGTCTTTGTCATCCCTGATGGAGCAGGAGAGAACTCAATAAAAGATCATTACCAGGCAGTGTGGTAAGTACACTAAGTGAGGTGCAGACTACGGGCAGCTAGAGGAAGGACCAGCCCTTTCTGCGGGGAATTGTTATTTGTTGAATTGTGTCCCCCCCAAGAGATAAGGAAGTCCCAACCCCCACTATGTCAGAATTTGACCTTATTTGGAAATAGCGTCACTGCAATGTCATTAGTTAAGGTGAGGTCATACTGGAGTAGGAGAGGCCCCTAATCCAATGTGACTGGTGTCCTTATAAGAAGAGGAGATGGAGAGGGACAGGAAGAAGCCCACATAAGTATGGGGGCAGAGATTGCAGTTAGGTAGCTGCAAGCCAAGAAAAGTCAAGGATTGTTGGCAAACACCAGAAGTTAAGAGGAAGGCCTGGAATGGATTCTGCCCTAGATCCTTCGGGGAGAGCATGGCTCTGCTGACACCTTGACCCGGACCTCTAGCCTCCAGAGCTGTGAGAGAATACATCTCTGTTGTTTTAGGGCCCCCGTTTGCAGTACTTTTGTTATGGCAGCCCTAGGAAACTAATACAGGGGTCAAGGAAGACTTGACAAAGAAGGGCAGTCGAGGGTTTCTTGGGCACTCCCAAGGGGCGGTCACCTCTGCAGAAACAGCACAAGCAGAGGCAGGGAGGGGAGAGCCCCCGGGCTTGTGCAAATGGTCACGTAGTGGGTGCTTGGATTCTAAGCAGGAAAGGGACAGATTGATCTGGGGCAGAGACCAGCCTTTCTGCTGAACAGCAGCAGCTCAGCAGAGGAGCGAGATAGGAGAGCAAACACACGCCTTCAACACCAGGGTAGGAGAAGTTAAAGGTGATGAGGCTCCTCATCTGTAGAACAGGTAGGTAGTGGGACTTCTGAGAAGCTTTTTCACTCTCTCGATAAATATTTGCCACATCCTGTGTGCCTGGTGCTGTGCTAGCAGAGGGGTGTAGCACCGGGTCAGACAAAGTTCCTGCCCTGGGGAGCTTAAATTGCAGGGGAAGGCAGATGATAAGCAGTAAAGAAACATACAAACAAGATAACTACCGCTGGTGATAAAATGCTTTGAAGGGAATGAACGGGTGATAGGAGAGAGTGACCTTCTGTAGGGCAGTCAGGGAGCTGAGGATTCAATGAGACAGCTCCCTGACTGCCCCCCACTGATAGGCACTTGATAAGGTTCTTATTCTTCCTTCAAGGATGAACATTTTATCTACTCTCTCCTGGTTTTTAATTTGCAGCAGTAGATGATGGATTTTCCCCCCCAAAAAACCTCTTTCCTTCCCGTGTGTAGGGCAGCTTAACATTTGTCTGGTCAGATGGGCTTCCTAGCCTCTCTGATTGGAGTCCATGTATGCTGTCTTCTCTGCTTAAAGCAAGAGTCTAAATGGGGCAGACAGGATTTCAGAGTCCTCTACCGTCTCCTATGGACCCTATAATCAGCTCTCGTGGAGTGGTCCCCAGTGCCTGACTTGGTCCAGCTCTATGCCTTGGAGGAAGGACTTGTTTCCCTCTCCTGACAGTGCCTTCTCCTGTCTGCGCTTGGGATCCAGATCCCATTCCCCCATCTGAGTTGGGCGCACGTCTCACCTCACCATCTTCATGGCTATACCTGATCCCTCTATACCTGTAAGTCTCCCCATGCCCTGCCTGCCTACTTGTTGGTTGTTGAGTTCCTGCTCTGTGCCGGGTCCTGTGCTAGTAAGTCCATGAGTGCAGGCAAGTAGACTAAGACGCTGTTCACACCGTCACACATACCCAAGCACATTTCCCCCGGGACCTATGCTGGAAGGAGACAGGTACCTGGTACCGTGAGTACAGGGGGGATCTGGCCAGGTTAGGAGGCTTCCCTGAGGTACTGAGGTCAAGGTGCTGAGTAGACCTGAGCTCAGTAAAGAGGGGCAGAGGGAGCGGCATGTTCAAGGCAAGGTGATGAGAGAACCTGGGGAGGAAGGGGTGACGGCCTCCTGGGAGCTGTGAGAGATCCCTGCACCCCTTCTCTGTGCCTTCCAGTCCCCAAATAGCCTGGCTGGTGCCCATCTTTCTGGCCTCTGTTGTCAAATCCAAAAGTCACTTCTCAAACCTCTTCTTATTTGACCTGCCTGCAGCATTTGGTGCAACTGATCACTCCCTTCTCCTTGAGAAGGTTCCTTCACTTGGCTCCCAGGATTCCACCCTCTCCTGGCATTCTTCCTGCTTCCCTAGTAACTCCTCAGACTCCCTTCTTGTTCTTCCTTCTGACCTTCCATGTTGAGGAATCCCAGGGTTTTGTCCTTCGATCTCTTCTATCTACCCTCACTCTCTTGGTCTCCAACTCTAGCTTTAAATACCATCTCTCAATTTATCGTCTCCAGCTCTGACCTGTCTCCTAAATGTCAGACTCAGATATCCAACCACCTTCTCAACATCCCCACTTGAATATTCCGTAGGCATCTTAAAATTAACAAGACCCATATCAAATCTGTCTTCTCCCCCACAAATTTGTTCTTGTCACAGTCTTCCCCCACCCCAGTAAGTAAGTATTCCACAATGTGTGCAAGCCACAAACCTTGGAGTCATCCTCGACCCCTCTCCGCCAATCCACTCACATTCAGTGCATCAGCAAATCCTCTCAACTCTACCTTCAGAGTGTATCTGGGATCTTTTCACTTCTCAAGACCTCCACTGCCACCATTGGCTCAAGCCCCCATTGTCTCTTGTCTAGATGATTGTGGTCAACTCCTGACTGTGCTTCTGCAGCTGACCCTGCCATTCTCAAAATGGCAGTCAGAGGATCCTTCTAAAGTATAGTCAGGTTGTGTCATGTCATTCTGCTCAAAATCCACCTGTGATTCAGAATCAAAGCCAAAGACTTTACAGTGGCCTCCGAAGCCCTTTGTGAACTGGCCGTGTGCTGCCTCTCTGACCTCATTCCTTAGACCCTCCCCGTGCTCACGCACTCTGCCCCAGCTGTAGTGCCCTCTTTGTTGTTCCTAGAACATTCTAGGCTTATTCTCACCTAAGAGAATTTTGTTGTTCCCTTGCCTGGAGTCCTTCTCCCACCAGGTTTCTATAAGCCTCATTTCCACATCTTATCAGGTCTTTGTTAAGTGTCTCCACCCATCTGAATTTTCATTCTTTTCTCCTGGCTCATTCCTTATCCCTGCCCTGCATTGTTTTCCTCCCTAGCACTTATCACTGTAGGACGTCATATTTTGCTTGTTTATTTTGTTTGTCTATCTTTCCTGATTAAAACATAAACCCTGTGGGATTTTTATCTTCTTTGCTGCTGTATCCTTGGTATTTAGAACAGAGTCTGGTACATAGGATGGCAAAACATATTTTCAAATGAATTAATAAATAAATTTGTATATACAAATAATTTAGAGATTCAACTTAAAAATAATGAATCTTCAAATCTGTGAACATGACACACCTCTCCAATTAGTTTGGTTTTCATTAATTTCTCCCAGTAGTGATTTGTAATTTTCAGCGGACAAGCCATGCATGTCTTTTGTTAAATTTATTTGTAAGTATTTTAAAAATGCTCTTGTAAATAGTATTTCAAATTTCACATTCCAATTGTTTATTGCTGGTATGTAGAAATACAATTGATTATTATATGTTAATTATTTTGGCTTTGTGTCTTGCAGCTTAGCTAAATTTACTTATTAGTAATTTGTAGATTCCTTAGGATTGTCTACACATACAATCATGTTGCTTGCAAATGAAAATAGTTTTACTACTTCTTTTCCAATATGTATGCTTTTTATTATTTTTTTTCTGGCTTTATTGCCCTGGCCAGGACTCCAGTACAATGTTGAGTAGAAGTGGTGTGTGGACATTTTTGCCTTATTTCTGTGCACAGGGAAGTTTCCTCTCTCTCTGCGTGTATCTATTTCTCTTTAGCAGTTTTACAGTCTCCTGTACACGGCCTGTGAGGACCCTCACTCCAGGATCAGCTCTCATTTTCGTGGATTGGGACCTGCCCTTTGGTGATATTGGGAATGTTGGAGGAGCAATGCCTGGATCTCCCTCTATGCTGCCCATGAGGCTATCTGCATCTTTCACCTTTCCAGGTATGCAACTTTAAGTGAGCTTTAGGGTAGGCAGGGGCCCCTGGCAACTTAATTTTTAAAAATACTATTTTATGTTTTAGCCAGTCCTCAGGGACAGGACACTGAGTCAAGTGTACCCCTCCGTGTATGTTAAACCATCCTCGTCCCTCTGTATAGGAGCCTCTCCTGCGATGTTTGCTATGATTTCCCATTTCCTCCTTCCCTTAGGCAACAGTTCTGATGTGTATAATATGTACCCTTTTCTATGCATTCCTAGAAAATGTGTGTAGTTAATTTGTGTGCAAGTACCTAAAGCTTAATGATATAATTGTAATATGTTAATATAAAAGTGATATTGTTATAGATGTCATTCTGATTCTTTTTTCACTCAGCTCAATGTTTTTAATCTTGTCATGTTGCTAAAGTATGATAATATAACCAGCTACACACACAGGATAAAAAATTAATGCCATAAATGAATTAAAAAGGAGAAATGAAAGGAAATTAGTTTATAATAAAATATGTAATTTGGTATGTAAATGCACAGGCACAAATCTACTAGACGACATAATGAAATCGATGATTTTAAGGAAAAACTCCGGATTTAAGAGAAGTAAGGAAAGATTCAATTTCTATTGTTGAAACTTTCCTTGACACTTTTCCTTCCCAAAGTTTTTGGTATTTTGAAATAAGAGCTAAACAGCTATCTGTGTGATTATAAACATTTGCCCACATGAATGTTTGGCAGGACGCGTGGGGCATGATTGTGTCTTTGTGTTTCCTGTGCGTTGTGGGACCTCTAGTATTCCTGCCCTGCCCACCAATTCCTGCTTGAACCCCTTCCCCCAGTCACTATGACAGATAAAAATGCTCCCACAGGTGGCCAAAACGCTTCCTGGAGCTGGATCATAGATCTAAATCTAAAACCTAAAACCGTAACACTTCTAGAAGAAAACATAGGAATAAAATCTTTGTGACCTTTGCTTAGGTAAAGATTTCTTAGATACCAATACTAAAAGTGTGACCCATAAAACAAAAAAAGGGATAAATTGGACTTCATCAAAACCAAAAATTTTTGCTCTTCAAAAGACACTGTTAAGAGAATGAAGAGACAAACCACAGACTAGGAGAAAATATTTGCAAAGCATATTTCTGAGAAAGGACTCATATCTAGAATATGTAAAGAACTCTTAAAACTGAATAATAAGAAAACAAACAACCCAATTTAAAAAATGAAGTGATGTGAAAAGATGCTCCATCAAAGAAGATAATATGGGAGCCGGCCTGGTGGTGCAGCAGTTAAGTTCGCATGTTCCACTTCTCGGCAGCCTGGGGTTCGCTGGTTCGGATCCCAGGTGCGGATATGGTACCACTTGGCAAAAACCATGCTGTGGTAGGCGTCTCATGTATAAAATAGAGGAAGATGGGCATGGATGTTAGCTCAGGGCCAGTCTTCCTCAGCAAAAAGAGGAAGATTGGCAGTAGTTAGCTCAGGGCTAATCTTCCTCAAAAAAAAAAAAAAAGATAATATGGATACCAAATAAGCACATGAAAAGATGTTCAACATCATTGGTCATTATGGAAATCCATATTAAAACCACAATGAGATGCCACTAGTACCTGCTGGAATGGCTAAAATCGGACAGACCATCCTTACTAAGTGTTGGCAAAGATGTGGGTACTGGAACTCTGACACACTGCTAGTGAGAATGTAAAATGGTACAGCCACTTTGGAAACAGTTTGGCAGTTTCTTAAAAAGTTAAACATACACATCCTATGTGAGCTAGCCATTCCACTCCTAGGTATTTACCCAAGAGAAAAGAAAGCAAGCAGGCTGACTCATACATGAATATTCATAGCAGCTTTATTTGTAACAGTCAAAACCCAGAAACAACACAAATATCCATTTACAGATGAGTGGATGAACAAATGGTGGTATACCCCAAATGCCCCTGGAGTGGTATTTCCCCTCTGAGGACCAGAAGTCTAAATTTCGGAACTTCATATTCAAGGCCCTTCAACATCAATTCCAGTTTCTCTTTCCATCCTTCCCTCCTGACATTTCCCTTGTGGATGCTCTATGTTGAGTGCTCTAAGTTCCATGAACACTGGGGGCTTCACAAGATGAAGCTTTGCAACTGCAGTTACCATGCCTCAGCTGTCCTGTCCCTCTTAGGCTGTCTTATCCTGTCGACCTCCCGCTTACATATTTCCTCTCAGGCACCTCCATCTCCTCCAGAGTTAGATACTCCTTCACTTTAATCTAGCAGAGCTCTTCAGCATGATACAGGATTCACTTATGATACATCTGCCCACTGAGTTGTCAGTTCCTCAAGGACAGGAAACGAGACTTGGTCTTCTGTTTTGTTTTACATCCTTTGTGCTTAGCGTAGAGCTTGGTAGACCACAAGTACTTGAATGAATAAATGAATGAATGAATGAATTGGTGTTCAGTTATATGTCTTACTATTAATAAGCTAGTAATTTCAGCAGCTGGGATGGTTTTATATGTGAGTTGGATCTTCTGCTCAACTGAAGACATGCTCCATTTCAGCAACAATTATCAACACTTTTAACCCTAATCACCTGATGGGTCACTGGCACACCACTGTCATCTAGAGATTCTGATAAGATACGTAACCATTGTGGTACCAGAAATAGTAATTACCCAAAAGTTCTTCAACAAAGCACTGATTAAAGAAATCTCACTTCATGCACATAATGTATTCTTTGTGTTGGTTAAAAAGACTGAATTCCGTACAAACTGATGTGGAAAAATGTAAATAAATACAATACTGATCAAAAAGAGAAGTTTCAAAACAACAGAATCGGATCTTGATTTAAAACTGTATATGCATATAGATCTGTATACACATTGTGTCAGTATGTTCTTAGAAAAGTCTGGAAAGATATTCACTCAGGGAGATGGAAAATGATGGGGAAACATTCTTTTCTTTCTCTCTCTCTCTCTTTTTTAACTTTATATGCTTCAATAATCAAATTTACCAGCACATTTTTCTTTAGTAATTAAAAAACCCACACGGATTAAAAATATATACCTGACCAGTGAGACTTATTGTTATGACTTGTTGTTAAGACTTATTGTTATGAATTTATTTCAGATGCCTCCAAAAATTAATTCTTAGGTTAATTTTAACATTTTAGATGTATGTAGCATCTTCCTAAAATGCAAGCCACTTTTACTTTGTGATCTTACTGTCACCTTCAGATATCTTTTCGGGCAGGTGGAGTGGGCAGGGAACTCAAGTCCGGGAAGGGTGGATGTTGTGTCCGAGCAGGGTCTGAGCATAGCCTGCGGGTCTCTTCTCCTGCTCCTAGACTGGCGTACTTGTCAGGAAAGTTCAGCTGTCCCCTGACTGCAATGGGACGCTCTCGTTCCTTCAGGTGGGTAAGCACATGCGCTTTGCAGTCACAGGCCCATTTCAACCTCTGGCTTTACCACCTACTAGCTGTGTGACCTTGGCTAAGATGCTTAACGGCTGTGAGTTAGGTTTCCTCATCGTACCATTAGGATCCTGGTAGTATCTGTGTCCTAGGATTGTTATGAGGCTTGGATGTGATGGGCCTGAAATGAATGTGGTGCTTGGTAAACATTAGCTTTTGTCATTCTTGTTGCTCTTGTAAAGGAAAACACACGCACCTGAAGAAATGAGGCCAGATTAAAGGAGATCAAATGAGGAAAAGGACGATTTTCAATGAGTTGAAGATACAACTCTATTTCCCAGTACTGTCTCCCCTCCTCCTTTTTTTTTTTTTTAAGCCTTCTGTTGCTAAGTGCTAGCAGATGCCTCATTGCAAGCTCAGTAGGAATTGGAGGAAGGATTGGAGAAAATATTTTGCAGTGTAAGGAAGGATGAGAGAATTGCATGGACTGGTAAAAAACATTTGCCAGCAAGGGACTTGGAAAACCTCTTTGCAATACTGCAGTGATTGAGGAAGCCAGGCCCTCTCATTATGCGCCTGGTAGCCCCCAATGGGGCGACTGGTCAGAAAAATATGGTGGTAGGACCAATGCACTAGCCCTGGGGCTAAAAGCTCCATGAATTCTCAAAGAGGGTCAAGCTTTCCAGTAGGCTCCTTCTGCCCGGAATGTCTCTGTGACTCAAAGTACTTCTGAGAAGGCATCCTGAGCTGCCCTGTCTGTCTGCCTGGAAGAGCTGTCCCAGCCCATTCTCACCTGTGGGGAGAAAGGGGACGAGTAAGGAGGGGTAATGATGTGCCATTAACATGGCAATGTCCAGAATCCTCTTTGGGTCTAGCTGCATAGTGTCCCTGGGTCTCTGGGCACGACTAGCAGGTGGAAGCAGAGAGGGCCTTCTCACCCAGCCTTCACAACTATACGAGGCCAAGGCATGTGGCCCCATGAAGGCGTTAGGAGCCAGCGAGTCACAACAGGACCTCTTAGGAGAGATGTTTTGTTCATTCTACATGGTGTTTGCAAAAGTACTAATGGTGATAGCTAAAACTTAAGTAATGTTTACTATGTGCCAGGCACTGGTCTAATCGTTTGTATTTATATCTGTATATGTATATACATATAAATTTGACATCAATATATCAAATTATATGTATAAATCTATATTATATATAAATATATCTATATATCAAATTCTATATTAAAATTTATATAAATCTTTTACTCCTCACATTCGCCCTATGAAATAGGCACTAATATTTTCATTATCTGTTTTTCAGATAAGGAAAATGAGACATGAAGAGGTTAAGTTGTCCAAGGTCACATGCAGGTAAGTGGCAGAACTGGGATTGCGAAACCCATTCGATCCCGTCCCGGAGCCCAGGCTCCTCACTCTTGTGCTATATTGTGTCTTGATTATTGTTTTGAGGCAATGTTTAAAAACTGGGAGATTTCCTGTCAAAATCTGGACAGCTGGCTTCTCTTGACGGATCAGAAGAACGGGGGACACGGGGCTGCGTTCCCTTGTGGTAACAATTGGCTGGCGTCCAGTCAGACCAGCCCCCGCAAGCGGGGCAGTGGTCTCTGCTTCACGCTGTCCGCTCCCGGCCTCTCATTCTGAGTTCTCCTCCCTATTTGTACCTGCAGACGTTTCCATATTCAACCCCTGGGTTAAGGCCGGATGACATTTATAGATATGAATATTTATACAAACGTCAGGCACTGTTCCTCTGGGATCGGGAGTATTTTCAGCCCCCTTTTCCGAGGGCGGCCACGGGGCATGGAAGAGGGCAAATACTGGCGCGGAGTGAGACAGACAGGTTTTGGCTTTGCCTCGCCCCAGGGTCCACGCTTTGGTTACTGTATTATTCTTCTCTCCCTTAGGGTCTGGAAGTTCCTCCGCCTCTGTTAGAGATTCTCTGATAAAGTTGACAATTAGAGCAGAAGAAATTGCTGTACTGAAGAAACCAAATTTGACAAAGTCAGCCTCCCAGCCGTGTCTGTTTTTGCCTGTGCACAGAGCAGACAGCTAGAGACCACAGTCAGCTCTCTAGAGCTATTTATTGAATGAAAAAATAGACCAGAAAGAATTACTCTTGAAGAGAAATCTATTTCAGAAAGTGAGTCGGCAGCTAGTATAAGTTTTAAAATATTTTATTTACTGAACATTTTTTTTTCTCCTTTATTATTGGAGGAAATGCCCAGCTTTTTCTAGCCAGTATCACCAAGATTTTTCTATTTTTTTTTTTGGTAAGAAAATGATACAATTCTGGCACATTTCTCAGGAAAGTTTATTTTAAAATTCCCAGGATTCTGTTTAAGTGGTTTGAGAATTGGAGCAAATGATAACAAGAGCAGCTGAGAAATGAGGTTTTGGCCTAGTTATTGTCTAACCAGGTGGGTTGGGGTCCTTGAACTTTAAGAAGCTTTTGTGTTTCCAGCTGTACCAGGAGGATTAGTGGCTTAGTCCTACCTCATGGGAGCAAGTTTTATTGTTACCTCTTATAAGGCTGAAACCATAGTGTTAGGGGTTTTTACACAGCACCATCTGCTTCAGGATCTCAACATGCTTGCTTGGAGTTTTTTTACCCCCCGAGTTCCTCCCTCCAAATAAGGTCAGTATCTGGAAGAGTGAATTCACTCTGGACATAGCAACAGATGTGCCTGGTGATATGTAAAATGCAATCGGTTAGTTATCAATCAATTACGTGGCCATTGAACATCTAATCCAGGCAAGGCAGTGTGCTAGGCTGCTGTGATGGAAACAAAGATAACGGGAATGTGGTTCCTGCCTTAAGGTTGGAGCATATAAGACAAAAGCATACAACTTAAAGTCTAATAGCTATAGGAAATAAAAAAGTTAATAATAAGTAGAAGAGAGAATATGCAGCCTGTGATTAATTTCCAAATGAAGGCTGCAGATGTTAAGTCCTAGAGGAAGTCTGAGTTCTCTTTGATAAGGTTCCTCCTTGAGAAGCAGCAAAGTCCAGATGAATGTGCACAGTGCAATTAGAGGGACACTTTGAAGAGGAACAAAGCTGCTTGTGTGAGTGCGAGGGGCACTGCTAGTCTCTCCAGCACAGTCCGGAAATTCAGTCTGTAACAAAGAACTGTAATTCCAAGTCAGTGACACCTTCTAAATCCTCTCAGTCTATGCCCAAAATTATAGAGAAGGAGTGGCGAGTCAATTCCATTCAGCCAGAACTGGATCGCTGTGTACTTGCTCGAATGCCTGGGATCTAATGGAGATGGGACAGCAGCCAGGAGATAAAGCAAGTCAATACATGACTGGGAGAGCTCTGATGCTGGAGCAGATAATGAGCAAGGGGCCAGGATTTGAAAGTGTGACCTCTAAGTCTTCCTGTGTAATGAACAGAATATAATGGAGGGCTGAGATCTGAGACCCTGGTGCACCTGTGTCTGTAGCTACCCAGCCAGCAGCCTGGCTAAGTCCCTGGATAACTTGGATGAGCTCTGTGGGAACTTGACAGCCTTCAGGCCACGTTTACTGCTTACTGAAAGGAGTACAAGGCAGGAGATTTCTTCTAAAGGAGATAGGCATGTGGCTTAGTGGTTGAACTAAGAGCTTGAACTTTGGCATCAAGACCTGGCTCCCCTGTTTACTAGCTGTGTGGCCTTGACCAAGCCACTTACCCTTTCTGAGCCTTAGAAATCATCATCTGTAAAATGGGAGGGAAAAAGTGATAGTACCTACCTAATAGGGTTATTGTGAAGATTAAGTTAAGACAGGGGATGAAAACACACTTAGCAGTGTATATAGCACATGTGAGTACACAATAAATTAAACCTATTATTATTATTAAAGGAAATGATCATGAGGATAAATATTCTAAATTGCTTTTTCTTCCTATGAATTCTGGACCTAGATTAGAGACAAAGTGGAAATTGTTCCATTCTCCCCCCTTAGTTCTCCAACTACAGCCTTGAAGATGAAGAAATAACTCATACGATGGGTAGGGGGTGGGATGAGGGTTTAGAGAAAGGCCCTTGTTTCTATTGCTTCAAAACCCAAACTGAGTTAAAACTCAAAGGGCAACTCTCTGAAGGCATAGGTGGAAGACTGCCTCCAAGGGACCAGAATATTCTTATTTCTCTCCGCTTGGAGAATCTTAGATATCTTCGGGCAGTGCTTCTTAAACACTGACTTGCCAGTGAATCCCCCGAGACTCTGCATTTCACAAGCTCCCAGATGATGGTACTGGCCCTCAGACCACATTTTAAGTAGCAAAGTCCTTGGGTCATTGAGTCCAGTGGCATGGTCAAAACTTCTCTACAACTTCCCTGAAAATGCCTATCTATTTTTGCTTGAGTACTCCCAATGATCACAAGCTCCCTGCTTGCCAGACAGCCCTTTCTGTTTCTAGATGGCAGGCAGGATGGAAATGTGTGTCTTTTACTGAGCTGTTGCCTGCCTCCTTGTAATAGCCATACACTGATCCTAGTTGATTGCTTTGACGGTAATGGGGGTGGGGACATCCTACAGATGATGCCTAATCCTGATGAGGCTTTTAACCTGGTTTGATCTTCTATTGGAGAAGTCCATGGATGGGCTTTCCCAGTGGGGCTGGGGGGACAGCATTGCCCTGAAAATGTTCATAGAATTTTGTTTGCATGTACATTTTCTTGGGGAGAGTTTCCATAGCTTTCAACAGTTTTTCAAGGGTATCTGTTCTCTTTAGAAGATTGAGAAGCATTCGCTTCTTCTTCCTGGCCTGTTGTGTCCCTCACAAATCTATCTGGAAGGCTAGACCCTCCCTAGTCTCTGTATATCTCGTCTGTCTGTCTCTTTTTTTATTTTCTTTGTCTGTCTCTTTTTTTATTTTCTTTATGTAATTCTTTGTGTAACGCGGTTTCAGGCACCCTGTTCATCCTGCCAATTTTTCCTAGTTTCTTTTTGTCCCTCTAAGGTTGGCCCCAAAACCATGTACAAGCTAAACTCCAGGAGTCATCTGACCAGGAAGTGTGAGGCATCTCTCCTGGATTTGACCTGAGACTTCTTTTAGTTCTTCTTAAAAGTACAATATCTTCTTTGAAAACCTTAGTATATTTGGCAGTACTATCAATTTGCAGTGATTGGGTTGCAGATCATAGAAGAAGGAAATAACATTTCAAGGGAATTTGTTGGGATATGTAACAGGACCTGGAGCTGGGGCGCTGTGGCACTGCCTTCAGGTGAGGCTCGATCCAGAGGCTCAGACACTTTCACCAAGGACTCAGCTTCTTGTTCTCTTCCACCATTCTTGTTCTTCCACCATTCTGAATCCTTTGTATTGGTTTTTGGACCACGTGTGCAGGACCTGATAGTTATCCCTCTGAAGTATCATGTTAGACCATAGTCCTAATCATAACATCTTCCCTATCTGCCTCCCTGTCCAACTTATGGTCATCTTCAAATCTGATCAGCATGTCAGCAAATTAATGATGTTGAGCCAGGCGGGTCAAGGACAGAGCCACAGCCTGCCACCCAGACACTCCTGCTAGGGTTGAGGTCACATACCTTTTGGACAGAGATGAGCATTTCTCAAAGTGCATTCTGAAGGACACTAGTCTGTAGGATGGTCCTCAAAAATGGAACCCTATAGTCAAATATATTTGGATAGTGCTACATACCATAACCCTTTCTCAAAGACTCACAATTCTTATGAGTATATTAAAAAATCAGATAAAAGAAATTGTTAGACATGGTTTTCCAAATATATTTGATCGTTAAATTCTCCTCCCCTGCCCTGCTATGTAATATCTAATAATAATCTGTAAACAAAAATTCCAGAGAGCACAATCTGAGAAGTTCTCATGTAGATCTTCAACCAATTATCAGTCATATAATTGTCTTATCATCTGGCCCAAATTCTTCCATTGATGACCACAAGGGTAAAATGAGAGATGCTGTAAAATGCCTTGCTGAAAACCAGAATATATTGCCAGCCTATTACCCGTTCAGAAGGGAGACTGCTTTCAACTGAACACTGTGTACCCGGGGCTGCTCTCATCCTCACTCTGCCGGGTGAACGTTGGGTGCCCTGGATGGATGTTTCAGGTGTGCTGTTAAGAGCAGAACCCAGACATACTTGGAGGCTCTCAGGAAATCTCTAAGCCAGGGGTAGCCTGTCATCATTCACAATAATAATAGTAATTGAAAAAGTCTAATAATAAGTCAGTTATTGAATGTTTCATCTGTGCCAGGCACATCCCTCAATGCTTTATATGTAATACCTCATTCTCACAGGAGCCCTACGAGTGGGCAATACTTGTGTCCCTGTTTCATGAATGAGGAGCTGAAGGTATCAAGAGCTTGCAAAAGTTACTCAGGGGGACACAGCTAACAAGGGACGGGGCCAGGTGTCAAACTTGACCCCAGAGCCCATGTACTCAACAATTCACTGTATTGTTTTTTTCGCAGTCACATAGCCATCAGGAATTTATTAAATGTTGACTTTGGGTATGGTGCAGTATTTGGTAAAATTGAAGACTCCGACAAAATAGGCTCAGTCTTTGCCCTTAAGCGACTGACACATTATTTGGGGGAACTTTTGTAGTTTAATGAAGAGAATGCTTACCAAGCAAATAGAAGTGAATGCGTGAAAATAGTTTGCCAAATGCCACGCAAGTGGTCTGCTCAGACCTTGACAGCCAGATCTCTGCAGCTTGCATTTAGAAACCTGCTTGCCCATGGATGCCTGCCTCCACTCTTCTACTTTATCCACTCTCGCAAATGCCCCTCTCAGCCTTCATCTTTCCCTTGTCCCAGTGACCTCCGCTTGTCCCCGGGGAAACCGCTAACCTCTTGGCTCCTCAGTTCTCAGTCTGTGGTGAATTCCCAGCTGACATCCACAGCACTTGGAGGTGACCTAGTTTGAGTGAAATGCTGGCTTTTCAGTTATATCTTCAATAGGCTGAGTTGGCAGCTTGTCAGCAGGCTTATGTCACCTAATGACTGTGTCAATTCCCTCCTTGCCTGGCTTCCTGTTAGTAAATATCCTCAGGATGCTCTTGGAACCCAGAAAGTGTAGGAGGCCTGGTAAGGGAGCCAAAAAGAAAAGTGGAAAAAGAAAGGGAGGAAGAAGCAGAGAAAACCTGCCGCTCCCTGCCAAAAAAAAAAAAAAAAATGTATACCAGGAAAAAAATGTTCTAAGACAGAGGGAGAGAAACTTGCTGTGAGGTGTCCCCCGCCAGAACAATTTTGCTCCAAGAAGAACGTCTGTTTTAATTCTTTTTGACCTACTCTGATCTCCTTTACCTGCCCATCCCTCCTCCCCCATGCCCTTCCTTCCTGTTTGGCGCTTTTAAAATGGTATTACTTCTCTTCCACAATAGTGACCTGCTGGGAGTAATAGCAGAGACATTTCCTCTCCCTGACTGTGGTTGTCTTTTCGGTAATGATCCCCACCCCACCCCACCCCCTTCCCCTCTGCTACTCTTCTTAAACGTCTTCCTAAGGCTGAGTGGAAGAGCTTCAGGTGAGCCCCTTATGTCGTGCAAAGGTTAGCTGCGTTTCAGGCCTGATTTCCGCCCTCTCCCAGGGGCCGCAGCATCCGGATCTCTGCACCACGACCTCCCTTTTGCACAGTGAACTGCAGCCTTGAGTACAGACTCAGAGGTTTGGCTGTTGCGTTTGGGGGTCGTAGTAATTCTGTGAGCTCGTTCCCACGGCAGTTGTGTTAGGGATTCTAGGTTCTTCCAAGCCTGTGGAGTTGGGGTAAAGGTTTCCAGCAGCGATGGGGGTGCTTGCCTGTCCAGCCTTGCCTGAGGCCACACAGGGTCATCTTGGGCACTGTGGGCAGTTCCGTGGTCCTCTCCAAGGACCGCCTCTTTAGAAGGCAAAGTTCACGTTCACACAAACCACCAGAACAGATGAATTGGTTAGAGTGCTCTGTGTGTCACTTTCTCCAGAGACATGGATTTGTAATCCTGAAGTTTAGTCTCAAGTTTTTCCACCAAAATACCACTACTTTTAGTGAATGTGTTATCTCTCAGAGTTCACAACCCTAAAGTAGCAATTCCTCCCTTCCTTCAGCCCTTTCTTTGGTTAATTGGTTTGTTCATTAATTTCTCCATTTGCTTATTCATTTAGTAAGCATTTGTGGAGCACTTCATTGCCAGGTGCCAGGTAAACAAAAGAGAAAGGTCCCTGCCCTCATGATGTTTACGGTGCAGTCGGGGAGACAGACGGTCAAGATGTAGAAAGCGACCAGGTGCCCACCCACTGAGAACCCTGCCTTGGAGGGAATGGCCAGGGTGCTGTGATGGAGAAGCAAAGAGAGACTTGGAGAGGCTTGTCAGGCAAGACCCACCTGAGACGGTGAAGTGTGAGCCCAGACATGAAGGATAAGGAGCTGGCTGGCGGAGAGCTGGCAGGGTCTGTGGAGCATCCCCAGCAGAGGGTTAGTGTGTGTGGAGATTCCTTGGCAGAAATGAACTTGGCACTTTTCAGAAACAGAAGAGGCCACAGTGGCTGGAGTGGAGAGAGGGAGGTGGAGAAATGAGCTCAGAGGGGTAAGCAAGGTCCGAGTAGTGAAGTTTTGTATTTTATTTTCAAAAAAGCATATGAAATGTGCAAGTAACTCCATAACATAGCTCTTTCTTTTTCCATAAAGTAGTTTTAAGAAAGACACTGTAGTGTCATGATTGACAGCAGACTCGGGAGCTAGACGCCTGAGTCTGAATTCTGCTGCTACTACTCACTGTTTGCATAACCTTAGGCAACTTGTTTAACCTTCCTCGGCCTTAGTTTCTACCTCTGAAAGTGGGGGAACTAATAGTACCTACTTCATGGAGCCATTTTGAAGATTAAATGAGCTGACACTGTGCCTGGGGATGGTAAGTGCTCAGTAAACGTTAGCTACTTAAAAGAAATTTTAAAGTATTGATTCTCCAGGAGAGTGTCCTTTTTTATCCTATGGTTTGTGCATCCCTTAGCATATGCCTGTACCCTCAGAGATGTGCAAATCCCATTTTGAGATGGACAGTCCCGAGAATGGCTTGGCTGGGACAGCTGACCAGGCCTGAGGCAGCCTCGGGAGTAACACTGGTTCTCTTCTTAGGCGATGCTTGGCTGTCCTCCTGTTGCTCTGATCATCTAGATCCAGGGTCCTCTAGAGCCAAGTTGTGGGCTCCATCAACCTGGAAGCCTCCTGTTTCTTCCCTTCCTCAGATGTAAGGAGCTCTCGGTTGAACTGCCCATTGTGAATCTGTGTGGGGATTTGTGTTCATTTCAACTCAGCAAACACTTACTGGTCATCTACAGCGTTCTGGCGTGGTGCTAGGTGCTGGGGGATGGTACAGGATCAAGGAGGAAGGTGCTATCTATTTGGGGAGCCAAGCTCATGTACACAGAATTCCAGTTTAAACTAGTTAAACTGGAGACCGTGGGAGTAGAGGAAACTCGCCCAAACTGGAGCTTCAGAGAGAACATCTCTGATTGAGACATGAAGAATAAGAGTTAGCCAAAGATGGGAAGAGCTTTCCAGGAGGTAGGAAGAGTTAGCAAAGGCCTATGTGGGGAGGGGTGGGGGGAACAGTGTGGAGAGTGACAGGGAACTGCAAGCAGTTTGATAAGACAAGAAAGGAAAGTATAGTGTGGGGGCTGAAGCTACAGAATGAGACAGGGCTTGTGTCCCTTCCTGGGGAGTGTGGGATGGAGCCTATAGGCCATGGGGCCACTGAACCATCCTAGGAAGGGAGTTCTGTTGTCTGATGAGCATTTGAGAAGGACCTTTCTGATGGCAGAGTGGAGGATAGATATGGGGATGGGTGGGGCGGTAGCCTGCCACAGCAGACTGTTGGGAGCCTGTGGCTCTAGTCCAGGTGAGAGATAATGAGGTCAAAAGCAGGGCTATAGTAGTTGGTGTGGAGAGGAGGGGATGGATTAGAGAAAAATTAGAAAGTGACGTGGGCAGGCCTTGGTGGAGAAAGGCTCCGTGGAAGATGATCCTGTGGGAGAGGGGCTTTCAGGGATGTTGGGACACCAGTGACAAAGGGATTGCTCAGGGACCTGGGCACTGACTCTGCTTCCCACCCCCCAGATGATAATGTGTCCTAAGTGTTGAGTTTGGTTCAAGGACCAGGAGATCTTGTTGGTAAAGATTTCCTTACACAGAAACACATGGAATTTTGGGCTAAATTCTTCTGGGTTGCTGATGTATGCAAAATATATATAGACAGTGATGTATAAAAATTCAGTCTTCTCAACTCTGGTGGGACCCTTCAAGGAAGAGTATCACCGTGTCAACTGCTCGCCTTTAGGAAACCTGGGGCCCTGGAGTGAGGGGGAGATAGAGACATGCAGCCTCTGCCCCTCTTCCACTTGGTCCCCAGCAGATTTGATGTCCTTGACTGAGTACATTATGAACTCCTGGCGGGTGTTGTGTGCTGGAACCCCCTGACAAGCTTGCTCTATTGCACTTGCCCAATTCCTGCTGATGATCTGTTCAAGGGAGTGGCTGTCCCAAATCCTATCATACTTTATAGTACTTTGTGCGATGTGTAGTATGTCGTTTGCAACGTGCATGGCTATCTAGAGTATCATTTTTAGTTCTACTCACAGTCCTGTGAGGAAGGTGTCGACCACCATTCATAGAGAATGGGACTGTGGCTCCAAGAGGTTAGATAACCCCCCAGCTCACAGACTAGTGGAGATGAGGAGCTGGGAATCTAACCCACGTAGTCTGACTGTTAAACCTGCGTGTTTTCCACCACGTGAAGCGGCAGTTACTGTCATGGATAGGAGTAGGGTTCAGTTTCTGTTTGGAGTCCTCTTGGGAAGGGGTAGAACATGCAAAAAACTGCTCTACAATCAAATCCACAGAATCCGAAAAACTCGCATCCTGCAAATGTCCTGTCGCTCCCGCTGCCCGTGAAGCCTGTTTGTCCCACCCTGGTAAGACTTTAAAGCTGATCCCTGAGCTGAAATGACCTGATGGAGTGAGCAGTATGTATTATGTAGTTATTATTTAATAAAGCGTGTGTTGTTTCCCACTTGGCAATTCGGCCAAGTCGCTCTTCTAGCAGGTGGTGGGTAACTGGACCCAAGCCCCCTGGTCTTCACTCAGGAACTCCCTGGTCCAGCCTTTGATATGAGAACAAGAGAAGAAAACAGTGACACAGGACACTTCCTGTCCCAAGGGGGGTGTGATACAGGACACCTGAAACAACAGGCGGGAGAAAAGCCTCGCTAGAGCTGTTTCGGGAGAGCTGGCCTCCGCAAGTCATCCCGGATCCGGTAGGGAGCGGGGCTGGGCCAGCTGTTTCAGTGAAGTTCAGCTCAGCGGATTACTGTGTGTCCTCTGTGGCCTGGACACAGGCTTGGCACCGACATCCCAGCTCCTGTCCTCGTGAAGGCTATGATCCGATGACGGACACCAACAGGCAAGCAGACAATAAAAATTACTGTGATAAAGTTTAATTTTTTATAGAGAAAGGAGAGAGGTTGTAGGAGCTCAGACGAAGGGCTCCTAAATTGTCCTAGAAGTCAGGGAAGGTGTCCTGGAGGAAGAGGAGTCTAGGCTGGGACTTGAAGGATGAATAGGAGTTTGACCACGAGGAGTTGCACAGGCTCTGAAGGTCTAGATTGAAAAGAAAAAGGAAAGTTTGAGCTTAAGAATTTTAATAGAAACAGAAAATTAAAACTTTAGTGCTAGGCTCGTCTCCCTGACCGCCCCCCCCCCCCATTCTCTAGCTCACTATTATTAGAGGTATAATTCACGTAGCATGGGGGAAAGGTAGAAGGGCTCAACTTATGCAAATGAGAAAGCTTTTATCTTATAACGTAAAATGCCTGGAAGCAAGAGTCCCAGATTAAAATCATCCAACACTGTTTTGATTTTTGTAAACTGATGCGTATCCAACCAGGAATTCAGTTCAGGGCCCTGAAAGTTACTTGTCTGAGACTGTCACGAGTCCAACTGAGTTGTTTTATGCAGTGGAAATTCAAAAAGTCTGGGAGTTTGGATATTTCGGTCATAATCTTGATTCTACCAGAGGATCCATAAGATTTTGGAGAAATCACATCACTTTAACCAAGAATGAGAAATAAAACTCTGACTTTTTATTCATTTATCCCTCTATAGGTTTATTTCCCCTCAACTTTTTACTTTGAAAAATCTAAAACCTACAGAAAAATTGTAAGAACAGAACAGTGCAATATGTGGATGTGTGTAGACATACACACATGTATTTATTTTTGCTGAACAATTTGAAAGTAAGTTGCAGACATCATGACATTTCCATCCTAAAGTATTGCCGCCTGCATCTTCGTGTTCTCCTCCCTAACAATGGCGGATTATCAAACTCAGGAAATTTAACATTGATACACTACTCGTCTCGAATGTACAGTCTGTATTAAAATTTCCCTCATTGTCTCAATCATGTCCTTTATTATTATTAGTTTTTACTTATGATCAAGTCCAATCTAGGACACATTGTGCATTTAGTTGTCCTGTCTCTTTGATGTCCGTTAATCAAAAATGACTCCCTGGCCTTTTTTTTCCTTTTCTTTCAGGAGTTGACATTTGTGAGGAGTCCAGGACAGTCATTTTGCAGATTATGCGGCTTATTTGTTCAACAGTTCACAGTAAACACCTCCTGTGTGCCGGGCACTGTACTGTGAGAGGAGAACATCGTCGTCAAGGCAAGCGTGGTCTTCTCCCTTCTGGAGCTCACAGACTAGTGGGAGAGCCTGATGATAAATAAGCAAGTTACAGAAAAGTGAAAGATGCTGTGAGGGACAAAAGAGAGTTTCCGGTTGGACATGTATTTGCTCTAAAAAGTAAATAAAATAGGCCTGAGATCAGAGTGGGAAGAGTGTTGCTTTTGACGGAGTTGACTGAGGCAGGCCTCTCTTTGAGGCGGTGACGTTTGAGACCCACAGGATGAGAAAGTGCCAGTGAGGAGGCAGCTGTAGAGGGTTCTAGGTACTTTCGCCACATTAGCTAATTGGCTGGAAGGCAATTTTACTTTAAAAATAAAATAAAAAATAAAGGAGAGACATTAAAAAGGACGTAATAAAATATGACAAATGAATAACAAAATTAAAAAGGCTTTATTGCGAAATATATACAAAATATTTGAATATATTTAGAATGTGTGTAGACGCATGGCAGTAGTGCTCTGATATCTGCTGTGCAGATAACTGAGTTTATTTTGTGGGTTGTACCTAAGCACTTTCCTTCAGAGTCTTTCGTTCATAGTATTAGATCTTTTTTTTTTTGCTTGATGATTCCTCTCCTTGTTTGGCATTCTTGCACTTTTTCTTTTTTTGCTGAAATTTCTTCCTTCCTTAGGAGAGGTATCAGTTTCCAAATACTAGGATGCATATATGACTGAGCTCTGTATTGCGTCGTGAAAAGCCCTCTACGCTGTTGTTTGTTCTTGGTCTATTGTCACATGTTCATTGATAGATGTTCCAAAGTTCTATGGGAAATGTGAAGCTAAGATTTATGTAATATCACAATGGTAGTACTGCATCAACAGAGAAGGGAAACCAAATTGTCAACAGTTGAAGCTGAACTGTTAACCAGTTATTTTATCTTAATCAAACTTTCTGTCAACCAGTTGGTTTTTCTTTTACAGCAAAATTGCCAAACTGTCAGTCAGCTGAAACCAAACTGTCCTCCAGTTATTTTGTCTTTTACAACAAAATTGCCTTACGGCCAATTAGTTGTGGGGCAAAAATGTTTGTGGCAGACATGTCTACGGCAAAGATGCTTACAGCAAAAATACTGGACATGAGTGTGGAGTGGTCGTGATGGCATTTCTGGCAGAGGGAACGTCATGTGCAAAGACCTGGAGGCTGGGAAGCGTTTGGCCTGGTCAAGGAACTGAGAGAAGGGCATTTTGGCTGTAGAATGATGGTGGGCAGGAGGTATGAGATGAGGCTGAATCGCGGGTAGGGGCCAGAGCACGGTGTGGCTTTTCCATCTAGTTCTAGCTGCAGTGGGAAGCCACTGGAGAGTGGATAAGAGGGGGGCCTGGTGAACGGAGATCACCAGCTGCTCTTTGAAGCACCTCTGAGGGTATTGCCAGGTGGGAATGAAATCTCTTCTACAAATTAAAGGGGACATTATAGATTCAAGATACTGTTTGTGAGAACTTAGAAGTATCTCAAAAGATGACTTAGAAATTCTGATTTATTTTTGTATCTGACCTTATACCTGAGTAGTTTCTGAGGCATAGACTTGGCTTCCGGAGAGGTTGGTGGGGGACATGTCTTGTTTCCTCATCTTGTCTTTGGTTTCTAGTGACTGGAGCTGACGTTGTCACAGCCTAGAAACAACCCAGTCGGTCCCATTGCCTCCCAGGCAGCTTCTAACTTGGTTGTGGGCTAGTGTGTCTGGGGAATACTGCCGCCCCTGGCTGTGGGACCCCTGCCTCCCACCTGCTCTCTCCCCGTGCCCCTTCCTAGAGCCTGCCCACCTTTGCTGCAGGTCCTTCAAGTCCACCTCACTGGAACCAAACCAAAGCTTAAGAGGAAACAGAGCAGCAGGCACAACGAAGCTGCCTGTTCTGGATGGGACCTGCGCAGCTGGAGGCACTGTCAGGGGTGCCAGTCACCGGGGAGCATGTCCTCTGGGTGCAGAAGAGCCACAAGGACACTGCAACAAGCTCAAAGCTTCAGAACCAGAGACAGAGAGGAAAGAGCCCCAGTTTGCAAGGTTTAGCAGCACTGAAGTTAAAGTCACCTTTACCAGTCAGCTCCAGCTTTTTGCTGGTTGTCGTGTATTTAATTCATAGACTTGCGTTAATTCCCTCACTTATTTGCTCCCCAGGAGGTCTGTCTCCTCATTGTTCCTCTCGTACACTTAGTCAGCCTGCCCTTACTGAGTGCTTCCTACTTGCCGAGAACTGTGTTGGGAGCTGAGGAGAGGTCACCACAGAAGAGTACGCCCGACCCAGAGTCTAGCAGTGGTTAGAACATCCGGGAAGCAGCAGGGCAGGCGGGGAGGTGCTTCTCAGATTAGGACCCAGCCCTTACAGGCCATGCTTGGCTGCACGAGCCGCATCTCAGGTCCTGGAACATGTCATGCTCCCTACTTGTTTAGAGTCTTGGCGCCTGTCCTTCCCTCTGCTAGAATGCTTTTCCTGCCCCACCCCCTTGATCAGCCAACTGCTACCCTGGGAAACCTTCCTTTCCTGACCACCCTGGCTATGCTTGCTAACCTTGTTACATGCACGCTCAGGGCTGTCTCTTTCCTTCAGAGCACACAGTTCTGTTTTGAATAATGTGTGCATGTATGTGTGTGATTATTTGATTACTGTTTGTCTCCCCTACTTGGCTGTAAACCTTGCGAGGGGCACGAACATGTCTGTGGTTGCTCATCACGGAACCCCGATGTACCCCATGCTTAACCCTTCAGTGGTTAGGTTCTCCAGAGAACTGCTGGTTACAGATCGAAGCTTAGGAAGCATGTACATGGTGGGTGGCTCCTGAAGGCTGGAAGGCGAGGCTTTTTCTCCCGTGGGCACAAGCTGGTCTGTTGTTGACACATCCTCCGCAGACTTCAGAGAATCCTGTAAGATGGAAATGAGAGAGAGCCGGAATGCTGAGCATTAGAGAGTGGAGAGCTGGGCATTTCCTGTCCTGCTAAACAGTGAGAACCCGGGACACCTGAAATCATAGCTACCCGTATACCTTCAGAGCAGGCCACAAGCATCTCCCTCTTCTTCTCACTGATCTCCCCCACCCCCTCACCTGTTACATCTTGGCTCCTGTTTCCCATATTGGGATTTTCTAGAGAGGAGCAGAGGTGTGTTTAATTTTTCTGTTCTATGCCAAGTCTCAGCTAGGGAGAGGAAGCTCTGTAATCAGAAGTGTTTTTTCTCCTTGGCTCCTTTGGTAGGACACTGCTCTGAAAGAATGTCCCATTTTATTGAAGACCTGAGCCAGCCTCAGCATGAGCCTTTGTTTCACTTGGACAGTATTTATTCCCAAACGGTCCTAGGCAAATACACTTCTCTGTCCCCACTTCCCTGGGATGTCCCACCGAACAACCTTTTGTATGAAAACTTAGAATCTGTGGGGCAGTGGGTGAATAACTCAGGAGCTGGGTACAGATATGGTGGTTGCCACATGGAGGAAGGAAATATTCCTCAATGGTCCCAAACTGAGATCCAAACATTAGTACCCAAAGAGCCCTTCTCCTTTACCTTCCGATAACAATAAAATATCAACAATGCACAGTCAGAGGTCAGAGGCTCAAATGTTCTACAAAGACTAGGAAGGTGGAGCTTTCCTGTAGTTGAAGGCAGTACTCTCTAGTTAGCCCCAGTCCCCAGCACTCCCTTTTGTCCCCAAGATAAAAATGACTAGTAGTCTTAAAGGAATAGACTTCTTAGGTGGTCACACATTTTGGTTGTTAGATGTTTGGGATGGGGCCTCTGGTGAACCAGAAAGCTTGTGGGCTCCTAAGAGGGCAGCTGCTTCTCAACTCAAGACAGTTGTTGCCATGTGAGAATGGGGACCTGATGTCACCTGAAAATCTGGGTTTTCAAGAGAAGCTAGATATCTGGGTTTGCATATAAAAACTTCAGATGTCAACAACAAACCCATGTTTTGAAAAATTCTGTGTGGGTCAAACAACACTTATCTGTAACTTACATTTTGCCCAGGAGTTAGCAGTCCCTGGGCCAGTGCCACGTGAGTCCTCTGAGGGGCTCCATTTCTTCAGATGGCAGAACACAAGCAAGTGGGTGTAAATGAGAGAAGGATTTAAACCCAGAGAAGAACTGCAAGGAAGCTGTGTGGGGTGGAGGAGGGGTGGGGGGACAGACTTTGGCCCAGAGAAGCCCCATGCACGAGTGTGTGAATGGTGCAGTCGCTTCACTCCCCTGAGCCTCAGCTTTCTAGTGGGTGACATGGGAAGAACGCCATTGTTTCTTAGAGCCCATCAAGGTGCCCTGCTGGTGCTCAGGAGCTGTCACTCTAGCAGGTCTCGCCTTCAACAGGCACAAACCAACCTTGTCACGGCCACCAGGTCTTCTTGCAGGTTGTTAAACAGCCCAGGCTCCCAGTCCCCACGTGTGGCTCACCGTTCTCCCCTGACCCCTAGCACTGTCCGGGTCCTGTCACACCTCTCTCTGCTGTCTCACTTGAATTCCTTCCCTCCTCTCTACTTCTCCTGCCACCATCCCCTCAAGATACTTGTTACCTTTTACCTAGATTATGTTAATTGTTTCCATATCACCAGCTCTGCTTCCTCCCAAAGCGCCTGACACCCATCTCCAGTCCACCCTCCCGAGGTGCAACTCTGCTTGTGGCAGTGTTTGGGTCCCCCAGACTTACTGGTGGGCATTCCCCAGCCTGGCCTTATGAGCTCCCCACAACTTGGCTGGCCTCACATCACTTTCTCCATCTTCTCCATTACCAACCTCTCCAGACTCATCTCTTGCCGTCCCCTGCCTCCCTCACCTCACTCAGTGTACCCTGGTCCCTCCGCTTTCTTTTAGTTCCTCCCGTCTGCCGCGGTCTTTCCAGGGTCCTGACACTTGGCATGCTGGGCTCCCTTCTCTTCACTCTGCTAACCTGTAAATGTTTCTGCCTCAGATAAGATTTCTCTAGTCTTCCCTCTTATCTGCTCTGATCACCCCTGAACTCCTCCTTGGCTATTATCTCAGCAGTAATGAATTATTTATGAAGTAAACTTGTCTATCTCCAGCTTTCTTATTAGACTGGAGATCTGAGAAGGTTGTGCAGGGCCTGGCTGTTCTTCAGTGTCTCTCTCGTGTTCATTGAAGGAATGCAGGCTCTCCTGCCTGTCCCTTCCTACACGTGCTGCTGCAGAGAATTGGCATGACCCTCTGTGCCCTGCACACACGTTAGAGTCTTTAAATGCGCAGACTCTGTTTAGGTTTAAGTCTTCCCTTTATCCATTACAGGCTGTATTGCCTTGGACAGTCCTTTTACCTCTTTGTGCCTTCATTTCTTCAACTGTAAAACGGGGCTGGTAAGAGTACCTACCTCACAGCGTCCCTCTCCCACCTTGTATTGGCTCTGTCCCCCTGGGCCACTTGATCTCCCCGAGCTTGGGTTTCCCCAGTAGTAAAATGCGGTGGTGATGTTAGTATCATCATCCCATCACTGGGAGGGGGAAATGAAGGAAGGCACAGGAAGTGCGCGGCCCGCTGCCTGGCGTGGAGCGCTGCTTGGTGAACAGTTATTGCTGTTCTGATTGTTATTAGTCTAGTGGTGGTTCTGGCACAAATTAGAAAGACCTGTCTTTCTGGTCATGCTTTAGGGCCATCTGTGGGAAGGGAATTAGATCCTCCTGCACTCACTTTTCCATGGTGTCGTGGTGGGGAAGAGAGGATTAAATGGAAAGACCCTCTCTCTAGGCTTCTCCTTTTGCCTGGCTCAAGCACTTATTCCTTGCGCCTGTTTTTTTACCTTAAAAATAGGGAATTAGCAAAATAACCTGTTTTTTGTGACTGGTGCAGCCTCGGACCATCTACCACTTCCTTAGGGTAGCCTGACCATCCCATCTGAGGTTCTGTCCCCCAGCCCCTCTCCATCTCATCACCCTGTTGATTTCCTTCAAAGAATGTTTCCTAATTCATGACATTGTGGTCTGTCCTCTTCCTTCCCAGACTGTAAGCTCCATGAGGTCAGAGCAGGGAGGAATGACGGAGGGAGAGAGGGAAGAAAAGAAAACCCTGCAGAAGTCCTTGAATAGACTTTAAAAGTCTAGGACTTTAATGTGGTGTGGACTCTGATTTGAGGGCTGGAAACTGTAAGAAGCAGAGGAAGGCAGCTGTCTGCATCAACGCAGTTTGACTCGGTCACTGGTGGATCGCCTTAATTTCACACAGATCTTTCCTTCTGTGTGGCCTGTCAATGTCCAAGGAGGCCGCAAAGCCTTCTCACCCCATTCCAGCCGAAGCTGTTTTTCTTCTTGGGCAGCTAGTGGCTGCTCAGAGCCTGCCGGTCCAGCTGTGCCCGGGTCGTCTCTGGATGACCTAGATCATAGCGTGGGAATTGAACAGGTAGTAGAAATAATAGCAGCTAACATGTGTCTGTGGGACTTTTCCTGTGTGCTCAGTCACTCAATAGATAAGTACGCTTACTGTCCCCAATTTATGGAGGAGGACACTGAGGCTTAAAGAACATAAGTTATTAGCCTAACATCATAAAACTTATCAGTACCAGGGCCAACATTTGCGTCATGTTATCTGTTTTAAAAGCGACTGCTTAGCCGCTGTGCTGGTTAATGTTGAAGACTTCAAATCATTGAAGTTTGGCTTTGGGATACATTGTGGGTGGGGAGAGAGAGGAGAAGGGGAAGGAAATGTTGTAGATTTATCTTCCTAATTTTACTTGGCTTGGGCTAATATTAAAATTATTTTGAGCGCTCCACTGACAAAGGCGGAAGAGAGAACCCAATTTGATATTAAATATTTGCAATGGAAAATTTACAAAGTCTTTTTGAATGGAAGATATTTCCGAGTAATTCCCACGGGACTCGTTCAGCCAGTTGCTTCTTCTGCAGCATGCTTCCTGTGGTTGCTTCACTGTTCTCAGAAATGAACATTCCTGACTTTGAAGTCCCGGGGTTACGCCGGGCGAGACGATGAACTCTGCCTTGGTTTCCCTGGCAATGCGTCAATAAAGGGGAGAGGGCTGTGCATTGAACTTTATTGCTTGAGCTGTAATCTGTGATTTATGAAAATGACATTAAGCCAGGCGCCTCCAGTCAGGGGAGTGGATATATCACAGTCCTAATAGTCATTGTAGCCGATGCTGAGTGGGCATCTGCCGTGTGCCATGCACAGGGCTAAGCACTTTACATGACTTAACCCTTTTAATCCTAACAACTACCTTGTAGTCAACTTCCTATTAACCCTCTTTTATAGACTAAGAAACAGAGGATCAGAGAGGTTAAGTTCTGGACCCAGCTGGCAAGTGGTAGACTTGGGACAAGAAGCCAGGACTGTTTGACTCAAAAATCCCATGCCATAAACCGCTATGGTCTGTGCCAGAGTCATCTTCAGAACTTGGGACTGGTTGATGGAGGAGCTGGGGATCATTCTAGACCCCTGGTCACGGTGGGCCAGAATTGTGAGCACAGAGGGTGGGTGGCCTGCTCATGTGATTCAGATGCCCTGTCATTTGCTGCATTCCTGGGGGCAGTCTGGGTCTGGTGTGTATCCAGGCAGGTAAGGAAAGAGAGTAGCTGCTCACTTTAAGTTTGGAGGCACGTGCTTTGAGCCCTCAGACAGGAAAACCCTTGAGTGTATGAAGTAGCTCTGTGCTTTCCCTCAACATGGCCAGGCAGCCTGACTTGTTGGCAGCTCTGCTGGAGTCTGGTTTCTGATGAGGTAACATCTGGAAGGTAAGCTCCAGGAGGACAGGAACTTTGTGAATTGTGTTCACTGCTGTGTTCTTGGCACTCGGAACAGCGCTTGGCATGCTGTGGGGCTTAATCCACATTTGTTGAATCTTTACTCCTAACTGGTCCCCTGCTTCCACTGTTGACCCCCTCCCATCTGTCTTCCCCTCAGGCAGACCTTCTGGTAGGCTGTTCCTTTTGTATAAAATGCCATTCCCTCTGCATAACATACTGTTCTCTACTCTTTGCCTGCCTAGCTCCCTTTCCTCTTCAGGTCTCAACTTAACTGTCACCCCTTTAGATGGGCCTTCTCGGATCTCCAAGGAATACCCCCCACCTTGTCCAAATGGTGTCTCTGTGTTAAACGCTCTCATAACACCCTACACTTTCCCTTCGAGGCATGATTATGAGTGGAACTGTTTCACGTCTGACCTCTCACTAAACTGTTAGCTCCATGAAGGCAGAGACCCTGTCTGTTCTGCTCACTGTTGTCTTCCCAGGGCTTAGGAGGCACTCATTAAACATTTGTGAATGAATGAGTTCTTCACCCTCCCCACTGACACCAGAATCCTCCAGAGTGGTAGCTTCTAATGTATTTAATACTTATAACTGGATGAAGGCTTTTCTCCCACCCCTGACCCTCACATCCGCTTCATTAGCATGAATCAGACTCACTGCCTCATGAAAGGGAGTGGTTTATTTTCCCTTTGGACCTGAACCCTCAGGTTCACAGGAGGCTCTCACCCATCCTCACCACAGTTACCCGTCCCCAGGCCAGGGGAGCCAGGGCTGCTGCTTCGAGCGTCATTGGCTATTTCCCGAGCTTTTTAGGATTCTTGAGAGTCATATAGAAAGAGTCTTAGTTCTCAGCCATTTATTCCTTGGGTAGTATGAGAAACGGTGTGTGTCTGCAGACCTGCCTGCCTCCTTAGCACGTACTCTCTCTCTTTTGTTCCTTTCCCCGCCTCATGGTGTCTTATTAGCATTGAAATGAAAAAATTCTTCCCTAGCGAAAATGGGAGAAGTTGGGAAAAATCAAAACCAACACTTTTCATCCAGTAGGAGCTGGGTTATTGCAGTCTGAGGGTGAGCAGAGAGCTCTCTTGTTTAAGGCCAGACAGGAGGGAAGCGTCTGAACAGAACATTTTGCAGGCTGTGAACTGTCGCTGGGCTCCGGTACCCTTGGTCTCTCACAAGGGGCCACTCTGAAGAATAAGACATGTAAAGGAGACCAGGAATTCTGCTTGGGCCCCTCTGGTCTCATTCTTTCCTTCTTTTCCTTATTGACAAACGCGGCTCGCTCGGGCTCTTCCTCGCCCGACCCTTCCTCATCAGTGTTGGCTTTCAGCTCACCCTCCCGACATCCTGTGGACGCTGCACTTCAGACAAACAGCAAGATCATCAAAGAGAGGAGCATGAATGAAAAACTGCTTTATGACATGCCTTCAAAGTGTCTTTTTAGAAGTTCAAAGGATGTGGAGAGGAGGCAGGGGAATCAAAGAAGATGGGGGAGAGCAATGAACTCTCCAAGGAATCACTGAGTTTTTCATTGTATATTTTCTATGACACTTGTGATGTAAAAATCAAAAGTAGTCCCAGCTCTCAAGGGTTCTCTGTGTGTAGATCTGATGCAAAGAAGGAAACAACTCACTTTGCTGATGGAGTACTTTACCCCAGCATCCTAACTCACCCATTTTGCATCTGCATTTCCTGTTTGGACCTTGATCGAATATTTTGATCTGGGAAGAGTGTGTCCAGAGATGGAGATTGAGTGCTGCTTATATGGTTCGATGGAGATGAATAATTTAGTCTGTGCAGAAATTCCCCATTACCTTTTCTGCTTAAAGACGAGCCAGGAGTCCAGCTATAGCAATGAATGGGCAGAGCTTAGAAAAGATCTGGCACAGACAGGATCCCAGAGACTTCTGTTCTGAAACATAGGAGAACTGAGATTCTATTTGAGGCTGAAGCTGGCCCTAATTGATACGCTCGTGGGAACACCATTGATATTTTGATGCAGAAATGTGTTATACTCAATCCACAAAGAACATTTTGGCAGCTAACATAGTGCCTGGCACATGGAGGATGCGTGAATGAAATGAATGAATGAATGAATGAATGACGGAATAAATGATCAGCTTTGTTTCTGTAACCCTAGAGTAGATTCTTTCATGGGGATGTTTCCTTTTCTTGGGCCATTGAGGCCCAGAATACAAGGACAGTCTTGAGGATGAGATTTGAATTACTATATTAGTCAAGTCTGCAAGGAATTCCAACTACGAGGGTCAGATACCCCGACTCAAACTGGATTGAGGTAGAAGGATTTTGTTGATTAATGTTACTGAAAACTCCGAAGATAGATTTGACTTCTGACGTGACTGGTACGGTAGACTTTATGTTTGTGTCTCTGCAAAATTCATACCTTGTAACTCCCCTAACACCCAAAGTGATGGTTTTCAGAGGTGATTAGGTCATGAGGGTGGAGCCCTCATGAATGGGATTAGTGGTTTATAAAAGAGGCCCCAGAGAGCTCTCTTGCCCCTTCTGCCATGTGAGGACACAGTGAGGCCATCTATGGACGGGGAAGCCCTCACCAGATATTGACTTTGCCGGCACCTTGATCCTGGACTCCCCAGTCTCCAGAACTGTAAGAAATAAATTTCTGTTGTTTATATGCCACTTGTTCTATGGTATTTTTTTTGTAGCAGCCCTCACACACTAAGACAACTGATTCAGGGGGCTCTAACACTGTCCTCTGACTGTTTTACCCCCTCCATCTCTCAGCTCTGCTTTGTGTGTGTTAACTCTCTGTTTCAGGCAGGCTCTCCCCCAGCGTGCCAGGGCACAGGAATAGCTTGGTGGTTGAGAACACAGTCCCTGGAACCAGAAACAGCCTTGATTCAAATCCCCGGTCCATCGTTTACTAGTTGTATGAACTTTAGATGTGTTTCTTAACATCTCTCTGCCTGAATTTTCTTTTCTTAAAATTGGAAATGATGACGGTGGTGATGGTGGTGAATCAAAGCTAACATTTATCGAGCACTTGCTTTATACCTGGTGTTCTTCCACGCACTCTACATGTATAACTGCACCAATCTTTACAACAACCTATGAAGTAGGTACTATTGTTAGCTTCATTTTATAGATGAGGAAACTGAGGTACAGAAAGCTTAAATAACTTGCCTGTTACATGACTAGTAAATGATGGAGCCAGAGTCCATACCATTTGACCTCTAAACTGCATCACCTCATATAATAGAACTTGCAGCCCATGGGGTTCATGTGGGTTTTAATTGAGATCATATATGTAGACACTTAAGGCAGGTCTTGGCACATAAGGTTCATTGAATTTCATCTTTAAAAGGAAAAAGGTTTTCCAGTAACTTTTGACCTACATTCTATGCTCTCAGTAACCTCAGCAGAGAAGAGCGATTCTCTCTTCCTAAGAGTTCCACAAAACTCTCCGAACTGGGTCTTGTTGACTTTTTTTGGGTCACATATCCATTGTTGAACGAATCATGTGGCCAAGAGGTTGCAATGTTTGGGTGATCTAGACTGGTTCATATGCCCACCCTGGGGCTGAGGGTTGAGTTGGCACTACCTGAACCTCCTCCACTGAAAAGGGGAGGAGGATTGTTTCTTTAGAGCAAAAAAGTAGAGTTACTAGAAGTAAACAGAGAAACGAGAGGACGCTACACTAAGTGTGCGCACTGGGAGTAGAAGCTGTCTGGATTTCTTCAGAAGAGCATTGGAGCAGATGAGGGAAATGCGAAGGTGGGCAGAGGCCCTAGCCCTAAGTCCTGCCGAATCCTCCCGCGTGGGGTAGTGAGGCAAGAGGGTTGAATAGGTTTGGAAAGAAGCACCTTCTTCAAGGCTCGACTTGCTGTATCACCCAGGGCAGCACTACGAGAGGTTGAGTCGGGAAGTCCAGTGCCAGTTCATCCGGATCTGCAGGAAGGTAAATAGGACATAATTACCAAGATGGCATGTGGGCAGGCCCCGAGGCCACCTTGTGAGAAGTTCTGGGCAAGCATTCGCAACCACTAATGATGCCCCTTAAGGCCCTGGTGCTGCTCAGAGATGGCACCACCAGCCCTGGAGTGCCCATTCCCATGGTCCTGGGTGAGTCAGGCCGTGCTGAAGCAGGGCCCCTGCCTGATTCACCAGTCCCACTTCCTCCACTTTCTGGTGGTCTCCACCCACACGACCGCCACACCCAGGTTAGCACTGACCAGTAGGACCGAAATTAGTGTCTGAGGCAAAATGGGAATCTTGGTCCAAGTCCTGTGGGTGATGGAGGAATTACAAAGGGACCCAGAGGTACAGATATCAGTTCACCAGTTTCCACTTAAGTCGCAGCACCTTCCACTTACTGGATCATCTATTGCTAGAGTAGGCAAGGACATTTCCTTCATTGGCTAAGTCTAAGCAGCTAACTCCTGTCAACTGTCTCAGGGTTAGATTGGAATTGTGTGTGTGGTGGGTACCATCGCCATAAAAATAACTTGATGATAGAAGCTCACAGGCTTTCTCACAACTGCTTATTTATGTGTGTGTGTGGGGGGGGGGGGGCGTGCGGGGAGGTCTAGTCAGTTCTGTGTATTATCGCCCATGCTGGTTATTTGAAAGACTTCTTCGGGGTGAGTGGTTAAAGTTCCACACTCTGCTTTGGTGGTCTGGGTCTGTGGGTTCATATTCCAGGTGCAGACCTACTCCACTCATCAGCCATGCTATGGAGGCATCCCACATACAAAGTAGAGGAGGATTGGCACAGATGTTAGCTCAGGGACAATCTTCCTCAAGCAAAAAAAAAAAAAAAAAGAGGAAGATTAGCAATGGTGTGTTAGCTCAAGGTGAATCTTTCTCACCAGAAAATCTTTCTCACCATGCATGAAAGACTTCTTTGGTATCCTACCCTACCTTATCTTTCTTCCTTGCACTGATGACCTTGCTTAATAATTCACTGAAGAATGAAACAGTCAACTTCACAACTTCCTTTCTCTCTCTCTGTTCTTCACTGAGGCCTCAGAACCATCTCCTCCTGCAAACTCTCCGTACTTCATCCACAATATTTCCATCTTTCTCTCTCCCCAGTATATTATTGACCTGTCTTTCCTGACTCCTTCCTTTAAACCTGTATTAAAATGATCCGTCCTAAAAATAAAGACCTTTCCTCAACTCTGCTTGCCTGTAGCCATACCCTTTCTCTCTACCCAATGTCCTGAAGGAGAAGTTGGCTTGTTATCCCCACTTCTCAGTGACTATTACGATCTGGTTTCTGCTTCTCCCACACCAGTGAGACTGCCCTTCTAGGCTTACAACAGCCAACTCAGAGGTCTCCAAATATTTTAAATCGTTCATCCTTATCAGTGAAAAAAAATCAAGTGTGTGTCTCAATATATGAATATTTATAAATTATATACATATGCTAATACACACATATATTATGTATCTTATAAAATATAAACCAAAATAAATATTTTAAAAGATGATTTAAATATAGAAGTTTGAATATTGTCACTAGTGGATAGTTTCCTGCAGGCTTTGGTCTAATTACTGATTCCAATATATTTCATTTTATTTTTTTGTCAGCTTTATTGGGATATAATTTAGTACAATAAATTCAATTTTAAGTGTATAAGTCAATGAGTTTAGACAAATTTATAAAGTCTTATAGCCACTACCCTAATCATAATATAAAACGTTTCTATCACCCCCAAGAGATCTGTCATTCCCCTTTGCAGTTAATCTCTTACCTCCACCCTTGGCCCCTGGCAACCACTACCTGCTTTTTATCACTGTAATTTTGCCTTTTCTAGAATTTCATATAAATTAAATCGCATAATACAGTAGTCTCCCCTTATCTGCAATTTCACTTTCCATGGTTTTAGTTACCTGTGCTCAACCGTGGTCCAAAAATATTAAATGGAAAATTCTAGAAATAAACAATTCATAAATTTTAAATTGCCACCGTTCTGGGTAGCATGATGAAATCTTGTGCTATCCTGTTCTTTCCTGCCCAGGATATGAGTCCTCCCTGTGTCCAGCATGCCCATGCTGTATATGCTACCCACCCGTTAGTTGCTGAGCCGTCTTGGTTATCAAATCAACTGTCACAGTATCACAGTGCTTGTGTTCAAGTAACCTTTTACTTAATGATAAGCTCAAAGTGCAAGAGTAGTGATGCTGGCAATTTGGATGTGCCAAAGAGAAGCCTTAAAGTGCTTCCTTTAAGTGAAAAGGTGAAAGTTCTTAACGAGGAAAGAAAAAAATCATATGCTGAGGTTGCCAAGATCTAAGGTAACTTTTATTACAGTATATTGTTATAGTTGTTCTATTATTTTAGTTGTTGTTAATCTCTTACTATGCCTATTTGTAAATTGAACTTTCTCATAGGTATGTCTGTATAGGGAAAAATATGATATATACGGGGTTCGATACTATCTGCAGTTTCAGGCATCCCCTGGAGGTCCTGGAACGTCTCCCCCACAGATAAGGGGGAACTATTGTATGTAGTTTTTTGTGTGTCTGGCTTTTTTCACTTGCCATAGTGCTTTTGAGATTCATCCATGCTGTTAAACGTATCAGTAGTTCATTCGTTTTAATGGCTAAGTAGTTATCTGCTGTAGGAATATACCACAGTATGTTTATTCATTTACCCATTGATGGACATTTAAGTGGTCTCTAGTGTTTGGCTATTATGGTTAAAGTTGCTATGAGAATTATCACAGAAGTCTTTGTGTGGATATACGTTTTGGTTTCTCTTGGGTAAATACCCAGGAATGGGATTTCTGGGTCATATGGTAAGTATTAACTGTATAAGTATTAACTGTCTAAGAAACTGCTGAGCTGTTTCATACGTGGCTGTACCATTTTGCATCCCCCCCAGCAATGTATGAGACTTCCAGTTGCTCCCAAATCCTTGTCAACACTTAATATTATCAGTCTTTTAAACTTTAACCATTCAAGTGGATACATAGTGATGTCTCATTAAGCTTATTTGCCATCGTTATCTGCTCTTTGATGAAATGTCTATTTTGCCCATTTTATTTTTATCAGGTTTTTTCTTATCAAGTTGTAAGAGTTCTTTATATATTCTGTATACATGTCTTTTATTAGATATATGTTTTGTAAATATTTTTTGCCAGTATGTAGCTTGCTTTTCTGTTTTCTTAACAGTGTCCTTTGAAGAGCAAAAATGTTTAATTTTGATGAAATACAATGTATAATTTTTTTCTGTAAATAGGTTTATATCCTATTTAAAAAATCTTTGCCTAGCCCAGGTTCACTTAGATTTTTCTCCTATGTTTGCCTCTAGAAGTTTAAAAATTTTAGCTTTTACATTGAAGTCTTTGATTAATTTTGAGTTAAATTTTTTGTGTATGGTGTGAAGCAAAGTTTTGTGTTTGTTTTTTGCATATGCGTATCCAATGGCTTCAGCACCATTTGGTGAAGAGATGGTCCTTTCTCCAGTGAATTGCCTTGGCAATTTAGTTGAAAAGCAATTGACCATAAATACATGTATCTATTTGTGGATTCTATTCTGGTTCATTCATTGAGTGGCTATATTTATGCCAATACCACTCTGTCATGATTACTCTAGCTTTACAATAAAGCTTGAAATCAGGCAGTGTAATGCTTCAACTTTTTCTTTATCAAAATTGGTTAGACCTCTCCTACTTTTTAAATATGTGTTTAAATCTGCCATGTTCCTATTTGTTTTTTATTTGTCCCATCTGGTTTTTTTTTTTTCCATCTTTCGTGCATTCTTTTGGAACAAGTGTTTTCCTTATGATTTCATTTTTCAGCAACTTTATTGAGGTAGAATTTACATACCATAAAATTACCCATTTTAGGTATACAACTTGATGATTTTTAGTAAATTTACAGAGTTGTACAACTATTGCCACGATCTAGTTTTAGACTATTTCTAACACCCTGAAAAGATTCCTTTTGCCCATTTTCAGTCAATATGATTCCATTTCATCTCCTTTATTGATTTAATTAGCTAACCTCTGTATTTTTTTGAGGTTCCCATAGGGTTTACAGTATACATCTTTAACTTACCACAGTCTTTCTTCAAGCAATACCAAACCATTTCATGTTTAGCATAAGAACCTTACAACAGTGTATTTCTACCCCTTACTCCCTTCCTCACTTTGTGCTATGGTTGTCATTCATTTTGTTACTGCATGTGCTATGAACCTCTCAAAGACTTGTTGCTATTTTTCCTTTAGACAGTTGCTTCTCTTTTAAGGAGATTTCTAAAAGTAAGAAAAAAACTTTTTTATATTTACCCACGTTTTTCATGTCTGGTGCTCTCGTTCCTTTGTGTAGACCCAGATTTCCATTTGCTGTCATTAACCTTCTGCCTGAAAGACTTCTTTGACATTTCTCTTAGTGGCGGTCTGTTCATGATGAATTCTTCCATTTTATGTTCAAAAATGTCTTTGTTTCACCTTTGTTTTTGAAAAGTACTTTTGCTGGGCATAGAATTCTAGGTTAACAGTTTCTGTTAAACATATTTCTTTAAAGATATTACTGTATTCTGGACTGCATTGTTCCTGACATGAAGTCTGCTCTCAATCTTTATTCCTCTGTGTCTTTTTCCTCTAGCTATTTTAGAAATTTTCTCTTTATCACTGGGTGTAAGCAATGTGATTATGATATGCCTTGGTGTATTCTTCTTTATGTTTCTTCTGTTTGAGATTTGTTGAGCTTATTTCATCTGTGGGTTTATAGGTTTCATCATATTTGGAAATTTTTCAGCTATTTTTTCTTCCAATTATTTGTATGCTCCCTAATCCTGTCCTCTTTTTCTTGGACTCCGGTTACAAGTATATTAGCCTGCTTAGTGTTGTTCCACAGCTCAGTGATACTCTGTTCATTTTTTCCAGTGGTTTTTCTTTCTGTCAATATTTCATTTTGGATGGTGTCTGTTGCTATGTCTTTAAGTTCATTAATCTTTTTTTTCCTGCAGTGTCCGATCTGCT
This sequence comes from Equus asinus, assembly GCF_041296235.1. Lineage (NCBI taxonomy): Eukaryota > Metazoa > Chordata > Mammalia > Perissodactyla > Equidae > Equus > Equus asinus. The sequence goes on along the minus strand of NC_091798.1, from coordinate 37,763,154 downwards.
CTTAATCTTATTCAGTTTATTTTATATCTTAGACATTTTATTTTTCATCTCTAGAAGTTTGATTTATAACTTTTTTCTATCTTCCATGTCTCTTCTTAACATACTCATGCTTTCCTTTAACTTTCTTGAAGTTAGTCTAGTTATAATATTGTTTTAATGCCTTTATATACTGTTTCTATCACCTGTGACATTTTTAGGTCTGTTCCTTTTGATTTTTTCTTTCTCCTCATGATGGGGTATATTTTCACTTCTTTGCATGACTAGTAATTTTTGATTGGATTCCAGATATTGTGTATTTTATATTATTAAGTGCTGGAGGTTTTTGCATTCCTGTAAATATCGTTGGGCTTTGTTGTTCTGGGATGCAGTTAAGGTCCTCGGAATTAGTTTGATTGTTTGGAGGCTTGCTTTTCAGCTTTGTTAGGGTGAGTCCAGAACAACCTTTAGTGCAAGCCAGGGGTTGGCAAACTATGGCCCAGAGGCCAGCTGCCTGTTTTGGGAAATACAGTGTTATTGGAACACAGCCACACTCATTTGTTTTCATATTGTCTATGGCTGCTTTTGTGCTCCAACCGCGGAACTGAGTAGTTGTGGCAGAGGCTGCATGGCCCATAAGCTTAAAACATTTAGTGTCTGATCCTTTAAGAAAAAGTTTGCTAACATCTGGTTTAAGCCAGTTTGGGCTCGGTATTGAATCCATACCCTCCTGTGGGACCTACCTGATGCTCCACGTATTAGGAGGTCTTTCCATTCTTGTTGGCTGGAACGTGAACTACTCTTGGCCCCATGTGAGCTTCTGGGGATTGTTCCATCTACTTTGTTATCCCTCCCTGCACTGCAGCTGGAAACTCTGTCCAGGCCGTAAGCTGGGGCACTCTTAGGGCTTACCTCATTTGCTTCCCTTCTCTCAGGGGATCATCATTTTGTGCTTTCTATTGTCCAATGTCTGAAAATTGTTGTCTCATAAATTTTGTGTGTTTTTCTAGTTGTTTAAGGTAGGAGAGTAAGTCAGTCTCTGTTGTTCCATCATGACTGGAAGCCAACATCCCTTGATTCTTTCTTTTTAACATTTTTCCCCCCCTAAATGCAAAAGTAATGTGTTTCTAACCTACCAGTTTCTAGGCAGTGCTGGATCTGATTTACCACTCCTGACTTGTTATAATTATTCCACTTTCACAATAATATCTCCTCCATCTGTGATCGATTTCTTCTGTTCTTTGTTGGTTCTGACTCTTGTGCCTGCCTTAAATATTGGGATAGCTGGCAGTGCTAATCCTGGTTTGTCCCCTTTCCTCCATCCTCCTGTAGCTTCAACTACCATTTGGATTGGGATATTATAAATGCTTAGGGATTTAAAGTACAGCTTGGAGTTGCTGAGTCCTAGATTGAAATCTCGGTTCTACCATTTGTTGTGATGTGGGCAAACTCAAGTTGTCTGGGAGTTAAGAATAATTTCTAATTTTTTCAATGCTCTTAATAGATACCTGGTGATGTGCTAAGTACTTTATACATATCATCTCTAATCCTCCACAATTCTATGAGCGAGATACTTTGTTATACCCATTTTATAAGTGGGGAAACTAAGGTTCCAAGACATTAAATCACTTTTCCTAGGTGGACAAGCCAGGCTTTGGACCCAGGTCTGTCTGACCAGACGAGACTGACCAACTGCTCTGGTTTCCCTGGTGTTAGTACTGAAAGTCCTGCTTCCTAGGAAACCGCTCAGTCCTGGGCAAACCAGTGTGGTTGGTCACCCTATTAAATTGCTCTGCTCTCCTTGGATCTCTTCTCTATACCCACGTAATAGTTTTGGGATAGTTTAAACTCTGTAAATGCATGTTAACCATTTTATATGGCACCTGAAACATAGTAAGTGCCTACAAGTGGAATCTCTTATTCTTGGTCCCATTTCTAATCCTTCTGAATATATCGTAGCAGACATTCGTTTTTCCATTTGGCTGCCCAACATCTGAACATCGTTTCTCTGTGTAGGAAGTCTTATAAGGCAGGACCCATTTCCCACTTCAGAGACAGCCAGTGACACATGTTCACCTCCATCCCCATTCTCCAGCCTGGCCACCAGAGCACAGGCATGTGGCCTGACTCTCATCAGAAGCGAGGCCCATGCAAAATCCACCCTCATGGAATGGCAGTGGTGGCCACATCCAGGCTCTTGGAGCAGTAGAAATGTTCTGGAAGCAGAGTCCTGAGTCAGAGCTGTGAACTACAACGTCTGTTTCCAGTGGTATTAACAATAGGTTCCTCACTGGACTAGGTTGGGAATGAATTTGGTGCTTGCTTCTGGCTGCAGAGTTGCCAACCTTAGTTCTCTGGCTGTTCTGGAAATTCTGTGAATTACCATATATCCTTTAGTAATTTCCTTATCTGCTTGAATTAGCTGGAGTTGCTTTCTTTTCTCTGCAACTGAGAGCACTGATTGATACATGTATCATCTGGACGTTGTGGGCAGTTCAAACTTACTGGATCCCAAACAGAACTCATTACTTTCCCTCGGAGACGTGCATCATTTTACTGTTAATATCAAGCACAGTTCCTCAGTATTTACTGGGTTTATGAAATTAGGAACCACAGAGGCACTTTCAACTCCTCCTTCCTAAACCTCCAACCTTTTCGGCATTTACAAAGGAAGGGTCCACCTCCTCTGGTTTTTCCTCTCAGTCTTCTCTCCACTCTCTTCATACAGGTTCTATTGCTTCTTGCCTTGATCGTGGCACAGCCTCGGATCTGGTCTTTCCTTCTGCAGTTCTCAGGGCAGAAATCAGAGAACATCCAGCATGGCTTGTAAGGGCTAAAATGAGGACAAAACACAGGAGAAAGGCAGGTGGATGACGGTGGATCCAAACCTGAGAAATTCATGCCTGGGATGGGACAGAAAAAACTTTCTTTAAGTGTTTGAAAGGGGAAAGAGTAAAAAATACAGTTGATCATCATTATTCACAGATTCTGTAGTTGCAATTTCACCTACTCACTAAAATTTATTTGTAACTCCAAAATCGATACTGTTGATGCTTTTGTGGTCATTCACGGATATTCTCAGAGTGGCAAAATATTTGGGTCACCAGCTGTGCACGTTCCCAGCTGAGGTGGAACAAGGGGACGCTTTGGCTTTTTTTCAGCTTTGGTGCTGTAAACAAATGTCCTTTTTGCACTCTGGTTTGTACCACATTTTGTGTTTTTTCTTGGTGATTTCACTGCTTAAAATGGCCTCCGAGCATAGTGTGGAAGTGCTGTCTAGTGTTCTTAAGCGCAAGAAGGCTTGGATGTGCCTTATGGAGACAATACATGTGTCAGATACGCTTCCTTCAGGCATGATTTAGAGTGCTGTTGACCGTGAGTTGACTGTTAATGAATCAACATTATTTATTAAATAAGGTGTCTTTAAACAGAAATAAACATAAAACAAGGTAATATATTGATCTGTTGATGAAAATGTTGTGACCAGGGGCTCATAGGAACCTAACCCTGTATTTCCCCTAGGAGCAATGGTTTAGTATTTGCTACTTCAGTGTTTGCAGGAACGTTATAGAATAGAACTCCTGATAATAACAAGAACAAGTATTCTGGTACTCATGTTCAGCCCCTTGATCCTTAACAGTGCTTACTATGGAAAAGGAAGTGGCTTCATTGCACTCCCAAATTAATCATTCTGGGAAATAATTATATTAGGATTTAAGCCAAGAAGCAAAACCTATAGAGATATTTATTCTCATAAGTGTATTACAAGGAATTGTCTTATGTAATTATGGAGGTTGGCTAAATGAGCCCAAACTCTGTAGGGAAGCTCTCAGGAAGGGGAGATCTCAAGCCAGCTGGAACCCATGGGCATAGCTGAAGCTGTGGTTCAAGGCAGTCAGAAAGGGAAAATCCAGTGAAGGGAAAATAGTGGTAGATCCAGCTGCTGTTGGAGTCTCTTTCACAAGGAAAAGCTCAGTCCCTTGTAAGGGCTCACCTGATTAGGTTGGGCCCCTTGAGGATACTCCATTGCTCTTTGATGTGAACTGATTATAGCCTTTGGTCACATCTGTAAAATCCCTTCACCGTGGCACTTACGTTAGTGTTTGATTGAATAACTGGGGAAAGGTGTGTGTCTGCTTCAAAGCAATTTCTGCCCTCTTCTGTCCTTGTCGTTTGTTTTAGCCAAGTTGATGCATCTAAAGACCATCACAATGATGCATCAAATGTAGGTTTTAATGTAACTTACTTTATTTCTAGAAGTTGGAATGATGAGTTCTGCATAAGTGAAGTCACATGATTTCACTTGGCTATCTTCAAATCAGTGTGAGTTTCATTAAACTTGCACTTCTCTCCCAGGACTAGGTACCATCCTAAGTATCTTCCATAGAGAAAGTACTTTGACCATCCTTATTTTACTCCAGTGGGGACACTGGAGCACAGAGAAGTTCACTTACTCAATTAAGGGATGGAGCCAGGATTGGAACTCAGGCAATCTGAATCCAGAGCCTGTGCTCTTCACCTTTATGCTCTGCTGTATCTCAATGTGGCATTGCAGCAAGTCATTTATATTCTAGTTTCTATGTTTTGGGAGGGCAAGCTCTGTACAGGGACCACGTGGGATCTTGTGGGCCTAGCTTGTCTGGTAGCAGGGGGCATACTCTCTTGTTGGGGACATTAGTGTATCTTGTAAGTGCTGGAACCTTAGACTCTACTTCCAGAGCTCTTGTCTCTCTGGCCCTTCTCCTGGAGCATATGCCACCCAGAGGCCCTTGGACCATCATAGCCTCTGAGTCATACAGATTCCCCACTTGCCCCATACTCAGGCCTTATTCCACAGAAACTCTCCCAGATTTGTTTCCTGAGGCTTCAGCTAAGTCTCTTGGCTAGAGTTAGACCCTCTCATAGATCTTTCCTGTTGGGCTCTGGGCCCCTCTCCCATTCATTTATTCATGCATCCAAGCAACCAATGGGTGAGCATTTACCATGTGCCGGGCACCTTGCTAGGTATCAGGGGTACAGCCATTAACAGGACAGACAAGCTCTCGGCGCCTTCAAAGCTGTTACATATTCAGGTCCCAGAGAAAAGGCCTGGGGGTAAGATTGTCTGTTGAACAAGATACCAGACCCACTATGCCTTGTATACTGCCTTTCTGCCTCATTCAGCAGATATTTGCAAGTGTGTGTGTTTCCCTCTCTCTCTTTTTTTTTTTTTTTTTTGCTGAGGAAGATTAGCCCTGAGCTAACATCTGTGCCAATTTTCCTCCACTTTGTATGTGGGTCACTGCCACAGCATGGCTGATAAGTAATGTAGGTCTGTTCCCAGGATCTGAACCTGCAAACCCAGGCTGCTGAAGTGGAGCACACCAAACTTAACCACTACACCATGGGGCTGGCATCTGTTTCTCTTTTTAAGAGTGAACACATTAAAACAATTTTACATCATTAAAAGTCCCTCTTCATCGTCATCTTTACCACTTTTCTCCACTCCCTGCTCCCACTGTCTACCCCAAAGGTGACTCTTATCCATTAAGTGTGTATCTTTCCAGATCTTTCTTCCATGCATTTATAAACAAATATGAATATATTCTGTTTGAAAGTATTTATAGGTTTACAGTAGTTATTCGATAAATGCTTACTGATGGATAAATGGATGGACGGCTCAGTTTTTACATGTTTCTTCCAAGTTTCCTTGCTGCCCTCCCTGCTTTCTGTCCCTTTCTTGAGCAGAATGGCCAGGCAGATGAAAAGAGTAAAGGCTCAGGGATCCTGGTTTTCCCTGTGAACCACGTTGACTGGAAGTGGACATAGGAGCTTGCTGCCTGCGTTAATCACCTCGGGCTGCCGTAACAACAAACCGCAGGCTGGGTGGCTTAAACAACAGGAATTTATTTCTCACAGTTCTGAAAGCTGAGGAGTCCAAGATCAAGGTGCCAGCAGGATTGGTTTCTGGTGAGAGCTCTCTTCCTGGCTTGTAGACAGCCTCCTTTTGGTTGTGTTCTCACATGGTAGAGAAGGAGAGAGGGGCAGGGAGATGGGTGAGAGGGGTCAGCGGGGGGGAAGGGGCGAGAGGGGGATCTCTTCCTCTTCTTTTAAGGCCAAAGTCCTATTGGGTTAGGGCTCTACCCTTATGGTCTCGTTTAACCTTCATTGCCTCCTCAAGACCCTATCTCCAGATATAGTCACACCAGGGTCAGGGTTTTAACATATGGATTTTGGTGGAGGGCGCAATTCAGTCCACAGTCCGCCACTGTCTGTGGTATCTAGACATGCCTCAGGGCACCATATACAGAGCTGGGCTGTTCCTGTGCGCCTGGTTCAGGGCCCTGCCCGCAGTGGGCACACGCTCAGATGTTTGTTGATGCCTGCGTTTCTTAGAGTAGAACTACTTGCGCTGGGACTTGGGGGAAGCTGAGGGCCTCCCAATGGCCTCCCTCCCTAGCATTCCATTTGAATTAGTGGAAATTTCAACCGCCACTTTGTGAGTGGTTCCAGATGTGCAGGCTTGGGGAGAGCAAGATAGCTGGAAAGCCAAGCTTAAAATTAAAAGTTAAATTAAGCTTGGGTTGGAGGACAGCTGATGACTGTCACCCAAGGCTCTGACCAGAGGGAACAGGACCATCATGGGATTCCTCAGGTCTGCAAAAAATAGGGGGCTAGCCCTATACCTTGACGAAACAAGTGGCATGCTAGAGCCAAGTAATTAACTTCGTCCCTTGGCTCAAATCTTGGTCAGTTTTAAAGGCTCAGAAGGGTAAAGACAGAAACAAGAGAAGGAAATAGAGTCCACACAAAGTTACTGAGAAGAAAGAACAGTTCACTGGGAGAATGAGGGCTAATTACTCTCCAGAAGGTGGTTTCAAAGAAGAAACTGTCAATTGCCCACAGAAATTCTGTCTTGGGGACTGTGAGTCACTGGGGATGGCCCTGAGACATGTTTCTGTAGTGGTTCAGATGCTAGGATGAAAGAATATGATGCAGGGTTTTAGGGGGTGATGGAGTGGATGACGTTTATGGAGCAAATATTGGGGGGAAATGATCTCCTGGCTTGGTGTGGCAAGAATGCTTGTTAGGCAAGCCAGTGAAGACTGTGTGTATGATCCAGAAATGAAATGTCTGCTTGATGTGGTAGAACCATGGGCCAAATGGGACTGCAAAGTGAGATCTGGAAAAACCAAAGGGTTAATTGACCCAGGACTGTGAGGCTGGTAACCTGCCGTCAGGGTGGGTCGACTTACAGCAGCCAAGAACACAGACTTGGGGAGAGTTGTTCAGTGTGAGGAGTTCATATTGGGTGGCTGCTGTGGGAAACATCACTGTGCGTCATCCGGCAGTGTGGAGAGAAGGTACCAACCGGAATGGTTAAGATCCTAGACCGTGTGATCAGACAAGCTCTGGCACTTTCCATAGGCAAGTTAGAATCTCTCCAAGCCTCAGTTTCCTCACCTGTAACGGTGGATAAAAATAGTACCTACCTATTAGGGCTGTTGAAAGACTAAACAAGGAAAGGCCTGGAAAAGTCTTGGTGCATGGTAAATGCGTAACAAAGTTTAGCTATAATGGCCACAGTTAAGCAATACTGTGTGTCCTTATGATAAAGAAGGACATTTTTGCTTCAGTTTCTCAAGTCAGAAAGAATAGACACATGGAGAAGGAAATAAAGAGAACACAGGTGCGATCAAATGGATTTTTGGCCAAAGTCACACCAAAGAGAGCAGAGGAGAGTGCTCAAGCTATGGCAGAAGTGTTTATCAAGTTAGGAGAGGGAGCTGAGTAACATGGGTATGGGAGGATCGAAAGGGAGAAACTAAGAAAAGGAGTGAAGTTTAAATTCCTGTTAGCCTGATTGTTGCCAGCTGGGTAAAGTACCTACCATGTGTAATGTGCCCTATTTGATAGGGAATTACATGGAAATAGATGGGCTGGCTCCTGCTCACGTGAACTTCGCAGTACACGTTGTCATGATCTGCAAAGTGAGTGTAGTGATCAGAGAAGAATTAAACTCAGCAAATGAGCAGGGTCACGAATCCAGCACAGGCTTGATTCTATCTGACTGAAGGCCCATGACCTCAGGGACTCTCTCTCTCTGTATCTCTGACCAAATTTGAGTGCCCCGCTTCTTGGAGTGTGCTGTTCCAGGTGCTCTGTGAATTATGCAGCCTGATCTCTGACTTTAGTCCCAGTTCGGAAAGAAGTAAGTGAGGAGAAGGTTCAGGAGCCTTTGATGAAATTCCAGGTGAAAGGAGACAAGCCCGAACCAGGGGCAGTGGGACTGAAAAAGAGAGGACAGGTTCAGATGCCAGAGAGATTACATTGGCAAATATCAGTAGGACTCAGCAAGAATGTGGGAGGGAGGGGAAGAAGCCTAGGGTTTACCTGGGTGACCAGAAAGTCCTGTTAGCAGAGCTGGGGGACGCTGGAGGAACTTGGACCAGTGGTCCTCACATTTCAGGCTGTTTAAGAGTCACCTGTAGAGCTTACTACTGCAGATTCCTAGGACCCTCCCCAGACCTACTGAGTCTGAATTTCTAGGGTGGGGTCGGAATCTGCCTTTTTAGCAGGTACCCCAGAGGGTTCTGATGCAGGTTGTCTGCAAATCACACCTTGAGAAATGCTGGCTTAGAGAAAATAAACATTTTAGCCTGGCCTTCCAGAAAGCAGGATCTGAGGCAAGGGCAAAGGTACTAATACTTGATCAGGGAGGTGAAATCCCAGGATGGTGAGGCTGAGGAGGAAGTGAGGAAGATACAGTAGGATACGCTGACATTTTCTGTGGGCTGCCGTTTCAAAATAAGCCATGAAGAACCAAGCAGGTCGCTCAGCATGTGGGGCTGCTCCAGACACTTTGCTGGGAGGAATCACACCTCAGCATCATTGGAGGGAGAAGGAAATAGGGGAATCTGGTTCTCTCCCCACCCTACTCTGACTCTTGTTTCCTGTTGGTAAAATTCACCCCACTGGGGGCTCACTCCCCTACCTTTCAGGATTGTGTCAGCTGTCCCCTTGGTGGCCTCTCAGGAAGCTATACCCTACAGCCCTGGAAATAGAGGGACAGCTGGGGCCGGGCGGGGCGGACACTGGCCTAGAGAGACAGGAAGAAGGAAGCAGTTGATTTCTGCTTGTGAGAAGATGCACAGGTTTGTCCTCAATAGACTAAAGAAGTCAGCTTGGGAAACGTAGGTTTCCAGTTCCCGTAATGAATTACAGTTTTGAAGCTGGATATTAAGAAGAAAGATTTCTAGGGAAATTATCTAAATAGAGTTATGTTAACAATGCTATTAACAAAGGAAGCCTCAAATTTGTATCCATAGTAAATATCTTTAAATTCTCCTTTGTTTGTATTTCTTGCCCCAGAAAAACTTGAAGTGAAAGAAGACACTGATGATCAAATGACATGTGTGAGCAGTTGCAGATTTTTCCAAAAGGGAGGCTGCATAAATTCAAGGTATCACCTGTTTATTTTATATCCTGAGTTAACTGTCTACCTTCCCAGTCCGAAGTTCTAATAAAAGGTTTCGCTTGGACTAGAGATCTAATGAGTTTGTGAATCTCATCCAAAATCCCACAGCTTTTCCTTTGAAGACCTGTAAGTTCCTAAGATGCTCCAAAAGGAATATGAAAATAATAATTGTAATTCTTAAGGGCTGCCAATGGCATACTGGGATCCAGAGAGTAATAACCTGGCTTAATGTTTACGTGAAGCTTTCCATTTGTGTGTTACCAGAACTTGGCTAACATTACACACTGGCAAATGGCATTAATCTGTCATAGAAATAGGGAGAAATTAGTCACAGGAACTTTAAATAACTGATCATGTCATATAAGGAGCTGACAATAAACAGACGATTCGACTTACTTTCCACTATCATCCTGACCCATTTGTAAACATTTCAGGTGGCTGCGAGATCTGATCATAGGAAGAAATATCTTTTGGTGGTCATAAAGATGTTGATAACTCAGTTATGAAAAGATCGTAGTTTGTGTGTTTTCTGGGGGCAAGGTGTAAAAATTTGCAGTTGTTTTTAATGCAATCAATGTATTTGTGAGGAGAGATGAAGGATGGGTGAGGATTGGTTGATAACTCATGGTTTGAGGTAGAAGTTAACAGATGGAAGAATGAACAACGTGTAGGTTATTAATAATAATGTATGTTATTACTAAGTGCTCATAGGCAATGTAGACTCGAATTAAGAAGTAAAGAAAAGGTTTTGAGCAACTAAAAGGACAACATAAGGAATAGGAAGAAATGAGAGGCTGGTGTCAAGCAAAGAAAGAGAAAAGGAAGGAGAAAGAGATTGTTGTAGAAAGTGAAGGTAATCCTTTAAGGAATTTATTGCAAGAGATAGTTGCTATCCAGAAAGAAGAGAAGACTCGTTAGCTGCATGTTTGAGAGAGATTCTTGGTGACTGGTTCTGTGATGTTCAGGCATAAAGGTTTTTTTGAGCAACGGCTACATACAAGGCATTGAGACAGCAATGGGAGGGAGTTTGTCTCTTGCTTGCTGTATGCTGTCTTTCCTCCCTAAGCCTTCATGTACATCCTGCTTAGAAAAAGAAAGTCACAAAGATGGTTGAATAGGATGCTTAGTCTGCAAGGTCTCTTCTAGCTCTAGAATTCTTTGATTCCGGGCCAAGATCCCTAGGGTTCCACAGAGGCTGTGGCAAGTGCGCTCTTTGCAGGCTGGATCCCTACAGCGTTGGACAGTTGTTATTGTTTTAATGTCTTGTCTCCTAATCTTATTCTACCAGTTAGGATTATTTTAGTTGCAAATTGACAGAAAGCCTAACCAAAGCCAGCTTAAGCATCAACGTAATTTATTGGCTCACAATACTGAAAAGTCATGAGTGGATTTGTTCAGGAATGGCTTGATCCAGGACCTCAAACACCATCACAGTGTTCTGATTTCTTTGTTTCTCTCTTGGTTCTGTTTCCCCTGGGTTGTCTCCATTTTCATATGTGGCAGCAAGATGACTGCCACAGCTTCAAAGTCATCATCTTTCAATCCCCAGCTTGGATAGAGAAAATGTCTACCCAAGCGTGAGCTCCCACGCACATCCTGGAAGTCATGCTGCTTGTACTGGTTTGGGTCAAATGCCCATCCCTGAGGGACTAAATTGTGCTAATTGATTAGGACTGGGCCACATGCTCCTCCCTGCTAGAACCTTGTGGACTGGGGAGTCTGGGACGGCGTAACCAGGAAAAGGGGGAATGGATTCTGGTTAGCCAAAAATTAGTACTGGGCTACCCCAGGCTCAGAGAAACCTAGGAAGAGACCTGAGGTTCTGATCCAAAAAACAACCAGAAAAGGGCAGAGGGGCAAGAAAGAATTCCAATCCAGAGCTGGCTGTAGGATTGAGTGATGTGTCCAGGGTGGTAGCTCACTGCCCACTCAGCATGCCCTTGGTCCCGTGGGCTGACCAGGGGTTTTGTATAACCCTGGCACATAGTTACTTCAGGAGATTACAGGGGGAAATACTCCACTTCCTGTTTAGGATTACACTCTTAACCCTCCTCTCCCACGCAGGCCATATGTTCATTCTACGCCTCAGCATCCAGCCAGAAAAGCCCTTTGTGTTTTCTTGGCAAAACTAGGGCCCAGTAATTAGAGTCCATATGCAAAGCTGCTACCTCCAGCCCACACCAAGTTCTTTTAATTAGTATGTAATTGGTCAGAGAGGTACTATCAAATAGCTCCCAGTCTGGCCGGCTGGAAGTACAGTGTTTGAAAAGTCCCAGACCAGAGAGGGATAATAAATGCTTTAAGTCCCATCTGTTGGAATGATTTGTTTAAGGTATAAATTTCTGTGCTGTTACTATTTTTAACAATTCTGCTGATGGCGTTTCTTCAAACCCTGTAACAACTAGCAGAGTATTCACTGGAGGGAGGAGGGTGAGTAATAAACTAGAAGAAGCCTTAGCAAATCCATGTTTTTCCCTGCGAAGAAATTCACAGAATGCAGTAGGGTTGGGGAGGGAGAGAGGCGGGCTGGGCCTTTGGTTTGGCCGGCTGGTCGGGAACTTTGGGGTTATGTCCTTCCCTGAGAACAACCATCAGGGAAATCAGCCCATTAGCAATTCGTGGTCTTTGAAGTGAACGGCACCTGTGTCCTGTAGCATCTGCCCGAGAGCGCTGTGTGAGAGAGTGTGTCCCGAGGTGAGGAAGGCCTTGGAATCAGTAGACCAGCATCACCAACTGTGGAGAAGGAAAGGGAACAAGAAGCAGGGAGGCAGAGGTCTTATTGCCCTCTGGAAGCCGTGCAGACTAGACTGAAGCTGGAGTAATAATAATAATGATAAATATTATTATTGTAGTAGTAGTAGTAATAATGATCTCCTCCTCCTCCTCATCATCCTGGCAGCCAGCATTTGCTGTCTGCTCACTGTGTGCCCGGCGCTGCTGTGCTCAGCCTTTTACATGAATTGTCCATCTGATCTTCACGCTGGTCTATGAGGTTGCTACTATTGCCCCTCCTGTTTTATAGAGGAGGAATCTAAGACTCCGATGGCTTGACTGATTTGCTTAAGGTCATCACCTAGTGAGTGGCAGAGCTGGGGTTTGAACTCCAGAGTCTGGGCTCTTAAGCACCATGCTTGCTGTCTCCTCCCAAGCATCACTGTCTTAGTTTGGCTTGAAGAATGTGTCATGGTAGAAGGAAGGTGGAAGGCAGATAGCTGAGCCCCTTCCACGTGCTTTTTGTTCACTTAGCCCTTTGGGCAAAACTGTAGCAAACCTGGAGGTTTAGAAATGTAGGCGGCTATGCAACATGTTCTAAGAGAAGGAGTCTGAGGTCTGTCTCAGCTCCTGTGCCTTCCCAACCGACCTCCAAGTGTGGAAATAAGGATGTTGATACTCCGCCAGGACCATACCCAGAGGAGGGGCTGAGAATGTGTGTGTAAGGTTGGTGGGCAGAGGTGTATGGAGCATTCAGGTCACTAGAAGGCCCACACAACCTTGAATGGGCGTCTCTCTCCCTTCATGTGGCCAGAACCTTAAGAGTCCAAGCACTGTTCCCTCCAAGGGACCTTCTGTCTCCTGTCTCCTCACTCTACTACTTGAAGGATAAAGACGGGCCCTGCTCCTGCCCCATTTGTCCTTCTAGATGGAAGTCCTCTTTGAAGAGATGCTTGTGCTGAGAAGGAATTTGGAGTGAGGCCTGCACCCACTGAGAGAAGGCCTGACTGACTGACCTTTTTTCATCTTCTCCTTCTTGTTCTTTTGTCTGTCTGTTCATTCATTCATTCCCATTCTTTCCCTTGAGTGTACCCACTTGTCTGGAGAGGGTCTGGGGAGGTGGCCTAGATTTACTCGATTCTGGGCATTGGGTCCATCACCCCGTCTTCTTGCTTGTTCTTCTCCTCTCTCGTGTGTCCTGGTGGTGGCTGGCTCTTGGCGGAGGCTCAGATTTGGGCTTCGATGTGAACCTCAAGGATGGGCCTCATGCTTAGCTCGCTCAGGGAGGGAGCTCACAGCCCAGCCAGTGTTGCTGGAGTTGTGCTCGGAGCCTGAGGCCAACCCCAGTGAATAATAAAGCATTGCTTTGCCTTGCTTTGTTCTCTGTGAACCCCTTTCCCCCAGGGGCCTCGTGGGGACAGTGACTGATTTGTGGCAGGACTTGGGTTTTTCTGTGGCCTGGCCAATCCGATCATGATGCCATATTCCTCTCACTTCCTCAGCATCCGTCTGCATGCACGCAGTACTTGCCTGTGGGCGTTGGACAGATTCTGTTAGCCGACTAAACCGGGTCAGTCTGGGTGAAGCGGGTCTAAACTGAAGGAGACAGGAAGAATCTGTGCTGGAGTCATGTGCGCTGAACGGAATGCCGGAGATGAAAGCATTTGTGCAAAGTAACATAGAACCATGAAACGGGGAAGGGGAGGGGGCAGCTGTAGGAATTGACAAGAAAAAGTCTGGCTTCTAGGTGGAAGTCCTCTTTGAAGAGAAAACTAGTGATGGTTTAAAATGCCATATATAACATAAACTAAAAGAGATTAAGGCTGGAGTCTGGGGTAAATGTTATTTGACGCTTAAATCCTCGCTTCTAGAATGTATTCTCCTCACAAAATAGTAGTATTTCAGATTTTGGTTGTATTGCCGTATTAAGAGATCTTGGTTTAGAAGAATAATTGATTAGCCCCATATGAGAGCTATTTATACTAACTTTCTTTTTTGTAACATCTAAAACAAAGGTTGGTTTAAAAAAAAATCTTTGTAGCATTCCTGATAAAACTAAGGGCCTTGCCTGACACTGCGTGTAGTTTGGTTTATAATCCAGGGATGGTTCCAGCATGCAGATTCCAAGTGGGGTTCTCTGTGGCTTGTCTGCACCTGCTGGTGATCTGGTGCACTTATTAAAGTTACAAGGCAGCTATTAGCCACCACGTGACACCAAGATTATAGGTTAAACTCTGAATTGGTTTAAATGGTGTCATGTGTATACCGGGGCAGAGAGCGAATGTCGGGGCATGTGTTTGGCAAATCGTAGGAAGCCGCTCCTGCCTGGGGAAGAAAGTCTTCTCAGCAACAATCACACACCAAGAGAAGTGGGGTCGGGGTAGGCTCATTGATAAAGGCTTGAGTCTAGAGTCAGGGAGACCTAAGTTTTGAGTCCTGGGTGACCCTGGTAAGCTTCTGTTTGTTGTCTTGAAAATGAGAATGATAATAACCTGATTTATAAAAAGATAGAATTCAGTGAACCTGAATTCCCACCGTTCTTGCTGACATAAATGCAACAGAGTTACCCGGAGCTGCTGTCGTGGAAGGATGGCATAGCGGAGAGAGAGCCTGAGTCCCCCAGATCTAAACTAGAGTCCTGGCTCCGCTGCTTACCGGCTCTTTGACCTTGGGCAACCCCTGTGAGCCACAGTGTCCTCATCCAGACACAGGGGACAACACTCCCACCTACGTCACAGGGCTGTCCTGAGGAGTAAATGATGCGCTACAGGATAGTGCTGGGCTCACCGGCTCAGGAAATGCTCATGGAGGTTAGTCGCCTTCTCTCTTAGTCACCTTGCTCCATCCAGCAACACTTTTCCCTCTTGCGTCGCCACCATTTATTCTAAACTGGAATTTGTTTCTCCTTCTACAAGCCTCCTCAGATCCTTCCTACAAGCGTTCCCCAGACATCAGTAATTGTAGGCCACCTGCCCAATTTCTGCCACCTGTGCCTGCCTCCTCTGTTATTATTTATCTAATATTTTCTTCAAATCCACCTTTTGATACTTAAATGCATTTAAAGGAAACTTCACATGACTATTATAAGTGAAAACCTGCATGGATCTTTAAACAGAATGTGTATGACTCACCTAAAATCTTCGCATGTACTATCAGACATATGTATGTTGTACTTGGGGAAATACTGGTCTCATCCTTTGCTTTTCGAAGTGTGGTTCCTGGACCAGCAGCATCAGCATCCCCTGAGAGCTTGTTAGAGATGCAGAATATAAGGCCTCACTCCAGACCTCCTGAGTCAGAATCTGCATTTTAGGAAGATTCCCCAATGGTAGGTATACTTTGGGGGGATTTACTTATTTTATTGAGGTGAAATACAGATGTATACTTTTAAGCTTTGAGAAGCAATAGAGGATCTTTAAAATTCCTTCCAGCTCTGACAACTAATGCCAAATACTGATATTTCTCTTCCTTTTTCTAAGATCCAACCTAGATATTCTAGTCTCTGCCTAAACCTTGCCTCCGACCTCTCTTAAGCTCTGCAGTTCCGCCAACCTCCCCGTTGTGACCTCCGAGGGATGCATCTCTAACTCCTTCCTCCCCTTCCCCCACCGCAGTTCCTGCCAAGTGTGCCCAGCTCCATCTCCAGCAACCTCTTTTTCTTGTGCTCAAAGCTCCCCCTGCACTGTGGGTCCCTCATCAGTGCTGGCTGTTGCCCTCTGCCCTCACTCTCTCTCCTCCAGCTCCTCCTTGCAGCTCAGTGTTCCTGAGGCACAGTTACGATCGTATCATCCCACTGTCCATTGCCTTCAGTGAGTCCCGTTAGCTACCACATTGCAGCCAGACTCCTTGGCCTGTCCTTTAAGGCCCTCCATCACGTCACTAGTTTTGAGCTCTCATCTGTACATACCTGAGCTGTAGACAAGTCAGACAAGTCATTTTTTTACGCACAGCTTTCCCACCTCCTCATCTTTGCCTGTGCTTTCCCATTTCTGAAATGGTGTTTTACTCCAACCTCTCTATTTCGTAACTCCACCTCTCAAAAGTCTACTCAGCCCAAGACCCCTACTCCCATTTCATTTCCTTCCTGAATCCTCTGTGACTCCCAAGCTTCATAGCCCTCCTTACTTTCCACTGCGCTGTGCCGACCTCTGCCTTTTAAGGTGGTTATATTAGCACTAGTCTTGACTCTTCAAGTCTTCAAGAGCAGGTACCACTCTCAGTGCCACAATGGCAAGTTAACTTTAACTCAGTTTCTATTCTGAGCTCCCCACCTGATTGCAAATATCCCACTCCATTTCCCCCTACACTCCCCTTGTCCCCAGGGAGCATTCTGAATTCTAGAGGAATGGGACCAAGGCGTGTGCGAGATGGCATAGCCAGCCCTCAGATGTCATCTGTCCAGCTGGCGTCTACTGGACTAGACATCATTCTGTCCAGCCCTCAGCCACTGGGACTGCTACCTTTCCCCTTGTTCCCTCTGCAAGGCCTCTTTAGGTCCTGCAAGTCTACTCTCCTTACTGTCTGAGTGTCTCTCTTGGACTCACAGGACCCTTTTTCTGCCCCATGCCATTCTGGGGCAACAGGACTCTGCCGGGCTACCTGGCATTTTAATGCATCATTGTAGCCCCACCACCTGCCTGAGGTCCTTGTGCCTCCCCAGGCATGGAGCAGCCCTGCACTCAGAGCTTCCAAACCTACCTGGGATTTTTACTGTTCCCTCCTCCCTTCGAGTTCATCCTGTTTGAAGGGTAATGAGACCTTTATCACATGTGGAATCAGGAAGCCTCACTCTTAAATTATCATGTGTTTTCCCCTAAAGTGTTAATTGCCAGAGTCTGCTCCATTCCCAACAGGGTAAAAACTTTGAAGCTCAAAAGAAAATTTTCTCCCTGCTTTCTCATCCTTCCTCTGAGGCAAGGAACACAGACTAGCCTGGCAGACTGATTATGACAAGGCCATGGATACAAGGAAACCTGGAGATAAATTCACCATTAATGTTATAAAATATTATCCTGCTACAAGATTTGTAAACTGTTTGAGGACAAGGAATTCTATTTAATTCATCCTACTATCTCCCTATGGTAACTGAAATATTGCCTTGCACAGAGAAGGCAAAAAATATACATTTGTTAGGTAAAAGAATAAATGAGAGATTCCTTTTTTGATTCTGTATTATTAGTGTCTTATTCATGCTTTTTCATCTCACTGATATGAACAGATATCTATCTCTGTATATATGATGTTAAAATAGGAAGAGAAAAAAATCAACCTAGTGGTTGGGCTGACTGCATAAAATCAGCTAAATAAATGAGAATAATGACATCTGACACAGTCATTTATTCATTCAGCCTATTGACTGAGGACTTTCTGTGAAACATACACTGTCATGGGGGTCATTGGGAGATATCTGTGGATGAGACATTCAAGGCCCCTGGTGGATTGTGAGGAGACAGATAATTAACACATGTTCAAATAAAGAGGATAACTTCAGACGTAGACAAGTACTGTGGAGATGACCACACACGTAAATGTACAATCACACAGCAGGGAAAGTACACAGAGAGACCTGAGAGGGATGCTTATGCTGAGATCTGAAAAAGAGGTAGGAGTAACCAGGCAAAGGAGACAGTGAAGGCAAGGATGAGGAGGAGCATAGCATTTCAGACAGAGGGAATAGTACGTGCAATGGCCCTGTGGCAGGAAGAAGCATTATACATGTACTTGGTGTAAGAGAATTAATGTATGGAGATGAGGAAGAAGGTGAGCAGAGACAAGTTTATCCATTTATCTTCTGATCTATAGGGCAAATATTTGTCAAATACCCATTGTGTGTCAGGTACAAACTGAGGTTCAGTGGTAAGCAAGATGGACATGGTCTCTTCCTGTGTGGACCTCACAGCCAATTAGTAGAGGGAGTACTCTTTACACTGTTATGGTAAGCTGATGGATTAATTTCTGCCTGTTATATTTTTAGGAACTCTTATCTTGCTAAATGTAATTTCATCCTTTTAAGAAAATGACAGCATGTTTTTATGCATGCTGTTTTGTGGAGTAATACATTCCTGATGAGAACATCATTTTTCAGTTAAATAAGTCCTGAGGGTGGGACTGAAAGGACCAACATGGATATAATGTGTTGATTGTGATCACTCTGTTGACTGACTTTGCTTACAACCATTGATGTGGTCTGATGAAAACTCAGCATTTGCAAATGCCAAGTGAGGCTGTCTGGAGAGGATGAGTAGGATTGGAGCTGTGTTTCGTTAATGGAACACTAGCTGCTGCTAACCAATAAATGTCAACACTTCAGCGGCTTTACTTATACAAGTTTATTTCTTACTGGACGTCCCTGGTCAACAAGCAGTTCTTCACTAAGCAGTGCTTCTGCCTCCCAGGTTCCTTCCATCTTGTGGCTCCGCCTTCTTCAACATGAGCTTGCAAGACCTCACAGAAGGGAAAAGAACATGGTGAATTATACATGGGAAGTCTTAAAGGGCCAGGCCTGAAGTGGCACCCATCACTTATGCCCATATTCCCCTGGCCAGAGCTCAGTTACATGGCCACACCTTACTGCAAGAGAGGTTGGGAAATGTGGTCCAGCAGAAGGCCTAGGAAGAACCTGTTTTAATGAATAATGAACCAGTCTCTACCACCATCTGCAGTTTAACTGATCCTGGAGCCCCTTGTACTTGCGTTCACATTCTTTTGTGACCTATGTCTATTCCTTAAAAAACAAAAAAAGGCTGATGTTGGAAATATTTGAATTTTTGTGTGTTGATATATGGTTTAAATAATGACAGCTTTAAAAATTGTTCATTACTTCTACTTTTCTCTTTTTTTCTTTTTGATGTTGAGTGTTAGGAATTTCCGTTTATTTTTATTTAGCAGGGTTCAGTATAGCCGGCTCACCTTCCTATGTTTGTTAGTCTAAAAATGTTGATGGACAATTAATAACTTAGAAACCACTTATCTTTATTTGGAGGGGGAATTAGAGGCACCTAGTTAGCTTGGGAGACCGTAAGATCGTTTGGCTTTAGGGCCACATTATCCTGAACACATGAAAGGAAAGGATGGAATTCAGGCTCTTCATGACCCAACGTCTCAACGTCTGTCTCCATCCTTAGTAACAGATGGGGAAGGGGAGCAATAATAAGGGCCTGTTTTTGAGAGCTGTTAATTTTCTCCCTGATTGTACAGTGCTGGGAATGTGAAAGACATTAGGGACTCTGAGCATGCTTCCCCTGAATGCCCCATTGCCCACAGGGAACCAGCCAGAGGCTTGGGTTGGCTTCAGATGGCCGGACAGGTGGCCTTGTAATTAAAACCTTTCCCTTCTAACTGCAGGCCGTGTTTGGCCAGGACTCTGAGGTGAAGAAAATGTTCTAGTTAGACGCCTATACCAGCTGCTTTGAAAGCTTCCTTACAGCTGTCCCCACACCACAGCAGACAGTCACATCTCTACTTTCAAAATCTTGGGGGCTTAGTGTTATTTGAGATGGGATAAGCAGGCATAGAGATGAGGGAAGATTTCTTCCTGATCTCAAAAGTTCTGAGCCTTTTTGAAGAATCAAACAGCACAAAAGAAAGTCTGGAATGCATGTACTTCCCGCTGACCTCAGCTCTCTGAGATAGAGGCCATTATAGTCCTCATTTTGTAGATGAGAATGCTGAGGCACAGAGGATTTAAGTAAGTTGATCAAGGTCGCAGGGTTAAGTGTCAGAGTCAGGATTCGAATTCAGGTCGTCTTGACTCCAAGTTCAGGCTCTGGTAACCTCTACTCTTAAGCATGTCCAAAATTTAATTCTTAATCATTCTCCACATATAGGCTCTACCTTCAGTTTTCTTCTGTCTCAGTTCATGGCCCCTCTATCCTTCCAGTTGCTCAGGCCGAAAATCTTGGAGTCATCCTTGACTTTTCTCTTTCTTTCATACCCCAACTAGAATTTACCAGGAAATTCAGTTAGTTGTATCTTCAAAATATATCCAGAATCTGACCACCTCTCACCATTTCCTATACTACCTACTGCCTTTGTCAAAGCCATCTCTACTCTCTATTCTATAATAGCCTTGACAGTGATCTCTCTGCTTCTAGTTTTGCTGTCCCAGTCTCTTCTCGTCACGCCAGCCAGAGTGTTGCAGCACAAGTGGGCAGCTCTACTTCACAAATCGTCCTGGGACTGCAGCTCCTTCCCTCTTAGCGTTCGCCTCCTCTTACGTTGCTGGGTTTCTCTGTATAGTCAGAGCTGGCTCAGTTCCATGCCTGCATTCTAGCCCACAGAAAGGGAGTAAGAGAGGAAATCCTAGCAAGCAATTTCCTTTTAAACAAATGATACAAAATTTGTACACATTATTTCCACTCACATTTCACTGGCAAGTAAATAGTCACGTGGCCAACCTAGCCGCAGGGGAGTCTAGGAAATGTAGTTTCTGAATGGTGTGCCTTATTCCCAACTCCCTGAGAAGGGGAGAATGGATTTGGAAAATAATTAGCAGTGTGCCAGACTTCAAGATGGGAAGAGGGTCGACCGGTTAGGAGGCTGCTCAGGAGCCTAGGTGAATGTTGATGATAGCTTGACCTGGAGAAGAGGCAGCGGAGAGGGAGAGAGGTGGACAGATTTAAGTTGTATTTTGGAGAGAGAATTGGGGTGGGTATAGAGGCTGAGGAAAAAGCAGGAATCAAGGATAGTTCCTGGATATCTCTGTCTTGAGAGACAGAGTGATGCCATTTCTAAGCCAAAGAAGCGGTCATTGGAACTACCTGTTTCTGGAGCAGCCACCTGTGGACCAGTGTGTGAGGCCTCTCTTAGGAGGCCCATATTGTGTCACAGCGGAAGCAACTAGGCCAGGCTGGAATGGCTTAGAGGAGCCTGTGGGGCAGTCTAGTGTATTGGTCAAATGCATTTTATCTTAAAATGCTTCAAAGGAAGGAGGAGGGCAGCCTATTCTTGGTGCATTGATAGCCCAAGGGGCTGGGCAAGACAGAGGCTGATTAAAAGATGCCAGGAGCCCTAGAGCCCAGATTGCATGTGGTTGTAGCCCCTGTTAGGTCTGGATCCCTGCTTTTGGTTTGGGGGAAGTGAGGAGTTAGAGGCACTTACTTTCCAGCACCTGGGCCAGAAGGGGTCATGCTCCCAGCATGTTGATGCCCCTTGACATTGAGGGCTCTTAAGTGTTTTTCTATCTCCTGTTTGCCTGAGTTGGAGTGTAGTGTAAGGAAATGTGTTTGCAATTAGAGTAGTCAAGAGGCCGAGGGTCTGGAAGGATGAATAACTCACACAGCTGGGCAGTTATGAGGCCTGCTCTGGCTATTTTGAGAGGCAGTGTGGATGGGGAGTTGCAAGGCTCAGAGGTCAGGCACACTTAGAGCCTGATTAATTCTGAAGGAACCAACAAAGCCAAGTTCCTCACTCTGTCTGGGGGCAAGATGCTCAGCCTGAGATGAGCCCAGCTGGTGCTGCCACCTATGAGAATGTGCCTGGGGCATTGTCACTTTCTATAAATGTTATCTATTTTAAAGTATTGCTTATTATTAATTTCAAAATCACTCAACCTTGTGCTATGTAAACTTTTTTTTACCCTTTCTATTTTACGAGCAAGAAAGTTAAAGTAAAGTAACTAGTGCAAAGTACCATGGCAAGTAAGAAGAGCCAGGGTTTGAACCCTTGCTCATGAATGCTCTGGTGTTCAATTCACATGCTGGCTGTTTCGGTGTCTACAGGGTGAAGCATCACCAGGGCCAGGGTAGCTCATGGCCCCCTTGGTGGTGCAGTCAAGGGAAAGTGCTCCAGGCATGAGGTCAGCTGGCTTGGGTTTGAGGCCAGCTTCCTCTTCACTAGCTCTGGGACCCTGTGCTTCGAGTCACTGTGTGGCCTCCTGGAGTTTGTTGCCTCTTCTTTAAAATGGAGAGTCATTGTTTTCCTGCCTGCCTTTAGGTATTGTTGGGAGAATTCCATGAGATGGCACCTGAGAAGGGCTTGGAAGTCAGGAAACCACAGTCCAACACATGGTCTTTCTATGATCTCAAAGAAGTGACCAGAATACAGACATGAGGGCTCAAATGCTTTTAGTGTCAGCCCGTAGTTACCATTTGTGAGTAGGGAAAAGTGGTTTGATGTTGGAAAACCGGAGTTGTGTTTATGGTAGAAGAAAAAGAATACCTGTGTCAGTGTAAATAAGAGAAGTGGGGAGAAGCCTTCATTTCCCTGGGATGACTGACGTGTTATTTAGTGATAACCGAAACTTTTGGATCAGTGAATTTGTTTAGACAGCCATCCTCTCACCTAAGTGTCGGAACAACCTGTGAGACAGAAGGGCGAAAGCAGAGCTGCATCTGCTGCTGCCGGGCAGCATCTGAGCCTCGGGGCTCACTCTCAGACTTAACCGCCTGAGGAACACGTCTTACCGATTCATCTGGGACTGACCAGGCTTGGAGCTCACCTACCAGCAGCAAGAGCCTGACTCATAAGCCTGAGTGCTAATTTAGCGACATAGCTAGGAGGATGGAGAAAATGGTGAGAAAGACTGGGATGATGATGCTGGGAATTGCATTCTCAGTACCGAGGGACTGAATTGGTCTTAGTGACCATGAAATCAAAGGGGTTAGCAAGTCTTTGTGGGATATTTTATCTAACCTGTTCTGGATGAAGACCTTTTGAGCTTGATCATTTACCTTCCAACAGAGCAAAATTCTCCAGCCTACCGTATGTGGGGCTCCTGGGTCAACTCTGGCAGGGTCTTCCTATCCAGTCGCTTCTCTTCAGCACCAAGAACGTCTGTCATCACAGCTCCTCCTCCTCACAATCGTGTGACAGTTTCCGAGGTCAGACCTTCTCTGCCATTAGCTGAATTGAAATCAGTACCTTCCTTTTGAGTCAGGCAGCTGAGGAGCCTTTAGGAAGTGCCCTTGTTATATGAGCCACACAGTTAGACATCATTTCTTATGTGGGTAAATCTCTGGGGGAAAATGCACATTCAGCTAACCTCATATCTTTTATGTTGGTTTTTTTTAGCTTCCATACCAGAATGAGGCATCTTCTAATCTGATCTTCAAATTCCATGTTACATTCGCTTTGAGCTTGCCCCATGCACTGCGCTGAATATATTTAATTCAATCCAGTGAATATTTGTTGAGAGACTCCCACGTGCATGACACAGGTGGCCACTACAGGCTTAGCAAGATCAGAATAATGTGGTTAAAAGGCATGGGCTTTAATGGGCAGAGGATATGAACAGACATTTTTCCAAAGAAGATATACAGGTGGCCAATAAACACGTGAAAAGATGTTCAACATCACTAATCATCAGGGAAATACAAATCAAAAACTACAGTAAGATAACACCTAACACCCATTAAAATGGCTATTATCACTAAGACTAAAAATGACAAATGTTGGAGAGGGTGTGGAGAAAAGGGAACCCTCATACACTGCTGGTGGGAATGCAAACTGGTGCAGCCACTATGCAAAACAGTATGGAGATTCCTCCAAAAACTAAAAATAGAACTGCCATACGACCCAGCTATCCCATTACTGGGTATCTACCCAAACAGTTTGAAATCAACAATTCAAAGTAACATAGTCACCCCTATGTTCATTGCAGCACTATTCACAATAGCCAAGACATGGAAACAACCCGAGTGCCCATTGACTGATGATTGGATAAAGAAGATGTGGTATATATATACAATGGAATACTACTCAGTCATAAAAAAAGGACAAGTTCCTCCCATTTGCAATAACATGGAAGGACCTAGAGGGAATTATGCTGAGTGAAATAAGCCAGTCTGAGAAATACAAACACTGGATGATTTCACTCATATGTGGAATATAAACAAATACATGGACAAACAAAACAGTTCAGTGGTTACCAGGAGTAGAGGGGTGGGAGGTGGGCACGTGGGTTGAAGGGGAGCACTTATGTGGTGACAGTCAAGAAATAATGTACAACTGAAATCTCACATTGATGTAAACTATTATGAACTCAATAATAATAATAAAAAAGGCATGGGCTTTAGGATCAGACTCGGGTTCCCATCCCGGGTCCACCACTTACTGCCTGCATCACTTTAAGCAAGTTACCTAACCTCAGTTTCATGCCCTGTAACATGTGGGTGAGAGTACCGCCCTCAGGGGCATTTGTGTGAGGATTGAATCGAGTAATCTGTGTCAAGTGGTTATCCCAGTGATTGGGCACAATAAGTGCTTAATAGAATAAAACTTAAAAATACATGTACTGCTCTATACACCTATTCATGTGTTTCTAAATAAATATGTATGCAGTTTCCTCCATACGCAGATCTGCTCCAGGCTCGGAGGATCAGCAGTGATGAGGACAAAGTCCGGGTCCTCCTAGAGCTCACAGTCTAGTTGAGATGTAAACAATAAGCAGATAAACTCGTAAATGTAATGTCGCATTGTGAAAAGTGGCTTGAAGAAAAATAAGGGAAAGGGGACAGAATGACAGGTGAGGGAGGGGGAGTTCCTGTCCTCAAACTTGCCCCTTGATGTACTTCTGTGCCCTCTGCCTGGAATGTGCCCCACCCCATCCCCCTCTCCCCAACACCCTCAAGGATTGCTCTCATTTTGTTGATTTGTCTGCTTAAACATCACCTCATCGGAGAGGCGTGTCTTATCTTATGAATTATACACACATACAATACATAAAGAGATGCCGTTCCTGCCTCTGAAGCCTACAGTCCTGTAAAGTGGACAAGTACACCAATGACAGTCCTTCCAGATTAGGACAGATTAGGGTAGTTGCCTTAAGAGAAGTACAAATAAATTACATTCAATTAAGGGAGCTGGGAAAGGCTATATGTAAAAAATGGTGCTTGAGATGTTGCGTGTTATAAAAGAGCAGAGACGTTGGAATTGGAGCTACCTGGGTTCAAATCCCAGCTCTGTCTCTCACTACCTTGGTGACCTTGGGCGTCACTCAGAACACAAGGATAAGGACACCTATCTTGGAGGGCTGTTGTGCTAAATGAGAAACAAGCCCCACATGCCCATGGTAGTATAGGGGGTTGGCTCTCAATGGCTCCCTCTTCCCACAAATATGTCATTAATAGTAGTGTTTGGTTTGGGTTCCGGTCAACATTCGGCCCTCACAATGTGCTACTGTCTTCTAATCGTCTGGGCATCTGGCTCTGCCAGGAGAAGGGGGGCTTCTTGCAGACCTGGACTGCTGTGTCCCCAGCGTGGGTGGCAGCATGCCTATCCTGCAGAGGCAGTTGATCAAGGATAATGAGTACGTGCATCTAGCGAGGCAGAGCTGTTCTGCACAGGAAGGAACTTCAAGGGATGGTCTGCTCTATTCTCCATCTCTACACTTCAGGACCCAAAAATCATTTCTGACAGCTGGGTGTTTAGCATCTTCTTGAAAGAAGATTGTGTGTCCGCTCTAGAGAAATGCATGCTGCGTCTAACCACATAATTCAAAACAGGTGAAATGAGACCAGCATGCCTACCTCTTCTAGCCCTGGTTCTATTTTAATGCCCTCAGTTTTTAGCGGGAGTTAAAGAATATTGATTTTTCCAGGGCAAGGGCTGTAACCAGATCATTGTTATTTTTTTAAGATCAGAGATAGTTTTTAAGACATGGAGATTTTTATGTCAGCTTCATCTTATACAGAAATACCTAACTTCAAGATAGTGGCCTTTCCAGGCATTGTTTTTTTTTTTTTTAAAGAGCTTTCTGTTTATTTGCTTATTTGTTTTTGCTTCATAGCAACTCCACCATAAAATAAATAAAGACACAGAAGAGAGACAATCCAAATAAACATGCTTAGGAAATTTCATTAAAATGTGATGGGAAAAGGGAGAGGGGAGGCCATTGTCTGCTATAGTGCTGGGGGCTTACTTGTGGATGGTACTATCACCCCTCACCTCTGTCTTCTATTAACACGCAGTTTAGGGTAAAAGTCACTGTGAATTAGAAGATCACATCTGGAATTGGACATCAAGGGGCTTGAGTGTGTGATGGAAAACTTACCCTGCTCCTCACAGGTTCCACCCTGATCATAGAACATGGACCATGGATGCCCAGCCAGAGCTTGGGGGCTCCAGGCAGCCCTGTGAGCTCTGCAGCCCCAAACCAGGAAGGGTTGGTTTGTCACAATCAAAGCCTTGACCTTGACAATGAGCTGCCAGGGGAACCATTGCCTTGAAATCTGCCCGACTCCCCAGGATAGAAGGCTTCCTCAGAAGAATGCCACAAAGTGCTTTCTAGTCACTGAAAATTGCTTTGGCAGGCATCTCCTCTGAAGGAGGCCTGAAGGCCTTGGGTAAAGGTGACATCAAAGCCTGCTTGGCTTCAGAGTTGAGTGCGACCTCAGACAAACAGAAACACGCTTGTTTTCTTTAGATGGATTGGGGTTACAGTCTCTGGTCACATGCCGTGGCCTCAGTGGACCCCACTGCGTGAGTGAAGTTACAGTTAACTGCTGTCTTTGTTATGGTAGGCGCTTCTGGGGTGAGTCAAGCATAGGGGAGGGGGCAAGACATTCATCCAAACCTGGACGCACACCAGAGATGGCCCAGAGGTGGAGGTTGTCGCCTGCTCTCAAGGCATGGTGGTACTGTGGCCCTTCCGCTCCACCCTCAGAGCTGCTGTCCACCTTCCCTGGGAGAATTATCACCCGATGTGCACTTTCATCCCTCTGCTGGGAGGAATTCAGCCTCCAAGGGCTTGAAAACCAGCTCTGCCCTTTACCAGTGCTGCTTGTAAGTTGGGGCCTTGGTGATAGGCCTCCCCACTGTCCCCACCCCAACCCAGCCTTCATACCACATAGAAAAGGGTGGGTACTTCAGAGCATCCCTTTGAAGGGTTTCTAAGCCCCCCTTGTGAAAGGTCAATTAGTAGCTCTCAAACTTCTGCTGAACACACTCGTCACTCATCTGCCTGTAAGTTTATCATCACCTCCTATCCCCCAGCCTCAGGGGCCTCTCCTTCTTGTGGTGAATCCAGCCACCTGTGTCTGACTCTCCCCCCGACCCTACCGTCCCCCACTGCCCCATCTCCTCTTGGACTTGGTCCTGTTGTTCATCTCTCTGTATTACATTTCTACAGTCTCCCTCTCACTACTGGCTTCTTTTTTGCTTTAAGATGTCCAAGTCTCTCTGATCCTGCAAAGGGACTATGCCTTGACCCCCAGCGTCTCTAGCTTCCATCCAACCTTTCTCCTCCCTTTCTCACCCAAGCAGTCTATGCGCACTGGGTTCACTTACCTCTCATTCTCTACCCAACCCATTGCCATCTGCCTCTTCCCTCACTATGCCGCAGAGCTAAGCTCCCGGGGCACCCCAACTTATCTCTCCAATGCCGTGTCTCTTTTGGATTCTTCTTTCCCTGGACCTCCCTGCTGTACCTGGCCCAGGTAAGCACTGCCTCCAACTCCAAACTCTCTTCTTTTAGCTCCTGAGACTTCAAGATCACTTGGTTCCACTCCAGTTTCTCTGTTTCTTCTTTCTCCTGCACGTCTTTGTCTTCGTCCATTTCTAGAAAATTGATGGTTGCGGGGTTACCTCTTTGACCCACTTCTCAGTCCTCTTTCTCTGTCAATGGCATCCACAGTCGGGGCTTCAGCTGCCACCTAAATGCCAATGACAGCCAGATGTAGATCTGCAGCTCACACCTCTTCCCCGAAGATTCTGAGCAGAGCATCAGATGGAAATGCCATCAGGGGCCAGGCAGGTAAAGTCAATGAACGAAACAGATTGTGAGTGAGTGTGGCAGGCCAGAGAACCTCTTGTTCTAGCTAAAGGGGCTGGCTGCTGTTGGGCTCCAGCCAATTGCTGACATGTAGGAATTCAGGAATCTCCCAATGATTAAATACTGGTTCAAAAATGTCTGTATGGACCAAAGCCCATCTGAGAACCATGTCTGAGTAGAGACCACCTATCTGGGATAACAGTTTGACTCATATACTCCACTGACTGCCCGACACCTTTATTCGGATGTCTACAGGCACTTCAGACTGAACCTGCACCAACCCTCCTCTCCTCCTCCTGCATACCTTTGCTCAATTAGTGATGCTTCCTTCTACCCACTCACTCAAGCTGGAAATAGGGAGGAGGGTATCTGTCCTTCCTTCTTTGCATTCCTCCTCCACATCCAATCCACCACCAAATTCGACCAACATAACTTCCTAAATAAATATGAATCTACTATCATCTCTCCATCTCTTGCTACCATTATCATAGTTTAGGCTTCTAGCATCTTTTGCCTGGACCAGTGGCCTCCCAAGTGTTTCAGGTGATGATTCATAGCAATTGTTTCCCTCATGTATAAATTATTTTTCTAACCCAAACATGTCATCTTATTCTCGTGACAGTAACTGGTTTTGGACTTGGTTTGTGACCTGGTCTGGGCCAGTGGGATGAGAAGGGAAAGTTTGCTGGGAACCTTCTGCAAAATATGCCCTGCTGAGAAAGAGACCAAAGAAGAGATGGCTCCTTTCTGTCTGTGGTCTTCACTGTGTCTGTATGTCAGGCTGGGAACTGCTGCAGCTATCTTCTGAAGATGAGGGAAGGCAGCCTGCGGCAAAGCCAACCACAGAGAATGGGAGAGTGGAGAGGATGGAACCTGGGTCCCTGTTGTTGAGCCTCTGAATCAACCACCTCTACTGCCTGTCATCTCGGAGCTTGCAGCTATTTTGGATAATAAGTCTCTCAATAAATTCAGCTGGTGAGAGTCAGGGCTTTGTGCTTAAGGAAGACAAAGGCATCTTGACTGGGACCCTTGCCTCCTGCCTCCAGGTCTGTGCTCCATCATTCCACATGACACCTGACTGCCAGGGTGGTCCCTCTAGATGCTAATCTGACCAGATTGCCTCCTGCTCGTGGCTCCCATTGCCCACAGGGTAAAGTCCCAGGACCTTGGCAGAATATACAAAGGCCTCCATGACAGCCCCCTGCCTCCACAGCCAAATCAGCTCTCTCTCCTTAACGCAAACCTTATGCTCGCTTTAGTCTGATCTGCTTGCAGTTTCCTGCATAGATGATGCTGTTTAACTCTTTCATTCATTTGACAAATACATACAAGTGCCAACTGTGGGCCAGGAGCAGTTCAATGCATACCAGCTACCATCCCAAAAGCCTCTGCTCTTAGCCATCTCCTCTCCCTGGAGTGCCTCCTCTCTGTCCTTGTCTAAACTAGCTATCACTTAGCTTTTCTTTTTCCACCCCAGTGTTTAACCCCTGTAATATCTTTATACACACACACATATATACATATATACGTATATATATTTTTAAATTGTTTATCCAGTGTTTTATTTTGAAACTTCTCAAATATACAATAAATTAAAAGAATAGTACAGTGAATGTTCATTTACCTAGATTCACTAATTAGCACTTTGCCGTATTTGTTCTCTTCCCCCCATCCCCTGTATGTACATATGTATACATGCAGGTTCAGACACGTCTTTTCCTGAACCATTTGAAAGTAACTTGTAGATATCATGACTCCTCACCCGTGAGTACTTCAGCATGTGTCTCCTGTAAGACCAAGGACACTCTCTTACATAACCACAATGCCATTATCACGTACAAGAAATTTAATATCAGTACAGTAATATTTGTTATATATCCATATTCGTATTTCCTCAGTTGTCCCAAATGTTTATAGCTTTCTTTTCCAGCCAAGATCTTACTTCTAGGCTAAGTTCTTACCTCCTTCAGGAGCCCTTTCTTCAACTCCTGCTCAACACTCTCAGAATACCTTGTGCAGATTGCTGACAAGGGGTGAACCACTCTATGTGGGCTTACCCCTCTTTAGATTGAGTCCCATGTAGCTCATCTTCTCGGGGCCTCACATAGTGTGTGGCACGTAGTAGGTGGTCAGCATTTGTTGGTTGAATGGGTGATGGGGTGAGGGGCAGAAATGGAGACAAAGCCCATGGCCTCATTACTGTTTTCTTTCTTCCATGTTTAATGGCTTTTTGCAGACGGTGATGTTAATAATGTAAGAGCAGAAAGTCCCATCTGCCAGATGGAGAGAA
The DNA here is from genome assembly GCF_041296235.1 of Equus asinus. NCBI lineage: Eukaryota > Metazoa > Chordata > Mammalia > Perissodactyla > Equidae > Equus > Equus asinus. Next base: position 37,733,010 of record NC_091798.1, on the reverse strand, counting down.
GAGAGGTAATCCAGATAGAAAATTGTGAACAATGGAAAGAACCAACAATTGATGATACACAAGGCCACACTCATATAGAAGCATGTCCCAGAGACCTGAGAGCGTCAGTGGAGAAAACACCAGCCTCCTACCAGTTGTTGCAAAGCCCCCATTGTATTTGCAGGTTATTCTTATAAACAGAAACCAGGACCACTTCCATGTAAAATTACCCCAAAACCCCACAACTACCCGGAGCCATACTTTCTCCCAGAATGAATTTGTCAGCCATCCAGGCTGGGTCTGATCACACCAGGAGAGACTGTCCCTTAGCTCTGATGCAGCATTTCTTCCCTTCGTTCTAACTTTATTTTTGGCGTTAGCTCTGAGAAGTTCTCTAAGTGTATGACAGCTGATATCATAATTAATATTTAGATCCAGAGACTCTAAATATGAACCCAAAGAACACTTCCATTCTGCTAGTGACACCTCCTTAACCAAGAAGAGTGTGGAGGCAGAATCAGGACCAGCCAGGTCACTCAGAAAGCTGCTGGCCAATGGGCAAGTGACCACTTGTTGTCTTCCTTGGAGGACTCATTTTTCTTCCCTAACTGGCCACAGTGTTTTTCACTTGGTCTCTTAAGATCCCTGGGTTCATTAGGAGGGTTCACTGATGAATTAAAAAAAGAAAATTCCTCATAAGCCATTAAAACACAGGCAGACACAGTCTTCCCAGGTACCATAGGAACTGATCTAAAGACAAGGCAACCCAACCATCTCAGTCTCCTGCTGGACACAGCTCTGGACACCTCCGAAGGGCTGGCATGTGGATACAAAGGTAAATAAGCTGCTGTCCTCAAGGAGCCCATCGTCTACTGGGCTAGGCAGCCACACGGTCTCCAAGTTTATGGGGAATGCAACAGGGGAGGTGTATGCAGGACACTACAGACCTCAGAGGATGGACCCCAGTCCAACTTGGGGAGGGCGAGGCAAGCAAGGGCTGGCTGGTGACAGCAGGCATAGGATAGATAGGATTAGGTAGGCAGGGCGGGGGCATTCTTGGGCAAGGGCATGGGATGAAGCAATTATGGAGAGATTCGTCACAGTGAATGCAGGGGCAAAGTGGCCACTGACTCTATGTGTGGATAATACACAAAGAGTGCCATTTTTGATAATATAAGATGCCAGCGCCAGAAGTCCAAAGACTATCTCTGAGCTGATTTAGGAAGACTTTGCCTCCCTGGCTCTGGTGATCCTTTAATGTTCCTCCCATTAAGGGTTAAAGGTAGAAGACCACCCCCCAACCCTAAAAAAAAAAAAAAAAAGTCAGGGAAGGTAATTATATCACCATCTATTTAGCTGCTGAAGAATTTACCATTCAAGGAGATAGGACCCTGCCTCACCAGAGGCGTTTCACAGTCCAACACTATCACATTACCCAGATTGTATAAAGAGTATGAATGATTTCCGCTCACAGACCTCTAATGGAGGTATCTCTTTACAAAGCCCCTACTTCAGGCCAGCTGAATGCCTCAGCAGTGCCTCCGAAATCCCGCAGCCCTAATCCCTTTAGCAACAAAGATCTGTTTCTTTGCTTAGCATGAAGTAGGCCTCAGAGGCCTGTGTGTGTCTTCGCCTGTAGACCAGAAGCCTCCTGTTTACAATTTCCCTATTCCTGTTTTTAATGTTGTTCTGAGAGCAGCCACAAAGGGCTAGTTTTGTCCAGCAGGAACAAGGGAGCTATTAGAGAGCGACGGAGGAAGGAAGGAAGGGCGATGGCAGGGAGGACTCCTCCAGGGATTAGCAGACACAGCTGTTCCCGAAGGGAGAGGAGCTTTAGGCTGTTTATAATTTCCGTCACATTTACATTTTTTAATATTTTATTTCCTTAAAATTTTTTTTTTTTCTGATCAGTTTCCCATCCGCCATTTAAAACGAGCATCTTGCTGCCATATTGACAGACTTAGGGGACATGTTTTAATATCTTTAGTTGGGATTTAGCTCTTCGCTGCAGTGCTGTGCGGCTCTGGTGTGGTGGTCTCCAGCTTTCTGCGAGGTCACAGACCTGCAGACCACCAGGTACCTGGGGAAATCAGTTGTTGAGGGGACCGGCTTCGCTTCTTGTCCCATTTGTGCGAACAGTTGGAATTCTTTAGGCCGTGTCTGAGTCATGCAGATCCCACAGACCACCTCCTGTCTTCACAGTGTCTCAGACCCGCTCGTCAAATGCAACTCATTTTTGTCCTAATGTTATATATCTAACTAGTGTGTTACAAAGAGTATTAACACAGGTAGAGAATCTATCATACTCCACATTGCTAAAATACCTTATTGCAGTGACTTTCAGAAAATTATCCGTGGTTTCATCCTGAAAGCCAATAGGTTTCCTTTGTGTCACCTTCTAGTTCTTGTTTATGTACATATTTAGTTTTGCACATTTATAATAAAACCATAGAATTCTAGTCTTAATTTTCCATAACATTATGCTATGCATGTTTTTCTATCCAACAACATCTCTTTTTTAACTCCTTTTCCTTCTCTTCTCTTACCCTTCCCCCGTGACAAATATTAGCAACTTGTTGTATATCCTTTCACACCTCTGTGCTCAAATAATCATATGGAAAAAATATTTTTATCCCAGATTGGGGGAATTATCGTTTATTTTATTAAAATGAGATTATATATTATCTATTTCCCTGCATCTTGCTTTTCTCACTTAACAATACACAGAGGAAAATTGCATTTAATATAGTATTTTTAACTTTACACGGTCTGTGCAGGTTCACCTTGTCTAAGAAGACTCTGGCTGAAGTTGCAATGCCCCTGTATATGGAAATTTCACTTTTATTCTAAGCTTGACTCTTTCTTGGGGCGCTTTAGTCAAGAAGCGAATGGCTTTCTCAAATGTCCAGTCAGCCCACTGCTGACCCTTTAGGCTCTTGTTGCCTTGGCGTACGTTTCTGGATTTGAGGATCTTTTAGATCCGGCTGACATGCTACTACTGTCACAGAAAGTCCTCACGATAGTCTCAAAAGTTAAGTGTATGCGGTTTCCTCTTGCAGGGGCCAGGGATGTGAGCTAATCTTTAAGTAAAGGAGAGAAGGGACAGTGATTAACATTCTCCCAACTCACTCAGGGACAGCTGTTCCAAACCCTTCCTTCCTGTTTGAAGTACTAACTAGTTTTCAAGAGGAACTTCAAAAAAATTTCTTTTTAAAGAGGAATATGGATTTCTTTCAGGATTGCTCAATTTTTCTTTCTCTGAAGTAAAATAGTTCAAACCATGTGCCAATCCAAATGCACTTTCTGTATTTGGCCTCCCTGGAAATGTGGACCATAAGATAAGATGCATAGCCTCTGGAATATCGTTTTCCAGATCTGGCCAAGAAAAAGCCACGATTTCAGTTGCTTTGATTTCCCCCATGCTTTTTAGAGAGGAATGCTAAGGAGATTTGAGGGAGCATGAGTTTCCGCCAGCCCCTCTCACCTATCTGTCATACAGGCTTCTTTGGCAGGATTACAGATTTGAGGTGGTGATTATCATTTTGGTGATAACATGCGTTTTAGGGGATTATTTTCTGATAAAAAAATTTTTTTAAATGTCTTGCCATTCCAAGATTAATTAAAGGCCCTGTGAATTTTAGTAAATGCTTTTATTAAAAAACATAGAATTAGGGGCCAGCCTGGTGGTGTAGTGGTTAAGTTCGTGCACGCTGCTTAGGGGGCTTGGGGTTCACACATTCAGATCCCAGGTGCAGACCTAGCGCTGCTCATCAAGCCGCACTGTGGTGGCATCCCACATAAAGTAGAGGAAGACGGGCACAGATGTTAGCTCAGTGACAATCTTCCTGAAGCAAAAAGAGAAAGATTGGCAACAGGTGTTACCTCAGGGCCAATCTTCCTCACACACAAAAAAAGGGGGGTCTGGCCCAGTGGCATAGTGGTTGGGTTCATGCATTCTGCTTCAGAGGCCTGGGGTTCACTGGTTCGGATCACAGGTGCAGATCTATGAACCACTTATCAAGCCATGCTGTGGCAGGCGTCCCACATCTAAAGTAGAGGAAGATGGGCACAGATGTTAGCTCAGGGCCAATCTTCCTCAGCAAAAAGAGGAGGATTGGTGGCTGATGTTAGCTCAGGGCTAATCTTCCTCAAAAAAAAAAAAAAAAAAACATAGAATTACCCAATAGGCACATATCCTGCAGATTATGAGTGTTAGGATTTTTCAGCCCATGCCAATGACATGCTCTTGGAAGAAGGATGTGCCTCGGATGAAGGAAGAGCTGTCTCCTCATCTACGAATGTGGTTTCTTTGCTGAGAGGTGGTGGGAGGTATGTCCATAGGGCTGTGATGGAGGGTGTGGATCTGTCTAGCCATCCAAAGAAATAGAATCAACTGTGATTATTGTGAGTGACAAACGCCACAGTGCAAGCATCTTACATTCATCAAGACTACATAGATGAAAATACACAGGAAATAATACATAGGACCCATTTAAAACTATATATTGTACATCAATTTGACTAACTCCACAGACGTGTTATAGTTTGATAACATTATAGGTGAAGAAAAAGGAAGGAGGAGTTTGTCTCTTTTGCTCTTTTCCATTTGTCAATACACAATCTAAAAGAAATATTAACCAAAAAGACAAAAAAGAAAACTTGGTAAAATATTAATTTTTTTCAAGATATATTTTTTAAAAAGTACAAACTGCTTTTTGAGGGCAAATAATAAAAATACAAATAACACAGAATCAAGGAAAGTAAAAACAAAAGTCAACTTGCCTAAATTACACTCTCTAGTAACTACTATTTATATGACCTGTTAAAATTAATTTAGGAGAAGTCAGCTCGTGCTCCTGTGGCCTGAATAAGGACAAGCTCTCAATGATGCCAACTCAATCCATTGAAGAAAATTCATCTGGCAACTATTTTTTTCATGTATTTCTTTATCCAGATAGTCGGGAGGGAACAAAGAGGACTGGGGTGGGGAGATAGGGCTGAGCTCCCGGGCCCACTGATTTACAAGAGCCGTTTCTCTTTTATCCGTCTTCTATATTCATTTTCTGCCCAAGACCGTGTGCCTGTTTAGGGAAGAGGGAAACTGCTGCCAAAAACTATTTGAAAATAACAGTTTCATCTAGAGGATAGCTCATTTTTCTGCAGTTTTGAAAAATGCTGCACTAGTTTTAGTGCTGCCCTGACTGATAGTATTTTATTTGGGCCTCATGTGGGCTAAGTCACAGTTATGGCTGTGAATGGATTTTTGAAAAGATGCATACCTCAGAATCATTCAGATTTTGCATCTTTCAGGGCATGGAGGTGATTGGGAAATATTTTTCCATGTTGAGTATCATGAGAAAAAACTAGCTCTAAATGCCCTAACGGCTATCTATATTACAAATCACCCAGAGCTACGAGAATAGTTTTCTGTAGGAAAAGCCATGGTGGCCGTCCACATAAAATGTTAACTTCGAGTTGTTGACAAATGTGACTAGACCGCAATCGTGGTCTGACAATTTACATTTGTGGAGTGGAGGACTCAGAGGTCTTCCTTCCTATTATTGATCGTTCCCCTTTTCTCATTTTGATAAAACATTCTTTCCTTGGGTTTTAACCAGTGACATGGTACAGAATTAGATCCACATGTGCTGATTTTTCCATTCTATTTGTTTCCAGTTGTTTTTTTCTTAGAGTCTGAAGAAAAGGCAAGTGAATGTCAATCTTAGATTGCAGACATCAGCTCTGTTAGAGAATCTTTCCTATAACAAATACTTCACCCTTTGTAACTACGAGTGCTGAAATTACACTAAAATATCCATTATAATCCTTTTTATAATCCATTTTCCTTTGCTTCTAACTTTCCAATAAGGTATCTTTTTGGGCTGAAAGTTTCCGTGCTTAGTTTCAGCTCAAAGGTGAATTTATTCTGGAAAGTTCACACTAATTTAATCCAGGGACTTGGAAGGGATGTGCGAGTGAAAATATACCTCCTTCTACTCTGCAAATAAATGTAAGACTTCGGTCATAGATAGCTCCAGAGCAGCCAAGCAGCAGAACAATAAACAGGTCTCAAAAAACCTCTGTTAAAGTAAAACAGGTTGAAGTGATTAACCACAAATTTCCTGTATGCACTGAACAGCTTGGAGTTCCTTGAGGCTCTGTGGTCCCTTCTGAAGGACAATGGCCACAACAGGGAATTTTGGAGCCTGGGTGGAAGAGATGAAAGATTTAGTTTGGATCAGGGCAAACTACTTTATGGTCTGCAAAACTTTAAAACACACTGATTATTGTTGAAGGCTCTTCTTTGGAAAGAAGGACTAATTGAAATGTTACAGAAACTAAATTACCCAAGCCTGTAACATGATGTCTGTGAGCATCAGTTCAGGACCCCTAGAATGTTGAAATGTTATGGTCTAGAACAAGATTTCTCAACCTCAGCACTATTGACGTTTGGGGCCAGATAATTCTTTGTTGAGGGAGGCAGTGCTGTCCTGTGCATTGTAGGATGTGCATTAGCATCCCTGGCCTCTACCAACTAGATGCCAATGGTAACCTACCTCCCCACCCCTACTTCCCACCTCCTCCTCCACCCCTCTCCACTCAAGTCGTAACAGTCAGAGATGTCTCCAGACATTATCAAATGTCTTTGCTGTGGGGAATAGCCCCCAGTTGAGAACAACCGGTAAAACCAAGTTGAGATCCATCTGAGCAAGGCATATACAAGAGAGGAATCCATGCAGTGGAAAACCTGGCGTTTCTAATGACGTCTTCCAAAAAGGTAGAGTCGGCATCGTAAAGAAGTAGCCCTCCTCTCCAAAGGTACCCACCGCCACTTGTGCCTTTTATCCCCTCTCCCTTCTGCTGCTTTTGGGGACTAGATCCATCAATTACACTTCGTACGTTTTTTCACATCTTGAATTGTTGCTTCTTCAGTGAAGCCTTTCCCTCAACCTTCCAACATGTTTAAGTATCTCCATTTCAGAAAAAATTAGCTGCTCTCATTGTTAGAATTTTTAATGTAAAGAGCATTCACTCTCTCCATCATCAAGAGCTGGTACTAATCGTAGCTGATGTGACCAGGCATGCCCATGCCCACTCTGCTCTACGAGCTTGCGTATCTTTTCCATCTTTACAACGTCACTCTGTAGTGGGTATCATTCTTATCCTCATTTTCCAGGTAAGGAGCTAAGGCACAATGAGGTGAATTAACTGGTCCAAAATCACATAGAGCTAGCACAAAATGGATTCAAATCCAGACTCCTGAGCCCACCCTTTTAACTGCTGTGCCATACTCTCTGCCCCCACAACTCTATAAGGCCTCCTTACCATCATTACAGGGCAGAGTTTTAAAATATGCATTTAAGGATCCAACAAATCCTTATTAAGTATGACAAAGGCCCCATACTGTACATTGGGTAATGCAGTGATAACCAATATGATCCCTCCCCGCAGTGCGACCAGTGGTCAGAGATGTAAACAGATGTGAACATCAGAGAACAGCAAAATGTGAGATGTTACTGTAATAAAAGTACAAACCAAGGACTATGGGAGTAAAGAGGCTGTAGAGATCATTTAACCTGGAGTGGGAGAAAATCGAGCATTTAAATTCCCTGGAGGTACAGCACTATACTGCCTCCTCTGAGACCATACTGAATGGCAGGCACCATGTTAGGTGCAAGGGATGGCACTTACACAAGGCGGGTGACAGAATGAATCAGATGACCACACACAGTGGGAGGCACTGAATTTTTTTTCTCCCCAAAGCCCCAGTGCGTGGTTGTATATCTAGTTGTAAGTCCTTCTAGTTCTTCTATCTGAGCCGCTGCCACGTGGCTACTGACAGATGGGTGATGTGGTTCCATGACTGGGAAATTAACCCAGGCCACTGAAGCATTGAGAGTGCTGAAATTTAACCACTAGTGCCATCAGGGCTGGCTCAGGAGATGCTAAATTTGAAGGGGACATGATACTATGAGAGTGTCTGCAAGAAATGGGACTAACGTTGGATGTGGGGAGCGGTCAGGAAAAGTTTTCCTGAGGAAATGATGACTGGTGTGAGAGCTGAAGGATGAGTAGGCATTAGCCAGTTGAAAGCAGAGTATGTGTGTATGAGTGTATGTGTGTGGACACACATATATGCACGTTGTGGGGGTGGAGGAGATGAGGATATTTGAGGCAGAGAGACCAGCATGTGCAAAGGTCTTGAGGTTAAGGAGAACACTGGGAGGTTAAGGAGAACACTAGAGGCTAGTGAGCCTGTAAGGCAGAGGGTGAGGGGAAGCAGGGGCCAGAGCCCGCAGAGCTCTGTGGGTCGTGGTGAGGATTTTAGTCTTCACTGGAAGAACAATGAGTCATCAGTAAGGGACTTCAGGGACATGGGTGACATCATCTTATTTGGGTTTTCTGAAGATGCCCCTGGCTACAGTGTAGAGGGTGGATCGAAAGGGGCCAGAGTAGATTTGGAGTCGTTACAGTTCAGATGAGAGACCGCGTAGCACAGAGGCCCACAACTGTTTTTGCTTTTGTTCTAGTTCATTGAAAGATTTTACTCTTTTACAAGGAAAAAAAATTAAATATAAATCCGATAGAGTCCCATCTTCAGCCACGTGGTTCCACACCTCTCTCCTGGCTTTTGGTGGTTGCCGACAATCCTTGGCATTTCTTGTAGACACATCACTCAAATCTCTGCCTCCGGCTTCACGTAGCCATCTCTGTGTGTTTGTGTCTCTGTGTCTTGACTCTTAAAAGGAAACCAGTCATTGGATGTAGGGCCCACCCTATTCCATCCTCATCTTTAATTAATTACATCTGCAAAGACCCTGTTTCCTAATAAAGTCACATTCCATGGTTTCAAGTGGTCGTGAATTTTGGACATGAATTTTGGAGGACACTATTCAGCCCAGGACACAGACCATCCTGATAGTGTGTCAGAACATTGTTTATGAACTTGTTTTCAATCAGAAGCGATCTGCAAAGAACTCTTCCAGAAAAGCATTCTGAAGTCAAAAGCACTGACTGGAGCTGAGAATGGCCTCTCCCTGGAGACAGGTGGGCCTCTCTAGTTGTCACTAGCCTACTTCAGTCATTTATATTATCTGGCTGGCTCCCATAGAGCCCAGATTTACAGTAAAAAATGAACAATATTATGATTCGGAAAGAACTGGAGGCTGCTGAAGGGCGTGTAACAAGGGGACTCAATTTAGTAAACATAGCTGAATGGATGAATGACTCTATTAGAAGAATGCAGCAGGGTTGTTCTGGCAACTTCATCTCTGGAAGCCCACAGATGATGTCTATTATATCCCCATGCATCAGCCATTACCTTGGAAACAGGCCATCCTGACAGCGTGTCAAGGAAGTTGTTATAGGGAATTATTTCAGCCAGAAGAGATCTCTGCAAAGCGATCTGTTCCAGCCTACTGTGTCATGGAGTGGTCCCCATGTCCCCGATTTCTTGCTGGAAATGCAGCAGCAAGCAGCATGAAGCCTACACCTGTCATGAGCTAATGTGCAGTTCCTGCCAAGGTTTGTACTTGGGTTCCGTTAACAGGGTAGAAGAGACCTTCCAGGGAAGTGTGCTAATGTTTAACCCTTTACCCACAAATCTCTCTCTCCCGGAGAAACCTGCCACTTGCCAAACCACCACCAGGCCATTGGGAATTTTGCTTTTGCCTTTAAACATTTTTTGGTTTTGGAGGCAGACTGGAAAAAGGAAAGTTAATAGAAACTGACCTTCAAGGGCAAGGTCCATGGGCCTTTTCAAAAAATCAAGGAAGAATGGAGCTGAGCGTCGGCCTGGAAAGTGTTCATTGGCAGCAGTGATATAAAGCTGAGATGAGAACCAAATCTCATTAGTGAAATGGCTGCTTTCTCTCCAGCTGCAGCCACAGCAGATCCTAGTGATGTCTGGGTGGGAGGTCAGCAGATCCCAAACTTCAAAATAACAATCCATTCTTTCTGTGTATAGTGTGGGGGTGGAGGCAGTTTTCAGATGGGGAGTGGTGTTTCACTAGGAATTTTTCTCCCATGAGACTTAGTGGGTGCAGTTAGTGGAGATACCCCTCCCCATTCCTAAGCTTTGGGGGCTTGGGAGTGCTCCCCGTCTGATCAGGGTTGGAGTAAATGTAGTGAAGTGACGCAGAGGCTAGTGGTTATATTAATATATGTTGAGGAAGAGCTGAGGCCTGGAAGAAGGGCTCCCTGAGAGGCTGAGGCTCAGGGTGAGAATTTGGAAACCAGAACTCATGAGTCCGGGGGACCCCAGAGGAAAGAGCTTGAGGTTAGGAGATGAGCTATGGGGAATATTAGGGAGTGAAGAAACTCTAACGTAGGAGATTCTGTGCTGAGAAGAGACTAGTTTACAGAGAACGGCTTTTCACATAGTAGGCTCTCAGGAAATATTTGTTGAATGAGTGAATGAATGGAGAAATTATGTCGGCAGTCCCTGGGGTGAAGGAAAGTTACTTTTTTTTGTTGTTGTTGAGGAAGAGTAGCCATGAGATAACATCTGTTGCCAGTCTTCCCTCTTTTTTTGCTTGAGGAAGATTAGCCCCGAGCTAACATCTGTGCCAATCTTCCTCCACTTTATATGTGGGGTGCCACGACAGCATTGTTTATGAGTGGTGTAGTGCGCGCCTAGGATCCGAACGTGCGAAGCTGGGCTGCCAAAGCGCAGTGTGCGAACTTAACCACTATGCCGCGGGCCTGGCCCTGAGAGTTACTTTATTTTGTTTCTTTTATGTGTTTACAGGGGGAGGAGTCCCATTGCTAGAAAATACCTATCTGATTTAGTTAAACGTCTTGAAATTATTTCTAATTATATAAGTGATGCATGAATACACTGTTCTTATAAACAAAATTTAAAAATTTCAGGTAAGATTGAAGTCTCCTTTAACCACTAGCCCAAATCCCAGAGCCCTTCCCCCATATTCTGCAGAGAATCTGAGGTTTTCAATTTGATGTGTAGCCTTGCAGACCATGAAAGGCCTTTACAAGTCAATATATGACTATATAAAACATGTAATTTTGTTTACAGGTGAGGAATGATGGTATGTAAATCATACAGTAGGTATTATTCTGCCGCTTGCTTTTGTCACTCAACAAAATGCCCTAGAGCCCCTCCACGTTCGTCTGTGGGATCTGCCTCACCCTTCGTGACTGCTGTGCGGTGTTCCTTGCACTGACTATGCCATGTGTGTTGAGCCATCCCCCTGTTGAGACACATTTAGATTGTTTCCAACTTTATGCTGTGGCCAACAGTGCTGTGAAGAATATCCCCATACGTGCCTCCTTGGCAAATGTGTAAATTTAATCAATTACCTATCTGGAGTATGGCTGACATCCTGGGATGGTTGGCACCCCCTGATAAAATAGTTGGTGAACTTTAACAATTGACTGGGTGCTCTAATAAATGGACTTTACGGGGAAGGGGCAAGATAAGAAAATTGATAAGAAAAAGATGGCTAGCCCACAGCTAGGGTCTTTGGAGACAACTAATTCACCACAGAGCATGTCAGCAGAAAGGTCCCTGAGGCAGAAGGAGGCATGTGTCATTATAGTAACTCTTGAGGGATCTGGAATGTAGACTCACTGTGAGCAAACCACAGAAGAAACTGTATGGACTTGATAGCCACGGTTCTCAGTCCCTGCCGCCTTGGGGCAGGCTTCCTTCCGGCACCATCTGGCCCTTCACCTGCCAAAGGAAGACATTGTTCTTTGGATGACACATGCGACGTATCTGTTTGCTTGCGTGTGCTTATGTGTATCTGTTTTTGTTGTATGTGTGTGTATGCATGTATGAGTGTGTATGTGTGAGTATGTATGTGTCACCCTGCAAACCCAAATCTACTCATCTGTGGTCACTGCATATGTTGTAGGGGATGTCCTAGCTCTAGGCAGGAAAAGTTCCTAATGGTATTTGCCTTTGTCACGTGATAGGGGATTGATTTTCCATTCCATCTAAGCTGAGATTCAAGCCTCCAACGATGGGATGCAGTCCACCCACTCTATTGAATGACAAAGATTATGGTTCTATTTTAGATACATAAGGAGTCAAGTCTCTTTGGTGATCTCTTGCCAATGTGAGACATTTTGATTTTCTATACTGTCCACCAAATTGCCTTAACCTCCTTAGTGCGCTATGCTGCCCAACTTCAGGTCTTCAAATCATTTGTGGACCAACTTAATAATTCTATCACTAACATCTGCATGATCTTCAAAGCATTCTGTAACATATATTATCTCTGTAGATAACAAATGAGCATACAGTCATGCATCGCTTAGCAATGGGGATATGTTCTGAGAAATGCATAGTTAGGCAATTTTGTCATTGTGCAAACACTGTAGAGTTACTTACACAAACCTAGATGATATAGCCTACTACACACCTAGGCTGTATGGTGCTAATCTTATGGGACCACCGTCATATATGTGGTTTGTTGTTGAACATGATTATGTGGCACATGACTGTACTGCCATTTCTTACCGTTTCTATGTATGCCACACTGTATACTCCTGATCGAGGAGTGTGGTGCTCAAGAGACAGGTAAAGAGGTTGTTGGCAATGGGAATATTTTTCTTTCACTGGATCTTTCGAAAGACTGGAAACAATACAGGTTTGATTTTTTTTTTTTTTACCCTTAATGAAAGCTCTTCTAAGATCGCTTCTAACAATATCATTCACAGACTTTTAAAAGTCCTCAAAGATGACACCTAAGGACATGTTGTCAGTTTTCTGTCAAAGATGACTAAAGAAGACAAGAAAAGGCAACTCAGTTTACTGAAACAAAACTTCAAGTTCCAGGGGAACACTTGACTATGCCTCTTGTTTTTATTTGCCTTTCATATTCCAGTCCAGGCCCAGAAACCTTCAAAGTGAGGGCTCCCCAGCATTATGTCACTAAAGAAATTAATGGTTTCTCTATCTTTTTTTTCGATTCAATGAATCTATGTACTCAAAACTTCTCACCTTATATACTGAAATCTCTTCAAATTATAATAAAAGTTTCTGTACCACTGAATCTGATTTGGCTTGGCTTTATATGAAGGCCAAGTTTTCAGACCTTCTGATGTGTTTTTCTCTGTTGTACCTCAGTGCAACTTTACTCGGTAAATTGAGTTAACACCGCCTTTCTCTCTGTGCTCGCTAAGTGCACAGGCTCTGGAGTTAAAGACATGACTTTGAGTCCTGGCTCCATCACTTATCAGCTGTGACCCAGGTTGTCATTTAAAAATTTTGAGCACTAGGTTTATCACCTGTAAATGCTGATAATGGTGGTATCTATGTTGTAAGTGTGTTGTCAGAATTAGTGAAGCATATTTATAAAACATAATGCCAGGCACAGAGTAAGAGCTCAGAAAGGAGGGTGAGGATGATGCAGATGACGTTATTGAGTATTTCGGAGAAATGACCAGACAGCACGCTGAAAGAGGAAGTTGGGGGCTGGGAGCTGGGGGCAGTATGGATGAGAAACAATTGCTACTTTTCCCCTTGCCCAGTTTTGTATAGCTGTGCTCTCCTTACATGCCCACAAGCGATGAGCCCTGAACTTGTCCTTCTTCTGATGCTTTTAAGGTTGTTTCCTATAAAGCCTCAAGGCCAAGTCCTACAATAGACAAGATTTTCTAAAACCTCAGCATTCCCTTTATAAATTGAGCGGACTATACATCAAGCCCCTTCCCCACCCTTTGTTCTTGCTGCAAACTGCACATCCTGGTTTTAAGGGAGCTTCTTGGGTCTACATCAATAGAACAGATTCGAGGGTCCACCCACCTAAGTGGCTATCCAGTGAAGGTTGATGTTGACAAACAGGTCACAGAGATGGCCAGCTAAGGCACTTAAAAATGATTGCAGAGCTCAAGACCTGTGAGGTCTCTAATTCAACCGCAGTCACTAAAAATGCAGAGTCTCAGTTTGTGGAATGTTTCCTTGTTATGTATTTCAGCTGCTGAGAATTTTCTGAGAAATCACTTCATCTAAGACAAAAGAATGGAAAGAGGATGAAAATATCTCCCAAAAAAGGCATTTCTCCAGCCCACCCTACCCTGGCCCAAATATTCAGCGACTGCCAGAGTCAACATAATCTGTTGCTAGATTTCAGGCCAACCTGATGTGGTCGACAGAAGTATTGAGGTTGAGCGATTTCCTCTTTTTTTCTATTTTTGTCTTCCGCCTTGGCCTGAGCACCTGGAAACCCATGGAAACTATTGTGCTATGCTAGTGGTTTTTAAGCTTTTTGAGTTTTTTGTTTGTTATTTTTCTTGATCTGACATCCCAATCTACAGGCAGGGCCAGGAGGTGGTGGAAGAGATACATGTGGAACACAACCATAGAACACAGTTTGAAAACCAGCACGATAGGTAGCTTTATCCAAAATCCAAATGGACAGAAATATGATAGCATTTGACTGTAGGACCAGTGGATTCTTTCCTGAGGCAGATTTGCTATACAACTCGACTGATGGCATGCTTGGCTTCCCACCTCACAGGAAATAAGTTGTTTCTTACCAAGCAATGGAATTTTTTAATAGTTATCAGACAGGGTTTCCTTCTGGTCCATTCCTTTCTTGTTTAAGTTGGATCAGCAGAGCTGAAACCACATTGCTGCCATCTCCTGAACCTTCCATGGTGTGCTCTAATGTGCTTGCTTTTTCTTTTCTTTGTCTAGGAGGAAACCAGTATTCCTTAGAAGCATGTTTTATGGTTGACATGGAATTCTTGGGGATCTTTTTCCCTGTTTATTTGTAGAACTAAAATACATGCAAAACTTGGACAAGGAATTTGTTTCATTCTCATTTGAAAGCTTCTGGTGGTTGAAAGGATGCAGGAAAGGAGGGCGGTGAGGGTCAAGGGCCCTGTTGCAGAAAAGAGGAACAGAGATGGTGAAACTGGCAAGGACAGTGACAGAAGCCTGAACTTATGCAAAGCTGGAGGAAAACAGGAGGAAGGGCAACTGGAGGTTGACTGAGATGTCCCAGAAAGATGGAGATCAACTGGGAAATCTCAGGAATGAGTTCCCCGTCAGAGAAGGAAATTGCTTCTCAGCGCACTGTGGCACTGACAAAGTATATCAGTGTCTATTCCAAACACAGCAGAATATCTAGTCTGTATTGCCTGAGGCCAGGTATTGGGATCTATGTTTGGGCTAGAATGTAATTCAGAGCCATTGTATTTCCTTTCACATGGAACATGTTGATACACAGTCATGAGTTGCTTAGTGATGGGGATGTGTTCTGGGAAATGCGTTGTTAGGCAATTTCATTGTGCAAACATCCTAGAGTGCACTTACACAAACCTGGATAGTATAGCCTACCTCACACCTAAGCTATATGGTGTTAATCTTATGGGACCACCATTAGTATATGCTGTTCTTCATTGACCAAAACGTTGTTATACGGTGCATGGTTGTAATGAGAAGAAAGGATGAACAAAACTGTCCTGTGACCATCTCCAAAATGAGTTCCTGTGGCTATTTCTGCCACTCTGCTCTTGTTGCCTTTGAGTGAGTAGTGGCAGGCTCGGGAGAAACTCCTGGCTATGTGTGAGAAGTCCCTGGCCTCCATGTCAAATTTCTCCTGCCAGCAGTTAACTTACTCTTTCAGATGGTTACACCCTTGGCATAGACCTAAGTGGATTTATTTCTCATTCACATTGAGTGAAGGTAGCTATGCTCTGTATGTCACAATCAAATAACTGCATAAGAACAATGTATGGAGCAAAGAATCATTGGCAGATTTGATAAATGTGTTTATGTTTACACACTTCTTCCCAACATAGATTACCTGTGAGAGTGACTAGCTCCTGCTTGTGATCATTAATGTGTCTTTTAATTTCCTCAAATATATTTATATTTTAAAGATTTTATTTTTCCTTTTTCTCCCCAAAGCCCCTCCCCCGGTACATAGTTGTGTATTTTTAGTTGTGGGTCCTTCTAGTTGTGGCATGTGGGATGCCGCCTCAGCATGGCCTGATGAGCAGTGCCGTGTCTGCGCTCAGGATTCAAACCGGCGAAACCCTGGGCGGCTGAAGCGGAGCGCGCGAACTTAACCACTCGGCCACAGGGCCAGCCCCCAAATATATTTATATTTTAGAAGTCCTGCACTTCACAAAAGGAGCTAAACTCATCTTCTTATAGATTGATGTGAGCTTCAGGAGGAGAGTTACAGGAACACGCTTACATTTGTGACTGTTTCCTTGCTGCAGCCATTTTCAATGTGAGCAGGATGTTTTGTCTACCTTTAGCATTAAACACAGCTCCTCATTTGAAGGTTGTAATGGATAGAGGGAGGGAGGCAGGGAAGAAAGAAGGAAAGGATGGATGAGACAGAGGGAGGAAAAGAAGGAAGGGTTCCATGGATAGTATGTGATAGAAGAGTCATTTTCAAACTTTAGAGTGTATGAGAATCCCCAGCAAAGCTGCTTTAAAAATGCAGATTCCTGAGCCCCACTCCTAAGACATTTCAATTCACAAATCTACATTCTCAACAAGCCTCCCTGGTGATTTTGACCCAGGTAGTCCACAGGCCTCACACTGAGAAACGTTGTAGAAACTGTCAATGTGACTAATCAGATTTACCTTGTAGAGCTTGAAGGCGCTCATGTCAGTCGCTATAACTGTTCCCCAGAGTTCCCAGGGGAGAAGGAGAGTCCTTTACAGAGTTACGCAGGATGCTGGTGAGGCAACAGCTGATTTTCCATTTCTGCTTTCAGAGGGAACTGGAGGAGGGTAGTCCTCAGGGAAAGGTCAGCAGCTTTTAGCCCACTACCACTGCACACCTGACATCTTCCTTTTCTTGAAGTTCTTTGCTTTCCACTCAGATCCAAGCCAACCATGTCACATGCCTGTATTCAAAGAACGAGAAAATATCGTATATCATAAATTTAAGCTTTGCAGAAGTCTCCACCACTGGAGTTTGTTTGGCTGCTTACTCAAGATGGAGATGTTATATAACCGAGCTGCTGCTGTCTGCCCAGGCCCCAGCTCTCCTCTGTAACTCGTATTTCTTGCAAAGTGGAACCTGCCATTGACTAACAGGGTTTTTTTCCAGACATTTTGATCCCCTGTCTGACCTTTCTCTATTCTCACCTCCCCGCATCAAATTGTACGGGGGCTGCTATTGTGCAGCAATGCCCGTGTCAGCCCCTGTGGCTGGATGGTGGTATTTACTTTGTTCTGCATCAGCATTTGTAAGGGTTTTATGGGAAAATAAAGAATTCTCTGTCAATTAAGGTGCTGTGTACTGAACTGCCTTCCATGTACTAGCCTTTGGCAGTCACAACAGATCTTTCACCCTGCACCGTCCTCCGCTGCTTGACTGAAGCAAATGTCTATTGCTTTTGGCTTTTTATGTTTGTTGCTATTAGAGAAGTCAGCAGAAGGCTCCAAATAAGCCCTGTAGTTTGTCCAAATGGGAAACTGAAATGGCTCCTGGGCAGTTTTATTTGGAGGCTTCTTCAGCTTTTGTGGTCCTGCGATCCAGTGGTACTGTAATAGAGGTCTCTGATTTGGAACGATTTCATTCAGGATGCTGGCAATTGGATGTGGCTGGGGGAAGTCTGTGTAGATTATCTTATTGGAAAGGCCAGATGGCAGCAAACTCTAGAGTTCTAAGTCCCACTTTGCTCCAAGGTGCCTGAGGAACAGCAGCCTACTGACAGCTTGAAGTATGGTGCGCTGGATAATTGGCTTCCTCATTTAGTAATTTGTCTGGTTTCTTTCCTCTTCCTCTGCTTCCTCTCTTCTTGTAAACTGATAGCCTCCTGCCTCTTCCATAGACTGATAGAGAGCCCCCTGAGCAATGGCTGAAGGGAGGGGGTGGCTAGAGCCCCAGGTGGAGGGTCATTTGGAAAACTGACACAGAAAATAACCATCCTTCTTCCCAACTTTTCCTCCAGTTACCCATCTTGATTTTAATCTTTCTCTTTCATTTTCCCCTCATGTTCTCTCACTGTCCCCTTTGCCACTTCAGCCTCATATTTTTCTTTTATGGATGGATTTTACCATTTTATCTCTCTCTTCCTACTTTTTCTCCTTCTCCTTTCTTTCTTTTATTCTCTCATTCTGTTCCCTTTGCCTTCTTTGCTTTTGCAATTGGTCTAGTTAAATTCAGTTCAAAACAGAAAATTGCACCACATTTATTCAGGCTAACCTACCATTTTCTTTTTTACATTTTTATTTTTTTCCTCCAAGGAAGAAAGATATTTAAAAACACATTTCCGGCCCTTTCTGGCACCTTCATTCTCTCAAATGTGTTTGTCTTTAGGTGTCGGAAGTCCCGGGACATGACATCTCAGCTTCATTGAAAGTGCAGATGCACCAGTCAGAGCTTTTACCCTTGGATCTGGGGAATGATGTCTGGTTTCACTTAGTAAGTCATTTTGTTCTCCAGGTGGAATTCAGATTATTCCATTGCAAATTTCGGAGCAGACCTGCCCCTGGTGCTGGAAGAGTTAAGTCCAATGTCTTAGCCTGCCCGCGATCTGGAGGGGCACTGTGGATGGTAACCAGCTGCTCAACGTGTTTCCCCGGAGGTTGGGCCATCCTGATGGCAGAGATAGATGGAGGTCTCTACCTCTGCCTCCTGGCAGACCTCTTGGCTCCACAGTCACAAGGCAGCCCGAGTGAACCCTGCTGACAAGGGACTTTGCTCAGAGGCAAAGGAGACAGCTGCTGCAGTCCACCACACTTCCCCATTTGTCATTTTTAGTTATGATTTGCAGAGGGCATCCAGGCTAGTGGCAGGCTCTGGAGTAAGGGTGTTTGAGTTCAAATCCCGGTGCCACCAATTATGGGCCCTTCGACACATTACTCCTTCTCTCTGAACCTCAGTTCCCACATAAGCTTCATGGAACTTTGTCCATTTTGTTTATAGCTTTATCCCCAGCATCTAACACACATGACACATAGTAGATGTTCAGTAAACATATTTCAGGGATGAATGTAATGGCTAAGAGCAAGGACTTCATGGCAGACTACCTGGGTTTGAATTCTAGTTCTGCCACTTACCGACTGTGTGCATGTGGGCAAGCCACTTCATCTTCTGTGCTCGGTTTCTGTATCTGGGAAAACAGTTAGGATTCATATTCGTTTTCTAGGGTTGCCATAGTGAATTAACACAAACTTGGTGGCTTACAACAGCAGAAATTTAGGGCCAGCCCCATGGCCAAGTGGTTGGGTTTGCACGCTCTGCTTTGGTGGCCTAGGATTTCACCGGTTCAGATCCTGGGCACGGACATGGCACTGCTCATCAGGCCATCCTGAGGCGGCATCCCACATAGCACAACCAGAAGGTTGCGCCCTCTTCTAGGTACCGGGAATAATAAAGAATAATAAAGGATGAAGAACACAGGAAAGGCTCTTTCCCTTGACCGTGCTTCCATCCCAGTAGTTTTCATTAGCACAGTCTTCATCACCCCAACATCAGAGATGCAAGCCTTGTAATACTGAGCCACCCGAATGAGATGCTGAAGAATGAGGTTCCTAGGCGGAAGAGGTCAAAGAAAACAGCCCACAGCAGAAACCAAACTTCTGCTTGTGGTTTCAGAAGCATGAAAGATCGATTTTAGTTTTAGCAAAACTGAGTTCAAAGGTTTGGGGTTTTTTTCTAGGGAGCTTTTTTTTTTTTTTAATTTGTTAGGATCTTGCTGAGGAACAAGGGGCATCTATCTTTTCTGAGACGCTGGTTGGCTCATGGTTTTGCGGTGGTGCCAGGCTGCTGGGGGGCAGGGTGCGGGCAGTATCCTGGACCAGTGCAGGCAGGGCTGTTCGAGATGAGGCCGAGGCCTGTGGGCAGCGGGCCACAGGGTGCATTAACCTCAGAGAGCAGCATTGCTGGTTCCCGTTGCTGTGACAACAGCATACTGTGCCAGGAGACCCAAAGAACGAATTAAATGGAAGGAAATTGCTGGTGCCCTCAGAAGAAAAAGTAAATTAAAACAGGCTTCTCAGGAATCTGTGGATGTCTCTTTGACCTCCATACTCATGTTGAACATGTCCTCAAGGAACACTGTCGGGGGTGGGGGTTGCGGAGATCTGCCCTGCCCACAGGGTGTCCTTCAGAGAAGGAAGACTATTGCACAGATCACAGACGCTGACTTTCCCTGGCTGGCCCCAGAACAAGAACCCGGTCAGCAGTGGCAGCCCATGCTCAGCATCAGCAGTGATGGCCCGTTTTATCTTCCAGCTCATCCCACATCTGTTGAGTTTGCCCTGATGGGACTCGGTGACCTGGAAACTCACACAGAGCTCTGTTTCAGAATAGACTGTATAGAAAATAAACATGTGGGATAAATAAAGCACAGGGCAGGAAGTAATGCCTTTAAAAAGTTACCAGGAAAACCACGGGTGAGGTCAGGTTCAGAAACCGTAGGGCTTTCAGAGCCCCTTAGTACTGACATCACTCAAATTGCTCAATAGAGACCTCCAAGTGGAGCGGTTGCTCTTGGAGTCGGCCCAGCACTCAGGGCGCTACCAGGCAGAAGAGCCCTGACCTACTTTTTTTCTTTTTTTTTTTAAAGAAAGTTTTGCTGCTTGTTGTGAGGCCTCCAACAGGGCAGTGAACTTGAAATGGGTTTTTGGGGGGTTTTTGTGTGTTTTTTGACTATTTAATAGATCAGATTCCATGTTTCCCTCATGGAGATGAGCCAGCCTCTCAAATGGGTTGTGAGGGGATAGGACCAAGCCAGAGCCTCAGCATGCTCAGCCCCCTTCCTTCGTCTCCCTCGGCTCAGGCTTCATCCCAGGGCGCTATGATTCTGTGTTTAGGACTCTGCCCTGTTGAGAAAGAGAGAAAACAGCCTTTTTGAGTAGTCGAACCTGAGGGCAGACTACAATGAAACCTCCTGGTAACTGGGTCATAGGTTGTCCTGCCCTGCCTGCGAACACACCAGTGGCTTTCCTTTGCACTTAGAATAACATCCAGACTCCTTGCCCGGTCTTCAAGGCCCTACCTGGCCTGGTTTCTGCAGACTTCCCTGACCTCATCTTTCAGCCCTCTCCCTCTCTCGGGCCTTGCTGGTCACTTGCATTCTTTCTGTTCCTAAAACACCCCAAGCTCATTTCCTCCCCAGGGTCTTTGTACATGGTCCTTACCTCTGCTTGGGAAGCTGTCTCCAGATCCCCACGTGCTGGCTCCTTCTCTGATTTGTACTCAGATGTCCCTTTCTGAGACGTGGGCCACCACTTTATCCAATACGGTCCTGCACTCCAGCAGTCGCTCTTGATCACAGCACTCTGCTTCCTTCCCTCCATGGCTCTTATCACTATCTGAAGTCATCTTATATTTCTTTACTCATTGATCCTTGTTGCCCCACACCCTTGAATGTAAGTCCCATGAAAACAAAGACTTGCGTCATTCTCGTTCACCACTGTAATCCCCAAATTCTAAAATAACGCCTGGCTTATAACTGGTATCAAATATTTGTTGAGTGAATGCTTACCAAAATTGTGGGCTTTCTAAATTGCTGCCCAGGAGAAGACAGATTGAAAATCGTCAAGTATTGGATTTTCTTGGCCCAATGACCTGATTTTAAAAGATGTGAACTGTCTCTGCAGAGACACTTTTGACCAAGAGCTCACCTAATCGAATCTAGTAGCCATCATTTTGGGTTGGAGGCACCTGTTAGGATAGTTTCTGCTGCAAGAAACTGAAAACCCAATTAAAAATAGCTTAAATATTTAGGACATTTGCTAGCTCACTTAACAAAAAATCTTAAGGTAGGGCTGCCCCAGGATTGGTCAATGACAGTATCAAGGATTCAAGTTCCTTGTATTTTTCCATTCTGCCATTCTCTGTGCCTGGCTTTTCCCCTTAGGTTTGTCCTCATGTCACAGGATGGCTGCAGTAGCTAAGGTATCATCTCACACCATCGATTTGAAAAACAGGAAAAGGGAATGACCCTGTCTCTTTTCCTTTTTAGAGGCAAAATGAGTTTCTCACACTTTCCTCCTGTCTCATTGGCCAGAATTGCAACAATACTCGTTCCTGAGACAGTCACTGGAAAGAGGAATCCTACTGTATTTGGCTTTGACTAATAAAAATTCATCCCCTGGGAAAAGGGAGGGGCCCAGCTTCCCATGATGCACCTGGCTCCTAGATACCTGTATCAAATAGGGGCTGTTGGGTTGATATTGACAAGCTCTTTTACAAAATGAAAGGCCTTTCTGACTATAGTACTTTTCAAAACACAAATCTCTCCATGCCGGTGACAGACTTGGAGACATCCGTAGAAAGCTGATTAAACATCTCTTGGGGCCAAGTTAACAAAAGCATAAGTAGAGGTAACAGGAAAGTGGAGAAAAAGGGGATAAAAATAGAAGTAAAGGAGGAAAGGAAAGTAGAAAGTACACGTGGTCCATGATGAGAGAATTTCACGGATTCTCTCATCCATGAAATCATTTCGTAGTTTCAAGAATTCTGTCACGTGACTTCTTTACCCGGTTGCCTCAGTTGTCCTCTCTCTTTTTTTTTTAAAGAATTTATTTTTTTCCTTTTTCTCCCCAAAGCCCCCCGGTAGATAGTTGTATATTCTTCGTTGTGGGTCCTTCTAGTTGTGGCATGTGGGACGCTGCCTCAGCGAGGCCCAATGAGCAGTGCCATGTCCGCGCCCAGGAGTTGAAGCAACGAAACACTGGGCCGCCTGCAGCGGAGCGCACCCCTGTCCTCTCTTTATTGAGGCAATTCTGTAAGTTCAACAAATGCTCACCCAGCATCTGCCCTGTACCAGATTCGGATCCAGAATTCCTTCTCCTAAGCAACATTTCACTGGATCATGACCATTGTTCATTCTCAAACATTTCTGGAAAAGGAGACACTCTGCTTAACCTAATAGCCCTTTGCCCATGACTCCAAGGGAAACTTTTTCCTCGAGGGCGCCTAGGAGGAGATGAAGCCCTCTGGGTCTCACAATATGATTTGTTTGGAGGGCAACCTCTGACAGCCTGTGGCCTGACCAAATGTATTTTTTCAGGGTATCCCAAAGAAGACATTTGTTTTCTGGATTCCACACTAACTAGGTATCCTCATCCCTTTGGTTTCTTTGGTGCTATTTTCATGACAGACTTATTTATTTAGTAATAAAAAGTATAACCACGTTATCTCCTAAGTGCTAAAAACACTTGGTATCAAGACAGCCTGTCACATGTGTGGTCATCAGCATCTCCTTTTCTCTGTCCATGAATAAATGCTACTTCTCTTATTGCTTTAACCAAATCCTGTAATTGTTAGCCCTTGTAAAAACCTTTTTATTTCTGCTTCCCACCAGTTTCTTTAAAAAGACTGGTAACCTAGACTCCCCGCTACCTGGCCTCTTTCCATGAATAACCGGACTATAATGGACTGTGCCACTCTTACCTAACCTAATAACATCTTTGTGGTTGATGTAGGCTTTGTTTTTATTTTTTCTTGTAATTATGAAATATTTCAGCCTACACAAATACTATAACAGACATCCGTTTACTCACCACTCAGATTAACAATTGTGTTCACATTTTGCCATATTCTCTTCAGATCATTATTTTTTTAAGACACAAAACATTACAGTTAAAGTCCTCCTCCTCCTTCCCCGGAAGAAACCATTAACTGAAAGTTGATGTGCGTCATTCGCATGCATGCTTTATACCATCCATTATGTTTAATTGTTCATGTAACAATGTATAATACTATTTGTACTTTAATAATTTATTTAAATGGTATTATTCTGTACATAGCATTTTGAAATGTGCTCTTATTTTGATGTTAGGTTTTGCAGATTTATCCCTATTAATTCAATAGACCTACTTCATTTCAACTGCTGCTAGTAGTCAACTATCTGAATATAGCAGTTCGTTTATGCACTACCCTAGTGATGGATATTTTAGTCTGTAAGGAAATATTCTCCTTATTTTCCAATTTTTTTTTTTTTTTAAAGATTTTATTTTTTCCTTTTTCTCCCCAAATCCCCCCGGTACATAGTTGTATATTCTTCGTTGTGGGTCCTCCTAATTGTGGCATGTGGGACGCTGCCTCAGCGTGGTTTGACAAGCTGTGCCATGTCCGCGCCCAGGATTCGAACCAACGAAACACTGGGCCTCCTGCAGCGGAGTGCGCGAACTTAACCACTCGGCCACGGGGCCAGCCCCCTTATTTTCCAATTTTTTACACATAATCATAAACAATGCCAAAGTGAACATCCTTATACACATTTTCTTGTGCACATATGTGAAATTTTGTTTGTTATATATCAAGAAGTAGAATTGGTGGGTCATAAGGTAATGTACATTTTACAATTTAACTAGAGATTAAGAAATTGCTCTCCAAACTGATTTATAGTGCAATTAGCAATGTATAAAAGCTATAATTCCTTAACATTCTCAAAAGCAATATCATCAGATTTTAAATATTTTTTCCAATCTGATGGGTATGAAAATAATACCTAATTTTTTAAGTGTTTGCATTTGCTGAATTGTTAGGGACATTGAGCATCTTTTCATTTGTTTATTGGGCATTTTAGGTTTTTTGTTGTTGTTTTGTGGGGTTTTTAAAAATTTTTTTATTCTTTTTTTGTTACAATAACGGTGGTTTATAACATTGTATAAATTTCAGGTGTATATAGTTATACATTTCAATTTCTGTGTAGATTACATCATGTTCACCACCCAGAGACTAATCACAATCCGTCACCACACACAGGAGCCTAATCACCCCTTTCACCCTCCTCCCCCGCCCTTCCCCTCTGGTAACCACCAATCCAATCTCTGTTCTACCTTCGGTTTTCTTTTCAGTGAATTGCCTTGTCTGTATCCTTTGTCCCTCTCTATATTAGGTTATCTATTTCCTATGGATTTGTAGGAGTTCTTTATTAAGCAGAGATAGTAATAGTAATCTTCTGTCACGTCTGAGTGTTCCAAATGTCTTCTCCCAGTTGGTTGCATATTTTTTATGTTTCAAGTCTTTTATAGAAAGAATTTTTAAAATTTCTTTTAGCCTAATTGATAAATCATTCCTTTATACTTTGTGCTTTTGGTAGCTTATTCAAGAAAATCTTTCCATCCTACAAAAATCAAAAAAATTTCTCTTATTTTTCCTTCTAAAGGTAAAGGATTGCTGATTTTTCACATTTAGATTTTTTATTCACCTAGAATTAATTTTGTGTATGGTGTGAGGCAGGAATTTGTATTTTTTCACATGGGTGGCCAGTGGTCCTGGCCCATGTTTTGAACAATCTGACCTTTATCATGTATCCTTAATAGGTGCTGTCCAGTAACCTTGGCCTACCTGAAAAGAGGGATGAAGGATCTATTTGTTTTATTGCACGAGGCTCAACCCTATAAGTGTTCTTCTCATACCCTGTGCTAATGATTCTCAAACTCCAGAGTACCTATGAATCACTAGGGGAGTGTGGGGAAAATGCAGATTCCTTGGACTCAGATCACTAAATCAGAATCCTTGAGGGCGGGAGCCTCGGCACCTCTATTTTAAGCAAATGCCCCCGGTGAGTTTGGTGCAGGTGGCTTATTAAGCACACTGAGAAACCCTGCCCTCACCAGGAAGCATCGTTTCCTTTCTCCATACTTCACATCTTCCAGGGGGGACAACTTAAAATATTATGTGTTCTCTCTTTTACACACACACTCCCAACCCACCCCTTTGATGAAAATGGGAAGAATCCCAATCCTCAATCTTCTGTGATTGTTGTGGGCACTTTAATTCTCCTAAGGGAGCTGGGTAATGTTTGTTAGACTGGTGAAAATGAACTGCCGGGAGTCTGGAGAGCCTGGAGATCCACGGCACCTGCCAGTTTTCTGCTCGATTTGACCATCATGCATATTTCATGCTATTAACTCCTTTATGTACAATTTTGCTGTTTCCTGCAGAATCTATGCTGTTCACTCTGGTTGGAGAACTGGAAGGAGTTTTACAATCTTGAAGACAATTTAAAATAATAATAATTCACCCAAAAGCCTCCGCCCTTGGTGGTGGTTTCTATTGCGGCTGTCAGCAGGCTCTTCCCAGGGGAGGGGCTGGGTGGCCTATGATCTAAGCCCTTTCTTGGGAGCCCTAGACTCCTCGGCACCATGGTGCCGAGGCAGCCTTTTATGTTTTAGAAACAGGAAGATTGAGTTTCTCATACTGGCATGTATGTGTGTGGAGGGCAATGTGGATGAGTTGCTGGTGGTAACAAAGGCTTGTCTGCTCATTTCAAATGTTAAAGAGGCCAGAGAAGGAATGTTTCTTAACAAGAGAACAGGAGCTCTATTTCCTGGGGCAGGGTATAGAACTAGATGAAAACTCAAAAGCCTTACCTGGAATATTTCTTATTTCACCTATAAGAGATGCACTATTTTCTGTTTTTCACTCTGAAGTGTACTATTAGTTTGATACTATGATGGTTTGATTGTCAGGATAGCTTGCCAGATATTGGCAAATCATTAGGAAACATCTATTCTCCCTGTTGCTTCATTTTCAGGCAATCTCCAGACCCCAAAATGAGAACAATGGGAAATCTAATCTTTGAATAAATGACTCTCAATATAATTTCTAGACACCAAATGTTACCGCTCTCAGAGCTTTTCCTTTGACTTTAGATGGGAAATCTGATCCTTTCCGTTGATGTGGAGGGTGCCCTGGTTTTTAATAGGTTTCACGGGGAAATAGAATTTTTGTCTTTGTTCTGAGTATTACCAGCTCAGATAAGTAAGGCAGAGGGAAAAAAAGTGACTCATGTGGACAAATATGACCAGTTGTTGGAAAATCAGTAGGAAATCCCAGGAAAGGGGTAATCTTTCTAACAGGTGCATTTCTCTCTGACTTATCTCTCTGGATCTTTCTTGGAAAATGCTTTGCTGTGTGTTTGCCTGCTGTTGACAACACTGAGTCCATCTCCCTAGCCACAGATAAAATAGAGTTGTTCACTGTTAACCTCTTGGACTTTGCACGGACACCTGCTTATGCAATTTAGTTATCCCTGGTGGCCGGAAACCCTTAGAGGTGTGCACTCTCTTCACATCCACAATGTAAATACTGAGTGCAGGGCTCAGGTCGCCTGCATTCACAGGTTTTCCAGTGCCAAGGTAGATTTTAAAGTGGTTACGGTACACATTACCTAAGTTATATGTACAGAGCAATCACTGAATACAAGAATGGAAAGCCAGATGTGTTACTGAAGTCTAGAAGACACACAAATATTTGGCTAGTGATCTGTATTTATTATTTTTAAAATAGATACAGCATTATGAAGAGGCAGAACCAGAACTTGAACTTAGGTCTGAGTGATACCAATGTCTGTATTCTTATCACTAAACTGTATTGCTCCTCTTGGGATTATGGGAAAGCCACAGATCACTCATCGTTAAAAGGATTGACTGACCATATTGCCCAGAGAAAATACCCTTATTTAACAGGGGTTTTCCTACATATAAAAAGGGTTAAACTTTTACACAGGGTGTTACATGTAGAACTGTTGAAATCAATGACCACAAGGTACCTGTTGATAATCTGATAACAGGGGGATTTTGTACCCATTGATAACTTCATAGCTAACTAGTCCTTATCTGTATTAAAGACAGCAAAATGTATCCTCTCACCCCTCTTTGGGGACATGTGGAGCAGGAAAAGGGAATCGAAGAATAGGCAGGCTACATTTGAATCAAGCTATGCTCATACAGTAAAGACAAGTTGATTTTCCCTGTCAGTATACAAACATGTCCTTGTAACTCCAATATGATACAACAAAAGCTTTCCTTGACCCAAATCCCCCTTCGGCCACTGCCCTGTTTCTTTCCCACTCACAATTTAACTTCTACAAATATTCTTCATGATCACCATTTTGACCCCCCTTCAGTTTTCTCCTCATCCCACTCCACATGGGCTTCAGACCCTCATTCAGTGATACCCTCCCACTGCTAAATCTCAAGGATGTTCTGTCTTCATTTTCCTCAAATTCACAGGAGCATTCAACTCATCATTCCTTCTTTTATTTTTATTGAGGTATAATTGACATATAACATTACATTAGTCCAAGTGTACAACATAATGATTTGATATTTGTATATATTGCAAAATGGTCATCATAAGTCTAGTTAACATCTGTCACTATACATAGTTACAGATTTTTTTCTTGTGATGAAAACTTTTAAGATTTACTCTCTTAGCAACTTTCAGATATAAACTATAGTATTATTAACTATAGTCACCGTGCTGTATTTTATATCCCCATGACTTATTTATTTTATAAGTGGAAGTTTGTACTTTTTGACCACCCTTGCCCATTTCGCCCACCCCATACCCCACCACCTCTGGCAGCCACCAGTCTGTTCTCTGTATCTATGAGCTCATTTTTTTGTTTGTTTGGCTTTTTCTTGAGGGGGTGGCTTCCACATATGAGTGAGATCATATGGTATTTGTCTTTCTCTGTCTGACTTATTTAACTTAGAATGATTCTCTCCAGGTCCATCAATGATGTTGCAAATGGCAAGATTTCCTTCCTTTTTATGGCTAAATAACATTCCATTACACACACACACACACACACACACATACATACACACATACATACTTACCCACCACATTTTCTTTATCCATTCATCCATTGATGGACGCTTAGATTGTTTCTGTATCTTGGCTATTGTAAATAATACTGCAGTGAACATGGGGCTGTGTATATCTTTTTGAGTTAGTGTTTTCATTTTCTTCAGATACATACCCAGTAGTGGGATAGCTAGATCATATGGTAGTTCTATTTTTAATATTTTGAGGAACCTCCATACTGTTTTCCATAGTGGCTGCACCAATTTACATTCCTACCAACAGTGCATAAGCGTTTCTTTTTCTCCACGTCCTCACCAACACTTGTTATTTCTTGTCTTTTTGATAATAGCCATTCTAACAGGTAGGTCATCGTTCCTTCTTAAAGTACTTTTTTCTCTGGGATTTTTCTTCTACTGGATACCTCTTTGCTTTCTCTTTTGCTGGCCTCTTCTCCTCTGCTCAACCTCTAAATTTTGGCAGATCCAAGGGCTTGCCAAGTGGACTTGTGACCACTTCTCTTTATCTTTACTTTCCTCAAATGAGTTTGTCTAATCCCATTGTGTTACATACTGTAGGGGAGGGAGACATTTCCTCTACCCACTCTGGGTCCTTCTGGCCAGACAACGAATTAAATTCACATGAGACAGAGTAACAGGAGAAAATTAAACAAAGCTTTATAACATGTATACATGGGATAGAGCAAACAGGGGATGCCCAAAGTTCTGGCTGATCTCTGAATTATGCTTGCTTACGGTAGACTCCAAGAGTCCAGAAGAAGGCTTAAAGAACTCAACAGAACTGTTAGCTGCAACCCACTGCAGGGGAAGTAGGAGTCGGAGTTTCAAGTCAGTCAAGTCAATTTGCCTGCTAAAACTACAACAAGATAATAATAATAAACATTATGTGGATAAATATTACAGAGTTCAGAGGCTCTACAACTTTTCATTCTCACTGTCCAGGACATGATACAAAATTGCCAGAAATATGAAGAAACAAGATAATTTGACTTATACTCAAGCAAAGGCAATCTTTAGGTAGCCACCACTAGATGACCCATATTTTGAATTTAGCAGACAAGGATTTTAAAGAAGCTATTATAACTATGTTCAAGTACATAAAGGAAAATATCCTTACAATGAATGAACAAACAGAGATCTTAGTAGAGAAGGAGAAACTATAAAAAGAACCTAATAGGCTTTCTGGAACTGAAAAATACAGTATCTGGAAAAATTCACTGGATTAGCTCAACAGAAGATTGGAGATAACAAAAGAAAGAGTCCATACACTTGAAGATAGATCAACAGAAGTCATCCAAACTTAAGAATAGAAAGAAAAAGTTTTTAAAAATGAACAGTGCCTTATGGACCTGTGAACAACATTAAAAGGTCTAACATACATTTAATTGGAGTCCCAGAAGTAGAAGAAAGAGAATGGAACAGGAAAATACTTGAAGAAGTAATGGTTGAAATGTCCCATATTTAGTTAAAATCATACTTTTAATAATTTATGAAACCCAATGATTACCAAGTGGAATAAATACAGAGAAAACTATATCCAGGCAAAGCATAATAAATCTGCAGAAAACCAAAGATAAAGAGTAAATCTTGAAAGCAGCCAGAGAGATATATTAATGACTGTGGACTTTGTAATCTCTAGAAGCTTGGAAACAGTGGAACAATAACTTCAAGTGATGAAAGAAAAAAAAAAATCAACCCATAATCCTATATGCAGCAAAAACACCCTTTAAGAATGAAGGAGGGGCTGGCCTGGTGGTGCAGTGGTTAAGTGCGCACGTTCCACTTCGTGGCCCGGGGCTCCCTGGTTCGGATCCTGGGTGCGGACATGGCACTGCTTGACATGCCATGCTGTGGTAGGAGTCCCACGTATAAAGTAGAGGAAGATGGGCATGGATGTTAGCTCAGGGCCAGTCTTCCTCAGCAAAAAGAGGAGGATTGGCAGCAGTTAGCTCAGGGCTAATCTTCCTCAAAAAAAAAAAAAAATAGAATGAAGGAGACAGGGAGAGGACATTTTCAGATAAGCGAAAACTAAGAGGATTCATTGCCAGCTGACTGTACCACAAGAAATGCTAGAGGAAGTTCTTCAGGCTGAAGAGAAATGATACCAGAGGAAAATTGAGATCTTCAGGAAGGGATGAAGAGCACTGGATGTGGTAAATATATGTATAAATAGGAAAGATCATTTTTCCTTCTAAGTCTAGAAGTGTTCTTCTAACACTTGTGACTGTTTAAAGGAAAAATTACAACATTGTGTTTTGGGGTTTGTTAATGTCTGTTTTTATAAACAGTGTTATAAAATGGAAATGGAGAAAATAGATCAATACAGTTGCAAGGTTCTTACATATATGTGAAATGGTACAATATTAACTCCAAGTACACTGTGAAATGTTAATGATGTATAATCTATATAATCTGACGTAATCTCTAAAGCAACTACTAAAACAGAACAAGACAAAAATTCAAAGAGGTAACCTAAAAAACTAATAAATTAAAATGGAATTCTAAAAAGTGTTTGGTTAACCCAGAAGAAGGCAGGCAAAGAGAAACAAAAACAGAGAGGACAGGCAGGAAACAAAATAGTAAAATGTTAGACTTAAATCTAACCATACACATCATCATATCAGGTGTAGGTAGAATAAACACTCCAATCAAAAGCAGAGATTGACAAACTAGATAAAAATACAAGATCCAACTACATGCTGTCTATAAGTCACCCGTATTAAGTATAAAGACACAAATAGACTAAAAGTAAATGGATAAATTAAGATATAACATGCAAAAAGTAAGCATAAGATGGCTGAATTGGCTATATTGATATAAGATAAAGTAGACTTTAAGATAAAAAGATCAGGAGAGACATATCATAATGATAAAATGGTCAATTCATGACTGAGCAATCATAAGTATGCATGTTCCTAATAACAGAACTTCAAAATACGTGAAGCAAAAATTGACAGAATTAAAGAGAGAAATACGTGTATCCACAACCAACATTAGAAAATTCACACTACTCTCTCAGCAATTAGTGGAACGACTAGGCAAAAATATAAGTAAAATCATACAGGGCATGAATAACAATATCGACCCTGATATTGATCTAGTTGATGTTTATACAGCACTATGCCACAACTCCAGAATGCACATTCTTTTCAAGGGCACATGGTACATTCATCAGGATAGACCATATCCTGGGCCATAAAACAAGTCTCAATAAATTTGCAAGGACTGAAATTATATGGAGTGTATTTTCCAACTACAGTGGAATTGAATTAGAAATTAAAAACAGTAAGATTTCTAGAATAACTCCAAATATTTGAAAAACAACACACTTCTGATTGGCTCCTTCTTATCATTTGGGCCTTCACCTTAAAATTTACCTCCTCAGTGAGACCTCTGACTGCCAATTTAAGGTAAGCTCCCCAATGAAGTCCTACTACCCCACTCTGCTTCACTTTCACTGTAGCAATATTCACATTCCCAGATATTTTCTTGTTTAGGCATTGGTTTAACTGTTTTCCCCCACTGGTATGTAAGTTCTGAGGGAGTAAGGATCTTATCTTTGCTGTTTACCACTAGAATGGTGGCTGAAACACAGTAAATTCTCGATAGGAATTGCTGAATGAATGAACAGTGAATATGAGTCCTCCACAATCCACCATAAGCTCATCTAGATGTTGATGATGAGAATGATGATAACATCACCACCAATAATAATAAAAATAACATTCTACAGGTATTATTATTGCTCAGGCATTTTAAATGCCGTATCTCATTTAATCCTCATACCTGCCTGTGCAGTAGGCACTTCTGTTATCCCCATTATACAGATGGAGAGACTGAGATACAAAGGGGTTAAGTATTGTAATCAATGTCACTTGCCTAGGGAAGAGTGAGCCGGGATTCCAGCTCAAGTTGTCTGATTCCAGAGTACTTATTTTGAGCAACCAATAGTCAATTCATGATGAGAGAGATGAAGGTTAGTGGTCGCACATGCACATTTGTAAATGAGCCTGCATAAGCTCTGTCAAGTCTTGGAATCAAGACGTTGGTCCTCTCCCTTGAAGCCACAACCAACTTTGAACTAAAGATGTGGAAGAGTCTTCTCAAAGTTAAAGTCAGTTTCATGTTTCCTTGTACCCAGTCCTGATAACGGCAGCATTTTAAACCAGTAGAGAAAGGCTAGGTTGGTTAATAAATGGTGCTGACACAACTGACTAATATTTGGAAACATAGAATAAAATTAGATCCCTATTTTATATAATAAATGTAACAAATTCTAAAAGAACTAAAGATTTAAATTTAAAACATGAAACCATACAGAAAGATATTAGGAAAAAAATAGGTGACTGTTTAAGCTTGGATGAGCGTGGCATTTCTAAGTGTGGCAGTATGTCCTAGTTGAACCTGAACTGGGATTCACATTTGGGGGGCTTTTAGTGATCTAGAAGGCCAGAACAGTTGGTGCATCTGAGGATCTGCAGGGTTGGGAAGTAATCCCTTCAACTGTCTTTGGTTCAGGCCTTTCTTGTTGCCTTTGCAGCTGTTCCAGCCTTCCCCTGCCTCAGCCCATGACTCATCTCCCACTGTGCAGAGGAAAAAGGACCAAGGGTTTTAAACCTCATCATTCAGCCTTATCTTCTCAAACGTTTCAGAGAAAGTGGTGTCCATCTTCTTGACCTAAGCCAATCACTTTACAAGCATTTTAAAATTTATTAATTCACAGCAAGAAATATTACTATCAAGCATACAGGAATGCTTGTGTTAGCTATTCAATGCATTCTCTCCCCAAAAGAAAGTCACATAGGAAGGCAAGGATCTACCTAAGCAAGGGATGTGGACTGGACGATCTTAATGGCTGAGCATGGAGGGTAACAGGCTTACTTTCCGGGGCTGCTACAGAGGGTGTGTCCATCAGGCCCCCTTTCCTGAAAAGTAAGTAGAGGAACACTCTACTTACTGGTGTTATTCTGTTAAAAGTAAAAAATAATGGCTTTATTTGTTTTTAACAAAGTCAATATATGTTTATTGTTGAACAATTAGATAAGGACAATGCATACATATATACATACATAAAAATAATACAAATCATACCCATACTTCTCTCTTTCAGAATACACCACTGCAAACATCTTATATATCCTTTCAAGCCTTGTTCTCTGCATATTTGTTCACCTGCTTAATGTCCTTAATTGGTTTCTAAAATATCCCAGAAAGACTATTACCGTTATGTGGGATCACTCTAGATAAACAGCCCATATTGTTTGCCTCTCTAGCAAAGTCCGGCTTAATATTTGATTCTCTCCAATCGTAAAAGATGGGAAAAGAGAAGACCCCTCTAGCTATAACTCTTTCACTCTCTCACCCCCTGCTTTTCTGAATAATTTCTTTTTTTAAAACTTTTTATTGTAAAAATAAACAGCCAGAAATAGAGAATCTCACGAAACAAATGTATAGTTTAATGAGTTTATTCTAAGGTAAACACCACCCAGGTCAACAAATATAACTGTGTGGCCCACTCCACAAGTCCTCTGTGCTCCATCCCAATCACATGCCCTCCGTCCCCCCAAAGCACTCACTATCCTGACTTTCTGGTAATGACATCCTCATATTTTTTTTATAGTTTTACCACCCAAGTGTGCATACCTACATACTATAGCTTAGTATTTCCTGCTTTGAAAAAAATATTTATCTTCTAAGGCTCTTTAATCTGTAGATTTCCCTTGGTTCGAGCTCCTTGACCTGTAGAATTTCCCACGGTCTGAATCTGGTTGGTTGCAATCCCATGGTGCATTTCAGCATGCTCCTCTGTTCTCTGTTTTTCCTGCAAACCAGCAACTGGGTCAGAGGCTTGATCAGACTTATGTTCGATCCCTTTGGCAAGGCTATACATGGTACTGTGTTCTTTCATCAGGAGACACATAGTGTCTGTTGTCTCCTTTTTTGGTACTGTTAGTAGCTGTTGATGCTCATTGCATAGATCTTAATTCACTGGGTTATAGATTGGTGATATTTTACTTCCTTTTTTCCCCCACTTATTCACTGGAATACTTTTGTTTTAAAGAGATACTTTACCTCCTCTTCTATTTGTTCACATAGTAGCACAGTTCATACAGGAAATGAAGAATAAATGCTTTCCGGTTATCAAGTTTTTAAGATAATTGGTTCCCTATCATCATCAAAAGGTAAATTTTTTTAACGTCTATGAAGTCATGGAGGTGTCTCATCTCTAGGGAGGTGAGCTAGGTTTTTTGCCCAGCCAGCAGATTCCAGTCCTCCAAGGCCAAGCCTCGAGAAACATATGCTGTCACTTCTACCACATTCGATTGCTGAAAGCAAGTCACAAGGCCAGGCCAGACACAGGGTGGAAGGGGGCGACTCCAGCTCTCCAAAGCGTTGGTTGCCGTATTTAATCTCTGTCACCTAGTTTGGTTGTAAATGTCTTCCATGCTTTTTTGGTTTTGCTATCTAGTGGCACTGTGTGTTCTCATGTGGGGATTGAGAGATTCAAAGACTGTGCCACTGTCACTGTCCTGCCAGAATCCTCCCTCTGAATCATTTCTTAATCAACTCGTTATTTGTGGAACCAGCCTTATGCAAACAAGGAAGCATCAAGCTGGTGAGTTCTACTGCTGCGGCTTCTGCTCTTGACTCTTCAGGAGTGGAAGGCTGTGACACTTCAGTGCTGCCCTTACCTTAGAGGAGGCGTCCATGAAAGCCGTGAGTCCTTGTGCTCTCAGGCCCAGAAGACCTTCTGGCTGCCCAGATGGTCCCTTCAGGGCTCATTGTGCTAGGGTCACGCTGTGTTCCTGACAGAACTGTCCCTACTTTCATGGGGCTCAGATCTGGTTCGTTAGGCAAGGCCAGGAGCCTCTTACCATAAGACCCTGTCTGTTTCAGTCAATATCTGTCTACTAACTCCTTCCTGCCATATCATCCCTACTCCAAGTGATGTGTATGCAGCTGCTCCCTGAAGGCCCTTTGACCTCCATGCAGATCAAGTCACAAAGTCCATGTTTGCTCTTGCCTCCCAACACACACAAGCTGCACTAGCCCACCCGTTTACCAAACAGAGCCAAGCTCTGAATCCAGTTCAGGCTCAGCTGGGACATACTAATGAATTCAGAAAGACCACCATGTCCAAGATTATATTACTATTTCCCTATATATTTTTCTGATGTCTTCGTGTATGGCTTCATGTCATAGATTTAAACCTTTAATCCATCTGGAATATGTTTTGGTACTTTATAAGATATAAGAATCTAAGTTTTCCCCCAAATAATTAACCAGCTATAATTAGACTATCTAGAGTAAACTCTTTCCTCCACTGATTTGAAATAGCATCCCTTTTTCCTTTACTAAATTCTTAGATAAACACACACACACACACACCCATCCTGGCTGTGTGTCTGGGCTTTCATCTCTATTCCCTTGAGCTATATGGCATTTCCTATGTGGCAGTTAATTAAAACATCATAATGTATGATTAATTATAGCTTTTGAATACATTTTAGTGTCTTATCCTAGTGCTCTCAGTTCTTTTCCTCCCACCCCCTCCCGGGTATTGCTGGACTCTCATATCGATTCCGCGCTTCCCTCTCTGTTGGCTTCTTCCTCTCCACCTATAGACATGCTCACATCTCACATGTTCAAACAAGGCAGCAGAAGACTCCTGAGCCCTTCTGTTTCCTCCAAGTACCTTGCTGGCTCTGTGCTTTCCACAGGGGAGCTCTGTTAAAGAGCTGTGTTCCCTCCATCTCCACTACCTCCACTGTCCTGACTTCAGCAAAACTGATCTCACCGTGGTCACCAGCGACATGCCAATTGCTAAATTCAGGACACACTTTGTTCCTTTTCCTACTTGATTTCTCTGTTGGATTAGAGTCTGTTGACCACTTTGCCCTTCTTGAAAACCCTCCTTCCTGGTCTCCTGCCACAGCCCTTCTCATGGTCTCTTCTCTCTTAGGCTGTCTCAGACCTTCTCAGGCTCCTTATCTGGCTGCTGTTCCTTTGCCAGCTCCTTCAAAGTTAGTGTCCCTGGAGTTCTAGGCCAGGCTTTCTTCCCACTCACTCTCTCTGATTTCATCTTTCCCTGTGGCTTCAACCTGAAGGTTTACTCTATATTCCCAGCCCAGTTCCTTCCATCTTTCTGGTTATCTACTGGATCACACCAGCAGGATGTCCCATCAAGTGCGTCAGATTCAGTCTCGCATCCTTCTCTACACACCTGTTCATGTGTGTCTCAGATAATGGCCTTGCCATTCATCTGGTCTCTTTTTTTTGGGTGGGTGGAGGTAAGGAAGATTGTCCCTGAGCTAACATCTGTGGCAATCTTCTTCTAGTTTGCATGTGGGATGACACCACGGCATGGCCCAACAAGCGGTGTGTAGGTCCACGCCTGGGATCTGAACCGTGGACCGCCGAAGCGGAGCACACGAACCTAACCACCATGCCATCGGGCCAGCCCCTCATCTGGTTTCTTGAGCAAGAAACCTGAGCCTCATGCTCAATACCTTCTTCCATCTGCCTTTCCTCCCACATCTAGAAGAGAAGGAAACGTGCTTTGCAGTAAAGCAGACTTGAATTCTCATCGTGGCTCTGCTTCCTGCTCTTCATGCGCTTTCAACAAACTCCTTACCTTTTCAGAGTTTCCATCTCCACTCCTTGAAATTGGGGTGATGGTGGTACCTACCTTGGAAAGGTGTTGAGAGGGATAAATGAGATATAATGTATGTCTAACCCAGCCCTGACTCAGCACAGGGGCTCATCAAAGGCTAGCTTCATAAATGTCCAAATCAGTGGCTTCTTCTTCAATCTCTCTGCTGGTCTTTCCATTCTGGCCCCATCACCTCTTGTCAGGACTCTTCCAACGGCCTCCCCATTGTCCCTGTTTCTCAGATCTCATTCTCTCCCCATCCATATGCCACACTTGGGTTACTTCTCTCTTCCTCTTCCCTTCTCTTCCCCACATCCGGGCCTATTTCTGATCATTATTAGATGAATTACATCTTCCTTAGCATGGCTTTCGGGCCTCGTGGACATCCAGCCTGATTGACTTCCCCCTCTGCCTCTCTCCTGTGCAGTTCACACTCCACTTCTGCACGGGGAGCTTGCTGCTCCTCTGACATGCTGTGATATTGCCCCTCTCCCATGCCTTTTCACACTCTGGACTTTTTGTCTACTCTGGATTCTCCTCTTTTCTCTTTGCCCCCATCCCTGCCTCAGACTGAATGCCTAGTGAGCTCCTACTGATTATTTAAAGCTTAACTCAGTCCCACCTCCTGAACCTCTGAGCCAACCTGAGTGATGGTTGGCGTTTTCGAGTCCCTTCTCACAGTGCAGCTCACAGTGTAATCTTGTAGGGAACTCTGTGTTGTCACAGTGTGTGCAATTATTTGTTTCTCATGCCTTCCCTGTCTTCATTCCCTACCCTCACCCTCAGATGACTGGGAACCTCCTTAAAGAATCAGCAGAGGTTGAGAGCTTAGGCTCTGGAGTTCAAATGGTTGGGAGTCTACTGGATGGGTTCAAATCCTGGTCTCACTGCTTACTCATTTGGTGACATTGGGCAGGTTACTTAATTTATTTGAACCTCAGTTTCCTCATTTGTAAAACAGTAATAATATCTACCTTAAAAAGTTATTTTTAGGTTTGAAATAATCCACTTAAAATGCTTAGCTCAGTTCTTGGCACATATTAAAAGCTCAATAAATATTAGTTGTTGCTACCACCATTGTTGTTATTATCATTATATTCTTTTTAATACTATCATCATCATTATTATTGGAAGTGAGTTTTTTTTTTAGGAAGATTAGCCCTGAGCTAAGATCCACCACCAATCCTCCTCTTTTTGCTGAGGAAGATTGGCCTTGAGCCAACATCTGTGCCTATCTTCCACCATTTTGTATGTGGGACGCCTGCCACAGCATGGCTTGATAAGTGGTGCCAGGTCCGCACCCAGGACCCAAACTGGCGAACCCTGGGCCACCAAAGCGGAGCGTGCGAACCCAACCACTATGCCACCAGGCCGACCCCTAGAGAATGTCTTTTTTTATGTGTACTCTTCATTCTTTTTTTAAATTGAGGTATAATTGACATACAACATTATGTTAGTTTCAGGCGTACAACATGATTCGGTATTTGTATATATTGCAAAATGATCACCACAATAAGTCTATTTAACATTCTCACCATACATAGTTACAGAATTTCTTTTTCTTGTGATGAGAACATTTAACATTTATTCTCTTAGCAACTTTCAAATATAAACTATAGTATTATAAACTATAGTCACTGTGTTGTACATTATATCCCCAGGATTTATTTATTTTGTAACTGAAAGTTTGTATCTTTTGACCACCTGCACCCATTTTGCTCACTCCCCACCCCACCACCTCTGACAACCACCAGTCTGTTCTCTGTATCTGTGGTCTCATTTTGTTTGTTTGTTTGGTTTGTTGTTGTTTTTTTTAGATTCCACATATAAGTTAGATCGTACACTAGTTGTCTTTCTCTGTCTGACTCATTTCACCTAGCATAATGCCCTCAAGGTTCATCTATGTTGTCACAAATGGCAAGATTTCATTCCTTTTTATGGCTAAATAATATTCCATTATATATATATATATATGTAGATACAGACATACACCTACATACACGCACATATTAATACACACCACATTTTCTTTATCCTTTCAGCCATCGATGGACACTTAGGTTGTTTCCATGTCTTGGCTACTGTAAATAATGCTGTGATGAACATGGGGGACCAGCTGTCTTTTCAAGTTAGTGTTTTCATTTTCTTCAGATAAATAACCAGAAGTGGAATTGCTGTGTCATATTGTAGTTTTATTTTTAATGTTTTGAGGAACCTCCATACTGTTTTCCAAAGTGGCTGCACCAATTTACATTCCCACCAACAGTGTACAGGGTTTCATTTTCTCCATATCTTTGCCAAGACTTATTTCTTGTCTTTTTGATAACAGCCATTCTAACAGGTGTGAGTTGACAGCTCATTATGGTTTTGATTTGCATTTCCCTGATGACTAGTGATGTTGACAATTTTTTCATGTACCTGTTAGCCATCTGTGTATCCTTTTTGGACATACAAAGCCCACTTTTCCTCTTTGGAAAAATGTCTATTCAGATCCTTTGCCCATTTTTAAATAGGATTCTTTGAGGTTTTTTGCTGTTGAGTTGTATGAGTTCTTTACATATTTTGGATAATAACCCCTTAGATATATGATTTGCAAATATTGTATGAGTTCTTTACATATTTTGGATAATAACCCCTTAGATATATGATTTGCAAATATTTTCTCCCATTCAGTAGGTTGCCTTTTCATTTTGTCAATGGTTTCCTTTGCTGTGCAGAGCTTTTTAGTTTGATGTAGTCCCATTTGTTTGTTTTTGATTTTGTTGCCTTTTCTTTTGGTGTCAAATCCAAAAATCACCACCAAGACCGATGTCAAGGAGCTACCACCTGTGTTTTCTTCCAGGTGTTTTACTGTTTCAGGTCTTAAATTCAAGTCTTTAATCCATTTTGAGTTAATTTTTGTATTTGGTGTAAGATACTGGTTCAGTTTCATTCCTTTGCATGTGGCTGTCCAGTTTTCTCAATACCATTTATTGAAGAGACTCTCCTTTCCCCATTGTATATTCTTCGCTCTTCTGTTGTAAATTAATTGATCATACATGTGTGCGTTTATTTCTGGGCTCTATATTCTGTTCCACTGATCTGTGTTTCTGTTTTGATACCAATACCATACTGTTTTGATTACTATGTCTTTGTGATATAGTTTGAAATCAGGGAGCATGATGCCTCCAGCTTTGTTCTTATTTCTCAAGATTGCTTTGGCCATTTGGGATCTTTTGTGTTTCCCTACAAATTTTAGGATTGTTTGTTCTGTTTCTGCAAAAAGTCTTATTAGAATTTTGGTTGGGACTGCTTTGAATCTGTAGAGTGATTTGGGTAGTATGGACATTTTAACAACATTCTTCCAATCCATGAGCACAGCATATCTTTCCATTTATTTCTGTCTTCAGTTTCTTTCACAAGCATTTTATAGTTTTCTGTGTATAAGTCTTTCACCTCCTTGGTTAAACTTATTCCTAGGTATTTTATTCTTCTTGATGCACTTGTAAATGGGATTGTTTTATTAAATTCTCTTTCTGACAGTTTGCTATTAGTGTATAGAAGTGCAACATATTTTTGTACATTGATTTTGTATCCTGCAACTTTACTGAATTCATTTATTAGTTATAGCAGGTTTTTGGTGGAATCTTTAGGGTTTTCTATATATAATATCATGTTATCTGCAAATAATTTAATTTCTTCCTTTTCAGTTTGGATGCCTTTTATTTCTTTTTCTTGCCTAATTGCTCTGGCTAGGACTTCCAGTATTGTGTTGAATAAAAGTCGCAAGAGTGGGTATCCCTGTCTTATTCCTGATCTTAGAGGAAAAACTTTTAGCTTTTCACTGTCGAGTATGATGTTAGCTGTGGGCTTGTCATATATGGGCTTTATCATATTGTGGTACATTCCCTCTATACTCACTTTGTTGAGAGTTTTTATCATAAATGATATTGAATTTGTCAGGTGCCTTTTCTGCATCTATTGAGATGATCCTATGATTTTTATCTTTCATTTTGTTAACGAGGTGTATCACATTGATTTGTAGATGTTGAACCGTCCTTGCATCCCTGAGATAAATCCCACTTGATCATGATGTATGATCCTTTTAATGTATTGTTGAATTCAGTTTGCTAAAATCTGGTGAGGAATTTTGCATCTATATTCATTGGATATTGGCCTGTAATTTTCTTTTCTTGTGGTGTCCTTGCCTGGTTTTGGTATCAGGGTATTGATGGCCTCAAAAATTGGAAGAGTTCCCTCTTCTTCTGTTTTTTTGGAAGAGTTTTAGAAGGATTGGTATTAATTCTTCTTTAAATGTTTGGTAAAATTCACCAGTGAAGCCATCTGGTCCTGGTCTTTTGTTTTGGGGAGACAAGAATGTTTTATTCACCTTTATATTCCCAACTTCTAAGACAGTGCCTGGCTTATATTGGATCAGGATAAATGTTTGTTTAAGGATAAGTTAATAATATCAGCTAACATTTATTGAATGTTTATTATTTTTTTAGCACACGCTAAACACTTTAGATGCATTATCTCATTTACTCTTCACAACAACTCTGCAGGATATGGACTGTTATGTTCTTCATTTAGCAAATGAGGAGACCAAGAAAACTGGCTGAAAGACTACATGGCTACATTGAGATCACACAATTAGTAGGAAGCAGAGCCAGGATCTGACTTCTGAGCTGGTGATCTTTACACTCAGCTGCACTTGCTGTGTGACCTTGGGCAAGTCACTTTTCCTCTGTGGTGCTCGTCCTCCTCATTTGAAACTGATTGGGGCAAACTAGACCATCTCTAAAACCCCTTCCAGCTCTGCTACTCTATTATTCTGTTAGAAGTAGAAGCCAAAGTTATAACAAATGCCATGAAGATTAAAATCTCCATAATAAAAAGATTTCCAAGTCTCAGTTAGTTCTCCATTTCTCTCCAAATACTTATCATTACATTGATGTCTCCATTGAATCAAAGAGCTTTGCTGGTTTCTTGGGGTTCATTGCCATGGTATTTGGCCAACCCAGTGGACAGGGACCTTGAGCAGATTCTTAGCTGCCAGCTCCAGAACGCACTCTGGCTAGCTGAAGCAGAAATAGAAATTTACTAAAGAGTATGAAGTGGTTTGCAGCTTCTCCAGAGGACTAAGGACTGTCAGACTGATGCCACACAGCCTTAACAAGGCCGGAGCCACACCAGCAGACAACCTTGGAAAGGCTTCGGGATTGCCACAGCCAGGCAGAGACTGCAGCTCGCACCATGATACTGGGCCCTGGACACCTGAGCCTCTCCCTGGCTGCCCTCAAGCACCAGATGCTCACGCCACTGTCCTCACCACAGAAAGGAATCTGCATGTTACTCTTGCAAGTGGAAGTCTCTCTGGCTGTGTCTGATTAGAGGCGACTGGTTACACACCTGCACTCCATCTTCAAGGGAAGCCAGGAAGGTGGGTAGTCATCTTCTATCTCTGAGAAGCAGGACTTATGATGTGGGCAACTCCCTAAACTGGAAAGCACCCAGAAGGTGCTGGGTGACCACACATTGGGACAGTTGACCACTCATAGGTTTATTTCACTGGCTCTAAGAATTCAGCTGGACCTCATCATATGGGGTGTGTCTTAAAGCTGAGGACTTCTTTGAATCCAGACGTTGTAATAGT
This sequence comes from Equus asinus, assembly GCF_041296235.1. NCBI lineage: Eukaryota > Metazoa > Chordata > Mammalia > Perissodactyla > Equidae > Equus > Equus asinus. The sequence continues at coordinate 37,690,224 of NC_091798.1, read as the reverse complement.
AGCTGCTAACATTCACTCTGTGCGAGGCGTTGTGCTAACTGTGCACACACATTCTTCCATTTAGGCCTCACAAAAATCCTATGAAGTGTCTACTATTATCCCCAGTATGTATTATTATCCCCATCTTACAGATGAGGAAACTGAGGCACAGATAGGAAGCACTGTGTCCTACATCACTCAGCTAGTAAGTGGTGGAGCATGGACTTGAGCCCAGTAAGACACTGTACCGTTCTGCCTCCAGCAAAGAGGTTTATTGGGTTGAAGACCAGACCCTGGTGCTGGATCACCACTAGCAGTGGTCCACCTCGGGTCTGGATTTAGGGCAATGCCAAAACCAAAGGGAATTTCCTGAGAACATAAGGTTGACAGATTTGTAAGAATCATTATGCATATTTCTCTTAATGTTTTTTGAAATCAGCAGGTTTCGGATGCTCTTTTATCTGGTTAAAATGGAGGACTTGAAAATGCTTGGTATCTCTGTCCTTCTTTATCCTGGCATGCTGGGAACTGGGTCCTGAGGGAAAAAATTCACATAAACTCAGTTCCCAAGGATCCCCACTTAGTACTATGCCGCTGCCTCAAGTTAGAATCGCTATAAAGTTCTGGAAACCTTGCGCAGGAGAGGAAAAAAGTTTTTCTTAACCTTTTTAAGGTCCCTAGCTGAGTCTGCAAATTAAACTGACAAAGACAAATTAAGAGGAGAAGAGCATAGAAATGTACTTAATATAAATTTTATGTGACACAGGAGCCTTCATAAGGAAATGATGACCTGAACAAATGGTGGAACCTGAGTGTTTTGCCAGGTTTGATGGAGAGAGGGCAGTCGTGTAGAAATATGATAGAGCAAACAATATGAAGTACGTGCACTAAACTGGGGGCTTAGCAAGGCCTGTGTGGGCTCTTCTCAGTGCTCCTCTGTCTTGGAGATAAGGGTGATTCTTTCCTCCGGGTATAGACAGGGCAGCTCTCACAAGAGGGTCTTATGATCTGCTTCAGGGGAGAAGGGCAGGGAAGGTCAGAGAGACCTTCCTGCTTCTGCATTTTTTCAAACTCCTTCAGCTTAAAATACTCAATGTGCCATATTTTGGGGTACTGTGTCCCAAACCCCATCACTTGATAGAAACAGCTCCTGTTCCCTGCCCTTCACATGTATTCTTTCAGCTTTTCCAGACAGAGTCAGCAGCTACTTTGGAGAAACAAATATCTAAAACAAAACAACCCGCCTCCCACCTTGCCATAAATACGTGAGCATAAACTCTGATTGTGAAATTCAATGCTTATTTGGCCTGAGGCTAAATCATAAAGGAGTTTTACGGGCCCCATTCAGGACGGAGATAAATGCACAAGTGAAAATACACATAACTTGGGGAACACACGCAATTAATGATGGCCCGAGGGAATCCCCCTCCCTCCCCAGGCGGGCGGCTCTCCTGCATGATCCTGGTCAGAGAGCATTGGCAGGAGGCAGGAAGGAAGGGATGCTGCTGCTTCAGTGCGACGTGTCAACTGAAGCCAGGAGGGGAAGGAAGTGGGAGGAGAGGCCAGAGCAGAGGGCCATAATTTCATTACGAATTCCTGCCTATTCTGAGCAGATCGTCCCCAAATTTGTCATTAAAAGTGCAATTTCCTCTATGAAAACTGTCTTTCCAAGGACCCCAGGAAAGATGATGAGAACAGGAAGTGGGGTATCCAATTATTCATATTGGTAATGAACTTTATTCTGTATTCATTATTTATGAATTCTGCATTCTTTCCAATCTGTGTTTAGTAATAACGTTAGTATACTTTTTATTCCTTCATTTGTGCATTTGTTCAACAGGCATTTATTAATCGTTCACTATGTTGGGACGACTTGCAAGCCAAGAAGTTCCCGGTTACTGACCTCCGATGTTTACACTCTCTCAAGAGAGGCAGACATTAAGCATCTAATTATAAACTGCAGTTACGGGGATATCAGGCTGATGTATGCTATGATGAGTCGAAAGATATGATGAGAGCAGGTAACATGAGGCACTGACTGTATCCAGAGGGTCAGGGAAGGCTTACCTGGGGAAGTGACATTTGAGCTGAAATTAAGGATGAATAGGGGAAACTAGGTAAAGGGATGAGGGAGAGAGAAGGAAGGAAGCAAAAGCAATCAGATGCCGGGAATGGGTGTGAAAGATGGGGAAGTGGTTTCTAAGCTTGGGTTTTCTTATCGTCTTTGTATTGACTACATGAGAGTTTTTCTAAGTGTGATCTGTGAGCCACCTGCATCAGAACCAGCTGGAAGCTTGTTAAAAATTCAGATTCTTGGGCCCCACACCAGGCCATTAAATCAGAATCTCTGGGAGCAGGGCCCAGCTATCTGCACTTCAAGTTCAGCACACACCCCTGCCCCTGGGCAATTCTGTGTACACTCAGTTTGATTTGAGAGCCACTTCCTTGTAGTAGAGGGAGTTTTATTATTCCTGCAAAGGCTTCTGCTTATACTTTTTGATACCCACTGTGACCTTATATGGCGCACAAGCTGAGTATCATTATTCCACTTTTACTGATGATGTCCCTGAGATCTGCAAAGGTGAACGGATTTACCCATTCATCAAGTGTCCCCCTTTACTGCACTGTGTCTCACAGGTGGACTACAGTGACCACACCCACTTTACAAATAATGATGTAATATAGCCAGGAGTGGATTGCAAGCTTGAAGGTGTACTTATATTTCCCTCACAGTGATTGTTCTTGACATAATGCCCCCTAGTAGTTCAGCAGGTCTGAAATCAGACAGACCTGGAGTCTAGTCCCAGCTCTGCCACTTACTAGCTGTGTGACCTGGAACAGGTTACCTATCCACTCTGTACCTCAGTTGCCCCGTTTGTTAAATAAGGATAAATAATAATGCCTATGTCACTGAGCTGTTATAAAGAGTAAGTCAAGGATTGTATGTGAAACACCAAATACAGAGCTTTTAAGCACTTAATAAGTACCAAAAAAAAATGGCAGCTATTATACCTATACTATTTAGGACAGTCTGAATTTGGAGAAGTGTTACCAACTAACTGAAATCCAGGTAAAAGTCACAAGAGATGTTACACATGGAAGATTTAAAGAAATGCTCTGAGTCATTCAGGCAAGAACATTTGAGACAATCTGGTATCAATGAGCACATACACCACCCAAATTTTGGTTTCTAAATACCATTTCTCACTAAAAGAAACCAAGTCTTCTTGGAGAAGTGCTGATTTAAAGTCTGGAGAAGGGAAAATGCAAGATGAATCTGGGACATTTTATTGTGTCACAAAGTACGGAAGTGCTAAAGAGTGATGTGGACATGTCAAAAAGGCAGATGAGCTGGCCCGAATGGTTCCCACTTCTCAAATTTGGGACAGCTTGAGCATCAGAAAAATAATGACAGTGATGTTGACTATAAGACATTGAATAAAAAAAAATCAATGAGTTTTCAGTGGTGATTAAAATGGTGAGATGGAGCGGGGAACGCTTTCTTTTTTTTTCCTTTGACAAAATGCCAGCAACTGTATTGGAAGGAATTATAGAGTTAGAAAAGTCAGAAAATTACTGTTTTGTAACACCATTGTAATAATGGATTCAGGCGAGGATCATCATTGGAGGCTAAAAGTTTTTGTTAAAGGTTGTTGGGAAACAAGACATTCACACAGTCTTAAGGATTACTTATATTAATGTTGTTTAATATTATACAAAGAGAAAAGTGTGTCTTTCCCATGAGGAGATCTGGTAAATACCATCTGATCAAATGACCAAATTTAACGTCACCGATTATGAGACAAACTGACATTATGTGCCTTCTGATGCAATACAACAGGAAGTATACAGCCTCACCCAAGTGGCATTATTGCCAGAATTGTCTAACCTGAACCAAATTATAGGAAACAATCAGACAAATCCACAAGGGCATTCTCCAAGACAACCAACCTGTACTCTTCAATAATTTTATTGTTGTGAAAGATAAGAAAAAAATGGGAAGAATGTCCTAGAATCTAGATGAATGTTCTAGAATTAATGTCGAATTTAGACTTAAGGAAACTAAAGACATGACAATTAAATGCAATGAATAGTCTTTGATTGGATCCTGGCTTTCTAAAAAGCTATAAAACAACCCAAATGTCCATCAACTGACGAATGGATAAACAAAATGTGGTATTTCCATACAGTGTCATATAAATCAGCCAGAAAAAGGAGTGAAGTACCAATATATGCTACAACATGAATGAACCTTAAAAATGTTATGCTAAGGGAAAGAAGCCAGATGCAAAATGTCACATATTTTATGATTCCATTTCTATGAAATTTCCACGATAGGCAGGTCCATAGAGACAGAAAGTAGGCTAGTGGTTGCCAGGGCCTGGGGGGAGGGGAGAATGACGAGTGACTTCTAATGAGTTCCTGGGTTTCTTTCTGGAATGATAAACATGTTTTGGAATTAGTGGTGATGATTGCACAAACCTGTGACTATATTAAAAAAACTGCATTGTACACTTTAAAAGTAAATTTTATGATATGTGGATTATATCAATTAAAAAAGCTATAAAGACATTGGGTCAGTTGGGGAAATTTGAATATGAGCTATCAGGTAATATTTTTTCAATTTTAAATTTCTTGGATGTGATTAAGGTTATTGTGGCTACTTGGGAGTATATTCTACCTCGTAGGAAATATTTAAGTATGAAGTATTTGGGGATAATATATCATCATATTTGCACTTTACTTTCAAATGAATCAGAAAAAGAAGTATTAGGAGAAAGCAAATGTAATATTTTAACAATTGGTCATCTGGATAAAGGATATTCAGGGGTTCATTGTATTATTCTTTTAACTTTTTTGTCACGTGAATTTTTTTGAAATGAAAGGATTAGAGTGGAGGATCACTTACTGAGTATCTATTACATAGCAGATAGAGGGGGATAGATTCCTGTGGATTGTGACAAGGAAACTAGGAATGTTGAGGCATGGCCCTCTCTCCTTTCTGAGTGAATCCTCAATGGAGAGTGAATTGTAGGCTTTTCTTTAAAACTTGTCTCGGTCCCACCACCGTCAGAGACAGATGGTCAGGCTGTCTGTCTTCTAGGAAAGTCATTCTGTACTTGGGCTTCACAGAGAGCATGGGTGCCCTGACTGTGTTGTCTGACTTGATAGCATTGGCTGGGGGCCTTAAAATCTTGCAGAGAGTGAGTGTTACCTTTATCAGTGAAACCGAAAGGGTGATGAGATACGAGTCTGTTGGGGGTGAAGGCCTGGGAACAGAAGGAAGAAGGGGATGGGCATGGGTGCCTTTAGTGGGAAAGGCAAATGGTCAACGCCAGCAACCAGAGCTTGGCCGCTGAGTTTGAGTAACAAACAGAAATGGTGGTGAGCCAATGCCCAGCCCCATTTTCAGACTCAAAAGTAAAATTGATCCTTGGCGCTTCTTTGTTCAGGTCCTAGCTGCTCCTGGCTGGTGGTTAGCAAAGGGGCTGTTTGGTATCTGCTATTGTCCCATCTACTCATGTTACCTGCTCTCAACTAAGGAATCATCGTCATCGGCTCTGCCTCTTCGTTTTTGTCTTTGTTCTGTTATTTTTCCCTCCAGGATGCTAGGAGGGAGTCTGATAGAGCTGAACTAACTAGTGTTTTCTTTGCATCAAGATCGGGGGTCTCAGTTTGGGACAGTTGTTGGGGGTGTGCAAATGGCCGAATAGCAGCAACATAAGGAAGGTTTTGTGAGGCTCCCCGGGGAGGGCGGGGAAGCCTGGGTTGCTGGTTCACCCCTGACCACTAGTGCCTTCTGTTTTTAAAACAGACATGCTTCATCCTTCCCAGAGCAGGGGCCAACAATGGGAACTCAAAAGGCAAAGTCCCAGCCCGGGAAGTTAAGCTGCAAGAGCTCAACGCCCAAAAAATATTGACTGTTTCTTTTTTTAAGCTAATATTCCAAATTTCTTATGAAAGTCAACTTAGACATCCAGGACACAGGAAACAAGACAAGAGGCCGCAGCCAGCTGCCTCAGAGGACCTGGGACACTTTCTTAATAACATCCAGATGGTTCCACAGAAATTGTTAACATCTTGAAAAAAAAATCAGCTGCAGGAGAAATGAGATTCAAGTCGTTTAGGAAGGACAGCCTGGAGGAGAGTCCCACGGGACCAAGAGTGGGTCTGAAATAGAAACCTCTGTGGTGGGATTACTACTTCCTATGGCAAGGCTGGAGGGGAGCAGGTGTAAAAATCCAAGACTTCTAGAAAAGCCTTTGGATTGGCAAGGGAACCTCAACAGGACTGGCCTTCTGGTCATGTTAATCCATTTACTAACCTGGGTTTACAATAACTTTTTTTAAATTTTATTTTGAGGAAGATTAGCCCTGAGCTAACATCCGTGCCGCATCTTCCTCTATTTTATATGTAGGACACCTGCCACAGCATGGCTTGACAAGCAGTCCGTATGTGTACGCCCGGGATCTGAACCGTCGGACCCTGGGCCGCCGAAGTGGAGCATGCAAACTTAACCACTATGCCACCAGGCAGGCCCCACTGCAATAACTTTTTACATTAGTATTTTTCCTTTGATTTAGAGAGGACTATTTACCTCTAGTCTACTATGTCTGTTAGGCTCTATAGGTCTGGGGCTGAAAGCCCACAGGGTATTAAGGGCCTATGGCAATATTTAACTCTGAAAAAAAATTCCATGTATAGGGGCCAGCCTGGTGGCGCAGTGGTTAAGTGCTCACATTCCGCTTCTCGGCGTCCCAGGGTTCGCTGGTTCGGATCCTGGGCGCGGACATGGCACCGCTTGGCAAGCCATGCTGTGGTAGGCGTCCCACATATAAAGTAGAGGAAGATGGGCATGGATGTTAGCTCAGGGCCAGTCTTCCTCACCAAAAAGAGGAGGATTGGCAGCAGATGTTAGCTCAGGGCTAATCTTCCTCAAAAAGAAAAAAAAATTACATGCATAGTAAATTTATAATCATTTATGTGATATATATAGGTAGATAGCAAAATATAAGTATTTTTCAATAGATGAAAAACCCACAAAATTTAAATTAGTAAATGTCTAATTAAATACCCACAATAGCTAATATCATGTCAACTCAATCATTTCTTAAGTTTAGTGTTCATTAAAAACATTATTTAATTTGAAAATCATTTGTACGTGAGACTTTCTTATTTCCCAGGTGTTGTTTAGACATCGGTTCCTTGGAGCCAAATAATTTTAAAAGCGAAATTTTAAAATCCTTCCATAATTTTACCAGGGGAAGAAACATATGTCTTGAACACGGGATGTGAGTCTTTTGTAATATGTTTCCATCAAGTCGGAAAGAGAGTAGACCCTCAGACGAAGAGCCCAAGGGCCTGTGAAGGCCTTAAAGCAATCCTGGTTTTCTAAAGAGGTGTGTGCCCCTTCCTCAGTCTCCTCTCAGCTCTCAGTCGCCTTCCCCCAAGGAAGAGGAAATGGCTTGTTTGTGGAATGTAACTGTTTGCACGCAGAGCAGACCGCTTATTTGGAGCCAAAAGTGAGGGAGAGGGAAGTAGGAGCCACAGGCTCCGGGCTTGATGTGCACTCAGCAAGCTTCTGCAGATCTTCCACTCCCCACAACACGCCTCTCTCAGCTGGGGCACTTCAAAGCCCCATAGAGGCATCTCCTGCCTCCCATCCTGTCTGAGGGTTTCCCCACCACCATAGGATTCAGCTCCTTTGTCTGAGTGTGACAATAGGAGGTTAGAGCTGGAGGAGGTAGTGGGGGCGAGTTGGTCGGTCTTCTTTGGAGTTCCCACATCCCAAATCAGGAAGCATGCATGAGTGGGGAATGAATAGTAAGAACATACACATCCTGGAACTTTCGGTTCAAAATTCCTAAGGATTTAGTGTGAAAAATCTGTGTATAATTGCAAAAAAAAAAAACCGAAAAAACACCTACTACAGGAACCAGAATTTTCTGCGACAAGCAACATCACCAAAGAAAGACCAGTGAAGAGAGCCCGCCAGAACTGGTTATGGAGCATTAACCGGGTAAACTCATTAGATGGAGCCATCTCTTTCCTTTGGGAGAACGTTGACATTTAAGCTTTGGCTTCTTGGGATTCAGCTGGGGACTCTTCAGTGGAATGCAATGACTCCTTCCTTCCTCCCCAAACTGAAATCCGGGCTATTACAATTCCAAATGGACACAGAGTCCTGCCAAGTTTATAGGAAATTGGAATGACAGCTTAGGTTCCCACCACTAGGGAGAGCAGAAGCCGAATGCTCAGAGAATAAGTAACATTTCCCTTGTGATTCCCAAACGCATCTATTTTTATTTTAAGAGGTTCTGTGTTTTCATTCAGTTTTGTGAATGGAAGAACCCATATGGAATTTTCACCAACTCTACTAAAGTAAAAGCATGTGACTTCTCAGCAGTGCACTGAAATATCCACAAAGATTCAAGGATAGGTCAGAAAGAATTGCAGACATTCACTTTTGAAGATCTTTGGGAAATCATCAGCTGGTTTTCAGTGGGTACCTTCTAGGCACATGGCGGAGTACAATATCAATTGCTAAATTCGTATACAAGATATTATCTTTGACGTGGTATAGTTCATCATTTAAAAGAAGTTGTAAAGTAGCTTGTATTAATATATATGAAATATAGATATACGTATTTTATTTAAAGTGCAGGATTTTTGGGGGGTGAAGAAAGAGACTCATAAGTAAGTCTTCATGCATAAAACAGGTATATTTTTGTTGATACTTTCCAGTAAAATTTCTTGAAGATATATATTATTAATAACTATTTGAAACTAACTTGTTCATTTGTTTCTTTGCTATTTGGGTTATTCTTCCCAATTTCTTTGACTTCCACCTCTACCCCACACTCCCTCTGTAAGAGAAGCTTCACAAAACAGGGAGTTTATCTGCTTTGATGCTATACCTCCAGAACTAGAATCTTGCCTGAGACATGGTAGGTGCTCAATAAATGATTTTTCACCCCTCATTCATCCAACAAATAAAAACTTTCCTTCTCTTTTGCTTTTTTTTCTTCTTCTTCTTTTTTTTTTGGTGAGGAAGATTGGCCCTAACAGCTGGTGCCAATCTTCCTCTTTTTTGCTTGAGGAGGATTGTCCCTGAGCTAACATCTGTGCCAATCTTCCTCTATTTTGTGTGTGGGATGCCACCACAGAATGGTTTGATGAGCAGCGTGTAGGTCCATGCCCAGGATCTGAACCCTCAAACCCTGGGCTATCGAAGCAGAGTGTGTGAACTTAACCACTGTGCCACTGGGCAGGCCCCTCTTTTGCTTTTTAATAGGTTAGTTATGAAAAAACTAAATAATAGTTTAGTTATGAAAAAAGACATTACTCATGTTTGTACAGATGACTCGGTTTTCTGTTGTACATGTGGCTGTTTATGTTGCCTTATGCTTCATATTAACTGGTCAGTGTGCAACATCAACTGTCTTTCCAATATTTATCTGTTCTACCAGGCACTGTTCTAGGGAGAAAACAGCCTGGATCCATGGAACTTACATTCCAATGGGGAGAGACAGACAGTAAACAATAAATACATATTCTGTCAAATGGGGATAAATATTATGAAGAAAAGTAAAGTAGGATAAAGGAGTGGTCAGAGAAGGTTCTGGTCAGGGGGCATTCGAGAGCAACTCGAAGGAAGTGAAGGAGTGAACCTTGGGGGTAGCTGGAGGAAGAAATAGTAAGTGCTTTCCTTGCTTGTGGAGTGGCCAGGAGGCTGGACAGAGCAAGGGGAAGGGTGCAGGAGGTGAGGTGGGAGAGGCAGGGCAGGTCACAGAGGGTTTGGAGGCTGGTATGGACGTGGACTTTTACTCCACATGAAATGAGGAGGCCCCCAGAGTTTCTAGAAGCAAGGGGTGACCACACTTGGCTTAGGTATTCAAAGGTGAAAAGAATGGGGCGGGTGGATTGGTGCGAGGGGAGCGGTGAGATGAGTTAGGAGGCTTTGTGGTAATCCAGGTGAGGGGAAGGCCTCCTGGACCAGTGGAAGTGATGAGAAATGGTCAGATTCCGCACGTCTTTGAAGGTAGGGCCAAAAGGATTTGCTGATGATTTGGAGATGGGATGTGCGAGAGGGAGCCAGGGAAGGCCCCCAGGCTTTCAGACTGAGCACTTGGCAGAATATCCTGGCCACTGAGTGAGATGGAGAAGACTGGGAGACACAGGTTTGGGAAGAATTTAAGAGTTGATTTGGAGTCGTGTCGAAAGTTGGAGCAGCTTGGTGGAGCCTATAGGGCAGAGGCCCACTGGGCAGTTGCATGTGAGGGTGGAGTCCTAGCTTGACACCTTCACTGGCGTGATGACCACTGAGTCCTGACTAGCCAAAGGCCCAAGAGGATGGGACCAAATGTGGGGTCAATGTCAAGCCACACAGATGCTGAAGTGAAGTGGTCATAAGTCCTCAAGTCTGAAGCAATGCTCCTCCATAGTTACCAGGGCAATCTGTCAAGAAGCCTCTGAGTTCCCACCTCTCTGAGTCATCTGGGGGGACCTGGTTTAGTCTGTTGTCTTCGTGTTAATGTTCTGTTCCTTTATCTCGATACCCTTATGCTGTTTATTGACCAAAGAACCATAAAGTGACTCGTTTTTAACAAGACAGAAGACCCCACCATGGAGGTTAACTTTAGGGTTTAAACATTTGGCTTTTTACTGCGGTGGCCCGCAGGCTAGAATACATAAAAGCACCCTCCATCTAAGTCCCGGCGAAGAGCCTGCTGTGTCTGGGAACCTGCAGTAAATGAGAGGTGCAGCAGGGCCCTCTTTGCAGAGGCTCGCTGAACCGCCAGGCTTTGGTGGCTCCGAAGATGAGTGGCCAGTAGAAATGTGCAGAGAGCCTACCACTGTCTACTCTGAAAGAGGCTTTAGTCCTTCTTAACCTTAGGAGTCTCTGAAGTCTCGATTCCTTTGTGAGGGTTAATGCGGCTATCTTTAGTCCCTAGGGATCCAGTGTAATCAGCTGGTGAATTCCTTCTTCCTTGAACCTAAATCCGAAGACCCACGGGCCTTTCCCATAGCATAAATAGCATTCTATTCCTGTGCACATTGTCTCATTCACGGGAAATAGTCTCTGAATTACATCACAGGCCAGCTCTACTGTATTCTGTTGACGTTTATTGTGGAACTATTTGGGGATGACATGGTTCCGGTCCCAAGTAGCTAGTAGGTGCCATCCATGTTCAAGATTCTAGAGCTGGGGGCAGAGATGGGAGATACACAGATACGTGAAATTCTAGGGTATCTCACCATCCTTTCAGTGTTAAATTATTAGCAAACCTTTTCTCTAAATGTTTCCCTACACTCATAAAGGTGGATATATGGCAAAGCACGATACTTTTCCTTACCTATGCCATTCGCTGAGATGATAAACAAATTTATCTTTGAAAAGTAGGCTGGAGGTATGGGGAAGTAGCTTAGATTAGTGTTGTAGAAACCACTAGTCATCTCCCAGTATCCACCCTTCCTTTCTTCTATACTAATAACATAGAACTCTCAATTTTAAGCTGTGCATGTAGCCACTTGGCATTAAGATTACATTTCCCAGCTTTCCGTGCAGCTAGGTAGTCATAAGACTGAGATCTGGCCAATGCAAGTAGGTAAAAGAGTCTAGTGGCACCTCCCAGAAATTCCACTTAAGAGGCATTATATGTATACACTTTGCCCCTTCTTCTTCATGTCTTCCTCCATCCTGTTCCTTGAAATGTAGACCACGAGGCTGAAGCTGTGCATGATGGAGCAATAAGAGAAAAGGCCGTACTCTGTCTTTGAGGCCTTTTATCTGAGAGGAAAAATAACTTTTGTCTTTTGTAAGGCACTGTTATTTAAGGTTTCCTAGTCCTCACAGCTGAACCTGATCCCAACTAATACCACCAGCAAAATTCTCCTCTGATTAGAGTACTCAGGTACGTGCCCAGTGTCACTCTCAGCTGATGAGGACAGCGTGCCCCTTCCTGCTGTGGAACGAGTCGTGGAATCTTCAGTCACTCCAAGATACTGCGCTCTGTTGTCAAGATCATCCTTCATAGAAGCCTAATGTAGTGAGCATCACTTGCTACCTGAATATCAAAAAGTGAAAATAATGGTTTCACATCTGATGTAAATTGAGCTCACATGTTCGCTCAGCCACGGGGACCTGTGTCAGCACACACCATTATCCTCCACTTTTGTGTTTCTATCACTTGGACTCTAGATGTGGATGAATAAAGTCAACAAAGTTGCTAAAGGCAGATGAGAGGAGCACATCTCACAACTTGAGGCTGGTTTTTATTATTACAAAAGTAACACATGGAAACCGTTCAAACAGTACAAAACCGCATACAGTAAAATGTGCCTCGTCTCCTCAGTCCCACTACCTAAATGTCACTAGGTCCAAAGCTTTGGCGATATCCTTCTAGAATTTTTGCATGTGCATGGAGCCCTTCTTTTTTAAAAAATGTATAAATAGATAAATCTATAGGAATGACGTAATGGGAGCAGATTACACAGACTGTAACTTTGTTTTTTAAATTTTGTAATAGTTCTAAACATCTTTCTGAAACAGCATATACACATTGACTGATTGTCTGATGCATTGTGTCCCATTGTACAGTAGATGTACCATTTTTATTGAACCAGTCTCTCCTTAATGGACACTTATTTCCAGAGTTTTGCTGTTATAAATGTTGCTGCGACAGATTTGCTTGTATGTATATCTGTGTGCATATGTAACAATATATCTGTAGGAGTAATTCATAGAATTGGAAACTAGCTGAAATAGTGTGTTAACTATCTAAGTAGTGCCCTCTGCATTTACACTCCTACCAACAGTATCAAGGCTGCTTTTTAAATTCAGGTTCCCACCAGGAGCTACAATTTGACATTCACTTTCCTATTCACTTAGAACTTTTGTTATTTGGGTTTCTGTTCAGAGAAAGAACATCTGACTTTTCAAAAGGCAAATGAGGAGCAGGTGAGTGATCTGCTTCATGTAATACTGTGTATTGTTTAAAGTGCATTATGAGCAAAAGTTCCATCCCGTTGCTGAAAAGATGCTAGCGATTATTCCTGCTTAAGGTATGGGCATATTAAGTTCTCAAGAAATGAAGGAGCTAGCTGAAGAGCTTTGTGGAGAAAGAATCAGAATGCAACTAGGAATATAAAAGCCAGTCTAGATCTCAGGCTCCAGAGAAGTTATTACACCACAAAGACAAAAGGAACTTTGAATATCATTGGAAACAGAAAAATACCTTATGTAAGGGCTGGGAGAAGGTCCAAATTTAGGGCTTATTCAATATCCTGTGACCTCTGCCACCCATCTCTACATTTAACCCTTCCCCTCTTTTCTCAGAATCTTTTAAAAACAATCTTAGAACATGCATCAGTAGGAGGTTGACAATGGAGAGCTTTTCAATTTATCTCCACTGCCCAGCAAGCTGCTTGGAAAAATGCTTAGAATAAAAGGAGAAGTTTTGCATCTGTTCTGCTGATATATTCATGCTCCTTAGACTCCTGCCTATTGTCTGTCTAATTTAGAAGAAGAGTTTCTTGTATCAAAGGAGGACACGGGGAGCTGGAGCATTTTCCCTGCCCTGGTGAAAGGGCTGCTCAAAAGCCCAAACCTCAGCCTCATTTCAGGGCACAGGCCCTGCCCGGCGGTGAGGCTGTCTGGGAAGTAGGTAGCACCCTCTCCTGGGCTAAATCCAAATGTTTTCTGTTTGTCCTGAAGTCATCTAGGATAATCACCAGCATTTCCTTCTCTGGCGGGCTCTGCCCCATCACTGCCCCCTCCTGGCCCCTTCTATTTTTTATTGGAATGCTGCACTGGACCGTTTGCAAATCCAAAGGAGTAAGATTGGAGATTCCAAGTAAGATTTGTTAGGGAGCAAGAACTTACTTGAGTACTTACTGTGTGTAGGACACCAGGGCAGGGGTGTGAGTGAAAAGAAATAAGAGCTTGTAGTCAGTTTAGATAACGACTATGAAGATTGAATAGCTAAATGCACACGAAATACTATTTTAAACAATTACAAGGCAGCAAAAGCACTGACGGGACTCTACCGAGGACAGAAATCCTAGAACAGCGAGGTGATGTTTGTTACCTGGCAGTCTCTTCATGAAATAGCAGACTCTAGGAAGAAGTTCCCCAAAGGATGGGGCGAAATCCTCACTCCTGAGAAGTAGTCTCTGAAAATAGATGCAGCAGAAGTTTCTTTTATTGAAGTAGTTAATATAAAGCTGCAAATTTTAAGCCTTTAGGACCTCCCTACCAGCACCTTCTACATTCTTCTCTTTTCTACAGCAGTGATTTGTTTCTCAATGAAATTTGGAGAAAACTAAGAGATTTTAACGGAACCTTCTCAATTCTACTCAGGATTCTAATTTCTGTTTCATCCAAGCATTTACTCTAATGGGCATATAAGTATTGCTTTAACTCCGTCTACATGCTAAAAAACATGGGAATTGTTCATTTTATCTCATAAGTTAAGGATGATGTCTGTTTTGCTGATTCAGTTTTCAGTGCAACATAATCAAAAATAGTAATGATAGTAGCTGTCACTTGTTGAGTCCTTACCCGAAGCGAGGCACATAACAATTTTACATTCTTTCATCGGATGCTCACAATTATCTAATGGGATAAGAACTATCTTTATTATACCTGTTTTAACAGATGAGGAAATTAAGATTCAAAGAGGTTCAGTAAGTTGCCCAAGTGGCAGGGATGGGATCTGAACCTGGAAGTCAAGCTCCAGAGACCTTGTGCTTACACACTGTTCATATCGTCCACTTAGCATTTGCAAGTAATTAATACATGTGCAACTAAGTGACTAAGATAATCATGGTACCAGGTATAGTTCAGTGCATAAAGATTAATGTGATTTGAGCATCACAAAATTAAGCTAGGGAGGGAGCAGAGCATTTCTGATTTCTCGGGAATGTTTTGTTAATAGAAGAGGCTGTGAGGGCAGGATTGGCTTCCTCTAACAAAGCACACCACACAGACCTCCAGGGTCATAGCCAAGGCTCGCTGAATGCTCACCGTGTTCCAGGAAGTGCGTTCGCTCAAAGCCAGGCAGGTTGTTTTATTGAATCCTCAGGACGGCCTCACCTTACAGAGCCTCAGCAAGGTGAAGCAACTTTCCCAGGGTCACACAGCTAGTGATCAGTAGAGTCAGGACACTGGACCACTGCTCCCCTGGACTCCTCTCAGGTGCCACCCGGAAGCTTCTAAGAGCTACACTCTCTCAGCCTATGTGGAAAGTCAGATTATCCCATGGGCAGCTGAACAAATGTCCCATTACCTCCCAGAGGATCCCTCCAAATGGGGGTGGAGGTGGGAGAGGGAGAAAGAGGAGGACTGGAATCTGCCAGCACTCCATCAAATGTGTGCGCTCCTGGTCCTGAGGGTTTGAAGGAGCATGTCTGCTCCAGGCAAACCCAGAATAGGCCTAAAAGAACCCTGTCAAGGCCCAGGAGAAGACTGCAGATGTAATTGGGGTGTAAGTCCAAAATGTGTCCTCTCCTTATCTTCAGGAGCAGGAGTGGGTCTTGTAATTTCATAGTATCTAACTGTATTGGTCTCATCATTGGTACCCAAGAGATAGAAAGGAATGAACAGATGAGTGAATAGGGTACAAGGAGAAGGCAGCCCCTGTGCTTTGGTAGGAGCCCAGTTGGGAACTCTTTTCCTCCAGATGCATATATCAAATAACAGTTCAGGTTGCTCTTATGAAAAACTTCCATAAAATATGTTTTCCACTGGATTTTGGGCGTGGGGCTCTGGAGACAGAATGCCTGGGTTGGAATTCTTGCTCTTCCCCTCCTAGCTTGTTATCCGTGGCAGTTCACTGAACATCCCTGGGTCTCAGGATCCCCGGTAGGGTTGCTGTGAGTTAATGCAGGTGACACACCTGGCTAG
Organism: Equus asinus; assembly: GCF_041296235.1. NCBI lineage: Eukaryota > Metazoa > Chordata > Mammalia > Perissodactyla > Equidae > Equus > Equus asinus. The sequence continues at coordinate 37,674,338 of NC_091798.1, read as the reverse complement.
AGTGAGCATCCGGTAAATACCAGGTACGGTACTAGCAATCCCAACGTGTCAGGCCAGCTGGAATCAGTGTAGCCACCGTGCTTTACAACGGCAAAAGGGAATTCTTTCCCTCGGCATGTGAGCGTTAAATTCTCAGTCCCAAGTTGAACCTAAACGGAGAGGAGCCAACACCTGGCCCCAAATACCATTTCCTCTCGCAGCTCATTGCAGCCGGGAGGAAATCGCCGGGGGAGGGCCCGGGAGTGCGGCACGGCAGCCCCATAATTTCCAGAGCCTTTCTCCTAGACTGACACATAATTGTCAGATTGTTTTATGAGAGCGGCTTCCTGCCCCCTTCCTGCCTCGCTTCCAAATGTGCTCATTCCCGAGGAAGCCTCACTTCTCCCTCTCGCCCTTAATCACTCCTTTCCTGCCTGCCCTGGCCCCGGGGCTGGGGCGATTTCCTAAATCACTCGGAATTGGCTTCCAGTGCTGGCGCCCGGGGTGGGCTGGAGGAGAGGGCAGCGTTTGTTCTAAGTGGCTTGTGACCCGGAGGTCAGAGATGCTTCCATTCTGTTTGATGTCTTTCCCAGGGGGCCTTCCCTCGCCCACCCCTTCTCCTTCCCTCCCGAGCTGACTTTCATTCTAAGGTCAGGAAGAGCTGAGGGAGGTGAGGCCGGCTGCCCTTCCTACCCAGGGTGGCGGTGGAGGCTGAGTGGGCTAGGGACAGGCAGGCTGGAGGTGACAGGACGTGGAGGGCAGGGGTCCTGCCTCAGTTCCTCGCCCTTTCACCCCTTCCACACCCCAATGCGGGGAGTTTCAGAATGTTCCATTTCAGACTGAGCTCTGGAAGACTCATGCAGAGATTCCTCTCCTTATGGCATTTCTCTCCCTCTCCAAAAGCCCGTTCTTAGGGGGAAGTACTAAGTCCTAACATTTTTAGCTTAATTTTCCCCATTTGAGGAATTTCAGAGGAATCAGCATGGGTCTTTTTGTATTTTAACTGTATTTTTTTTTATTACTAAAGCAATGCACAATCATGGTAAAAATTTCAAACAGAATAGTTTCCAGACATAACCACAGTGAACAGCATTTTGTATATCCTTCCAGAAATATTCTAGGCACATACAAGCATACAAATGTATATCTTTTCTTTTACACAATGGGAGCATATCGGATATCTTGTTCTACAACTTGCTATTTTCACTTAATATAATGTGGATGTTTTTCACTTCTGTAAATCTAGATTTACTCATTTAAAAAATTGCTACGTAGTAGTCTATTGTGTAAATGTACTAAAGTATTTAACCAGCCCCCATTAATGAATATTTAGGTTATTTTTGCCTTATTACAAACAATGCTACAATAAGTATCTTAAATCTGTATCTTATATTTTTGGAATAACTTTTTTTTCTTTTATTTTTCTTTTTTCTCCCCAAAACCCCCCAGTACATAGTTGTGTATATTTTTTTAGTTGTGGATCTTTCTAGTTGTGGCATGAGGGACGCCACCTCAGCATGGCCTGATGAGCAGTGCCATGTCCGGGCCCAGGATTTGAACTGGCGAAACCCTGGGCCACCGAAGCGGAGCGCGTGAACCTAACCACTGGGCCATGGGGCTGGACCCCAAGGAGTAACATCTAAAAAGGTGTATTTTTTTGGATTAAAGGGTCTGGGAAGTTAAAATTTTGATAGATATTGTCAAATTGTCCTTCAAAAAGGTTATGCTAGTTTAAACTCCAGAATTAATGTGTAAGAATGCCTGATTTCATACACTACCACAAATATGTGTGCAGTCAAACTTTTTAACTTTGCAATCTTAAAATGAATGTGTTCTGTTATTATTTAAATTAATATTTCCTTAAGAGTGAGCTTCCAACCTGATTTCCAAATAGTGACCATTTTTTTCTGTGAACTTCCTGCCCATGAAAATTTGACTGTTTTCCCACTATATTCTTTATCGGCATCTTATTGATTTGAAGATCTCTTTATATAAAGGAAAATAACCCTTTTCTGTCATAGGTATTATCAATAGTTCCCCACTTTATCAGTTGTCATCTGGTTTTATTTATGTTTTTCTTCCAAATAACATTTGAAAAATTACTTTTAATGGCAAATTTATCAATTCTTTCTTTTTTTGTTTCCGGACATGCTTAGAACCCCTTTCCTAAACTAAGATTTTGATTATGAAATATTTTCTATTTTTTATGTTTAAATGTTTAATCCAACTGTGTTTGGAGGGAGGAATAAATCACGCAATAGAGGTCAACTTTATTTCTCACTCACTTAATCATTTGTTGTCATATTATTCATTAACTAATACATCTTTTCTCGGCACTTTTAAAAATATATAATATTAATATTATAAGGAAGACACTTGGTTCATAATGATGGCTTTCCCAACGTGTGAAGCTCTTTAGAGAAGAAAATAATTCGATCCTTGACTGACTTTAAAGATGCTGAGACCCATCTTCTGGAAAGAAGCACAAATTAATTGCAGGTATTTGACAAGTCTTTGTGAAATGAATGAATCATGAGATGGACTCCCAGCGGCCTGTGTTTTCCCTTCAATCAGTCAAGAAACACTCATTGCCTCTATGGGCAGTGGCCTATGGGATCTTAGAAATAATTATAAACAATATTTGCCCTCAGGAAGTTTGTAATGTAATTGGGAAGTGTCAGGTCTTTTGTTTTGTGGAGGCCTGTGTGCATTGACAACTCATTCATGTGCCTTGGGTTCCTGGGGCCTTGAAGATATAAGAAAAGGAGATTCAAAGCAGGCCCTGTGCCCGAGCGGTTGAGTTCCCACACTCCACTTCGGCGGCCCAGGGTTTCGCTTGTTCAGATCCTGGGCACGGACATGGCACCGTTCATCGGGCCATGTTGAGGCAGCATCCCACATGCCACAGCTGGAAGGACCCACAACTAAAATATACACCTATGTGATGTGGAATAAGGCTGTCCCAGCTAGAGAAGCCCAAGGTGACCTGGCCTACATGCCAAACTATACGACCCAGTGGACTTTTTTTATGGTATGAATTAGGACCGCCCCAGGGAGAGAAGCCCGGGGCATCCTCACCTGCATGCCGATCTATATGGCCAGATTCGTATCTAAAGTTATATGACCGCACAATAACCAGACCCCATCTGCACTGAAATCATTTAATGACTTTTTACATCATCTTTTTCTTTTTCTTTTTTTCCAGTAAAAATAAGTCACGTACCCATGCCTTATAAAATTAGCCCTAACCCTCAACTCAGGGCAGCAGCAGGAGCTCTGACTGCCCGTGGGTCTTGTCCCCACACACCAGCTCTGCCTGCCCATGGGTCCTGTCCCCATGCCAGCGGGGGCAGCAGCAGGAGCTCTGCCTGCCCATGGGTCCTGTCCCCATGCTATTTCACACTATTCTCTAAATAAAAGAGCACTACTGCCAGATCTTGAGAGTCTAAGAAATCTTTCTTTCGACTCCTCGGCTCACCGACCCCGCATCATATGTACTGGGGGGACTTGGGGAGAAAAAGCAGAAAAAAAAAAAAGATTGGCAACCGTTGTTAGCTCAGGTGCCAATCTTTAAAAAAAAAAAGGAAAAGGAGATTCAAAATTTTTTAATTGATTCTTTCAGGAAATAAGCTATTGAATAAGTGATAGTTGGAACAGAACATCAGAGGATACTATAAGGTACTTGCATTTTAGGAATGTGTACTCTGTGTGTGTTCCTGTATGTCTTCATTTCCTTCCTTGTGTCTTAGAAACAAGTCTTTTCTGAGGAAAGCCCTCTCAGATTTAGAATTTCAGAGTTGGAGGGTAGGAAGGAGAATAACTGTTAATTATTATCTCTTGCTGAACTAAAGCTTGATGTCTTACCCGTGGTCACCACAGTAGGCAGCAGAGTAGAATTGTAACCCAGCTCTTTCTACTCAGGAGTCAGGGTCGATGTTATTAGGTGCCTGTCCAAAAACTCCACCAACCCTTTATGTGCTGTGACACTGGTTTTGTGTGGGGTGAGAGTGACCAGCCTAAGACAGTCATGCCATCCCATTTCTTTTCCTAAGTCTCTCTTTTAGAGACTCTTTCGCAGCTAGGGGACTGTATTAGTTTTATAGGACTGCCATAAAGAAAGACACCACAGATTGGGTGGCTGACACCACAGAAATTTATTTCTCACAGTCTGGAGGCCAGAAGTCCAAGATCAAGGTGTTGGCAGGACCAGCTTCTCCTGAGGCCTCTCCCTTGGCTTGCAGATGACCGCCATCTTGCCATGTCTTCACATGGTCTTTCCTCTGTGTGTGCGCATCCCTGATGTCTTTCTGTGTGTCCAAATTTCCTCTTCTTATAAGGATACCAGTTAGATCGATTGGGGTATACCCTAATGGCCTCATTTTAAGTTAATTACCTCCTTAAGGCCATGTCTGCAAATACAATCACATTCTGAGGTACTGGCATTTTGGGCTTCAACATATGAATTTGATGGAGGGGGAGCATCCAGCCCGTAAAAGGGACCAAATCTAGTTTGGCCATTGAAACCAAGGGGAAATCTACTAGGTGCTATTAGGATGGATTTTCTTCCCATATGAACAGACCCTTGTGAAGAGAAAGCTTTTATCCACTTGCCTGCCTTTCGAGCTTAGGATGCTGATGCCTGGAGCTATGGCAGCTATCTTGTCATCATGAATTGAAAAATATAAGCACAGAAAGCCTCTGTGCTGGGTATGATTAAGCAGAAGGATGGAAAGACCTGCAACCTTCACAAAATTGTTGAGATGCTGAATGAATCCTGAGATCCACCATTTCCAGTCTTCTTGTAAAAGAAAGAATAAATGTCCTCACAGTGGTTCTGCCATTGTTTATTAGGTTTTCTGCTATTTGCAGCTGGAAATATTCCTAACTAATATGGAACTTCATTACTTCCTCATTAGACTATACTGACTCCCAGTGAAAACATGGCTGATCTGTTTCACGTTAATTTTAAAACATCGAGATGCCTCTTAAACCCCTCCAGCTTCCTCAAGACCCGCTGGAGTTCCCCAGCCAAGAATCATCTTAAAACTTCCTGAGAGATTTTTACTTTTCTGTTCATGCCAACTCCCCAGAGAGAGAGTTTTAGAAGTTCACTTTGTGCTAAGTAGAGTATGGCTTTTGTTTATCTCTAAAATTGCTCCTGTATAGTTTTAAGGGCTATCAGGGTGCTCATATTCAAGAATTTGATGAAAAATCTATTTTCTCCCTATGCATGAACTCTCATTTTTATGGACCTTAAACATACCCCTTCTTACTCTGATCATTAGAGCTAGAGGTTGGGTGTTCAGTAAGGGTTTTGATTTTCATTTTAGATCCTCCTTTATAATTTTGCCATATTCAATTATAATTTAAAACATAAAGACAAATTGTGACAACTTAGAAGGGGGCAGGAAACAGAGCCCATCTCTTACTCTTCCTCTTTCTCAATGAGAGCCCTAATATTTTTACTCTTGTATTAGATGCTATTTTATTTCTTTGAGTTACCATTCAAGGGAATGTTTCCCCATCTTGTGAAGGGAAGAAATGGTGGGATGGTAGGTGCTATGGCCTGGCAAGTAAGAAACAGTCTGTGGAGTTATTCTGTCTAGGGCTGAATTCTACCTCTGCCCCCTATCAGTTTTGTGACCTTGGATAAGATCCTAACCTCTCTAAGCTACAGTTGCCTCATCTAAGAAATGGGGATGAAGTTAGGATTCATGTCACAGAGTTGTTGAGAGGGTTCAATACCTACTGCCAGTCAAGCGCTTGGCGCAGTGCCCAGCATATCAGAAACACTTGCTAAGCGTCTCCTATTGCTGTTGCTGTCAGGTGTTCGTGCTGTGCCATCATCATGGACTTTACTTTTTCAGAAATGCATTGTTTTAACTTTTTATTTTGGTACTATTTTGGTTTTAAAGAAAAGTTGCAAGGAGGTCCAGAGAGTTTTCGTATACCCCTCGCCCAGTGTCCCCCATTTTAACATCTTACATTACCATGGTACATTTGTCAAAACTAAGAAACTAAGAAACACTGGTACATTGCTACTAGCTAAACTCCGGAATCCAGTCCATGTTGCGTTCAGAAGTTCATGTCTTCCCAGGCTCTCCTGGTCTGAGAGTTCCTCAGTCTTTCCTGGTGTTTCATGACCTTAACAGTTTTAAGGAGCGAGTCCTGGACTTTTGAGTTGAAGTAGAAAAATCCATGCCACTTCCCCCAGGCTGTACCTTTTCTGTTCCAGAGTCTTCTGAGCCCACACGCAGGAGTAGAGGGCATTGATCAAAGGAAGTGAATGGCATTCTTCCCCTCTGAGGGTGTACATCTGCCTTTGGAGATCCTCTTAGAAGATTCCACTTATAAATGGGTTCTGTGTATCGATAGACGCAGAACAGAGATGTGTGGGCAGAGTGGAGCGTCCCAAGGGAACACTTTGACATATTTGTGGTAATCTTGGTAGATGGTAACTCTTGCTCCTCATTTCTCTTGAGCACTGGGTGACATCAGAAGCTCTCTCTGTCCACCCGCATCCTGAACCCTCCCCCTGGACCCCTGTCGACAGTCCTGCAGCTACCACTTCAAGTTCAAGGTCTCCAGGGGAGAGAACTCACCTCTAAAGAAAGGAGAGAGTCTCCAGTTGAACAGATCCACAGCCGGGCACAGATACCTTCTCCGGCTTAGTACTTTTCCATTCATGGTCATGTTCAAACAGCCCCGAAGGACATCTGAGGCCCATTAAGTCCAGATTTACATTCTTCTCCAACAAATGGCAGTGCTTCAGAAAGTTTGTTTATTTAACATAAAGTGCAATTTAAAAAAAGTTTTAGCCCCTAGAGTACAGAAGTTTATGTGACTCCATGCTCCTCGTTCTGGGGTGGAATAAACAAAACAGGGAAATGGCAAAGTCTGTAGGGTTTTTCCTCCCTCCTTGTGGATGGATAGTCTTTTTTGTTTATAATACTGTGGGGCAAAACTCCTATGTAGGAAGAAAAAAGAAAGACTATTTTCTCTTGAGCAGATTTGTTTGTGTTCCTATTTCTGGAAGCTGATTAGTTTTGGAAAACCTAGCTCCTTCCTTATCACTTTTCAGTTAACTTTATTCTTTCTACATCATGTTGGGAAATTAATTTCATTGCCCGTGTGTGTGTGTGAAGTCTTGGGAGGGATCTTGGACTGGGAGGAATGAAATTGTTTAAAACTCTTCCTTGTGCAAATGTGTGTGTGTGCATGCCTGTGTGCACGCGTGTGTGTGCTCACATGCCTGAACTGTCCTTCTCCTTAGGGTTCTGTCATGGCCTGCAGGGTTGATGGGTTCTCACAGAGCTTTAAAGCTAGCTAAACCTAGAACCCAGAGTAAGGGGATATCCCTGGAGTCAGGCAGTCCTTCCCAATGTGAATTTCAGAGATTTTTTTTTATTTGAACAGCTTTAGTGAGGTAAAATTTACATACCATAAATGCACTTTTCTTTATTGAGGTATAATTGACATATAACATTTCAGGTATACAACATAATAATTTAATATTTGTGTATATTGTGAAATGATCAGCACAATAAGTCTGGTTAACATTCATCAGAGATGTTTTATTTATTTGTTTTTTTTGAGGAAGATTAACTGCTGAGCTAACTGCTGTCAATCCTCCTCTTTTTGCTGAGAAAGACTGGCCCTGAGCTAACATCTGTGCCCATCTTCCTCTACTTTATATGTGGGATGCCTACCACAGCATGGCTTTTGCCAAGCATGTCTGCACCCGGGATCCGAACCGGCAAACCCCAGAATGCTAAAGCGGAATGTGCACACTTAACTGCTGCGCCACTGGACCGGGCCCTCGTCAGAGATGTTTTAAAGAGTCTTTGAGCCAAGAGATGCCACTTTGGGGTAGAGCAGGTATCAAGATAGAGGGCATGGGGGATACATTTGTCAGTCATTGATGGGAATAATTTGTAGAAAAAGTTGGTCAATATTTGACCAAAGAATTTTTCTCCTCAGTGTATAATCAGGTCAAATTCAACAAGAAAAAATTCTAAGCGTTTATCAGACTCTTGGGTTGTACTAGAGTTATGTGGGATTAAATAATGCTAGAAATAAGTGGATCTTGGGAGGAGTTTGGGATTATTTTTCGTTGTGGTTATATTCGCTGTAATGGGATTTGGTCTACCTGGAACCAAAAGTTCCTGCCAACAGCTTTGTTAAAATTCACACGTCTATCAAAGGTTTTAACTGCCACTAACAGTTATTTTTTGGAATAATATGAAAACTGCCTAGTTCTCATTTCAGAGGTGAGGGCCTCTGATTGAGAGGCTTGGTGTAAAGTCACATAGCAAATTGTTGGCAGGCACAATTCCTACCTATAGGCCTTTCAGTGGGCTCTGGGAATCAGTGTTCTTAGCTGCTTTTCTCCTCTGGAGCCTGCTGCACTTCATGAATAGCAGTAGCAGAGGGACTGAGGACCCACGGGTCCTGGAGGATGAGCCGGGATTGCTCTTGGAATAAGCAGTCTCGGGGCAGGCGAGCCCTGCAGAGGTAAAGCCAGGTCCTAGTGTTAAAGTGGTCACCATGGAGGGTGGGGCTTGACATTGACTGTGACCCTCACCGCCCACATCCTCTACCCCGAGGTGCCAAGCAAGCACGGAAAAGAGGCTCCACCCTTTAACTTCCTTCCCTTTGAGTCTCACCGTCACGTTTTCATGCTGCTTTCTCTAATGTCTTTCGTCATGGTTCTGATGCCCGTCTTGTCAATATACTATATTTGAGAGTCGTGCAAGATATTGGAGAATGTGCCAAGGGAGAGCAAGGGTGGCTCCCCATCCTGCCCCAGTCCTGGTGGCTCCTTTACCTAAATGAGCCTGTTTAATGAGTCAAGAATATTCCATTAACAAAATGAGTGTGCCTGCCAACAGGAATGTTCCAAAGAAAATAAATGAAAACTTGTCTACTTTGCTCTGTTGATGGGCAGTCTCTTTTTTCAGTCATGGTGCCTGGGCTGTTTCTTCTCAGGTTGTAGCATATTAGAACAAACTTACTCTGAAAGGCCTGGGAATGTTTTCATGCAGTGATAATTCATGGCTCAAAATTTACAGGACTTTACACTCCTCTCTCCTGAGTGCCTAAGGCCCTGCCTGGTAAGAAACTAAACATTGAAGGAGGCACATTAACTCTTTGGGATCATTGACTTGCAAATTGAAACAACTTAATGCAATCACAACAATACCACAGCAATAACAACAGTTATTTTGAAATATAATCTATCAAGCAAATCTCATATAAATGCTCTTATATCTTTTAAGTGAGGAGGCCTTGTGAAGGGAGTTTGAAGGAGTGAAGAAAACTCCCATCAAATGATCAACACCATCATTTTCTCCACTTTAAAAAATATGGAGTTCTCTTGGGAGAAACTGACTCCAAAGCTGTAAGCTTGAAACGGCTCCTCAAGCTCCAAATTCTCTGCTAGTTACCATCCCCCCTCTTCAGATGGGGATCCTGCTTATCATTAGCTAACTAGTCAAGAGAGACCACATGGTAAAGTGGATAAGAGTCTCGACTTTGTCTCAGACAGTCCGGAGTTCCAGCCCCAGTTCTGCCACTCATCGCCTGTGTGGCCTTGAGCAAGTTATCTAACCTCCCTGAGGCTGCGCTTCACCAACTATGAAATGCACAGCGTTAAGCATGATCACACACGTGGAACCCTTGAACGCTTCCAAGGAGACAGTGGCAAGGTGATTGAGAGCAGGGACTTTAGAGTCAGCCAGGCTCGAATCTAAATCCCAGCTGTGTGACCATGGACAAGTCACATAACCTTGCTAAGCCTCAATTTTCTCATCTAAAAAATAGTAGCCACAATAATACCATCTACATAATGAGAACTAAATGACATTTACTAGAGAAATTTATCAGAAGGATAAGGAGTAGCTCACAGGAAAAGCTAGAGGACCACGCTTGGAGGATATGAACCAAAGCAGAACTGGGGGCCCAGTGAAAACGTTATCAAATCACCCCAGCTACAGAGTGGAATGGAAACAGCATAATTTGTCAATTTGGTTTACATAATTAAGTCTTAGGCATTTGGCTCAAGTTGGCTTCTTCAAATCTGACTGGCTTTAAGACAAGGCAGAGCTGGACCATGGTAAGTTTATGGGTGTACCACCAACCTGACATCCTCACTGTCTCCTTTTCAACGTACGGCATGTGGATTTTACTTCTATTTACCATATCATAAGTGAGTCCATAATAAATGAGTAAATCCCTGTCTGTCCCTCATCATGTCTAATGCTCCCAGCAACATGAAAGAGGTTTATTTCTCGCTCATGAAAAAGTCTTGTTCTCTGCGGTCCAGGACTGGGTATAGTAGCTCTGCTGCCATGATGGCTGCTCCAGCTCCTGACTTTAGAACCACATTCTAGCCCAACAGAAGGGGACAAAGAAGCAAGGGTAAAGGGCCTCCTGTACCAGCTTTATTTTAAGGAGGGCTCTCATAGGCTGTCACATGGCATATTTGTTTATCTCTTTGTCGGAACTCAGTCATGTGGACACACTGAGCTAAAGTATATCTGGGAAACGTCCTCATGATGAATAGTCAAATATGTGGTCAAAAACTGGAAGAAGGAGAACTTGTTGGCAGGGATTTAGAAGGGCATCAAGCACACAGTCAGTTTTCCTCCTCAGGTCATTTGCTGATTTGTAGGGATGCACAGGACTAAAAACGCAAGTGGAGGGGCCGGCCTGGTGGTGCAGCGGTTAAGTGTGCACGTTCCGCTTTGGTGGCCCAGGGTTCACTGGTTCGGATCCTGGGTGCGAACGTGGCACCACTTGGCAAGCCATGCTGTGGTAGGCGTCCCACATATAAAGTAGAGGAAGATGTTAGCTCAGGGCCAGTCTTCGTCAGAAAAAAGTGGAGGATTGGCAGCAGATGTTAGCTCAGGGCTAATCTCCCTCAAAAAAAAAAACAAAACCCCTAAGTGGAAAGACCCTGAAAAGCCAAATGAAGGCTTTTGCAATCTCTTGAGATAAAGATTAGAGTTTGGGACCCTCCAAGGAAAGGGAATTAGGAGAATCAAATCATCACTTTGTATACATTAAATATATTACAATTTTATTTATCACTTGTACTTCAATAAAGCTGAAAAATAAGAATAGATTTCAGTTCTCTAGTAAATGTTTCCATCTTTTTAATATATTTTCTCTACTTTTTTTTCTATTTTCTTCAATATATTAAGTATAGTTATTTTAAAGTCCTTATCAGCTAACTCTAATATTGGAATCCCGTGTGACTCTGTTTCTCTTGTCTATGATTTTTATCCTTCATTTTGTTAATGTGGTATATCGCATTTAGTGATTTGCATACTTTGAACCATCCTTGCCTCCAAGGAATAAATCCAAATTGATCATGGTGTATGATGCTTTTAATATACTGTTGAATGCAGTTTGCTAATATTTTGGGGAGGGTTTTTGCATCTATGTTCTTCAGGGATATTGGCCTGTAATTTTCTTTTCTTGTAGTGTCCTTGTCTGGCTTTGGTGTTAGGGTAATGCTGGCCTTGTAAAACGAGTTTGGAAGTATTCCTTCCTGTTTGATTTTGGGGAAGAGTTTGAGAAGGATTGGCATTAAATCTTTAAACATTTGGTAGAATTCACTACTGAGGCTGTCTGGCCCTAGACTTTTCTTTGTTGGAAGGTTTTTTGATTACCGATTCAATTTCCTTACCAGTAATTTGTTCAGATTTTCTGTTTCTTCGTGTTTCAATCTTGGTAGGTCTTATGTTTCTAGGAATTTATCCATTTATTCTAGGTTATCTAATTTGTTGGTGTATAATTGTTCATAGTAGTTTCTTATGATCCTTAGTATTTCTGTGTTATCAGTTATAATGTCTCCTCTTTCATTTCTGATTTTATTTATTTGAATCTTCTCTTTTTTTTTAGTCCAGCTAAAGCTCTGTCAATTTTATCTTTTCAAAAAATCAGCTCCTAGTTTCATTGATCTTTTCTACTATCTTTCTAGTCTCTGTTTCCACTCTGATCTTTGTTATTTCCTTCCTTCTACTAACTTTGGTCTTCGTTCATTGTTCTTTTTCTAGTGCGTTGAGGTGTAAAGTTAGGGTGTTTATTTGAGATCTTTCTGGTTTCTTAATAAAGGCATTTATTGCTATAAACTTCCCTTCCTAGAACTGCTTTTGCTGCAGCCCATAAGTTTTGCTATGTTGGGTTACCATTTTCATTTGTCTCAAGGTATATTTTGATTTTCCTTTTGATTTTTTTCTTTGATCCATTGACTGTTCAGGAGCATGTTGTTTAATCTCCATGAATTTGTGAATTTTATAGTTTTCCTCTTATAATTGATTTCTAGTTATAAGCCACTGTGGTCAGGAAAGATGTTTGATATAATTTCAGTCTTCTTAAATTAGTTCAAACTTGCGTTGCGACCTAACAAATTATCTATCCTGGAGAATGTTTCATGTGCATTTGAGAAGAATGTGAGTTCTGCTGTTGTTGAATGGAATGTTCTGTATATCTCTGTTAGGTCCATCTGGTCTGACATGTCAGTTAAGTCCAATGTTTCCTTATTGATATTTACCCATTGTTGAAAGTAGAGTATTGAAGTCCCCTATTATTATTGTATCCTATTTATTTCTCCATTCAGATCTGTTAATATTTGCTTAATATATTTAGGTGCACCAATGTTGGGTGCATAAATATTTTCAATTGTTATAGCCTCTTGATAAATTGACTGCTTTATAATGACCTTCTTTGTCTCTGGTTACATTTTTTAGCTTCCAGTCTATTTTGTCTGATATAAAGATAGTTACTCCTACTTTCTTTTGGTTTCCATCTGCATGGAATCTCTCTTTTTTTTTTGAGGAAGATTAGCCCTGAGATAACATCCACTGCCAATCCTCCTCCTCTTTTTGCTGAGGAAGATTGGCCCTGAGCTAACATCCCTGCCCATCTTCCTCTGTTTTATATGTGGGATGCTTGCCACAGCATGGCTTGATAAGCAGTGTATAGGTCCGCACCCAGGATCCAAACTGATGAAACTTGGGCTGCCAAAATGGAGCATGTGAACTTAACCATTACACCACTTGTCCAGCCCCTGGAATATCTTTCCTCATCCCTTAACTTTCAGTCTATGTGTGTCCTTAAAGATAAAGTTAGTCTCTTGTAGGCAGCATGTAATTGTTGTTTTTAATCCATTCAGCTGCTGTATGTCTTTTGATTGGATAATTTAGTCCATTAATATTTAAAGTAATTATTGATAGTCATGGACTTACTATTACCATTTTGTTTGTTGTTTTCTGGCTATTTTGTAGTTCTATTGTTTCTTTCTTTCTTTTTTTTTTAAAGATTTTATTTTTCCTTCTTTTCTCAAAGCCCCCTGGTACATAGTTGTGTATTTTTTTTTTTTTAAGATTTTATTTTTTCCTTTTTCTCCCCAAAGCCCCCCAGTACATAGTTGTATATTTCTCGTTGTGGGTTCTTCTAGTTGTGGTATGTGGGACGCTGCCTCAGCGTGGTCTGACGAGCAGTGCCATGTCCGCGCCCAGGATTCGGACCAACGAAACACTGGAACGCCTGCAGCGGAGCGCGCGAACTTAACCACTCGGCCACGGGGCCAGCCCCCATAGTTGTGTATTTTTAGTTGTGGGTCCTTCTAGTTGTGGCATGTAGGATGCCACCTCAGTATGGACTGATGAGCAGTACAATGTCTGCGCCCAGGATTCAAACCGGCGAAACCCTGGGCTGCCGAAGCAGAGTACACGAACTTAACTACTCGGCCACGGGGCCAGCCCCCTCTATTGTTTCTTTCTTCGTCTCTTGCTCTTTTCCTTTGTTATTTGATGGTTTTCTGTAATGGTATGCTTTTATTCCTTTCTTTTTTATCTTTTATGTATCTACTATAGTTTTTTGTTTTGTAGTTACCATGAGGCTTACAAAAAACATTTGACAGTTACAGTAGTCTATTTTAAGCTGATAACTTCAAATACACACAAAAGCTTTACATTTTTACACTCCCCACCACGATTTGTTTTTGATGTCACAATTTACATCTTTTTATATTGTGTATCCATTAACAGATTATCGTAATTATAGTTATTTTAAATACTTAAGTCTTTTAACATTTATACTTGGGTTAAAAGTGATTTACCTACTACCGTGACAATTTAGAGTATTCTAAATTTAATTACGTATTTACCTTTACCAGTTAGTTTTATACTTTCATGTTTTCATGTTACTAATTACCATCCTTTTGTTTCAGCTTGAAGAAGTCCCTTTAACATTTCTTGTAAGGTCAATCTAGTGGTGATGAACTCCTTCAGTTTTTCTTTGTCTGGGAAACTCTCTCTCTTTCAATTCTAAAGGACAGCTTTGCCAGATAGAATATTCTTGGTTGACAATTTTTTTCTTTCAGCACTCCCTTCTGGCCTGCAATGTTTCTCTGAAAAGCACACTGATAGTCTTTTCTGGGTACCCTTGTACATAACAAGTTGCTTTTCTCACGCTGCTTTTAAGATTCTCTTTGTCTTTAACTTTTGACAATGTAATTATAATGTGTCTCGTTGTAGATCTCCTTGTATTCTTTTTAGATGTGCTTTGGACCTTCTGGATCTGGATGTCTGTTTCCTTCCCCAGGTTAGGAAAGTTTTCAGCCATTATTTCTTTGAATAAGCTTTCTGTCCCTTTCTCTCTCTCTTCTCTTTCTGAGACATATGTATTGCATATATCCATCCATGTGATGGTGTGTCGTGAGTCCTTTAAGCTATCTTCTCTATTTTTCATTCATTTTTCTTCTCCTGATTGGATGATTTTTGCTTCTCTAATTTGATGCTTTCCACTGCCCTTTCTTCAAGTTCACTGATCTTTTCTTCTACTTTATCTACTCTGTTGTTGAACCCCTCTGTTGAATTTTTTTTCAGTTCAGTTATTGTATTCTTCAGCTCTATGATTTCTGTTGGTACTTCTTTATATTTTTAATCTCTTTGTTGAAATTCTCACTTTGGTTATTCATCGATTTCCTGAACTCAGTGAGCATTTTTATGACCATTATTTTGAACTATCAGATGAAACGCTTATCTCCATTTCATTAAGGTCTGTTTCTAGAGATTTATCTTGTTCTTTGGTTTGGAACATATTCCCTTGTTTTTTCGTTTTCCTTGACTCTCCACATTGGTTTCTGCATGTTACATAAAACAGCCGCCTCTCTCAGTCTTGACAGACTGGATTTGTGCAGAAGATGAGCCTTGTCAGTCAGCCCAGCCTGAGCTCTTGGTTGCCTTTCAAACATTTGTGATTCTCCAAGCCACTATCTTTGTTCTTAATGGTTCCCATTAGATGAGGGTTTGCCAAGACCTGTCAGTGTCCCAAAGTCATGGGAAATGCCCACACACCTGTTTAGGCTCCCAGAGCACTACTAATTACTTGCCCCTTCAGCTCCCCAGTGCAGGCTAATTGAAAGCCAGACATTCATGCGGCAGCTGGGAAGTCAGGATATTAGATATGCAGGCTAGCCCCTATCAGGAAGAAACTGAGATCTGGATGTTTTTGTTTACTCACTCTGTGCTGAGCCAGAGAGAATAGTCACTGGGAGTGCTTGTATGCCCAAATAGAACCATGTCTTTGTTTTGTGTGATCCCAGGAAACTTGTGAATGCTGAGCTCTATTAGTTCTCAGATCTGGGTGATTTGGGAGCCAGTTCCTCAGGTAGCAGCTATAACAGTTGGGATGCTAGATGTGTGGATAAGATTATTCCAGGGAAAAGCTGGAGACTTGGTTTTACTCTTAGAGCAAGCCATGGGGAGACAGTAGGGGATGTGCCCACCAGCTTTCTCATGCTTCCAGGAGGATCTCAGTCAGCTTTCACATACAGGCTGATCAGGAGCCAGAATCTCAGGCAGCAGCTGGGAAAGTTTGTACTCAAATCTCTTCCAAGGAGAAACAGAGATGGGCATTTTTGTCTGATCCCTCTGTGCTGGGGAGAGGGGTGGATATAGCCATAGGGAATGCTTGTGTACGCATTTAACAGCTGCTTCTTTGTTTGCTATAGCCCTGTGGGACTTGTAAATGCAAGCCTCATTGGATCTCAGAGCTAGGTGAGTTGAGGACCCGTCCTTCAGGTGGCAGCCTTAAGAGTTGGGGCACTAGATGTGTAATCCAAACTCTTCTCCTCAGAGAGAAACTGAAAGTTGGAGGTTTCCTCCAAATTGTAAGGTGCTGTGCCAGGGGTAGTGTTTATGGTGAGAGTGTATCTCAACTTTTCCTACCCATTTTGATGTGTGTATTTTCTCAGTTGCCCATGTGTAGAAGTCACTCAGCTAGTTTCTGGACTTATCTCAGAGAGAATTGATATATGTGTAGTTGTATATTCAGTGCATCCATGGGAGGAGGGAGTCAGAAACCTCCTATGTCACCATTGTTTAATGGGTACAGAGTTTTAGTCTGTGTGCAATAATGTGAATGTACTAAATGCCACTGAATTGTATCTTTAAAAACATTTAAAAAGGAAATTTTATGTTATGTGTATTTTACCATAAAAATTTTTTTAAAGTCACAATGAGCAAAATAGCAAAGTTGCCCTTTCACACTACTAATAGTGTCTTTTGATGAACAGAAGTAATTAACTTTGTAATAATAATACAAGTATTAATTTTGTAGATCAATATAGTCCAACTGGTCAATTTTCCCCTTTATGGTAGAGTGCTGTGTCCTTTATAGGCATACCTCAGAGATATTGCGGGTTTGGTTCCAGACCAGTGCAATAAAGCAGATATTGCAATGAAGTGAGTCACTCAATGAAGTGAACTTTTTGTTTCTCAGTGCATGTAGAAGTTATATTTACACTATATTGTAGTCTATTAAGTGTGCCATAACATTATGTCTAAAAAAAGCAATGTGTATACCTTAATTAAGAAATAACCTTATTGCAAAAAAACTTGCTAACCATCATCTGACCCTTCAGCAAGTCGTAATGTTTTTGCTGGTGGAGGATCTTGTCTCCATGTTGATGGGTATTGACTGATCGGGGTGGTGGCTGCTGAAGGTTGAAATGGCTGTAGAAATTTCTTAAAATAAGACAACAGTGAAATTTGCTGCATTGATTGACTCTTCCTTTCACGAACGATTTCTCTGTAGCATGAGATGCTGTTTGATCACACTTTGCCCACAGTAGAACTTCTTTAAAAATTGGAGTCAATCTTCTGAAACCCTGCCACTGCTTTATCAACTAAGTTTATGTAATATTCTAAATCATTTGTTGTCATTTCAACAGTCTTCATGGTATCTTCGCCAGGAGTAGATTCCATTTCAAGAAAACACTTTCTTTGCTCATCTATAAGAAGGAACTCTTCATCCAGTAAAGTTTTATCATGAGATTGTAGCAATTCAGTCACATCTTCAGGCTTCGTTTCTAATTCTAGCTCTCTTTCTATTTCTACCACATCAGCAGTTACTTCCTCCATTAAGTCTTGAAGTCCTCAAAGTCATTCATGAGGGTTAGAGTCAACTTCCTCCAAACTCCTATTAACATTGATATTTTGATCTCTTCCCATGAATTACAGACTTTCTTAATGGCATCTAGAATGGTGAATTCTTTCCAGTAGGTTTTCAATTGCTCAGATCCATCAAAAGAATCACTATCTATGGCAGCTATAGCCTTAGGAAATGTATTTCTTAAATAATAAGACTTGAAAGTCAAAATTACTCCTTGATCCATGGGCTGCAGAATGGATGTTGGGTTAGCAAGCGTGAAAACAACATTAATCTCATTGTACATCTCCATCAGAGCTCTTGGGTGACCAGGTGTGTTGTCAATGGGCAGTAATATTCTGAAATGAATCTGTTTTTCTGAGCAGTGAGTCTCAACAGTGGGCTTAAAATATTCAGTAAACCATGTTGTAAACAGATGTGCTGTCATCCAGGCTTTGTTATTCCATTTATAGAGCACAGATGTAGTAGATTTAGCATAACTCTTAAGAGTCCTAGGATTTTCAGAATGGTATATGAGCATTAGCTTCAACTTCAAGTCACCGGCTGCATCAGCCTCTAACAAGAGAGTCAGCCTGTCCCTTGAAGCTTTGAAGCCAGGCATTGACTTCTCTTCTCTAGCTATGAAAGTCCTAGATGGTATCTTCTTCCAATATAACTCTTTCATCTACATTGAAAATCTTTTGTTTGGTGTAGCCATTTTCATTAGTGATCTTAGCTAGACCTTCTGGATAACTTGCTGCAGCTTCTACATCAGCACTTGCTGCTTCACCTGCACTTTTCTGTTATGGAGACGGCTTCTTTGCTTAAACCTCAAGAACCAACCTCTGCCAGCTTTAAACTTTTCTTCTGCAGCTTCCTCACCTCTTTCAGTTTTAATATAATTGAAGAGAGTTAAGGCCTTGCTCTGGACTAGACTTTGGCTTAAGAGTATGTTGTGGCTGGTTTCATCTTCTATCTAGACCACTAAAACTTTCTCCATATCGTCAATAAGGCTGTTTTGCTTTCTTATCATTTGTGTGTTCACTGGAGTAGCACTTTTAATTTTCTTCAGGAACTTTTCCTTTGCATTCACAACTTGGCTAACTTTTGGCACAAGAGGCCTAGCTTTCAGTTTATCTCAGCCTTTGACGTGTCTTCCTCACTAAGCCTAATGATTTCTAGCTTTTGATATAATGTGAGGGATGCGTGACTCTCCCTTTCACCTTAACGCTTAGAGGCCATTGTAGGGTTATAAATTGGCTTAATTTCAATATTGTGTCTCAGGAAATAGGGAGGCCTGAGGAGAGGGAGAGAGACTGGGGAATGACCAGTTGGTGGAGCAGTCAGGACACACAACATTTATCGATTAAGTTCACCATCTTACATGGGTGTGGCTTGTGGCACCCCAAAACAACCACAATAGTAACATCAAAGATCACTGATTACAGATCACCATAACAAATATAATAATGAAAACGTTTGAAATATTGCAAGAATTACCAAAATGTGAAACAGAGACATGAAGTGAGCAAATGCTGTTGGAAAAATGGCGCCAGTAGACTTGCTCAACACAGGGCTGCCACAAACCTTCAATTTGTAAAAAAACACAGTATCTGCGAAGCACAATAAGTGAAGAAATGAGGTATACCTGTATAAGAAATCTTTGCCTCCCTCAAGATCATGAAGATATTCTGCTATGTTTTCTTCTAAAAGCTTCTTTATTCTACCTTTCACCTTTATTCTACCTTTTAGATCTTCAGTTTATCTGAAATTTACTCATGGGTATGGTTTGAGGTAGGGGTTAAGATTTATTTTTCCATATGAATTTTCAATTAATGCAGATCCAGTTTATTGAAAAAACTAAATTTCCCCATAGCAGTGCAATCTCGTGTGGATCTGAACCCTCTAGTCTGTTTCATTGGTCAGTTTGTCTTTCCTTGCTTGAATTAGTATAGCCAATTGTCTTAATTAATGTAGCTTTATAGTAAGTCTTAATATTGGGTAGGTTCAGTCCCTCCATTTTGTTCATAATTCTAGCTCTTTGTATTTCCATATGAAGTTTAGAGTCAGCTGGTCAATTTCCAGGAAAAAGAAGAAACTACCATGCCTAGATTTTGTTTGTACTTGCATTACATCTGCAGATCAAGTCAGGGGAGACTTGACATCTTTGAATATTGAACTTTCCTGTCTATAAATGTGTATCTCTTCGTTTATGTAGGTCTTGTTTTTCTCGGTAATGTTTTGTAGTTTTCAATGTAGAGGTCTTACACATATTTCATTTAATTTTATTCCCAGGTATTTCATGCTTTTTCATCTTATTGTAAATAGCATCATTATTTTTGTATGTGTTTTTTGCTTGTATATAGATAAAAAAAGAATTTACTATCAACTTTAAACATGTGACCTTGCTAAATTTTCATATTAAATCTACTAGGATCTTCTATGTTATCCACACATACAATGGTGTCATCTTTGAATATTATCCAATTCTTAGCCATTGTATTTATATTTGCTGCTGTATCATTCTCAGTAGGACCTCCAGTGCAATGTTGAAAGCAGTTGTCTTGGTCTTATTCCATCTCTCAGGCAGAAAGCTTTCAATATTGCACTTGTATTTCCGTTAGCCTTTGCTGGGACAAGCCACCCCAAAACTCAGTGGCTTCAAATAGTAATGCTTTATTATTTCTCAGTGTTCTGTGGGCTAGTTGGGCAGCTCCTCTGCTGGTTTCACATAGGTTCACTCATGAGGCTGCTTGGCTGTTTGCATCCAGGCTAGAAGATCCAAGAGGACCTCACTCACACGTCTTGGGTTTGGTGAGGGCTGCTGGCTTGAGCATCTCCTTTGTCCTCCAGGAGGCATCTCATTCTCCAGTAGCTGAGTCTGGCTTCCTTAATAGTGGCCTAAGGGCAGCTTTCCAAGAGGCAGTTTGTCTTTTTAATAAACCATAATTAACAATTATAACTAGACACAGCAACTAGAAAGAGGGAGAAAACAAAACTAAAGACCTGAAAGTTCTATAGATAATTAGCTTATGAATAATCTAGTGCAAGAATCCTTAAAAAAACTTTAAATGTCTGGGAGCTTTGGAAATAATCCTAGGTGCAGAGGAGTGGATGAAGATCTGGGAAATATGGAAAAGTACTTTTCTTTCATATTATGGAATTATCATCTGGAATTAGGGAAGAATAGGATCTTCCCAGCCACTCACTTTTTAAAATATTTCTCCTAGTGAAGACTAAAAATACAATGCTGGCCCAGGCAAGCCCCTGACACAGTGATCAATGGAACATCCTGGCACCACATCCATCATTTCTGAAAGTTGGATGTAAAAAAACCAAAAAAACCAAACCTTTTGGACTACTGTATTATAAAACCTGTGTAATTCATTAGATTTTGGTTTATTACTCAAATAGTTTTAAAGGTAGCTTTTGAATTGGTATGAACTCCATTGATTTCCAAGGAGCCACGTGTCAGTCTCACCTCTCCATGGGTACTGTGCTACTCTATCATCAGGTTCCTAAGAAAAATGTTTTATTAAACTTTTTAAGGGGAAAAAAAGGTATTTAATCTTGCCATTGCATAGTGAAGAATCAAGGGAGAATATTTTGCAGATTCCTAAGAAACCATTTTGATTATACCTGGAAAACCCCATCTTTAAAAATGAAAAGCTTGCTTAACCTAGAGACTTTATATTTATAAGGTTGATATACTGAAAGTCCTGGGTCTGGGTTTTAAGCAAAGAGTAGTTTTGAAGTCAAAGTTAATTCTGTGTGTAGATTAAAATGCTAAATATACTTTCCTTCAGAAATCAAAGAAAATCTCTTAGCAAAGTTCACCTCCGTACTATAATCAAGAAAACCTCAAATCTTTTGACTCAAACAAAAAGTCTACCATAAAGATGTCATCTCTTCCATATAAAATTTCAGTTCTTGGAGTTATTCAGGTAAACCAAAGGAGAAATTGAGAGTTTAATGTTAGGGATATGGACCAATAGATATATGTATTTTAAATTATTTTCATTATGAAATGTGAGTGAAAAGAGAGATCTATTAGAATAGTGAGATTGATGCTTCTCTTTGTCTTTTTCTTTTTCTTTTTTTTTTTTTTGAGAAAGATTAGCCCTGAGCTAACGGCTGCCAATCCTCCTCTTTTCGCTGAGGAAGACTGGCCCTGAGCTAACATCCATGCCCATCTTCCTCTACTTTATATGTGGGACGCCTACCACAACATGGCTTTTGCCAAGCGGTGCCATGTCCGTACCTGGGATCTGAACCGGCGAACCCCGGGCCTCCTAAGCGGAACGTGTGCACTTAATCGCTGCGCCACCGGGCCGGCTCTTCTTTGTCTTTTTAGTCTGTAGAGTTCCTATATATGATTATTATTGTTATAATATGTGTTACATTTTCTATTGGTGTCATAACAAATCACCACCACAAACTTAGAGGCTTAAAACAATACAAGTTTATTATCTCACAGTTTTGTAGGTCAGAAATACGGATGGGCTTAGTCCTCTGTTCTCGGCCTCATAGACCAAAATCAAGATGTGGCCAAGGCTGAATTCCTTTCTGGAGCCTCAGGAAAAGAATTGACTTCCAAGCTCATTCAGGTTGTTGGCAGAATTCAGTTCCTTGTGGTTGCAGGACTGAGGTCCCCATTTCTTTGCTAGCTGTCATCTGGGCGCTTCCTTTAGCTCCTAGAGATCTCTCATGAGAAAGCCTTGCCCCCAAAAAAGCCTTTTAGGACTTGAAGGAGGGGCCTTACCCCTTGTAAGACTTGAAGACTGAGCTCTCAGGGACTGTCAAGGGACATCAAGCCCATGGCTTTTAGACACCATGGCTCTACTAGTTAGTTATTGAATATTCAAGGGTTCTCAGGGTTTGAGGTGATTATTTTACGCTGTTCCCACTGTCACCACCTTTCCCAAGTCTACCCTGCCACCACGTCCAGGGAGTCCTTGGTGCTGTAAGTGAGTTTTCACCCTGAGAATTATACTTCTTTTGCCCAACCTCACCAAATGTTGTGGCCTTTTAAAGATTAGGGCCTCCATTGGACAAACTCGCTTTCTTAGATGTTTTTCAAAATCAAATTTATTGAGCTATAGTTTACCTATCATAAAAAGCACTCATGTTGAATGTACCTTTTGATAAGTTTTGAGAGAGTTATACATCCATGTAACAACCACCATAATCAAGGTATATAACATTTCCATTACCCCAAAGAGTTTCCTTGGGCCCCAAGCCAGTCAATCCTCATCCCTCATCCTCCCCATTCCAGGCAACCACTATCTGCTTTCTGTCACCATACAATTAATTTGTCTTTTCTAGAGTTTCGTGTATATATATAATCATATATATCTATATCTACACATACACACATGCACACTTTTGTGTGGCTTTTTTAATTTAGTGTAATGTTTTTGAGGTTCCTTCACGTTGTTATGTATATCAGTAGCTCATTCCTCTTTATTGCTGAGTAGTTTTTTATTGCTTGGATATATCACAATTATCCTTTTTCTGTATCACTAGATTAAATCTGCTAATATTTTGTTAAGGATTTTTGTATTTATGTTCATGAGGGATATTGTTCTATAGTTTTCTTTTCTTATACTGTCTCTATCTAGTTTTGGTATTAGGGTAATACTGCCCTCATAAATTGAGTTGAGAAAGATTTAGGACATTTGTTGCTATTTCCAGGTGGCTTTTCTTGGCCATCTTTCGGGCACTACTTCCCCAAGAGGCACAGAGATATCCTTCAAAGAGCTTTCTTACAGGACCGGGGAGGGCACAGAAGCCCTCAGCTCTGCCCTCAGGGCTTTGTGGCTTAGCAGCAATTCCCCACTCCTGCTCGTGGCATGGCACATCAACAGCGCACAGATGTTCAAGCGTGATACATAGAAACTCCAAAACCCTGGCCTCTCGAAGAATTTCAGTCACCCTCTTGAGTCTGGCAGCTTCTGCTTCTGCTTCTTTGCTGCAAAGCAGAGGCCTCCATCCTTCCCTCTGGGGTCCTCTAGTATAATCCCTCTAAACCAAACATGCAGTCTACTTCTCAGAGTAGCAATAAGGGAGAGGATGGGGGGAAGGAGGGATGGTGAAAGGGGCAGGATTCTCAGACATTGAAAAAACAAATTCAAGCCTTGCCTGAGAGTGGAACGGGAAAAGGAGGCACTGTAATGTTCTCTTGTAAGTACCCAGAAGCAAAAATTCAAGAAAAAAGTTAGCATTCCCCTTAAACACTCTCTATAAGGCAAACCAAGGAAAATTTAGATATGTAAACTTGTAGAAAAGGAATCTTACACATCTTATAATGTCCCTCCTCAACCATTTATCTTTTATAAATGTGGACACTGTCCCACATTTCCATCCCTCAGAGATGGCCAAAGATGTTTGAAAACTATTTTATGAGGTTTGAGGGGCCCCAGGCAAATCAAATTCCTGCTGACCTAGGCTGATTCCCCAGAGACCCTGAGCTGGCACGCAGATCAGGCTCTCAGAGCTCTGGCTAGCAAAGTCGGGACAAGGAGCACATTATGATGACTTCCAGCCCAGGACTGAGTTTACTGCATTATGTTATATAAAGTCCCATGATCTTCAAGTGCCTTTTTGTTGATATTTTTGGCTAAGAATAATCATCCTCAATATGTATGTTCTAATTCTTATTGTGTGAATGAATTTGTATGTGTATAAACACATGTACATGTGGGCAGTTATAATAGTTAACATATGATTAAGGGATTAGTATATTGAGAGGGTAATATACAAAATTTTGAGATTCTGTTTCCCTGTGTTCATTGGGAGACTCACCATAGAGTTCTAAAGGGGCTGGAACAAGTGACCTGAACCATGGCCATTCATGGAGACTCAAGGATGTTAGTCTCCATTCCAGGTAACGCCACTGTAACCCAGGCGTGTTGCTTAGATGGGAAAACAGAACTGAATGGAAGGTTTACAAGAAAAAAAGAGTTGGTTTGTTAGAGGAGCTGGAGTTTGACCTTGAATATAGCAAGGTATTTAGATAAAACCAGTTCCTAGGAGCCAAGGAATCAAGATGTTGCTGGGAGACCATGTAGTAGAGAGCCAAGGAGGAGTGAAGCTCAGGATGGAGGGAAGGAATCAAGGCCTTGTTTTAAGAGTGGCAGCTTAAGAGAATGAAAAGGACATAAGATGGGGAGATGAGTCACCAAGTTCAGGTCCTGCCTCTGCCACACTATGGGGTTGGCCTTGCGCCCTTCACATACTCACTCCAGGCCTTAGTTTCCTCATTTATAAAAAGAAAGTTAAAGAAGTTGGTGATTAGATTATGTCTAGATTTCAAGTCCTAAAACAGTCTATGAGGACATGTGTCCTGTACTTTTCTTGCTTGTTTGTTTTATAATGTTCTTTAGAAAGTTGGCAGCTGGTCTGAGATTTTACAAGTAGAAGCAAAGAAAGGGGATTTTTGTCTATGCTATAGCTAGAGGCAATGGTCAGGTACCGCAGGACCTCAAAGAGGGGAGCAGAAATTCAGGGGGCAAGAATCAGACACTGTTCAACTTCCTTCTAGAAGATTTTTTTCTCATTCGTTGTAAGATTTTGTATTTTATTTAAGCACTTGGTGACTTTGCTAAAGGAAGCTATAAAATTCCTGATATCCCAAGACTTAAGCAAACTCCACATAATCTTGTAATTTTCCTTCTCTTACAAATAATAAGGTAGGTCCTATAAACGATTATACAAAGCATAACTATTGAAATCTCATGGAGTTCACAGTGGGTTGTTTGACCAGCCTCTCCAACTTTCAAGGGACCACGTCTGTCTCCTGGGAACTGCTCCCTATTCCCTCTTACCCCTTACACACACAACTCTCACATCCACCCACTAGCCTCAGGGTGAGCAGGCGTATCTCTATAATGTGGTCACCCTCTAGCCACCTTCTTGCTGGAAATCTATTCATTTTGAGACTGAGAAAGCATCACAGGAGTCATTTTGGGGTAATTTTTGCTTTGGGGCTCACAGTTTTCATGAGTGAATAAGGAGTAAATCTGGGACTAAAGAAGAGAGAGCGAATGATTTTCAAGGTGTTTGCTGGTGGCAGTATCCAGCGGGCAGTTGAACATACCCACAGCTCCCAAAATAAGTGCAGACAAAGGTTGGGAGTCATCAGGGAAAGGCTTCCCTTGAAGGCCTGGGAGCAGCTGTCGTCACCCAAGGAGAGTCGACAATGCTAGAACAGACCCTTATGCAAAAGAAGAAGAGAAAAGCCAACCAAAAGAGATTGCAAAAGATGATCAGGGCTATGGGCCAGATCTGTGTCACTGTCATCTACTCTCTGAGGAGACAGCCTCTGGCTCACTCACATGCCCTCTGTCTATTCTACAAATCACCAGTTTTTGATATTTTGTGTCTAGAATGTCAACATTTCCAGGATATATTAGCATTTTGGCTTGTCTAACGATCTGTCTACAAGCACCATTAATTCGTAACTAGGTGAGATAAAATATCTGGCCTTGCTGCATCTGCCACATTTAGCATCCCTTCTGTTCTGTTCAGATTGACAAAGGTACCCATTAGACCTTTTGGAAGGGATCCAAATGACTGGACAGCAATATCATAGCTCTTATAACTTGCTCTAGGCCAAAGAAAATAGGAAAGCATTAGAATCCATCTTTTGGCCTCTTGATTTCTCATTTTGAATGGAAAAAATGGGCTCTGTAACTTTCCTCTTGTAGGGTTCCAACAACAGAAGGGATTCTAGTTCTTGTGGGCAAGTGACCATGTCAAAGATGCAAATAAGACCTAGAGATTTGGATTCTGCCCTTGGGTTTCTTGAGACTGCTCAGAACCATTTCCCCAAGTCTCATCAAATTCTCAGCAGGAATGAGATGAAGTTGGATGCCTTCCTCCAATAGAGCCTAGTATCTTCCTCCCATTTCCATGATACCAGAGATGGACTCAAACACATAGAAATATTGATTTGGTTGGGTGAGCATTTTTATATTTCAGTTCACCAGTCATGGAAAATAAATGGATATGGTTTCAGTTTGAACTATTTCCTTAGGGTTTATTTGTGTATTTAAAACATAAGTTTAGTTTTGCCATTGAGCAAAAAAAACCCCAGAATACTTGGACTCAGTTCAAAATTCACAAAATGTGCAGCTTTTGGTACACAGTATGGTTGAAATCCCTAGCTATTTATTCTTAGCTGTCTCCTTCAGAGACAAGTTGGGTAACATCTTCCCCTTTACTAGAAAGGCCTGTGAAAAATAGATTACTTATTCTTCCCACTCTGTTTTCCTCTGAGTAAATGTGAATATTCCTAAATTTGGTAAAATCTAAGTAGATCTTCCTCTCCTGGTCATGTCTTCCTGTTTTGTTCGTGATCTGGCACAACTCCTGTGGTCATATGGGGGGTTATTTTTCAGGCAAAGTGTTGCTGTTTCTTTTTCTGCTTGAGTGTTCAGGACCAAATCTATGTAGTAATTCCTGAGACTCCTGCCCTCGACACAAGAACAGTGACGAGGTTAATGAGGTGTTGGAAGACGGCAAAACCAGCTCCAGTGTTACGCTTTCCAACTTTTTAATTAGGAGTCCTGATGAATGGCTTGCTTGTAAAATATTCTTTCACTGGGTGACACCCCCACCCCGCAAGGAGAGGTGAGGAAGTAGACGATGAGATAAAGCAGGGCGGTCTCTGTCTGCTTTCTCCCCAGTTTGTCCAGCTCACATCCAGGGCCTGTAGCTGCCTGTAACTGCCATAAATAATGTCCCAGGGGCTTGCAGAGGCTTCCAAAGGCCAGAGCTGCCAGTGTAGCATGAATTACCACGGAAACATGAGATAGCTGGGAGCTTTCTGTCACCATTTTTCTCCTGCAGACCATTGGTTTGGATCCACGGTTTCCCACAGCATTTTTGTGTGTTTATTAGATGGAGCCTTAGATTTGGGCTCATGGGACTGACCACTTCCAGGTACTCACAGCCGTGAAACCAGAAGATTTTCTGGGACTATTCTTATAAAACAACCTAGGAAACTCGCACTATGGAACAGAAATTTTGCCAAGTTTGTACCTCAAAGGAAGCACTGTGAATGTTGTTCACCTCATTGTGTCGTGATAGATGTGTGTTCTAGTAATTTCCAGGACCCTGTGGACCTTATCACTGAGACACAGCCACATTTCTTTTCCCCAAGGGAATCAAGTTTTGTCCAGGAAATGCATCAAGGCTAGAAAGACAGTGTGATTACATGTGGATGGATGAGGTGCAGGGAAAAGAATTCCTTCCAGGGAGAAAACTATGGACCAACCCCTCATTATAATTTACAAAACATGTTTTCCAGACTGTGATCTTTGGACATTTTAAGAGAGAGAGAAATCCATGGGATATTAAGGGGGTTTGAGAGAGGAAACAGTGATCAGCAGTGACAAGAACAGTGAGAGCAATCAGCGCCATTTCTCCTTCTACTCCACTTTTTCAACTTTTAAAAATTTTGATGAGTAGTTCTGAATTTTAACACATGTTTAGATTCCTGTAACCACCACCACAGCTAGGATATGGAAGAGCTCCATCACCCCAAAAAACTCTCTTGTGCTGTCTCTTTATAAGCACACTCTTCTCCGCACCCCCAACACCTGGCAACGACTGATCTGTCTCCATCCCTCTGGTTTTTCTTTCTCTCAAATAAATGGAATCATACAGAATGCCACCTTTAGAGACTGACTTCTTTCACTCAGCATAATGCCCTTGGGATTAACCCCAGTTGTTGTATGTATCAACAGTTAGTTCCAATTTATTACAACATACGGATGTACCACAGTTTGTTTATCCATATACCCATTGAAGGACATTTGGGTTGTTTTCTGTGATTTGAGTCCCTTGTTTTTTTAAAATTGTGGTGAAATATATATAACACAAAATGTGCCCCTTTAAACCATTTTTAAGTGTGCAGTTCTATGGCAATTACATTCACAATGTTGTGTAACCATCACTAATATCTGTTTCCAAAACTTTTCATCACAGGGAAACTGTGTAACCACAAAGCAATAACGCTCCATTCCCTCTCGCCTGGTAAACTCTAATCTACTTTCTATCTCTCTGAATTTGCCTCGTCTAGATATCTCATATAAATAGAATCATACAATATTTGTCCTTTAGTGTCTGGCTTATTTCACTTAGTATACTGTTTTCAGGGTTCATCTATGTTATAGCATGTATCAGCACTTCATTCTTTTTTATGGAGTAATGGAGTAATACTCCATTGTATGTATATGCACATTTTGTTTATGTATTCATTGGTCAGTGGACGCTTGGGTTGTTTCTACCTTTTGCCTATTGTGAATAATACTTCTGTAACATGGGTATACAAGTATCTGTTTCAGTCCCTGCTTTCAATTCTTTTGCCACCTCCACTTTTTTTTTTTTTTTGAGGAAGATTAGCCCTGAGCTAACTACTGCCAGTCCTCCTCTTTTTGCTGAGGAAGCCTGGCCCTGAGCTAACATCATGCCCATCTTCCTATACTTTCTATGTGGGATGACTACCACAGCATGGCGTGCCAAGCGGTGCCATGTCTGCACCCGGGATCTGAACAGGCGAACCCCAGGCCGCTAAGAAGCCGAACGTGTGAACTTAACCACTGTGCCACTGGGCCGCCCCAACCCACCTCCACTTTTTAATTTAAATTGGTGAAGTGGGAAGCAATGTGTATG
This sequence comes from Equus asinus, assembly GCF_041296235.1. Lineage (NCBI taxonomy): Eukaryota > Metazoa > Chordata > Mammalia > Perissodactyla > Equidae > Equus > Equus asinus. Next base: position 37,645,238 of record NC_091798.1, on the reverse strand, counting down.
TGTGAATTCCAGTTTCTAAGAATCTGGTGTTTTGTCTGAATTTAGTAATTGTTCTTTGTGCTTAGTGTTCATAAGGATTTGAAGAATTCCACAATTTTTTGTTCATTAGTCTCCTCAGTATCCTTGAGAGGTGGTCACAGTTCAGGTATGGGGGAAGTGGACTCCAGGTAATGAACTGGAGCCCAGCAGTGAAGACAGCCTCTGTGTGTTTGTGACTTTCTCAGGGTGTGGTGTAATGGCTTGCTTGGGTCAAAGTGGTCTCTGCTAAGTATTTTGCATGATCTACTTTATCTGACCTTTGCTACGTTTCACCACAGAGCTTGCCATGCCTTTAGGAGAGGACTTACGGATAGGGGAGGAACTTTAAAAAGGACTGTAAACCTATTCTGGATCACCTGGACTACCACCCCATGACTCAGTCTGGCCACACACTTTGAGTTCCCAGATTTGTAAGGGAGTTTTAGCTCATACCTGGACCAACAGAAGGCCATTGACATCCTGTCACTGGGTAGACTGAAGAGAAAATATGGTGTGAGAACTGAGCCCTTGGGCATCTCACACTAACAGAGGGATTCCAAACTCAAAGGCCTGGTGTAGTTGGTACCTTTTTCATTGCATGCAAAGATGTGTTCGAGAGTCAGCTTGGTAGTCTCTGGTTCACTGGGACTTTTTCCTTGAGTGGATTTTCTTGGTATTACATTTTGGGATGCCTCAATTATGAAACAGAAGTTAAAATAGGTTTATCATCAAAAAGGACAAATTACAACAATAATAATAATAATTTATAAAGCCCTTTTTATGTGTTGGGCACTGGGCTAACTACTTTCCTCGTGTTGTCACGTGTAACCCTCACAATACCCCTGTGAGTAGGTACTCACTATCTTCATTTTACAGTGGAGACATAGAGGCTTGAAGGAGTTAAGTCACTTGCCCAAATCACACAGTAGGGTTTCAACCCAGGCAATCTGACCCCAGACTCATCAAGCTGAACCTCCCGTAGTGAAACAGAAGACGCGCAGCTACATTTTTCTCCTATTAAACATAATTTCTGTCATTTAATCTCAGCCTAAGAGCATCATCTGTCACATTCATGTCAATATTTTGGATTTTATTGACATGGTAACATTGTTTTTAATTTCTTTATAAATAAATTATATATATTTATAAATTTGCTTTGGTTTAACAGTTGTGTGAGACTATAAGCGTTTATACCTAGTTTTATATATTTGTGTATATTTAAGTAATATTATAATAAAAATGGCTTAAGCCAACACTGGCAGTCCACGGTATTAAGTCATTAACACCCTCAACACATTAACACTGTTTACTTTAAATAAAATCCCTTAAGAGTTTAAGAGACGACATATTTTGATGGACTGGGAGAGAAGAGGTAATGAGAAGGCTTGAAGCAGAAAGCGCTGCTCAGAAATGACTCTGCAGCTGGTTACGAGGTAACAAGAGGGAGGGGGTTGGCATTTATTTTCTCTCAGCTCTTTGAAGACCAGATTCTACTCTCTTGGCCACTATTGTTGTATTAAAAAGTCTGCTGCCAATATAAATGACATTTTATAGTTCATCGTTCTTTCCTTCAGCTGTTTTTAAGACCTTCTCCATGGCATTCTCCATCTTCACAACTGTGTGTCTAGATATGGATATAGTTTTATTTATACTGCATAGGACTCCATCTGCTTCCTGAACCTTAGCATTTATGTCTTTTATCAAAACTGGAAAATTCTCAGTGAAAATCTCTCCAAATACCATCTGTCCAAATTTCCACTGTTCTCTCTTTCTCCTCCTCGAATTCTGTTCTCCAGGTGTCATGACTTCTTAGTCATCTCACCATGTTACATTCTGGTTAATTTCTTCAGATTTATTTTTCTATTTACTCGTTTTATCTCTTCTGATATCCAATATAATGGGCAAACCATCTGTTGGGGTTTTTTAATGGAAGGGGAGGTATATTTCACCATTTACATTTTTAAACAGCTTTATTGAGCTATAATTTATGTACAATAAAGCACATCCATTTAAACTGTACAGGTTGATAAGTTTTGATGAATATATGCACCCATGAAACCACCACCACAATCAAAATACGGAACATTTCCATCACCCCTTTGGGAGGTTTTCAGCAATTATTTCTTCAAAGATTTTTTCTGGCCCCTTTTCTTTCTCTTCCTTTGGAATTACAATAGTATGTGTTTTGAACATTTGGACGTTGTCCACTCAGGTCTCTGGGGTTCTCTTCATTTTTCCTCAATCTTTATTCTTTCTGTTGTTTGGGCACCACTGTTGCTCTGTCTTCAAGTTCACTGATTCTTTCTTCTGCCATCCCCAATATGTGATTGAGTCCATCTAGTGAACTTTTTAAATTTCAGGTTTTGTACTTTTAGCCCTAGAATTTCTTTTTCTTTTTTTAGTTTCCATTTTTCTATTGAGTTCCTGTTTGTTCAATATGATACCATATTTTCCTTTAATTCTTCGAACATATTTATAATTGCTTTAAAGTCTTTGTCTGCTAAATCCATCATTTGGAGCCACTCAAAGTCAGTTTCTATTGGCTGCCTTTTCCCCTGAGTATGGAGCACACTTTAATGTTTCTTTGCATGTGTAGTAATTTCTGGTTGAAAATTAGGCCTTGTAAATAATACATCATGGCAATTGTAGATTCTGTTGTATTCTTCTGAGGTATGTTATTTTTTTGTTCTAGTAAGCAATTAACTCATCTGGACTCCAGCTGTAAACTTTGTCACTCTTATGATACAGGGCAGGTAATATCTCTGTTCTTATGGCTTCCCATTGTAACTTTTTTTACCTGGCCCTTTGGGAGTCTTCCCTGTTTCTGTGTAATATGTGGTTAGTCAAGGATCTCAGCAAAGATGGAGGTCATTCTCTTTTTATTTGTTGTTTCTCGGGGTTCCCCTCTCCCTAATTTCTAGCTGTTTGACTGCTTTTGGGCTCTGACTCTGACATTTCAAGCCTGTAAGATTCAGCTTTCTGGCACCTGACTTGTGCATGGCTGGAAAGTTCACTCAGTTTAAAAAAAAAAAAAGGGAAAAAAGGCAGAGAATTCAGAGATAGGGCTGCATATAGCTCTGTTGTTCAAGAGCAGATTTCATTCTGGTTTCTGCCTTCTTTTCCACCAGGCCCCTCAGGGCCTCCTCCCACACATACGTAGTTTAGCTCTCGGCCAGGGATTTGGGCAGAGTTCATACTCGGAGTTTTATACTCCTTCTGTGGTTTTTCTGCTGCCAGTACTTTTCCTGTCGATTTCTAGCTGTGTTTTCAGCCTTGAACTCTGATCTCTGGCACTTTAGCTGGTAAGGCTGTGGTTTTCCACTGCTATTTCTTTACAGCTCTGGCTGTCAGGGTTGAGCATCACCCTCAGGCCAGGAGACATACACTTTCAATTCTTACTCCTTCCTGTGGCAGTTTTTTTAGGTTAAACTCTCCTGCTTCTCTCTCCTTTTAGACTCTCTCCAGGGTCTTTAAATAGTTGTTCTTTAAAAAAACAATTTTTTTAAATCTTTTTTTTATCATTGTTATCTATGGGAAAGTTTCATGACCACTTCACTCTTCTGACGTTTCTGGAAGTAGTCCACCCATTAGGTTTTTAATTTCAATATCTATTTTCATTTGACATTCTGTTTGATTCCTTTCTGCATTAAATCTGCCTAGTACTCATGACAGTCTTTTTACTTCTCATGTTACAAGTCCCTTTTGAAAAATGTGTTTGATCACTTTAAATATACTTATATTATGATCTGTATCCAGTTAATATCCAATGATTCCAGCATCCGGAGTTCTTGGGTGTTCAGCAGTGCCATTTGTTGTGTCTGCTGACTCTCTCATTCAACTTTTTACGAGTAATTTTTGGATTGTGAGCCGGTGATGAAGAGGATGTTAGACTTGGGGAAACCATACATCCTGATTTGGGGTTTGAATCTGCAGAGAGGTTTTGTCTGCTTTTACCTGGTGTCTGAGGAATATCATGGACCATTGTTGATATTAATTTCTAAAGCTAGGGGTTCCAAGGCCAGGCAGGTAGTATGAATTAGTAGCCCAAATTTACTTGAGGACAGATTCATAATTATAAATTCTTAGAGGGAAACCGTTGTTTCTCATGATACAGAGCTGAGGACAGCCATATCCCTAGGCCAGTGGCAAGACTTTTTTTTCCTTCATCCATCCCTTCACTGACACTATAGATCTTTGAAACTCCTGGTTAGCAGTAATCTCAATTATAGGTCTTGCCTGCCTCTAGCTCAAGAGCTAGCCTCCTGTTCCTACCTTCCTTCAGAGAGACCAGATGAACCCCCAGCACTGCCAGTTCCCATTTACTGCTCTGATTTTTCATTTTATTACTGTCTCCTCTGGGAAGTTTTGATCAGAAAAAGTAAAAATAAGAGTACACTAAACACCCACCACTTATATTTATTAGTTGTTAACATATTGCCATATTTGCTTTACCTGTGTGTGTATATGTATTTGCTGAGCCATTGTAAAGTAAATTATATATGTCATGACATTTTATCCCCAAATACTTTAGCATGCATCTCCAAAAATTAGGCTTTTCCCTACAAAATTATGTTACTATTTTCATACCTAACAAATTATGTTAATCAGGGTTCTCCAGAGAAATAGGAACCATAGAATGCGTGTGTACGTGTGTGTGTGTGTGTGTGTGTGTGTGTGTGTAGGGGATAGGAGAGAAAACAACTAAGTAAATGGAGATAAAGGTCTAAGAAATTTTACCAGAAAATTCCCTAGGACCAAAGGTCATGCATTTCTAGATTGAAAGGGCCCATCACAAACCCAACACAGTGAATAAAGAGATCCACACCAAGACACATTATTATAACATTTCAAATACTGGAGCCACAGAAGATATTGAAAACTTCTGGAGAGGAAAAGAGGTAACATTTAATTGATCAGGAGTCAGAATGGCATCACACTTCTTCACATCAGCATTGTAAGTTTAGGGGACAAAAGAGCAATGCTTTCATGTTTCTAAGAAAGAATAATCTCCAACTGAGACTTCCATACCCAGCTGGACTGTCAACCAAGTGTAGGTTAGAATGAAGACATTTCAGGCACAAAGGTCTTCTGAAAAATAACTTTCCATTTACCATTTGTAAAAACACTACTGGAGGAAATGTTAAAAAAGGGGAGTGAATCAACAAAGAGGATTGCATGGGATTCTGGAACAGCAGAGCTAAAGCAGGAGAGAGGCAGAGTGAATCCCAGGAAAATAATGGAGGGAACCCACAGGGTGATTGCTCTACAGAGGCCCCGAGGGCAGCCTCATGGATTGGGGGGCTCCAGGAAGGACATCTCAATGAAAAATTGAACTCATCAACAGTGTAGTTGATTGTATTGAGAGAATTTTTAGAATTTTGTCAGAAAGTTTGGGGCTGAATTAATGATGAGTAAGTTGAAAATGGAGGAAATGAAAACCAGACACTTATATAAGAAAAGATATGCAATCGTCCATGTGGTTTATATGTAACTAATAGTTACGTTGTTTTATTAATGTAAACATTGAATGTTGAGCTAACCAGTGATGTGATGTGACTATATGGGGAGGATGGGAAGGGCGCTAGGATGGAGTGGACTCTGTGTGTATAGCTGGCTGGTAGATAGGGTAAAAAGCTAAATCCTTTATTTTCCATAGAATAAAACCAATAGATACTGTTCAATCTTGAAGATAAACAAGAAATGCAATATCAACATATTGTTTAGAAATGCGAAGTTAAGTATCAGAAGATTTATCTGGTAGAAATGAGAGTGGTTGCCTCTGGAAAAGAGGAAGCAGGAGTGCGATGGGAAAGGGGACTGTTTTTGGTTATAAACCTTGTGGTACTATATGAGTTTTTAGACTACATGCCTGAATTAGTTTGATAAAAAAATTTCGGTTAAATATCAAAGTTAAAACTTCCTTAATTTCAGAATTTTAAACACTCTTTGTAACTGATTAACTGTGACATATTTCACGGTCCATCCTAACATCACGATGTTGGTAACGTTGTAAGTCATCCTCACTTTCTTCAAGGGCAGAGTGTTCCACCCCCTAAACTTGCCCTGTTTAATGCAGCAGCCACTAGCTATACATGGCTATTTAAATTAAAATTAAATAAAATTCAGTTCTTCAGTTGCGGTAGTCGCATTTCCAAGTGCTCAATAGCCACAGGTGGCTGGTGGCTACCGTATTGGACAGCACAAGTATCGTTTCTATCATCACAGAAAATTCTCTTGGATAGCACCATCCTAAACCATTCTCAGATTCATCCCGTCTTCCCAGTTCTTTGCTGTTCTCTTGGAGGCAGTATAGAATTGTGATTGAAGGTACGGGCTCCGGAGTCAGACTACATGAGCTCAAGTGCGGGCTTGACTTACTAGCTGGGTGACTTTGGGCACATCGCATAACCTCTCAGTCTTCAGTCTCCCCATCTATAAAATGGGGATGCTAGTAGTACCATCACCTCCTAGGGGTTGTAAGGATAGACTGTGATATTGCATTTAAATGAGATGCTTAGCACCATGCCTAGTCCATGGTAAGCACTCAGTAAAGGTTACCTGCTGCAGCTAGTATCATCATGGCCCACTGCATATCCCTTCAGCTACCTCTGAGCTCACATGCAGCCCTGATGGACAGTCCCCATACAAACTGACAACTTCCACCTCAAGGGCCTGCCTCTCTCTTTTTCTCTACCCAAGGCCCTCCTTGGGTGTTACAAGAGTTTCCTCAGGCTACAGGCAGAGCTGGGATTACACCCCTGATGGAAGCCCTCAACCAGAGAAGGATGGCATCAGTGGATAAGTACTCCATGTACATTGTTGGGGCAATTCCAAGGTGTCTTCTCCACCATCCCTCAGGGGCCCCCAGTGTAATCTAGCCCCACTTGTCCACAGCAGTGAGCTGCTCAGTGATGTACCTTTTCTGGGCCCTTCTCCTGTCCCAGTCTTGCTCTCCCTTCCTCACTTGTGCTGCTTTGGCTCTCCACCCAACCTGCACTCATGTCGTGGTCTCAGGGTCTGTTTTGGGGGAGCCCACACTAAGATAATCATCATCACCATCATTATCATCAATTCAGATTCTTCCTATCTCAAAATTAACTCTCCCGACTGGTTTACCCATCTTCTTTTCCACATAACAGCCAGAGTTATCTCAGTTTAATATAAATGCGGAGTTTTGACTTACCTGCTTAAAGTCTCCACTGGTTCCTTCTTGCCAAAAGGCAGAGCTTCAGCTTAGTTCTGCAATAAAGAACCTTCACAGACGCACCAGAGCCTGCCTCACCAGCCTCACCTCTGCTAGTTATGCTGCACACCATCTTTTAAATACACCATTCTCCTCTGCACACCTGTGTCCTAACAGAGGCTGTCTCCTCTGATTGGAGTCACAATAATAGCCCTAATAGTTACTATTTATTGACCACTTACCCTGTACCAAGCAGTGTTCTATGCAATCTGCATGGATTAGTTCATTTAGTCCTCATGACAATCTTACGAAGAAGGTTTTAATATTTTCCCTGTATTGGAGATGTTGAAACCAAGGCTTAGGGAAGTTATACACTTTATAGGGGAGTTGGGTAACTCCAAGCTTGTGCCCTATACTTGGCAGGAAAGTGACATCACACACACGTAATCAACTTACAAGAAATCAGCTTTACTCACTCAGGAGAGGAAGAGAGAGAGAGAGAGACACAGAGAGAGATAGAGAGAGAGAGAAAGGAGAAAGGACAGTAAATAGTGTGGCTGATCTGCCTGGATCCTACTCCTTGCATATGTGCTCCCAGGGGAGTGAGGGGGAGGCAGGAGTCTGCTGTTATCCCAGTTTTCTGGGCATCTCATATGGGGAGCACGTCACTGACTGAGTAATTACAGTGCTTAATTCGCAGTGTTCATATGATGTAGCCCCCCAAACGCATGCCAGTGACTTACTAAGAGATGGTACGTCCATCTCTCTGCAGCTTTTTCAGGGCTGACTTTGACTGCATGTGACTAACTCCCCTTTACAAGCTGACCCTCCAGTGCCTGATCCGTGAGTGACATGAGACTCCATGGTCCTGCTTCATTTTCCCACTTCCGCACCTGCTCATCTCTTCCGACACAGGTCAAATGTCACCTCCTCTGGGAAGCTTTCCTTAACTCCTCTGGGAGGACTTTTTCCTCCTGCTTGCCCTCCTGTGGCACCCTGCACGCATTTCTCTTAGCACTCCCCACCATTGCTTTCTGATAATTGATTTTTATACCCTGTTCCCCTGCGAAATTGTGGACTTTTCAGTAGATCCTTTTTCTTTCTTCATTCCCCAGTGTTGGTTACAATCCCTCCTCCACAGCAGGGGTTCAGGAACTCTCTTCTTTGTGTTGGGAAGGCAGCTCTCCATGCCTTCTAGAAAAAGGAATGAGATCAACTCAGAGTGGTTATTATATGGCATCAGTCACGTTTCCTTTCTTTTTTTTTTTTTTTTCTTTTTTAGGGATTGGCACCTGAGCTAACATCTGTTGCCAATCTTTTTTTTTCTTTCTTTCCTTCTTCTTCTCCCCAAAGTCCCCCAGTACAGAGTTGTATGTTCTAGTTGTGGGTCCTTCTAGTTGTGGCATGGGGGACGCTGCCTCAGCGTGGCTTGATGAGTGGTGCCATGTCTGCGCCCAGGATGTGAACCGGGAAACCCCACACCGCCGAAGCGGAGTGTGCGAACTTAGCCACTCTCCCACGGGGCTGGCCCCTATGGCACCAGTCATATTTCTTACAGAATCCGGAGTACCAAAAACATCTATTCTATCTCGATTCGCTTTCTGTCTCTTTGATTCCTTTATTCTTTCTAGAGGTCACTGTTTGACCGTAGGACTTTAAGAAGCCAGTATCTGCAGAGTAATGTGGGCTGTTGAGTTTTCCTCGTTAGATCTGCATAAACATGGTGATGTTATCTATTTTCATACCCAGATTAAGACGTCTCCGCCAGCCAGCCAAATCCCCCCAAACCCTGAAACTGGCACCATCTCTGAAGAGTTTCCAAGTTGCCTTTCTGTTTTCCTATCTTGTGAAGGATGTGGTTTTTGGTTGCGTGATTCTTTTTAAGCTGCTTCATTTGTTTTTGGACTGATTAATAGCACAGCTCCCCAAACTTGGACAGAAACGTCAACTATGGAATCTCTGGAAGCACAGCAATAAGCAGCTAATTAGTTCATGTTTTCCATTTGAATGAGACTCAAATACACAATCACTGCTTCCTTGTTCTCTCTCTCACCCTTGACTACGCTGGCAAACCTCTCCTTTTGGGTATAAGGGGATTTGTTGGAAACGAAAAGCATTTTCCTATACTCCACCTGCTGGATGGAATGAATAAAGGCCTCAGGGAAAGATCTAAACATTTAGCAAATATAACCTCACCCCCAAAGTTTCAAGTCTGGAATACATTTCCCAGTCTCAGATTTGAACCCAGTCCAGAACATGCATGTTGAGACTGATTATTTGTGTCCTTTGGCAGAGGGTCTGGAGAAGTGTTATAACTTAGTTGTGTGGGGAGAGAAAGGAGGGAGAGAGAATGATTACGTATGTATAGCTTCCACTTGGTTATCTACAGATGTTGGAGAATGGAGCCCACCTAACTTCCTTCTTCCATCACTGGCGTCTACCTTGCTGGCTGGCCTCAGTTCACACCATGCCCCCACCCCTTGCTCTCCACACTGAGCCTCAGTGGCATTGTGAGGGCCTTAGCTCGTGCTGCTGCCTCTATCTGGAATGTTCTTCACAACCCACGCTCCAGCTCTTTACCTAGTCAACTCTTATCCTTCCTTCAGCTATCAGCTCACTTCCTCAGGGAAGCCCTTGAGTAAGTTAAATCCCCCTATTATGTATTCTGAGGACACAGCATACTTCTCCTCTGTAAGCACCCATCACACTTGCAATTTTACGTTTCTCTATGATTCTTTGCATAAATTGCTTCCTAAGTGTAGTATATGTATATGGGACAGATGATATGCAGGTGTTCTTTTTTATTTTATTTTAGTGTATATTAGAAAAATAGATAGCAGTAGTAATTAATGCTTATCATTTTGTGGACAGTTTTGCTTACAATGGGCCTAAAGTAGATAAAACTGTGAATCCACCTTTCATAAGCCATATGAATTAGAAGTACGATGATCAGGCAGTGGGCATATATGGCAAAAATTTTGGAAGCAGTATTCAAAAGACTGAAACTTGGGGAATAATATGTTCAGATGTGTCCCTCCCTGGAATGTAAGCAGGAAAGAGCTTTTTTGTGCCCTATTGTACCCACCAGGCCTGGTGCATATTTGGGCCTTAATAAATGTTTGTTGAAAGATTGGACAAGGGATTGACTGAACTGTCTAATGACTCAACGAGTGCCCCTCCCACGTGGCACCAGGCCAGCCATAGATCTGATGATCAGGAAGAGGGCTGAGATTTCTCTTGAGGATCACCCATAGGGATTACACACTTTGGAGACGGGTTGAAACTTGGTAGTCTTGAGCTTTCAGCTTGCCCAAAGACTTTGTAGACTCAAGGGCTGCAGGGGATCCTTGCAGTTATCCCACTCAGAGCAGTGCCTCTAGCATCCTGGGCACATATCATCACAGACAAGGTTCCCTGGAAGCAGTCTCTGAGATGAAGATTAGCATGCAGAAGTTTGTTAGGGATCTTGGCATCACCACCTGTGGAAGAGAAGGAAGCAGACGGGGCAGAGAAGGAGAAGTTGAGGCAGTCTCAACAGAGGCCTCAGCTGACTTTGTGAGAAGTTCTGAGCTGGGAATGATCCTTTGGAGCTGTTCAAAGCTGAAGCAAAGGGCCAGGCAATTATGCACCTATGCAGACCACCTGAGAGGGGCGTGCGCTTGAGCTCACCTCACCAAGGCCATTCCTGCCGGTGCTGACGGCTAAGGCGGGCCTGCGGGTCGTACTCTCAGCAAGTGGGAGGGTCATTTCTGAAGGGGGACCTGGGTGAGGCATCAGAATCTACCACAGGTGTCCATCCAGGCTCTCTATGAAAATCTCGAAGGGTTGCAGGTATCAATCACCTGCGGATGTGCCTCAACCATAGTTGGAATGGCTGTAGTTGTTCAAAAAAACATTTTTCTTTATATTGACCCAAAAAACCACCACCTTGTCAGGTTCCAAATATCTAAACTCATTGTGACTACCAAAGTAAGAAAAACAAAATGACCCTCGAACCATCAGAAGAGAGCTATAATATCTCATTTTAAATCTTCTCAACTAAAAACACCTAGTTTCTTCTGCTGTTTTTTTGTATATGTTTTTCTGGCCCCTTATTATTCATCTGCTACCCTCCACATAACTTTTTGTTTTTAATTTGTAAAACTTCATTTAATATGCATCAGGTAGAATGAGAAACAATAGCCCAGATGTGCCCTGACCAGTTCAAGCTACAATAGGGCAATTACATTCTGTAATCTGTGCCTTATAGAAGTAAGCTTGGAGTCAACCAGGATTCCTATATCTTTTTCAAAGGAATTGCTATGAAGCAAGATCTCTCTAAGTATGAATTCATGAAATTGATCATTGGAAACCTAAATGGAGAAACTGAAAGATGATTTTTAACTCTACCTTATTATTGTATAATATGTATAACTACATTCATTGTAAAAATAATAGCAAATGTTTATTTAATCTTTATCATACGTCAGATATCATGTTAAAAATACTTGCATATTGGGGCCGGTCTGGTGGTGTAGTGGTTAGGTTTGCGTGCTCCACTTCGGTGGCCTGGGGTTCGTGGGTTGGGATCCCAGGTGCGGACCTACACACCACTCATCAAGCCATGCTGTGGTGGCATCCCACGTACAAAATAGAGGAAGATGGACATAGATGTTAGCTCAGGGACAATGTTGCTCAAGCAAGAAAAAAAAAAGTACTTGCATCTCATTTGATCCTCCCAACTCTCTGAGGTTGACACTATCTGTATCCTCTTTTCATAGAGGAGGAAACAGAGGACAGATAGATTAAGTAACTTGCCAAAAGTTACAAAGTCAGTAAATGGAGGAGCCGGGATTCCAATCCTGCCAATCTGAATCCAAAGCTATCTTCTCTGTGTAAGTATATTACATTCATTTGGGTTGATTTAAATTAGGGAATGACTGACTATCTCAAGAAAGTACCTTGAACATGCATGGTGGTCTTCAGAGAAGCTCAGAGAGCTTAGAAAGACAGTAGGGTTTTTTTTTTTTTTTTTTACTTTTTATTAAGATTATGATAGTTTACAACCTTGTGAAATTTCAGTTGTACATTATTGTCAGTCATGTTGTAGGTGCACCACTTCACCCTTTGTGCCCACCCCCACCCCCCCTTTCCCCAGGTAACCACCAATCAGTTCTCTTTGTCTATATGTTTAACTTCCACCTATGAGTGGAGTCATACAGAGTTCGTCTTTCTCTATCTGGTTTATTTCACTTAACATAATACCCCCAAGGTCCATCCATGTTGTTGTGAATGGGACTATTTTATCCTTTTTATGGCTGAGTAGTATTCCATTGTGTATATATACCACATCTTCTTTATCCAATCATCAGTTGATGGGCACTTAGGTTGCTTCCACGTCTTGGCTATTGTAAATAATGCTGCAATGAACATTGGAGTGCATGGGACTTTTGGAATTGCTGATTTCAAGTTCTTTGGATAGATACCCAGTAGTGGGGTGGCTGGGTCATATGGTATTTCTAGTTTTAATTTTTTGAGAAATCTCCATACTGTTTTCCATAGTGGCTGCACCAGTTTGCATTCCCACCAGCAGTGTATGAGGGTTCCTTTTTCTCTACAACCTCTCCAACATTTGTCACTTTTTGTTTTGTTTATTTTTGCCATTCTAACAGGTGTAAGGTGATATCTTAGTGTTGTTTTGATTTGCATTTCCCTGATGATTAGTGATGATGAGCATCTTTTCATGTGTCTATTGGCCATCCGTATATCTTCTTTGGAGAAATGTCTATTCATGTCCCCTGCCCATTTTTTGATTGGGTTGTTTGATTTTTTGTTGTTGAGTTGTGTAAGTTCTTTATATAGTATGGAGATTAACCCTTTGTTGGATATATAACTTATAAATATTTTTTTCCCCATCAGTGGGTTGTTCTTTTGTTTCAATCCTGTTTTCCCTTGCCTTGAAGAAGCTCTTTAGTCTGATGAAGTCCCATTTGGTTATTCTTTCTATTGTTTCCCTTGTCTGAGAAGACATGGTGTCTGAAAAGATCCTTTTGATACTGATGTCAAAGAGTGTACTGCCTATATTTTCTTCTAGAAGCCTTATGGTTTCAGGTCTAATCTTTAGGTCTTTGATTCATTTTGAGTTTATTTTTGTGAATGGTGAAAAAGAATGGTCAATTTTCATTCTTTTACATGTGGCTGTCCAGTTTTCCCAGCACCATTTGTTAAAGAGACTTTCTTTTCTCCATTGTAGGCCCTCAGCTCCTTTGTGGAAGATTAGCTGTCCATAGACGTGTGGTTTTATTTCTGGGCTTTCAATTCTGTTCCATTGATCTGTGCACCTGTTTTTGTACCAGTACCATGCTGTTTTGATTACTGTAGCTTAGTAGTATGTTTTGAAGTCAGGGATTGTGATGCCTCCAGCTTTGTTCTTTTTTCTTAGGATTGCTTTAGCAATTCGGGGTCTTTTGTTGCCCCACATGAGTTTTAGGATTCTTTGCTCAATTTCTGTAAAGAATGTCATTGGGATTCTGATTGGGGTCGCGTTGAATGTGTAGATTGCTTTAGGTAGTATGGACATTTTAACTATGTTTATTCTTCCAATCCATGTGCATGGAATGTCTTTCCATCTCTTTATGTTGTCATCAATTTCTTTCAGGAAAGTCTTGTAGTTTTCGTTGTATAGGTCTTTCACTTCCCTGGTTAAATTTACCCCAAGGTATTTTATTCTTTTTGTTGCAATTGTGAATGGGACTGTGTTCTTGAGATCTTTTTCTGTTAGTTCGTTGTTAGAGTATAGAAATGCTACTGATTTGTGTATGTTGATTTTATACCCTGCAACTTTGCTGTAGTCGTTGAGTATTTCTAATAGTTTTCCAATGGATTCTTTGGGGTTTTCTATATATAAGATAATGTCGTCTGCAAACAGCGAGAGTTTCACTTCTTCATTGCCTATTTGGATTCCTATTATTTCTTTTTCCTGCCAAATTGCTCTGGCCAAAACCTCCAGTACTGTGTTGAATAAGAGTGGTGAGAGTGGACACCCTAAGACAGTAGCATTTTTTAAGGGAACAAAGCCCCCCAAAACTGATGGTGACTTTCTCCACTATTACAATAAGCTTTTAAGGAAAGGATCACATTTATCCATCTTTTAATACTGTGTCTAGCCAAATACCTAAACCATGGTTGTGCCAGTTTCCAATTTATTGCCGATCTGCTCTAAATCCTTGCCTTGTCTTGTGATACTGCCGCTGGACCCTGTAAAGATTTCTCCTTTGTCAGCTGATGCAACTTAAGATTTGTCAGTAGAGGGCACTGGAGGGTAACCACAAGGGGAAGGGGCTTTTCTTTAGGGCTCTTGTGCTTTCCTTCTTGCTCCTTGCCACAGTGTCCTGTGGCTGCTTGCTGCTGGAGATCTAGTAGTACACAGCCTCTGGTGATTTTCGCTGGCACCCAGGCAAGTTGCTTCCAGAGAGTTTCCCCAGCCCTCCAGTGGGAAGCTCCCTGAAGCACCTCAGTGAGGTCCTCACTGTCCTGTGGGCCACAGCCACTCCTTCGCCAGTGAAGTCTGAATCTCATCCTTGAAAGAAGGCCCTCTCTCAAGTTTGTTCCTTCTTTGAGCACTTTTCTCAGCCTGGGGGATCGTACCTGCTCCCTATATCTGCTTTCCCAAGATTCTTTAGAGATCTCTTTACTCTGCTCAGTAGTTAATCCCCTTTCACTAGTTAATCATTCCTTCTGTCAAAATTTCCCTGTTCAAGTTATTGGTGTGGTTTCTGTCTCCTGATTGGACCCTGATGAACACCATGGTAGACACTCAATGAATGATTAATGAATGGATGAGTTAGTGAGGGAAGAGGATTCCTTTTCACCTTATTTCTGTTGCTTATTCTTGAGGACTAGCCTGTACAGGGTAGCCCCCTGTCCCATAAAACTCTTCCCAGATGTTCAAGTTGCTTGGGAGTTACACATTTTGAAACAATCTATAAAACCCATCTCACTTCCTCACTTCAATTAAATATTACTTGACAGATTCCAGTAGCACCAAGAATAAAGAAACAAGTTTCTCTCTCTTTTGTCCTCTGTGCACCACCTCCCTGGATTTTGTCCTCTATTATTGGGAATCATCTGGCCAGTCCTAAAACCTGCACCATTTCCCATGTTCCTAATGCAGGTGTTCTATTTTGACGATGCCATAGATTTAGCTGTTCATTTCTACAGGAAATTACTGAACTCTCAACACAGTTGACATTCCTGCCTATGAATAGTTGTTTTTCCAATCCACACACAACAAGTTAGTATGTAATACTCTTATGATTCATTTTGGAGAATGAAGAGATCGGGCTGAGGTGTATCAGTAAAATAATGTGACATCTTGCTCTTATGTATCTCTGGGTCAGACTAAAAAATTTTCTCCTAAGGCGGGAAAACATGAAAATCACAATGATGTGTGTTTCTGTGACAGTTTGCACAAATTGTCTGTCTACATCTGCGTCCCCAGACACTGCAGCCAGATGAAACCAGATCCTGAAATTGAACACAGTTCCAAACAAGGAAAGCCCAACCCTCCATTAAGGCTGATAGAAAAGCACATCAAGGATGTGGTGAGGTTTTGCTTGATTATGTAATAAAATAGACACCAATGTTTAGCTGCTGAATGTGTAAATTTAGCCTGTGTGACAGTGGGAAGCTAGCGGGGAAGGAAGCAATTTGGGAAATACCTCCTCCCCACATCACAAACATTCTCAGACCCATCAGAAGACCCCAAAACTAGGTCCTACAATATACGCCTTTTATAAATATGCACCCTCTAGCTTCAGGCTGTGTGTGACCTGGTTTCTCTTTTTAATTTTATAACTAGGGTGGAAAGCTAACAGTGTAGTATGTCGTGGTCAACATGTCAACCACAAAGTGGGTACAATGTTTCGGACAGATCCCAATGGTCATTTAGTACATCTTCCCTGTAACTTGAGAGAATGTTAGATGAGTCACTGGAGTCCGGAGTGCCCAATGTCAGATCCCCATGTCTCAAGCTCTGAGTTCTCTGGCTGGATTTTAGAGTAAATTTTATGTATAATGACACAGGATTTTCTTTCTAGGGGGCAGAGGACAGGTTTAGGGAGTGGAGTAGGAAGGAGAGGGTGTGCCACTTTTTACAAGCCATCATGTCCATTTTAACAGTTGTCAAACAAATCCCCAGTAATTTTGAAATAGAGAACATACAAATCCCACAGCTTGGTTGGGCTTAAACTTTTCTACATTGCACTACTCCTCAAAATAATTTTTGTTCATTTGTGAAAGTGCAGTTGAAAACTCTTCGTTGTTGATATGTCACTGTTAGCATACTTGTTAATATAACAACAATCCAAAAGTGCTTAGGGCTTGGGATTCCCCTCCCCAGCCTGCCCCGTGGCAGACAGGACATCACTCAGATAAATATGAAAAGCAACAACTTCATTTAGAGTTTTCTCCTTGAGGTCCAGTTCACTCATCAGAGGCCAATTCCCAGCCACCCTAATCCCCTCAAACATTTAGGGTGTAGAGTTACTTTTTTTAGTTGGTTCAACACAGATGAGAATTTTTAAATCCCTGAATAAGATGCATTCCAGTAGCAATGACATTTATCTTATGACTGAGTCATGAATGGTGAACTCTTTTTTTTAGATAGATAAGAGGTCAATTTCCAGAAAGTGAGGGGAGCTGGGGAGGATGCTCAGAGGCTGTGTGTTTCTAGACCTTTCCTGCCTCAGTCTACTTTAGAAATGGTTATGAAATAGGAATCTGGAGACGAGAGAGGAATGAAGTGACGACAGTGGGAGTTAGGGAGGGCGTGACCTCAAGACCCAAAGTGATGAGAATTCCATAGGCAAAGTTTCTAGGGTTCTGAGAGCAGAAGTCTGCTTAGACCAGCATGGGAGGCAGCACTGGGTGCCTGGGGGATCTGCATCATTGCATTCATTTTGCATGATTAGGAACAAACCAGCTAAAAGAACTCACCGGGCCCTCAGAACAGAAGGTTCCTGGGTAACAGGCTGTTCATTTGTCTTTTTTATTCATGAACAAACCGTGTCTTTGAAAACACTAAAGTCATAATACAGGATCCCAGTTGGGTCTCGTCCTCTTTAGGAAGGAGAACGGTTGTTTTAAGCCAGTGCTTTCAAACTGTGGTTGTGACCTATTAATGTGATGACCCAATTTAATTAATCTTTGACCAGCATTTTTTAGTGGAATATAATAGAAAAATCTGAGTGCATCTCATGTATGTAGTTTTGTGGCATTTTTGTTTTGGTTGTGTGTGTACAAGGGTATGCATGTGCTGGGTTGTAATGGAAAATGTAGTTCTTACTGTGGATCAGGCTCCAAAAGGGAGAAAAATACTGTTTTAGACAACTTTAAAAGGAAAAGGAGGGATTTATTGTGGAATGTAATTAGAAGAGCGAGCAAACACTGCCCAACTGTTTTTTTATAGGTTCTGCACATGCATGTGTGAGTGTGCATATATGAGCATGCATGTGTGAGTGTGTGCATGTGTGAGCGTGCATGTGTGTGATCTGATTCTGCCATGATGTCTAGGCAACAGTGTCCTTTCTGCTAAGAATGAGAAGTCATTAGATTCAGAAGTTTATTTCAGGAGACGTTACTTAGTATAATAATAATTTCTGAGAATCTGATGGGCGATCTTACAGCCCCAAGTCAAGGCTTTTGAGATGCAAAAGATGCACTTCTTGCCGTTGACTTAAAATCGTAAATAAGTCCTCAAATTTTTTTTTCAGGTCACAGTATCTTTGTGTAGGCATAAGCTGGTCAACTCTACAATGGTAGCATAATTTCACAGGATTTATACCATGAAGAAAAAGTGTCAACTGAGTTATTTATGGTGCTTGGCTCTTCAGGGGGCAAATTCCCTGAATATATTTCCCTAATGGATCTCTAGAAAAGCACCAATGTTGCCTTAGGTTTCCAAACAAAATGAAAAATGTTTCTACCTTAGCTTTTCCTGTCAGCCTTTCAAATCTCCTTTCTGATGATGAGCTAAGTGTAGAAAACAAAGCAGCCACACCTCAGGGAGGCCAGAGGAAGTCCTCCCATAGGAAGATGAGACCCACGATGCTCAGACACTCAGAGATATTATCACCCATTAGTGGAACATTTATTAATACTTGTAAGGTGCAAAAAAGAGAGACAGTGATGTAAAATGACAGGCATCTTCTTCATCAGAGGTCTGCTTTGCAGCCCATGAGCTCAGTTGGTTTAAGCAGTATGTTCCACAAGGCTGAGGATTTCACCTCCCACACAAAGCAAGGACCTTGATCTTCAGTAACGCATGATGCTTCCGTCAGATTTTTATAAGTACACACTGTTGGCCATAGGAGGCTTTAATTATTATCCCTTCCACGGAAGCAGATCACCACCACCTCCACCACCACATCGAGAACAATCGAAAGCATATACGCTCCTGATGCTTTGTTCAGAATGTCAGGTGACTCAACAGTTGGTCTGAAAATGAATTCACCTGAGAAGCATATGACAGGCAGATGGTGACAAGACTTACTCAAGGAAGAGAGAGAGCAACAGGAAGGCTCCACGTTTAAGGAACCAGAGCATGTTCAAAATGGAGCGGGGAGCTCCTTATGAGATCTGACAGGCTCTCTTCCTGATTTGAAAGGGGTCCTGCAGAAGCTGATATGGTTCTACAGTTGAAAGCATTAGGTTTACCTTCCCATGTCCGCTGACACTTTCATGGGGACTTATCTTATCCTGGGAGTTGCTAATTCTTCCCAAACCTGTGTTTCTGGGACTTGCAGTTTATTCAGCAGAAACCTACCCAGTCTGTTTTTACTTGACTGAAAGCAGTTTATTCAGCAGAAACCTACCCAGTCTGTTTTTACTTGACTGAAAGCAATGAATCCACAGACTCTTTCCTCATAAATATAATGCCCTGGGAGAGACTGCAGCAGCAAACCAGACAGAGAAGGTTCCCAGGGCCCCAGTACCTGGCACAGTGCCTGGCGCACAGTAGGCACTTAATGAATATTCATTGAATGAATACGTGATGATGACTGGGCTGAGGTTGTCCAGGTCACAGTAGGGTTTCTTCTACAATGTTTTGGGTCTCTGAAACCAGACTTCCGTCTCATCGGTCAGCAACAGTATTTAATTTTTCCTGGCCAATGTTATACTTGAATTTGATTCATACACTAAAAATTATAGACCATTATAAATATCTTGAATTTCCTCTCTGGATACCTTTTTCTGGCCAAATCTTCATAGTAAAGAGATGTGAAGCCACATCGCACTATCCCCAACTTGCCTGCAAAGATTTACTAAAATAAAATAGAATTATCCATGTTACAAAACCAAAGAAAAGTTATGAAATTGTTTTGCTGTTCAAATGCAGAATGAGATTATTAACCATGGTTTTAACTTAGTTCAGTTCCTCAATCACAGTATCGCTTTGAACTTCCACAAATTGTTGTTTTCTTTCATTCAAAATATGACAGTTCAATTACCAAGGAGTTATTTTTCAATTAATAATTACTTCAGTTCCTTATAAAACATGAGCTAACACTCTCATCAATTTTTATCCACAATTATCATATCATTGCTTAAGAGTCCCCATTTCCAAAGAAAATATTTGTAACAGCACAGTGGAAAACAAGGAAAGATCTCATTTTATAGGTAATTGTAGTAAAAGTAATACATAATTGAGTAGCTTATACATTGTATCTTATTGTAATTCTCAGTGGCTGAATGCTAAGCAGTTTAACTGCCTTTGAGCTATATATTTATAAATGTGATTAAAACATACAGTCTCACAGTAAATTTAAATGGCTTATTAAAGGCCTTTACATGGCAACAGTATCATATGTCAGAGATGAATGGTGTTTCTAATTTGCTAGCCACTTGGGTCAAGTTTACTTTAAGCAGGAAGCATATTTATACAAGTAATCGTGACACAAATGATCTCTTGGGAAAAGCCGTTTGTGAGGGTTTAACATTTTTGAAGTATGCTTTTGTATATCTTCTAAATGGGCATTTAATAGGCATTGGGCCAAAGCGCCTGGAATTCACGCTCCTTAACACAGCGTAACTGCCGATGCTGCCCAAATGCTCAGGAAGACTGGGGGTGGGAGACAGGGGGTTGCGGTTTTTAAGGATGAGGCAAGAGAGAGGTCAGGGGTTTGAGCCACCGTCATTTGAATAACCTTCTGTGGGATTTTGGTGCTTAAAGTATGGGGGGTAGGGGTGGGGATGGGGGGAGGCAGCAGCATCTACAGCACCTGGGAGCATGTTAGAAATGTAAAACCTGCACCCCAGACCCACTGAACTAGAATCTACACTCAAACAAGATCCCCGTATGACCTGTGAGCACTGCCCTAGGACCCCAAAGCCCCTGCTTTCTGGTGGCCAAGCACTAGTCATGACATCCCTTTCTCTTTCCTTCTCACTTCTAGAATCATCCTGAGCATGATCCCCCTCAGCCCGTGTTTCCCTTTCTTTCTCTTCACTCCCACATCCACTCCCCGGACCCAAACGGATTTACCAACATCCGATGTCCTTGCTTTTATCAAGAGCCCATTTCTCCTGCTCTCCACATGACACCATTCAGGGACTTCCTGCTACCAGGTAACCTTGGGAAAGTCAAGGCATCGTAGCGGCTCCCAGGGCTTTGCGTTTATTCTGCTTTCCTGTGGCTGAGCCTCCCATCCTTCCATTATTTGGCATTGAGATCGGTCCTCTAAATTGTCCACCAAAATCCCATCTCATCTCCCCTGGCCATTTTAATCCCTTCTGTTCTTGAGGGGGGGTTTCTCCATCCCTGTTTGTACTGATGGAACGCTGCCTTCCTCTAACCTAGCTGTAAGCTTCTCTGCTAATATTTGTGGGGTATTGAAAGGATGAAAGGGAGTCATGCCAGATGTTTGGGGGATCACAGACAGAGTTTGTTCAGAGGAGGGAATCATATGCAGTTATTGATGACCCACTTGGCAGCCCCTGAACACACTTCCTTTGGCCCCACCTTTGCATTGAGAGGCTCAGCCTGCAGCAGGTGCCCAGAGGCAACAGACATCCAAACCAGACCCAGACTGGCCAGCCAGTTGGCCCCTAGAAGCAATTCGGTCCCTCTGTTCCAAACTGTGCAGGGGTAGAGGGCTCTGCAAAGAAGTGAACTGGGCATTTAGAAGCGCATTGCTTACAAATTCAGGCTCTGTAGGCCAGGGGTTAGCGCAGCCAATGGTCAAGGGAACAATCTGGGGTCAACCAGGTGAGGACTCCTTCAGGCTCCTCTGGAGTGGTCAGTACCCAGAACAGATTTCTTTAGTCAGAGGAGACGGGCAGGGGAAGAAACAAGATTGCTTTCTGCCCATAGTGAGTCCGAGGACCGCGTTTGCAGCTCCCATTCTTCTTGAGACCAACGAACCAGTTCTTCTCTGCGTGCTTCTTGGATGTGTAGGTGTTGTAATGGTTTTCCTCCAGCCTTTCCAGGAACAAACATTCCTCGTTTGGTGTCTGCTAAAAAGATAAAACCAAAAGAGAGCAGAACTGTTAGTGAGTGGTTTTAAATGGGGTTCCTCTGTTTATTGCTGCATGGCCTTGGGCAAGTCACTGAAGCTCTCTATGCCTCAGTTTCTTCTTCAGTAAAATTGGGATAATAATGGGACCTATTTCTGAGGCCTTAGAACAGGACCCAGCACCTAATGAGCCTTCAATATACATTTGCTGATATTGTAAGCTCTCCTTCCATTTGCTGTCGTCTGGAGCCCACAGTCTCCCACTGGGGAGATCCTGAATGACTATAAGCACCTGAAGGGCAGGGCTGGGCCTTTTGTCTCTGTAAACCCCTGGCACATAGGCATGATCATTACCAAAATAGGTCAAACCAGACTGTGATGCAGTAGGGGCTTTTAAGTTTGGGCTTGAATAAATGAAAACCTACTAATATTACTTTTCATCCTGGTGATTTTCACCAGCAATGTCAGAATTTTACCTTAGTGTTTTCATGAACATAAATGCTATGACAAAATGTATTCTAAGCATAAAACATATCCTAGAACTTAAAGTTTTTTAAAAATGAAAACAGCTTTATTTTTTGCTAGTTATAAAAAAGAATTGTACTTTGTAAAATCACAACTTTGCTTTAAAGAAAGAAAAACCATTCCCAAACCCCACCCACCAAGATATAGGCAACTGTTAACAGCTGCTTTTCTTGAACATCCTTTCTTACATCTTTACGTACATATGCGTAGAGAGACATAGATAAGGCCATATACGTATAGACTCATGATATTATCCAAGTGCCATGCTGTATCTGTTGTTTTAAAAATGGGCAATAAACCTTTGAAAACATATTCAATCTCACTAGCAAGAAAATTCAAATTAAAAAATGATTTAATATATGTTGGCTATATATCTGCGAAGAGCAAAAAGATTTACAAGTCTTAGTATTGGTGAGAGTGTGGGAAATAGGCACTTACATTCACTGTTGGTAAGATAACTTGGTGGGAACTTTCTGAAGGTTGTTTGGCAACATGTATCAAAATTTTAAATATGCATTACCTTTGACCCAGCAATTTTCCTTCTAGGAATTGACCCATAGGAGATAGTTGAGCAAGTATAAAACTGTATTTTCAAGGATAGTCTTTGAAGCATTGGATATAATGGTAACAAATTAGAAGTCACCTAAGTATCCATAGAAAGGTGATTGGTTACGTGGAGAGTGGTACATCCATACAGTGGAATCCAATGCAGCTGTAAATTTATTAAGCTGGAAAGATAGTTACAACATATTAAATAGTACAATTACTTTACAAATACTATGAACCACTACTTTTTTACTTGGAATTCATCTGTTGGAGAGGGGGAGGAACCCAAGTTATTTCAACTTTCTATTTGTCAGGATTTTAGAATATATGTATTATAGTTGGATATAAAACAGTTAGGTGTATTGAAAAACTCTCTTGCTGTACGTTGACTTTGCTCCAGTTCCAAGTCAAGTGATCTTTATATTATCTCTTCACCCACAGTGGCTGGTGATTCCCTTTCTGGTGGCTTCCAATCCTATTGTTCATTGTTCTCTATTTGTGGGCGTGTTTGTCTCATTAGACTGGAAGCCCCATGAAGGGAAGAGATGGAATCTCGTCAGCCTGATGTCTGCCCCCCAGACATGAGCCTTGCAAATAATAGCTGCTCCCCAGCTAGGTGGTAAATTTAATTTGATTCTTGAGATCAAATAAAGCACGCAGTAAAGTTATCTTGGATTAGTAAGACATTGTGTAACAGGAAGTATCCTGCTTCTTATTCATTTGTAGTCTAGTGCAATGACGGCTGGGTGAGACACTTCGGATCATTTTAGAACGAGCTGGGACATAGATGTAATATTTAATCGAGTGACTCTGCTGCCTCTGGGGGAATTCGGTCCAGACGGGAGTGTCTGATGCTCATTATCAGGGCTGCAGGGAAGTAGGCAGTTTCAGACCTGTGTGGGTTGCCCACTGTCCTGCAAGGAAGGGTCACCCCATGACGCCCCTCAGTAGGCGTCAGGCCTGTGTTCTGTGACGAAGCTGAGGACGGCCACGTCCCCCACCCGATGTCTCTATTACACTAGAGCTGTTGACACACGCAATGGCTGAGTCACAGGCTGAGTCAGCAGACCAAATCGGAGGTGCTCCGTCCGTCCCTCAACCAGGATGTGTCAGCACTTGCTATGCACTTGGTGCAATGCCAAGGGCATAGGGATTTATGGTTGATTCATGCCTATTGTTTTAGTTGTCTTCTTTTTTATATTTAGCATGCTTTCTCCCCCCAGTTGCATAGTTGATATATCCCCACAGTAGAAAATTTGGAAAATATAGGAAGGCATTTGTGTATTATAAAATCAGCCACTTACTGCCTCCACAGATAAATATATTAATATTTTGGTATAAAATATATTAGTATTTTGTTATATACTTATTTTTTTAAATAAATATATCCTTTTCGCACACACACAATTTGAATCAGGATAGATTAATACCTAAAACTGGTTAAGAACATGAGGCAGAGCTCTGAGATATTTTAGAACTTCCCTGATCAATGGGGAAATATAAAAACTATTAGGCATAATATATTAACATCACCTTCTGAATATTTCAGGTGAACTACAGGAATGGCTAGGACTGTGGTGGGAGACGGGATGTCTGGAATCTACAGAAAATTGGATTTGGGGGATTCTCCCTCAATATTTTTATATAAGTAAGAGAAGCTTATAAGAAACCTGAAAACTCATTTATGGGGGAAAAACCATAAAACTGTAACATATAACCTAAGAAATAATGAGGATAAGGGATCTATAAACTGATTATTTGTTTTACAGCTACCATTGCTGGAGCACCTCCCATGTGCCAGCCACACCGTGGGCGAGTTCCGGGCCTGGGGCCTCGTCTCTCTGACTCCTGCTAAGCCTGCATGCGGCAGTTACTATCCTTTACTATCCTCATTTTAGACAAGGTTCAGAGTGGGTGAGTAACTTCCCAAAGTGGCAGAGGCATGAGATTCAATTACGACTCTGCGATTGAATGATTGATTGGGCGATACATTTTATTACCAATCAGAAGAACCACCTTTAAGAAAACCCATCTGCTCCCTATGTAGCAGTCACTGCCTAGCTCCAAACCCTTTAAGATTGTCCCAGTTGATCTGTATTTCAGCAGCCTACTAGAGGCTGCCAATTACTCTGATGATCTCGTCTCCTGACCACTAGTGGGCAGCTTGAAAAAACTGAACTGTGTTCACATCCTGAACCCTGGCTTCAAGAGAGGGTTTTCTGTCACTTGGCAATTTGATATAAGTTAGAGGGAGCCTCAGACTAAAATCCCCCTACTGGCTACTTTTTGTAGATATCTTCATGAAAGAGAAGAAAGGCGTTTGGCTTGGGCTGTGAATTATCGCCAAGCCTTAATTATCAGCTATTGAGATACAGAGAAGGGATCATTGAAATCCAGAAATAATTTCAAAACCTGGGGCCATTGGCTTCAGCTCTCTTTCCTGTCAAATCTTTTACCAGAAATTGAATAGGGGTAAAATCAGATTGCTTTTCTATTTCTGATCTTTTCCTGCAAAGACCAATATAGACTGAGTCAAACCAATGTAAGGCATAACTAGGAGAGGGACGGAGCGGGAGATGTGGAGGATTTTAGCTCCTGAAGAAGCTCTTAGACTGCTTCTCTAGGTCAGGGGTGTGGCTCATTCATCTTCACATGCCTCTAGTAACTAACAGTACTTAGACACACGAGGCATTTCATAAATGTTTGTTGAATTAAGTTATTGAACTGTTTATCCTCGTAGGTGACAGATCCAGAATAAAACTGTTTTCAAAGTTTTATGCATGACGCATCAACTACTGGAGTGTGGGTTCTGCAACTTCTGTAGCACGCATAGCACGTAGTGGGCTCAAGAAACATTTTTGGAATGATGGAACGAAGTGGGACCAGGCATCCTGAAACGAGTGACTGATGAGTTACTGAAATTTCAATCAATGTCTCCTCTATGTCTATGTGATAATACGTTTGAGTATTTTGAGAGAATACCACAAGAAGCTCTTTTATGTTTGTGCCTAAAATAAGGCAGAGGAGAGGGTGGGAATCCTGCTGGAAAAAATAACAAACAGAGACTAATTGTTGGTTTATAGTTTGCATCACTCAACGTAACAAGATTTCTGGAAACCTCAAACCTTGGCCACGTCTGGAAGCACGTCAGCCTCATACTTACTGAGCCGTACAAAAGCCCGTCGGTGTCCATGGCCAAGTACTGGCCAGTCTCGGTACTCTTTATATACACCTCCCCCACGCTTTCCGCACTGAGCTGCAGCTGAACTGAAATAAAAATAACACGAGCAAAAGTAAATAAACACTAAGCCTTTGCCGATAGGGCCTGGCAGCCAGGACAGTTAGCCACGGAAAATTCTGCTCATTCATTTCACAGAGCCCTCAAGGATGAGCCTGAAATTAATCAAAACATAGAAATACAGTTCCTTTTTCTTTGCCCTCCAAAGAAAGCTGTCCGTTGGGAATTATGTTCTTGAGAGAAGAAGAGATGATGGCAGGCGCACCCACCAGTCCCCGTTTATTACAAAATGACCCCACGTGCACTTCCACCGGGCCTCATGGCTATCTCTTTTCTGTCACCTGAAGGGAAATAACCACGGGGAGAAATGGCACTCACTTCCCTGGGCTCTGTCGTCCCATGGATCCTGGGGTGCCCCAGAGTGGGCAATGGCCAGCCTGAGTGTATTCTGCTCATTTAGTGACCTGCTTTGGGGAGGTGCTTTTTCAGGGCCCAGGCCTTCCAGGTGTGGGAGCTTCTCCTCGACAGATTGTTATCTTTTTAAAGCTGATAGTGTGATTTTCCAAGACAGAAGGGATTCCCAGAAAGTTGGATTAGCTGGCACATCTGAAACTCCGGGAACTCACCCACAGTGAAGTTCAGTCTACCCGCCCCCCGCCACCGCCCACCACCACAACCCAGCTGGGGTATAGGCAGAGGGAAACTCCCCACTCCTGATGGGGAAAACGAAGCTGTTACCTGGAGAGGCAGGGTGGGAACAGTGGTTCTCACCTGGGGGCAGGCGATATTGTTCTTCAGGGGACATTTGGCCATGTCTAGAGACATTTTTGTTGTCCCAGCAGGAGTGGGATGGTGCTACTGGCATCTAGCGAGTAGAGGCCAGGGATGCTGTGAAACATCCTACAATGCACAGGGCAGCCCTTCACAACAAGGAATTATTCTGCCCAAAAAGCCACTGGTGCCGAGGTTGAGAAACCTGGAGGTTGGGGGCGAGGTAGTGAGTCACCATGAGTTACACCTCCCCGCTTACACTGACTGACACTCCCCAGGTGGCTTTTCCACGGCTAGATACCTGCTTGGAGCCCCATACCCATGTGATGATGATTCATTTGTTCTTTCTCCCCAGGGTGGCTCTGGAGGGGGATGCTTTGATGGTTTACATTTGGGAATCAGAATTAATGCTGGACTCTTCTGGACAATTTCTTTGATCATCCGACTGTCATGACCATCATTCAGACTAGAAGTGAAATCTAGACCAGGGGCCAGTGAGCAACCAGTAGCTCTGCAGGAGGACGAGCTGACCTCCCTAGGGGTCAGCTTAGTCAGAGGCTGAGGAATAGGGCCAACTGGAAGGAACAGGGGGCTTTGGCTGGCGCATCTAGACCTGTCCTTGCTTTTTCTTTGTTTCCATTTTTTACTTAATTTCTTTAGATAGGAAATACATTCACATGTTTCAAACTTTGAAACAATAGAAGAGGAGGCAGTGAAAAGTCTCTCTCCCACCCCACCCCCCCACCCCCGCTTCCAGCCTCCTACTCACAACTGATGGGGACACAGCAGTAAACAGGACAGACAAGAGAACCTTGCCCTTCCTCCCAGAGTACATCCTCCTGGGGGACAGAGGCAAACAAGTAAATGCCTCCCAGATGTATTTTATGTAGATCCTTCTAGAGAGATTTCATGTGTTTATGAGCACATACATGTTACCCCTTCTGCTCTTCTTTACACTGATGGTAAGATCGCACACACACAGTTCTGCACCTGGTTTATTTTTGTTTGTTTTTTTTGTGTGTGTAACAACTACCTGGAGATCTTTCCACTTCAGTACTGAAAGAGTTAACCTCTGTTCTTTTGCCAGTTGAATTGTGTTCCATTATGTGGCTGTACCCTAACCATTTAGCCACTTCCTTACTAGTACGTCTGTATTTTCTCATTTTCCTCTGTTTTCCTTATCTTCTGATTCATACCCGGGGTCATAGGTAGTTACATCACCCTTACTGAAGATGCACTTCTCTTGCCCTTGGAAATCTTTGCCACAGAGACGCAGGACCTCGTCTGGGTTCCTGTGGTAAGTGGAGGTTATTTAATACAGGAAGGAAATTGGAAGCCACCAATCTCCTTTCCCACAGGTCCTCCTAACTTTGGTTAGCTCTGAGAATGTAGTCATGAGAGAACAGGCCAAAAGGCCTCCATTGTGATCCGGACCCTCCCCGTTTACACCTCAAATCATACTATTTGCTCACTCAGACACTCTGCTCTACCCATTTGACTCCTTTAACGCACCATATTCTTTCCTAGCTCAGGATCTTTGCACGTGCTCTACCCTTCAGCTGGCACCTTCCTCCCGCTAATGTTCACAAAGTTGGTCCTTCTCCTCCAGGCCTCAGCCTAAAAACTCCCTCCTCAGAGAGGCCTTTCCCACCAAGTACCCTGTAATACTCTGTACTAGGACACCCCACTACCCCTGCCAATGCCACAATTCCCCACATTGTCATCTTTCTCGCTTCCTTGTTTGTTTCCTTCATGACATTTTTACAGCATACAATTATTTTTCTCCTTTAGGGTTCACTTATTTATTTCTGCCTCCCCAGGAGAACGTACATTTGGGAGAAAGGGCAGGGATCTTATCTGTCCTGTTCCCCGCTGGATCTCCAGCACCTCACACGGTGCCTTGCTCTCTGGGGACAGCCAACGTATATTTGTTGAATGAACGACGTTGGGCTAATGTTTGCAGAGATGATTCTGCAGGTCCATCATCAATGAGCTGGGTACTTTGAATTATGTTTCCATAATGCTTTGTGGAGTGAAGTCAGATGGGACCCAGAGGAGAATTATAAGGCCCCACACTGGGCTCTGCCACCAACCAGCTGGTGACCTTGGCCAGCCTATTTAACCTTTAGGCCACAGTCTCCTCTCAGTAAAATGGGAGGGGTTTAGATTCAGTCTCTAAAGTTTCTTCGGCTCTAGCCATCTATGAAGGAAGTAAATACATTTAATAACAATGCTGTATACAATGGAATATTATTCAGCAATGAAAAGGAACGAAGTGCAGATACATACTACAATACAAATGAACCTTGAAAACATGCCAAGTGAAAGAAGCCAGTCACAGAGGACCATATACATGATCCCATTGAATGAAATATCCAGAACAGGCAAACTCACAGAGACAGGAAGTAGATTAGTGGTTGCCAAGGGCTGAGGAGGGGAGTGGGGGAGACAGAAGGGGGCATCATGGTTAAGAGTATGTGGTTCATTTGGGGGATCATGAAAATGTTCTAAAATTGACTATAGAGATGGTTGCACAAATCTCCGAATATAAGAAAAACCACTGAATTGTATACTTCAAAGGGGTGAATTGTATGCTATGTGAATAATATCTCAATAAAGCTTTTTTTTTAATGCTATTTTCATTGGACTTTATGGTTTTCAGCGAACTTTTACCTGCATTTTTCTATAAATTTCTCAGCATAATCCTGTATGATTAAGAGGGACCAAAGGAAGGGGATAACCATTTACCGAACACCTACAATGTGCCAGGCACCATGCTAGTTTCCATCTTGGTATAAATAGGGTAAAATTAAAGAGTGTGGGCTCCAAAATCTAACGGCATGAATTCAAATTATGGCTTAGCTGTGTATTAGCTGTGCAATCATTGGGAAAGTTATTTACCTCTATTTCCTTATCTATAATGATAGTACCTGCTTCACAGAATTGTGAGGGTTAAAAGATTTAATGTATGGAAAGTGCCCAGTACTATTGCTAACATTCCCACTGTACTTAGGTGACCTCACAGCATTCCCTGGACCAGGGTGGCACTGGATCTCTCCTACAGGCGAGGAGATGGAAGCTTGATAAGAACATGTTTTACCCAACATTATGCTGATAATCAGGGGCAAAACCATGACCAGAGCCCAGGTGTGAGTAATCCAAGCATCTTCTTTTCCTCTCTTTCATACAACACCTTGGGCTCCAGTGATGGGAAACATTGGTCCAAATCAAGCCATACTCGCTCCCCTTCTTGGGCCCCCTTGTATTCAAGGTCAGACATGTACAAGACGGCATATCCCATTTGTAGCCATAGAATGGAATGATGTTAGTTACCTGGGACTTCTTTCCACCTACCACCCAGATTTACAGGTATTTAGTCAAACACATTGTAGGTACTACAGAAATCCCAAAGGGCGGGTCCTTTTAGGTAATCAAGGAAGTTTTTTTTAATAGACTTTATTTTTTAGAGCAGTGTAGGTTCACAGAGAAATTGAGGGGTAGGACAGAAATTTCCCATATACCTCTGCCCCAACACGTGCATAGCCTCCCCCATTATCAACACGCCCCACCAGAGTGGAACGTGTAAGTGATGGACACATCTTTATCACCAAGGAAGATTTTTTAAAGCCTTTGATTTCCTAGTTCATTTCTGTTCCATGCCTTAAATAATCCCTATTCATCTTGCCGTGGGGGTGGGTAGAGCTGGATTTGCCAGCTGTGAAGTCCCAGCTCGACTGCGTAAAGGCCTCACGGAGGTAAACATGAGCCAGAGCTCATTGGCACAGGACTCAGCGCTCAGCCGCGAGCCCCAACACCAGGCTTGTTGCAGTGGTGAGAGTTCGTCTCAAGAGTTTCCTCTGTAAATATTATTTCTCCAGGATGTCCAAGTTTCATAGCTCATTTTCACTGGATCTCTTTCTGGCTAAGTTTCCTGAACATATATCCTTCTGCAAGCAGGGCTGGCAGGAAGGAGTAACACCCAGCCCGAGCTGCTCGTGTAACCAGTGAGGCGTCCCACTCCTTCGTGTGACTTCATTCCAGTTTTCCAAACCTACATCCTTTTGCAGCTGCTGCTGAGGAGAAGCGGGAAAGAGAGAGCTGGGGAAGGGGCGCTCAGAAAGGGAGGGAGGGGCTGACCACACAGCCTCACCTGGAGCTGCAGCTCTCAGGCAATGCGTCTTATTGATCGCCCTTTGTGTGCTGGGAACTGTGCTCAGAGCCAGACCAGGTTCCTGCCTTCGGGGGCTTCTGCCCGATTGCGGGTACAGACAGCCCTGCAAATAATAAAGCAAAAACTCTTTTGTTTTTCAGCTAAAAGCAAACAAAAATGCAACAACAGCAACAAAAACTCTCTTTTTCTCTCTCTCACATACATATTTTTCTGTACAATGCAAAAAGCAAATTGCAAAAACATACTATAGAAAAAGCAAATTGCAAAAGAATTTAGTAAATATTATGTGAAATATTTTGATGAAAATTTTGTGAAAAACACAGGACAGTGTGCATAGCTCATAAATATATAGGGAGTAAAATATAAAAATGGCACTAGATACAGAACAAATTCATACCAGTGGCTGCTCTGGGGAGGAGGAGAGGAAGGGCCAAGACTGGGGAGGGGAGTGGAGGGAACTTCCCCTTTGTCCTAATTCTTCATTTCTTTAAATACACAATTCTGAGGCAAGAGCAGCCAGCTTGTTAACTCTGGGTGAGAGGCTGCTGGATTTGTGGAATTCTCCTTTGTACTTTTTGGGGGCAGTACTTGACGTATAAAGCCCAGTTCTTAGTCAAGGGGCAAACACTTAGAGCTGGTCAAGATTCTGTTTCTTCCTCCTATGACCCCTGTGATGCTCTCTGACCCAGTGCAGGCTTGACTCCAGGTACCATTTAGACCTGAACATAAGTATCCACAGAAGATGAGTGTTCTTGGGGGCAGAGAGGGAACCAGGAAAGCTGGTGAGGCACGACAGGGTGAGGGGGCCACTAAAGCCACACCTTCTCTGTTCAGTTTCCTTTTCCAGCACCTTCTACCAAGTTAGGAACCAGAGCAAAGAGAGAGGAGCACCTCCTCTTTATCCCATGCGGGAGATTTAGGACCAGCTCTCTGTGAGCAGGAAGGTCAGTGGCGCTATAGCATCTCAAGGCTGAAAGAGTGAGTACTTTTTGAAAAACAAGACAGGTCGTTTAGTCCAAAGGGTACTTACTATTCCCCAGTTCTGAAGTGGGGACAGCAACTGGAAGAAATGGAGAGCAATTTTTGAAAAACTCTGGTGACAGGACATAGGTTTCTTAGAGAAATTCAAATTTATAAAGCACTCTAAAAATGTGCTGCAAGAAGGTTGGAAATGTTTGGTGGATTGGGACCACAGGTGTCCCAAACAGATGGCAGAGTCCCGCTCCTTTACTGGGAACGCATTAAGGTGTGCTGATCTGGGAATGGCCTGTTTATTAAAAATAAATGGCAAGTAACTGAAATGTACTAGATCATCTTGTGGACTATGCTCCTCCCTTGTCCCATGCTCATCCTTCAGACCCTTCATGGCTCTTTACTTTGAGGGACCTACGTAAATGGGAACCCAGAGCTTTTGAGTGGACATGCTAGCCCCCTAACTAGGTGTTCCACTATTTTTCTGAGCAACTGTTAGTTGGTGTCTCTGGTTTTCTCTTCTGCTCCCCAAAGCCTTCCATTCGCTCTTAGCAGTACTTTATTCACAGTAAGACCCATGATCCCTTACTTTCCTAGGATAGAAAAAAGGAAAAGAAGTTATGAGCCTGCCAGTGCCAAGAGAAGTGAACTTTGGGGCATTGCACCATGTTTCCGAGCCCCGAGCCATCCTAGTATCTTCCTGTCCCACCCTAGGAATTTTTAAAGATAAGATTACAACTGGCGCATTCAGCGGGACAAGCGCGTGCAGACGGAGGTTCTGCTTCTGTAGCACGTCCTGGCCTTTAAGCCTGCTTTCCACCTCTGCTCTCCAGAGAGAGGCCAAGAGAGATTACGTGCCTGGTTTATTCTGGGTTGGAGACTTCCCGTCCTTCGCCGTGTTTACCCAAAGTGAGGTCAGCCTCATTCAGAACTCCGTGAGGTTGTTTTATGTCAGTGGCATTTATAATTAAAATGTAGCCACAAGCCGGGCTCCATAAAACATTAGAGAAAGACGGAGGAGAAAAAAAAATTGAGTTTGTGGAAAAAAAAATTCCAGTGGTTTGGAATTCATATATATGTGAAAAAGACTTTTCTTAGACTGTGTAAAAATGTCTACGTCTCCTTTAGGGTCTGAGAAAGGTGACTGGAAAATTCTGATATAGTCCATGGACTGTGTGATATTTTAAAAAGAAATTATATAGAAAAACTCCTTCTATATAACCAGATAAGGGTGGGTGGGGAGGAGGGGCGGGGAGTTCTTTGGCTTCACAGCCAACCGAGGTGAGAACGCCAGGCTGGGGAGAGCATTCCTGCTTGAAGAGCTGCCCGTCTCTCTGACTTCTGGCAGCAGGGCACAGATCTGCTCGTCTTGGACCTTTGAAAAGCCATCTTGACTTTCAGCCCAAGCTGATGGGGAGCAAAGTGCCTTTACCATCAGGTGCCAAGTCATAGCAAACCAGAGAATGAAAGTCTGGACTGTCCCGAAAACACGGGGCGGGAGGGATTTCACTGAAGGGAAGGACTCTGCCCTCTATAAAGGGCTGCAAAGTAGGATTCTTTTAACCAGCGAACTCCCTTAGTGCCTTTAGGATGTGGTTTGATTTATAAATATTTGATTGGCACACACTTTGCTCAGGAACATTTCCATCTGTGTGGGGAGCGGTGCCGGGAATCCTGCTCCCTGTGCAGCCTCTTACGTGCTTGGGGAGGCAACGGGGCGCAGGCTGCAGGAGGAGGCTGCCAGTTTGGGATGCTCATGAGCTTCTTATTATTCTCCAGTTATTGTTCCAGTTATGAATCCCATGGAGGAGTAAGTCATGGCCGCCTTCGCCAGAGAGGAGATGCCAGCAGAAAGAGCAGAATCAAACATGGAGCTCCCCTTTGCCTTTGCTGGAGAGGTTACACAGGGTTTGCTGGGCAGTGCCTGGGCACATTATACCTACATGCCAGGCCTTGAGAGCCCCAAACCTAGACTGTCCCAGGGATGCTGAGATGAAAAGTCATCCTCAGTTCACTTAGCAAGCCTCGCATTCATTTAACTTAGACTCCAAAGATCAGATGGTTAGAGGAAGGCCAAGGAAGCCCAAGGAGGGGGAGGAGGAGGATATATATCATTTTTTGAGCACTTATCGCATGCCGGGCAGTGTGTTAAACACTTTTACAAACATTATCATACTTAAAATTCCTACTTCCCTATGAAGTGGGTACTGTTGTCATCTTTGTTTTTAAAATGAGGAAACTGAGGCACAAGGAGGAGAAGTAACTTCCCCAAGGTGACAGGGAACTAGTAAATAGTAGTGATAGGACCTGCACCTACACCCGTCTGACCCGCACGACAGGCTGTGTGAGTCGAATATGTTTATTTAATCATTTTGTGAGGCAAAACCACCATCATGGTGTTGACGTCAGGGGCGGTAGTGGGATATGGAAAGAGCCTTAGTCTTGGAAGAAGCTGTGAGTCTGTGCCAGCTCTCTCAGTTACTAGCTGGTCCCAGGCCCTGTTAGCTCAGTGTTTGCAGAGTGATGATCATTAATAACCTCACGGGATTGTGGCCAGGCAGAAACGAAAGAGTCCAGTGCAACGCCTGGCATGTATCAAGTACTCACCATTTACCCATCTCCCAAAGTTAAGCCCTAGGAGTCAACATGAATCTTCTCACAACCTGCACCCATTGCCCCTTCTCACAATCTGCGGCTCTTACTCTCTCATTTTGCCCGGCATCTGTAGCATGGCAATGTAACAAACGTTCGCAGCCTATGTTGATAACTGCCTACAGCCATGATTTGAGATGTTGTAAAGGGACAAACCAAAAACATCTACTCTACAGGCCAGAAATTCCTATCAGAGGAAACATTTTACTCAGGCCTACATTACAATAGCCTTTGCACAAACATCCATCGTAGGTTTATACCCCTCCAAGAAAGGTCTTAATGTTAGGTACCTGGAAACTTATTCTCCCAGAGGTGGGAAGGAGACAAATTTTGAAAACATCTCAGTTTTGCCGAGGGCAGATCCGCTGGTTGAGGACAAAGAGAAGCTGTGAAAGGAGTTATTTTTTTGCCTTGTAGACCTGGAAGGCATACAGTTCTGACTTGCATGCTTTCCGTAGATTTATTTATTTGATTGGCTTTTAGAAGTACCCTTCCTGAAGGAAGTCTTCGAGTATGGCTGTCTACATGTGACCACAGTTTCTAGTCCTGCTCAAATTAATGATCATGGAATGGAAATCATCCCCTGGCCAGACTATTCTAATCAGTTAGCCAGGGCTCACTCACTCCATGCCTGCCCAGGTTGATTCTGTCTCTGAACATGTCTTGAAATTCAGAAGAGTTGTGGCAGTACCGCCACTGGGCAGCAGAGGGCAACAGCACCCCATTCACCAGGTGCATCCTTGCCGGGGAGTCCTCTTGGCTGCAGGATCTTCTAAGAGTTTTCAGCCTTGTCAGGCACACAGGGCAATGTTATTATTCCCATTCCACAGGTGAGAGAACTGAGTCTCAATATTTTCCCCAAGATCAGACGACTTGGAACATTGGAGGCATCAAAGTTTCCAGACAGGAGAAGATGATTGGAAGGGTCATGGGGCTGGGGCACTTGAAGGGCTTTTGCAGAGCTCTTTTGGCAAAATGGAGAGAATGGTAATTGTTCAGTGCTGCTCCAGTTAGCAAGAGGCAGCACAGGAACATGAACTGACTGAATCTAGGGCCCCTGACCCTGCAGAGGGTGTGAGGATTCTCCAGTTCTCCCGGCATCGACAGGGATGGATTTCTGTTCACTCACCCCACTTACTCTGATCTCTGTCCTCCTTGGCCCTTGTTCTTAGTTCTAGAGTAAGTAAATAGGCCAACAGAACAACTCCGAACGTTGCCAGAGAGGCCTTGAATCAAAACCTGAATCCAGACCCTTGGCCTTCCTGGAAGGCAGTATTATTGCAGAGAAAATACTGGAGAAGGTCCGTAAGTATTATACTGTATTTCCATAGGCTGGGTTGAATATATGGAAATCTTGATGATGATGACAATAGCAATATTAACCAACATGTGCTGAGCTGTTACTTTGAGCCAAGGCACAGTGCCAAGAACTTTCACTACATTATCTCAATTAATCCTTCCAAGAAACCTGTGAGGCAAGTAATTACTATTTTTATCATAAGAATGAGAAATGTGAGGCCAGAAAGGTTAAGTAACTTAACCAAGCTCACTTGGCAAATAATTAATCCAGCGTTAGCCGGAGGCAGACCTCCTCACACACTCCTAGGCTGCCTTGTGCTGCATTCCAGGGTTCCTGACATCTTAGGTCAGGTGGCTGGATCCGTAGCACCATTCAGAAGTTGTCCCAATGTTACATACCCAGAGCGCAGTCTGCAATGTTAATGATGGAATGACAACGGTGAAGTCATATACCGTTTGTACAGAAATTCTAGTACTTGGAAACTGTAATTGTAGCCTCTTGTTACCCCAGAATTCAAGGTTTCCAGGAAGACCCAGCTTAACCCTGAGGAACACACCAGCAAGGTTGTCTTTCCCCTGGGATTCTGAGCACCACAGAGCATCCCCAGTGGTTCAGAAAATGGGTAAGACTTATTAGAAACATTTAAAACCTTAGAGAAATTAAAGCTTGTTCCCCTTGTGTTGTGTTGGGCGGATCAGATAAATTGTGTAGCTTGCCTGACACAACAGATTGCAATCTAAGTCCATTTATTTGCAGTAAATGTTGGTTATATATATGTTTAACATATAAAATAGAGTCTTTTTTGCCTCACTCTGGGACCTACTTTTCATCAAGTGTAAGGCGTTCAGTGGGCCCATTCGAGGACAAGCTATCAAAACAAAGCCCCAAAAAGCTAACCCTGCCACTGCAAGCCCCAACTTCAGCCTCCTTGTATCTCGTCTCAAGGGTCTGCATGGTGGGAGAGAAGGAAGGGACAATGCCACCTGGTCCATGATCACCAGCATCTATGCCCACCACCTGTGCATCTGAGGGTAGAGGGTGAGCACCATTGAGGTGGCCATTTGTGGTAAGAGCCTACAGCCTTTGGTACATATTCCATGAATAATTAAGACTGTCTGATATAAAACACATCACATCAAAGCCAGTATTTTGCATTCCATCTTAAAGCCAGTGCTCCAGAACCTTCCATTCTATCTCTGCTATTTGGTGTCTCCTGATTTCATCCACTTTCCTTCTCTTGATTTGCGGTGTGTTTTACCCTTTAGACCCTCTTAGCAGGGACCGGATCTGACTTTTAGCTTCTCTACAACGTCTAACGCCTCAGTGGTGCTCAGGGAATCCCGGATAACATCGCAGTAGCACCCAGACACCTAATATCAAACATGCACACCAATGCCAGAAGTACTAAAGCAGAAGGAAGAGATTTTTAATTTTTAGATAGTCAAGAAGATTCTTTCCTCCAAAGTCGTACCTCCATTTAGCAGCACGGTCTGCAGAGGTGAGCTGGCAGGAAAGCCCATAAGAGATATTCAGCCTCTGGCTCAAATCGCTCCCGCTCTCCAGTTTCTATAAGGTCTGGAGAATGACTTTACCCCTCCCGGGTACCACAACCACATCTGCATGATACGCAGAGCGAAAGCTGTGTAATTTATGATGTGTAAGACTACGATTATGAACTAGGATTTCACAAATCATGCCAATGGAAACGTAACCTGAAGAGTCAGTTAACTTGAAACTGAGCCCACGTCTTTGTGCAGGGTTTACCGCCCCTGCCCCGTACGGCTCTTCCCGTCCCGGAGCAGGCAGGGCCCTGACCAGTGTTGGTGGCCAGAACTTTCACAAGTTACACAAACTTAGGGAAACACACAGCAATTGAACACTGGCAGCCACGTCTGATCTCAAAGCAGTTGTGAAAGGTCAACAGTGAGTCCTTTTAATGTCTTGAAATAGGATGCCTTTAGATAAGCTGTAGCCCTCACAACTCCCTATTTTCCACACCCAGACCCTTTATGCATTTATGAGACCCCAGCCTCTGAGTGTGTCATGCCTGAATACAATCTTGGAGAAGAGGGTGCCAGCTCTTAGATAGCCTCCCTTCCCCCATTCTTGACTAAGACACTCTTTTGTTGTCTTCCTTAGTCAAGGGGCTACAAGAAAGATGGGTGCTTACTGTGCTGGTCGCTCCTGTCCCTTGTTCCATCCACTGTGCCATCTGGAAGGATCCTCAGGAAGTGGCCCCCATTGCTACAGTAGAGGAGTTTGGGCTTCTTGTAATTCCCTGGAGGCAGATTAAACTTCTCGGTCAGGGCCGTGAAGGTTGTGATTTCTCCTTCAGCCATGGCTCAGCAGCTGCTGGTTATGGCGCTTTCAAGGCTGTAAGAAATTAAACAACCTTGTAGAATATTCTTCCAGCAAAGGTACACTTTCAAGAAGGGAAGGAGAGCCTCAGGGCACAGGGCTCCTGGGTGGCTGGGAACCACAGACTGCCCAGGTGATGGCCACAGTCAACAGGCCTGTGTGGTGGCCAGCGGTTGAGGAATGATGGTCCCTGGCATGGGAGGATTCTCAGGGCCCTTCTCACTTCCCAATTGGACACAGCTTGGGACCAAGCTGTGCATTTTTTAGAACTTCAAATTTAATCATTTGGCCAAGGGAAAAAAAAATAATGTTTTGGTCCCTCCTTCTGATCCACACACATCCTCAAATTAAACACTGAAGTTGCACTAAAATAACACCCAGGGTCTGGCTGAAACCCACAAAAGCCGAGAGGCCAGCACTGAGGTTTCCCCTCCATCCTCCCACTGTTTTGACGAGGCACCGCCAGGCCCGTGTGCAGAGATAGCATAGATAGCCTGGGCGTTCGAGACCTGTAGGAAGAGGCACAGGAGGCATTTCAGGCTGCCCACTGTTGAGCCAGCCAAGGGTTAATGCGTAAAGGAAAATTCTGGGTTTGCTGGTGGGAACAGAACCAGAACTGGAGAACAAGGCATGTGGGGGTGTTAAGTGGGGCTTTTAAAGGGCAAACACCAGCCCAAGGGAAATTTTATGAGACAGATCACTATGAAGGATCGCCAGTTACTGCCTGCTTCCACAGCTTCCCATATATCCTCACATCTCACAGAGAGGGTGGGTCTGTCCCTTGTATGAAGGCCATCTCATCCTAATTATTTTCTAATAAGACATGCTTATTATGACACAGAAACCACCATATGACATATTACAATCCTCTAATGTTTCATATATCCACATATATTATATTATTAGTGTAGAAATGCATCAATTACACCTCTAAAGATTAAAAAGCAAAGCCAATAAACATTAGTATTATTTTTTTCTTTTTGGTGAGGAAGATTGGCCCTGAGCTAACATCTGTGCCAATCTTCCTGTATTTTGTACATAGGCCGCCAAAGCAGAGCGTGTGAACCCAACCACCATGCCACTGGGCTGGCCCCTAAATGTTAATATTTTAAAGCATCTATTTGCCCCACCATTTAGGAGAATGAAGTGCTGCTGACTACAAGGGCTGTACAAGGAAGAGGTGAGAAAAGGGCCAGAAAACTAAGGTAAGAACTTCATCTTGTAAGTGTGAGTAGGTACTTATTGTACACAGCAATTATCAAGTGGCCTTATTATAATAATGATCATCATCATCAACATATTCTGGGCAATAAATTTACTCACATAATCCTCACCATAACCCTTTGAGACAGACACTAATATTATCCCCATTTTTAATAAAATGAAACCAAAGCTTAGAGATATTCAATGGCCTGTCCAACGTCAACAGCTGGTAAGTGGTGGAGCTGAGCCTTGAAAGGAGTCTCTTGAAACAAGGCCCTAACTTGCTCTTAATCACCAGGAAAAAGTTAAGTGACCTTACTGATATTGCAATATTATTGCTGGAAGTGGGGTTACTACCCATTGCCTAGACCATACACCTGCCCCCATGAGGTCGGCATTTAAGTTATTCATTTGTGACCCAGATGTTGCCTGTCACCACCAACAGTCTCCACTTTTGTCCCAGTGCCATCCCTGAAGCAGGACACCAGGCATTGGCTCATTCCCCAGGAGCAACCCACATTACTAGGTGTTAGGGAGCCCTGTGAACTTCATGGAAGGCCAGCCAGCCTCCTGCATTCCCCTCACCGACTGTCCATCCATGCATCCATGCATGCATCCATCCATCCATCCTTGGAGCAACCTCATGGAGTTGCTTGCTTAGAAATCGATTCCATCATAAATGAAGGCAATGATTTAGATAATTTTTCCTGGTGACTTTGTAATTAGGGTTCATGTTGGAAGCCTCCATTTATTCCCTCTGCTCAGGCACTTTAATGTCTCTGGTACATCTCTCCCAGTCCACAGCCACATGGGCCAGTCAGTATGGTTTGAAGTCCCTCCAAGGACCCCCAAAGAGAACTTTGCATATACCATATAAACTATTTTCAAAGTCAGACAGTCCCAAATATCTCCTTCACATATGGCGAAACTCTGTCCAACTCTTTTCACATAATACAGTAACAGATAGAAAATTAATTTTAGTTATGCCAGTTTCACAGGGAAGACTGTAGTTTACCTTATACAGCACACTGCATTTCCTCCCCAGACCCTCACTCTCTTCCAAACCCTTCTCTTTCATGCAGAAGCCTCCAGGTCTCAGAGCCCCGCTCTGTCTCTCTCATTCTGTCTCTCTGCTCAGCCTTTTCTCGCCCAGCCTCTCAATCTTCCTCTCATTTCACTTCTTCACTCCACTTGATTCTGGATCCCCTTCTGATATAAAGCAATTTAGCTCTTCCAAACCTGGACATCTTCACCCATCACCTCTCCATTAGCATACAACAATTACCAGATCCCTCTTCCTTAAGATACAACTAAGAGATAATAAATATTTTTTTGTTTCATTTTTTTCCTAATACTTACTAAGTTATGTACTTAATTTGGTACAGGAAACCATAATTATATACTGATGATTGCCATTTAACTTACAAATAGCCATTTGTGTTGTCAGTCTTAGGTGGGCAGAATTTTTGTTTCTTGTTGCCCTGGGTCTCCTCGAGTGGAGGTCTATGTGTGCCCCTTGTCGTGCAGCAATTGCATGTTAGGGACGGCCTCCCTTCTAGATCCAGTGCTAGCAGGGAGTCTCTTTTAAGTTGTTTTCTAAGTCTTGGGTACGGATTTGGCTCTATCCATTTGCATTCCTGCTTCGGTCCTTTTGGGATGAAGAGGAACAGATGCTCCAGAAGGCTGGCTGAGGTTGGAGACACTAGCTCTGGTTAAGGATTCTCCTAATGTTTATATTCACATGTGCCTGTAAGCCATGTAGCCTGGACTTCGTCATGCGGAGCTCTCCCTGGCGACAAGACTTCTGCCAGAGGCCAGCACGTCCTCAGGCATCTCCTCCCTCCTGACCACGGTGCAACCTAAGGTTGTACAAGGCCATGACTCTGTTCTCTGACTGCTTCCCCCAGGAAAAGGGACAGTGATGGAGTGGCTGTACTGATTTCAGATTGTTCCTGCCCCTTTTCAGTTCAGATCCATACCCGGAAACCTAAAGAGGATATGTTGACTTCTGAAAATAAGCCTTGAGTCAATGTAAAACTGAGAGACTGTGGCAGCGGGATTTATGAATTAGCTGAAACATACAAAAAATAAAATCCCTTTTTGTTTCTGAAGGAAATTCCAGTGGCACAAAAAGCCCTTCTTTTTGCCTTACTTACGATTTACTCATATTTTAAGCAGCGGTGGTCCAAAGTTCCTTTCCAATCAATATTTGTTAAAGGATAGGAATAAAGGAAGTCTATGACGTGATAAAACCATTAGGCAGCAGCCTTCACAGCCCTTGAGGATTTACACAAATTGCTCTAATAAATGAATCCATTAACTATGTGAAATCAGGGATTAAGTGAAATGGAAATTTATAAGCTCTGCTTCTCTTCTCGTTACTCTTATCTTTTTGTTGGCTGTCAGGGGAGGGGTTATCTATGTGTGTGTTGGGAGATGGAAAATATCAAGCCCAACGGACTCCATGTCATCACTGTGTACTAAGCCCAGCCTTTGAGAGATTTGGGGCACTGGTGAGATTTGGGGAAAGACAGAGGATTTTCTTTATTTATCAGTGACACCAAAGTGAGGGGAACACCAAGCCTGTTGGAACATCTGTGATATATTTTGTCAGCTCTAGCCTCTTGAAGAGAATCTAAACTCTGACACATGAATAGGATGTTATGTATACATTGTTGACCAGGAATAC
The DNA here is from genome assembly GCF_041296235.1 of Equus asinus. NCBI lineage: Eukaryota > Metazoa > Chordata > Mammalia > Perissodactyla > Equidae > Equus > Equus asinus. The sequence goes on along the minus strand of NC_091798.1, from coordinate 37,603,120 downwards.
AACAGTCACTCTTCAGCGTGGGATAGTAAGCAGCACTGTCAGCCCCAGCTATGCACAAATTGCCTCTGGGGACCTGGGCATGTCATTCACTCCTTCCAAGATGTTTCCTCTAATAATCCCCACTCTGCCTACCTCATAGACTTGTCTGAAGGGTTAAATGGGCACAGTATTCATAACACCACTTGGAAAGTATAAAAATATGACCTGACCTATAGGACATATGAGTAACTGGTTATGTTGAACTAGTTGAAGCCTGGTGTGGTCTAGGTCAACTGCAATTGAATGCTTAATTTAAAATAATTTTTCAATTGATGTGAAAACAGAGTTTTCCATGCCCTCTCATATTTGGCAGAAATTAGCCTAGCTCCTCCTCCATCACTTAGCCCGCAAACATGGCAGAGATGATGAAGGAGGTAAAGGTACGTTGTGGTTACGTAAGAGAGGATCAAGGTCACCATTTCAGACTAGTTCTCAGCTAATCAACACTTGCTGAAGTGACATTTGTGAAGCCTACTATTACTAGGAGACATTTGTACTCAGTTTGGCCCTGGTGACTAAGGTCGAAGGAAAGATTTATGGTTCTCAGAATCAAGGGAAGGCAAACACTGATGTTTATTTTTTTGAGTTTGTTCTTAACTCCCATCAATGCTTAAGCAATGCAGAATACTCATGAAGGAGGATTTTTTGCAAAGTGTATAAAGGCATTGAAGGCAGATGTTTAGGCATCTCTTGAGGTAATAATTGGATATGTGTCATCAAACCTAACATCTGTAAAACAGGTCTCACCTTTGCTTCCAAATATGCTCTAAGACCTTGCTCCCCAACTCTAGGAATGGCATCATCCAAAACCTTTAACTCTTCCTTTAGAGATATTATTTAACTTAGATTTTATTAAGTCAAATATGCATGTTAAATGTTAAGGGTAACTACTAAAAGAAAAGAAATAGAGTGCACTAACTTCAACCGGCAACTATTAAGAGTAAGGGAAATGAGGTAAAATAAACAAAACTGTACTCATCCAAAATAATCCAGAAAAAGGGAAAAACAACAGAAAATTTTTCAAAAAGCTCAAAAATAAGTGGCAAAAATAAGTCCAAATATATTTGTAATCACAATAAATGTAAATGAGCTAAACTTTCTAGCTACTGGACTTTTAGAAAATCCATTTACACCCTGATTACAAGAGACACGTTTAAAACATAAGGATGTAGAAAGATTAAAAGCAAAAGAATTAAAAATAGATATGAAATGTTAACAAAAGTTAAAAGTTGGTATGGCTATATTAATATCATATAAAGTAGGTCTAAGACAAAAAGAATGATCAAGGATAAAAGGGATCACTGCATAATGATAAGTGGAACAATTCAACAGAAAGATATAAAAATTCTAAGCTTGTGTGTACTTAATAACATAGCCTCAAAATATATAAAACAAAAAGTTGAAAATATATAAAAAGAAGTTGACAAGTCACAATGATAGTGGGAGATTTTAATACATTTCTGTCATCAATGATAGAGCAAACAGACAAAAAATATTAATAAGGATGTAGAAGAGTGAAATACACAATTAACAAGCTTAATTGAATGAACAAAGGAGAGAGCCCTGCACCTAACAATCAGTGAACACCGTTCTTCTCAAGAACATATGGAGAATTTGGAAAAATTGGCCATGTACCACGTCATAAGACAAGACTCAACACAAAATAGAAGAATCTGTTTTGTTCAGATTATTCTTTGGGTAGAGTAGAAATCATTCCCGGCCATCCTGTTGGTGACAAAGACTCTTCAATTGTGCCTTTTTAACATCTCCTAAGATCATTCTCTCTTCTCCGTTCTCACCATGGCTCCCTTAGGGCAGACCCAGCACCTTCACTCACCTGGGATGCTAAAGCAGGAAGCAGTGGTCTCCCCTCTCCAGCACTGCTCCTTTCCAATCCACTTTTGACCCTGCTGCTAGTGACTTCTCTAACATATGAATCTGATCATCACTCCCCTGCTGAAATCTTTGACCAGGTCAGTCCGTTCCTTGCTGCCGTCAGGATAAAACCCAAACTCAACCATGACCTATGAGGCTTTCATCATCTGGTCCCTACCTAACGTGTTGCTTTTTCTCTTATTGGCCTGCTCTTCTTGTAGTCTCCCCACACCCTCACACTCACCCACGCCTTAACCCGAGCATCCTCTTGCTGCCAGCAGCATTCTCTCTCTCTCCCTTCCTCCACCCTTCCACTGTGGCCTGGCTAAGTCATGCTCACTCTTCAAAAATTCATCTCAGGTATTTCCTCCTCCAGAAAGCCTATGTGAACACATCCTCCAACCCCAACCTCCCTACTCTTCCTCCACACCACACACGCCAGTTTAGATTAGTTGAATCCCTAATACTCCCATAGTAGCACTTCATTTACTCCACTGCAGCACTGAGTGTAATTTGCCACGTATATTTCCTGCTGAAGCCCTTCAGTGGTTTCCCATAGCTCTAGGGTAAAGACTAGAGCCTTAATGTGTCCAGCATGGCTCTGTGAGGTGCAGCCCTGGCCTCCTCACATGCCTCATCTCCCACTACCTCTCTCCAAACTAGCCTTCCATTTCCTTGAAACCATTGTGCTCCCATCTACCCTAGGACATTTACCCATGCTGTTCCTTCTCTCTGGAGCACTATCCCCCTCCTCCTTCTCTCTATCCCACTCACTGGTTAAGTCCTACTTTTTCTTCAAGTCGTAGTTCAATTGTGAATTCCTCAAGGAAGCCTTTCCTGGTTTTCTTAACTGGGTCAGGTTCCTCCAGTTCTCATAGGACTATTTAACATTTCCTCAGAGCTCTTACTTCAGTTTTTAATTACACATTCATTCCTGTGATTATTTAATTAATGTCTCCCTTCATGACCAGACTGTCAGCTCCACAACAGCACAAACCAATCTGTCTTGCTCCCCATGGTATCCCAGTGCGTGGCAAAATGCCTGGCACCTAATGGGTACTTGATATATACTTGTTGAATAAGTGAATGAATATCATTTTAACTATATTTACTTGACTGTCTCCTTCATTAGTCTCTGAGGCCATAGGACAGAAACGATGCCTTTTCTTTCTAGACCCAGCACTTAGCAAACACCTGCACATAATCAGTGTCCTCCGCATGTTTGTTGATTGAATACAAGGCCAGTCACTTCTCAGGAGGCTCCAGTGGAAACATGTTATCAAGAGACCTAATTAGAAGGTGGTGTCCTACGGGTATTAACAGAGAAGCTAAACCAAAAGCCTGAATGTATTCTAATTGGGTTCGAATTAGGCTAGAACATCCTATCCTTGGTTAAAAGCAGGCCCAGGGGCTGGCCCCCTGGCCGAGAGTTAAGTTCCCACGCTCTGCTTCAGCAGCTCAGGGTTTCGCCAGTTCGAATCCTGGGCACAGACATGGCACCGCTCATCAAGCCATGCGGAGGCAGAGTCCCACATGCCACAACTAGAAGGACTCACAACTAAAAGAAAAAATACACAACTATGTACTGGGGGGCTTTGGGGAGAAAAATGAAAAATAAAATCTTAAAAAAAAATAGGCCCAAACTTTTTTCCACTCTTGCAGAAGATCATTCCTTATTTCTTCAAAGGAAATATTATGGGATTTAAGGATCTAAAGGAAGGGATTAGACCTTTTGATCTGAGTCTGACCTCCTTATCTGACCAAGAAAGTTTCTAGGGCCTGAAAAAATTCCAGACTTTGTTGTTTCTGCCAGTGAGTGTCAGGTTGACAGGGACCCACTTCACACCATCTGGTGAAGGAAATGTGTTCTTCTCTCTGTTTTTCCCCTACTCCACCCTCAGGGATCTGTACCAGGTCTGAGGTAGGAATGTAGCCGTGGCTGACTGGCCTGGGCCAGCATCTCAGCATGCTCTTCCTAAGCCAGTTCCATGAGCTGAAATGTTGTCTTCCAAAGTTGGCAGTAAACTGTGGGTGTGGCCATGGGGTGGACTTGAGAGTGGCATGCAGGAGATGGCTCCTACAAGTTCATGAAAGCCGATTATTAAATGTTCAGGAAGTTTGCAAGCCAGTTGTTAAACCATTAGTAGCTTGAAATTAGCTCCAATGAGAGTATTCACACTACTGAAATTGGCAACTGCTCTAAATCAAGGCTTTTTTTCTTCCCTTCCCTTCCCTTCCTTTCTCTTCCCTTCCTCTCCCTTCCCTCTGATAACTGGGTTATCAGCATACTACTAGAGTTTGAGTTCTGGCTGGACACCCACTACCAAATTACTCAATCTTGCAGAGCCTCAGTTTCCTCATCTGTAGAATGGGCCTCCATAACAGTAGCTATTGTACAGTGCTGCTATAAGTGTTAAATGACAATGCACATAAAGTGCTAAGCTTAGCACTTGAAAACTTGTAAGCATTCAATAGGTGTCAGCTTCATTATCATCCTCCATGTATCTCATTATTTAGTTTTGCCAATCATCTGTGCTATTGACTTAAAATTGAACAACCTTGATTTTTAACATTTAGTAATATTTCAGCAATATTTGAAAAATAGCATTTTCTAAGTGATAGGTTAGAATTTTTTATTATCACGATGCATAATGATGCTCTCTTCTCATTTGCTTAAGTGCTGGATATGCTACACTAGTGACCAGTTCTCAGTGTATTTCATGGGTTCATGTGCGTTACTGTCCAGGACGAAAGAGAACCAGTGGGTTCAATAGTCTCTTTCTCCTTGTCTTTAATTTAGGATCCTCCTAATCCTAAAGAATCCCCAAGTCACTGAGACCAAACTATGCCCTGACTTCCAGAATCAAATATTATTTGAAGGAGATCAAGATGTCATACTCTAGATGCCAACGACTTCTACTCAGCACCTGCCATGGGCAGGATGCTGCAGATGGCCTGGAAATTTAAAGAAAGAAAGAAAGAAAGAAAAAGAAAAGGAAAGGAAAAAGAAAGGCTTGGAAGCCCTAATACACAGGTCTGACATGCAAAAGTCTCTGAAAACTAGAAGATATTTCATCACTCCGACTGCGACAACATCTGACCCAAACTGTCCTGAGACTATTTGAACTCTTTATCCTGCTTTATGTTAATAGCTAAATAGTCTGATGCAGAATTACTAACGTGTTTGATTATACGCTGCTGTCCCAGACCCCACTGGAGTTGTCCCATAATGCACGATACATGCACCACACTACCTTTCTAAAATCCCCCAAACTCTGCATTCTGAAACATATCTATTCCGAAGGCTTTTCCAAAAAGGAATCTTGGACCTCTGGTAGAAATCAGTGTCTGCCTTTAAGGAGTTTACAATCTAGCCATACCAGACTCATCCAGCCATGCTTCAGATAAGACGGGCATAGAGGCTTGGACCAAGTGTAGCTGGCAGGAAGCGCGGGCTGTTAATCTAATTCAGCTGTTCACCCAACAGCACAATCCAGCCTGAGCTCTCACACTTCTTAATGAAGAGTAGAAATTGTAAGCAGACACACATCCCCGAGGATCTCCTCCAATATCCTTTATTTCTTCCCTTGATTCTGGATCTTCAATTCTCCGCAGTCTGGCTTATCCACCCCTAAAACACTCCCCCGCCCTCACAGAGCATCATTCACTTGAGATCAGGAATTCTTTTAGGTGCTTAGAGAAAACAGCCTCCACTCCAACGGGAAAAGCAGAGGGCTCCCTGGTGCGGCGGCATGCTCTGCAGGCCCCAGTTCTGTCTGAACTTTAATGGTACACCCCGGCCCAGAGCATCCTGCAGGCTCTCAGCCATCCTGAAGACCTACACACATCTTCAACAGAAAGATCCTTCCTGCAGACGGACGCTGCAAAGCCCCGGGGCTTCGAGCCAAATGCAAAGTGATTCTGCAGGGTTCTGGCAGCCCTCACCCCCTTCCTCCAACCTTCTCTTACTGATGTGTCTCCAAAAATCTCCTGACTCTGTTGCGCAAGTTACAGTCTCCAGAACCAGCCCGGCAAGGACATTCCTTTCTCGAAGTCAGTAGACCTTCCAGCTCGCAGGAACATGGTCTGTTAGCTGGGGTTTTTTTTTCCTTCTCACCTGACCTAGAAAATTTGGCTTCTTCAAACTCAGTCTTTTGAAGGATGTGTTTGTTATCTCCATGGAAACACTGAGGGCTCACCCTACCATGTGTTTCCCAATAGTCTTCTCTGGACATACCCATAAATAATAAAATATGTCCATAAATAATACAATAGTGACCTTTTCTTGAACATTCACTACGTACCGGTTACGGTCCTAAGCACTTTACATACATTATTTTAATTAATCCTCAAAGAAATTCTGTTAGGTAAGCATCACTGCCCCCACCCGCCCCTTTCTTTCTTTCTTTGTTTTTGTAGGCTGGGAGGTAAATGAATAACGTAATACTTTCTATGCTGTCGTCTACCCCAGCAGGTTCAATGTCCCAGAGTTTAATTAACAGAACAGGACAGCTGCCCTGAACTGAACTCAAAGCATTGCTTTTTCATCCCCCTTTTTGCAGCTAAGGACACCAAGGCTCAGAGAGTTTAAATAATTTGTCTAAGGTCATACAGCTAAATAACATCTAAATAAATGTTAGAGCTGAGACCTGGAGGGAAGGCTTTCTGACTCCAGAGTCCATGATTTTAACCACCAAAGAAATGTGGGAAAGAGAATAAAATTCCCCTTGGACTGAGCGATCCTTAGCTTCTCTGTTCTTTTTGCCCCATCAGCCTTCCCAACTCGAGAGGCCCCACGGATAGTGTTCTCAAGGAGGTACTTGTTTCATTGAATGGAGTCTTTGCAAGTCCCTCCCTGGACACAGAACTGTCCTCTTCCACAGGTTCAGGGCCTCACCAGCAGCTTCCTGATTGTCACTGTGATGCTTCCCAAGAAGACCCAGCGTCAGTCAAGTCCACCCTGGCCTTTATCGCAGTAGAGTCATTTGCCATTGCTGATAAAGGGCTGGGCTGAGGCAAGAGACCACTGGGGCAACTGAGTGAATGGTCCTACTTCAGGCTGGGTCTTCGCAACCCAAGAAAAAGGGAAATTCTCATAGGCCTGGGTTTTGGTTTCTGCTGTGTCGTTACCTCCTTACATGACCAGGCAAGTCATTTACCCTTTCTGATCCTCAGGTGCCGCATTTGTAAAATGAAGCTGTTAAGAGTACCGATCTCAGCATGTTGTCATGAGGAAGGAATAGACTGGGAAAGGATTTGCATATAGCGAGTGCCTAGGAAATAGAAGACATTATTACCACTGTTAATAAGAGCCTATGTTTTAGTGTGTTGATTATCTACCTTTTTGGAGCGCTTGGGGTTTCACAAGGCATTTTATATGAGCGAGCAAGCATCTCTGGGCGCCTGTTGTGTAGACACTACACTAGGTGCTTAACAATCAGTTTGTATTTGCTGTTCCTTCTATTGTACTGGGTAGATGAACACTTCTGCTTTTTCTCTAGCCAAGAGAATTGTGACGCAGAGAGGCTGAACAGCTTATCAAAGCAAATCTGTGGCTTAGCCAAGAATAAAACCCTCAGTCCTGAGACATCAGTTCATTATGTTGCCCCTCTGTTGAATAGCCTCATTTCCAAGGGCCCTGTGCTCGCTCAAAACATTAAAAAATAAAAAGGACAAAACTCACATTTCTGCCAGACAGATGATATCCAGGCGTCTCTGGAAGAATGGTTAGCAATCCCAGCGTGCGGTTTTGGGTTTTAAGGTGCTTGGATACGAAGGAGGAATGTAAGCCCCATTGAGCTCGTTTCACATGTCAGAGTCTATTCTGGATCTTGAAAGCGGGCCACGGAGGCCCCAGCTGTGCCCCAAGAGCTACATTCCTGCAGAGGCATCCGGCACCACGCAGGAAACAGGCGGGGGAGCAGGGCCCAGGATTTGCAAAGGGACCCAGTGGGTGTCACAGCCAAAGGGCAGGAAGAAAATAATCCCCTGCCCCAGCGCCAGCCTTCCAGGGCCTAGTTTTTGCAGAACCTGAATTAGGACGATATAAAACTTGTTTCCTTCTGCATTATTTCTTTTTAAGGACTTTGGCTATTTTTAGAAGTTCTTTTCACTTGCCAACTCTCTTTGATCCCGCATGAAAAGTCCAAAAGGGACCATTGTTTCCTTTGCGCTGTTTGCCCTGTTTCATCATGCCCGACGGCTCTCATGGCCCTGTGAACACGTCATTGGTATTCCAAACACAGATCCACACACAACCCAGCTGTTGGCAGGAACCAGGTGGGTTTTATGGGAAGGAGATGGAGCAAGAAAACATCAACGAAGGCCCCAGGAAACGAGTGGTGTTTGATAAGGGATGAAAGAGCTTGGAAGTGAGTTGAAATCTTGTATCCAAGAAGCTAAACTGAGAGATTAATCTGGCCCTGGTATTTAGCATCTCCAGGAAGGTGCACACGGAAGTCAAGATGCCATCTCTCAGAGAAATCACAAGGATGGGTAGGTACCCATAACCATGACAGCACACTCATCTGTGAAACATGGCCTCTCACGGGAGTTATCTTTAATTTTGGCAGGTAGCTCAAGCATGGCTTGCTTTCATCCCTTCAACTCCACATGGTTTCCTCCTTGTTTACTTCTTTTTTTCTCACTGACCTTTCAAAGCCATTTATATTCTCCACTGTCCACTGCTCCTCTCTCATGTTTTAGAGATCAAAGTGCCACTATGCTGGGTGGGGTTGTTTGAAAAATGGAGAATTTCTACATCACTGGCCTTTGGAAGCTGATTGGGCAACAAGAAGTAAGGAGAAACATCAAAGTAAGTGACTTCTCCTTGCTTCTCTCGGCTGCCATCTTTTTGCACATAATTCCTTTCGACTTTCAAAGATCGTACATTCCTAGGCTCCTCCTTGGCATTGTCAGGTTCAAGAGGCTCCTCTGGAATTCCATAAATCTAGACATTTATCTGGGCCCGTGGGGTGGGGCAGACAGAAGGCAGAACATTTCCCAACGTTTTCCTGATACTGTGTTCTTGAACCCTTGATGGCGTGAATAACTTTTCTATAGATCTGTGTGTATAGAAGATAAATGAGTGTTGCTTTTCAAAACTGTCCTCCGTACGAGTAAGTCATTCAGCTGTAAAATATCATGCTCTGTAGGGAGTTTGATTGATTAGATTTGCAAAAACATGACTGTTATGAGCCTTGCTGGGTCTGATCATGTTGGGCCCACCTGTCTAGAGTTGCTCCCGTCACATCTCTGTCCTCCATCTCAGACCCGTGTGTTTCCTGCATAACACTGATGATAATGTATGATTTTATTTATGTGTTTGTTTACTTGTTACGCTCACATGATGTTGTCAGCACCTAGATCTGTGCCCAACACATAGTAATTGCTCAATAAATATTTGGGAATGAATGAATTTAAGAAATATGTTCTCAAAAAAGCTGTTGGGTTGAAAAAACTCAATTACCAAAAATAATCCCTATGGAAGAAGGGGATAAGTATTTAAGGTTAGTTTCCTTTCTCTGCAGATCCTTTTAAGTGTGGTGATAGTGTTTGCTGGGCAGTTGGAATCGCTGGTTATCCTTACAGGACTTGTAAGAAATAGTGTGAAGCCCATCACTTTTCATTCTCTCATTATTCTTTCTATCTGTCCATCCTGCCTTTCTTCCTTGATTTGTTAAATTCTAATCAAATACGTGTCAGGCATAGTAAGACAGGAGTGATACTATACCTACCTCACAGAATCGTTGTGAAGAGTCAATGAGATCATTGCATTTAACAGTTTTTGGCAAAGCACCTGACATATTAAGAGCCTGATAAATGTTAGCCATTAACATTATCATCAGAAATATTTGTGGAGCAACTATTATGTACCTTCTGTCTCAGAGTCTCCAGAACAAGGAGAAAGGATACGGTCTATACCACCAGGGGGTTGTGATAATTTATGTCATTAGTTTTCTTTCCATAATATCTATTTTCAGAGCAGAATGTCACATGTGGAGAAGGTCAGCTAGCCAGGACAAGAATGAGGAAATGAACAGAATATCAAAATTTTAAGTAAAGACAGGATCAATATTACTGACTTTTTCCTTTTGCCTCAGGCTCCTTATATGGCTTGGCACAGCACTGTTACTGATCTTGTCTTTTTTCGAGAAATTTGATATTTTGCTCATAATGGATGTTTTTTGCATGAAATTTAATTTTTTTTAATATTGCATTAAAATATTGTTTATTTTGATCTCTGAATAAATTTTGCATCCAAAGCCAGTGCCTCCCTCATTTCACCCTAATCCCAGCCCTGTTAGCTGGTTGACCTCTCTAAGCTCTCATAATCAAGCCCTCTGTCTCTAGTTAAGGGCTTTCAGATTTATATACATATTACCCACTGTCAGCACCCAGTCCAGCTGAATATGGGCTCTGTCTTAACTTCTGAAATAGCCTCCTCTTTTGTTCTTGGCCCCCTCCAGGCATTTCTATACACAGAGCCAGAGGGAGCTTTTAAAACCTACATCAAATTGGTCACTCCCTTCCTTAAAATCTTCTGTGGCTTTCCATCTCCAGAAAGTAAAATCCAAACCCTCACCACGGCCTACAAGACCTTCTATGATCCAATCTTACCCCAGCGGCCCGCCATTCCCTCCCTTTGCCCCCTGCATTCCAGCCACTCCTGTCTTCTCTTGGATCCTTGAGTCCACTGTTGTCTAATCCACATGGCTGCCTTCATACAAATTGTTTCCTTTCCAGCAGTGTCCTTCCCCAACACTTTTTTTTAAGAGATTTTATTTTTTTCCTTTTTATCCCCAAAGCCCCCCAGTACATAGTTGTATATTCTTAGTTGTGGGTCCTTCTAGTTGTGGGATGTGGGACGCCGCCTTAGCGTGGCTGGATGAGCGGTGCCATGTCCGTACCCAGGACTGGAACCGACGAAACACTGGGCTGGCTGCAGCAGAGCACCCGAACTTAACCACGTGGCCACGGGGCCCGCCCCGTTCCCCAACACTTTCTACCTTTCAGATGGCAGCTGAAGCACAGCCTCTGCAGAGGTCTTCCCTGACCTCCTGATCTAAGTTCTGTCCCCACTCGGCCTCCATTATTCTCCCTTGTAGTCTCCTGTTCTTTTTCTTTCCAACACTTCCCATCCTTTGTAATTAATTATATATACCATCCTACTTGTTTGATGTCTTCCTCCCGCACTAGACTGTAAGCTCCTGGAGGACAGGAGCCATGTTTATCCACCACCTTCCCCTCGGCCCCTGGACAATGCCTGCACAGAGGAGCTGCTCAAATATTTGTTGAGTGAACGAGGGAGGGAAGGGAATGAGTGAATAAATCAATCTTCAGCTTGCAAAATCTTGACCTAAGGACTCTGTCACACACTAAGGGACTTTCAGGTCCCATTCTGCTCTCTGTGGTCATGAACTTTGCTCTAAAGCAAGTGTTTTTCCCCTAGATTATTTTTATAGAAAAAAAGGTGAAGCAAATATAGAGATAATTATTGATTCTCACTCATCAAGTCTCGGCTCCCTATCACCAACATCCTCCTGAGAGACTGCTGCAGAATTCCTGGGAACCACAGGAAATAAGTCCACGAACCACTCGAAATGCTCTTATAAAAATAGACTGGCCTTGACCTTCTTCCTGCGGAAGGGCCTCTTTCCTCAGGGCAAAGAAAATTTTATCTGTTCTTAGGAGCCTCCCATTTCAATCATCCTCCCAGCAGGGTTTATCTGGATATGCTCAGAATCCCAGCCTGAAATCGCCCCCCACTGCCTAGGTCATCACCCGAGCAAACTGCTCATTTATTATATTCATGCTCTTGTTCTTATGTTAAAATCAGAAGATAGACAGACAGAAATCAAGGTCTGGGGGAGCTGTTGGATATTCTAGTGCACACCGGTGTCCCACTAGGGGTTAAGGCCGCTTTCCCCGGACATCACCTGTAGGTGTGCTGCCTTCATCGTTTTCATCCTTGACCCCTTACCAAATTTCTTACTTTTAAAGTTTATTTAAATCATTGGCAAGCCTTTTCACTTAAATTTAATTTCCTTATTTAAGGGAAGCCTTATCTTTCTAGCATAATTGCAAAAATGTGCCACAAATAGAAGGCAGTGACGAAGATAGAAAAAGCCAGCCATCTTGACTTCTGCCTGGGTGCTGCTTCCCACCTGCTTGGCTCTTTTGGTTACAAAGAAAGAACAGCAGTTCTTCTAGGGGAGATGAAGACGTATTTGTACCAAACCAGAGCTTCCTCCTTGAATAATCAAAATCACTGAAGGAGACTTCAAAGGGGGCTCCCTTTCTCTCTGCAGTGTTACTGAAAGATGTCTCAGTGCCACTCAGAACTTCTCCTGGATCAACAGGGGCACATGCCTCAAACTTTTGGAAGCAAAGGTTTAATATTTCAGGTTTCTTTACTGTTATATCAATTCAACAAATAAGCAGAGGATGTCAGTCCCCTTAGAAACCCTTAAATATAATGGAGTGACAGAAAAATTAGAAAATACAGATAAACAACAATAAAAAATTTCTAAAGATTGTCTATGATCCTGTCAGCCAGAGATAACTTCTGTTAACATTTCTATTCATAGAAATGTAAGCATTTTACAATGTGGATTCATGTATATGATTTATATATATATGAATATCTCAGGTTTTCCGAGACAAAAAGACAGCATTCTGCTTTGTTAATTTTCTACATTGTTTGCCTGATTTCTATTTGGTTGCTATCTACATTTATTTTTAATTTTTCTTATTTCTGCTTACTGTGAGTTTACTTTGCCCTTTTATTTTTGAAGTTTTTTTCATGCAGAATCTTGGGTCATTAATATGAGACCTTTAAAAAAATTTTTAATAGGAGCACTTAAAGGTAAAAATTTCCCTCTAATAATTGTTTTAGTTGTCTCCTAAAGTTTTTGTATGCTGTATTTTGTATATCATTTAGTTTAAACTATACTACAGTTTTTCCTTTGATTTTTTCTTTGACGGATTATTTCAAAATGTGTTTTTTAGTTGAAAATATTTGCAATTTTCCTAGATATGTTATGGTTATCAATACCTAATTTAATTATATTGTGATCAGAGAATTTATTCCATATGATTTCAGTTCTATTACATTGATTCAGACTTGGTAAAATTTATATATATTGTTTTACAATCTTCTCATTTATAATCTTCCTTTACACAATACGTTAGGATTTTTTCCTTACTAATGAACACAAATCTACATCTCCAGTTGTCATGGCTGCCTAGGATTCCATTATATGGACATCAAAATTGTGTTAACTAATCCTCCATCACTGGACACTTAGGTTGTGTACAGTTTGTCCTATTATAAACAAAGCTGCTGTCATCGTCCCTGCACACTGTCCCAGTACTTCCTCAGGGAGCATGGACAGAAATGGAATTGCTGGAGGAAAGCCATACGTTTTGTTAAGGTTTTTACGCAAAATTTTCAGAGTCTATACCTGTTATGGGCTTAAGTTCCATTTTTACTCCGTGACTTGTCGGTACTTCCTTTCTGATTTATACGTCTGCTCTTCGGGGTAGAGGAGAAATGAATTTGAAAGTTTCAGACCTGCTGACTTTTTGGTTTCAAAGTCCCCTCGTAAACCGGGAGCCTTGCTCCCTTTGCCTAAACTGGCTCTGAGGATGCACAGCACCTTGGTGGGACTTCACTGCGCACCTCTCTGGGCCTGTGCCCCAACCTAAGGGAGGCTTTCCCTGTGGTGTGGCCCAGGCCCTTGGCAGAGTGGGTGGCCTGGGATTGTCTTTTCCCTCTGACGCTGCTGGCCACTTGACCCCTTTGCCCTCATCTCTCAGCTCGGATGGGCCACTCCCACCCTCTGTTCAAAGCTCACCTCCTCCACGACTCTCGAGGCACTGATGACTGTTTAATCCGGCAATTCCCAGACCTCTTGTAAAATCATCTCTAAGTGCTTTAAGTGTGTCCCTTTTATCCACTGTGAATTTGTAAACTGCTTGCAAAGGGGACCACCTGTCTCGCTTATTGAATGTGGGGCTCTTGCGCCTGGCACGGAGGTAAATACTTGCTGAAATAAGAACCCAGTTAGTCTCCCAGAGTGAGGTGAGGCTCAGCACAGCCAAGCGGAAAATGGCAGACCATCGAGAATTCTTGCTCATTTAATATTCCAAATAGGGTCTGTCCTTGTATTTAACATAAGGGACAGCCAAGATAGTAGGTAAGAACCCACTGTGACTTGGACCTGCCGCTGTTATCCCTGCCTCCCCACTTAATAGATGTGTGACTACAGGCAAGTGCTTGGCCTCTCTGAGTCCCTTTCCTCACCTGAATAGTGAGTACCTGCTCATAGAGTTGCTGTAAAGATCAAATTCGATAGGAACACATAAAGTGAATAGCGAGGTACCCAGCATGTTATGAGCTCTCCACAAATGGCATTATTAATGTCTTTCATATTTTGGGAATTCACAAAATGACAAACCCTCCTTCCCCGGCCTGTGCTGTGGAGCCTCCTGCCCCATACTCCTCTGCATGCCTCAGGGGAACGGGCTGCAGAGGCTGCTGTCTTTCTCCAAACCATGCCCACTCCACCCTTCCATGGGGGAGGGAAATGGTTGCTCTGGTTACGAGACTTTCCTTTCCTTTCACGACTCCTGAGATCCAGGTAACGAGGCCTCTGCCAAGCTATCAGCCAGGACAGGACAAGGCTCGTCAGGTGTCCGCAGGTGGATTGTTCAGTGTTGCATAAAGCTAGGTATTTTGCACTTGTTCTTTTGATTTTTTTATGCCTTTTCCATTCATTGTAAGCAGCAGAAAGGCAGGGGCTGGCCATCTCAAGGGAAGTGTGCCCTGTAACAGTCAAGACCAGGGACTGCAGGGTCAGGGACCCCTGGGTTCCAGTCTGGGTCTGCACTTACTTGCTGAGTGACTTTGGGCAAGTCACTCCACTTCCCTGTGCCTCGGTTTTCTCATCCTTCAAATGGAGATTATAATAATACCTCGTAGGGTGGTTGGGAGGATAAATGAGATAATGCCTGTAAAACACCCAGCACACACTAAGCTGTTGATAAGTGAGTTACCGTCGTCCTCATGCTTAATTCCATCACGGTCATCACCTTCGCATTGTACCTCACACAGGTCCTTGCCTTTGAGCTCACCTCCGTTGAGTGTCAACTTAATTGAAAAAATGAATAGAATATGTGCCCCCCGCCCCGGCTCCAAGAGAAGGTGAAATCAACAGTCTTCGTTGCTCTGCACATCCTAACTATACTTTGTGGAGTTTTATATTGAACAAGGCTCTCAGTGCCTGACTTTGGGTTCCCAGGAGCAGACCTGAGTTTCTCACCTGAGCTGTACCTTCTGTTACTATACCAATGTTACATGACATTGCCCTGCCATCCTGAGCTTTCTACCTCAGGGAATCACGAGAGGGTCCCTCCGCCAGGGGCTCTGAGGCACCAGGCCTGGGTTGGGGCTGGCACCTGTGAGATCAGCAAACCTCCCCAGGGGGTCCTGATGCACACCGGAGCATGAGGCCTCCTGGTCTGGGATATCCTTTTTTTCTCCATCAAGAGAGAGGAAAGGAATTTAGCCTGGAAGGGAGGAGCCTGCTTGATTATTTTTCTCCTTTTAGCAAAGTCACTGAAATATCTCCAAATCTACTTTCCTTGTTTTCTTTAAAAGCAGTGGCCCAGGGGACACTGCCCATTTTGATATGTTTATTTTTTCTCTTACTTTCCATTACTCATATTTCCTTTACTGAATTATTGTTTGTCCCTGCTGGGGGGAAGAAAATAAAACAGAGGTCGAGACGAAATGAGTGAAGGCTCCAGGTCCCTCTCGCCCTGTTCTGCTGTGCTAGGCTGGGATGGGAGGGCTTCCTGTCTCTGCAGTGAGGGGCAGCGGCCACCAGCAGGCACACCAGTGCATCACGACTGGATGTGGTCTGCTCTAAGGCTCTGGTTTGCTCAGCATGGGCACCTGGTGGAAAGGCCAAAATTTCTCTAAACTGAGCTAGGATCAGGTTCTGAAGAATTAACTGGAGCCTAATCACAACACACAAGCCCATAATAAGATGAAATCGGGCCTCCGGGGTGAGGAAGGTCATGTGGCTCAGGATTGCAACAAGGTTCTGTTAGGTTTCTCTTTCTCTTTGCTGCTTATTTTACTTGCTAAAGTTGTTCCCAACTGTTCAAAGATCTGAGTACTCATTTGTTCACTTGACACATATTTAGTGCACACCTACCATATGTGAGACATGAGCAATATAGTGGAGAACAAGGCAGACGTGATGGGGCCCTCTTGAAGTTCACATTCCACTGGGGAAGACTTACCAAAGAGGGATTCCCAGTGAACTGAGTGTTACAGCAGTGAAGCCTACGGCACCTTGAGAGACAGATAAGAGGTGACCTGCAGAGCCTGGGAAATGCAAAGACTTCCTGGAGAAAGGGGCATTTCTATTCCTGGTGAATAGGGAGAAGAAAGTAACCAGAATAGCATGTGCAAAGGTCCTGAGTCCAGAAAGAGCATGAGTCACTTGGGGAACTGGAAATAGTCCATGATGGATGAGGAGAGAGGGCTATGGCTGGAGAAGCGGCAGGGCCAGATCATGCAGGCGTTTATCTAAAGAACCGTGGAAAACCAATGGACAACACAGGCTGGTGCGTGACATGGTCAGATTTGCATTTTTAAACTGTCACTCTGGCTGCTGAGTGGAGAAGTATTGGAGAAGAGGCAGAAGCAGGGAAAGCAGATGTAATTGCCCAAGTAAGAGGTAGCAGGACCTCAGGTAGGAGGTAGATGTAGGTATAGGCCAAATGTGGTGCCACGCTTCACAGCTTCCAGCCGGCATATCTTGGATACACTAGCCCAGGAGCCTTCTCTGAGAGAGACATTATTCAGCCAGGGCACAACCCTGGGACATGAGCTAAACTTGGATTTAAAAATCTTACCACCAAATATACCAGGAAATATAATTTCTACCTGTGATGGTGCTGCTTTGGGAATGTGGGCTTATTGATATTCAATAGAAGATCTGAAAGTGAGTCACCATGGTGTCTTAATAGATGACAAATAGTGGGGAGCCAGAGCTCCCTTGCTGCCCGACCTGCCAGGCTGGGCATTAAGGACCCTTGTCCCTGCTCTTCTCCATCCTGCCCTGACTCATTGGATGACTGTACAAATCATCTGTCCCTCAACGGCAGGGGTATGACCTCAAGAACTGAATTTCCGAGTCATGAGACCATACTGTATAAAATCTACCAGATGGTGTCATCTCTGGGAGGTTCAAGGGCAGGTCAGACAGCCTGGAGGGGAGGGAGTGGACCTGCCGGCTCTCAAGATGCCTCCCGTGGGGCTTGGTGACACTAGAGGAAATGGCCGAAGTCATCTTCAGGATAATTCATTCATTCACTCAGCAACTGGTTATTAAGAACTGCTATGTTCCCCACCCCATTCTCAGACGGTGAACAAAGCCGGCAGAGTCCTACCCCCATGGAGCTTACATTCCAGTCATTTCCTGAGGCTCAACCGGTGACCCACACTGCCTCCAAGCTCTCCTGGTCTTAGTGTTGAGTAAAGAAGGCCCAAGAGTTCCCTAGCATCGAATCCATCAGTGGTCTCTAACAAGAATGAACTTCCAGTTTGCAAAAGCGCCAAGCTCCCTATCACCTCTGGGCCTTTGAACTTGGTTTTCCCTTGGCCTGCACCTCTCCTTGTCAACATTGCCACCCCCTGCCCACCAATGCCCAGGACACTCCACCTTCTCCTTCAGACTTCACCCCAGATGTTACTCAGACAAGCCTTCCTTGACTGCCAGCCCCAGGCCCAGGCCAGTCCCCACCAGGTGCCCCTTATCCCTCTGTATTTCATGGGTGCTGTTCACTGGGCTGTTTCTCTTCTCTTGACTCTGCTCCGTTAGGGCAGAGCCCCTGTCTGTGTTGCTTAGACTTTTATCTAGAGTGTCTTGCAAGGATCTGGCATATAATATGTGCTTCATAAATATTTCTTGAAAGAAGGGAGGATGGAAGGGCGGAATGACGATCCGTGCTATGCTGTGTAGCATATTGGTTTTGCTGAAAAGACACTATACTTAGAAGCCCCTTCATGAACCAAAGCCTGAGAAACTGTACTAATTTGCCAATTGCCATACTGAACTCAAGTTTGAATATTTTTGGTTGACTAAATCAGTCTGAAATTAGTCCCATATATTTTCTAAAACCATCATTCCCTCCCCATAAAAATTAACAGCAGATCAGAGAAATGAAGAAACCTGGGAGAGATGAGGTTGAATCAGTCTATTATTATTCATTAATTTATTCAACAAATATTTATTAAATAATATGATTTATCAGGCACTGAAGGCATAGAGGCAAAGAAGAAAAAGCAAAGTCCCTGCTTTCATTTTTTACTTTTTTTCCTATAGGGGAGATATTAAGTTTTTAAAAAAGTGAACAGCTGCATAAAAAGACCTGAACTAGTGCCAATTCCTGTTTCTCCCTGTTGAAATCAGATAGGGGGTGGCTGGAAGGGGAGAGTGCACCAGCGGATGGAGAGTGGTCAGGGGTGTCTCCGAGGAAGCGACATTGAGCTGAGACCTTTGAGAACCGGGCAGGGATCCAGCAGGTGGGGTCAGAGGTCTGTCTGTTTCACCGACAGGAGGAGACCACGCGATCCTCCTGAGGAAGGAGCTGGCACGTTTCAGGGAAGACATGTCAGGATGCTAAACCTTCTTCCAGTTGTTAGGCAAGGAACACAAAGCAACCCACCAATGGGGGAGCCACAAGAGTTAATATAATCTGTTTAAGGGACAAATGCTTCTCAGGGGGCCAATGGTGCCTCCGTCCTGAACCTGTCCTGATCCTTTCCGAGCCGAAATTCGCCGTTTCCTCCTGTGGCCTCCTGCAGCATGTAGGCTGGAGCTGTTTGGCGGTTCCCGGGTTCTACCCTGCAATTATAGTTATTTGCATCCTCTGGTCAGCCTCCCCAGTGAATTTTCAACTCCTCGAGGGCAGGGGCTGGATCTTACATGCTCCCTGCCCCCAGCACACACTCCTGCCTTGCACTTAGTATAGTAGATGCTCAGGGAATATTTGTTGACATTTATTAAATTGAATAACTAAGATTTCTGACTAATACTTTGAAAACATACTTATTTTAAAAAGTTTTGAGGGGCCGGCCCGGTGGTGTAGTGATTAGGTTCGTGCACTCCACTTTGGCAGCCCAGGGTTCACAGGTTTGGATCCCTGGCCTAGCCCTACACACTGCTCATCCAGTCATGCTGTGACAGAGACCCACATACAAAACAGAGGAAGACTGCCACTGATGCTAGCTCAGGGACAATCTTTCTCAAGCAAAAAGAGAAAGATTGGCAACAGATGTTAGCTCAGGGCCAATATTCCTTACCAAAAAAAAAAAGAGCTTTGATTTGGGGCATGGGAGCGATAATTTTGGAGCATAGAATTCTTATGGGAGACCCAAGCCCAGATGGTTCCTATACTGGAGAACATTGAATGCCTTAGGGCTTTCCTGTGGGAGTGGCTGGATAAGAAAAGGAAGTTGTAGGGGGCACAAAAAGGGCCTGGGCAATGAGGCCTAACTGGTTATTTGGCTATTTGGGTCTTGATGGTAGTAAAAAGCCATTGACAACCATCTTGCACGCTCCTTCCAATGCTGTGCCCGGGTGTCTATGTTTGCTCCGAGATTCTGCTGTCTGGATGGCTAGTTGGTTGATCAGGGGTTTGGTTGGGGTTTCTTGTCTTCTTGTGTTTTCTTTATCACTTCTTACTTTGAGGGGGTTTATTTTCTATACATACAGAAGGTTTTGTCCTGAATAATCTAGATATATGCAGCTACAATATATTTCTGTTATTATTTAATTAGTATTTTTAAAGTTGAATCAGTATTCAATCTGGAATTCATATCAAATGGAAACTTGGTATCACTGCTGAAAATGGAACCAGCATCACTCGCCACAAAAGGTGATTATAAAAGGAAAAATGATAACAATAAACCATGTTATGAAATTTTAAAGATAAAAATATATAATTTGTACTGTCTTATTAAGTTCTTCATAGTGTCATCTCATTATTTCCTACAGGAGCACTTCAGCCTAAATGTTGTTATTCTCCTTTTCACAGGTGAAAAAACTAAGATTTTTCAGAAATTAGTGACTCCCAGAGTTAGGAAGTGTTTTAATCTGAATTATCATTTAGTTTTTTGTTTGCAAGTGGAATATTGGAGCTGAAAAGTAGACTAGAAGGTGGGGCTGGAGATTATTAACTTTTAAAATAGACACGTATTGTTTAACTGTTCACTTTTGTGAGTAAGGATAAAATCTAATGAAGCATGGGAAAGAAACAAGAGCAGGAGAGAGCTGTGTACCAGGAGGAGTCGGGTAGAGCATCCGCCGTTATCAGAGGAGCTGGCTGACCCTCGGCTTCCTGGGTCACCACGTGGATGTGCTTGGCAGTGACATCGCCTCAGTCCAGGACAGGAATGACCAGTAAGAAAAGAGTTACACGGAGATAGGGGAGGATAGAGAGGAACCAGGTGCTTTCTTTCCCTCTTGGCTGTAATTTATTAACTAAACTCAAGTTCATTTTCCTTGTCCCCTCGGCCTGGGTGTAAAGTCCTGATGGAGGCCTGAGGGGATAGTTCTGTGGGGCCTTTTCAGGGTCAGAACACTCACACGCAAGCCACTTTGTTGACATCAGCAAATCCAGCTGCATCGTGCAAGCACTTGACCGGCCACTGACTCCCAACAAAAAACAGATGTCGAAACACACAAAACATACAGTCCTCTTGAACTGGTAGGACTTTGTCTTGAGTTGGGAAAAGGGCGAGAGCTGGGTGTATGGGTGTGCCAAGAGTTGACAACAGCATTGACCAAATAGACCTGGCTTTGTGCTGGCCTGAGCCACGTAGGCTCCGAGAGGAGATGCTCAGAGGGCAAAGGCCAAACAGCATTCCCGCCTGAGAAAGCCAGATCGCTGTGTGTTGGGGATGGTGGGGTTTGAACTGCCTTTGACCGGGACATGGAAAGAGATGGAGTCCCCTAGGCCAGAGGAGGGGAAGTGGGCTCAGAACCAGGATTCCACTTGGAGCTCAGTCCTAGAAACTGCTCTTCTACTTTTTGTCACATAGCATTGTTGAATGTCATCCATATGGTAGATTGTGAAATAAATTGCTCCTAATAAATAAGTGGTTGCCTGATAGGGTTAGTCATTATGTTAAACATTTTTCAGGTAATGCTTACAGCTGGAACTATTAATAAGTAATGAAAAACCAAGTCGTCCTTAAAGAGCCAGGCACCTCCACTAGATCCAGTGCAGCCCAGGATGCTTCCTGTCTTCTGCCCACTCATTGAACAAACCAACTTGTGTTGCATATCAGGCTCTACTCTGGGAACTGATACCCATTTGGTAGATTTGTAAAGTTGAATACTCTGATACATTTCTCCCTTGAGGAAAAGGACGAAATCGAAGGAGTAACAATTACCTAAGATATTAAGAACTGTGATTTAAAAAGACAATACTTATTCATATGCATTGGAAAGAGAAACTACAAATCAGACACACCCCCCCCTTCAAAATGTGGCAACAGTTATCACTGGGTGGTAAAGTTACAGATGATTTTAGTTTTCTTCTTTATATTTTTCCATATTTCCCTAATTTGTTTATGAGTGATATGTATTATTTGTGGAGTCGGAGAAATTTTTATTTTTAAAAATCCATTAAAAAATACCGTATATACCCCCTGCTTCAGTTTAGGGGTCAGTCCTCAGTTATCGTTAGATGTTCCTCACTGAAGCCTCCCTCTAGGAAAATAGGGTTTTCTATCTTGGATAAAACTTGAAAATTTCTCAGTAGGGAGCAATAGCTGACCTTAAGGTTCAAAATGGTACCCATGAGAGGGGCAATAGCTAATGATTAGGCTTCCGATCTCTTATGTACTTAGCACAGAAAAAAATGTTTTCTCCTTCTAGGACGACCATTTTTCTTCATCTGACCCCCACTTCTTTGCATCTTCTATCAACAGCCTCTTAGTTATAGCAAAGTAAATCTACGTTTGCATCCCAGCTACACAATTTGCTAACCACGGGATCTTGGCCAAGTCATTTATAATCTTTGTGCCTCCATCTGTTCGTCTCTAAACTAATAGGCTTATTACGAGGATTAAATGAAAGAATGCGCATAAGCGCATGTTAGCACAGCAATAAAGTTTGGCTATTATCATTATCCCATTGGCTTGTCCCAATTATCTTTTCCAACTATTATGCAGAGAACATTTTTCTGATTTAGCGGGGCTCTGTAATCTCAAGGCATACATTGAGAACTGTGGCCTTTCGGAATGGCCACAGGACACCAAAATAAAGGAAAGGCTTAAAATGTAGTTCCTACTTACCTGCTGGCACAGAGCTGCTTTCCCCACAGAGGCCTCAAAGTCTTAGGCTGAGCAGCAAACTTCCCTCACTAGGAAACCCCTGAGAGCCTGGCCACCTGGCCCCAGTGCCTGCTCGCCTCAGTAAGTCAGCCCTCTCTTTAAGCTGTTCCTTTTGGTTTCTCTGACTCAGAATATGTTAGGTCATTCTGAGACAGCCTTCTCCTCCCCACTTTCCCCACTTCTACCTGCTGTCCTGGACATTTGTCATCTTTTTTGACTGCCCAGCATCTGAAGGCCCATCCCATAATTGAGGCAACCCCCCCCCCCCCCCACTGCTCCCCCTATGTAGGTCTTGGTCTGGCTGGAACTTCCTGCAGTGTGATTTGGGGCCAACACATCTTCCCAGTGAGCCTGTGGGCAACCCCACGTTCCCTAAATTCTCTTTCTGCTTATTATCACTCAAAGTCAATTTTGGTTGCTTACAATTAAGAAACCTAGCCAGCTCCTACTTGTCCTTCATACCTACTTTGCCATAAATCCTTCAGCTGTTAGTTCCCAGAACTCCCTGAGCTTCCCATGCCATATGGTTCATTATACTACAGGTTGTGACGTTTTATTAGAGTTGTCTGCTTACCCTCCCCTAGACTGTTAGCTCCTGAGGACAAGGACTAAAACCATCTAGATCACTGTAGTATCTCTATCCCAGAGCAGAGTGCCTGGCACACAGTAGGCCTTCAGCCAATGCCAAATGAAAGAGCAATCAATAAAACCTTCCCCCCCCGGGAGGGGACCAGAACAACTACAGCAGTTCTACTTGAAGAACCAGTTAACTCGCCAGCTTTCTGATAACCTGGCACCATGCCTAGTCTGATTCCAGGGAAAACCAGATTTCCTTTAGGCTTTGGCAAGGAACAGAATATTCCACAGCATCCTGAGTGGGAGGGTGCAATGTTGGCCGCATCTTGAAGTGGGTGAGTAATCCCCCAGGCAGCACTTAGCTTTAAACCCTGGCTTATAACGTGGTCATCTCCTGAAGCTCCCAGCTTAAAATGGAAAGTGGCATTACTCATGGTGAAGAGCAGACAATAAAAAAACATTTAGGTGGGGCCTGACACAATGGAGTGAGTATTCCCTGCTGATGGATGAGAGCATCTCTGCTCTGAGCACTCACAGCCCCAGCAGACAGCTCACTCACAGCAAGGCTTTTGAACTACACCTCCGACTTAGCTCATCACCCAGCACGTCGCTCTTCGGGGTGTTGGAAGACATTGCGTCTCTCAGCCTACAGCAGGCATGGTGGGAGGAAATGCCCCTGAATCAATATCAGAAGGTGGTATAAAGTGGTGGTTACAAACATAGGCTTTGGCACCCGACAGAGCTGGGTCTGAATCCTGGCTCTTCTAGTTACTAGTTCCATGACCACAAGCAAGGTACTTAACCTCTCTGATCTTGAAGTTCCTCAAGTATAAAATGGGTTAAGTAATAGTACCTACTATAAGGTCATGGGAAAAGTAAGTCAGACAATCTTTACAAAGCCCTTATCCCAATGCCTGGCATGTAATCAGCACTCAGTAGATGGTAGCTGCCGGTACTGAGAATATTCTTTTACCGTCTTCCTGCAATAGCCTCCATTACGTCTCCATCCCTTAGGTTTTTATTTCTCTGTGAATCTCACTCAGCCTCCACACCCTTACTTCTTCCAGGAGTCATCCTTTACCTCTAACACCCTTCTGAGCCCAGGCCACACCCCAGCCTCCCTCCATGGTCACTACTCTCCACTTCTATCTCGTCTTTCTCTCACTTTCTAAGAGTCTGTCAGATTGTGTACCAAGACCCCGCTACCTGATATCTGAACTGTCCTTGTCTCCCCAACTTCAGAATCCATGACCAAGCACGTGGTGAAGCAAAATGCACTAGAATAAACCAATCTGATTTTAATGAAGGGCAATGGATAAATTGGGCATAAGGTCACAAAATGGCCAGGGCTTAACGCCAGCCTCCACTGCCCCGGGATAATGGAAACACACCTACAGAAAGAAAGTGGACCAAAGTGCCGTCTCATCAGGGTTGGGCATGGAAGACCAGTGGCAGCGATTCGAATGTAATATTTTTCTTAGAAAAAAACATACCACCAGCTTGTCTAATAATAGGCTTAATTAGTGAGTTCATAAATTAGATTCAGATTTTTTTTAAGGGATATACTTTTGGCCTAAAGCAGGTTACATGCGCTACTATTTAGAGATAAACAAGGATGTACATGAGTCGAGATTCTTCCCATGGCACTGGGTGGTTCTATACCAATGACCCAGAGACTCAGCAATCATCAGTTCCTTAAGGTTAAGAAAACCTCCTACCTTTGGTCACTGATGACTAGATCAACCTCAGGCTCTCATTTCGGGACATGTCCTAATCATTCATTTATTCAATGCATTTAATGAATACCCTTTTATGTGCTGGGCACATTTCTGGATATCATGGAAGATATGGTGAGAGAATGGGATGCAAGCCCTGCCCTCCAGGAGCTTACAGCCCAGCAGGGGAGGTAATTACACAAGTAACTCATGTGGCGGAGGAATGGGACAACTGTCACAAACAGGGCATCAAGTTTTAATAGGAGTTCCAAGGAGGTACAAATCACTAAGACAGAGATATCAGAGAAGATTTGTATACATGATTAGGGTCTCAAAAGGCCAAGATTAGCAGGTACATTGGACAGAGGACAGAGCATGGGCAAAGAACAGAGTTGGGAAAATGCCGGGTGAGAAGAGGAAACGGTACACTTTGAATCAAGGATGGTTCCTGTATAATGAGTTCACGGGGGAGAGGGTAAGGCTAGAAAGATCATTTAGAGCCAGATCTTGTCCCACTTCCTTCTCAACATCTCCTCTTAGATATCCAATAATTGTCTTAAATTTAAGACAGCCCAGACAGCACTGTTGATTCCCCTCATCCAATCCCTGAGCTTCTCTTTCTCAAATATTTCAAATCTTGGTAAATATCCCCAGTGCCTCAGCCCTAACACAGAGAAGTCATTCTTTCTCTCTCTCTCCCTCAATATCTCCATTCACTCATCAGCAGGTTCCATTAGTTTTATCTCTAAAACATATCCTCAATCTGGCCTTTTCTATCTTCTCCATTACCACCACTAGGTTCCAGGCCACCATCACTTCTTACCTGCCTCCTTGTTTCAATTTTTGCTCTCCTACAGCAGCTTACTTAAGTCAGATCATATCTCCTTGCTTGCTTAAAACCTTCTAGTGTCTTCTCATTTCTCTATCGACAGGAAGACTGTCCTACAGGCTCATGATCAGGATCCAGCCTCTCTCTCCCCAGCCTCATCTCTTGCTTCTCCTCCCTTGCTCATCCCTCTCCACGACACTACTGGCTTTCCTTCCCTTCCTTGACCTCACCAAGCATGAACCTGGCACAGCATCTTTGCATCTGCTTTCCCCTCTGCCTGAAACACTGTTCCCTCAGCTTGAAATGCTCCTCTGTCTTTAGACCTTTGCCTGTCCACCTCCTCATGGCTTATATCTTAGCTCAGATGTTACCTCTGCAGAAGGGTCTTCCCCGATCATTCTGACTAAAGTAGCCCCTTCTCAGTTCTTCTCTTTCTCAGAACTCCAGTTTTTCCTTTATGGCACTTATCTGAAATGCTCTCCAATATTTATGCTTCTTTTTCTGTTTTGTCACCACCACTTCCACTAACATGCAAGATCCATAAGGGCTTTGTCTTATTTACCACCATCTCTTCAGTCCTTAGCCCAATCCTAGCCCAAACAGGCACTCAGCAGTTATTTATGGAATGCAGATGCCTGGGCCACATACCCAGAAATTCTGATTCATTTGTCTGGGTTGGGGGCAGGCAAAAGAGGAGTTAATTAATTTGAATTTTATTTTTTTTACCATAAGCACATTTTTCAGCCATGTTATACCTGGTGCAATCCCCAGGTGATCCTAGTTTTAGACAGAGTTGAGAACCCCTGACCCAGAGAATGGAAATCTCTCTAGCATCTTGCTACCCAAAGTGAGGTCCTTGGACCAGCAGCATATGCATCACCCACGTGCTTGTTGGAATTGCAGCATCTCAGGCCCCACCACAGACTTAGAGAACCAGAATCTGCAGTTTAACAAGATGCCCCAGGTGACTCGTATGCATACTAAATTTGAGAAGCACTGACTAGCAGAAATACAGAATTTCTGAGGAGTAAATGCTTTGAATTTGGCAGGTCGAGTTTGCTCTATCCGCAGGATCTCAAGAGGCATGTCCCTCAGACAGTTGGAAATGTGGTTCTGAAGCCACAGAAATAGAGCTCAAGAGAAAGTAAGTAAATGCTCATGAAAGGTTGGAGTCCAGGGGCTTGGAGAGCGAGCTCATCAGTGGAGAGAAGAGAAGACAGAATTAGTGGACTGTGGGGGAGCCCCAGTATGGGAGAGAGAAGGGGAGCTGAGAGGAAGCAGTGAGAAAAGATAGAGACTGATAAGCGATACTTACAGAAGTCAAAGCAGGAGAGGAGGTCAGGAAAGGACCAACCCAATGTATCAGATTTGCGAAAAAGTCAAGGGACATAAAGACCAAGAAATGCCCGTGGAGTTGTGCCCCCAGGGATGGGTGGAGCGGGGAGGAAAGGCCTGAGTTAATAATGAGGCATTGGAGGCAGCCTGTCCACACCACCCCCCCAGGAAGAACTGTGGTCGCAGCAAAAGAAAAACCATGTCTTGATGGAGTAAGAATGGAGAGAAGCTTTTCTCAAATGAGAGACCTGAGAATGTTTGTCAACAAGAAGAAACCTGCAGAGAAAGGGACTGAATAGATTGAAGATCAAAGGAGAATTGAATCACTGAGACCTGGTCTTGGAGGCGGTAGGAGAGAATGAGATGAAGAACGCAGACTCGATTATATATGTCTGTTAATGCATAGCCTGACCTGGAAGGTACAGAGAAAAAGATCAGGCTTGCCTTCGGGGAAGGAAGCTGGGTGACGAGGGGAGGCAGGGGCCCCCTTCTTTTTTATTTTTCATAACGTTTCTCTCTCCTCCTCCGAGGCAACCACTGCGATGAACTGTGTGTGTGTGTCTAACGAACATCTTCAGTGCACTCGGTACGTACGGTTCTGCAATTTGCTTTTCTTCACTCAACATTATATCTGAGATCAGTCCATCCCAATACATTATCTGTAACATTTGCCATATAACTACAAATATTATATGTTATACAACAAGCTATATATAAGTAACTTCTATAAGGAAGTTCTAATCTGACCAAGAGCCTGCATTCCATTTGCAAATATTCCCTAGGGACGGACATTTATTTTCTTTTCAGTCTTTCACTATCATCCAGATGGCTCCTGTGAACACTCTTGCACATGGAGAGATGTGTTTTTACTGTATGCTCTTTTGAACTTTCTGAATTTTTCATATTATGCATTTTTAACAGGTGTTTTAAATAAGAAAAATTAGGTTTTTTTCTTTAAAAACCCTCAGATTAGTGTTTCTCAAAGTGTGACCCAAGGAACACCAAAATCAGAACTACTTGGGAGATTTGTTATAAAATGCAGATTCCTGGGCCCCACCTGAGACCTGCTGCATCTGCATTGTCATACACCCTGGGTAATTCTTAGGTCTCCTCCAGTTTGGGAAGCACCAGAAAAACAGGTGGTTCCTCGGAGAAGGGAAAGGGTGTGGGGGTGAGGGCAGACAGATGCTGGAGGAAGGGGTGTGCAGGGGGAGGGTTGGAGAGTAATGATTGATAGCGCCCCTGTGCCAGGCACCGTGCAAAGGTATGCCATTTAGACTAGAAAGGAGAGGGAATCTGTGGGGATTTATCAAGACAATATATGAAAAGTGTTCAAAAGGCCAGGATGGGGGAATGTGGTGTTTAAAAAGTCTGTGTAGTCCACTACTTACTTAGTGGCTGTGTGCCTTTGGGATGTCACGTAACCTCTCTGAGCTCTAGTTTCCTCGTCTGCAAAATGATGATAGGAATACTACCCACCTCAGAGGAATTTGGTGAAGATCAAATGACTTAAGGTGCATAACCTGCTTAACCCAGAACTCAAAACTTCTTACGTGGCCAGGAGATGCAGACAACGGTGCTGATAATAATGCTTGTAAGTGTTATTGTTCAACCTCCTTTATATCTCACACATACGCGTTTTATAATTTGGTTCCTAGCCTCATTATCTGAAATGCTAACAGAGGTTTATAGTAACTGGATATTGCTTTAATATCACATTATTGATAGACATCTTAAATATGTAGCCCTCGGTCATTCTATTCTCATGGGAAAATATGATCAGCACATATAATCAACTACAAATACAGGTTCTAGAGGTGTATTAAAGTGGAAAATGGGGATTTCCTGTGTTGTTGGCAGTGGGGTCTGAGTCAGAACAGTAGTTATGAACTATAAGTATAAATATATAGCTTACCACACATATGCTCATTCCCAGCATGCACACAGCCCGAATTATCCCCACTGAGGAGCTGAGTGTGTTAAGGGGAGAGGTGGTGGTAATGCAGCAGTGTCCACACCTCCTTCCCATGAACGCCTTGGGGGCAGGGCCAATGGCTCCGCGAGGCAAGGGGCCAGAGGTCAAAGGGAAGCTGCCACGAGGAGTGGGGATCAGCCTGTGGACGGAGGAACACGTAAAGGTAACCCAGAGGCACCCAGGGTCTTTCCTCCCTGAATCTCAGCCCACTTCCTTTCTGTGACTTGCCTCAGCCCACAGGAGCCTGAATCTACCTCCGCATCTGAGGGGAGTGGGCAAGACCCCTGGCTCTGAGTTCACACACAACGAGATCTGAGGCCCAGCTCCGCCTCTTAGGAGCTGTGTCACTTGACCTTTTTTAAAATTAATAGGCTTTATTGTTTTAGAGCAGTTTTAAGTTCATGGTAAAATTAAGAGGAAGGTACCGAGATTTCCCACATATGCCCTGCCCCCACACCTGCACAGCCTCCCCCATTATCAGCATCCCCACCTGAATGATACGTTTGTTACAACTGATGAACCTACAGTGACACGTCATCATCACCCTAAGTCTGTGCTTTACCTTACAGCGCACTCCGTTGTACGTGCTATGGGTCTGGGCAAATGTCCAATGACATGTGTCCACCACTGTAGTATCAGTCACAATCGTTTCCCTGCCCTGAAAATCCTCCGTGCTCCACCTAGTCATTCCTCCCTCCTCCACCACTAACCCCCAGCAACCACTGATCTTTCTACAGTCTCCATAGTTTTTCCCTTTCCAGAATGTCATAGAGCTGGAATCATACAGTATGTAGCCTCTTCAGACTGGCTTCTTTCACTAAGTAATATGCATTTAAGGTTCCTCCATGTCTTTCCCTGGCTTGATAGCGCATTTCTTTCTAGCACTGAATCTATTCCATCATGTGAACATGGAACCTTTTTTCAGCCTCAGTCTCCTGGGCTGTAATAGAGGGAAAATGGGGAGCATCGACTTGGGGGGGATTCGTAATAATGATAAGTGCTGGGTACCAGGCACTCCGTTAAATGCCTCTTTGTGCACTTCCTCATCTAGTCCTTGCTGAACCCTGAGACCCAGGCATTGTGAACACCCCATCTTACAGGTGAAGAAACTGCAGCCGAGGGGCATTAAGTAATTACTCCAGGCCACAGGTCCCAGAAGGGATCGGTCTGGGATTCGAAGCCAGACATTCTGACTCCAGGTCTTAGTATCGGGGCTCTAACCTCCCGGGAAGGTTCTCAACGGTGTTTGGCACGTAGCAAAAACATGTCACCAAATGAGACCTATTATTACTGTTAATATTTCTGAAGTAGAGCCATTTAAACTGTAAGGTCACAATTCTTTTTTTAATGAGAAATACGAGGCACCAGGATGTTCAGAAATCACCAAAGCTACACGGCGATTGGGTTGTAGAAGCAGAGAAAAGCCGTGAGTGATGGAGGCACTCAGCTGATTGACTTTGAGGCTGGCATTTATTGAGCATGCATAGATAGGGGTCCCCTTCAATGCTACTGCAACCCATTTTAGGAAACAGGAGTACCCCGCGAGCCCCAGCCTACTCTCCATCCCTGAAGCTTCTCCTGTGTTGTCTGTCCCCAGCCTGGCTCCCTGCTCCCCATCTCAGCCCGTGGGCCAGTGTTTGCAGCCCGGGCACGTGTTACACAGAGCAGCCGGGGAGCCCCTGGTCTGTCAGTGTTTGGCCCAAGGAGTGGGGGCCTTGCAGCTGGCTGCTGCCCCCCCTCGTCATCCTGGTGGCAGGATGCACCGGTTCCCGGGCAGGCAGCCTCGGCCTGGGCACACCTGCTCACTCCCTGTCCACTC
The DNA here is from genome assembly GCF_041296235.1 of Equus asinus. Taxonomy (NCBI): domain Eukaryota; kingdom Metazoa; phylum Chordata; class Mammalia; order Perissodactyla; family Equidae; genus Equus; species Equus asinus. Next base: position 37,572,535 of record NC_091798.1, on the reverse strand, counting down.
CACTTCCTTCTGCCCTAGATTTCCAGACAGAGTCAAAAATGGGTTCGCATCAAATAAGATTTGTTTTCTTTCAGTGTAATTTTCCATTTATAGACAGCCTTCTCTCGGGAGGCCCTGTCGTCCTCCTCTGTCTCAGCCTTTTCTGGGTATTTGGGATAAACTCTTAGTGGTTGTTTTTGAGTCCTGTGGTCAGCAGCCCAGCTGGTCATTCATTCAGAATGTCTCCAGAAGGCCAGCGGTTACTCTTAGAGGAGTTTATGCTAATTTCTGTGGCCTCCGAGACCTCCATGGAACTGTGCCCACACAGCCAATGTGAAGCGTTAGAAAGAAATATTCTGGCCTGGGTCAGAAGGGTCCTCATCCCTAGACTCACCCTGGTGAGATGATGAGGATGATGGTCACAACAGTAATAACTGGTACTTCAGCGCCCTCCTCTAAGTGCCAAAGGGATTCATTTCTTCCTACGAGTCAGGTGCTGCTCAGATCCCCTTGACAGAGAGAGGAAATAGCTCACAGAAGTGAGGGTCACGGCTGACCAGCCCTACGTGGGATCCAGCCCTGCTAACTTTTCTGTTGTAGGCACTCCTACTCTCCCCCTCCAGCCCTATGCAGCCACAGTTCATTTGCACATGCTCTTCCGCCTGCCTGGACCACTGTTCCCTCCCCTCTATGGCTAATTCTCCCTGACCCATCTTTCAGATCTCAATTACGACTTCTTCAAGGATGCCCCACAGGACCCCCCTGGCCAGATGGCTCATCAAACCTCAGATGGCGCCTTCTGTCTCTCCTCCAGGGCACTGATCAGAACTTAAATTCTACTTTTATTTATGCAATTTTCTGATTAACGTCTAGTTCTCCCTCCAGACCATAACTCCGTGAGAGCACAGGCTTGAAAGTGCTGCCTTGTACATAATTCTGTCATTGCATTTTCCATGCCGGACTGAAAGGATTTGTTTATTCATCTGTCTCATCCCTTGGTCTGTGAATTTCCTGAGGGTGGCATCCAGGTCTTTTTCTAACACGGTACTCAGCTCAATAAATATTTGATGAGTTGAACTGAATGAACTGGATTTAAATGAACAGGGCACCTGAAAATTCAGAAGTTTTGATGGAGCGAACCCATAAAACACAATTGCTCAGAATCACCCCTTGGAAATATGAAGTGATTTTAGAGAGGTTAGCTTTTTTAAAAAGCCAAGTTCACTTATAATTTGGATAGCAGAACAGAAGGATCCATGACTTTCCCAAAGAAGCATCAAATTATGGTTATAAATCTCAGAGAAGTGAGGAAGAAAGGATGTCTGCTTCTCCGAGGTTCATCTGAAGTTTAGTAAAAGAGCATAAATAACTAGAGGAATCTCATTGGAAGTCGTGTTGGCATCTGTGTCCCTCCAGCCCTTGGCCTTGCGTCATTTCCTTATCTCTCTTGGATGACCCCGCCTGGCTCATTCTTCAGTGCTGTTATGGCGGTCTTTGACTCCACAATTGTTGTGGTCTGGTTGTAGGAAGCAGCCCCCTCTTTGGGAATGCCCCTTCTGGGGCTAATGGATAAAAGAAAGAGAAAAGGGGGCTTCTCTCCCACCCAGAGGATGAGCAGGGCAAGCGGCGAGCCATGGGTTACGGCCTGGTGCCCACCCAGCAGGGTTTATGAAGATGATGCCAGGTAACCACAGGCTGCCACATCCAAACAGGGCCTGGCCTCAGCTCTGCCCACCTCGGCTCCAAGCAAAACAGGCAATTATTTGGAAAAGCTGTTTTCTTTCATCCTGCCTCCTCCTTCCTATCATAACAGATTATGAGCATGTTCCTTGAGGATTGAATAGCCCCTTTTGAAAAGGTATAAAGAAGGCATTTCTGAGTAGAGAAGATTAACCTAGTTAAATTTAATAGTTGTAGCACCTGATAGATTAACAGGTAATTTGAAAGAACATTATTAGGGCTCCAGTAACCCATTATGATGCTCTCAGATTTCCAAGCGTTTGCAATAAAAACACCACCTAGTTATCAGACAGGATTGATTAAAGTGACACTACACTTGTCTTGTCCTCCATTGTGAACCTGCTCCTGGCATGCTCCCTGGCCTGTAGTATGTGCTCAGCAAAATTTGTTACATGACTACAGGAAATATAAGGCTGCCATAAGGTTCTCACAACTTTCTAGAGTGGGACAGAAAACTTAACATATTTTGCTCAATACATTGGGTAATGACACATAAACTGTTTGCCAACCTCCTCTGGCTTCAAGACCCAGCTCCCACTTATCCAAAATTACGAATGTATTCCTGACAGTTAGCAAACTTAAGCAGAACCCCAAAGGCTTAACTCAGATCTAAGGAGGGTATTTTTTAAAAATATTAACCAAGGAATCATTTTTAAAGAGGAGACATAGTCCTATGTAACCTGAAAATATAGCACAAATGTTGAAAGAGAACATCTTGGGGTTTCGGTAGCAGAAACTCAAAGATGTGTTGAAGTTAGAACTGAAGCAGCTTTACAAACACTGAAAATCAGACTTGTCTGGCCCTTGGTGGGCGGGGCCCGGGCTGGTGCATAGAAGCCCAGGGCCAGCAGAGGGCGCTCTGAGCTAAGGGTGCCGGCAGATGATGCAATCGAGGGCCCTCGGAGGGCTGTCTATGCTTCATCTTCGTTTTTTCTGCAGGTTTTTGTGTTCTCTGTAGGAATGGAGGAGGGTTTCCCTGCTCTGTGCCAAAGAAAGATCTTCTGAAAATATAAGTAAACTGATGATTTCACAGATTAAATACCAAATGCCAGGAGTATAATCATGTTAAAAAAAATTTTTTTTTAATGGCCTTCCATCTTTGGTCTCCCTGCTATCTGTGAACAAATTTCCCACACCATGACTCCTTTAACATGTTTCATCGGGCCCTTGGGAATCAGTATCTTCTTCAAAGATTGACTGGAGGCCCAGAAGATGGATGATCAAAGCAGGAAGGGTGGAAGTAAAACTGTTTCTCTCTGAGAGTTATTTGTATTTGTTTCATGTTTATCAAGTTAATGGATAAGAGGCCCCTATCCATAAAAACGGTCCTACCCATGACGTCTTGATTAAAAAGAAAGCTGTCTATTCATCAGCTTGGGATACTTTAAAGCCTTGTTTTCAATTTCTAAGCTTCCTTGAAAATACATCTTTTTCCCTGCACTTTTCATTCCCAGGCCCTGAGGGAAGAGCAGATAGATTTGACGAGTCCTTCAAGGAAACAGCACACTGTGTGCAGACTCTGTGAGTGGCAAGTCCAGTATTAAGGATTTGTCCTACGGAAGGCCCCCAACCAGTGCCCAGAGATCAATGCCATGAGGGGCGTGGCTGCACTGTGGGCAGTAGCAAGAATTTAGAAAGCATGTTGCATTGATAATGGAATGGTAAATTATACAGCCCACAATTACTGGGAAGCCATGAAAAAAGAGCTGGACATGTATGTACATAGATGAGTAGGAAAAAAAGGAAGCCCTAGAAAAACGTGTGGAATTATCCCACAACTGATTGTAAAAATTGTATGTGTGTGTGTAGATATATAGAAACTTCAAAAAATGATTACCTCTGGAGAGTGGGATGGAGTGGGTAAAAATACATAGCAGGTCTTTTTCAAATTTAAGTGAAAAAATAACACTTTTAAAGCTCTCTGTAAAGAGGGAAAGAATGCTGTCCACGTAATCTTTCCCTTCAGCCCCTAACTTGCTAAATCCCTTCCACCTGAAGAATCCTTCCCACCGCCACCCTGGGGCCCTCTTGCTCCGGCCTGCTCTCACCTTCCCGCATGGTGAGCTTCCCAAAGAAAGTCAGTGCCTCCAGCAACTCTCAGTCATCCCCAGCCCTCTGGAGTCCTCTTTCTACCAAAACTGCCCTTGGAAAAGCTCCCCCATGATCTCTTCTCAAACCAGGGTTGCAAACTTGTGACCCATGAGCCAGATGTGACCTGAGGCTAAATGGCTTGCGAGAGCCACACGGTGGTTGTGGTTGTTCTTAATTGATTCCACATTTACCAAGTGGGAGATTTCGCCTAGAACTCCTGCTGTCTGGCTGCTCTTTAACCACCAGAAGATCTGGTCCATTGCACCCAGCTTCCTGCATGGCTGGAGTTAAAGGTCAGCCTGACCCAGGGTCTCCAACATTTTCTTGTGGACTCTCCTGCCCCCGTGGGCAGTAGAGCTCTTAATCCCATTCTAGACCATTCTCTTCTTTCTGGTTTCCACAATAGTGCTGGCTTCTGGATCTTCTTTCTCTTTCACTGCCCTTGTTCAGCATCCTCTGCTGGCTTCTTTTCCTTTAGCTGCCCTTTATGGTCCAGCATCCTTCGGGGGGTCTGACCTAGGTGTTCTCTTTTAACAATGTCTGTGCTCTCCTTGTCTCCCTGGGTACCCTCGTCTGCCTCGGGTTCCACCCATGTCTCCAAAATCCCCAACTGCCTCTAACTTAATTGAGGACAGTACATGGTTACAAAGTAACCCAAACTACAAACCTTGGCCATACTCCCTTCTCCTCACTACCCATAGGCATCTCCTAATGATTCGACCTAAATGTTCCTTACATTTTCATTCTTTTTCTTTCCTACCATCAATGGCTTGGGTCAGGCCAGCAAAATCTTGACCCCTATCCAAGGTAATTGCTTCTAATTTTTCTCTCAGTAGCTTATTCCTGTTACCTCATCCACAGTATCTCTAGCCCTGTCCTCCCAAACCACAAATCTGATCGTGCCTCATACTTCCTCAGAGATCCTCGGTTATTCTTCACTGCATGCAGGCCAAAGTCTAGATATCTTAGGTTGGCATTCAATGCTCTTTATAACCTGGTTCCAACCTTTATTCATTCAGGCAACAAACTGAGCACCCACTATATGTCAGGCCTTGGAGATACTTTTGTGAAAAAAGTAAGTCATGGTCCCTGCCCTTATGAGACCACATTGTACCTGGGACTTTACAGACAAAACACACACACACGTGAATTAAAAGTCAAAGAAAGAAAAATTCAGTATCAAGGAACCAAGACAGAGAATAAAGAGTAAAGTCAACTTTAGAATAAATGGTCAAGCATGACTCCTTGAGGAGGTGACCTTTAAGCCGAAACCTGAAGGAAGAGAGGGTGCAGATATCTGGGGATGGCTTATTCCAGGCAAAATCCCTCCTTCTCATTGCTAGCCTCTCTTCATCCCTTTCCCTATCTACTCTGTACTCCACTCATGTTGAACTATCATCTACTACCTATATACATTGTACTCTGGAGGTGCTTCTTCCCCAACTGGGAACTTCTCAAAGGGAGGAACTGCCTTGTTTGTTTGGCTCTCCAGTGCCTGGCACATAGTGGGTTCCATAATCATGAGATGAAAACTGGATGGGTGGATGGGTGAGTGGGTGGGTGGGTGGATGGATGGATGGATGGATGGTTGGATAAATGGATGAGTGGATGGATGGATGAGTGGATGGATGGATGTTGTAGATGGGTGTGGGTGGATGAATGGATAGATGGGTGGGTTGGTAGATGGATGAGTGGGTGGAAGTACACATTCTTTGAGCTGAGCTGGGTCTGGTCTTTTGGGAACAGTTACATAAACAAAGCTGAGGCCTTGAGGTTGCTGGAGTTGGCTTGTGCAGGGAGAAGAGCAGCTGAACAGAGTTCTCACTCGGGTTCTCTACCACTTTGGTTACATGTCATTTTCTATTTAACCTTCCTTAATATTGTGAAATGAGCAAGTATTTTGTTTTTACAAATAACAAACAGTAACACTTTAAAATGTTTCTTCAATAAACAGCTCTTAACCCGATCTCGCTTCCATTCTGAGGGAAATTTTTAGGCAGAAAAATGAGAGGCACTATACACAGTGCTAAGTGTCCAGCCTCTGCAGCTGGATCCCTGTGTTCAAATATTGGTCCAACTTACCCAGAGTGGATGCTAGGAAACCTCACCAAGTCCCTGGTTTCTTTATCTTTAAAACATGATTAATAACGGTGGCTACTTTCAGAGGTTTGCTGGGAGGATTCAGTGACACACATAAGAGTTAGCACAGCATCTGAAGCAAAGGAAGGGCTCAAACCCAGGAGGCGCCACTGTGAGAGGAGTGATGTTTCTTTAGCCTGGCCCGTCCAAATGCCTCCAAAAGCTTCTAAAGAATCATAGCCAAAGATGACAAAGGACGTGCACTTTGAGCTGTTTTTCTGGTTGAAGGGGAGAAATTCTCTTGCCCAGACGTTCCTTGACCCCAGAGCAGGCCCCTGGAAGCAGCCACAGACACAGCAACACTGTCAGGTTTAGGTCAGATTCTAACCACGTCCCTCCCCCTCACCAATGTCCTGAGCTGGGCTAGTTCACTGCTGAGCTAACCAGACATAAACCGGCCCAGGGGGCAGGGCCCCCAGTGTTCTCACATGACATGACTGTAGTTGCTCTTCGCTTGTCTGTAATCTGGGCTCCCTCACGGGGCTCACCCATTAGGTAGCTGAAAACAGCTTCGGTCTCATCCAGTGTAAGAATTTAAACAATCCTGTTAGCTAATGCTCGGCCCTTAAGTTTCCTCCATCTTCGGCTGCCCTCCCTGCTCCTCTCAGAAGTATCGTTCAGCTGTCAGAGGAGTGAGGGTCAGTGACTCAGCGTCTCACTGGAAGAGTGGAGATGCTCACTCAGGGGCCTCTGGGCCTGAGGTCTCGGTGTGGAGCCCTTTGCCTGCCCTGTAACTGCCCACCTTCTGCCTTTAGGGCTCAAGTTAAGGTCCTGGTCTCTCCTGGCTTGGTGAGAGCCCAGGGCGGCTCCTTGGCTGACTAGCTCTTAGAAGTGGGATTCTTGGGTCCTGTGATAACTCTATGGATCGTGACCTCTCGAGGTCTCTGCCTTCCTGCCCAGGAGGTCTGCCTTTGGCCCCACTGTAGGGTCCCCCCTCTACGGCCTCTGGCTCTCATCTCAGCATTCACATCACGTAGGAACAGCAGGAGATCCAGAGTGCAAACTATACCCACTTGCCATTGGATCACACCCGTCAACACTTTCAACTCTCCAGGCCTCCCCATGTTGCAGGGCCCGCCGCCCTACCCTCAGGGTTCCTCTCAACTCACTGGGATATTTCCAAAGCCAAAGCCACCTCCACCCCCCTACACACACACACACACACACACACACACACACAATCTTATTTTCCAGCGCCGTCTTTGGGTCTAACTCCCAGTGGCAGATGAGCATCCCCCAACACAGTGGCAGAAGCTCCACTGTCTGTCTGCTTGCCAGGCCTAGCCCTCACTGTGCTAAAGGGGAGCTCAGGCAATTTTGCAAATCTCCTCACAAGTCTTGGCAGTTAAGCAGACTGTCCTGTATATTCTGTGTTCCCTTTTCCTTCTCTGGCTCTGGGCAACAGTCCTCCTGACCCAGCTTCTGGGAAGAGAGGCTCCAATTGGAACATGGTTGAAAGGCAGCAGGATGGGGTAAGAGGGGTCAAAATACATTGCTTCATATTTGCAAAATATTCTCCCTCAAAATATTCTCACAACAATTCCTCCTCCAGGGCTGCCATAGCTAATAGAGTCAACGTCCTTCAAGGCACTTTTCTTTGCTGCATTCTTAGTTATGTTCATTCAGCAACTGTTACTGAGCATCTATGACATGCAGGCTCTGTGCTGGGAACCCCATCAGTAGTTGCCTCACAAACGTCGTACAGATAGTCTCATCTCCACACAAAAGGATGCTCAACATCATTAGCCATCAGGGAAATGCAGATTAAAACCACAGTGGGATAGCATTCCACATCTACTAGGACAGCTATACTCAAAAGATGGATAATAACAAGTGTTGGCAAGGATGTGGGGAAATTGGAGCCCTCGTACATTGCTGGTGGCAATGTAAAATTGGTACAGCCACTTTGGAAAACAGTTGTTAGTTCCTCAAATGGTTACCATATGACCCAATAAACCCACTTCTAAGGATGTACTCGAGAGAAATGAGAACATACATTCATACAAAAACATGTACACTAATGTTCATAGCAGCATTATTCTTTATAGCCAAAAATTGGAAACAACCCAAATGTCCATCAAATGAAGAATGGATAAACAAAATGTGGTATGTCCATACAATGGAATATTACTCAGCTATGAAGAGGAATGAAGTACTGATAACATGCTACAACATGGATGAAACTTGGAAACTGTGCTAAGTGAAAGAACCTGGTCACAAATACTATTTATTATATGATTCATTTACATGAAATGTCCAGAATAGGCAAATCCACAGAGACAAAAAGTAGATTAGTAGTTGCAAGGGGCTGGAGGAGAAGGGCATAGAGAGTGTCTGCTTAATGGATGTAGGGTTTTTTGAACATGACTGAAATTAGTGGCAATTGCGCAACTTTGTGAATATAGTAAAACCACCGAATTGTACACTTTAAATGGGTAAGTTGTGTGATGTGTAAATTATATCTCAAGAAAGCTGTTAAGAAATGTTCTCATCTCATTCTCTGACTCCTTCCCAGTTTCTTAGTTCTCCTAGGATGAATATGAATTCAACTTTCAGTCATTTCAAGACTTTCTCCAACACACTTATTAGAGTCCAACACTAGGTGGCTAGACACCAATTTAATGATTTTTAAGCAATCATTTTCCATTAGAAGTTCAGCTCCAAGACAGCAGAGACTTGTTTTATTCATTGTTATATCTGCCATGCTTAACACAGGGCCTGCCCCATGGTAGGGCCTCAATAAATACTTGTTGAGGAATGGATGGCTTCATGGAGCTCCCGTCCCAAATGGACGCAAACGCCCAGCAAAGACTGCTAGTCCTTCCTTCACTCAGCACATGTTTACTGTGGCCTCGTGGTGTATGGAGGCAATGAATGAAGGACACTTGTCTCTGCCCTGGGGGAACTTGGAGCAAAGGAAACTTGTACTGTGCAGGTTGATCAGAGACTTTGATCAAACACTGAAAACAGATATATCTAACATTCAGTAAAGGTTTACACACGTTGAAAGTGGAAATTTTGTTAAAGTTCCCCTTAGTGGGCCTTTGTGGGAGGTTAGGCTGAGTTCACAGTCATGCAAAGAAAAAGAAGAGAGATTCTGAAGGACAGAGGATGAGTAAAAAGAAGTTAATCAGGAAAAAAAAGAAAATGGGCATTGTCCAATAGAACAATTTACAAGTTGTGATTTCAACTTCTGGTTGAAGTGGGGAGTAATATCAGGAATGGGGAAAATGCCAAGTACCATCCTTCATCTCCAGTGTTGGGAAGTCTTTGAAAAGTGATGTGAAGGGAAAGGGTGAGGCAGTGGCTGGAAGGGGAGGGAACAAGGGTTTTCAAACAGATTGGGAAGATTTCATTAAAGGACAACTGCCTTCTTCACTATGGAAAATTATGGAAAGAATAGCCAAGAGGTCAAGTCAGAGGGCAAGACTATATAAGATGATGACACAAGTGGGGAATCCAAGAGGCCAGCTGTAGATGCACAGCCCACGATGGGTGACAGAGGCCTTGGGGTCAAAAATTAAAGCAAGAAAACTTGTCCAGTTGTCTTGTCCCACACATGCAATCCCCTCATTTTGCCTCTCTTTTGCCCACATTTTCATTTTAACATGCAGGGATTCTAGAAAATTTTTAAGAAGAAGGAGGTGTGAAACAGGGTTAGGAAGTGATTAAGACATGAATAAGACTCTTGAACAAGGCAGGGTGAGGCCAAAGAGTTCAGACACTTGGAAAGATGGGAGGAGACAAGGAAGATGTGGGAAGAATAAAGTTCAGGGTCAAGGATGACTCTGCAAAATCTGGCACAAATCACCAAGTGGAGTTTGAGAAAAGAGAGAAATAGGTCAGAGAAAGACCCTGGACTGAGGAGGCTTAGGAACTAGAAGATAAAGGGGCAGAGCTGCAAGGATCTTCCTAAAGGGGTCACCTGACCTCACAACCAGAGTTCCGGGGAGCTTGAGACTCAGAGGGAGCCCAGGCACAGATAAGCCTGAGAAGAGGAATGGGGCAAGGTGTTTTTGTTTCTTTTCTTTTCTTTTGTTTGGTGAGGAAGATTGTCTCTGAGCTAACATTTAATTCCAATCTTTCACTTTTTGCTTGAGGAAGATTGTCACTGAGCTAACATCCATGCCCATCTTCCTCTGTTTTGTATGCGGGACACTGCCACAGCATGGCTTGATGAGTGGTGTGTAGGACTACACCTGGGATCCAAACCGGTGAACCCCTGGCCTCTGAGGCAGAGAGTGAAAACTTAACCACTATGCCATGGGGCTAGCCCCAAGGTTTTCCTTTTTTTGACGTCAGTTGCCTCCATTGTGTGTTTGGTTTGCCCAGCCAGCTGCCCACCAGAAGGAACAAATAACAAAGTTGGTGCATCTCCTTCAGAGGCAATGTGACGTGGTAGTTAAGGACAGGAATTTTGGCACAGGAAGTTGCCAAGGACAAATCCAGGCTCTGCAGCTCCCCAGCTCTGTGTCACTGACCCTGGGCACAAGCTCCACTGTTCTATGCCCTGTGTCCTCATCTGTAATAGCAGGAGTGATAAGGAAGGGCTATTGTTGGAATGAAATGAGGTTGCAGAGGCAAAGCTCCTAGCACACTGTGGCACTTAAAATATTTCACCAAGCTTCAGACGCAGTTTTCTTTCGGTATTTTTGTATCTCTAAAATCAAGATGTGCAGCATTTTTTTCTTAGTGGTATGTAAAATGATGGTGTATCTTAGAATTTATGGCGTCTTAGATTTGATAAAATATGGAAGCGTAGACATTCCATAAGTGGAAATTAGGGTGTTTTGAGGTGGTTCTACCTGTGCTAGATTCACAACTCTGTCCACATGCAAAGTGTTCTTTCTCTTGAGGCTGGTTGAGCCAGGCCCTGCCAAGGTCAAGTCTTGACTCAGATACTACTGGCCATGAGACCGGGGCTAGGCGACATACCCTCTCTGAAGCTCAGTTTCCCCTCCTCTACAACAGGGATAACAATAGCGCCTTCACTCACAATAGGGTTATTGTGAGAATAGAATCAACTAAACATATGTAAAATGCTTACTTAGCACAGTGCTATATTGTATAAGTATTAACTAAGGATAATGATGATGATGATGATACAAATAAATAACATTACCTTACATAACAAGATTACATTTTCTAAAAGTTGTTATTATTATTATTCCTGAGACATCTCCAGAACCCCACCCAACACAAAACATCCATCTGACTCTCAGTGGGAAGGGATCTTAGACCCAATCGGCCCTCATGCTCTGGGATGGTGTCTAGGACTGCAGCCTCCCACTCCCTCACATGAACCCCTCTCCTCCCCTCTCCCCATCTCCCACTCCCCACTCTGCCACCCTCCTTTCTGAGCCAGCTTTCCGTCTGCCCAGCACTCCCCTCCTCGGGACTTTGGGCCCTTCTGGACACATTACTTCAGGAACTGTTTAACTTGGAAAGAGGGCTGGCTCACACCACGCCCCCCCCCCCCAAAACCCTGGCTGGGGTTTTCTCCAGCAATTAATGACCCAAGACCTCCCCCAACAAGGCTCTTCTCTGTCCCTTCATCTTCCTGTCTCCTCTTGTGCCCTTGCTCACCTCACCCAGCGATCTGCCTCTGTCCTTGCTGGAACGACACCCCCTGAACACGCGGTGACCTAGATGCAAATGGCATGTTTTCCTCAAAACCTCTGACGTCTACCTGATGAGTCTTGTATATCAAAATCAATTAAGCTTTATGTTTATAACTTTAATAACGCACACACCCAGTGTCTCCCGACATCTTCAGATCCCCTCTGGCTTTTTGCTCAAAGCTCTCCGTGGTCCTGAGAGCACTGCCAGCCTTCCTTTCCAGACACCACACACCGGCTCTTCCTCTGGGCAGGCTGCAGGAGCTCCCAGGGAGACAGGCTTGGCCAACTCCTTTTTAAGTCCTAATCTTTTTCCTCATTTCATGAGCACTGAAGATGGAGCTAATGACTTTTTCTCAGGTTGGCTCCCTGGCAAACCTTTCTCTGTGGAGGTGAGACCCACCTCCTGTGATCTGCTTTGTTCTGCCTGCCTCACTGCATCAACCCCAGGGTCACAAAAACCCAGACACTCGTCCGATTGAATTCCAGGGTCACAGAGCCACTCCAGCATGGCATTTGATAAAAGTCTCAGGCTTTGTCAGTGAAACAGCCACCGAGTCAGCCTCGAGGTTTGGTTATTGTGGGGTTGGATCCGGAGCAGCATCGTAGCTCTGCCCCTCGGGGAAGCTGTGGGATGAGAACTCTTCACTGGGCTTGTAACACAACGGAATGACTCTCATGGTCTAAGGAGCAGGTCACAAAAGTCCCAGCTTCTCAGAACTTGTTTCTGCTCACTTAAAAATTTTAAGAACACAATGCCATGTGCTGGATGGGGTGGGGTGTAAGATTTCCCAAAATGCAGCGGCTGCATGGCATCACTGAATCACAGAGTAGAAAGCATGGTGTGTTAGACAAGACTCCTGACATTTACTTATTTATTGGTCTGTCCATCTGCCCATCTGTGTATCCTCTGCCATGTTTAGATAATAACATATGGCATTTAAGCCAGGATATAGAGGACCACGCCGCCTATAAAGATGTCTACACCACAGCAAGATGAGCCAAACTCCAGCCAAGTGAAGAAATAAAGCGAGGAAAGGCCACCCACCTTGTAGTCCCTCCCAGGCCATGCAGAGAGGCAGTAGGGAGGCAGGGTGGGCGTTCTCCCATTGCCAAATGTCCCACACTACAGATGTTCTCTTTGGGGGGTTCTGAGAGGTCAGAGTGTCTTACGCTGTCAGGCTTTAGAAGTTGGGCTGCGCTCCTCCGGGCTGTCCGGGGTGAGCCTGCCTCGTCATGCCCAGGAAGGCATGGAGGAAGTGCCCTAGCAGCCTGGTGGTGGCTGTCTGTATACAGACCTCTGGGCAAGCTGCTCTTTGCCTTTCCCAATCTTCCCGTCCCAGCTCTCCCCGCTGGCCCCGCTCCTACGGGCTTGGGATGCCACAGAGGTCCTGCCTGCCCGAGCTCACAAAGGCAGCTCTGTCTGGAGCTGAGTAGGGCAGGCCTACGGGGGAGGGTCTGGGCCCACACTGCTCCCCTTCCTTAAGGAAACAGACAGGTCCCGGGCAGTGAGGGGGGAGACTGTTCCTCTGGTTAAATGTCTCCTCGCAGGCTCAGGCGGACAGGCAGTGGCTATGTGTGAAAGGAAAGTTCTCTGCTTTGGCGACCTGGTCCACAGGGCTGTGTGATACGGGCATGTCACCACCCAAGTCAAGTCAAATTAAATCAATCTGGATTCAACGAGCTGCCATCTAATCCTCTGAAACTGAATCAGTCAAAAATGTTTAGTTTTCCTTTGAAGACTGCCCCCATTTCCTAGTTCATCTGTGTAAGAGAAGAGGTGGCCACTAAACATCCTTCATTTGCCATCTCTCAGCAATTGTGATGTGCAGTATGACCTTGAGGAGACTGCTCTGGGCATCAGTGTCCCCATTCACTTACCCCTCTTAAGGACTGACTTAGTGCAGGGAACCTGACAAGACACAGGAAGGGAAGACAGGTGGAGTCATGGCCAAAGGTCTGGGTTCTGAAGTCAGGATTTCTGGAGTTAAAGCCAGAAAGTCAGTTCACCTCTCAGAGCTTCAGTTACTTCACCTGTCAAGTGAGGCCCGGGATAGTGCCAACCCCATGTGTCCCTTATGAGGATGCAACAAGGTAACGAGGAAGCTCTCAGCACAGCGCTGGGCACATATGGTGCATCGCAGAGATTTCGCTATTATTTTTGTTGTGATGATTATTCAGGATGAATAAGAAAAGCTCCCTGTCCTTGACAGAGGGTGAGAAGCAAAATCGTAAATAGACAGACTGTGATAAGAGCTGTGATGGGGTGCCAATGGGCGGAGGAAGAAGGGAGCCTTGAGGATTTGGTGGGAGCTGTGACAGCTTAGCCACAAGGACAAACAGGCTTTCCACACGTGGACACAGAACTAAGGGAGAGCGTGAACAAAGGCCCAGGCATGGGCAAACAGAGCTGGTCTTCTCCCAGCGTAAGTAACTGGTGCTGCCGGGCAGGGAGCAAGCAGGATGCACAGCGTCAATGCAAACTAGTTTGGAGTCAGATCATGGAGGACCTTGGATGATGCCACTGCAAAGAAGCTTGGACTTTAATCTGCAAGCAATGGGGAACCAGTGGATATTTTTGAGAAGGGAATTCAGAAGACGCTCTGGTAATATTTTATAGGAAAATCTTGGTGGGGGGTGGTGGGAGGGAGGGCTGGGCAGAGGCAGAGCAGAGGCCGAGGGGCACGGTGCTCTGCGTTTCCATCCCTGCAAAATTCATCAGTCTTCAAGCCCTTCCTCACTGTTCATTTTCTTTACCAGACTGCAAGCTGGTCCAGGGCAGGGGCCGTGGGCTTCCTCTGCACTGCTTTATCCCCCACACAGTCCCTGGTGCTCGGTAAATAGTCGTCGAATTGAAATAGTCAAGAGATCCTACACTAGAGTTGTGAGAGTAGAAGGGAAAGGATGGGCCTAAAATCACTTGGGGAGAAAAATGAGGAGGATTTGGCAACTGACAAGAACTCAGCAGAGGAATGAGAGAGAACTTGGAGTGGGTGTGGAGGAAAGAGGAATGGATGGAGAGGTTATTTGCAAGAAAATGGCCATAACCAGGAGAAGCCCATTCAACAGAGCAAATGCTGAGCTTGCCCTGGAATATGCTGCATCTGAGGTGAGTCACCCATCCCTATGGAGTTGAGTGTTGGGCAGGCAGTGAAAACGGGGCACTGGGGAGAAGCCAGAGTTGGAGGCAGATGCAGGAGAGTCAGAGCAGAGGGGAGAGATGGATCTTCAAGGGAGAATAATCTGGAACCTGAAGAGGGAGATGGCAGAGGCAGCCACCCTGGAGGACACCCCACATTCTCAGAGATCCCCAATGCAGCCAGTTATGTCGGAGGAGAAGCCACAGGAGACTAGAGCCCAAAAGGTATGGATCACAGCCTTCAAGGGGGAAGCAGGCATGGGTTCACACTGTCCAAGCTACAAAGTGGTTAAACAGATGGAAAATGGAAGCTGGAACCTGAGGATTGGTCTCCTGCCTCAACGCTTTGCTCTTCCAATCACTTCTTCCCACTGCCACTGAGGTTCTTCTAAAGGAAGACCTGCATATGCCAGCCCTTACATTATCAGATACCTCCCATTGCTTCCCACTCTCCAGACATTAAGGCCCAAAGTCCTTGGCAAAGCATTTCAATGACACCAAAGGTGGTCTGAAAAGCCTCGCCTCCCACCATATCCTTCCCCATCTCATCAGTCTGGGGCACTCCCTCTCCCTGTTGCACACCAAGTACTTCCAAGCCTTCGTGGGTTGGTTCATGCTGTTCCCTCAGCCTGGAAGGCCCTTCCCTTCCAACTTCTGCTAATTAAAACTCTTCTTATCCTTCAAGGCCTATGTCAAATGCTGCCTCTACTGCAAAGCCTTCCCTGATCTCTCCAGTAAGAAGGGTCCTTCCTTCCTTCAAGGACGCACAGCTCATGCTGTGCCTAGCAATGGTTTCATTCCTTCTAAGAGTCCATCCAATTGTTGGCTTGTCTCTCCCCTCCACTAGCTGATGCATGAGAGCAGAGAACACATTTTATCTTTGAATCTCCATGGTGTGATCTCTTACACATAGAAAGCAGTCAACCAATACTAGCAAAGCATATGAAGAATAAAATACCTAAGAGGAGTAGACACTGGCAGTTCTCCCCTTTCAGTGATTTATTTGGAAATTATGGGGTGCCTCATAGTTATTTGACTTCAGAGGTTTGCCCTGCAATTAATATCTTGGCCCAGTGTTGGGTTGCCTTACAGTCAAATGTGTTATCCGTGATGTCTAGGGCCATTCTGATATTGAGGATACACTATTACACATACACTAAGATTTTTCTGAACATTTCCCGTAGTTAGACAAAAATGGAGAAAGCTGGCCTGGCCATCAGAAGCGCTTTATCACATGTTCTCCCCGTGACAGCAGTTTAGCAAAATCCCTCAGCAGTTTCACCAGGATCATAAACATATTTCAAGAGTCATGAATTAGGAGGAAATACTTTCCCAACACTCAACTTACAAACTCAAAAAGCATCTGTTCATTTAATCATCCGTCATCCTCTTCTGTCCCTCCGAACAGGCTCTGAGAGTATTTAGATTAAATGAATCTATTGATTTATTTCTCAACAGCTTGCTGTTTGTAAGGAAAACATATATTCAAGAAATGTATTCAACATGGTTCAAGGAGCACCTACTATGTGCCAGGTGCATGTCTGTGGTAACAAATGATGTACGACATACGAGTCAGGTTAGTTCTTACTGTGGTCTGTGTTTTAATGGTTAGATATTTTCTGCTTTGTTATATAAAACTGAAAGCAATTTAGGATTGATGTCGATAGTCCTGCATTTTTTCTACCTGCTTTGTTTTTACTTTAGAATAGACAGTTGTAAAACAGAGTAGGCTGAATGGAAAGGAAGGCTACACTCCTTATGCTGCTGTGAACAACAGAATTTAAATAGATCTCGAATCCAGCTACAAACCTGGTTCTTGGCAATGAAGGAAAAAAGAGCTAATTGTTTTTTTAACACTTTAGACTTTGACACACCACACACAAAAAAAATAAAAGCGTGAGAGAGCCAGAGGCTGTGTGGAGTGATCTTTAAATTCATTTTCCTCAGATCCTGCCCTGTAGTTGGGAGGGAGTTTTCCAAAACACTGAACTTACGAGGAAACTCTTCTCCATCCTCATAATAACAGTAATCACCATTTTCTGAGCATTTGTTCCAAGCCAGGCAGATGCTCTGAAGGGCTTTACCTGTTTTACCTCATTACATCCTCTGAGGTATGCACCATTTACACTTGGGGAAACTGAGGCTCAGAAAAATGAACTCGCTCAGGGTTACACAGCTGGCTAGGGATAAGATTGGAATTTTAACCCAGTTGTCTCACTTCAGGACCCACGTTTTAGCCACAACTAAAGGGGATTTTTCTTAACCTTCCTCCATTGCTTCAGGATTGTAAGAAACACATATTTGAGAGGTGAGTAATGACCAGGACTGGGAACATGGGGACTATTTTAAATATCTCCTCAGCTTTACGTGATTCTGAAGGACAGATGCAAGAAATGTGCTAGTTGGCCTACCCAAAAGAGCCCCCAACATAAGCGTCTTTCTTCTGTGTGTCTCAACATATAATATGATGTTTCGATATGTTATCAATATAAAATGATGTTTCATAATAATATGTTTCAATATATAATATAAATCTTTATTTGTTAATAGTTATGTAGATATGCATAAATGTTTTTGTAGAAGGATGTTCAATACGGCATTATTGATAACAGTAACCACAAACTGAATATCCAATAATACAGGACTCATTCAATAAATTACAGAGGAACGCACTGCCACCATTAAAAATTCTACTTTAGAAGAATATTAAATGGAATGGAGAATGTCTGTGATATATTGCTAAGTGAAAAAGTAAGTTAAAAAGTCTATAAATATAGTATGATCCCATTTTTGTTTCACACACCTACACACGTATATATATGCCTAGACAGACAAGTAGGTAGAGAGACAGACAGACAGCCATAAAAACAGGGAAACAATTGGAAAGATATCAATCAATATTACCAATATTTTACCAGTGGTTATCTCTGGACAATGGGTAAATTTTATTTTCTGGTTTTACTTACATTTCCTATAATGAAATATATTAATTATATAAAAATAATTTTTAAGTAACACATTGTCATTAACTCAACAATTTCATTAAACAAATAGTTTTTGAATATCCACCATGTACCAGACACTGTGTATTCAAAACATTAAAAAACTAAAACAAGGGTTCTGCCCTGTGGCCGAGTGGTTAAGTTCACGCGCTCCACTTTGGCAGCCCAGGGTTTTGCCGGTTCGGATCCGGGGCACGGACATGGCACCACTCATCAGGCCACACTGAGGTGGCGTTCCACATGCCACAACCAGAGGGACCTACAACTAGAATATACAGCTATGTACTGGGGGGCTTTGGGGAGAAGAAGAATAAGGAAAAAAAAAGATTGGCAATAAATGTTAGCTCAGAGCCAATCTTTATTAAAAAAAACCCTAAAACCAAAAAAAGAAAACAGACGTGCTCGTATCCCTGCCCTGCTAACATTTTGGATGATCTCCTGCAGGTCTTTTTCTATGTGGTTTTGAAACCACAGTGGCAACCAAAACAGACAGCCGTCGAGGGCTGGTACATAGTAGGCGTTCTGCCGATGGAGGTCGACCAGCCTCCGAGCCCTGACTCTGCCACTTCTGCTGCCAGGCATCACTTCACTTGCCTCTCAGCTTCCACTCCATCATCAGTAAAAAGGATTAAGAGTGGCACCTACCTCATCAGCCTTTTGGAGGATTAAATGAGTTACTACAAGTAAAGTGCCTTGAAGTATGCAGCAAATAATAGCTATTGTTAGTATTACTCTATGTAGAATGGCTACACGGCTGTCCTGTTTCATTTCCATCTCCTTTCTTCCAGAGAGTATAACACACTGGTGTTTCTCCCGGAGAGAAGGGACCACGATTCAGGTCATTAGGCATATAAAGTCACCTTTGAGTTTTGCATGTACGTGAGATCACTCGGTCAAAGCCATTTGGCCTCGTATCCCAGTCAAAGCTCTAAAGGACAGAGAGGGCTTCCCTGGTTTAAAGAGAGACTGAAGTATTTACCCACCTTTCAGAAAATGTGGGGAGCCACTGTTGGACAAAGATCTTACTTAATCGTGTTTAGAAACCTAAAAAATGTGGTTAGTTATAGGCAACAGGGTATCTAAACTCTTGCTAACGCTGACCAACTCTATGACTTTGGGCCTTGGTGTTCTATTCTTATGAGTGTGGGGTACTGCTCCAGGAGCTCTGTGGAGGGACCATGTTTAGTGGCAGGCTAATTCCTGGAAGGGCCAGCCTGTATCTAGTTGTGGCACTGCCTCACTCCAGCCTCAGCCGCCATCATCTTTTTCTACATGATTCTGAGGCCTCCTAACTCATGTTCCTGCCTTCTCTCCTGCGCCTCTTAGAGTCCATTCTCCACACAGGACCAAATGAGGGTCTTAAAATGCCAATCATCAATGTCACCTTCTAATTCCAGTCCCTCAATGGCTTTCCACTGCACTCAGAATACAGCCCAAACTCTGCATGCCTCAAGGCTCTTCATTATCTGGTCTTTGCCCACCTCTCCAGCCTCATCTGGACCACACCCCGCCTTTGTCCACTCTGCTTGACGTATCCTGGCCTTCTGTTGGATTCTAGAACACACAAGCTCTTGCCCACCCCAGGACCTTATCATATGCTCTTCCCTCCATGAACAATAGTCTTCACCGCTACTCTTTGCATGCGTGGTGTCCCTCATTCTTCTAGTCTTTGCTTCTATGTCACCTCCTTAGAGGCTTTCCCTTTCTACCTAGTTTATAGCAGCTTCTCTTGCTCCAGTGCCTTGTTTATTTCCTTTATAGACTAGATCTCATCACAATTTCTACTCATTTGATTTCTTTATTTGTTGGCTTACTTGGGTAGTCTGTGTGTGCGTGTGTGTGTGCCTGAGCGCATGTGTGCACGCTGTCTCCCACTCTCCCCTGCCCCATTAGAATGTAGGTTCCTCAAAGGCAGGGGCCCTGTCTCTCCCTTAGTTGTTATATCCTCGGGGCAGGCCCCTCATGGAGAAGCTGCTCAATAACTATGAAAGGAAGGGAGGGAGGGAGGAAAGAAGTCTTTGAAAAGGGGGATACTCTTCCAGGCAGCCCAGTTTCCCCTGAATGTGGGCAGTGTGTCCTGCTCAGCCCTAGCATTACTGTGCAAGTTTAAAAATAAACCCCCTGGGTGGAGTGAGAAGCCTTTAAGGAGGATGGGGGAGAGATAATGAGAAAAAGGAGCAGCCAACGCAGGCCCAGCAGGATGTGGGACTCGCCAGGAAGAGAGAGGGACCTTGACTCCGGGAGAATACTGACTTTGGGGCTGCAACAGTCTGACAAATGCAGGCCTCCTAATTAGTCACCAGAAGTCTTTCTCTTGATCTGCGGTATATGAACAGGATCCAAAGTAGCCGATTCAGGATATGCTTCCATCCCACAGCAAGACATGTTCAGAGTTTTTTTTTAAAGAGATATTCTTTACAATGCCTAAAATAGGGGCCTCCACACCCCGCATCTGACTGCCAGGCCATCAGAAGAAGAGGGAAAGGCCGGGAGGTACACAGAGGCGATGAGGCCTGCTTTGGCCCACCCTCCCCCGACCTTCCCCAGGGCCCATTCTAGCGTGAGATCCGAACCTCCCACCACAGTAGGGCCCCAGCCAGACATCCCAAGGTGTAGCCGCCCTCCAAAGGCTTGGCTCATTTTGGGGGCAGTGCAAGGCGGGGAGGGTCAGGTCAATGGGTCACTAGAAACAACTAGGACATCGCCTTGGAAACGCTCTTCCTCCACTTGCACTGCCTGAATTTGGATCCACCCTGAACCAGCTGTGTATTAACCCATCAGGCCTCAGTGGGAGGTGGGGAGGCATCTGGGGAGGGTCATAGTGGGTCAGGAAGGGGTCCATCTCCGGGATGGGAGACCATCAATCTTCAGGTCTTGATGAGAGGTCTGACAACCCAGGGGAGCAGCAGGCTGAAAATCCATATTCTGGGCCTGGCCCCCATGGTGCAAGGATGGGCCAAACTCAGTGCAGGGGCTGCCAGCAACCCCTCCTCCATACTGTGACCTGGACCCCTTCCCATAATCCAGCTCTCTGTGCTGCTCCAGAAGCCAAGTGATGTGCTCATGGTCACCTGGTGCAAGGGAATATTCGCAAACTTCTAAAATATTGATCCCCCCGAGTTTTTCCATATGCACAGCCACATGATGGTCTGGAGGGCCACCAAGGAAGGGGAAGGACATTAGCAAGTATCGAGACACACGGCTGGGGCTTTACACATCACCCTTAATTAACCTCCACAGCCACCCCCTAGAGAGGAGCTCTTGTGGAGAAGGAAACCAGAGCGTAAAGAGGACCAGTTCCTTACCCAAGGTCGCTCACGGAGGGCGGGGGAGCAGCAGGCAGCCCAAGTGCAAAACGGCCTTGCTATTTACAGCCTTCAGCAGGCCGTCCCTTTCGTCCCTGCAGTCAATTTTCAAATGATTTAAACTCAAAGCCCAGGGCCAGGGGACGTGAGGCAGAATTTTCAAGAAGTCCATGCACTGAGGAACTGCACGCCCCTGGATGGGTGGGAATCTCAAAGCCTTTTTGTGATGGAGCAAAAAGAGGCTGCTGAAGTCGACTCTTCTCTGTTTGTTGGAAACGCCTGCTGCTTAAAACTACTGCACAAGGAGCCCGTGTCTGCTCCACGCTTAAACTCTTTCAGGGAGCTCTTGCTTTCTTGGCTAGTGCTAGCTTCCTGACATGAGGATTTTAAGTGCTGAAAAAGCACAGGGTGATGAGTGTCCCTGGGAACAAAAAAGACTGACAGGAGAACAGCAGGGCAGCGGGTGACCTTCACGTCCCAGGACCACGTTTTTTAGTTCAAATACATTCTTTAGCAGGCTTCCCAAAAACCTTGGACTGCAAAGCTTGTCAGTCGCAATAATAATTTATATTTTATCGAGCAAATACTATGTGCTATGTGTTGGGTACGCAAATGTTTTTAATGCCCTACCTGTATTGTCTCACTAAAGTCTCAAACAAGCCCAATGAGAGAACAATAACTAATGCCGATAAAATATGGTTTGCATACACTGTAGACCTCGCCTGTATTTACTCACTCCTGCAAAGAACGCTAGGGGATAGGGGCCATTAGTATCTCTATTTCACAGAAATGGAGCAGTTACATAACTTGCTCAGGTCCGTGTGGCTACTGAGTGCCAGAGCCAGAATTCAAACCCAAATAGTCCTACCCTGGAGTCTGTGCTGTCGACCATTAGACTACCCTACATCGGGACCTCAGACTGTCACTCTGGAATAATGAGAGGGTCATGCAAGAGATGGGTCAGAGGGGGAACTGTCAGAATTCTGGTCTCCCCTGTCAGCTCTCTTTCCAAGGAACTTAAGACTCTGCTTCCCGAGCCCTCAGCGAAGACATCCCAGGACCGGCCTGGGAGAACGGCAACAAGTTTTGCGGGGCCAACTGAGTGGAGATTTATTCCTTGGGAAGAGACTGTTCTGAAGTCGACCTGCCTCTCTGCCACTAGAAACATCCCCATTATCACCTCAAACACAGAAAGCCCATGGAGGTGTAAGGAGGAAGATTTTCCTCCTACAACTTCAACACCATCCTGTCACTAAAGACCAAGAGCCTGGGCTGACCCAGCCTGTGACTCTGAACAAGGGAAAGGCTCTCTGGGTGTAGGCTTGCTGTGTAGACCCCAGGGAGTGCCTGGAGCGTTCCTTCCCAGCGTCTCCCAGTTATCGTTTCTAAAGTTGGACAGATTCTGAGGAAGGACGAGAAGAGCCTCATTTTCTAGAAGCTCCTCGTGTCCCCAGGGGCATTGGCGCAGCACTTTGCACACATTGATTAATCAGTGCAAACAGCTTCCGCTATTCCCATCCGACTGGTGGCGAAGGCGAGAGGAGCTGCTCCGTCTGCCTCCGTGGGTGCGAGGCCGGAACATGCTGGATCGATATCTCCTCCTGGGGGCCTGACGCTACGTGTTTGCCTCTGAAGCCCGTCAGCCAGAAGTTAGTCATCTCTAAGCATGAATAAGACAACGAAGCTGGATTCTTGTAGGCTCCCAAAGTGAGTTTCCTGAAGAGATGAAACTAAGCTACCTGAGCCAGAGGACCTGACGCGCAGCACAGGGTCCTGTGAGGGGCCTGCCCCCTGGGTCCGGGGCAGAGGTCCTTGAGGCAAAAGTGTCAGCTTTGCTTTCAGATGCAGTGCACCCCTTCGTAGAGTTGTGAGGAGCAACGGAGGGTGGGAGGTCCCATTCCTGTCCTTGGTCTTGGCTTTCCCACCGCCAAGATTGAATGATTCACACTGTCATTCATTGGAGCGATATTTATTGAGCACCTACTATGTGGCTAGGCTGTGTCCCAGGAACACAGCAGGGAACGAGACACATGGGGTCCTGCCTTCATGAGGCTCACTTTAAGTAAGGAGGATGAGCAATAGCAAGTTTTCAAAAAATTGACAAGATAAGTACAGACTGGGATGATTGGCATGGAAGAAACAGATAAGATAGGGAGCAACAGGACAGATAGCCTCTTTGAGGAGTTGACAAGAGAGATGAGGCCTGAAAGATGGAAAGAAATCATCCAAGTGAAGAAATAGAGGGAAAGCATTCCAGGCGGATGGAACAGCAATCACAAAGTCAGGGAGGCAGGAAAGGGCATGGAACAGCAGAGGAACAGAAAAGACATCAGTGAGACTAGATTAGGTGGGGAGATGCGGGAGGAGTTAGAGTTGGGTGTCTTGCTCCCCAAAGAGGCCTCCTGGCTGCTTTCTCATCTTCCTGAGAATCACCTCTCTTTTCCAAACTGTGCGCCACTGGCCCCAAGAACCCATCCTTGCTTAGCCACATCCAGTCCCTCTGCTCAAAGGGAAAGGAAGGGAAATAGCTGTGTAGCAAGCAGGGCACATGGCAAAGGCATGGTGTTCAAGTTTACATCGGGACTCATTCATGGATTATGCCGACCACGGTGGGCATTGATGAGAAGTGTCCCAGGGATGGGATGCTGTGTGTGTCTGGTGGCAGAGGCACCATGGAGGGCTGCAAACACCAAGATGGAAATCCCCCAGCCACAGGTCTGTCTTGCTGCTTCTTTCGTGTAACCGTGAACAAGGCAAAATCTGGCTGCAAGCCCTTTGCACGCCTCCTTTCAGCTCTCTGTCCCCTTTCAGACCTGTCTCTGCCCACCGTACCCCCTGGTACCCTCAGGGAGTCCTCCTGGGCTTCCTGCCTTCACCTCTTTCCCCTTCACAACTTGAATCTCTGCCATCCTCCACAGCCCCACTGAGTAATTAGCCTCCTGAATGCGCACTCGCTCCTCCAGCTTCAGGCAAAGTACCCGAGGGCAAAGGAGAGGTTATAGTTCCACAGCCTCTCTGCGTCCTTCAAATGATGCCAAACAAGGGGCTGCCTGGTCAACGCCAGTCTCAGCCTGGCCTGGCTGCCAAGCTGGCTAACTAACCTCACTCACAGGAGACAACTGTCCCTATCTGACCCTTCTCAATGGCGCCATGACAAACACCTTGAACATGCTCTCTTGAGGGGGCACCGTGGCTAGAACACTGGGAAGTGGCCTGGAACTTTACTCCCTGAAGGTGACGCAGCCAACCGCAGGTTTGGGAGCTCAAGAAGCCTGATGTCTTGCTTCAGGGCTGACCCGCTGCTGAACCACACCATCAGCATCTCTATCCTAACACGCCATTTGTTGAAATGAGAGTTTGCCTTATATAGGTTCACATCCTTCTCTGGCTTTCTATGGCTCTCAGCTTACGGACCTAAATCCTCAACAGCTGCTGTGGTCCAGTGCCACCCTGCCCCTTGGGCTCCCACTTGCCCCCCCGCTTCTTCCCTGCGTTCCAGCCACACTGCCTTCCCTCCACTCCTTAGCGATGCCACGCTTCCTCACACCATGTGACCGTCACCCATGCTCTTCCCTCCACCTGGAACACTCAGTCCTCACCCATTTGATGCTTGCCAGTCTTCCAGATCTCCACCCAAGCATCACTTCATCACTGAAGCTTTTCCAGACTCCCTGACGGGATCAGGTCCTCTGCATACACTTTCGCGGGACACTCAGGAGAGTTACTGTGTGATTGATGTCGGTATCCCCATCTAGCCTCTAACTTTCATGAAGGTAGCGACTGTCACTTCCAGGATCCACTGCAGCCGCAGTGTTTTGCATGCTCCCTGGCACACAGGAGCTGCCCCACAAATAGGCCAAGGGAGCCTGAACCAGTCATTAATGGCCTTCCAGCATGCCCCCTCCCGCTCCTCACTCTCCTCTTTCTCCTCCTGCCTCCTTTTACTTTACTTTCCCTTCCCCCTTCCCTCTTCATCCTTTCTATTCATTCCTTCTTCCCTCCCAAGCCTTGGGCCTACCTGTGACTGCCGAGAACCCTGTTTATGCCAACAGTGAAGCACTCAGAGTTAAAGAAAAGGAAAAGTGCCACAACTTGGCATAATGGGTTGGCCTGAAACTAGATCACCCCAAAGTCAGGGCCCGGAGGGGGAGGCCTAGGAATCTGTTCCCACTATAGCAGTTTGCCAAGGCTGCCATAACAAGGAAAGCAGACCAGGTAGCTCAAACAACCAAAACGTACTGTCTCAGAGTTCTGGAGGCCAGAAGTCCAAAATCAAGGGATCAGCAGGGTTGATTCCTTATGAGGGCTTTGAAGGAAGGGTCTGTTCCAGACCTCTCTCCTTGGCTTGTCATGACTGCCTTCTCCCTGTGTCTCTTCATGTCTTCTTCCCTCTCTATGTGTCACTGTGTCCCAATTTCCCCTTTTTATAAGGACACCAGTCATACTGGATTAGGGCCCACCCTAATGACCTCATTTAAACTTGATTATCTCTGTAAAGACACTTTCTCCAAATAAGGTCGCATTCTGAGATTCTGGGGGTTAGGATTTCAACATATGAATTTGAGGGGGGATGCAATTCAACCCATAACGCCTGCCTTCCACCCACCCATTGCCCCAACCCTTTTTGACTTTATTGAATGATGTAAAAATAGGGAAACACCAGGCCACATCATCTTCTGAAGAAATTATATGGGAGTCTGGGAACGGGGGTGGATAAGATAGGAATGTGAACCAGACAAAGACATCCAAGCATGAGAAAGGAGGGTTGAACTGACAAAGAGCTAAAACCACTCTCATAGACTGGCCTGGAGGTTACGTGTCTGTGCTCTGGGAATCTTCTAGTCCTAAATTCATATTCCAGATTAGCCACTTACTAACAGTGGGGCCTTTTATCTCACTTGTAAAATGTGGATCATACTAGTACCTAACTTAAGGGATGGTTGTGAAGACCAAATGAGATAACAGCATGGAGGGCTTGACACTGCGCCCAGCACATCGTAACTCAACAGGCAGGAGGTGCGCTGTCATTGTTGTTATTACAAGTGGGGGTCTAGTCCAAGGAAAATGGCAATTCGGGAAGAAGGTGGTAACAAAGAAGCTAACTGCTGCTGATTCAGGCCACGTGACTCTGTGTTCTTGTTAACAGTAATGAAGAGAAGGGAACCAGAGCAATGATCAGGCCTGGGCTGCTTCAGCTGTGGCCTGTGGACCAAAGGCATTGGAATCACCTTAGCCCCACCCAGGAAACACAGAATCCTGGGTCCCTTAGGAAGCCAGCTAAATCAGGACTTCTGTGGGTAGCACCCAGGAGCCTGACTTTCTCACAAGTTCCGCTGTGATTCTTATGCACATTAAAGTTTGAAAACCCCTGGACCAGACCACAGGTCCTGGAAAGACAGAGATGAGTCTTGTCCATCAGTAACCCCCACATCTACACAGCCCTGGTGCAAGGTGGGCACGCCGTTCACACCTGTTCCCATCACCAGCAGCATTCCTTGGGTAAAGTCAGAAAGATGATTTTGAGCAATTATGCATAAAACAGATCTCTTTAAGTCGTGTTTTAAATGTTCTATCAAGAAGGATCGCATTCGCAAATCAAGTCTTTTACATTACTATAAACTTTACTGCCCCCAGACACTAAGTTCTGGGTTGTCCGTTCCTCCTTTCTCCACAACTGGAATCACCCAGACTTGACCTCAGGCTTAGCTCAAGATGACCTCTGACCTTAGACTTGAGGGGTGTAAGGTGCCCTGGCCCAGCATCCTTACTGTGCTTCTGTCTCTGTTGTTACACACCATTTCCTCTCTTCTGGGGCACCCTCCTCTGCCTGGTTCAGGAGAAGCCCACCTTGGCCCCATGCCTGTATTCATGTCTTGTTCCTGAAGACCCAGTACCAAAGGCCACTGGTCCTCAAGGTAGAGATTCTACCATGGGTCAAGCCGGAGTCCTGTCATCTCTTGGCAGAGCTTCCAAATCCTGGCCTACTTTCTGGGTCTTCAAATATCACCTGTTGCTGAATTCCTGTCACCAAACTCCACCTGCCTCTCAGGACAACTCCAGTGATCCTTCAAAACACAGACAGCACACTGGTTAGGAGCACAGCCTGGGTGTGAAGCTTGGCTCTGCCACTTGCTATCTGTGTGACCTTGGGCAAATGGCCCAGCCCACTGAGCCTCAATCTCTGCAGCTGTGACAGCCCCTACTTCACAGCACTGTTATGAGATTTCAGTGAGGTCATGCACATAAAGCCAAGCACCATGCCTGGCACACAGTCAGGCCTCAAGAAACACTGGTAACTGGCACAGAAGCTCTTCTATTTCTGAGTGCTCAGAGAGACAAGCAAAACTCAACACCAAAGCGACAGCCCCTCCACGCTGTCCAGAAGGTGGCCCAGCGGTCGCTCGTAGAGTATCACTTTGGACTTTGGAACAAATGGACTTATGGGCAGCCTTTTCAGAGCTCACCTTTCAATAATAATAATAATAGCAGCAAATACTCACATCATACTCACTATAAACCAGGCGCTGTGCTAAGAGCATTACTCATTTGATTCTTTCAACAACAAGGTTGGTACTTTATTACCCTATCTTACAGATGAGAAACTGAGGCACAAGGTTACCATACTAATAAGTGGCAGGGTCTGAATTTGAACACCAGATTCTGCCTGGTTGCAGGATCTATGCACTTAGCCACTAGGTTACGCTGCCTCCCTTAAATAGTGAAATTTAAGAGTCAAAATAACTACTGTTCCCTCCCTCGCCCTTCTCTCCCTGCAGGCCGCTGGCCCAGATGCTCGTCCTGCACCTATACCTTGGACTCCTTCACCTCCCGGCTGAGTTGGACATCCTATCAGCCCAGGCCCATTCTGTGACCTGCCCACCCAGGTAGGTCCCCACCTTTCTGTGTGGTTGAGTTGGGCTAGATCCAGTTAAATCTTGAGATGGGACACCTTGTCAGTACTTGAACATTTGTTGATTACCAAATCTTTTCTTTTTTTTTTTTTTAAAGATTTTATTTTTTCCTTTTTCTCCCCAAAGCCCCCCAGTACATAGTTGTGTATTCTTCGTTGTGGGTTCTTCTAGTTGTGGCATGTGGGATGCTGCCTCAGCGTGGTCTGATGAGCAGTGCCATGTCCGCGCCCAGGACTTGAACCAACGAAACACTGGGCCGCCTGCAGCGGAGCGCGCAAACTTAACCACTCAGCCACGGGGCCAGCCCCTCAAATCTTTTCTTAAGGAAAAATATTCATTCACCTACAATTTGTGAGTCATCTGTAGGTGTGAGATTTACCTAAACAGGGTATGTCTGTGGCACAAATGACTACAGATTATTTTTCCAGTAGCCTAGATCAAGGAGTATCACATTAGTCAAGCAACACCCGTTTGATGAGGTAGAAGGGGTGTGCCTTCTATTCCACACGATCTCCTGACTCCTGGAAGCCAGCACAGCGGGGCTAGAAGCTCCACGCTCCTTCATAGTTTATTCAGGGTCACAAAATGCGTGTCAGCAAAGTGAGCGTGCACACGATCTGACTTGGGATCAGACATCCCTTCACTAGGTGTAGACGGAACTTAGGGATGTCCATCCACCATCACCGCTGAAAATATTATCAGTATGGTTGGTGCTACTGGCCTGTAAAGTCAAACCACATAATCAAGTGATATTGCTTCCTTCAATCCTTTTGGGAACCAGGCAAGTCATGTATGTATATGCGCACACCAGATTTGGAAGAGAGTTTACAAGAAACTCAGTGTTTTCTCCCTTAATTTTTTGTGCATTAACTTTGCTTTTGATTTGCACGTCCGCTTACGCAGACTACAAAAGGCAGGGTCACGGAAGAAAGTCTGCCAGCTTCCCGCAGCAGCAGATTTGTGATCTTCCCTTCAGATATACAATCTCAAAAGGGGAATTTCCTCGGAAGCCCTCAATGACCAACACAAAGAAAACAAAGGAAAAGAGAATTTGTGGCTATGAATCAGTCTCCGCCAATATCCACACTCCTTCACACAGACAGCCCCAGGAAACGGCTGGTCAGCCCTTCACCAGACACTGCTTTGTAAAGCCAGGCCCATTTCTTTTCAACCCTTTGCCACCTTCGGGCTGGCTCATCCTTTCACAGAGCCTGGCTCCCCCTCTGCCAGGATGCTTGCATCCTCCCACTGGTGTCTGCGGAGCTAAATCATAAACAATTGCGTCCCTGTGTGAATGAAAGGGAAAGTGCCAGTCACCGAAGCAGAAAGAAAGGCAAAAAAGTGGGGGTGGATTTAAACAGCTAGAGAAAGCACAAAGGGTTTGCATTCTGCGGAGGCACAGAGGGAGTTCTTGGACCTGAGAGGCAAGATAAGGTGGGTTCCTCTTGGGTGTCTGAAAAATAGGGACTTGATTAAATACCTGAAATTCCCGCCCCAGCACCTGGAAGTCTGACTGTTTCAAGCACTCCTGTCTTGAAGCCTTGCATACTTTGGGCATGTAATAGTGATGTGGGTGTGGCTAGCATAAATGCCAGAGAATGTGCCCAGTGGCTAGCCATTCCCGCTACTTCTCTGCTGGTGCCTATCTGGAGGGGCACTGAGATGAGGAGGTGATTTTCAAAGAAGATCAGAAAGCAAGGTAAGAAATAATCCAGGTGATCAGTGGGGCCCTCAGAATACTCTTAGATAATCCTATATTTCAGCCCAACTTCTATATCAAAAGGTTGATAAATCTAAGGTTCCCACCCAGTGGGCAGGCTATCCAAGGCAGCTGAATCTCCAGGCTACCCAAGAGGGTGATGTGACACATCAGACTCATCAGGCCGCAGCTTTGGGCTTCTGCCGAACCACAAGGACCGCATCCAGCACTTTAGTAAATGAGAACATTCTGCCCCCTCCAGTCCTCATGGCCTGGCAGTGGGAGAATGAAGATAATGGGGCAGCAGGGTGCATGATTATTTTTACAGTCTCTAAACTCTACGTGCTATTTTTACGTGCCTGTGCCATCAGCCAGCCCTGCTCCCAGAGCAGTCTACAGCTTGCTTTGAACCCAGCAGAGGTGAGCATCAGGGTGTTCACTTGCAGGAAAGCTGCCTCCAGTGGTATCTGCTCAAATGTCTTACTGCCTTAACTTTTCCCAATTTTCTTTCCTCTCCAAGCAGCCATATACTTACACTGAGATAAACACACACACACACACACACACACACCCTCAGCTCTGAATGTAACCTGCTCTCTCTCTGTTCCCCAGAACAGATATTCTGATTCTTACCTGAAATGCTTGCAGGCTGAGGGCTGTGCCTCTCTGTCCAAGGGGAAAGGGAATCCACTTGGTGTCGTCTGCTCTGTGTTTGTCACTGTCACTGTGCTGCGGCTGCTTCCCGAGCAGCCCCAAGCCAGCTCTCTGAACCTCTCGGTTACTGCAGCTCTGTGTGGGGAGAGGGGACGGGCCGTGGCATGCACATCAGGTTGCTGGTCCGCCTCCAGACGCCATGCCACAGCCCCGGCTACCAGTCCCGCAGGCTATGTTGGAAGCAGGGAGGCAGGCTAGGGCTGAGAATGTCAGCCTCTAGGTCTCTCTATGGCCTTGTTTATCAGCAGAGGGGACCTGCCTGTAGACAATCACCCACACTGACCCCACCCACCAGGATGTACAGAGAGCTCTAAATGCCCCTGACTTTGGACAGCCAGCAGCAGGCCTAGAGCTATTGGCCAGTGGGGAAGGGAGGCAGAGACAGCAGACAGCGGCAGCAACTATCCTGGGTGTTATTTTAGGGTGGTTTGTCTTGGGGCAAATGGCTAAGCCGAATGGACTACTGGCCTGTCTGAGCAGAATCCTGTTTACTTTGAGGCCTCAGTCACCAGGGCAACGGCAGGTCGTGGCTCAGAGACGCTCCTCTGGAATCAGAAAGCTGCTGGATGAAAGGGAGTCCTTTTCTGTTCTGTCATTTGGCATCCCTGCATAGGGTGTAGGTGTCTATGTGTGGCAGAGTGTGTGCGTGTCTGTCTGTCTGTCTGTGCCATTCCCAGAGCCAAGCCTTGCCCAGGGCATTTTGCAAAGCTACTCAAGGCCATGGCTATCCAGGTTAAGGCCAGGAGGGGCTGCAAAGAGAATATTTCTGTCATTCCTCACCAGTGGGCAAGACTGTTCCTGCTGAACCAGGAGAATGAACCCTCAGGTGAGCCCAGCTTCAGAGGTGGGGATTTCTTCAGCGGACCATGGGCATCATCTTTATGCCACTGTCGAGGATGCAGCAAGGAAGGAAGGAAGCTGCATGTACAAATAACTCTTTGGCTATAAGGTGGGGAATGAAGATAGACTGAAAGGATACAATCAGGAGGTATCTTTGAAGAAGCCAGATGGAAACACGATTGCTAGTTTCCTATCATTGATGAAGAGTCCCTCCTCATTATGCAGGCATTTGAACCTGGGAGGTGTGAGCATGCGTGTGTGTCTGTGTGTGCAAGCCTGCCCACCTGATGATTCAGGTAGAGATGTACAGATCGACCTCTGGGAACTAGAAATACACTTGCTGGTCTCTCTCTCCTCTGGGAAGGTGGAGGTGGAAACCTGTTCCCCAGATTGGTCATAGAGCACCCAGGGAGTCACTTAGGTGCCTCTGAAAGGAGGAGCCTCTGAGAAGCAGGTGCCCTGTCACAGGGACCTAGAGCCTCAAGCATCACATCGCTCTGATCATTGACGAGCAGCGCTCCCCTAAAAGGGACTTGAAAAATACAGAAACAGTGGATTTCCCAAACTTTATTAACCAGAACCTCCATGACCTGCCACTTCCACATATCCAAAGGTACTGACCAATTGCCTTTAAAAATAATAATCTTCCTGAGTATCTGAATGATTCCAGAGGGCCTTCTGAATCATAGAAAGATAAAAATATTTTAGACAATCATCTTCTAAATATTGGAGAATTGTTACGCTATCTACAGTATGCATGTTAACTCTTCTTAACCACATGGAATGAGAGATTTTCAAGTTGGGAAACACCCTAAAAATCCTGAGGATAGAGATGCAGCTGAGTGTCTCACCCAGGTTGCACCCCTAAAGTGTTCACTGTGACTAAAACCAGGTCTCCCTACCTCAGGTTAACACCCTTGAACCTGCCCACACTGTGTGGTTGACCATTCCTGGCAACTCAGCTCTGCGGGGCTCCCAGGGCCCTCTCTCGAGACGAGATTAATGACAGTCTCCTACAGCACCTTCCCTGCAAGCCGACAAGATCATCACGACACTCAAACGTGTCAAAGTGGGTGAAAGCACCTTGAAAACTGGCAATGCGAGTGTAAGTCAGTATTTTAGTTTCACTTCTCCATTACACCCAGTCGTGAAATGCTGTTAAAAACAAAACAAACCCACACAGCTTTTAGGCAAATTACAACCCCTAGCTACTGATATAAACTAATTTCTCTACTACACATTGAGTGTTTGGAAATGTTACTGCCCAAATACTGGGAAATCATTAATCCTCGATTCCCTAAAGTATTTACGGTAATGTAATTCCCCTTAGTGCTGAAACTTTTTAAAATTGCACTTTAACATCCATATTTATTTCAACTTCCATGTCAAGTGTCTAGATTTATCTTTTAAATAATATACATTCAGGTTTTTTTGAGCCACAAGACTCGATAATGTTAATGTTTGGGGCCCCACTGTTATTTAGCGTGGGAAGGCCCTGGAGGTCACTGAGTCTAAAAGT
The DNA here is from genome assembly GCF_041296235.1 of Equus asinus. Lineage (NCBI taxonomy): Eukaryota > Metazoa > Chordata > Mammalia > Perissodactyla > Equidae > Equus > Equus asinus. The sequence goes on along the minus strand of NC_091798.1, from coordinate 37,539,839 downwards.
CTGGCCTCAGAATAGCCCTCCAGCTCGGGGCCAGGAAATAGTCCATGAAAATAATAGCTGTTGAAGCTGCTTATTAAGCATCCACAATACGCTAGATCCCATACAGTGTATGTAACAGAGACCCTATCTTCCCTCCAAGCACTTAGACCACATTTAAAGCCATTTCTGCAGTGATTAAAATCCTATATGCGAGGCTACTAGCACTGCAGAGGGGTGGGTCCGAAAAAGAAAGAAAATGACAGATTTGGAGGACCAAGAAAATTCCTAGTAGATGCCTGGTAGATTCATTCACAGAGGTGTGGCCTTGGCCAGAGGCATCCTCATCTAAAATGTTGTGGCTGGTGCCGGAGGTGAGATTTTCCTTCCCCGACCTAAGAGATTGACTCACCACCGAGCACTTCAGCGGTTACTATTACAGGAAGTGGCTCTAAACCTCGTGTAAGAGCTTCAGAAGGCCGATAAAGGTAGAATGCGGTGTTTCTGTGGTTTTACTTATTCTGTTCTCGGTACTCTGAAAATCAGACATAAAACTATCACTATTTAACTGCACCAACTTGAAAGAATCAGTGCATGATAGAATCCGCAGGATTCAAAATGCTCCCAATAAATAAATTTTCTTCCTCTCCGGGCATAACATATAAAGCCTGGGCTTCTTGTCCTTGAATCTTGAGGCTGACATTCAATGTTTGCTTTAAAATTTCCCCTTCGTTCATCCTGTTTACATAAATGATAGGTGAAACACACACCAGACACACTGCATTTTCTTTCTAATCTCATTTGACCTTGTTCGGACACAACAAATCCTAATCAGCTGACAGGAAAAATCAGATGCTGCATGCCACTCGCTCCCCCCAGCAAAGTGTTTCCTTCTGTTTATGCCCAATCATGCAATTAAACGAAGAGCACGCTGGCCTCATGGTGAACCAGCTGCCAAGATGACGGAGGGGAGCCAGCTGACAAACAGGACACAGGGAAATGAGGCAGACATTCACAGGAAATTGTATTAGTTGCCCAAGGAGACTCGACAGCCACAAACATCACCAGAGCTGCAGGACAGAAAGGGGGTCCAGTGGTTCTCAAGTGGGAAGGTGCCTCGCCCTGATCCCACTGTAATGCAAGAACAGGAGCTCACCTCAATATGTCAGCCTGGCTCTCTAGCAGCTTCCAGGGAGGATGCTTGGAAAGGGTTATGCCCATGAGAGGTGGGCTTCCTCTCTCTGATATCGATCACCCATTGCCTATTCTATTTTATATTTTCCTCGATCTCGATTTTTATTTTAAAATATTTTATCTCTATATAAAAGTAATGCTTCATGCACATGATAAAATGCACAACAAACAAACACATAGAGACAGAGATTGGATTGGTGATTACCACAGGGGAAGGGGGAGGCAGGAGGTGAAAAGGGTGATTAGGCACATGTGTGTGGTGATGGACTGTAATTAGTCTTTGGGTGGTGAACATGTTGTAATCTACACAGAAATCAAAATATAATAATGTACATCCGAAATTTATAGAATGTTATAAACCGAGGTTACCACAATAAAAAATTTTTAATAAATAAACAATAAAATAAAATATTTTATCTTTAAATAAAAGTAATGCTTCATGCATATGATAAAAATGCACAATTTAGGGCAAACACCGTGGTCGAGTGGTTAAAGTCCCATGCACTCCACTTTGACAGCCCAGGGTTCACATGTTTGGATCCCAGGGCCAACTTACTCCATCCATCAGCCATGCTGCGGTGGCATCCCACATAAAATGGAAGAGGATTGGAACAGATGTTAGCTCAGGGCCAGTCTTCCTCAGCAAAAAATAAGTAAACAAAAATTTTAAAATGCAGCAGCCAGCCCATAGCATAGTTGATAAGTTCACATGCTCCACTTCAGTGGCCCGGGGTTCTCAGGTTCAGATCCCAGGCATGGACCTAGCACTGCTTGTCAGGCCATGCTGTGGTGGCATCCCACATAAAACGGAGAAAGACTGGCACAGATGTTAGCTCAGCAACGGTCTTCCTCAAGCAAAAAAAGGAAGATTGGCAACAGTGTTAGCTCAGGGCCAATCTTGCTCACACACAAAAAAATTAAAAATGCACAATATACAGAACAGTATAAAATGACCCTCACTAACCTCCTTCTCCCCAAAGACAACCACTCTTTCTTTTTTAAATTGAGGTATAATTAACATAACACTATATTTGTTTCAGGTGTATAATGTAATGATTCAATATTTGTATATATTGCAAAATGATCACCACAATAAGTCCAGTTAACACCCATCACCATACCTAGTTACAATTTTTTTTTCTTGTAATAAGAAATTTCAAGATCCACTCTCCCATCTACTTTCAAATATGCGCTACGGTATTATTAACTATAGTCACCATGCTGTACATTACATCCACGTGGTTTATTCATTTTATAACTGGAAATTTGTACCTTTTGACTCGCTTCACTCACTTCACTCACACCCCACCCCCCACCTCAGGCAATCACCGATCTGTCTCTATATCTATGAGCTCAGCATGTTGTTTGTTTGTTTTTTAGATTTCACACATAAGCGAGATCTTACGACATCCATCTCCCTCTGTCCGAACCATTCTACGCAGCACAAGGCTCTCAAGGTCCACTGGTGCCCCAGCAAATGGCAAGACTTCACTCCCTCTATGGCCAAAGAATATTCCATCATATATTTATACACCAGATTTTCCTTTTATGCATTCATTCTTTACTCTTTCATCCACTGATGAACACTTAGGCTGTCTCCATGTCTTGGCTGTTGTAAACAATGCTGCTATGAACATAGGGGTGCAAATATCCTTTCAAGTTAGTCAAAGACACTCACTCAACTTTTTTTTCTGGATCCTTTCAGGAAAAAAAAAGTCTTTATATACCTGAATGTGTGTATACTTAAGAGCAATTTCCTATGTGCAGTGTCCCGCATTGTCGGTTTGTTTTTCACTTAGTAATAGGTCTTTGCACATTGTTGCAGTCCATCCAAGCACCAATATTCCCTGCCTGGATTAGTGCAATAGCCTCCGAGCTGACCGCCCTGCCTCTACCCTAACCCCTGCAGTTCATTCCAGAGGGATCCTGCTAAAACGTAAATCAGATCATGTCCCTATTTTTTCCAACTGTCCAGTGTTCATCCCTCTGCACTTCTCCAGACACACTTCTCCTCACGTGGGCCAAGCATGGTCCCACTTCAGGGCCTTTGCACTTGCTGTTCCCTCTGCCTGAAGTGTACGCATTTATTTTCTGCCCCTCAATTCTTTGCGTGGCTGGCTTTCTTGTTCTGGTCTCATTGCAGACCACGCCTCCCTCACCACCTGTTCTGCATCAGCCTCTCATCACTGTCCTTCTCATCCTCTGCTTTCTTTTTATTCATAGCCCTTACTACTATCTGAAAATTATCATATTCAGTTTTTTGTGTTTTCTGTGTCCCCATACCACACACTGGAATGTAAACTCCACGGGGTTTTATCTGTCCTTTCACCATTGTATTCCCCATACCTAGACCAGTGGTTCTCAAACTTGAATGTGCATTAGAATCACCTGGAGGGTTTGTTAAAACACAGATTGCCGGGCCCCAACTCCAGAGCTTCTAATTCAGCAGGTCTGGGGATGGACGTGGGAATTTGCATGTCTGACGAGTTCCCAGGTGATGCTGATGCTGCTGGTCCGGGGACCACCTTGGAGAAGCACCAGTCTAGACGACGCCTGCGCACAGTGGGTAGTGCAAATATATTTATTACAGGAACATATGAGTCTGCACCTAAGCATCTGCCACCTTCTTTGTATTGGCAGTTTTATTTCCACTTTATCATTTATTTATATTTATTGGCCTGTAAGCCTCCTCAAATTCTTTGTGACAGGAGGGCACCACATTTTTTTCAGCTAAAATGATTTATTAGTTCCACTGATTTGTCAGCAGATAATTAAAAACCTAAAGTTTTCTAGTGCCAAGGGGAGCCAGTGAGAGTCACTTCTTGTTCTCTGCCTCAGCAAAATGTCAAAGCAAAGGGTGGTGCAACTCTCACTTGACATGTGGCAGAAAATGTTCCCAAGGAGGAACCACTCAGGCCTCCACTGTGATTGTGTATAACTTCCCTGTTGGCTCGGATTTGGCCTCGCTGCATTGGAATGTACACAACTAAGCTACCTGGACGCCAGCTTACGCAATGTAGAGAGCCCAGTGGTTTTTCTGTGAGTCACAAAACCCCTTGAGAATCTGACAAGATCTAAACCCTGTTCCCCAGAAAAATAAACATACACACATACCCTCACACATTTTTTTTACATTTAATTTCAGGAAGTTACGAGATATCCCAAGTCCATTCTAACCCCAAATTTAAAACCCCTCATTTAATAACTAGCTATCTATTTGGCAAAAGGGACAAAAACAACCAGGATCCCCAGTTTGTTATTTAAATTCTTGAGGAATCAGAGATTTAAATGTAAGAAGACAAACTTTAGAGGAAAACACTAATTACCAAGATTTATAATCTTAGAAGGGAGAACGCTTTTTGAAACATGATTTGAAACCCAGAAACGAACATAGAATAGCGAGATTGAGTCCATAAAATTTAAAATCATCTCTATAGGAAAGAGCGGGGAAAATTGTCCTAGTTCAGACTCTGGGGAGACATCTAGGTACTCTGTCTTTCCATCTATAGTCTTTCCACTTGAATTGTCTGGGTGGCCTGTGGCCAGGCTCCGTGGGGACAAGACCTAAGCTAATCAGAGCGGACAGGGAGAGACCACATCCTTCAGTGAAGCCCTGTCGCTGGGTTCATTATTTCATTAGCCATGGTTTGGGTTTTTAAACAACTTTATTGAGATAAAATTCACATACCATACAGTTCACCCATTCAAAGTATACAATTAAGTGATGTTAGTATATTCACATGTTTGTGCAACCATCACCATTATCTAGTTTTAGAACATTTTTGTCATCCCCAAAAGAAACCCCATACACATTAGCAATCACTTCCCATTCCCCACTCCCACCAGGGCTAGGCAACCACTCCTCTACCTTCTGTCTCTATGGAATTGCCCATTCTGGTCATCTCATATAAATGGAATCATACACTCTGGGCTTCCTTCCCTTAAAAAACATAATGTCTTTGAGGTTCATCCATGTTGTAGCATGTATCAGAACTTCATTCCTTTTTATCGCTGAATAATATTTCATTGTATGGATATGCCACATGTCATTGATCCATTCATCAGTTAATGGACATCTGGCTTGTTTCCTCTGGCTACTGTGAATAATGCTGCTATGAATCTTTGTGTACAGTTCTTGTGTGAATATACGTTTTCATTTCTCTTGGGTCCAGCAGTGGTTTTTCTCTTAACGATTTACCCAAAGAATTTTACTTAGCCTATATAATTCTTTGGGTTTTAATTCTTTTCTATCATAACCTCATGGAGAAGCAAGCAGGCTTGGATTCTGAAGAACTCTGAGCTCTTCTAGCCCCAGTCCGGGCCTTTCTCTGCATCTATGTAATCTGGGACGTGATTCAATCTCTCTGTGCCTCGGTTGTGAGAACACCAGCTCTCTGACCTCTCACGGGATATTGTGAGGATTAATGACATAAATCAAACAGGATCTGCTCTTGAGAAGATGCTAACCCATATGATAAGATAGTGTACATCAGAGAAACAAGATCCCTGGGACCTTCATCGTCACCACGTGACTGCGTCAGCCAAGAGGCCAGTGGCTGGATATTGAGGCACAGATATAAAAAATACACCCCATTTTCTCTAGATTTTGGTTTCCTTTGCTCTCCAAATCCTGAAAGCCACTCTCTGAGGAAGCCCTCTGCCTTGTCGCCCTGGAGCGGGAGAAATGTCAGGGCCATGCCTAACGACAGGCAGCCAGAGGAGCAAGCTTGAATTCTGAGGCCCACTCCCCAGCTAATGATTACCCGAAGACCACTCTACCCTCATTCAATCAAAGGCACCTTGCTCCCTACAGAGCCCAGAGGCACCTCCTTTTGTGAAATCCCTGTGCCCCTGACCTTCTTGTTGGCTCTGGGATTGGTGTGTGACCCCTCATCCCTGGGTACAATCTAATAAGGACCCCCCATAGAGGCTCTGGGAGCCCAAGTGGCAGAAGAGGGGTCTAAAATATCTGATTCCTTGTGCTCTGCGACCAATCACCCATGCTTCTTGCTCTTTAAAATCAGGCTGGAGGAAGCTCCCCTGATAAGCATGGAAATAATTAATTTAGTAGGGAAGGAGAAGGCAGGCATGCCTGGGTTCTCACTCTCAAGTCAGCACTTACTAGTTGTATGATCTAGGACAAGTGTCTAAGTTTTCTAAGACTCAGTTTCTCCGTCTATGAAATGGGGATAAAAGCAGTATTTGCCTTGTAGGGTCGTTGTGAGGATGATCTGAGACAATGCATGTAGGGACTCCAGCATACATTCAGAGATCAATCAGTGTTTGCTATAGTTATTAAATTACTTTTTAAATCAGAATTAAGGACCTCAAGTCATTTAGCCATCATCTCGAAGCTATTTAGGCAGGCTAGTTTTCTATTGCTCAATTAATTGGAAGCACTTAATTGGGCACCTACTATGTGTTAGACACCACAGAGAGGGCTGGGGGAAAAACCTGATTTTCCCCCTAGAAATATAAAATTCAAGTAGGGAAAGAAACTAAGATACGGGACGTTCTTAAAGGACATGTAAACAGTGAACTGTAATACTGAGAGTCCATGCTGATCAGGTTCAGCAAGGGAGTCAACAGAAAAGACTCGACAGGCCAGATAAGGCCTCAGAGGGGAGGCAGCACCGAAGCTGGCTCTTGAAAGGCAGGATGGGTTCACATCACAGAGCAGAGTGCAACACAACTGGGAGAAGGTGGAGGAGGAGGGGAGGGACCTGTGCGAGCACAGGCATGTTGGGGGCCCAGTGGGTCTGGGTATGGTGGGTGGCCTGGGGACGGAGCCAGAGAGGAGATTTCTGGGGTCTTTCCCACTATCAGTAGTCTCTAGGGATGACATTCCATGGGGTCTTTTAGTCACCTCTTCTACTAACAATTACCCTGCCTATGAGACTTGCTGTCACTAATAAATTTTTGTGGGCTTTAAGAGGGAAAAGGAGGAGGAGCTATGTTGGAGGCACTTTGACTCTTAATCTAGACCATTGCAAAAAGAGCAACACAGAGTGGCAACCTTGACCTTAGCCATCCTGCATCCAGCCCCTTCTCCTAGGACTAGCACCTTAATTGTCTTTGGGGACCCAGACCTTCCTTGCTTTCAGTTCATATGGTTTTGCATGGGGATGGCTACACTCCTACAGAGGGATGGGCACAACACCCATATTGGTTCAGTGGGACCCTGAAACTCAAGCTACAACAGCTGAGAAAGGGAAGTGGCTGTTCTTGTAGGGTGGCTGTGCCAGGAAGATGTCAGCCTGGGGCTGCTGGCAGCCATCTTGCCACCAAGACAGGTGATGGGAATAGAATGACACCGGGATGCAAAGTCAACAAATAGAGACAGAGTCAGGATGCCATTGTCTGAGCACCTGGAACCCACCATACTAAAGCCCTGGCCTTTTTTTGCCTAAGTCTAGTCAAACTGAGTTTCAATCCATTGTCACTAAAAGAATCCTGACTTTATTCAAGTAGTTATCTTGTTCCCACCAGAATCTTGCTGGCTTCTTCTTAGCATAGATATTTGTAGTCCTAGCTAAGGGGCAATGTGTGTCAAGGAGCAATGGTACACATGTGCAAGCGATGGAGACATCTATACATCCTCCTAAATAGGCCCAGGTACATGTCGTGTGCGTGCTTGGGAGTGCAGAGACATCAGAAGGGAAACCAAGACTCTGCAAAATTTTTCTCTCTTCTTCGTCCTTTGCCTCAGTTTACAGAGCAATTCTCCCCCAAACCCTTTATTTTACTTCTCTTGTTGTCAACCAAAGAAAGGAGTTCTTGGACCTGTTAAGTATATTTTGTAGGGCTCTAAGAAGCCAGGAAGAGAGAGAGAAGAGGCTGTGGAGAGAGGAAACCTTGCATATCCCATTTTTGTTGTTTTCCTTTTGCCCAATAACGAAGAATCAGCTAGCATCCTTTAATTTATTCCCTATTTCATGCAGGGCATTTTAAAACTAAGCATTAACTCTACTGTAATGGGATTTGTCTAATGATTTCCTGGGAAGCGTCCTCTTGGAGCTCAGCAAAGATAATTCACTTGGTAGGAGACACTTCCTGCTTCCCTGCTAAGAGCTAGACCTACCCAGTTCTTTCTGGGAGCAAACAGGCCTCCGAAAGAGAGAAGGGAGTACAGGAATGTTTTAAGCTAGCATCCATCACATAGACTCAAGCCTGCCACAGACCCTGATCAGGGAGGAGAAGAGGAAGAATGGGGGTGGGGGAGAGCATTCATACTGAGCGCAAGCACGAAGCCAAGCAGAAAGTCCATAGAAATCCGAAACCCCTGGAGAAACCGATGCACTCACCTCTCTGCTTCGGCTGTGGGGCACTGTCTTTCTGGGGCGACGGCAGCTGCATCAGCCTACAGCATCCACGCTGTCCTACCCAGACCGCTGCAGGCAGGCTGCTGCAGGAGGGAGTTCCCATTCTCCATCAGAAGGGCGTGTCCTTCCACAAAAGGAGGCAATGCCCTTATTCCCCTGGAGTCGAGGCTGTTGGATCTGCTTGTCCTCTCTCTCCTGCTCTCTCTCTGGTGTGAATGGAGCTCAAGGGAGCCCCAAGAGAAGGGCTGAGTGCAAACCACACACCACACCCGCCCTGATACAGGTTGTCCTTCCAGCCTTGGGGAGCCTGGGGGGAGGCAGTGGAGTGTGTCGTGAGGCCACCCTCTTGGGGCCCTCCCAGTGTGGCTGATGCTGGTACCCACAGAAAGCCCAAGGACAAGCACTTGCATATTTCTTTCTCCCCCTTTCATGTGATCTTATTTTTGGACTGGACACAAAAGCTATTTGCGGGCTGGAGAGCTGCCAGGTGAAAGGACAGTTCTCTCATCCAAGCTGTCTCCATGCCTCTCTCTGAACTGGTCCCTGTCACCTTTCCCATGTAAGGCAGAGGGTGGGGGTCTTGCTCCAAGCCTTACTTTTAGTGTATCCCAGCAATTTATCCAAATTACCAATTCTTTTTCAATCAGTTCATCCCCACCCTTTGAGGTTTCACAGAAGATAAATGTAATGAGAAGAGTCATTGCTTTTATGTCTGAGGCTGGTGGTCATGTCACATCTCGACATACGTATGGCCGTCACATACACACTACTTTAGACACAGAGACCATCTTACTAACACTAGGCTGGGACCCCCCAGTCCTGGAAGGCACCGTGAGCAATGTTGAGGAGCCAGGCTCTAACGTGGAATCACACTGATTCTGCCTTCCTCCCCTGGCTGCTTCTGCTTCTAACTCCCAGGTTTGTAAAATTTAAGACATTTAAATAGCTTGATTTGTCACCTCTGATTCTTCCTCTTCAGATGTGAATGGCAAATTTTGAAACACTCACGCCTGACAAAATGACAATTCAGTATCATCATCTTCACCATCATTACTGGTATTTATCGAGCTCTTGCTAAGAGCCATTCACAAGCAGAGCGCTTTGCCTGCATTGTCTCATTATTCTCCCAACAGCCCTGTGAGGAAGCTAATCTTGTTCCCATGTGACAGCCAGAGAGCAGAGGCTGGGAAAGGTGGGCTTACAGAGCAGAGAGAGCATCTGTTGACTCCAGAGCAGGAGCTTTCCGCTGTCTCCTGAAGCTATAAATTATTGAGATTTCACTGTTGTTTTCCTTTCATAAGAGGAAAAACAAAAACTCACAGTTGCTTCAGACCCATGACTTCACTCCTCAATTTCTTTCCCAAACTCAGTTCTCGAAGGGGAGAAAGAATGAGGTTTTTGTCTGTTGACAGTCCCAGGCCCTGATTCTAGGTACAGGATGGGGAATCTCTGGCCTCCATTCTCCTTGGAGCCGGTTTCCTATGAATAATTCACTGTGCAAACACAAACACCAGAGAGGGCGTGCTGGGCCGCCTGGCCCCAGACTCCACTGCATCCAGGGTGAATCGCCCTTTCTCTCTTGCTACCCTGAGGCAGAGCGGGAGATGGAGCCCCACAGCTTATCCAACACTGCCCTCTTCAGGCCGCTAGGCTGCATTACCCCCAGGGTGGTGGTCTCCCAGACTTTCCAAGGGACGCACCAGGGATTATTTTTAGAGAATCAATTTCCGGGTTCTCAGTCTCTGTAGGCACGCTTTCCTAAAACTGTTTACCTGAGAACGTGTCTGTGTTCACAACCATCCTTCCTTTACTGGAAATCCTACCCCTCACTCGTCACAAATCTTACTAAATTGCCATTGCCCCAGCTGTAAAAATCTCCAGGTCCACCTCCCCAAACTGGAAGCTTCCTTTAGTAGCTTAATTCAGCCTCCCTTAATGATTAATTAAGGCATCTTTTCATTTAACAGCTCTGCGTCTTCCACCCTGTGAATTTGGGGGAGTGTGCTGCAAAAGCAAATCCAAGAGAGTCTTGAAAATAATGACAGATTGATTGGTACCTTTAAAGAATGATGTCCGAGTTTAATTTTTAAATTCCAATATTCACAATATGCTGGAAGCTATTGTCTGGAAGCCAAATGAGTTTAATGGTGAACATTTAGCATATTAATTGTTAAATGCGGGTATAGGTAACACTGTTTTTCAAAATAGTTTTTAGAAGGCACAGGAGTGAAAATGGGCGAAGACTGTTGCCCCCTGGGGCTGGCTATTGCTGACTGATAGGTTGTCGCTGCCCGTCCATCCATCCAACCACCAAACACCCACTGAGGACCTACTGTGTGTCATGCATTGTTTCAGGCACTAAATAGAAAAACCGTGAGCAAAAACTGACATGTTGCATGCCAAGTTCTTACTCGTGACTACCTCTAGGGAGTTGAGTGAGGGAAATAGATTAATTTAAGAATTACTCAAGTAAAAGTAAGAATTCAACTTTGATAAGTACTTCCAAGGAGGGGTATCTGGTGATTAGAGACTGTATAATGGGGATTGACAATATGTAATGAAGATTGACCTAATTTATGGGGGAAGTGTCAGGGAAGGTGGCCCTAAAGAAGTGAAATCTGAACCGAGAATAAGGCATCCAGGAATCTCTATGAACGGACTGGGACATCCCAGGAAGAAAGGCTGTTCATATGGGAGCATTGGGAAGAAGTAGGATGAGCCTTCGTAGAGTCAGTTGTTTTTAGAAAGGGCCTTTGGCCTTACACAAATACAATCCGTTGTATAAATCAATGGTTCTCAACTGGAGCGATTTTTCCCCAGGGAACATTTGGCAATTTCTGGAGACATTTTTGGTCCCTGCTGTGCTGGTGGTAACCAGTGGGTAGAGGCCAGGAATCCTGCTACGCATTCTACAATGTACAGAACAGCCTCCACAACAACAACTATTTGGCCTTAAAAGACAGTAGTGCGAGGTTGAGAAATCCTCTTGTAGATGAGCGCAGGGCAGGCCCAACAAGTGTCTACAGTACATGTGCATTCATTCATTCATTCATTCATTCAACATTTATTGAGTGCCCACTATGTTTAAGACCTATTCTAGGCATAATCTAGGCATACCAGGCACCCCCTAGCCTAGATCATCACCTCAAATGGCCTGCCTGGTCTATACAGAAGCCAAAATATGATGACGTACATCTGAAATTTACACAATGTTATAAACCAATGTGACCTCAATAAAATAATTTTAAAAGTAGAAATGTAAATAAATAAAAATATTGAAATTAAAAATGCCCTGTCTGTTTGTGTTCCTGATACCCAGCCTAAAATTTTCACCACTCGAATGTTGGCTAAACTGGTCTTATTGTCTGTAGAACGAAGACATTAAAATGTATGAATATTATTCGCAAGATGTCACTGAAACATTGTTTGTTATAGTGAAAACAACCTAAATGTCTGTCAACAGGGGAAGATTATGTAATTATGGAACAGCCATACGTTGGCATACTAAGCAGCCAATAAAAAAGAAAGAGGCAAATCTCTGAGATGACACAGAAAATACCAATGAAGATACTATTAACTGGGAAACATTTTTCAGAACAGCGGTAGGGTACACTTGATCTGATTTGTGCTTCTAGAATTGGTTTATGTGTGTGTTTGCATGTCCATGCAATTGCTGGGGAGATTCTCACCAAATTCTTAACAATGGCCACCTCTTGGGGGTGGGAAAAAAAAAACGCTCCAGCCCTCTACCTAATTCCTCCCTTTCCACTGACTAGATTCTCCCCCGTTCATCCTCTCCATTACTACCAACATTCAACTGGTCACCAACTTCTGGAGCACCTTTTAAACTTTTAGGACAATAGCCATTCCTTATTGTCAAATCCTGGGCCCTTCTAAACTTGCCTCTAGCCAGTCTCCCTGGCTCTTCTTGGGAGCTGCTCTCCCTGCCCCAGCCTGTGTTCCCGCCTCACCCCACCTCCCTGGAGCTTGAGCCACCGTGAACTCACCAGGACTCATCACACATACTCTTAAGACAGGCTCACCTCTGTGCCTGGAAAATATTCCTTCTCTTCTTCTGCCTGCATTAGTCAGGATAGACTGAGTTACACTGTGGGTATAAATAAGACCCAAATTTCAGTGACTTAAAATAACAAAGCCTTATTTTTCACTCGTCCACATCAACGTGTCCATTTGGGAACTGGCAGGGAAGTTCTGCTCAGTGTCCTCCTCACTCAAGGACGCAGACTGAGGGAGCTCCAGCCCTCTGCTTTCAACACGGAAAAGGGAGATGTGTTTACTAACACACTGACACCTGGAAGGCACTTCTAATCACATTTCATTGGCCAAGTCTTATGGCTACACCTAACATAAAATTAGGTGGAAAGTTTCAATCCTTTGATTTGCTTGGAAGGTGGGGAGTCATAAATATTTGCGGAATGTGAGTTCTGTAATTGTTGGTTCAACATTCTGTACACGTCCGCTGAGTCAAGTCGGCTGATCATGTTCAAATAATCTATTTCCTTACTCGTTTCTCTGCTCACTTCTGCTTCTGGTTTCTGTCAATCTTAGCTTCATATTTTTGAAGCTACATTATAAGATGTGTACAATTGAACTTTTTATCATTATGATATCTCCTTTTTTAGCTGCAGTAATGCTTTTTTGCCTTAAAATTTACTTTGTCTGATATTAATATATACTATTAATATTAATATAATTTTGGTTAATATTTATATTTTTCCACCATTTATTTTCAACTTTTTTTTTTTTTTTGCTGAGGAAGATGATGCCCTGAGCTAACATCTGTTGCTAATCTTCCTCTTTTTGTATGTGAGCTGCCACCACAGCATGGCAACTGACAGATGAGTGGAGCAGGTCTGCACCCAGGAACCAAACCTGGCCCACAGAAGTAGAACATGCTGAACTTAACCACTAGGACAGTGGGACTGGCCCTACTTTCAACATTTTTTAAACTAATGTTTTAAATGTTTCTTATAAACAGTATATAGATTATTTTACTCAATTCAATACTCTGACTTTTAAGTGAAATATTTTGTTCATTTACATTTAATGAAATTACTGACATATTTGTATTTAATTCTACCATCTTAGTAAATGTTTTCATTTGTCTCACATGCTCTGTTCTTTTTATCCTCTTGTCTTGCCTGCTTTTGGAATGGTTGAATATTCTATTTTTCCCTCTATTACCTTGGAAGCTATAAACTTTTTTTTTACTATTCTTTTAGAGGTCATTCTAGAGATCACAATATGTATCTTTGATTTTTCAAAGTCTAATGTTAACTGGTATTTTTATCTTCTTCCATAGTAATACAAAAACCTTAAAACATCTTGGGGCCGGCCCCATGGCCAAGTGGTTAAGTTCGCACGCTCTGCTTTGGTTGCCCAGGGTTTCGCTGGTTCGAATCCTGGGTGCAGGCATGGCGCCGCTCATCAGGCCATGCTGAGGTGGCGTCCCGTATGCCACAACTAGAAGGACCCACAACTATATACCGGGGGTGCTTTGGGGAGAAAAGAGGAAAAACAAAACCTTAAAACATCTTAATTCCATTTGTCCCTCTCTCTTGACTCACATGTACTTGTTATATATTTTAATTTTTTAAATCTCCAGTGGACATTATCTTGTTTTGTACAGTCTAGTTCATTTGGATTTCCTCAAATTAACCTTGCATTCTTCTTCATTTCTTCCTGCATCCATACCGTTATCTTAAATCATTTTCTTTCTGCTTAAACAACACTGTTGAGTATGCTCTGCTGGTAAAGAATCCTGAAAATGTCTTAACTTCAACTGTATTATTGGAGGCTACAAGCATACCTTGTTTTATTGTGTTTCACTTTATTGTGCTTCACAGATACTGCATGGAGGGCAAGACCCTCCACCGGCAAAAAGATTATGACTTGCTGAAGGGTCAGATGATGGTTGCCATTTTTTAGCCATAAAATATTTTTTAATTGAGGTATGTACATTGTTTTTTAAGATATAAGGCTACTGCACACTTAATAGACTATATTACAGTATAAACATAACTTTTATATGTGGTGGGAAACCAAAAGATTTGTGTGACTCACCTTATCATGCTATTTGCTTTATTGCAGTGGTCTGAAACTGAACTCCCAATATCACCAAGGTATGCCTGTATTTCCATCGGGCATAGAATTCTAGTTTGGCAGTTATTTTCTTTCAGCACTTTGAAGATATTTAAATTCTACTAGTTTCTAGCTTCCATTGTTTCTGTCAAGAAGTAAGCTAACAGTCCATTCCTTTTTTTCAAGTAATGGTAGCTGCTTTTAACATTTTTTTCCTCTTTGCCTTTGGTTTTCATCTATTTCACTATGATGTACCCAAATGTAACTTTCTTTTTATTAATCCTGCTTTGGATTCCCCGGACTTCTGAAATTTTTGGCTTGGAGTTTTTAGTCAACTTTGGCAATTTCTCAGATATTTTCTCTTCAAATATTGCTGCTGCCCTACTTTCTCTTCTCCTTCTAGAACTTCAGTCCTCACTTCATCTTCTGTATCTCTTATTCTCTCTACAATATTTTCCATCTTTTTTTCTCTCCATGTTTCATCCTGATGTTTTCTTCTGAGCTGCTTCCCGGTTCATCACTTCTCCCTTCAACTGTGTCTAATCTGCTCTTAAACCCACCCACTGAGCTCTTTACTTTTGTTATTATATTTTTCAGTTCTAAATTTTTATTTGGATATTTTTGAAATCATCTTTTTTTTTTAAGCTTCCAGTTCTCTGCTAGATTTTCTTAATCTTGTCTTTTATTTCCTTTGCATGAAGTCTGTGTCTGATAACTCCAGTAACTTGAGTTATCTAGGATTGTTTCTATTATCCTTATTTATGCTGGATCACATTCATGTTGTCTTATTTCCTTATCTCTGGTTATTTTCATGTGTGCTGAAATTGTATGTGAAAAATTGTTGGTAGAAGTAACGTGAGACATAATGCTGTTATATTCGTCCAGAGAGTATTTATATTTGCTTCTGCTAGGTACCTGGGGATACTAGCAATCTGGGACCACCTTAATCCAATTTGAAGAACTAAGCTCCTTGGAAGCTGGCCTATTTCCAATTTATCTAGTTTTAAGGTATAGTCCTGTAGGGTTCTAGTCTAAAATGGGGGTTACAGGGCCCCCTCTCCTTTGGTGGGCACTGGATTCCAACTTTTGTCCCCTTAGGCATACAAAGCTGCCTAGGTGCTGCTTAGCCTCTCAGCTTCTTAGTTGTCTGTTCCAGAAGCAGCAACTGTCCCAAGAGGAAAAGAGGCCCCAGTCATTGGACCTGCCTCCGTGAATGCCCATGTTTTCCCAGATCTTGGTGAGGTGATTCTTCACTATCTTTTTTAACTCTTTGATGACTCCAGGCTGATTGTATTTTTATTTTGCCCAGCTTTTCTAATTGCCCTCAGCAGGCCCAGCAGGCCCCAATTATCTAGTCTACTGTTACCAGATGGTAGGAAATATCAATGCAGAAAGTGGGCCAGGTGTCTGTGCATGTGCACACCTTCTGTGAGTGGTGGGAACTGGGGTTAACTAGAAAGGATAAGCCTATTTTTGCCTTTTGGGAATGAGGGTCTCATGTTGTCAGATTTTCCAATTTTTTTAAGAGAAGTAGGAAATGCAGGCTTTTTAAATGTGAAATCCCAATTTTCAATGGTGGCTGAGAAAAAAAAAATTGACTCTCAACAAGCCAAACAAGACACATCTGGGGTCCAAACCCGGCCCATAGGACACGAGTTTGAAATATCTGGACTATAGTCTGTGTTGATGGGAGAAGTGGGGTGAAGGGTGGTTCTCCTTCACTGTTAACCTCTAGCCTCCAGTGCTCCAGGCTGCCTTGAATAAACCCCAGTCATTCATACAAAAAGTAACTTTGAAAGCAATTTATATCTTTGCTGAAATCTCTTTAAAATGCCAAGGGGGAAGACGGATTCCATTCACAACACCAACAACATTTCTGAAAAGTGTTCTCCATCTCTCCCAAATCTTCCTCATGCCAGCCCAGCGGCTACTCCAGTCCCCCTTAATTTGTCTCTTGAATTCCCCAAATTAAGCCCATCCCTGGCTCTTATCTCTCTTATCCTCCCTCTCACTTTCTGATCTATTTTGCTTTCACTAGTGGGTAATTCTCTGCCTTTTCCTCTGTGCACCCATCTAGCCGTCCCACTCACAGCACCACACGATTCAGAATCCCTCCTCACATTTCCCTACATTCTGCACGAGAAAGGCTCCAGAACTTAGCTGGCCAAGACTAAATCCTCTTCACAGGAAGTGGGGGTGGGGAGAAACGATGCTGTAAATACTCTAAAAGATGTATTTTTTCCTGTCCCATCAGCTATGCCATCTGGGATGGGGTGAAGCCAGGACAAGATGTCATTTGCAAAGGAGGCAGAGCCCATCTCTGGCTTTCAGATGGCTGCCATTTCCTTGTCACTTGCCTTCTATCAAAAGGACAGGGCCCCCCCTCCCCAAACCACCACCCCTCTCACAAATGGGGAGGGAGAAGCCAGAAGGAGGCGAAATCAAATGTGGACTTTTCCTGATTTGTCTAAGAATAGCAAGTTGGCAAAGCATGTCACAGAAGAGAAAGTATTTGATAAAAATAGCATCTGTTCAGCTGGAGACTCAAGCTGGAGACTCATGGAAATGAAATTTATTCCTTCCCTGAGTTTTCCAATGCTAGTGTAACAATTCTGTCTCTCTCATTAATGAGAGAGGTTTAAAATGCTGCTTTCTGTTACCAAAACGGCTTTCTTTCCCACAGTCTGCTGGTGAAGGACGTGCTGGCCAAATTAAGGAAAGCAGTAGGCTGAGAGGTCCCCCTGGCTGGTCGTGGGTGTGGCTTCACCAGCCTCATATCCACCTCAACTTTGAGATTCCGTGTCAGGGGCCTCCCTTATACCACCTTGTGAGTTTCCCAAACAAGCTAGTCTCACTGACTCACAGGGACCAAATTAGTAATAATAACTGCGTAGTATTATTAGTCCCTCAGAGGGAGGCCTCTGGCCAGGCGGCCCTCAGTAAAGAGCAAAGTGGACAGAGGCTGACGTCCCCCCTCCTCCCCAAGGTGTCTGAGGCTTTCCCATTCTCCTCCTGCTACTGAAGACCCTGCAGGGGTGGCCCCCTCAGGTCTGGATGGAAACCCAAGATCTGGCCTTTCTCAAAGCACATCCTACAGCCCAGCGAACTGCTGTCCTCATGACTGTCATCTCGGTCACCCAGTCCTCTGGATCCCGGCTCCTTGATGTCCTGCTCTCAACGGAGCTTCCTTTACTAAAAAGCAGAGTGGAACCAAACTAATAATAGACGAAAGCAAGTGACCAAGTAGCCCCTCTTAAATGACCTGAGGTTTTTTATTCTCTTGGGGGTTTTTTAATTGTAGTAAGATACATGTAATATAAAATTTACCATCTTAATCATTTTTAAGGACCATACAGTTCAGTAGCATTAAGTCCATTCACATTGTTGTACAACTGTCACCACCATCCATCTCTAGAACACTTTTCACCTTGCAAAACTAAAACTCCACACCCTTTAGTCAACAACTCCCCGTTCCCCCTCCCCACAGCCCCTGGCAACCACCATTCTACTTTCTATCTCTATGAATTCACTACTCTAGGTACCTCATATGGGTAAAATCATACAATTTTTGTCCTTCTGTGACTGACTTATTTCACTTAGTGTAGCGTCTTCAAGGTTCATCCATGTTGTAGCATGTTTCAGAATTTCCTTCCTCTTTAAGGCTGACTAATATTCCACTGTATGAACATAGCATCTTTTGTTTATCCATTCATCCATCAATGGACACTTGGGTTGCTTCCACCTTCGGCCATTGTGAATAGTGCTGCCATGAATGTGGGTATTCTTTTCAAGATTGTTCTGACCTGTTTGTATTGTAACAGGACTCTTTAGGAAGGTAATCCAAAGGGTGTGATATTTCAGGGACCTGAGGCAGGCTGTTGAGACCTCTTTTAGGTGGAGACAGAATTAGTGTCCCTTGTATCAAACCATGTCAGGTGCGTATGGGGCAGCCCAGGGATCCATGTTCTGGTATCACGTATTATGTATTTCCTCACTGAAAAGGATAAGAAGTTATGTCCCATGGAAAGAAAATATTTCTGACTACAAACACTTAACTTCTCAAGCCACTTGGCCATGGAATCTTGACAGTGGTTGACTATCAGACAGTGACAGTGGCAGATGATAGAATAATATAAGTGTAAGAGGGTTTTGGCATCAAACCTGGCAAACGTGTTCCCCGACGTGGGCTTCAAACAGCTTCCTGTCCCGCCTCTTCGGGGTCCTTGCTGGTTCACATCTATCTGCACCCCAAGCTCTCCTGCATCTTCAGCTCTCTTAATTTTCCCCCCATCAGCATTGCAACATGCCCAAGTCTTTAACAAAACAAAATTGCAAAGCAAAATCATTACCCCTCCCTGAGCCCTGTCACCCTTTGTGTCCCATGGTCTCTCCCTCTCTTCCTGCTAGAGGCCTGTCTTCACTCCCCACTCCACATCCCCACTCCATTCACTCCTAAACTCATAGTACTCTGGCTTCTGACCCGGCGCTGCCCTGGTTCTGGGTTCTGACACGACTTGCTGGGCCTCCTGGTTTGAGCTTCTGATGGACCTGAGTCTCAGCTCCCTGTTCAGGGCAAGAGCCCCGCCTCCTGAGAGGTCCTGCATCTTGCTTCAGAGGCAGTCCCTAGAATACCAAGAATATATACACATATTCCTCTTCCCCATCAAGAGAAGGCGGGTGGTAGCCCGGGTAAAGTGTATAATCTAAAGAACCACACCCTTGCAAATTCGGAAATAAGAACAGCATTTACAAATTGTCCTTCAGACAGCAGAGCATAGAGGTTAGGAGATCAGCTCTATCATCGAACAGATCTCGATGCGCCTCCCAGCTCTGCCAGTTGCTAGTTGGGAGACTTCGGGCAAGTCACTTCAGCTCTCTGTGCCTCCTCACTTCACCTCCACAACGGCCACTGTGATAGCACGCACCTCATAGGACTGTTGCAGAAATAAACAAGATAATGTGGGTCAAGTGCTAAGCACGGTGCAAGGCTCGCAGGAAGCATTTCCTAAGGATTAACTCTCATTACTACTCTTTGTTGGTGTAAATTAAACTTAGTACTTAAGGCTACCTTGATTTTCACACCCATAAAATTTGAATCAACAAATGTGGCAAGACTAAGAGGTTTATTGCAAATTCTCTAGAGAAGAATTGGTTTCCTCAGTGATCAGAAACATTTCATAAGGACAACATGAGGAACTACAGGGAGAAATCTCATAGAGGGACTGAGGAAAGGCAGAATCCTCGAATGAGGGAGAATGTTCCTAGATGTCGGGAGAGAAATCAAAACGCGCCACAGTATGATTAAATGTGGGCTCGGCGATTAGCATCGGATAAGATGAATGATCTGTTGCGCAAGTACAGACACAGACTGTGTGGGAAAACAGCCACTGGAAAGCTCTCGGAACTAAAATTAGATAATAGTCAACAGTCTGGCCACCAGATGAGGTATCTACTGTTTGATAAATTTTATAAAACTGTAGACCTCATTTCAAAATAAATAGAGATATTTCAAGAACAGACTGCAGAGTACATGAATAGGTATGTGAGACTGACAAAATGGCTGAAATGCAGGCAGAAATTGAAGGACATTGAAGTAAAATTGGCACATGCTGTTCCCCATACAAAGGCTGGAAGGCAGCTGGGCTGGGTGAAGAGTTTAGACCTGTGTGACGCACGTGTGGCTCTCGATCACTTGACATGTGGCTAGCAGGAATTGAGACGTGCTGTAAGTGTAAAACACAGATTTCAAAGATTAAGTCCAAAAGAAAAGAATGAAAAATATATCATCAGGGGCTGGCCCCGTGGCCGTGTGGTTAAGTTCGCGCACTCTGCTTCAGCGGCCCAGGGTTTCCCGTGTTCAGATCCTGGGTGCAGACATGGCACTGCTCATCAAGCCATGCTGAGGTGGCGTCCCACATGTCACTACTAGAAGGACTCACAACTAAAAATATACAACTATGTACCGGCGGGCTTTGGGGAGAAAAAGGAAAAATAAAATCTTTAAAAATATATATATATCATCAATTTTTAAAATATTGATTACTATTAAAATGATATCGGTTTGGATATGTGTTGGGTTAAAGATATTAAAATTAATTTCACTGTTTCTTTTTACTTTTTGAATGTGGCTTCTAGAAAATGTACAGTTACACACGTGGCTTGTATTTGTGTCTTGCCTTATATTTTTATTGGACTGTACTCCTCTGGACAGCCCCACATTCCCCTTGTCCCATCCGGATCCAACTGCTATTAACCATGACCTTGGACAAGTGATTTAACTGGTGGAAGCTTCAGTTTCCTCATCAGCAAAAGAGTGGTTGTGAGAATTAAACGGGGTAATTAACAAGCGTTAGAAGAGCGTCTTGCACACAGTAGGTCATCAACAAATGTAAGCTATTTTTTCTGTGGTTATTTAAGCCCAGACAGCCAGTAGTTTACTATAGGTCAGTATCATTATGTATTTAAAGCAATGCTTAAGGATGCCAGCAGTCTACCAAATGGGAGACGAAAATCTGCCCACGTTTTAGAGCAGCAGTTCCGGGGGCGCAGGGGAGTAGAGGGGATTTTTGCCTCCCAGGGCCATCTGGTGATGTCTGAGACATGTTCGATTGTCCAAACCTGCCAGGAGAGGGCTGCTACTAGGATCCAGGGGGTAGAGGCCAGGGATGCTGCTAACATCCCACAACCTACGTGACAGCCCCCCCGCCCCTCCTACACAACAAAGAATTATCAGGTCAAAATAGCAACAGCGGGGCCAGCCGGGTGGCGCAGCGGTTAAGTGCGCGCCTTCCGCCTCTTGGCGGCCCAGCGTTCACTGGTTCAGATCCTGGGTGCGGACATGGCACTGCTTGGCAAAAGCCATGCCGTGGTAGGCGTCCCACGTATAAAGTAGAGGAAGATGGGCACAGATGTTAGCTCAGGGCCACCCTTCCTCAGGAAAAAGAGAAGGACTGGCAGTAGTTAGCTCAGGGCTAATCTGCCTCAAAAAAAAATTATATATATATATATATACATATATATATATATATATATACATATATATATATGTATATATATATCTCAATAGTGCCGCGGCTGAGAACCCTGAATAGAGGCTCTTGGTTATTCACAGACAGACTGATTAATAATCAAGCTCTAAAAATGGCACAAGAACTACAAATGCCTTCCAGGTGCTTCGGCTAGCACAGCGGTATCCAAATGGCGCCCCTCAAAACAGCAGCATCAACACCACCCAGGAAGTTATTTAGAAAAGCAAATTCTCAGGCCCCACCCAGTCCTGGTGAATCCGAATCTCTGGGGATGGAGATTCTAAGGCACTCCGAACGGAGAAGCCCGTAGCTGACGGTGTTTCCGTCACCGACCCCTGCACACTCCAGGCCCGAGCAGTAGGTGGCAGCAAATCCTGTAACGGCGCTGTGACGCCTGCTAAGAGCTGAGAAGTTGCACGCTTGCGTCAAATAACTTGCTGACAGAGCTGGGCGCCAGAGTGTTTTCAAGCTAGACCGCAGTTAACAACGCCAGCTTTCTAATTTCAGGAACGGAGGGAAACGGTCCAAAGCCATTCTAAGATTCCTTCTTAATCACATAGTGCTTCCAGGGCTCTGAAATTGTTCAGTTCTAATATATGTTACAAAGGCACATTCTCCAACAGAGAATGTAGTGAGTAATCTGGTTTAGACTATTCTCCTAAAACTATCCTTAGCCTATAAAATTCCGACACCATGAGATTAAATCATTTCTGCTGTCCCTAGGCCCCCCTGAGCCAAGCACTTGACCCATCACACGCCTGAATGGGCTCTTGGCCCCTGCTCTACACATGGACCTGATATGGTGAATTATGACCATCTCAAGTGTCCCTTCATCTTTCGTCAGGCAGATAAAAAGAAATTTGTTCGGCAAACCTCGTCAAAGGCGAGAGCGAATGTACTACAGTTCAGGTAATTTTTCATTTCTGCCACAAGGGGGCACCCTCCACTCGGCCATGGACACCGATGGTCCCTGTAAAGGCGCTGAATGACCTGTTAGATAGTAAAGGGCGGGGCGGCGGACTATTACTTTTCTTCTGTAAAGTGGCAGAATGATGTGGCTTCCGGGTTAGACTTCAGCCCTGGAATGTAGAGCCGGGTTTCTCAAAGTATGAGCCCGGGTCTCAAAGTATGAACAGCATCAGCATCACCTGGGAAGTTGTTAGAAAAGCACATTCTTGGACCCCATCCCGGACCAGCTGAATCAGAAGCTCTGGGGATAGGGCCAAGTAATGTCTGTTTAACAAGCGTCTCCTCCCACCGCCTTCCCCACCCCCAACCCCGGTGATTGTATTGCAAGCTCAAGCTTGAGAACCACTGCTCTCTAGTCCAGAGCATCTCCTTGGTTACTGGCTGGGATGCAAAACCACGTTGCTATCTGATCTCACCACACTTCTGCCAGAGGTGAAATCTAAGAGCCCACATTGTTGGTGTCCAACATCTTCTTCAAGTCACTTACCTGGGAACACCTGAGGACACTGAGGTCAGACATTCTGCAAAAACCTGTGTAGTCCCTGGGCTCTGAGGGATATAAAGGAGCGTTAGGTAAAGTGTCAGCCCTCAGGAGCTTCCAGTCTCCTGTAGAAGGTGGGGTTGCCACAGGAAACCAAAGACCAAGGGGGCTCCGGATGGTGTGCTTCTGACTGCACGTGGAAGCGGAACGAAGCACACACACTGCGCCGCAGCCTTCGCCGTCCTTGCTCTTCATCCTCTCACGCCCAGCTGCTGCTGCAGCCCCTCCCTTTCTCCTTCCCGCTCAACTGCCCACCCTAGGTTTCCCTCGTTTTCTCTTCCTTTGCCCCTAACCTCCCACATCGCTTGTCCTATTTCCCTCACCCCATTCTGGTTTAGCTTTAACTCACAAAAATCCAGGGATAGATCAACCACGCTTGAATAGTCAATGCCTCTGTCCCCAGGGCAGTGCAAGCTGGGGGAGGGAGAATGCTCTGTGGGCCACAGAGTGTGGGAGACGCCCCTGAGGGCCAGCGGACAGGAGCTAAGCCTTGGCAGGTGAGGGGGCTTCGGGCCAGCTGGAGGGAGGAAGGGGCCATCCTAGCCCTGTAGCAGGGAGGAGCTGGGGTGGGCAGGGAGCATCGGGCAGCCTGTTGGGGGTAGACGGTGTGATGGAGAGTCGTGGGAAGTGAGGTTGGATGGGTCCCCGGATTGTGGAGGGGACAGTTAGAGTTGGAGTTTGATGATATTAGGGAGATATACTAGGTTCTTGAGCAGAGGAGAACTGTGCCTAAGAATAAATTATATTGGTTTTGAGAAGGCGTCATCTAAGGCAGGGGTCACAAACTCAAACACCCACAGCATGAAGCGGCCCGCTAGGAGGGGGCAGGGCCCGGAGCAGCTGTGGTGAGTCAGTGAACCTGCACGCACTCTGAGGTGGGCAGTACTACACCAATGCGGGCAGGTACTGCCACGGGGAAATAGAAGCCCAGAGCTGCCAGATCTTCCAGTTTCTCAAGAGAAGTCAGAACTCTGGATTTCTTTTCTTAATGTGAAGTTTCTTCATTTTTAAATATGACAGCTAATGAAAATTTAAAAAATCTGTGGGCCTCTGGTTGGTCACTTCTGACTTACAAATTTTGTCTGAGTTGGGGGTTTGTAGCATACTCTCAAAACATTATTACTCTTGTTTCTTCTTAGTTTCCTCCCCATCCTTCTCTATCAAATCTGTTTATCATGAACCAAAAACACAATAATAATATCCATTGAATATTAACAAAATACTGTTTTAACCGCTTCACATGGATTATCCCATTTCAGCTCACACATGCCTGTAAGATGAGTTACTCCCACTTTATAAATGAGAGAACTAAGGCTCAGAGAGGTAAAATAACTTGCTCCAGATCACACAGGTAGTAAGTGGGGAACCAGGACTCAAACCCAGGGAATCATGCGTTTAACCTGTGTGTTACACCCTTTCCTGGGTGGTCCAGTGACCATATTTCAGGGATGTTTTTCCCTCTTCCAAGTAGGAGTGATATTTATGAGGTTGCGTGTAACTTCTTGTGTTAAAATGAGGTTTGCTTTTTACTGCCCATGCCTTGGTCCATGAGGCATGCGAGTCTCTTCTGGTCGGTTCCACAAACGTTTACTGAGTCCCTACAATGGTCATGCACGGTGTTGGGTACCAGTCCTCCAGCCTCGTGAAACCATTTTAATAGAAAATACTGACAAACAGAAGCACAACATTTCATCCTAATTTGGGATTTCCTGGTGCGATAAAGGCATCTTCAGTACACGATGAGATCACACAGTGGAGTGGAGAATGTGGGGAAGGGGTGGGTCAGGGACGACTTCCTGGGAGAAGTGTCACGGGGGCTGAGTGTCAGAGAACTCTGAGGAACACCACGGTTCAAGAGGCCAACCACTGGAAGAGCCAGAGGGGGGAGGGAGAGCAGGAGAGTGGTGACAAGACATCCAGAGGAGGCAGGGGACAACAGGGTTGAATCTCGCCTGGGGGACTAATAGATAGGGGAAAGAAGGCCCAGTGCCGGAGGGGCAGAGCTGATACGCTGAGAGCCTGGAGAGAGAAAAAGGTTTGTGTGTAGAGCGACTGGAGGAGATGAATCAGCCAACAGGCGGGAAGAGGGCATTGCCTCAGCCCAGCCTGGCACACAGAAAGGCCTGACGGGCAGGTTGCTCTGCCATTTATGGGTTGTGGCGCCTTAGGCAGGCTGCTTCGCCTCTTTGATCCTCAGTCTCCTCATCTGTGAAATGGAGAATCTCACTCGTGCAGTTTGGTGACTGTTGCATAAGGCGCCCATGCCAGGTCTACCCAGCACGTGGCCCAGGGCAATCACTCAGACAATGTGAGTGATTATGATGGTTGCAGGCACTTGACAAGTGTTTGTTGAATGAATGACAGAAAGCAGAAGCTTAAACAACCCCAGTGATACCCACTGGAGTTGGAAGATCAGGACAGGAACTTTAAGTTTAAGCCTCGCCCGTGATTCCACTTGTCCGTTGAGGGCTGGGGAATAAGGGTTACGTTCGTTTGAAGGAGACTTCAGCTTTGTCATAAACTGCACATGGAGCCATCTGGTCCCCCTGAAGCAGCCTGCCCCGACAGGCAAATGTGACCACAGATCCTATAGTCGAGTCAGCCATAATTCGATGCTGAGGCGGCTGATTTTCCCCCCAGGACTTGTCTGCACTCAGGCGTATCAAGCATTCCTGCAGGTTGCATCATCCCCCCAGGTGCAGACAGCCACGCCCACTGACAGAACGCTCTCTTCTGGGCAGCTGCGGCAGCCTGGCACCTGGCACGGAGGAGCCCATCTGGTGGCGATATGCAGCCATTCAGGATGCAGGATGCATGCCAGCCGTGCCGGCTCCCAGGTGATTGGTGGATACAGCTACCACCGCTGCCTCCCTTGCTCCCAAATGACACGGAGCGGGACAGTCTCCCAGCCAGGTGGGTAGCTCCAGGTAGCCACTCTCATCTTGGGGGTTCCCACCCGATCCAGGAAGAGAGAGCAACGCTCTGTAAAATGATTACAATCCTACTTTCCGTTTCCACAGTCATTTTTCTTTAAGGATCTCAGCTGCTGGGGCACATGGGAGTTTTTTTTCCAAAGTTTCTGTGCTGGCCTCTGTGTGTCTTGAGTTTCAGGTGGTGACGAGAGTCCCTGTAAGAGGGACCTCAAAAGTGAAAGTCTGGCTTTTTTTGTTTTTTTCTGAAGGAAATAATTTCTACAGCAGTGGGTCCCAAACTTAGGCCTGTACCGGATTCCCCTGCAGAGGAGGACACACTCAGGGCTGCAAATTCTCAATCGGTGGGTGTGTGGCCAGCACCAGCTCCAGAGGACTTCCTTCTCACAGTGTGGTCTGCTGACCACCTGCATTCAATCACCTGGGGTGCTTATTTAAAATGTGGGTTCCTGGGGGCCGGCCCCGTGGCCAAGTGGTTAAGTTCGTGCTCTCGGTCTCAGTGGCCCAGGGTTTCACCAGTTCGGATCCTGGGCGCGGACATGGCACCACTCATCGAGCCATACTGAGGTGGCATCCCACATGCCACAACTAGAAGGACCCACATCTAAAAATACACAACTATGTACTGCGGGACTTTGGGGAGAAAAAAGGAAAAATAAAATCTTTAAAAAAAAAATGTGGGTTCCTTGGCATTAAATAGATAGACACTAAATACAGCTCTAGAGTGTGGACAACTTCATTTTCACATTTCACAGGTGCCTCGGTGAGTCTTGAACATATTTACATATGAGAACTGCTGCTGCTGCTTAACGACTTGGACACACCGGGACACTTGGAAAGCCACTGCTCTACAACAATCAAGCTTGAATTTGCATCTTGCAGACCCTAGATTTTTGTTTCCCTGACTCAATTAGACTTCCCTCAGCAACCGAGGGAAGTGTTGGCCCACAGAACACAAAGAAGCAAAGAAAGTAGAAAAGTGATGTAATCTAAGGCCACGTTGAATGGGAGGCCAAGAAACTGTGATGGAAAAACACCAGGGCTCCTCACCTTGACTGTGACAAAGCTTTGGAGGGCAAAAAGGAGTGTGTGAAAACCCTCTGAAAACTGTTGACACTACAGAGTTTGGGCGAAGGGGCCAGTTGTAGTTAGCAGCCTGCTCCTGGAGAAGCAGCAGCTGCTGCTTCGAGGCTTGTGTGGCTTTTTGACTCCTCCTGGTGGTCTTGGGGCAGGACCATAAGCAGAGAGATTGGAAATTTGGATTCCAAGGTAGACACTCAGCACTGGCCTCAGCCTGCAATGTCTGACCTCAAGAGAGCAGAGGGGTGCGGTCCACATGTCTGGGCAATGTTTCAGGACAGGCTTTGCTCCAGCTCCACGGAGCCCTCCCCTCTGTGTCCCCTCTGCCAGCAGTCAGGGTGAGCAGCAGGAGTCCACGGAGAGCAAGTGCAGAGCCGTTCTCTAGGAACCCAGCCGGCCAGACAATGACCACTCTGTTCCTGTGTCCGCTGGCACCCAGCCAGTTAACCCAGAAACCGCCCTTGTGCCCTTTGGGGCAGGCAAATTTAAAAGCTCTCCTTTCAACTTTGGCCTGACATCTCACGGGCTGAGAAGATGCACTTTCCTTCTCCTAAGCGCAGTTTTTCCACACTCTTTGACCATGAGACCTTCAAGAGGGTCTCTTTTCTTCTGCTGCAGCTGAAGATCCCTGGAAGAAATTATAGATCCCCAGAAGCATTCCCCAGGAACTCCTGAGACAAGGGGAACTATGTCCACCCAGCACTATGGACTGGGAGCAAAGTGTCCTGCTCACACCCCCATGACAGCCAGAGATCAAACAGCCGTCCCAGAGACATTTTTAAAATGTGTTTTTAAGTTCATTTCATTATACTCGATATCATTTCGAAAATGAAGACAGCATACCAAAATGCACACAGCATATCTCAGTAAGAGAAACAGAAGCAAAGGGAAAATGAAGGAAACAGACCAAACCAAGTAGAAGTTTTTGCATAAACTCCCTGATATACTTACTAAAGACAGCACACAGATTCGGTTCTGAGCTTCAGAACACAGCACACAGATTTGGTTCAGCGAGGAAAGAAGTGACCAGTCTTAAAGGTAACCCAGATATTCCCAATTCCTTCACCCTTTTCTTTATTAAAAACGTCTGCCATTTATTGAGCTTCTACTGTGTGCCAGGCCCTGTCCTCGGCCCCAGGCACATGTCTACTGAGATAACCATCCACTGAGGATAGAGCCAAATGAACAAAATAAAGTCCCTGTCTTGATGGAGCTTACTTTCCAGTTGATAGAAGTAGATAAACAATATGCAAGTAAACAATGAAATATCTGATGATAATATGTCAGGTGACACTAAGTGCTAAAAGGAAAATGAAACTGCGTACAGGGATCTATCTATTTCAGATAGAACAGTCAGGGATGGCCTCTTAGGGAGTGATGTTTGAGCAGCAACCTGAAGAGGGAGGAAGTGAGCCACGTGCATGTGGGGAGAAGAGTGTTTTAGGCACCAAGGGCAGCACGTGCAAAGGCCACGAAGCACAAGGGCAACTGGTGTGTCTGAGGAACTTCCAAGAGGTCAGCAGGGCTCGAGCACAGTCGGGGGGAGTGGGGAAGGGGTAGATAGATGCCCTCTATGTTTAATATTTTGAGGAACTTCAAAACTGTTTTCTAAAGCAGCTGCACCATTTTGCCATTCCCGCCAGGAATGTGTGAGGATTCCAATTTCTCCAGATACTCGACAACCCTTGTTAGTGTCTGTCATTTTGATTATCACCATCCTGGTGGACACGGAGTGGTATCTCATTGTGGTTTTGATTTGCATTTCCTGGAAGACTAATGATGTTGAGCATTTTTCATGTACTTGTTGGCCATTTGTGTATCATTTTTAGGAAAACGTCTATTCAAATTCTTTGCCCATTTTTTAATTGGGTTATTTGTCTTTTTATGGCTGAGCTCTAAGAGTTCTTTATGTGCTCTAGATAAAAGTCCCTATCTGATATATGATTCACAAATATCTTCATCTATTCTGTGGGTTGTCTTTTCCTTTCTTGATGATGTCCTTTGAAGCACAAAAGTTTTTAACTTTGATGAACCGATGTGTAAATTTGAGAGCCACGAGCACACAGATGTTATTTTAAGTCACAAGACTCAACGAGATCCACTAGGAAGTTAGTTTAATAAGGAATGTAAGTGTCCAAGGACTGAACCCAAGGTTGCCCATCATTCAAAGGTCCAAGATTTAAGACTACACCAGCAAAAGAGATGAAGAATGACCCCACTCCAACTTTCCCTCTTCTCTCAGTTTTGGAGTGCTCATCCCTTCCCAGGGTGGCAACAGAAAATTCAAAATTCTTGTTCATTTTTTAGATAATGTAGTTCTGGTCCTGTGTCTCAATTCTCTCGTTCAAGGCCGTGCAGAATCCAGGGGCCTTGCCCATTCCAAAGAGAAATCCTCTTATTCCAGATCCCTGATCAGATGACCTGATAACCTCTGCTCATAAATCTCTGTGAATTCTCATCTCAGACCATTTTTCCTTTCACACAAAATGGATGACCACATGCATCACTTGATGCTCCAACCATTGGCAAGGTTTTCCATCTCCATCTCATTCATTCAAGACCACCCTTGAATGTGGCTGTAATGCAGCCACTGTCTACTTTTGCCTCACATCTAGCGATCAGGCCAACCTACCTGTAAACCAGGCTGGGGTTCTTCCTCCTCCTGCAGCTGGTCTTAAGGATGCCCAACATGGCATGGGTGCAAGCTGGGGGAGAGACATTTGTGCAACTGTGATAGGTGACCTGGGAGTCTGGACTATCCATCCATGCAGCTTGATCCCAAACACACCATTTCCAACTTACAATGTACTGCTGCTGGGCCCACCCAACTCTATGACTTGGTGGATCTGACAGAACTCAGCTCATAACAGGTAGTTGCAGACACATGATCACTTTGTTCCCAGTGGTCAAGCATTCTGTCTCTACTAGGGTCCAGGAACACATCAAGAGTTGTTTCTCCAAAGGTGTATGCTTGCCTGCTGCAGATTGCAGGGCCTTGCTCTGGAATCCCAAGACTCCATCGTGAGTCTCCCACTGGGTCTTTCAGCAATTTATCTTTCACTTTAGAGGGGATAGTCTAGCACAGTTCTGGACATTGGACCCCTAAAAACTTCACAGTGGGGGTCGGCCCCGTGGCCAAGTGGTTAAGTTTGTGTGCTCCGCTTCGGCGGCCCAGGGTTTCGCCAGTTCAGATCCTGGGCACAGACATAGCACCGCTCATCAGGCCATGCTGAGGCGGCATCCCACATGCCACAACTAGAAGGACCCACAACTAAAAATACACAACTATGTACTGGGGAGCTTTGGGGAGAAAAAGGAAAAATAAAATCTTAAAAACACACACACACACAAAAAAAACCTTCACAGTGGCTATGGCTAGGCCCTGAATCTTCAAAGCATTCATATCCTAGCCTGCGGGGTGCACTTATCTTACCAAGGCTTCAGTGTTTGGCCAACTCTTGCTCATCCTGTCTGATCAGCCTGGTGTTCTCTGGGATGTCCAGGTGGTCTAGATATCTTTGTAATATATTATGACCAAAGATGGGAGAATTAAAAGAGCATGGAAGCAAAGCTGTAAATAAATGTTGGTGTCATGACAATGTGAACTGTTTCTGATCTTTTCTAATAAAAATAGAAAATGCGTTCACCAAATCAAGAGCAACGTACCACATACCTTAGGTCTTGTTAATCTTCTATAATGAAAGTACTATGTTCAGCACCACAGTTATGATCAGGGCTACTATTTGTTTGAGTTGCAGTAGTCTACAGTCATTCTGCAGATCTATCTGGGCTCTTCAGGGGTCTGACTGGCAAGTTAAGTGAAGATATAAGAGGGACCACCATCCCTGCATCCTTTGGGCTTTTAAGGGTTATACTAATCTTTTCCATCCCTCCAGGATGCAATATTTTTTATTTACAGTCTGGGCCAGGAAGGAGAGGGCAGCTTCAAAGGGTTCCACGTGATCTTCTCCACTATGATAGTTCTTACCCCAAAGAACCCAATGTGGTTATTACATCAACTGCTAGTGTATCAATCCAAATTTTACAGTAAGGGGTTGGAGAAATGATCACTCAGTGGTTTCACAGACCCAGTGGAACTACCATGAACCAGTCATTAGCCATTTATAACCTGATCCCTACAAGCCTCTACTTTAACAGGGAGACCAGGAAAATGTTTTTAGTTTCTGGCTATCAATGTCACCTCAGCTCTGTCCAAGAGTCTTATAAATATGTAGATATTCCCATTTTCTTCAAGATAACTTGAATAAATGTTCTAGTATATTCTGCCATGATGTTGCTGGGTCCTTTCTCTTAAGGACCCATCTACCTCTTCAGTCAACGGGTTCTGAATCTGAAAATTGACTTGATCCAGGAACTGGGCGAGGGACCATGACTTCTTAGTAGGCCAGTTGCCCTCAGTCTCATGTTCCCCACTCTTGCATTTTTTGTTGTTGTTGTTGTTATAGATGTCAAACATCACCTTGTGGTCTGCCCATCTACTTTGCTCCCAGGAATGCCATGCTCTATCAACAATCTCCACAGCTCCCTGCAGGTCACTCTTAGCTGCCCCTCCAAATTTGCCCGTTATTATAGTAAAAGCCACTGGAGCTGGCTTCTGTTGGTTAATGACACCTGATCTCTGTTACTTGAGAATGGGGAGTCATCCCCATGGATATTAACAAGCCTGGCTCTGTGACTACCTCTCCAGCCTGCAGAGGAGAGCCACCACTGAATTTCTTAGTGATGCTAAGTTAATAAGGCCCTGACGGCATTAGCCAATGGTGTGTCCTCCAGGCCCTCTCATGAAATAGGATCCTATGATCCCCTGGCCTCACAGAATATGTCCACTCCAGCATTCTCACTTCCTTTTGCTTCTTTATTCCTTCCTCTACTGTCTTTCAGAGGAAATCAGACATTTCCACTTTTTCAGTGGCTTCCAAGCTTCTAAGAACTATCGGATTTGTTGTCAATTGCTGTGGAACAAATTCCCCAAAACCTGATGGCTTAAAACAACAAACATACATTATCTCACAGTTTCTGTGGGTTAGGTCGGA
The DNA here is from genome assembly GCF_041296235.1 of Equus asinus. Classification (NCBI taxonomy): domain Eukaryota; kingdom Metazoa; phylum Chordata; class Mammalia; order Perissodactyla; family Equidae; genus Equus; species Equus asinus. Next base: position 37,507,643 of record NC_091798.1, on the reverse strand, counting down.
AGTGGCTTAGCTGAATAGTTCTGGCTCAGGAACTCTCATGAGGTTGCAGTCAAGCTGTTAGCCAGGGCTGCCTTGTCTGAAACCTTGATTGGGCCTGGAGGGTCCAGTTCCAGGAAAGTTCACTCACATGGTTGGCAGTTGTGCTGGCTGGGACACCTCAGTTCCCCTCCACGTGGCCTCTCATCCCCCAGGACCTCTCTTCTCCATGTGGCTTCTCCAGCAAGACAGTCTGAACTTCTTTACATGGTAGCTGGACTCTGTGAGAGAAAGAGAGAGAACATGCCAGAAAGAGGGTGAGAGCACCAGAAAGAAAGAGAAAGCCTAAGACTCAAGCCAGTCAAATCATGAAAGTGACATCCCATCACTTCCACTATATTCTACTTGATAGAAACAAGGTCATAAGTCCAGCCCACACTCGGTGGGCAGGGATTACACAAGGGCATGAATACCAGGAGGCAGGAGTCTTTGGGGACCATCTTGGGGGCTGCCTACCATAGCTACCCTAGCAACAAGTTTGCTTCAACCTCTGGGGTCCTTGACAGGGTATCAAATCCCATGTCCCACAGAAGTGCCTCTAAGTCAAAATATTTTGAGTCCAATGTTCTTGTCCCTTGATCAAGAACCCTCAAATCTAATTCCTGAGGTCCTTCTCTAGCTCCTACTGATTTATGCTAGCTAATTCCTACAGCTCTCATTGTGCAGTCTATTTCCTCCCTTATCAGGCCCAGCGTGTCCTGGAATTTAATCCCAATTATTGGAAGGTGAGAGCAGCTCCTGAGAGGCCTGTGGGGGAGAGGACTCTGCAACATCATCCAGCCTGGGCAAGTGCTAACTCTTACAAGAAAGAGGTGGGCTACTTCTGCAGAGCCACCTCGTGGGGCCAGGGGGGAGGGATCCCCATGGATATTAACAAGCCTAGAGCATCTATCCAGATGTCCCCATCCCACATTTCAAGGCCCAGGTTTTCCAGCCAGGGCTTGGATCTTAGCCAGATAGCCAGTCTAGCCTGAGCTTTTGAATGTCTCTGGAATTCTGGAACTCAAACAATCAAGTCCTCTTGGGTTCCTCAGCTATGTTCGCTTTTCTACTGCAGGAAAGAAGGGCCTCTTTTTTGAAGAAGAAGAAGATTAGCCCTGAGCTAACTGCTGCCAATCCTCCTGTGTTTTTTTTTTTTTTTTTTTTTTTTTGCTGAGGGGGACTGGCTCTGAGCTAACATCCGTGCCCATCTTCCTCTACTTTATATGTGGGACGCCTACCACAGCCTGGCTTGCGAAGCGGTGCCACGTCTGCACCCGGGATCCGAACCGACGAACCCCGGGCCACTGAAGCGGAACGTGTGCACTTAACTACTGTGCCACCGAGCCGGCCCCTAGAAAGGCCTCTTTGTAAACTACAAAATAAGCCCTCTGGCTCTCAAACTCAGCCTTTAACTGTTGGTTTACCTGTTTGTTAACGACCCTCAATTTCTTCTACCTGGCAGGGCTTCAAGACAACTTAGCAATAACCGGCTAACTCTGCTGTCCTTGTCCCCATCCCACCCCTCAATGTTCACATGCTCGATTCCACCCACCTGTCAGTCTGCTCCCCTTCACTAGGAGGCTTCCCCACGCCACCACCAGTGAAACTTCAGCAATTAGGCTGCCCCCTTGTGCCAGGGACTCTCTGTGCCCCACAATCTACTCAAGATGGAGTCTTCTCTGCCTTCCTGGTGGTGAGCAAGGCAGTCCCCAAGCCCCATCTCTCTGCCTGCTTTCTCCAACCATTCCTGTTGGGGTTCTCTGAGAAGCAGATGCCAAGATGTGGTGAAGTACAAGATTTGTGGAAAAGGAAGGGAGCAGGATTGGGCTGGGAGAGCCTTCAGACTGTTTTGCTGATCTGATATGTGTTTAAAGAGACCCAGGGCGGGTGGATTGTTAGGAGCAGTCTCAGCCTGCACCCTGGTTCTAAGGAAGTTTCAGCCAGGCCAATGGAGGGTCCTTAAGTCAGAGTTAGAGGAGTCATGCATTAGGACCCCACCATGTGCAGTCATTGGTGGGAGCAGCTCTGGAAAGCCTGGCCTGGGCACAAATACCATGGAGGGTCCAGAGGGCTGTCAGTCAACTACACACCCCACCCTTCCCCAGCTCCTCCCAGCAGCAAGAGAGGTGAGCAGCCTTTTCATGGTCCCCCAGCCTGCTAGTGCCCTTATTACTGAGAACTCCAACTGACAGAGCCCATTGAGAATATGTAAATATCTGGAACACAAGCATCTGAATTTGAGGCCCCCTCTGCCCTAGAAGCTCAGCCAAATGCCCCACTCCAGCTGCACCCCCACTCCTCTCACTGGCCTTGGGAGCAGGCCTGGTATCAGGAACGAAAACTGGTAGGGCATGGCATTGTGGCGAGGCGGGCAGAGACAGGGTGGGGCAACTATGGCATCCTTGGAGATTCTCATCTAGGTTTTACTGGTCATGCCCAAAAAACCTGGGACACTGAAGCTCCCTCAATAGTCATACGGATTAGTCAGGGTTAAGACCCCAGCCAGAGACTTGTATTGTGACGTGATGGTATGAGGAGGTCCCAACTGTGTTCCCACCTGCCTTTGTGGACTGAACTTCCACTGGAGTCATTCCTTTGTCTAGAACGTAACCTTCTCCAGGCTCCTATTTTTAAACTGTATTCCTCACCCCCATCCCCATCCTGCCCTCACTTTCCAAGAATGAAATGATTAAATCTCAAATGCTCCCATATGAACTCATTTTCCTGGCCTTTCCTCAATCCCAGGAATAACCCCGGGCAGTAGGAATGCACTAGAGGAACACAAGAGGGGGTGGGCACAGTGAGGAGGAGTGGTTAGGGCAGGCACATTGGAAGCCTGGATCCTGACCAGGAGGGAACAAGTGAGTGTACTTTTTTCTGTGTAGTATTTGGCCACTTCCTCTGTCTCCAGATATTCTAGGAAGAGATCTTTGTGTCTTTCAGGCAAGAAAACAACCCTTAATGTCATGCAATGGGTGGACCAGGAAACGCACAAAGTCAGGCAGTGTTTCTGTCCCTGTGGGTGCCTAGTGGGTGTTGGGGAGAGGGGAGGACGTCAGAGCCGCTCACTCTACTTGAGCACTTTGATGTTGTAACCTCTTCAGGATGAAAATTATCCCAGCCCAAACCTCTGGAGGGAAACGATACCTGTTCCCTGCCTGCAGCCTTGCAGGACAGAACACCCTGTTCCTCCTGGACAGCAGACCGCTGGGATCATCCTTGTCCATGGACGGGCAGGTGCCCCTTGTTTGTTTCTAGTGGCAGGACAAAGAGCCGATGCAGAAAGACCTAGTCTGGGGATTGGCTTTTCATCAGGAGTTCTTTACACGCTTCACAGATGGAGGGGGTTAAGGGCAGGGATGCAGTCTCAAGGGGATGGACTTCAAAGTGGAGCTGCCTCTGAGTGGTGAGCCTCAAGCTCTGAAACAGACCCTGGAGGGACCTGGGGCTGGCTGCGAAGCGTCTCTGGTAGGTAGGTAGATAGATAGATAGATAGATGGATGGATGGAGGATAGATAATAATAGCATCTTCCTCATAGCCATGTTTTGAAGTTTAAGGGGAGTAAGGTAAAAAGGTGCCAAGTCTTTTTTTTTTTTAAGATTTTATTTTTCCTTTTTCTCCCAAAACCCCCTGGTACATAATTGTATTTTTAGTTGTGGGTCCTTCTAGTTGTGGCACATGGGATGCCACCTCAGCATGGCCTGATGCGCAGTACCATGTCCGCACCCGGGATTCGAACCGACGAAACCTTGGACCGCCAAAGCAGAGCTCGCGAATTTAACCACTCAGCCACAAGGCCGGCCTCCAGTGCCAAGTCTTAATAAATGAAAACTGCTATAACTGTTGGTGTTTCTATAGGAGATATTGGAGCAGCAAGTGTATTCGGCTTCCCAAACTCAGATGTGTCTGAAATGTCCTATCACTTCATTACTCTAAAAAAATCAAATGAAATCCGACTCTAAGTCACCGTTCTATCAGGCTTTCAGGAAACTCCATCTCAGTTATCATTCCAGCTCCTCCATCCCCAGGTTTCACAGGATGCCCAGACATTGGGGAGACCCCTGCAGTTGACAGAGGGGACTAATGCATGGGCCTTGTCCTGCCTCAAGTGAGCCCCTGAAGCCCACAGACTCTGCACTTTGATGCCTCTTAGGGCACAGGACTCCCAAGCCGGGCTCCCATGCCGGGGGCCTACCTCCCTGAGCCCACCGTGAAGCTCTCTCCCACTCCTCCATCCTGCAACTCCCCAGGTTTCCATATGACCACAGGGTCTGCAAGGGAGTGTCTCCAGGGCCCCACCACTTACCAACCCACAGATCTCCCTGTGCTGGAAGAAATCCTGCTCCTCCTCTCCCCTGTTGAAGGCAGGCCCCTCACTCTCCGGGCCCTCTGAGCTCCCTGCCATCTCTTCAACTCAGTAAGATCTTCGTAAAAGAGAGAAGGACTGGCTTGCTTCAACAGCTTCTGCTTTTGGCTCCACATCACAAACTCCCTCACAGCAGGAAAGTGGGTGGGGAAGGGTTGTAAGAGAGTGAAATGCACGTTTTACTTACTTATTTATTCAAGAAATCTCTTCTATGTGTCAGGTGCCACTCTAGTGCCTGAGATTCATTAATGAACAAGTTCCGTCTCTCCAGAGGCTCCCATCCTAGTGAAAGAGTCAGATGGTAAGTGCATAAACAAACATAGAAGGCAATTTTGCCTTCTGTGTGTTAAAGTGCTAGAAAGAGAATAAAAGAAAGTAATAGAATAGACAACAGAGAAGGAGGGTTAACATTTGGCTGGGTGGTTGAGGAAGACCTCATCAAAGAGATGATGTCTGAACTGAGACTTGTGTGCTAGGAAGCCAGCCAGGCAAAGATACTGGCAGGAGTGGTCCAGGCAGAGGGAATAGGCCTGCAGTGGGAATGAGCTTGGCCTATTCTGGAATCACGAGCAAGATGTACAAGATGATTCCAGAGAAGTATTTGGAGGATGGATCATGACCTTTCAGGCCATGTCAGAGAGTGTAGATTTTATCTGAAGTCCACTGGGAAGCCCTTAGAGAGGATTTGAAGCAAAGCAGTAACAATGGGATTTATATCTTTAAAATTTAACTTTGGCTGCGAGGTGGAGAATGGTTTGCGTGGGGGTAACTGGAAGCAGGAGACCATTGAGAGGCCAAGGCTGTCACCGTGGTTCAGGGGAGACCACGGCTCCCGCGGGAGCAACGCCGTCCTGCCTCAGTAGACTGCCGTGTCAGTGTTTCACTATTGCCAATAAAAGCAGAATGGCCTCCTCTCCTCCTTGCAGTAGACACCTTAATTATTCTCTTTCTTATTTCCCTTTTTATTTGGGAATAAACATACGCAGTTTCCAACTAACTTACTTTAAATGTTATGCTCTGTCACAGTTAAATCAATTTGTGTGTATGCGTAGAAGTGTATTCTTATGATGGGCTCTTCGTCTTCTCCCGTCTTCCATTCCTGTTTGGTGTTTCAGAACCTGACTCATTCTTCCCCCTCCTCTGTCTTCTTTTGTCTCCTTGAAAGGCAAAAATGAAGTGAAAAAGAAAAAAAAAAAAGAAAAATGGTCAAATCCTGTCCCCATTTTTGTATCAATTCCTCTTTGTACTGCTAAGAGATACACTGAGTCATGTTAAAATTTTTAAGAGTTTATTTGAGCAAAACTTGGTTTTAATCGGGCAGCACCAAACTGGAAATGGTTAGGAGGGCTCCACTGACAGGAGCCAGGGGAGACACTTACATTATAGAGAAAGTGCAGAAGCAAAGAGAGGAAGTTATTTGATTGTATTATAGCTTAAAGCCCAGTTGGCTGTGGTTGGTTGCCCTTAGTTTTCGATTTTGAAACCATGAGGCATTCACAGGCTTAGATTTGGGGTTGCTTCTGTGGGTCGTCACGACATTAGAGCCCCCTCAGTCTGATGGCCTCCTTGTTTGATTAATTTAACAGTATCCTTTGCTCTTCGGCCATGAGGAAGGACATCAAAGCCTAAATAAAGATTGCTACAATAAAAATCAGTCAAACTGAGTCATAATCTTGCATTTCTTAAGCATTTACTATGTGGCAGGCACCAAGCTAAAAATGTGCCTCATGTAATTCTCACGACAATCCCATGAAGTGGGTATTTCTATTGTCCTCATTTTACAGCAGAAGAGCAGTTCTGGGAAACCAAGCAGATTTCCCCAGGTCTCACACGAGAGTGAGTGGCAGAGCTGGCATTCAGGCTGTCTGATTCTAAGGTGCTCGCTTGATTAACCACTGCACCCCTTCCTGCCCCATGGTTGGGTTTTTTAGGCTTGGCTAACCCAGTCTGAAATCAGAAGGATGTGGATCTATGTGCAGATAGACTACAGTTCCATTCTTTGCACCTAAGCAAAGTAAGCGACATGCAAATTCGAGTTCTAATGCAAATAAGCACCTATTTGTTTTCTCAGTCAACCATTCAGGCATTTTCTGTAGCAAGTCTGTGGCCTGAAGGGTCAGACTAGGCCTTGATTGAATGTGATGTTGCTGTCAGTCCAGATTTGTGCTTACGGATGTGTGAAGGTCCCTGGAGGCCGCACGACACTTAGATGCAGCCCAGCAATGGCTCCCGCCCACAGCACCTCCACTCTGAGAACACAGAGCTGGTGCAGCTGCTAAGCCTGTTCTAGCCTAATGGCTTTCTTCGTTTTCATGCCTGGCTATTGTTAATGACATTTGGTCATCACACGCACACACTAAATAGAATTACAATGTACTGGGAAATGTGCCTTCTGTATAGGAAGTTGAAAATCCAAAAATTGCCATCTGGATTTTATGTCATCTTACACAATAAGACAGCCTCTCAAGATGGCATATTTTGGGGGCAAGTTGGCAGCATCATCTGCAGCTCGCTTCTTCCCCGTCCTTCCTGCTGCAGCTGCTGAGCCCGGCTCTGTAGCTTGAGTGGAACTGGAGATGGATCAGTGGCTGAAGAGTCTCCGGTGGGCCTTCCTGTTCTCTGACTGGGACCCCTGACAGGCCAGGACACTTCCCTCTGTCTTTGCTCATGCTGCCATGAAGGCTTCTTTTCCCTTCTTTGAAACCTTAATGAGACCATCTTCTGGTACAGTCTGACCCTCATTCTCTGCATAGGCAGCCTTTTAATTGTTTAGTGTATTTTATGAAGGCTGGTACAGCTTCCTCAAGGCAAGTAAGGAGATGGTCAGCATAAGCTCTAACTAAATACTAACGGTTACTACTACTGCTGCTGCTGCTGCTACTGGTAAAATCCTTGATGCAGGAGTCATGCCTTCTAAGTCTCTTATATTCTAGACGAGTGATGAATACACAATAGACATTTATTAAACATTCAGTGACCTGGCTTTATGCTTCAGTTTCACCACCTATAAAATACCCATCAGTGTTTTGCAAACTTCAGTCATTTCCCTGTTACCTTTGCATATTGATGTACCGTCTGTATAATTATTTTTTTCAGTATTCTTTAAATCCGCTGATCCCCTTTGTTTTACTTGATTTCTTTTGCAATCTATTTATTACATCACTTCCACAAATGGAAAGCCAGCCCCTTTTGCATTAAGTAGAAGGGAACTTTAAACCTAATTTATAACTATTAAAAAAAAAAAGTTTGTCTATGTGCCATCTAAAGACTTCTTCTGTGTCTCCTATGAACCAGGACATTGATGTCTGAGCTTTCCTTGAAGGGGCTGTAGCAGAGGCCATCAGTGCTCTTTAGACCTTGCTGCTTCCTTGTGCTCTTGACCCTCCTAGCTGCCAGGATCTGCATCTCTGTCTCAGATGGTTTTATCCAGAACCGGACAAGGCACCTCTGTCCTGCTTTGCAGGCTGCCAGGGAATTCCCATCCCTGAGAGTAGCCTCGACCAATGGCTGATGGGAATTGGTGTAAAAGTAGCCCGGCTCCCTCACCCCTCTGGTGGGATGCTTCTGAGGCACGTCTTTTACACTACTTCCCAGAGTTTCTCTCTAGGGTTAAGTTCCAGTCACTTACTGTAGTTGCTGGCTTACGAACACACCCTTGTTGGCTGCCCTCCTTTCCCCTATCACCTTCCCAACCCTTTACCTGTGTCCCAGCATCTCCCACATGAACTAGTTGCTCTCCAAACCTTATTTCCGGGTCTGCTTCTGGGGTACCCCAAACCAAGTCAGGGGCTGCTTGCAAATCAGGGGACAATGGTCATTTTACACTCACCAGTTGAGGTTGGCATGACTCTATACAACTGTGACCGTCTGTGCAGATGTATCAAATGACGGGTGGGAACAAGTGCAATTACGCTTTGACAAATATTTTATCCAGGTAACATTTTCCTACAAAAGTATCAATTTGAAAATTTTTCCAGAAAAAACAAAAATTGAGCTAAGTCTAAAGAGTTTCCAATAGTAATGACTCTTTCTATCACACACAAGTAAACAGGAAACGAAAGTTTTATTTCGATGTGTCCGCCAGTGGAGGAAAGTCAATATGCTTAAAGCCTGGGAGTTATTAACCAGAGAAATTGGTTATAAATGCAAATAATTACTTTGAGAGAATAGTTGAAGGAGATGTTCACTAAGTAGCAATATTATCACAACAGTGACCATGGTTATAATTCCAAAGTCCTCACAATTTTATCATTTGTGCTCTCATTTAATTGAACCCACTATATAAAAGCGATGCCATTGTCTCTGCAAAAACTCAGTCCAGGGAATGAAAGAAGAACAAAAACAAATTTGGTTAAATGGACAAGTTTATTCTGCTTTGTTGATCCAGATGCTTGACTTATTTTAACTCTGTCTCTTCAGAGATTTCAACATTAGTGTAGTTCTTTGAAGGACTCCTACTTACTCACCTGACATACAGACTATTTTTTAGTCGTTGGTGGGGCTGCTTATTGATGGAATGAAGTGGTTGTCACAAAAGTCAAGTTGTCCAGATTTCTGTGTGCTGGGAATATAGCAGTGAGCAAAGGAGAACAAGTTCTAGACCTCATGGAGCTTATAGACTAGTCCGAAGTTTGAGCCATTAATCAAACAAACAAATAATTATAAAGTAGAAGTGCTATGAAGGAAGAAGATAGAGTATTTCAAGAGAGGACTCAAGGAAGTACTTATTTATGTGTATGAGGATTATTGATTGGAGGCTGTGTTCAGCTAGGAGTAACAGAAACCTGATGAACAGTAGCTTAAACAATTTAGGGTTTGTTTCTTCCCCTTGGGAGATGAGAAGTCCAGAAGTAAGCAGACCAGGGTGGGTATGGCAGCTCTTCACTGTCATCAGCACGTTAGGTTCCCCCTGACTTTCTGATATGCCATGTTTAGAGTATAGTCCTTGACCTCATGCCTAGTCGAAGGCTGCTGGAGTGCCATTCCTCATGGCAGAGGTCCAGACACAGGCAAGGAAGAAGGGCCAAGTGCCAACAGGGCTGGCTTGCTTGTCTGTTGAATTGGCCTCCCTTTTAGAGAAATTTTCTGCAAGTACAATCTAACAGCTTGTGTTCACACCTCACTGACTTGAACTGTGTCACTTGGCCACCCTGAGTTGCAAGGGAGGCTGAGAAATGTATTTTACTGGGAACTTCACCAACAAAGTCAGAATACTGTTAATAAGAAAGAAGGGAGACTGGATCCTGGCTGGCAATGCAATCTCCACCACAGAATGGAGGTCGGAGAAAGCTCCTTAGAAGTGACATCTAAGCTAAGACCTAACAATGAGGAAGAATTACCTAAGCTAACAGCAGTGGGAGAGGTATTCCAGGAAGAGGGGCCAGCAATACATGACGGAGGGGAAGGAGGGGGGAAGGAATTTAGCTTTCCAAGTTGAACTCCCAGAATGGGCAAGGTGAGAGTATTCTAGACCTTTTCTGGCGCCCCATCGTGCGCTCGAGGACTGCAGGCAAATAATAAAAGCATACTGAGCAGGAATATTACATGACTGTTCTCAGAAAGAGAATACTATATATCATCATTCCTCCATGACTCATCCCTTCCCAAATATCTTCAACTTTGAGCGCTTACTACTTTTTCCACCGAAAGATGAAATGGTGGTCCCTCTTCCTGCCAAACTCCTCGTCAGCTTTGTTCTGGATGCTGGAAAAAAGAAATCCTGTTTCCTGTCTTTTGTTTCCTGGCTACAGCCTCTGGTTCCGCCCCCTTCTTGGTCTCACAGAGTCTATTTCTGCCTCGGGCCCTTTAACGAGCTCATAGATCACTTTCCTCTTCCACAGTTGCTAGTTAGTCACTCAGAATTATCAAAGTGGAAAATAACTTCTCTCCCTCCGTTGGTTTTTTCCCTTGGATCACTTTGTTTTGTTTTTTTCTTAGGTTTTAATTTCCCAGACTCTTCTCTGCAAAGGCAGGAAGAAACTAAGCAGGTGTTGAGGGCCTGATTCTCCTGGGGAATACACTGGAGCAATGTTGGTTCGAGACCAGAAATGATGTAATCGGGTCACTGGCAACAAAAACGAAGACGAGGAAAACTCCAGGGTTCTGTATCTCGGGTGTGAAGATTGAGATATAACACCATGGCCAGTGAGGGGGTAGTAAAGGATGCCTCGTCTAAGAGAACAGCTTCCAGGTTTGCATAAATTCTCCTACTTGTAGGCTGACTGACCAGCCAGTTACTTGACTGTTCTAAGCTTTGGGTTTTTTTCTTTGTAGAAAATGAGATAATAGCTCCCACCTGACTTAGTTGCCGTGAGGATTAAATAAAACGGTAGACATAAAGTGCTGGTCATAGTGCCACATAGAAAGCATTCAACAAATGATCATGATTATTGTTACTAGTGAGATTTAGATCATGTGTGTTTTTTAGTTAAAATAATGAATAATAGTCTCCATTCCAGCTATGAGAAAAGACAAAATACCTGTGGAAGAATAGTGATTCCTTCATGAAGAGGTGGCTTAGGAATAGATGACAAGCACAAGATTAGAATCAACCCTGAGCCCTTCCTCTAAGGAGACCTGAAGGACAGATCGTAAACTCCTTAGAGTAGGGCTACTTGGGATGGATGAGATAGCCCAGAGTGTTCTCAGTTTGAGGTCAGCCCCAGTTATCCAACTCACCCGGGAAGTGCCTGAGGCAGAGGGAGAGACAGCCTGCTCTGGATTCTCTCCAGGGCGTCAGTGGATTAGTCTATCAACAGATGAGGAGAATTCCAGCTGAGAACACAGATTTAGGAATCGTGTTTCTCACTCTCATAATGGCACAGAGGAATATCTCTGAATCTTTCTACCGGTCTGTTAAAAGTATTCGGGTGTTGACTATAATTCAGAACTTCATTTCTCTATCCCATTAAACGTCTAGCTTCTGGAAATTAATTTTTGACCAAGATGAGAGGATTTGGGCATGGCACTGTGAATGAATCTGTTATACATGTCAGCTGTGTTTATATCTTTGGTGTATCAGTCAGGATGGGCTAGGTTGTGCTGTAGAAACCAATAGCCCTAAAATCTCAGTGGCTTAAAACAACAAAAGATTATTTTGTTCACACTACATGTCCAGATCAATGTCAACTGTCCCTGGCAGGAAGGGGGACACGTAAAATCATATTCTGGTTCTTATAGACTACTGCCCACATTCCAGTAGCTCAAGCAGGTCCTGTAGCTACACCTAACTTCAGCAGAGTTCTCTGTCACTGTGTTAGGATTTTTCCCATTCAAATGGGCCTACCTGCAGTCAGTGAGATCTTGTGGGTGTCTTGAAACCTTGCAATCATTTGTCTTGAAACTGCAGGGGACTGACCAATGAGCTAATGAAAATGAGGCAGGATGGGGATTATGAAATGCTTGCTTGGAGTCTCCTTTGAGAAAGCAGTAAGGTTTCATCTGCTCACCATGTTCAAGATCAAACCTGTTCCATGCCTTGCATTTGAGCCTTAAAATAGCAACAGAAAGAATGGGCTATACAACGGTCAAGGTATGTTCAATAGCGATGGTGATTTTCCTTGACAAATGGTCAAACTAATCCTTGTAAGAATACGGGATTTAGTTTATTGACTCTTTTCCAAGGGAGAGCTCAGGACGGAAGTGTCGTGATACGTCTATATAGCTTCATTGCCCTATTCTCCATTAATTCTGCTTATAAATTAGAAGTTGAGGATGGTTGAAGGATGAATTCAGAACACACCTGCCACTTAAAACACTGAGAACCCACTGGACTTTTTGACAGTTTTGAATGCAATGTGTAAGCAAAGGCAGCAGAGTTATCACTGTCTAAGCCACAATTTACTGCCTACCTATCACGTGCCTGGCACTGGGCTAAGCATTCTATACACATTATCACATTTTACTATTATCCCAGCAACAGGCAAGACTGCTGAGGCTTTGAGAGCGTACACCATTCTGCCCAAGGTCACTCAGCTAGTCCATGGCATAGCCAAAGCCTGATCTCAGGTTTACCTGAATCCAAAGGCCAAACTCTGAACTAATAGCAGTGAATAAATGAGACTCGACTGAGGGAACCCTATAGACTTGGTGGCAAATTTTGATTGGTTGTATATGTCCTTATTTGGCTGTTTTCCACATTTAAGAAAATATGGCGCAATAAGGAGTCACCCAAGGATATATTGCAGGTCCTATAACAACCAAAGATTAGCTCCAGTTCTGAAAGTAATGAAACAGCATTCTCCCAGTCCTCAATGGAGAGAATGATCTGAGCATTTGTGAGCTAACCGGCCCTGGGAAATTATGATTGGTACTTCAGCCTTTTAGCTTATATTTCCCCTATCAGATTTTTGGAAACTCTCACTCCTCATAAACTCAAGCTGAAGAATGACTGTGCCTAAAAGGTGGAATAGCTTTTCAGGAAGGGAAAGAGATGCCCAGGATCCCAAGTTCAGAATCATCTGATGCTGTTTAGAGGCTTGGCCAAACTTTTACATTGGCTGAATTTTCTAGGGATACCCTGAAATTTCAGTTTCCTATGAGGGGACTTCTTGACACTAACCCTGATTTCCCCTGACTCTGATGATCTATAGGTCTGAGGACCCTTCAAGATAGTCATTGGCTCCACAAGTATTTTTTGAGTATCTCTTCTATGCCAGACATACGTGGTGATGATATGGTGGACAAAACATTGTTCCTGCCCTCAAGGAGCATATACTCTACTCAGGGAAACAGAAGATGACACGGACAGTGAGTTCAGGTGCCATCTTATTTGAGATGCCGCATTTAATACTCTTTCCAGTGATGCCTTGGACTAAGCAGGCACTTTCCATTTAAGGCAAGAGGGTAGAGTGGAAGGAAGGCTTGGGAACAGATGAGGACACACAGATAATATGTGATTAAGTGATTCCATTGCTCATTAGCTCTGTTATTTAACCTCACTGAGCTCAGTTTTCCCATCTGTAAAATGGGAATAATAATATTTAAGGGCCATTGTAAGGATTAAATGAGATAATGCCTGTAAAACATCCAGCATCATGCCTCGTTCACAGGAAGTGTTCAATAACTGCTAGCTAGCATCATAATAATGGAGATGTCAGCAAAGATGAGAAACGGTAAAAAGTGCAACCATGAGATGGGAGTAGAAGTGAAATAAAGGCTGCCGAGAGGAAAGGGTTCAAACACAAAAGCTATTTCCTCTGCAATAGTTATCCCTTAAAATATATATTTGGATGCAATTTCCAGCCCTCTAAAGAAAAGGGCTTTTCTTAAATTTGTGTGTAAAGGGTAGGATGCAGCTGAAGGGGAGATGGTTTAAACGGAACTCAAACTCTTTTCCTTTTTCCTTTTCCTCTTGTCTTTTCCTTCCCTGAGATCCAGAATAATGAACCTCATTTAGACGAAAGGTATTTACCCAAAGCCTATTTCCATTTAAGATATTTCAGCAGGACAGTGAACAATCTCTTATCCTATTGAGGAATTTTCACTATCTATTATTATTGGAACAAAGATGTCCTCATTAAAATAAATTCTTGACTTCCCATAGCATGGTCACTTTAGTTATAAGAGCATCATTCATAATGGCTTTATAAGAATGGAAGCTATGACATTATTATCATATAAAACACGATCAGAGATGTCAATTCTGAGAATCAGTTAAGATTCTTTGGTAGCAAGCAACAGAAACAACTCTGGCTCACAAGCAAAAGAAAGAATTCATTAGAATGCCATGTGGTTGTTCACAGATCCCAAGGAAAAGCTGACAAACCAAGTTTCAGAAAGCGCAGGAACCAGGATGGCTCAGAGAGCAGGAACTAACAGACAGAGTTTTTGGGTCACCCATACCAGATGAATTGACTTCATTTATTTTTAGTCTCTGCTTCACTTGTCTCAAGATTTATTCTCCTGGGAGAGAAAATCTTATTGGCCCAACTTGGGTCTTGGGTCAACTGGTCAGCCAGGAGGCATGAGAGCCCCTTGATTGACATTCTGACCAAGCCTACCTGCAATGGAAGAAGGGTAGTTACTTCCCCGGGGAAACTGAGGAAACAGAAGTGCTGCCACCAGAAGGGGGACTAGAGAGTGGGAAGGCAACAAGAGTTTTACACTAAAGAGAGCCTCTAGGGTGGAGATGTAACAGAGGAATCATCACCACATTATTTAATGAGGAAACTGAGGCACCAAATGAAAGTAGTTTGTGTGAGGGGTCACACTTAATGGTAGAAATGAAACTTTCTGACTCCTACCAGCCAAATGGAAATTTTTTCCTTATTCTGTCCAGCTTGCCAAAGCATCATTCAGATACCTGGCAGTGCATCAGAATTACCTGTGGAATTTGTTAGAAATAGAGGAGCTGGGTTTGGCATGGGCTGGTGCATCTCTATTTTTAATAAGCTTCTCATCTGATTGTGTTTACAACCAACTTGGAAGCACACTACACCAAGTTTCCGTAGGATCTGATATATAAAAAAAACACTGTAGAACTAATAATGGGATAAGATAATTTTAGGGAAAAGATTCTTATTTGGTGATAAAATTTTTGAGGTCCAATTAGTGTTAGCTGTCTTCATGATTTGGAGATTAGGGAATGTGAGAAGAGGTGGACCTCTTCCCTGTTTATGAGAAGCCTGGTCCAAGTGGATCAGGAGGGTTAGGCTGTTGTCCTAGGAGGCACTTGAACTGAGCACTGCA
Source organism: Equus asinus (assembly GCF_041296235.1). NCBI lineage: Eukaryota > Metazoa > Chordata > Mammalia > Perissodactyla > Equidae > Equus > Equus asinus. The sequence goes on along the minus strand of NC_091798.1, from coordinate 37,492,569 downwards.
AGGAGCAGGGCTGGGCCCCTCTAGGGCTGTCCTGACCATCTATGGTTCTCAAGGGGAAGGATCAGATTATATGGGTAGATTACCCAAGTGTTAAGACCTGGAACACAGAAAGGGGTTGAGAAACAGGCCTGAGCTGGCACAGACAGGAAAGGAATCTGTTACCTTTATCTTTTTGTCTCATCGCAACTGATGACAGGATGCCTAAGTCTGTTAACCAACTTGGAGCATGGAGGAGAAGGAAGAATTCTCTTCTTCTGCTGGGGAGCCAAATTTCCTCCACTTTTCCCTCGGCTCCTCCTATCCATCTGTCAGGTCCTTGTTTAAATATCACCTCCTCAGAGAGGTCTTCTTGACCAGCCAGTCTAACCTAGGTCCCCTGCTGTTCTCTTGTGGACACCTGTTCTTTCCCAGGGCCAGCTTCATGGGCATGCGACCTATACTATCACACAGGGCCCTGTGCTTAGAAGGACTCCATGCTTGGTTTAATTCTCTGCTGTTCCCATCTTGAAATTTTGAATAATTTTTGAACAAAGGGCTCTGCATTCTCATTTTGCAGTGGATTCTGCAGATTATGTAGCTGGTCCTGTTCTTTCTCTTCCTTACACTCAGCACCATTTAATTACAATAACCCTAACATCTAGGCCCATGCCTCTTATAGAAGAGTTTGCCAGACATTAAGTTTAGCCATTTGAAATTACTGTTATTTGATTATGTTTGACTTATTTTTTAAAAAGTGTATTCACATGGTTCAACCTGCAATGTTATGGATGAATGGATGAGTGAATGGATAATGGTGGGAAGAAAGATACCTTCAACACAGGAGGTTGCTGACCCAATATCCACTTAACTACTTCCTCCTTACTTCCTTTCTCCCTTCCACCAATTTTGATCAAGTGTCCATTCCTTCCCCAGTGACCCACAGGAGAAGGCTCTATTCCTGGTTTCAGGGTAGCTTCTGATCAGCTTACATATTCTCTCTCCTAAGAACAATCTTTCTTTTTCCTACGTACATTGTCAGATTTGAACGAGACTCCGGAACTACTACAGCCATCTTGCTACCATCCCGATGATGCAACCAACCCAAAGCAGAGAGCAGAGCCAAAGGAACTGCAGAAAAGCAGTACCAGGATATATTGTGGATGGACTCTAATCTACATCTAAACTTCTTATTATGTGAGATAAAATTTCTATTGTTTGTTCTTGTTGACTCTTGCTGTGAAACAATTACCCCAAAATAGAGTAGCTTAAAACAGCATCCATTGTATTATATGCCACCATTTTGTGCCCTAGGAATCCAAGCAGGGTTCTGCTAGGTGGTTCATCTGTTCCATCAACTAAGGTCATTCAGTGACATGCAGCTGGCTAATGGGATGATCTGAAGAGTCAAAGATGGCTTCCCTCACATATTTGGCATCTTGGTGGTGATGGCTGGAAGTCTAGGCTCACCTGGCACCTTCAACCAGAGGACGTACTTGTGGCCTCTCCAGCATGGCCGTCTCAAGGTAGTCAGACTTCTTACTCCAGGTGCAGGGCTCCCAGAGAGAGTGTTTCAAGAGGCAGGAAGCAGAAGCTGCCAATCTCTTCAGGCCCAAGCCTGGACTGGCACAGAATCACTTCCACCATATTCCATAGGTCAAAGCAGGCACAAAGCCCACCCAGATTCAAGAGGAGATGACATAGGTTCTATCTCTTGGTAGGAAAAGTATCAAAGAGTTTATGTCTGTCTTTAATCCTCCACATTAATTATGTCAATTGGAGACAGGTTTTCTGCTATTTGCAGGCAAAAGGATCCAAAATAATTAAAGAAATTCAAGATTCTCTCAAGCCAGGGAAGATATTTCTCCCTGTTCCTCTAAAACAAGGATTTGTAAACTTTTTCCACAAAAGGCCAGAAAGTAAATATTTTAGGTTTTACAGGCCACATGGTCTCTGTTACTCTGCCAATGAGGCATGAAACCAGCCATGGAAAACATATAGATGAATGAGCATGACTGTGTTCCAAAAAAAATTTTATTTCTGGTCACTGAAATTTGAATTTCATAATTTTCACGCATCACAAAGTATTATTTTTCTTTTTTTTTTTTTAACCAGTTAAAAATATAAAAGCCATTCTTAGCTTTTGGGCTGTACAAAAAAAGAAGGGAGATGGATCTGTTCTCTGGGCCATATTTTACCAACCACTGCTCTAACATATCAGGCTTTCTCCATGCTCAGGGCCTTTGCATGTGCTGGCCTTTTATCAGGAATATTCTTCTCTGAGGTCTTCACATGGTTTGTACCGTCTCTTCATTTGGATTTTAATTCAGATATTGCCCCCTCAGAACAGTCATCTCTGCTCACTCTACCCAAAATATTCCTCTTACTCTGAAACACATTATTCCGTTATATTTTCTTGATAGCACTTCTTAGCTGTCCAAATTTTGTTCAAACACTTGTTTACAAGTTTATTTGCTGCCTCTTTTCTCCCCTCACTGGAGTAGACTCTGAATGAGGCAGGAGTCTTGCCTGTCTTATTCTCCTCTGTACACCTCTTACCTAGCACAGTGCCTGGCAGGTAATAGATACTCAATTAAATATTTGTTGAATTTGAGTTGAATGGTTACAATTCAATTCTCTGGGGCTTGACAAGAACATAGAAGGCTATTCAATGTATACTTATAGAACGAGAGGAAGATAATAAAAGCAGAGGAAGGAGATCAACTTGTCGTCTGCACTCAGAGAAGCGTTGGTCCCTCTGTGATTTCCCTGTATTTCATGCAAAAGCTAAAGAAAAAAATTCTTCCCCTCTTGTTTAATTCTAAAGATAGCTATTTCCTTCTCTTGGCAGACAGGAATGCCTTACCTTGACTGTCTGGAGCCAGGAAAAAGGGAAGCAACCTTATATGAGGAAGGAGAACGCCATGGCGGTGGTTGTAAAGTCGTGTTTGGAAGCTAGATTTCTCTAGACCACTAAGGTATGATTTCACAGAAATTCCAAAAATCCCTGAAGAGAAATGGCAAAGGTCCTGGGTGTCATGGCAACAATAGAGATGACAGAGTTGGGAATAGCATCAGGCTAAACTTGTTATCAGGCGGGAGGGAGGGAGGAAAAAGCAGCAGTAGGTACAACATGCAGGACAAGAAGGCGTGAGCTTGAACAGAGTGTACCGGTGGTGTTGGGTGATGGCCAGAGCCCAATTTGGCACTGTGCTTTCCAAGCCTGGGGACAGAAGTGGCTTTCATCCAGTCCTGCCTCTGTTTATTAAAACAAACAGATCAGAGGGGTAGAAAGAGCCTGCTGTAGGTGATTGTAATAAACAGGAAGTGTCCATGGGAAGCAGTGAGGGCCACAGCCTAGTGGACCTTAGAACTTTGTGAGTACATTGAGTTCAGGTGAGGAATAGAGCTCTGGGACAGAGAGAACAAAGTAGAAACGGAGAGAGGGGCTGATACAGAAGGTGACAAAGAGGCTGACCTGAAAATGCTGAACATAGCATGGAATGCATTCGTAAGCTAGCTGGGCTAAGGAAGTGACTATGACTTTAGACAGTTGATTCCCTATTGGTGGATGAAGCAGAAAAAATGGAGATGGAATTATGTCTCTCATCTGGACTTTTTGGTTGCAAGTGGTGGAAAAAATAACAAAACGGGGCCAAAGCTTAAAAAGGGAATTTATTGGCTCACATTTTTTTTTTAAAGATTTTATTTTTCCTTTTTCTCCCTAAAGCCCCCTAGTACATAGTTGTGTATCTTTAGTTGTGGGTCCTTCTAGTTGTGGCATGTGGGATGCCGCCTCAGCATGGCTTGATGAGTGGTGCCATGTCCGTGCCCAGGATCTGAACTGGCGAAACCCTGGGCCACCGAAGTGGAGCATGTGAACTTAACCACCTGGCCACGGGGCCAGCCTCTGGCTCACATTTTTGAGAAGCGTAGCAGTATACTAGCTTCAGGGATGGTAAGATCTAGGATCTCAAACAATGCCTTCAGTACTTGTGTCTCTCTCTTTTTCTTTATCTCTCAGCTCTTGTTTCCTCTGCATTAGCTTCATTCTCAGACAGGCTCTCCCCATGATGAAGTGGTTCACATCTGCTCCTGGAATATATCCATCTAGCCTCGGGTTCAGCAAAGAATAACTTCGGCCTGGTTGCTCTAGCAAGTCCAAGAATTCTATCTTAATGCCTCTAATTGGTCATGTGCCCGTCCGTGAGCCAGTCAGGAGGCCCAGGGGGTTGTAATGTTTTATTCATCAACTCTGGGTTCCATGGCCTCCCCTTGAAGCCCAGTGCAGTCAGCTCCACCCAAATCGCCTGGACTAGGAATGGGGAAGAAGTGGTTCCCCAAGAAAAACTCAGATATCATCACCATGAGAATGGGATATGGATGCTGAGAAGTCAAAAAACGAACAAACAAAAATCAGATGTCTACAACCAGTAATCATCACACTCACATAGAATTGATGAGAAGCCGCTGTCTCTCTCACCAGTACATGAATATAAAACTAATGAAATGCTGCCATCAGATCTTAGACATTCAGTTGTTTTCATAGCGACAAAGTTGTAACTCTGGTTTAAATTAGCACTAGGGCATTAACACCAAGAATAGAAAATAATCATCACAAATGAGGAAAAAATTACCCAAAATGATTTAAAGCAAAAGCATAGAATAGCACAAACTTGGTAATTAAATTTAGTAACCAGAAATGTAATTATTGCCCAAATAGCCATTGGAGTGCAAGGTGATGAAGCTCTAAAAAAAAAAGAAATGCTCATTTTTTGGTCTAGATTTGTCTACAGACGTACTTAATTTTCAATTTAGAAATAATTCATGAACAAATTTTAACACCGGAGAAGTCTCAGAACAAAAAAAGCCCTTAAAATACCTGAATATGTGTGGTGTACTTGGTTCCCATGCCTATCTCACTTTATTTCCATGACACCACACCTGTCTAGTTTTCCCCAGTTCTGACCTCTCTGTTTTGGATCCTTTACTGAAGCCCGAACCATTGGTGTTTTCCAGTGTCATCACTGGTTCCCAGCTCTTCTCTCTCACAGAGTAACTCTCCATTCATTCTTTTTAACAGGTACCCACTGAGAGTCTTCTTTGTGCCAGATACTGTGCCAGCCATCCTCATGGGTTAACTCCTGATTGTTCATGTGCTAATGACACCCAGCTCTCTGAAGGCCACACCTCTCCCTTCAGATTCACACTTGTACATTCCTATGGTAGATATTTTATAAATAGTTCCAGAATGAATGGATAAGTGAATGAATGCTTTTCCCCTAAAGTTCCAAGTGCAACATATCTAACAATGAAATCCTCTTTCAGCCTGATCCTATTCCTATTTGTACTTGGTAATACCCTCAAAGATAAAAACCTCAGGGTCATCCTTGCCTCGTCGCTCTTGTCTCCTTCACATGAAGTTTCACTGATTTTGACATGATATTTCTTAAGTCTATCCTCTTCTCCCCGATCTCCACTCTTCCTCCCCTAACTCAGACCCATATCACCTTCTGCTTGGATGCTGCCACAGCCTCCCAACTGGTCTGCCTGCCTCTAAGTGTGTCCACATAGCTGTCACGCTCTCCTGCTTCAGTGGCTCTCCATTGCCTATTGAACAAAGCTCACGCTCCTTAACACACTAAATAAAGTTCCCTGTGTCCTAGTCTCTGCCTTCCTTTCCAGCCTCACCTTGAGAATGACTTGCCCTGAATGTTGGTGTTTTCCTGCACACAGCCACAGGTTCATGCCACCATGGCTTTGCTCATGCTCTACTCTATGTTTGGAATATGGCCCACCCTGTAATCCCATTTGAATACATCAGTGTGAGCGTCAGCTGAGGCGCTGGATCCTCTAGGAAGCCTTGTTGACCCTCTTCAGGCTGAGCTGCCCTCTAGTCAGCTCAATAGCACACTAGGCATCCCTCTATCCTTGCATTACAAAGACCAGGTCCTCTTGCTATCACCTGGACTCCCATGTGAATTCCTTGAAGATGTGGGCTTATCTTGTTCATCCTTGATTCCCCAGTGCCTAGCCAGCACCTTAAACGTAGTAGGACTTCAAATAAATGTCCGTTGAAGGAGTATTTCTTCTTAAGTAGAACAGATATTTTAGCCTTGGTAGCTTTCACAGTGTGAAAAGAGTACCCTCTAAAATACTAAAAGCTAAAGGATATTGACCAAGACTGAGATATAGAAGGTTACCAGCAGAAACTTGGAGGTAATCTAATTTGCATTTTCTGGCCCAAAAGATTAACTCTCAAGACCAAAGGCAAATGCTAATGACCCTAAAATATATGCTGGTCTGATACCAGGGATGAGAAGAATGACTAATAAAAAAACAGGTATTTCTCTAGCTTAACAGTTTTTTTACTTACAGTCAGATCTTCTAAGCCTTATCCTGAATTTTCAGACTAATGTTTTCTGAATTAATTTGGAATATTTATAGATTGTCAACCAGTCAGAGCAGAGTGAGCTGGGAGAGAAGAGTAGGAAATGAGATGAGAAGAGGTATCTTGGGTCAGATCACACTTTTGCTTTTGCTTTGGTAAGATGGAAAACCATCGAAGGGTGTTGATCAGAGGAGTGACATGATGTAATTTAATGTTCTGATAGAATCATTCTGGCTGCTTAGAGGAGACTTAACTAGGCAGTGTGGGCAGAAGTCAAGAGACCAGTTAGGAGGCTGCTGCAATAGTGTGGGCGAAAGATAATGGCAGCTTGGACCAGGGTGGTAGCAGAGGAGGTAAAAAAGTTGTCAGATTATAGGTATATATTGAAGACTCCACCAAAAGAATTTGCTGGTGATTGGATGTAGATTGTGGAGAGCGAAGAAAATGACGAGTCTAAGGGATTTTGGCTTGAACACCTTCAAGGATGGACTTGTCACTGGGAAGAGCAGTTTTGGGGGGAAATCAGGAGTTCAGTTCTGGTCCCTTTTTAAGTCTAAGATGCCTATTTAGATATACAAGTAGAGTGTTGCATAGTCAAGTTGTGGATACCTGTCTGGAGTCCAGAAGAGAGTTCAAAGCTAGAGTAGATTTTGGAGGTTGTTAGCATGCTGATAGTATATGCAGCCATGAGTTAGGCTAGGGTCATCTAGCAGGTCTGTGTGAATAGAGGTTTGAAAACGAACCTGGGACAGTCCAGTATTCAGAGGTTGGGAAAATAAAGAGGCAGCAGCAAAAGAAACTGAGGAGGGACGAATGAGAAAGGAGACCCAAGAGGCAGTGAGTGGATGGTGACTCAGAGGCCAAGTGAAGAGAGATTATTGTGCTGGAGTAAGAAAGAAGCTACCAAATTCTAATTTACCCCAAGTCTTAGTGGATAGTATATTTCTGTGTGTGTATAATTTTTTTGGCCTGGGGGCACCCAGCTACCATATTTTCTCTTTGCTCCCATGCCCTAGAAATTCTGAGTCCATGCGGACCGGGACTTCACTTCTGGGTGTGTGTGGTTGAGAATTTGACGAGTTCTCATTTCCTCTTGTGGCAGCTGCAGGATGAGTTCCCCTTCCTCTCTGCACTTCTAAGGAAAGCCTGAAGCACTAAACATCAGCCAGGGCTGCCCATTCGTAAATTCATTCATTCACTCACTCATTCACCAGATAGTTACTTGGAATTTACAAAGTGCAGTCGCCTTCCTAGCACTGAGGATAAAGCCATGAACTACGCAGTCCCAGCAGCATCCTTGCCAACAGGGAGCTTACATTCCAGTGGAATTGGGGGAGAGGTGGAAGAGGGAGACAATGTGTGTGTGGGGACAACAACCAAGCAAAATAACTTCAAACTGTTGTGCATGCACTGGAGAAAACAATCAGGAGTCTAAGATATAGAATAACAATGGAGACTAAGAGGGAGGACCCCTTTCAAATGGGAGGGCAGAGAAGCTTCTCTGGAGGGTTAGATCCAGATGTCTCCAAAGTAACCAGCAAATCTTTTTCTGTTTAGAGTCCTGAATTGAACCTGTGTTCCCAGTTCCTGGAACCCCCCTGAGGCTCTTGGTTTCCTCCTGGTTTATCAGAACAATGGAGGAAACTTGCCTCCAGTTCTATCTTCATGTGAGCACCTACCTTTACAATTTACAGTACTACTTTAAAAAATAAGTTCTTTTACAATTTTATCCAACATCAGCCAGAGGAAACAAAAGATTATAAAAATGGAATTTATCAAAGTTCACCTTCCAACAAAGTAGTTAGTTACCATTTAACTTAGCGAACTTTTTTTGAACACTTACTACAGTGCAAACACTGATCTACTAAGCATTTTATGTGCATCCTATCCTTTAATCTTCACAACAGCCCTGTGAGGTAGGTACTGTAGTCATCCTTATTTTACATTTAAAAAACCTGAGGCTTAGAGAGATTGACTGTCCAGGCAGAGCAAGTGGAAGAGCAGTGGTTAAAATCCATATCTATCTAATGCTCAAGATTTTGCTTTTAGTGTTACTTTGAAAAAGGCAATTTGAGGACATTCTTAACTATGTCTTTTAAGTACTGCAGTCCTTATCTTCACCAAATTATTGTCAGATAAGAAACTAAAATACAAGTTTGCAGATGCTAAGATTTCTCCACAGTTGAATAATCTTTGGGGTATTTGAGTGACAAACCTGTTTTAATGATGGTAGTCAAATCCTGTCCTAAAGAGAAAGTGTATTGGTTTGTGATTGCAAGTTTAAAAACAGCCCAACATCATCTTTCAGGAATGCTATAAAAAGAAATTCAAGGCAGTATTTCTTTTTTTTTTTTAACTTTTTTGTTTTGCTTTTTCTCCCCAAATCCCCCCAGTACATAGTTGTATATACATATTTTTTTAGTTGTGGGTCCTTCCAGCTGTGCCATGTGGGACGCCGCCTCAGCATGGCTTGATGAACGGCGCCATGTCCGCGCCCAGGATCTGAACCGGCGAACCTTGGGCTGTGGAAGTGGAGTGTGCGAACTTTAATCGCTGGGCCACGGGGCCGGCCCTCAAGGAAGTATTTCAATTAATAAAGATTAAAATGTAATCTTTGTTAGAACATTGACTATTTGGATTTCGTGTCTTAACTCAGTTTAAAAAACATAATTTCAAGATATTTTAGAATGTACGGTAAATTTTGAGGTTTTAGTAGTTCATATAATAGTAATACAAGTTATAGTTTGCTGAGCATTTATCATGTGTCTAACAATGTACTGTGTATATTATTTCACTTGTTCTTAACTCTAGCTCTTTGAGATATTAATTATTGTCCCTGTTTCAAAGATGAAGACATTGAGACTCAGATAATTAAGTAACTTGCCTGAGATTCAAAATCATCATGTCAAGGCCAGTATTTGAACCCAGGGACGGGAACCCTATGCTCTTTTCACAGCATGACCTTATTTCTTATTCGGGCTTCAGAAGGTATCTTTTCTTGTTAGATTATTTTCATTCTCTAAATAAGTGACCTTCGGGAAATATCTTTTTTCTTTGTATTCAGTTTCCTTGCCTTTAAAACAATGTGATTGATCTGGATGTTTTCCATGAACTCTTTTAGTTCTAAAGCTCCACGATTCTGTGATTCCATGTATAGTCCAATTCAAAGATAATTCACCGGTGTTCAGTAAGACTCTTGCTTGTCTCATTTGCATATTTTGGGAAATAGTAGGAGACTGAATCTTTTAAATCAGTTTAGTAGATTTATCTACTATTTTCTCTTTTATACTCATGGATATATTATTTTGTTCTTCTTAGTTGCAAAATGTTTCTTCACTGTCATTTATAATACTCATCACTAATAATATCCTGAAGAAATAGATTTGAATGCTTTCCCTAACTTATAGGTGGGAAATCAGGCTATTCCAGTGTCTTAATTTGGCTGTCTTGAGGTCACGGTCATTCCCTGCCAAGGACATGAACTAAGAATGGATATTACATTGTTAAATGGTTGGAAAAAAATTTCTTAAATGTTTTGTGACACCTAAAGGATATGTGAAATTCAAATTTCAGTGTCCATAAATAAGGATTTTTGGAACACAGCCACCACACTCATTTATTTGTGTATTGTCTGCAGCTGGTTTCCTGCCAACAGAGTTGAGAAGGTGCAACAGAGCCTGTATGGTCCATGAAGCCTAAAAGCCCATCTGCCAACCTCTGGGTTAGTCTGTACGTAAGTAGTAATTAGACAAGGAGGCTGTTCCCCTGGGCTGTCTCTAATGCCTTGATAGCCTACATAAGCAAATCAAAACCTAAGTGGGAGTCAGTGCTCTTGAATCAGAGAAAATGAAACTTAAGAACAACCAATCACAAACAGCCAACCAGGCTTTCCCAAGGAAAGCAGCTGCTTAAGCTTTAACTAATCAAATAACTTGTTTGCTGTGTTTCCGAGTCTTCTCTATGAAAACCTTGCCCCTAGCTCCCATGTGGAGCATTCCTAACCACTCTCCATTTGGCACTGCCCAATTAGAATAGACATTTGCTCAAATAAACTCTTGAAAAGTTTAATGTGCCCCAGTTTATCTTTTAACATCCATCAAACTATGTTGATTGCTTACTATTGCTAGGGACTCTGCAGATCACAGGGAACACAGCAGGGAACAAGACACACGAGTTCTCTGGGCTCAAGGAGCTGTTTCTAAACTATGGAATAAAAAACAGAACAGGGGCAGCCCTGTGGCCGAGAGGTTAGGTTCACACGCTCTGCTTTGGTGGCCCTAGGTTTTGCTGATTTGGATCCTGGGTGCGGACCTGACACCGCTCATCAAGCCATGCTGAGGTGGTGTCCCACAAACCACAACTAGAAGGACTCACAACTAAAATATACAACTATGTATTGGGGGGCTTTAGGGAGAAGAAGGAAAAAATAATAATAACAAAAAATAAAAAAATAAATTAAAAAAAAACAGAACAAAGTTGGAGGAATATAGTACTTCCAAATTTTAATTTTCCCAAAAGATATTTTAAAAAATTACAGCTATCTTCATTTATTATCTTTTTTTTTTGCAGGGGAAGATTCACCCTAAGCTAAAATCTATTGCCAATCTTCCTACTTTTCCTCCTCCCCGCCCCCAAAGCCACAGTACATAGTTGTGTATAGTTGTAAATTCTTGTAGTTCTTGTATGTGAACCACTGCCACAGCATGGGTACTGACAGATGAGTGGTGTGGTTCCACGCCCAGGAACTGAACCTGGGCCGCTGAAGTGGAGGGCACTGAACTTTAACCGCTAGGCAATCGGGGCTGGCTGTCTTCATTTATTACCATCTTATTTTTAACAGGAGTATGTTAATACAAAAAATTGAGTATATTCTTACCAAATTTGTAGGAAGGACATAATCTCAAAATGAAAACACTCTTTCAAATGGAATGCCTATAGCTTCAGGAAAAACTCATCATATTGTCATCATTTTCTCATTTCATGACAGATCAGAGAAAACTCCTTGGACTGGCCTAGGTCATTAAATGAGCTTTGGGAAGCACAGGGGTAGTTTTCATTGTTACTTTTTAGGCAAAACCTTTAAAAAGTGTCTAGTTTTTAAACTGGAAAATGTTACTATTTTAGTGATGGAACACGTTAGAGAGTATCAGAGCCACTAGTTTTGTAAGTCAATTTTTTCTATAAATGAATGTTGGGTAGTAGAAATACAACAATGGGAAATTCCAGAAAAGAAATAGAAAGGGAAGTGGGGAAGTAAATAAAAGAAATCCGCTAACATCCACTGTAGCCCAGCAGACATCACATCTCTTTGCCCTGTGGTTAGATGCAGGTCAACCCGTCTTAGTACTGATTTCTCATACTGGCTTCTCCCTAGAAGAAAGGGATAGTGGATCATTTTTCTGTTGAAATAGTGTCCTCCTCTACCCCAACCATTGCCACCTTCAATAGACACAGGCATCCTCTAAAAACCATAGCATCCTCTCAAAATCATAGCCATTTGAAGGATGGGAATATGAATTCCCATGGAAGGAAAGCCCACCCATTAACAAGTATTTGAACTTGGACAGTGATTGTTTTCCAGTTGCCTTAGAAAGTTTTTTAATTCCACATAGCGAACTTTCCATTTTGCAACAACTGAAATGGCAACCAAAAGACAAGAAATTACCCTTCTCCTATGTGTCGCTAGTCCTGCTGTGTATGATATCATTCATTTCCTGAACATGTTTCATAGAGCACTAACTCTGTAGGATGTAATTGTTGGGGGAAAAACAGGATTCCGTGCTCAACGAAATATGAGAAATACTGGGTTAAGCAAAATCTTATGGGATTATTTAGTGCAGGACTTCTCAGGGTCTCAAATACGCTAATTGTATTTATTTACTTATTTATTTCCTTTATTTTTTTAAGGAAGATTAGCCCTGAGCTAACATCTGCTGCCAATCCTCCTCTTTTTTTCTGAGGAAGATTGGCCCTGAGCTAACATCCGTGCCCATCTTCTTCTACTTTATATGTGGGATGCCTATCACAGCATGGCTTGCCAAGTGGTGCCATGTCCACATCCGGGATCCAAACTGGCGAACCCGGGCTGCTGAAGTGGAACGTGCGCACTTAACCGCTGTGCCACCGGGCCAGCCCTGCTAATTATATTTAAAGCATACGCCATGTCTAAGATACAGAGATAAGCAAGAGAGCAAGCCGCAGAGGACTGCTTTAGTTAGGGTACTTTGTGTAGTAAGCTAATTTGTTTGGTCATTTTAGTAGCAACAATTATAAGAAATAGACCAACTATTTTCATTGACCTAGATAATCCTGGGTCTCTATTGAAATCTTCGACAGTTTTCTGGTTTCATCTCAGCCTTTGAACAGATTTATTTTTAGTGATGAATTATTCTTTTTCTTAAATACCTTTCTTCATTTAACACACATCTCTGCCTTGTAAATGCAGATAGTTTCTTTACTCTAAATGTTTAAGAAAACATCCTTAAAACTAATGATTTTAGGGACTGGCCTGGTGGCGTAGCGGTTAAGTTTTCACGCTCTGCTTTGGCAGCCTGGGGCTCGCCAGTCCAGATCTTGGATGCAGACCTATGCACCGCTTATCAAGTCATGCTGTGACAGGTGTCCCACATAGAAAATAGAAGAAGATAGGCATAGATGTTAGCTCAGGGCCAATCTTCCTCAAAAAAAAAAGAAAAAGAAAAAGAAAAAATTAACGATTTTCTCTTTTGGTAACTAGGTAAGGACCATGTATTAATGCAGATGACCAAAATTCAGGAGGAAGTGAAACAATAGGTTTTGTGGTTAGTGCATTGTACCAGTTAGGGTCGTGTTTGGCCAATAGTGGGACTTAAATAGATTGTATTTTTCTCCTTTATGTAATGAGTGGTTGGGAGGTGGGCACTCTGGGGCTACGTGTGTGGCTCATGGATGTCACCAATGCACCTGGTTCCTTCTGTCTTCCCATCCAACAATCCTTAGCATGTGGCATTCATCCTTATGGTTGCAAGATGGCTGCTTCTCCTCCACGCATTATATCCACATTCTAGGCAGAAAGAATAGGGAAGGAAGGTGGGCAAAAGGTACGTGTCAGCTGTCCCTTTATCAAAAAACCAAAACCCTTCCAAAGCCCCACCAGTAGATTTCCAATTATATCTCAATGGCCAGAAAAGTGGCACACAGCCACCTCCAGCTATGCGAAAGCCTGAAGAATTGAATTCTTTTGTGGGGCCTTGGAGTTCTCCTGGTAACATAGCCTAAGTCTGGAGCTGTACTCCCAGTTAAAATCTCAGTTCTGTTGCTCAGTGGTTATGGGACTTCATGTGATTCATTTTCAGTTTTCTCCCCTATAAAAGAGGGATAAGATAATAATCGGGTTGTTAAGAGATTAATTGAGTTAATAGTTGTAAAGTGTTTGGTGTATAGTGAATATTATATAAGTACTTTCTCAATAAATGAGTAGGGAAAAGGGGAGAATGGATATTGGGTAGAAAAGTAGCAGGCGTGAAATAAATAAATCACAAAAATGGCAATAAAAATATTGCTAACATATAAATCAGACTTGTGTAGTACAAGTAATATGAATTTCATTAATTTCTTGAGCCAAAGAATGTTAATTTAAGTGCTGCTGCCTCTGTTAAAGAACCACGAGCCAAGGGCTTTATAAAGATAGATTTCTCTTTCTTCTTTGGAGGAAAATGAGGATTTCATGTATGCCTTAGTGACTTGTTTCTACACAAATTGTAGGGCCTGGGCTTTAAAGCCAAGACAAGTTAGAGGCCTGTATAATGATTGATATATTTGAGACATACCAGCAAAAGGTCCTGGAAAAACACATACACTTCACAATGAGATGCTTCTTCTTTTATTTATGTGTGATCTTATTCCATTTTTAGGTGTTTGGCTATTATTATTAATTTTTTTAGATATATAAAATGTCTTTCTTATAGACAACTTATATGGAGATAGGTACTTAAGACAGATAGATTTGAAGCCTGGTTCCATCACTAACTACGCTTCCTTAAGCACTTAACTTCTCTGAGCCTTAGTTGCCTTGTCTGTAAAATGGGAGTGGTAATAGTGCCTACTTCCCAGGATTCTATTAAAGGTTAGGTAAGGAACCACAATAAAGTACTTAGCACAGATCCCACTGCACAGCAAAAGCTTAATAAATATCATCATTAACCCCCCCACCATCATCATTATTTTTCAAAATTAACTTTATTGAGGTGTAATGTGTAATAAAATGCACCCACGAGCTTTGACAAATGTCAATGCCTGTGTAACATCACCACAATTGGGATACAGAACATTTCCACCCCCCAAAATCATTATTTTCAAATAGGAAAACTGATGTCTTATCCAGTAATAATACAAAGGAGAAGTCACTGTGTAAAGAACATATGGTATCAACTATAAAAAAGGATGAATAAGTGCTAAGTTGAATAACAAAACCATGGGAATGTAGCGGAAGGAGCACTCATTCTGAGGGGGCTGGGGGACTGGTCAGGTGCACCGCGTGGGATTGCTTCTCCTGTTCAGCAGCAATTTCCTCTTTTCTTGTTAACTGCTCTTTGCTTATCCTTTGAGGGAACAACTCCTCCCCAATATTCTATGTGTTAGGAGTGGGGCTATTTCACGTCTGGCTTCAGTCTTGTAATTTCTGCTGGAATTCTTGAAAAGAAAACTCTCTTACTGCTAATATCGCTGAATGTAAGTTTGGAGAAGCAGAGAGAACCCCTGAGAATGAAGGCACCACAAAGGAAGATCAGCCGGGGGCCGAGAGAGAGAAAGAGAGAGAGAGAGAGAGAGAGTGCTCATGTCATCATCTAAATCCCCAGACGCGGCCCTGAGGCTACATCCATCCCACCTCTTCACTTAGGACGTCAGTGGGTCTTCAGAAGGACATACAGACCTTCATCATGTTCTCCAGCTTGTGTTCAGTAAACGTGAGTGAGCAGCCCATGCCTGCCTTTGATTATGGGGGCTCAGAGATAACCGTACGAGAGTGCTTTCCCATTTTCTACAAAAGGGAGGTAATCGTACAGCAGAGGTAGAGTTAATGGGACAATTGAAGTCAGAAATAATGTGGATTTAAATACATTGATACCAAAAGTAGAACTATTTGGAAGAATTTTTTGGCTATTTTGAAGGACTTCAGACATCCAAAGAATTTAGGTCAAATCATTTTGCCTAAATTATTTCTGTATTTCATATGAAAGTGATTTCTGGGCCTTAACTGTTCAATTCTATTTTCATTCATGGCCACGACCTATGTTGTCACATGAATCATTGTTTCTTCCTTCTTAAACATGTGTCTCTCTTGCTGGCATTGTGCGCCTTTGAAGTACCCATTACTGTTCTAAGTGTTGGGGCTGTTGCAGTGGACAACACAAATGTCTACCTCATGGAGCTTATTTTCTAGGAGGAGAGAGACAATTGCACCTTCCATGTTTCAGTTTCTGTGCTCCATACTACTGCATTCTGATTCTCTTTTTCTGATAATATTGACGGAAGTGTGGGAGGTCTTTGTGGAAATTCTGGATTAAATTCATAAGAAATTTACCTGCTATCCACATGCTTAAAAATCTGTCTGTAAATGGGCATATTGAGGTATACGTTTGTGTATATGTAAGTGCCACACATACTTCTTAGTTAGGTAACCTGGTTCAAGTTACAATTCTGGGCCTTAATTTCTCATCCGAAAAATGGGGATTGTCATAGTACCAATCTTACCTTGTACTGTGGGATTATACACATGTAAATAATTTAGCATAGTGTCTAGTCCAAACTAAGAGCTTAACAAATGATAGCTAACATATCATTAATACCTATATATTACTTTATACACATTTGCTCAATATTCCTTAATGGGATAAAATTAATAATTGTGGACCTCATTTTTTTTAATTGATTTAACATTTATCGAATAGTTTACCATGTGCTAGGCCCCCTGTGGCAGATTGTTTTTTTCAAGGATGGCTACAACAGTATCTCCCTTTCTTGTCACTTCCCCATCTAAAGGTACAGTCTAATTCTCCTCCCCTTGAATCTGGGTGGGCTTGTAGCTAATGAAGGTGGTAGAAGCGTGTGACTTCCAAGGCCAGATTACAAAAGGTGATGGAGCTCTCTGCCTGTGAGCTGGAACCTTCACACTGGAGTCCTGAGGCTGCTGTGCAGTGAGGAAGCCCAAACTAGGCTACATAGAGAGACCACTTGGAGAAGCCCTGAGCCCCCTGGAAGAGAAGGAGATGCCTGGCTAACTGCCGAGGCCCCACTTTCTGTCCTTGGTGACCTTCTGTCACCATCTGACTCCAAACACATTAGAGACCCCAAGCCAGTACCACCCAGCCAAGCTTTCCCCCAGATTCCTGACCCACAGAGATCAAGAGAGAAAATAAAATGATTGTTGTTGTTTTAAACCATGAAGTTTTGGTGTGATTTGTTTGTATCAATAGAGAACTAGAACACCTACCTTTAAGTGCTCAAGATATAGCATTAAGTGGATTTACTTTCATGGAGTTTCCATTCCAGATCTTTCTCATCTTTGGCAAGTGAGGAACAACTATTTTCAGGGTTTTAATTATCTGTGAGCTGGCTGGGGCTGCTATCAAGTCTAAATTTGTAGATACAACTAGCAAATAGATCACACTCATTCATTCATTTATTCATGTAATAAATCAGTCCGTTAAATTCTCAACATAGATGCCTTCTCTGGCCCCCTGAGTGAACAATCCCTTCTCCATGTTCCCTCACACCCAGCCTTCTCCTATCCTAACTTACTGTGCAGCATTGCTATTGCTTGTTGCTCCTGTCTCTCCCACTGACCAGCAGCAGTCAAGTTCATTCTGTTTTGTTCATCTCTGTATCCCTAGCATCTAGCCTAGTGCCTGCACATAGCAGACCTATTTAAAAAACAAACAAAACAAACAAAAAAACAGTTAACTGAACGAGCGCTGCTAGACATACAAATAATTTATTCAAGGACAATCCCTATCCTCTGGGAGTTCACAATTTAGACTAGACACTGTGGGATCTAGCCCGACAAGCGCAGTGAGTGGGCTGCCTGAATTGATTCCTGTGCTGAAACCGGGACAACAGGGCAATGCGTTGCGGGTGGGAGGTGGACAGGGACACGGAAAGGATCCATTCCTTTATTCCACAAATATTTATCAATCATCGTAGCACACGTAGCGCACGGGAAACGTTCAATACTATCTGTTATTAAATGCCAGCCCCTGTTCTAGGTCCTGGGGATGCAGCGGCGCACAAAACTGCGGTGGCCCGAGCCCTCGAGAGGCTCACGGCATAACGAAGGACGACAGGCAGTGGACGTAATTATGTAAAATTGTGCTAGTTGCCGAGCAGGAAAACAACAGGCGGCTGAAATTCTCGTAAGGATGTTAGATCCTTCGGCTGGGGGCAGCCGTGGGCGGTTTTTGAGCAGGAGTGGCCCTGAGGGGGACGGACTGTAGGGGGCGGGAAGACTGCAGGCAAGAAGATCTAGTAATTTTAAGATGCAAATATTTTCTGCCAGATTGGAAGAAGGAGCGAGCGCCTAGGGGCGACGTGGCCGCTCGGTGAGCTCCGGATTCTCCTGGGGCAGGGGCTGCATTTTGAGCGCAAGCTCGATTGCCCAGCAGTGCGAGGCGGGCTGAAGAGAACTGCAGCCCTAATTCCCAGTTTTTTCATGCTCAGCAAATCTAGGTTCCTCCGCTCCGCAGACCTGGAGACGCACCGTCTCGGGCTCGGATCTGGACCGTAGCAAGCGGACAAGATCCGGGGTGGCGGCGACCCATGCACCGCAGCCCCCAGGGTCGCGGTCTGCAACACCGCGCGGGCGGGACGGGGCGGAGCTTGTGCTGCGGACCTAGGCGGTGGCGTGGGACCCGCCCCGTGCCCCAGGCCCCGCCTCCAGGCCCCGGTGATTGGGTCAAGGCCGCGGAAGGGCCGGGCGTCCCCAGGAGGCCAGGGGGGGTCGGGCTGAGGCGGGCGCGCTGATTGGCCCGACCGGGATTAGGTCATCGCTAGCAGGTTCGAGCGGCCCGGACGCCGGCGGGGCGGCCGAGGCTGCTGTGAGAGGGCGCTCGAGACTGCTGGAGAGCGAACCAGCGAAGGAGGCGGGGAGGCGGCGGCCGCGCTCGCTCGCCTGCTCGTTCGCTTCCCGGCGCCGCTGCGGGTCGGCCGCTGCGCTTCTGACTGGCCTGCCGCTCCGTTGCGCGCCGCCAGAGCAGCCGCCCAACAGCCGGGTCCCGGCTGGGTTCGGAGTCTTGCGCGCCCGCGGACTCTGAGCGGAGGGCGAGTCCGCGCCACACCTGTGGAGCCGGCGGCCGTCGGGGGTGCCAGCCGAGGTCCCGCCGCGTGCGTGCTCGGGGCTGCAGGCCGGCCGGGCCCCGGGCGAGGCGCGCCCCCCAGCTGGGCGCCGCGGGCACCATGGGGCTCCCCGCTCTCGAATTCAGCGACTGCTGCCTCGACAGCCCGCACTTCCGAGAGACGCTCAAGTCGCACGAAGCGGAGCTGGACAAGACCAACAAATTCATCAAGGAGCTCATCAAGGACGGGAAGTCACTCATCAGCGCTCTCAAGAGTGAGTGCCTGCGATCGCGGCGGGGACGGGGACCGGGGCGGGAGGGGCAGTCGGGCGGCGCTTGGCCCGGGGCGTCCGAGCGCCCCGTTGGTTTTTGCCCCCGGGGCGCTGAGGACGGGTGTGGATGCTTATAATGAGGGGGCAAGGACGCATAAGATGGGCGAGCCAGCAACAGTCCGAGGAGGAAAGACACCCGTCGCCCGGCCGCTTGCGTTCTGGGATGGCGGGGAGGTGACCGAGCACGAGCGGTGCTCTGGGGCACCGCAGTGGGTGTGAGCGGCACACAGGTGTCCGGGGAGTGGGACTGTAGTGCCTGGCGCGCCGCAGCCTGTTGGGAAACCCCATCGCGTCCACGACTCAGGCTGCTGTGGGGAAGAGTTGCTCACCCCTGGGTGCCCAACTCCATTCTCAGGGAATGGAGCGTGCCCTGCCAAGGGGGCGCTGCCTCCCCTCGGGAAAAGGCGGGTTGTTACTGCTTCGCTCTCTGCACGCAGCTCCTGCCTCCTAGGGACGCCGGATTCTCCGAAAGGCAACGGGCGCTGCCCAGAGAAGGGCTGGGTGGAGGGGTTGGTTAGCTCGCGAACCTTTGGAGTATTGGCAGCCGGTAACCCCCACATCTAGAATTAAGGCCATGTACGTGTGCAGGTTCTGATTCTTGTGTTTAGCAGAAGGTGATAGGGGTGGGAGTACAGAATCAGAGTGTTCCTTTACTCTAAACTGTGGGCGAGGGTTTAAAAATAGAACGAACATATCCTGACTCTCCCTCTCCCGCTCCCTCGCTCTCCTTTTTACCTCTCCCGGCATCCTTGAAAACTCAAAGGTCTGAGGAGGAATGGCTTCGATCCTTGCTCAGAAAGGAGACGGTTAAACTCGTCCTTAAAGATTCTCGAATCTTGTGTAAAACCATTTTTGCTTATTTCCTTTTGGTAGAGGAGAAATGAAATTTGCATTCTGTGTGTGATTTTCCCTTGACATTTGCAGAGCGAGAGAGTTTCTCCTGCCAAACAAGAGAGCTCTAGGGATGAGCGGCTTGGATTGTTGAGATCGGTTTTGGTGCCTTTTCAGTCTACCCATTTACAAGTAGTTCAGTCCATCTTTTAGCTTTGAGAATCAGGAATTACATAAAGGCAGATAGTGGAATTGTCTTTACTTTTCCTGTGTCTGTGATGGATTTCTTAATAGGTGATACCTTTCAGCTAAGAAAGATTGTTTTGTCAGAGTGGGGTCTTAGCTGTGAGAATTGTCCCCAGACCTCCTTAAAGGAGACTTAGAGAAGTCAAGTGCCTAAGATGTCATTTAGTGAGCCTGTTGCTTCGACAAGTGAGGAGGGAGACAATGGAACCCCAGGGCAGCAAATGCCAGTCTTTGGGGGTGAAATAAACATAGAACTGTGATGTGATGAGGCTTCTCAGAGGCCAGGTCTCTGCTGGAGGCTGTGACGCGAAGCATATGAACAGACTCTTGGTTTGTCAATGACCAGACGAGGGCCATCCTTGGTTCAAGGAATATATGACCCCTAGTTTGGAGTAAGTTAGGGGCCCACTTAATGTTTGGGCCCATGAACTTTGATTGAATCTCAGGCCGGCTTTAACTGGGCCTCTGCTTTCTTCAACGAATGTTTGGAGTGCCTGCTGTGTGCTGGGTACTGCCCCGGGCACCAAGGCTGTAGCAGTGAGTATTCTGCTGCCCCTGTGGCGACAGAGACTTACTCCCTGCCAGGCACTACTTCACCCGTGAATTATCTCATGAGCTGTTATTTATTTTACAAATGAGAAAATAGGTTTGGGGAATCACTAGCCCAGAGCCACACGTCCCTAGCATCAGGGCGTAGGTTTGAACCCCTGCATGATCAGAGCCAGAGATGGGGTTTCTGTTGATGCAGAGCTCTCAGTCCTGCCCCATCCTACTTCGTGGAATGGACCCCTGGACCAAACCTGTTGGAATTTGGACTTGCCTTGAATTTGGCCTTGAATCTGAGGAGGATGCATTTGTGTGACTAGCAATTTATTTGCCTGCTGCTAATTTGGAGAGGGAGTAAGAATTCTTTGGGCAGGAGGAAAGCAAACAGTGACAGAATTTGATTTATTTAAATGTTTAATGGAATGGACCAGCCCCGTAACTGGGGGAAAGACTGATGGGGCGCTAGGTGTTCTAATCTCTGTATATCCAGCTTTACTACTAACTATACTCTTCAACTACTGCTACCACTTGAACATGTCGTGTAACTTCTTAAAATAAAGAGGGTGGAGGCGGTCACTGTTTCCCAGACTTCAGGCATTCCATTATCATTAGGTGCTTGCAACATTGTATGCTATTATATTAGTATTTTGTGCATTATTTTTCTGTGGATCATCATTATCGATACTGAATGTAAAGCCAGTGTTTAAAAAATAAATACATAAAAACAAATACATAACTATTTAAGTAACACTGGTTTAGATGATTGACAGTCTCTTCCAGCTCTAAAATTTTATGGTTTTATTTTGTAATTTGTATCCACAGATCTTTGGCTTTAGATATTTTTTTTGTGTTAATCGGAGGCAATAAAACTGGCCTCCAGGGATTGCCAGAGGTTAGCTAGATCATGGTTCCTGCTACTTCCACTGTAAGCATAAGGAAACTGAAGATCAGAAAGATCAGAAAGCTGCCGAAGGGGACACAGCAATTAAGTGTATTTAAACCCAGCTTGTCTGATTCCAAAGCCTGTGCACTTAACCTTGAAGCAAAACTGTTGTCTAGGTCAGTTGTCTCTGGAATCCCCTTGACATTCTGATAAATAAATGAACCCTTAAAGTTTTTCCCTCGAGTCCCAACCTCTGGTCTGGACACACAGAAGATAAGCAATAAAATAATTTGGGACCTACATTTCAGAAAATCTTGCTTTTTCAGAAAGTTCTTATTTGATATGTAGGAGCCTTGGTGACTCCCAGTCACTTTTTTCTGTGCTGATTTGTCCAGACACTCATTTGCCCTGGACCCTTTCCTTGACCTGATTGATCAGTGTCTCAGTCAAGAGGACTCTGTGTGTTTAAGTGTCTTTTTCTTTCTGTAGAGATAGTAGAGGCTCGAGATGAAGTCCAGACTTGTAGAATGAAGAGTTTTAAGATTTCCTAGGTTCGGGTCTCGGCCCCATCGCTTACTGGCTGACTTAGGGCAAGTCACTAAGTCTGAGGTCCTCCTGTGTAAAATGGAAATAGCCACACTGACCTGTGGTTGTTGAGAGGACTGAATGAAACGGTGTGGCGCGTGTGAAGAAAGTGCTTAGGTTGGAGCCTGGCCCATAAGCACTGCTTATTTAACGGTGATTGTGATCATCTTCCAGCATTCAAGGTGGTTAAGACACGGAGCAAAAGTGAGTTAAGAGCAGAGGGACAGTTTTTGGTTTGGGTGCAGGGAGTTAGGCCCATGCCTCCTTTAGGCCAGTTGTTGGTAACTTACACAGTTATGTCTGTATTAACCACGGCTGGGAAGAATCCTGCTAACCCTGTTTGTATAAAGTCATGGTTATGCCAGAAAAGCCCCACAAGTTAAGAAGAAAAAAATAAATAAATAAATCTCCCAACATCTTTTCTGTTCCTGGTAACCTTCTGGTAAGTTTAAATTTTCAATCTTCTTGCTAGATTAACTTCCCCGCTCAGTGGCTGGGCTGGCTGCCTCTCTCTGCCTTGCAGGAAAAGCTTGCAGAATGCATGGGACTTCATGTCTGGCTGTCGTGGACTCAACGGCAAACTGAATGTGGTTTCATAGACATGAAATTGAATCAGGCTGTTGGTTTTGTGGGGTGGTGTGGGTTTTCAGGAACTGTGTGTCTTTCCATCTTGACAGTTGGTTTATGGACTCCTTACTGGGCATGTGCCCCTTTGACTTTGACTTCTGCTTTCTGAGATAGAGTGAGTACCCTTATTCTGATAGTCTAAGGTGGGAGGGGTAGGGCAGAAATGCACATTTTAGAGTATCAACTTTATTGAGATATAATTCACCTTACCATTCAATTTACCCACTTAAAGCATTCAATTCAATGATTTTTCGTACAGTCACAGAGTTGTGCAACCATCACCACAATCAATCTTAGAATATTTTCATCACCCCCAAAAGAAACCCCATTCCCATTAGCAGTCATTGTCCTTTTTCTCCCAACTTCCCTCCCACCCCCCAGCCCTGTTCAACCACTAATGTATTTTCTAGCTCTATAGATTTGCCAATTCTAGACATTAGAAGTGCAATTGTAATAGTTTTCTCCTAGATAGTGGTGACCAACTTTAGGCATAGAGTTCTCGATTGGAATTTCAGGTGCGGAAACTTTGAATCCAGAAGCCGCTCTCCTTCAGGAGGGTTTAAGTAGAGATGAGGTCTCGAAGACTGAACCGTGTCCCAGGGCCCGGAGAAACCCAGCTGCGCTCGTGTTTCCAACCCACGAGAGGAGAATGGATTCGTTGTAGTTCGTGGTACTTTTATGGATGCAGAGGAGATTTACCAAAACATGACTAAGAATCCAGCCCCTCTGTCACTGAGCTTTCAGCTAAGTTGGGGCAGTGTGTGATACTGAGTAAAGGCTTAGTCTGTGGTCGGTATCCTGCTGGGTGACGCTTTTTTTTTTTTACAAAATGAAGTGAATGTATTTATATTTCTCTCGTTGAGCCTGTAGTTTTCATGAGACTTCTTGAAGGTGGTGCCCCTTTTTCGTTGCATTCTCAGAGGTAGTAATTCTGAGATCTCTGACCTGCATCACATCCCCAAGGCAACCGCAGTGAATTTTAACAGAAAGCAGTAGTCTGATACCAACAGCTTTTGTTTATTGAGCACTTGCCAAGTGCCTGGTCCTATGCTAAGTGCACACATTGTCTCATTAGTCCTTACCATCATCCTGTGAGATAAAAACTCTTATTTTTCTGCATTTTATAGTTGGTACTCCAACTTGTCTACAGTCACACAGCCAGGAAGTTGTGCAGCCAAGTTTTGAACCTGGCGCTGGACTGCGGGGCTTTCTCTTGAACATGCCTCTTCAGTGCTTCAGTAAACACGCTGGCAGTGAAGATGCAAATTCTTCACAGGTCTAGACCTTAGAAAGGAGAAACATGCAGCAGGTGCTAGATTAAGTGAGAATCTTGTCCCAGTTGTTTTTCAGACTCTGAGTCCTGGGTAGCAAAGAATAGCTAAGATTTTGTATTGTGCTCTGAAGTTTTGTGTTTCTCTCTCCATCATAGGATTAAAGAACCATTGTAGGCCAGAGGGGCAAATGAGGGCGTCTGTCTCTTGGCTTTGTAAAGCAATAGTTTCTCTTTGGGGTAGCACTGAGTGATCACCAATGATTCTCTTTTTCATATTTTTAAAAAATGCATACTTTTATAGCATTAATTTCTTTTTTAATTAAAAATTTTTATTGAGATATAATTGACATATAACTTTATATTAGTTTCAAGGGTACATCATAATGGTTTGATATTAGTATATATTGTGAATTGATCCCAATAAATCTAGATAACATCCATCAGTGCACACACATTTTTTTTCTTGTTATGAGAACTTTTAAGATTTACTGTCTTAGCAATTTTCAAATATACAATACAGTATTAGTAACTATAGTCACCATGCTGTATATTACATCCCCAGGACTTATTTTATAATTGGAAGTGATTCTCTTTTAACTGGGTAATAAGACATTGAACAGGGAGGCCAAAAACCTGTTCCTGGGTCTGATTTGGTAAGAAAAATGGTTCATCTTCTTTCCTTATTGAAACAGAAGTAAAAAAATGAACATCAAGATTTGTGTGCTTTAAAGCATGTCACCCATTTGTCCTTACTTAGGGTTTGCTATAGGCTTTTTTCAGCAGTGAGATGAGCCCTTCTTGAATGGTATAAACTCCCAAAAGATTTAGGAGAAATTATATTACTGACAGAATCCTAATGGAATAAATGGGTGTGGAGTTAGGTAGCAAAAAGTTTTTCCCAATTCCTTTGTTTTGCTTTAGCACCTTGCAAATAAAAGAAAAAAGACGTTTTCTAATTACTTGTAAATGATGGTAATTTGCAGTACTGACATTTGGAGTATTACTCATACAAATATAAACAACAGCAAATTAAATCCAAACAAGATTTTATAGTTTTTATATAACATTGGCTTTAAAAAAAGTCTTTCTAGTTTAATCCATTCTGTTCTCTATTGGATTGAATAAATTACATCTAATCTGTAGTTCTTAACCCCTTGACTGAATCTTAAGCTCTTTTCCCCCATTCTAATAATTAATAGACTTTAATTTTTAGATCAGTTTTAGGTTTACAGAACAATTGAGTGGAAGGTATAGAGTTCCTGTATAGCCCCTCACACCTGTTCCTCCCAGTTTGTCCATACTATTAACATCTTACATTAGGGTAGACATTTGTTAGAATAGTGATACAATGATATTAAGTAAAGTCCGTAGTTTACATTAGGGTTCACTCTTTGTATTGTGCATTCTATGGGTTTTGACAAATGTATAATAACATGTATTGGCTATTACAGTATAATACAGAATAGTTTCACTGATCCAAAAACCCCCTATGATCCACTTATTCCCTGTGCCCCACTCTTGGCAACCACTGATCTTTCTGCTGTTTCCCTGGTTTTGCCTTTTCCAGAATGTCATAGAGTTGGAATCATAGAGCATGTAGTCTTTTCAGATTGGCTGCTTTCATTTAGCAATATGCATTTGAGGTTCCTCCATGTCTTTTTGTGCCTTGATACTTTATTCCTTGAGCAATATTCCATTGTGTGGATGTACCACATAATATATCCATTTGTCTACTGAAGTACATCTTGATTGCTTTCAAGTTTTGGCAATTATGAATAAAGCTGATACAAACACTTGCGTGGAGGTTTATGTGTGGACCTAAGTTTTCAACTCATTTGGGTAAATACCAAGGAGTGCAGTTGCTGGATTGTACGGTAAGAGTATGTCTAGTTTTGTAAGAAACAGCCAAACTGTCTTTTAAGGTAATTGTACCATTTTGCATTCCCATCCAGCAATGAATTGAGAGTTCCTGTTGTTCCACATCCTCACTAGCATTTGGTTTTGTCTGTGTTTTGAATTTAGCCATTCTGGAAGGTGTGTAGTGGTATCTCATTGTTTTTTTTAAAATTTGTGGTTCCCTAATAACGTGATGTTGAGCATCTTTTCATATGCTTATTTGCCATCTGTATATCTTTTTTGGTGAGGTGTCCAGATCTTTTGCTCATTTTTTAATATGGGTTAAGTTTTCTTACTTCTGAGGTTTGTTTTTTTATTGTGGTAAAATATAAATAACACAAAATTTACCACTTTAATCATTTTTAAGTGTACAGTTCACTGGCATTAAGTACATTCACAGTGTTGTGTAACCATCAGTACTGTCTCTTTCCAGTACTTTTTCATCACCCCAAACTGAAATTCTATACCCATTAAATAATAACTCCCCTTTCCTCCCCTCCTGCCCCGTACCTGGTAACCTCTATTCTACTTTCTATCTTGATGAATTTGCCTACTCTGAGTACCTAATTTTAGTGGAATACTACAGTATGTGGCTTTGGGTCTGGCTTATTTCACTTAGCATAATGTCCTCAAGGTTCATCCATGTTGTCACATGTGTCAGAATCTCATTCTTTTTTATGGCTGAATATCTTATTGTTGAGTTTTAATTACCAACAACTATGCTTAAGAAAGACTATTCTTTCCTGGTGGGAATGCAAACTGGTGCAGTCACTATGGAAAACAGTATGGAGATTCCTCAAGAAATTAAAAATAGAACTACCATACGATCCAGCTATCCCACTACTGGGTATCTATCCAAAGAACCTGAAATCAGCAATTCCAAAAGTCCCATGCACCTCTATGTTCATTGCAGCATTATTTACAATAGCCAAGACATGGAAGCAACCTAAGTGCCCATCAACAGATGACTGGATAAAGAAGATGTGGTATATATATACAATGGAATACTACTCAGCCATAAAAAAGAACAAAATCATCCCATTTGCAACAACATGGATGGACCTTGAGGGAATTATGTTAAGTGAAATAAGCCAGATAGAGAAGGACAATCTCTGTATGACTCCACTCATATGAGGAATTTAAACATGTGGACAAAAAGAACAGATTAGTGGCTACCAGGGGAAAGGTGGGGTGGGGGTTGGGCACAAAGGGGGAAGGGGTGCACCTGCAACATGGCTGGCAGACAATAATGTACAACTGAAATTTCACAAGGTTGTAACCTATCATTAACTCAATAAAAAATAATAATAAAAAAGAAAGGCTATTCTTTCTCCTTTAAAATCATAAAAAGTTATTTTTTCCCTCTCCATCTTTTTTCCGCCCGCAGAATGATCACTGACACTTGAATTAATGTGTTGATTTATCGTGGGGCTTCTCTCAAGAGCATTATGTTTATGGTTATTCCTTTCAAAGTAGCCATTTGTTCAGGTCAGTGTATTTTGGGGGGAGTTTTTTTGAAAGCTTTATTGAATTATAACATTGGCCAGTTTTAAGTGTACATTCAGTGGTTTGTTGTTAGTTTACAGAGTTATGCAACCATCACCCCGATCCAATTTTATCACCCCAAATCTCGATTCTCATCTCAGTCCTTAGACAACCACAAATCTACTTTTTTCTGTTTCTATAGATTTGTCTTTTCTGAAAATTTAAGCTAAATGGAATTATAGTCTATGTGGTCTTGTGTACCTGGCTTCCTCCACTTAACAGATTGTTTTTAGATTGATCCGTGTTGTAGCATGTATCAGTCATTTGTTCCTTTTTTTGCTGAAGAGTATTCCATTTTGTAAATCACGCTTTGTTTATCCATTCACCAGCTGATGGACATTTGGGATTGTTTCTAATTCTTGGCTCTTGTGGATAATGTTACAATGAATATTTGCATAGATGTCTTTGTGTGGACATATGTTTTCATTTCTTATTTTTTACCTAGGAGTAGAACTGCTAGGTTATATGGTAAACTTATGTCTAATTTTTTTAAAAACCTGCCAAACCATATTCCACAGCAAAAGCATCCTTTTAAATTCCCACTAGCATTGTATAAGTGTTCCAATTTCCTCACGTTCTCCTCAATATTTGTTATTGTCTGTCTTTTTGATTGTCCAGGGGGTGCGAAGTGGTATTTCATAGTTTTAATTTGCATTTCCCTTACAACTAATGATGTCGAGCATGTTTTCATGTGTTTGTTGGCCATCAGTGCATTTTCTTTGCTGAAATGTGTATTCAGATCTTTTTGTTGGGCAGTATTTTATATCGTGGATTTTTTTCCCTTTACTTTGTCCCATAAAACTTTTGATGATTAAGTGAATAGCCCTCAGTATATTTTCTCCATTTGCCCTCATTTGGAGACTTTTTGCTTCCATTTGCTTCAACCTCAGATGCATTTGACTGATCTCAGGGCTTAGGAAGGTGCTTCTTACGAGGCTGTGGTTCAGGTTTCTGCTCTAGTTAGGCCAGTCAGCATCCCTCTGGGCAGAGGCCCCAGGCTGAACTTCCTAAGCTAATGAGCACAAGCCCCATGAATTGACAAAATGTGAATGGGCCAGGGAGGAACCATTATCACCACTGACCTACTGGGAAGAGCAAACTCATGAAGGTGACTTTGTTATCCTCTCAAGGCCATTGCATTTTTAAAGGTTAGCCAAGGGAGATATGCCCATATGAAGCTAACAGTTGAAGTGTTTTTCTAGATTTAAATTTCTGACTGACCCTAGTTTTAATTTTTAAAATTATAACACAGTATGTTTCAAATTATATACATTTTTTGCCATCGAAGGAAGGCTTTCATTCAACAAATATGGAGTCCTACTTTGCTCTTACATGTCCTCCAAGCCCTAGGGTGGTAGTAACAGGTGCAGAAGTCACCAGGTGGGAGAGTGCCTGGGGTGTTTGAGGACCAACAGGGAGGCCAGTGTGACTGGAACAGAGTGATGGCAGATGAACAGGGAGAGAGTCCAGGAGCCAGGTCTTAGAGGTCTTGAGTCCCAGAAAGGACTTTGAGTTTCATTCTAAGTGTGATGAGAAGCCATGGGAGGTTGGGACGTGATCCTGCTTGTGTTTTTAAGTGATCCTGGGGCCCGCTGCATGGAGAATAGATACAGTGGGGCAAGAGTGGAGGCAAGGAGATGAGTTAGGAGGCCTTTATAACAGGTGAAGTAAGAGGCAATGGCTCCTTGCGCTAGGGTGGCGGCATCGGAGATGGTGGTCAGATTCTGGGTATTTTTGGAAGCAGAGCCCTCAGGATTTCCTGTTCGATTGGATTTGGGCTATGAGAGAAAAGAGAGAAGTCAAGAATGATTCACATGTTTTTGGCTAGAGCACTTATGTGAATGATGGTGCTATTTCCTGAAATAAAGATGACTTGGAGAAGACTAGATTTTGGGGGAAAATTAACAATATGAATGAATGACCTAATCTTATAGTGCAAAGACTAAAAAAATTACAGAGAGAGTTCATGAATACATACTCATAAAAGAATCAAAGAGTGTGGAAGTATACAGAGTAAAGCACCCCCTTTCCTGAGTTAAGCTATGTCAACCGTTTGGTGTGCTTTTTTCTTGTCCTTTTTCTGTGCATTTTTTTTTACATAAATGGGATTATGCTCTATGAATTATTCTGTTCTGCTTTTCTGGTTAGTACTATGTCTTAGAGATCTTCCATGTCAGTACATGTACATAGCAGAACTCTCTGCAGTCATTAAAAAGAATGTGCTATGTGGATATACCATGGCTTATTTTCCTGTCTCCTATTGAAGTATATTTGGATTGTCTCAGTTTTTCACTGCAGTGTACAGTGATCATTTGCTCACCCACCTCTGTGTGTGGGTCCCTGCATTTCCATGAGATAGAAGGTTCCTAGAATCCTTGAAGATTCCTAGAAGATTCCTTGAAGTGGAATTGTTGCCAACCTCCCTTTTTTTGTGTGTGTGAGGAAGATTGGCCCTGAACTAACATCTGTTGCCAGTCTTCCTCTTTTTGCTTGAGGAAGATTGTCACTGAGCTAACGTCTGTGCCAATCTTCCTCTATTTTATGTGGGATGCCACCACGGCATGGCTTGACAAGCTGGCTCCGTGCCTGGGATCCGAACTTGCAAACCCTGGGCTGCCAAAGCAGAGTGCACGAACTTAACCGCTACACCACCAGGCTGGCCCTGCCAACCTCCCATTTTTATAAGCTGTTTGACATCTATTGTTTAGGTTTTTTGCATCCCTATAGCCAGTTGGTATTTGTCTGGTGCTCTTTTGAGTGTGTTAGATTATGTTTCTGAACCTTAACCTTTTGCTTAAATTGGAAGCATCCTTAACAGATCAGGCCCTTGTGTTAGGCACTGACATGGATTCTAAAAGAAGCAGGGGATAGAAAACAAATCTGATGTGTGTGCGAGAGAGAGAGGGAGAGAGGGAGGGATTACAATTAATTGGCTGGGTCCTAATTAGCCTTGATCCTGTCTGATATCTTTTCTGAGCTGCAGGTTCTCATGGATAAAAATGGGAGGTGGGAGGGATTTGCCCATAACTAATAGGCTATTCCAACCTCACATTTCAGGGACCAAGAAGGAAATCATGTTTGTTAGGGTGAGAAAAGCAGCATTAGTGGCTGGAGGAATGTTTACAAATTGAGTCACTGGGGTTTGCACATTTTTGTAGAAACCCAGAGTGGAGAAATAGAGGAAATAGTAAGGAAAACAGCTTGGCAGTGTGGGCCAGAAGCTGTCACGGTGTGTTTACATCTGGCTCATTTCACCTTGGTTGGAAGGCACAGAATGCTGCAGAGGGTGAGCTAGGAGACTGGGCAGTTGTACTATATTTAGAAAGAGGAGATTCCTGGGGTTAGAGTGGTCTGTGTGTGTGTGTTTTCTTTGCCAGATGGACAAAGGTTTTAGGGGTTTGGGAATTCAGGACCAAACCTTGTTAACTACCTGGCTTCCCTGGACCAAGCCAGTACCTTTGACTCCTGCTGCTGCCACAAAGGAAAAGCCAAAGTAAACCCCATTTTACATGATTTGTAAAGATACCGCAGGTAGATTCAAAGCTCCTCTGATCCTGCTATCAGATGTGCTTTTAAGCTTACTCCAGGCTAATTTGAACACTTTGAAAATATGAACTGGCTCCTTCTGTGAGACTTTCGATAGATTTCCAGGTAGATTGAGTTGAACTTGAGGCTGTTTCTGTGCCATGGAGACTGTCGAGCAGACAGTCTCAAACTTTAACAGATTCCTGACTGCATATATTGTTATTACACTTATGGGTCAGATGTAGAAAATGATTATAAGTTGAGCAAATAAAATAAAATTAAGAAGGCATTTTTACTTTAATTCATGTCTGTATTTCTTTTTAAAAATTTTATCTAAGTAGGTAATACCTGTAAATGGTCCAGAGTTCAAAAGGAGCAAAAAGGACTGTAAGTATCCTTCCAGTTCCTCCTTTCTCCTGATCTTTAGTTCTTCTACCGGAGGCAACATTTTACCAGTTCTTGCATATTTTTCAGATATAATTTATGTGTGTGCCAGCAAATACATATTTATATATTTTTCCGTAGCATGCCATATGCACTGTTTTGCATATATTTGCATATTGTTTTAATATATTTTAGATATTATTCTACATTGGTACAGATAGAGCTAACTCATTTTTAGCATTGCATTGTATCCCATTGTGTGGATATAACATGGTTTATTTAGCCAGTCCCCTAATAATAGACATTTAGGTGATTTCTAGTCTTTCACCATTACAAGCAATGCTGCTGTGAACATTCTGGCATCTGTCATGGCCACATGAGTGAGTAGATGTGCAGGACAGTTTCCTAGAAATGGAACTGCTGAGCCAAAGGGTATGTACATTTTTCATTTTGATAACTGTCTCATAGGAGTGTTTCTGAAAAGTTGGGGTGAATTGAATTTTATAAATTGTGAGTTTAGAGCAGGAAGGGAACTCACTATTTAGTTTATTACAGAGTGGCCTCTGTAACAAAACAATGCTTAGAGTGTTTTCTCCATTGCCTACTGTCTGTAGGTATTGTTGGTTCTGGGATTAAAAGCCACAATGAAATCATTCCCTAAAATCAGACTCAGCTGTACTAGGAATCACTTGAATGTAGGGCCCCCGAGAACTTGTGTTCCTGCTGAGTGTTCTGCTGAGTTTTTATCTTTGTGCGGTGTGTACGTTATTCAGAAAGTTTGGGAGGTGTTAAAGGAGGGCAGTGTCCTACCTTTGGTGACTGGCGATCGTGACTTTGGGTCAGTAGGCACATCTTGTCTATCAGCAAAGCTTCTCTGAGCTGTGCAATTTCTGGAGAGTGATGAGGGAGCAGAACGTTTTGTCCAGCATCTCTCTTGCGGCTGCCTGTCCCACAGAGCTTAGCACTTTCCTGGAGGAAGGACAGGATCATGCCACCTGTCCTGTGTGGCCTCTGTTTCAGTGCCTGTGACAGCTCACGTTAGTGGAAGGCTCCTGGTGGGGGGGGTTTCTGAGATGGGGCAGGCGCACTCCCTGTCTTCTGGGAGCTCAGCGTCTTAAGAAGAGGCAGGGGAAGCACAGCCAGTCCACAGTGCAACTAGCAGTCTGGAAGGGTCTCTGGAGGAGGGAGCAGGGAACTTTGAAAAGGCAGGTGAAGGCTCGTCAAGTCCAAGGAGGCAGTGTTCTGAGTGATGTCATTTAAAACCACGTCTGTTATTTTTGCCCCACTTTACCATGGTTTATTTACTTTGAAAAAGTCTATTCATTAAAAAGTACATTTATTTCAAAAGGGAACTTTATAGCATTCTCAAATCCTAGGTTTGATGTGGTTAGCAATATTTTTTCCTAAAATATCTTGAAATAATCATTAAATTGAAAAGCATTTGTCATTGTGTCACCTAAAATAATCCCATATTTCACCAGTGATGTGAGCTTGACTCTCCTTAATGCTGTCGCAAGGCAGAAGTATTC
Organism: Equus asinus; assembly: GCF_041296235.1. Lineage (NCBI taxonomy): Eukaryota > Metazoa > Chordata > Mammalia > Perissodactyla > Equidae > Equus > Equus asinus. Next base: position 37,459,692 of record NC_091798.1, on the reverse strand, counting down.
CAGAGAATGCACACCATCTGGCCATAGTACCTGGAGGGAAGGGGCAGGGAGAGGGATGGGCTTCTCAGACTAGGGTACTGGTAGGGTAGGGGCAGTGTGCCAGGAAGTATACGGGCAGAAAGGACACTGCTGAAAATCTGTTTTACTCAATGGAATCTTTATTTGAATATTCAAACAAACACTGATCAATTACAGAGGAGAATGCAGGATTCTGTGCATTTTTCAGAGAAGTGCTGGTGTGGGTGAAGAGGAGAACATGTAGTCAACAGCAGACAGAGGAGGGAGCAGTCAGGGGTGTTTCCAGAGTTTCTATGTTAGGTCTTGGTGGGGATGGCTGAATTATGTCCCACAGAAGAAGAACCGTGGTATGTGCTGGGGGATATGGAGCTAAGTAAGGTTTGTCCTTGCTGAGTTGTTCCCGTGGGACATGTAGGTAGAGACCCCTACAAGGTAGTGGGAAGCACAGATCTGGCGTTCTAGAAAGAGATGGGGGTTCCGGTGTAGGTTTGGCTTCTCAGCCTTAGCTGCCCATTGAAATCACCTGAGGAGCCTGGAACTCATCCCTGGAGATTCTGATGTAATTTATCTGGGTGCAGCCTGGGCCTGAGGAATTTTAAAAGCTCCTCAGGTGATTCTAATGTGCAGCAACAGTGGAAAACCACTGGCACGGAGTGAGAGAAGAGAGTGCAGGCCAAAATCACAGGGAATATCAACATTCAGCAGAAGAGGTGGGTAGAAGAGAGTTGGAGAGACTTTTGATCTGATGACGACGTGTTTCATCTTGGCCAGCTTGGGTGAGGGCTTGCCTAAAGGCCTTTGGACGTGACCTTTGGAAGTTAAACTGGAGAAAGCAGTGTAAGTGCAAGGATGGGTAATAAATATCCACCTTATAATATTATTATGAGGAATCAGTGAGGTAATTGTAGGAATCGTGGTTAGAAAGATAAGCAGGTGCATGGTAAGTGCCCTATAATTGGAGTCTGTAGTTATTCTCATTTCTATATTGTCCTTGTTGTAAAATAGTGGTTCTTAAATGTCAATGTGTGTAAGAATTCCCCTAACTGCAGATTCCTAGGCTCTACCCAATGAGATTCTGATGCATGATCTCCGAGGAGGTCTGGAACTCTGCATTTTTCTGGGGCCCTCCAGGTAATTTGCATGGAGGGGCTCCTCGGATTACACATTAAATCCAAATAGGCCGGAACAGATTCTACATAAACCTAGTCTCAAATCCTTTGTCCCCGCCCTAATGTGCACATCTGTGCCATCTGGGCTCATGTTGGGACAGCTCAGGTGTCTGGAAGGTGCTGTGACAGCAGGTCAAGGAATGGTGGGGCAACGTTTCAGAAGTGTACAAGTTCTAGCGACTTCAGAACATCTCAGCCAGTGTGGCTCCAGGTCTGGGATCCAGTTATCCATGAGCTTGGCCTGTGAACCGGGTCCCTTCTGTAGCATTGGGGGTGGGGGAAGCTCCTGAAAGAGTACTCTGTCTCGTGGGCAATCACAGGGCAAACGTTTTCCTGCAGTGAGTCTCGGGCGCTCTTGTCAGGGTTAAAGTCATTTGGGGTCAGAGCCTGTAATTATGTTGCACACTTTTTTCTTTAAAAACATTCAAGAAGCACAGTGAGCTGGCTGAGCAGTTGCACAGCTAGGGCGGACTCGATGTCTGGGGGAGAGTCGGAGAGAGACTGGCTGGTGGCTCTGGAGGGTGAGGTGCCCCAAACTCAGAGAGAGCTGATCTCCCCTTCCTGCCTCAGAGGTGCCCCTGGGCAACTCATTTCTGGCAACAGCTCCGCCTTATCTCTGTTCTGATCTCAGCCCTCTGAGGAGGGCTAGATGACAGAGCAGACCACACCCGCTGCTGGTTGGACTCTGGGGTGTCGCTACCAGGAGACTAGTGCTGCTTTCCCCCTGCTATTTGCTTCTTAGGAAATTCTGTGGATTGCCCTTCCAAAGATGGGTTTCTTGCATTTGTATCTGACTAGTGTGCTGGATGTTTGACACACATCCTACCCTGGGCTGCTTAGCCAGCAGATCAGCAGCCTCACAACTCCTGCTGTGGGCAATATGGAGGCCAGGCAGGCGGGCACGGGGGATGGATGTCTCAGTGTCTGCAGCCTCACCCAGCCACCGCCGCACCCCGCTGCATCTGGTCTGCTGGCCAGGCCTTGGAGACAACAGACAGCTTCGCTTGCTGCCGTCTCTGGCCCCCTGACCGAAGCCGCCCTGAGCTCAGTGTGCAAGGTCAGCAAGCTACCATGTTGCCAGCTCCGTTTAGAGCAACAAGATGGTTCTGTCTCTGGAAAGAAATCCTATTTCCTCTTTACATAGCCAGCGTGCTTGTAATCAGTTCCCCAGCAGGAAAGCTCTGCTCCATTGCATCGAAAATTGGAGTGGAACTGAGAGCTTCTGCCCTCAGTGTGTTTTGGGATATGACTTTGGCTTGCTTCTCATCTCCCCCACCCCTTCTGGCCGGCGTGACTTCACACCATATTGCAGTGAAAAGACAACACAACAGGGCTTGGGGTTTTGTGCTTGGAGCAGCACAGAGCTCAAGCATGAAGATGAGCACCAGCTGAAGATAACTTAAAATTTGCTTGTTTTCACAAGTCTGGGTTCTGAGTGTTGGGGTCTGATCTTCCCCCTGCCCTCCAATCTGGAGAACTTCTCTTTAAGAAAGAAGATTGAAATGTTTTTTGATGGCTATCTTAAATGAGAAACTTGTGAAGTGTTATGCGGGAGAAGGATGACTCACGTCTCTTAATGTGACACCTTGAGCAGTCATACTACTGAGCTCCCCAAATGTGCCAGCAGGGGCTTAGGCAATGGTGGGTGGAGACCTTCAAGGTCCTTCCTTAGGATTTTTTTTAAACAGCTTTATTGAGATATAATTCACACACTGCATAATTCACTCATTTACATATACAGTTCATGGCTTTTAGGATAGTCACAGAATTTTTCATCCATTTCCACAGTTAACTTTAGACATCTTGAACATCCACAAAGAAACCCTGCATTCCTTAGCCGTCATTCGTCGTCCTTCCTGTCTTCCAAGCCCTAGGCAACCACTTCCTTAGGATTTTATTTTTATTTTTATTTTTTTGCTGAGGAAGATTGGCCCTGAGCTAACATCTGTTGCTAGTCTTCCTCTTTTTTCTTGAGGAAGATTCGCCCTGAGCTAACATCTGTACCAGTCTTTTTCTGTTTTGTATGTGGGTTCCTGCCACAACATGGCTGCTGATGAGTGGTGTAGGTCTGTGCCTGGGAACTGAACCTGGGCTGCCAAAGTGGAGTGCACTGAACTTAACTACTAGGCCACGGGGCTGGCCCCCTTAGGATTTTAAACTCATGGCCCAAAGTATGGTGCTCTCTTGTCTGCATTATCTCCTGATCTTGTTAAGCCACGTATTCTTTCCCTTTGGTGCATCCACACAATTTCCAGCTCCCTGGAATGCTGTGATTTCAATGCCAGGATGTTTGGGTCTGGCACTCAGTTTTTCTCTATTCACCTTCTGACAGATTTGCTGGTGCAACAGGTCTAATTCACACTTATTCCTGTGTGCATGTGGGTCTCTCATTTAGGACTTCTTTTCTCATGTTCTCTTGGTTCTGATCTTGCTTTGGAGAGAGTAATTTCCTGGTGAGAGTGGGAAGGAAGAACCCAGCATCCAGTAGGTAGGTGTGTTATTTTGAGCAGAAGAGAGGAACTTTTATTTCTATAGAGGAAAAAATTTCCAGTAAAATTCTGATTTGGATAGTTGCATTTGGAGAGTTTTAGCTTTAAGCATTTTAGGAACTATAGATAAAGAACTAAGTGTCTTATGTGCTCAAGTGGTGATGGTTTGGGGGCATCTAAGGTCTTAACATGAAAGTCCTTCTTCCTTTCCAAAGACCTTGTAATGTTCAAAGAAATTCCAGCTCAAATGTAGAGAACATGTCCTCTCCCATCTGTGTGCTCACTCTTCCTCTCATTTGCTTCCCTCCCTCCTTTTTCTTCCCCCTTTCCTTCTTTCACTGTCTCCCCTTCCCCCATCCCTGTGTTGCCTTGCCAAAGGGCCAGAAAAGAGACTGATCTCTGACCTCTTGATTATGGGAAACAACAAAGCCTTTTGTAAATGGGAATGACCTGAAACTGATTTCTAGAGTTTTAGAATTATAGCTAAAAAGACTCCCAGTTATGAGGCAACTGTGAATCTGTGGAACCAAGAAGAAGTCTGGGCTGTGAGTGGTCCTATCTTGTGCAAACGGTGTCTGGGCTCCCCTTTCTTGTTACACTTCCTGTGTTATGTTCCAGAGGTGAAAGGACAAGCTCAGAACCAGGGTGGGTATAGAACATCCGGCTCACTGGTTAGTGGCTCTGATGGGAAGCATTTAGGTGCTTATTTTTTGCTTCTCTAATGGGACTTGATGCAAGCCTCAAGTTTCTCATTTTTATCATTGGGGTGGGGGTGCTATTAAAATTGTCTTTAACAAAGTAGGTCAGTGATTTATATTTAATAAGCTAAGTTTGGGGACACTAAATGAGAGCATGTTATTTGGGTTAGTTGAACAGCTCCAGATATAATTATGTATTTATAATGCCAATTAGAAACCTATTTGGGATGGGTCAGGGAACTGGGTATGAAATCCGAGTTTTTGCAAATACTCCGTCTAGAATCTCCAGAAATAATATATTTTGGACAAATTTAAGTGAGACCTGGATAAAATGTCTTACCTCTCCCTCCCTTGAGCGGCCAACCCCATAGTTCACAAGCCACTAACACTAAAATAGCAGGACGCCCCTTCTGTATTCTTTTGAGGTGTATGTTCCCCTAGTCTGTCTTGTCACATAGGCTTGTCATTAAAAAAAAAAATCAAGCGATCCAAAAACAAACTTGTATTTTTTTTCTGATTATATAGGTAGTGCATGTTCAGTAGAGAAAATTTAGAAATTACAGATGAATAAAAGAAGAAAATGAAAATTACAGCCATAGTACTGATTAGAGATACTCATTTTGTTTTTTTTAAAAAATTTTCTTTCTTTATTTTTTTCCTTTTTCTCCCCAAAGCCCCCAGTACATAGTTGTATATTCTTTGTTGTGGGTCCTTCTAGTTGTGGCATGTGCGACGCTGCCTCAGCGTGGTTTGATGAGCAGTGCCGTGTCCGCGCCCAGGATTCGAACCAATGAAACACTAGGCCGCCTGCAGCGGAGCGCTCAAACTTAACCACTCGACCACGGGGCCAGCCCCTCATTTTGGTTTTATAACCTTTTCTACTCAATAGGTCATGCTCCTCTTTCCATATTGTTAGCTGCTCTCTAAGATTGTTTTTAGTGGCTACGTAATATTCCAAGTATGCTCTGTCAAGACTTATGGAACTAATGACTTACTTGTGGACAGTTAGGTTGTTTTCTTCTCTTTTTTCCCGTGATCATTAACCAATTTATAATGAATGTCCTTATAGACATGCCATCCTTGTCTCCTTAAGATAAATTTACATAGGCTGCTCTTGTGTTTCTTTCCATATCGTTAAGATTTAGCTCCCGTCTCTCTGCTTGTTCCCCCTGTTTTTACTGCTGGTTGAGCAGAACTTCGGGGACAAAGAGTAGATGTCTTTTCAGAGTGCCACAGAATGAAGAGTCCCATATGTTGAAAGCATGATGTTAAGTTTATTTGAACCACAATAATAGTAATAGAGTATCTGCCACCATTTAACCGTTCACTGCGTGTCAGATCCTTTTGTTGAGCGTTTTACAAACTTTGTTTCGTTGAACCTTCACAACAACCTTATGAGGTATGTACGACTGTCAGCTGTTATAGACTAGAACAGGGAGGCCTAGAGGGCTAAAGCGACTCAGACAACTAATAAGTGTTGCAGCCAGGATTTGAACCTTGGTCCAGTGTCAACCCTTTTGCTCTTAACCAGTGCTGTGCTGGTTAAGAGTAGATAGTCTTAGCCCAACGCTTAAATCTTCTGGTGCCTCATGTATGAAACGGGAACAACAGAGCACTCCCTTGAGAACATTGTAAGGGTAAATGAGGCACCTGGCACAAAAATCATAGCAGCTCATGCTATTCTAATGACTTATGATTTTCACTTGTTGTAAGATAGGAGCAATATAAAAATTTTAAAAATTGTCTTTGTGCTGTCTCTACATCTGAGTCTCTGGCTTCCTAATTGGAGATGAATCCTTGTATTAGGAATTCTCTCTAGAAGTTAGACTGGGTCTCGTACTCTGGCCAGTATTACATTGAACTTAATCCAGATGTCTTGGTTTTAAACATATCCAGTCACAAGATTCTGTAGCCTCTTTAGGACTGTTTGGGATGCTGACTTGTCAAAAACCATTGTAAAAGTAACACATCTTGTGGTTGCCCCTCCCATCCAAACCCTGGCCCTGTTACCCAAAGGTGAACACCATCGGTTTCTTGAGCAGGCAGCTGACTTCCAACAGGGAGTTCTTCCTTAAGTCTTACGTAAGTATCTGTTGTTGTTGTTGTACTGAACAAGAAGTTGGCTTTTCTGTAAGTGTTGGTGTTAAGTGGAGGACAGTGATCTCCATCCTCTGGTGGTAAATTATCCCCATTCCCAACTCTAGTAGTTTATTCCATGCTCACCCCCACAGCCACTCCAGCCCCCATCACTCCTGCCTCAGCAGACTTGAACACTTGGGCAGTTCTGAGGACAACAGCACAGTCATTCTGAGACCATGTCTAGGCTGGGTTATTATGGGATCCCAGACAGGGGAACTCTTCTTTCCTTATGTCTGCTGAATTTCTGAAGTCATTTTAGTCATAACAGCCCACATGAGAAGCTCTAGAAAGAAATCCAGGATTGGAGACTGGTAGGATATTTTGATTCTTTTGGGTAGAGGTAAAGATAGGATCTTGACTTAATTAGCCCAGCCAACAAATATTTCTAGGACTCCAAGTCCTAGAAATCCAAGTCCAAGTGTGTACCAGGCATTGTTCGAGGTATTGGGGCATGACTCTGACCAGGACAAAGTTCTGACTCTGGTGGAGCTTATATTTTAGTGGGCAGGAAAATTAGGCAAGTAAACAAATAAACAGGATACTTTTAAATAGTGAGAAGTGCCATGATGGTTAAATAGTGAGAAGTGCCATGATGGAAATAAAATAAGATCGAGAGGGATGGATAGTGGATGGTGGAGGCAACTTGAGATTATGTTGTCAGAGAATGCTTCCCCAAGGAGCTAAATGACCTTATAGCGTGGGCTTACACTCGGGGACCATGGTGGTTGAAATTGTAAGCTGTCACCTGTTGGAGAGACTCTGTGCTGGGTCATATTTTTTCCCTTGGTATTTCCCCTTCTGTTTTCATTGGCAGAACCATTTTTACTCATTGGAATCACGGCCAACCAGAACCTTAGTGATCTTGGTGAGATAGAATGCATTTCCCACATGGCAGGCAGACTGATGTTTTAAAAAACGTAAATCTTATCAAGTCTCTCTCCCACAGTTTCTCAGAGGTTTCCCATGTCATTCAGAATGCAGTTCTAATTCCTTACCATGGTATCTGCCAACCTTGTCAGTCTTGACCGTTCTCCTTCTCCTTCACTGTGTTTAGACTTTGCTGGTCTCAGACTCCTCTAGCACACCGAGTGCTTTCCAGCCATAAGATTACCCATTGTTGTTCCTTTGGAACACCTTTGCTACAGATCTTTATGTGGTGGGCTCCTTCTTCTGGTCCTTCAGGTCTCAGCCAAAGGGTCCCCTCAGAGAGCCTCCCCTGACTACAGAGCCTAATCTAAAGTCTTAAGTAGCTGTCCCTTTCTTCCCCTCTCTATACCATTACCCTGTTTTATAGACTTCATAGTACTTCCCACCCTCTAAATTCCCAAGTGCATATTGAATGAATGATATCAACCTTGACCACTTCACTGTTTAAAAGCAAATCTAAGTGTTCATGGCCTCTCTTGGTTCTCTGTAGGTTTTATTTTGTTTTAAAGAGTCTCCCTTGGAGAGATCAGATGTGACCACTCTGACTGGTCGGTAATCCAGTGTACCTTTGGGGTAGCACAAGAAATGATGAGTTAAAAAAAAAAAAGCAAGAGTCAGAACTGAGAGTTGATTAATTCTGTCACCGGCCTCCTCCTTGCTTCTCATCCTTTTGAGTGTGTTTGCTCTTTTTCTTTCTTAGATCTCTCTATCTCTTTATCTTTACTTTTATCAGGCAGAGGAAGGAGAAGAGAAATCTAATGTTTCTAAATCTGTGTCATAAGTATTCCCAAGCAGGAGGCCCAGATGTGCTCGGCTGGGCCAGTTAACCTTCTATGAACTGATTTCTTTCAGTCATTTTTTTTTTTTTTTTTAAAGATTGGCCACCTGAGCTAGCAACTGTTGCCAATCTTCTTTTTTTTTTTTTCCTGCTTTTTCTCCCCAAATCCCCCCAGAACATAGTTGTATATTTTAGTTGTGGGTCCTTCTAGTTGTGGCATGTGGGACGCTGCCTCAGCGGTGCCATGTCCGCACCCAGGATCCAAACTGGCGAAACCCTGGGCTGCCAAAGCTGAGTGCACGAACTTAACCACTCAGCCATGGGGCCAGTCCCCCAGAGTCTTCATACCTAAAAGAAATGGACCTACAGCTGACTCTTAAATTGACAAGGCTGATTGCTCATGGTTTTTCTTTAAAAAGAGAGATTTTGAATATTAGCGTGTGTATTCTTCTTCTTAGCTTCCTGTTGAAAGGTGTTAAGTTTTAATAATCATTTTATTTAGAGTAGCACAAATGGGAAAGCACCCCTAGAAACCTCATCATCGATTATAAAAAAAGGACTCATCTTTCATTTTCCTTTAAAAAGATTTAAAGAAATATTCCTGCCACTTTTGTTCATTTTCCAGGCCCTGTATGTTGTTTGCTGACAGTGTTTCCATGTTGGAGCCACATCGCTTGTTCTTCCAGTGAATACCCTCAAGGCAAAGTTCCTGTACAGAATTTTTCTGAAACCCTGGAGTGACTTTTTTACAAGATTTACTATCAGTTCATTTGGACAATTTGTGTGGACAAATGGGTCTTAACAGGAATTCAGCCAACAAAAGACAGTACTTCTCACACAGCCTCTTAATTTTTAAGACTGGAGTCTTACAAAATAGAACTGAAGCATGAGAGCCAGTCTCTTGACTCTGTCTCTCTCAGGCTCTGGTCTCTGTTTCCTGTGGAAAGCCACCATTCTTCAGTATCTAATTTAAGAGTGGGCAGAGAGAGGAGAACAGTGTCACCTCCATCTATCTTTGCATACACGGATGCCCCGTTGGACGACATCTAAGCACTAGAGACTCATTGACCCACATTCTTTTCCTCTTGCTCCTCCAGTGTACTGACCATGCAGGGATCCGGTACCACAGTTACTTCTAAAATGTGTTGCCAAATGCAGAAATCTCCATCCTCACTGACTTCTCAGTTGTTGGAAATTAGCTCAGACCTAGAGACAGAGCACTGTGGCTGGGCTTTCAGTGCCGGATTCTTGGAGGTGGCAGTGGGGTGAGCAGGATCCTGGAAGCTTCGAGAAAATCCTGAACCTAAAACTCAAGGTGGTCTGTGTTTTCCTGAAGGTGCCCTGTGCCTTTCACCCCTTGCTCATTTCTACTATCTTAATAAATAATAAAATTAAAATTTTTTCTCTGTCAGAACCATTTCTCTGTTTTTCTCTCAAGCTGTTTTTCCACGTATTTTTAATCTGTTTTGGGGGATCATCCATAGCTTACATTCATTGAAGGCAAAAGTGAGAGAACTCTGGCCTGTGTGGGGGAGACAGAAACCTGTGAGAGAGCCCCTGAAGACGGCAGGTGCTCATTGGCTGTGCTCTGCCAGCTTTGTAGAACAGCACGAACCCACCCTGCCCTTGAGTCGCGAGGCCATAAACAGGACATGCTGCGTGACCGGGAGGTCTGACATTCGTTCCTCTGCTGTCTACTGGAATGACCAGGCTGAGGCCGGTTGCCAAGCAACGCTGGACATAATACAATCAGCCCACTGACTGTTATATTCCCTTTGCCTTTTTTCTGTTTTCTCTTCCCTTAGAGGCTTCAGGGGTACTAGTTTTGGTGGGAGGGAGGAGATAAAGTGTACGAATTTGAAATATTGATTGTGAGAGTCTTACTATTTTAGGCTCACTGCTCTAATCAGATAACTTGGCGTTAGGCGAGAAGGCCCTGACATCTCTCTGAGAGCCCCGTGTTCCTGGAACAGTTGGGGAGAAGAGGGGTGAACTCCCTTTGGTGTCAGCACGGACATGGAGTCTTGACGAGGAACTTTGCTGACAGTAAAGGCAGCTTTTGTTATTGCCATACTCAGTCAGTTTTAATGAGGCACATCTGCAGACATGGTGCTTCCACTTTGTGCCACACAGGCCACTTTTTGTCATAAGGGAGGGAAGACCCAATCCAAGCTGCTTAAGCAGACAGGGAATTTATTGTGGTATGTAGCTGGAAAGCCCAGGGATGTTCTGACTTCAGACCGGCCTGGGTCCCGTGGCTCATACAATGTCTGCAGGCCCTGGTCTTTCTGCATCTCTCAACTTTGCTTTCCTTTATGCTGGCGCCATTCTCAGACGGCCTCTTCCTTTGTATTGGCAAGATGACTCGTGACCAAGAGTTCCAACTGAAGCCTTGAGCATGGTTCTCATTGGCTTTTTGTTGAATCACATGCTCATCTTTGAGATAATCCTTGAAGCTTGCCTGGCCTGAGCCCAGAGTGGAGTCAACAGCATATGAAATAAATGTTCCGAAAGTCAGGGAGGGATGGTTTCCCAGAGGAATATTAGGGTGCTATAAATAAAGAAGAAGGGGGGATAGCTGCCAGGCGGCCATGGCAACAAAATTCTTCTATCCTGGCCTGAGTAAACTGAACAGGGTCATCCAGGGAAGAGAAAGGGTTCTACCTCCCTTAGCTTATGGTTCTTCTCCAGGTTTGGATAAGGTAATTTGGGCTATCAGGCTATGTTTTCATAAAGTAATCCTGGAAATTCAGATTTGGAGGGGGAGAAACAAGGGATAGTTTTAGAAGCATTGGGGACCACGAGGGTTGGACAGACTGTGGGCAGCCTGAGAATACTGTTTCGGAGCCAAGTGCCTGGAGAGCAGGGGGTGGGGTGTCAGGTGGGTAGGAGGGTGAGAGGGGATTGCCCTGCTGGGACAAATTATAAAACATAAAAGCAAAATGATATATAAGAACTATTAAGTAATGCAGCAGATCCATAACCCCCAGTCAACAATTGATTGTCTCGTAGCCTGGCCAGTATGAGAACTAGTTCTCCATTTTCCCTTAGCGATAATTAGGGTTTGGGAAACAAAATACATCTAGAACTTGTTTTGAATCTGCTGGTGGCTAGTGTAGTGGATTAGACTACAAGTGTGAACAAACTTTTTCTGTAAAGGGCCAGGTGGTAAATATTTTAGGCTTTGTGGGCCACACAGGGTCTTGTCACATATTCTTCTTTTTTGTCTTTGATTTTTACAACCCTTTAATAATGTAGAAACCATTCTTAGCTTATAGGTCCTACAAAAATACGCCAAGAGCCAAAGTTTCCTGAGCCCCAGTATGGACTGTGGAGTCAGATAAACCTGGGTTCCGGTCCTCTCTGTGTTGGTTGTGAACTGTGTGGGCATTTTAACCCCTCAGAGGTTTAGTGCCTCAGTTTTCCCAGCTGTAAAGTGAGTCTGATAAAGGTACCTACCTCATTGGGTCATTGTGAGGATTGCTCAGAAAGTGTCAGCTCTTTGGAATCATGGCGTTGACCATTTACCACTGCACAGCAAGCCCAGGGGATGGGGGTGAGGGGATGGGGCTGAGCTCTAAGAATCTTTGTAATTTCTATTGTTCTTCCTCTTTTGATGCCCTCTTTTTCTCTGTTCTGGACAACTCTTCATCAGGTTTTTGGAACTTGGTGCCAATCTTAGTTTCATTTCTGGTGTGTTCAGGAAGTGACCCACATTTTAATCCATATTTGGCAGTAACCGAAATAAATTGGCTTGGTTCATTATCAAAATGCAGAGTATGTACTTATTTTGCTTCCAGCCTGAAATTCCCTCCTTATCCACTTTTTCACTCCATTCCCATTTATCACCCTATCAGGGCCTCTTATTAAAGCCAGAGGAGAAGTGTTTTTTTCTTGTTTTATCAGAGAGAATGTTAGAGCTGTGGATTTTTGTTTGTTGGACTTGGTGGGTGGAGGTGAACAGTTAGGAAAAGGGCTGAATTTCTCCCCAGAATCTCAGCCCTATTGCTCACACCTTGCACATGTAAGTTATGGTGGAATGGATAGAAATCATATGACCTTTCAAATCCTCAGTATCCTGCAAGCATTTATTTTCTTTAAGTCTTTGCTCAGTGGTCACTTTCTCTGTGAGTTCTACCCCAACAGCCCTTCCCATCCCTCTTCTTCGAAATACTTTTTTCTGTAGTATTTTTCTTGTTCTAACATACTATACAATTTGTTTATTATGGTTTCTTTTTTCTCTGTCTCTCCCTACTAGAATGAAAACTCCGCAAGGGCAAGGCGATTTATTTTTGTTCACTTCTGTATTCCCAGTGCTTAGAATGGCATCTGGTACATAAATAAATATTTGTTGAATGAATGAATGAATTCTTTGATTCCTATATCGGAATGTTTGCTACATCCTATTCTCTCTGGCCTAGAAGTCATGAGAGTTGGGTTTGAACATTGACTCTGCCGCAAATTGCCTCTGTCTTTGAGCTAATCATTTAATCTCTCAGGTCTGTAGTTTTCTTATCTTGAAAATAAAGGGTTAGAGTAAATGATTGCTAAAGTTCCTACTAGGTTTATAGTTCTGTGATTATAATCTCTGGTTGAAAGAGAGGATGTACTACTATTAAAATTGCCACAGATATTTCCTAAAAACAGTTTGAATTTCATTGGTGGGCAAAGTGGATTGAAAGAGAGTTTCAGGAAAAGTTTTTAGAGGCACCTTCTGCCTTCACTAAAACAGTTCTCAAGTATTAAGAGTGTGGTTGCTTTCAAGAGCACTTCCACTGGCCCTTGTAGGATAAAGTCCAGATCGCTTGATAGGGCTTTCTGAGCCTGTGTGCTCTGGCCCCTGCTGCTCCCCAGCTGCACATTGCCTACGTGTCTATGCTCTATGTTCCAGGGCTTCTGAATTCACTTCAGTTTCTCCAGTGGGTGATGGATTTCCCAGTTTCAGTCCACTGAATATGTCTGTTCCTCTGGTGTCCCTGGTGCCTTCCCCACCCCCCTTGCTTGGCCAGTGTCTACTCATACTTTAGGTCTCAACACACAGTGGGTGTGGACTTAGGGAGGGATTGGTAATGGGGTTCCAGTTCCACTGGGAATCTCACTAGCTGAAGTGTGGAGACCAAAAAGGGCTGAGTTTGCTCTGAACTGTGACTAATCTGGGTTGCTGGAGCATCTATGCAATAAGAATGCCAAGGTTTTTGGGATTAGATTGTGTAAGGCTTGGGTGCCACAATGAAGAGTCTGTCTTCATTCAGTGAGTACTGGGAAGGCACCGTAAGTTTTTTGAGTAGCATGGTGACATAATCAAAGCTTTATGAACTAAGGAGCACAGATATACCTCAAAGAGCTTTGAAAACATCATTTCCCTAATCCCTAAAGCATACTTGGGAGGGATAAATGCCAGGGTTCCTGTTTTGTAGATGGGGAAAAGCTGGGATACATAATGATTAAAGGACTTATTTTAGGCGTCGAAGAAAAGCAGTGATTGAGCCAACAAGTGTTTTTATAATTAGATAGAATTGTGATCTGCAAGATTGATGAACGTTGCAAGTGGCTTCGTTCATTTTTCAAGTGGGTAGCAAGGTGAATAGTTGTATTGAGAGGCTATTCCTCAAAGGTGACTGACTCATGCATGGATGCTTCTGTAAGCTTTGGCAGAGACTTGAATTCTGTTTAGGAGATAACCAGATATAAAGGATGCTTCTTTGTGTCATGGCTATGGTCACCCTATGTGGTTGCTCAGTGTGTAGGTTTAGCAAGATCAGCAGCAGGTAGATGCTGATCTTCTCTTGGCTAATTTAGGAAGAGAGCTCTTTCATAGCAATCCTCGCCTGTGTTCTGTTTTGCTTAAACTTTAAGGCAAGTATTTGGGTTTTGCAGTTTCGTTACAGACTATGTTTAAAGCTAGGTTTGAAAATGCAAGACTTCAGTGGTATAGTTGATGATCTCCGAAGGCTCGTCCTCACTCTGTGTTGGAGCAGTGCTTCTCAAACTTTCGTGTGCATCCACATCTCTTGGGACCTTGTTAAACTGTGTGTTCTGCTGTGGGGCTGGAGATTCTGCATTTCCTACAAGCTCCCAGGTGATGTTGATGCTGCTGACTTTCCCTTCACCTGATCCCACTTCCTTTCCTCTCTGCCCCAGCCATTCCCTTTCTTGGTGTCTCAGACACTTGTTCCACTTAGTGGCTGCTAGTATTTGCCACCAGGACACATTGGTTAGCTTGTGGCTATCTCTGTAGCCAGAATGTTCTTTTCAAAATGAAAATCTGAGCATGTCACCTTACTGCTTAAAACCCTTTTGTGGCCCCCTCGTTGCACTCTCATATCATGGTCTGGTCCCCTGGTCTCTCCAGTTTCAGCTTGCACCATCTTTGCATTTTGCAGCCACGGGGCCCTTTTTCTACTCCCTTTGAGGCTCACGTGCCTCCCATCACAGGGCCTTAGCGCACACAGTTCCCTCTGATGCAACACTCCTCCACCTCCCTTCCTCTAACTATTCCTCCTTCAAATCTCAGCTCAAGTGTTAGTTCCTCTGGAAGCCACGCTGGGCTTCCCAGTCTAGTGACCTTCTCCCATTGCCAGGCTTCTCTGGTCTATAGTGATGTCAGCAGCGGGGAAACAGGGGTTTGGTTGGTAATTGCTGGATATTGTGCTCTAAATTGTCCCCTCAAGTGGAGCGTTGTGCATCATTTTAGGAAGTTATAGATTGCCCAAGAGCTGCCTTTCAAAAGCCAGTCTGCCTGGAAGGGTGGTGATGGCGAAAGTGCGCTTCATGGTGTGTAGGAGGAAGAGGAAGAGCAAAGGGTTTCCGCCAGGAACGGAATCATACCATCTAAAGCTGGCTTCAGGGCTGCTGTTTGTTTAGTGTGTACGCTTTTGGTGAAAGGTCATATGTCCCTCTCCCTACGCTCATACTTCTCCTTTTTCTGTTGTTCTTTCAATTTTATAAATGCAGAAACTATACCCCAAAGGAAGGAATTGACTAGTTCAGGGCTGTAGGATATATGACTGAGCTGAGACAGGAATGCAGGTCTGATTGCAGCATGGGCCTCTTCAACCCTGGGCTGTGCTGGTCTGCATTTGAGCCATCTCCTTGAAGCCCAGCAAGCTTTTGGTAGCCTCCTGGGCATGGGAACAGCCCTGTTTAGGTGACACTTTCCCTTCCCCAGCTAGAATGCCTTGAAGAGATGCCCTGAATGTGTTCTGTAGGAAACCTAACAAACTTCACTAATTTGGTCACCTTTCCTGCTGTGTCACGACTCTGACAGTAGTGAATACTCTCAGGAGTAACTAATGACTATGGATTTTTTTAACGGCGTATTTTAATATCCTCCCTCCCTTTGGAAATTTGTCCTTTGCCTTTTTGATCCTTCTCATAACTTATTACAACTTAGACTGTAAGGCCAGTTAGATTCTTAAGCTCCAAGAGGACAGGGTCTATGGCTGTATCTTTAGTCATCTGCATAATGACTGACAGTCCTAGCCACTCCATGAATGGTCGTCAGGAGAAACTTCTTAATTTGTAATATGGTGGGAAGTGCACCCCCCCACACTCCACCTCCATCTTTCAGCAGCCTTGGCAGTGGTGCTTTGAGGCTGAGTATTTGTGTTTGTGAATTTCTCAGCAGGATTTGTTCTGAGAGCTGTAGGGAGTGACGTGAGCCACAGGAGCACAGTTGTAATTGGCTTCACAGCGGCTTATTCACCTGCTGGACTCACTGGCCTGATGCAGTGGGATGCATGGAGTTGGATGAAATGGTTTGAGGCATCGGGGAAAATCTAAAGGTGATACCTTGTTATCCTCCTATTATCTTCGAATGCAAGCTCTGAGAGGAGCCATACTTATCTTCCCAGTGTCTGGCATGATGATCTAGAAAGCATTGACTGCAGAATAAATAACTATAAAAAAATCCAGACTAAGTGGATAGAGGCTGGGGTACGGAGCTGGGGAGGACCATAGAGACACACAGCTTATTCGTGTCTGTTCTTTATGATTCACTGGAGTCCCCTCCCTCCCTTCTCTCTCTCTTTTGTTTGGACCTCTCTCCCATTAAACTGCCATCAGAAGGCCAAGCTCTTTTTCTTGTCTAATCTCATTATCTGTGCTTCATTAATAGACCTGCTTATGGTGTTAGTTCAGTAGTTTCCCAACTTCCAGACTCTTCTCGGGAACCCAACAGCATGTTCTCATGTGCTCACATGTGCTTTGAACCGTCTCATTGTATGGCATCTGTCTGCAAGCCAGAAGGTCTTAGAATCGGGGTGGGAGGAGAGCGGGGGCCATGGCAGAGAGATATCGAAATGATGCCGGGTTCATTTCTTGATCCAGTCCAAGCAAGTGTCCAGACCTCCACATCATATGGCTCCCAATCCTCCCTGATGAGGAACATGGGGTCACGGATGGGACTCTGGACAGTGTGTGTGTTTGTGTGTAGGTTTCAGTCATCAGCTCACTGCAGGTGTCACTTCCTGTTCTTGAGTCATCTTTAATCACATGATGGGTGGCTGTGTGGTTTAGTTGGTTAGGGCACAGAGCTGATTGCTTTTTCTTTCTTTCTAAAGTTTTTTTCTGGGCAAAGCTTTGATTCTTTTCTTTGGTCTTAGAATTTCTGTAGGCGGCCTTTGAATTGTGTTTTACACATTATCCAGTTCCACCTCTTTTTCATCTCCAAGTCAGCACCTCTGCTTCTAGTGCTGCACTGGGGAATAGTAACAGTCATGGATAATATCTATTGATGATGCCCTATTTGCAGATCTTCTGTAAATCCTGTACGCACTCACTGAATCCTCAAAACTACCTTACAGGGCAGCAATACTATCACTGTTGCCACCATCTCCATTTTATAGATGAGGAAAGCAGTGAGATCCATTTGGCAAAATATTGGATGCCCCTTTTTGATAAAAACAAAACAAAACAGAACTCCTAAGCATCTTTTTGAGAAAGAGGAGTGGGTACCTTGCTGGAATCACAGGCATATTTTCTAGGTTGCCTGCTAAGGTGTAAGATTTAGTAGAGGTTTTTTTTTCTTTTTCTTTTTTAGAACTGTTACCAAGGAGATGGATTGCCTTCCAAAGGCAAATATGATGAAGAATTCCCCCTGCTTTTGTCTACTCTTGCGTTTGAAGACAGTTGCCATACCCAGCTGTTTTCCTTACAAGGAATGAGGATGAACAATGGGGTTAGAGTAGCCTGCACCTCTCAGGGAAACACTGCATTCTTTAAAAATGAACTTAAGTCCACGCCAGTCACGTTCATCTGTAATGCCAGGCGCTGGTTAGAGTGACCATATAAGCAATTACCTTCTGTCTGATGAGACTAGAGAGGGTGTGGGTCAGCTTCAGTAACCTTGTGGAAGGAGGATAAAAACTGGACTGAAAAGAACATCAAAGAAGATCTGTTCCCTCTTAAATCTCTGGCAGCTCCAAAGGCTGCTATGAGCATTGAGATGAGAAGAACTGTTCTGTGGTACCTTCTATATGAATGAGGCATTTGTTTACAACAAATGTCAGAGGATTTTCTTTTTTACAGTAACGGCTGCAGTTTTCTCAGTAGTAGTCCAATCCCATTGTCATGGGTGATGAAGGATATAAATAGATGTGTTGAGGTGGACGTTTTTCAAATTTCATTTTGATTCTGGTCTTATTTTCTGAGCATCCTTTAACAGAGCTGATCTCGATTAGCAGGATTTAACTTGCTCAAAGTTTGGTCTCCTTTTTTTGTCCTTAATTTTGGTGGCAAGGCTCATGAGAAGTGAAATTACTGAGATCTGGTAGTAGAATGGAAGAGAGAAAAAGCAATTATAGCATCAACTGAAGTGGCTCTAGAGTGTTATGTGAATTGAACTTTCTCAGTTTTATTGGTGGAGATGTAGGCATTGGAAAACATTTTTAAATAGCTGTATTGAGATATAATTCACATACCAGGGCACTGGAAATTTAGAATTGGCTCAGGGACACCTGTGTGGTTGCTGGACTGAGTCTGGGACTCTGGTGAGAGGTCCTGAGACCTTATATTTTGGTTCAAATTGGGAGGCCCAAACTTGAGTTTGACTCCACCTTCTCTAAGCCTCAGTTTCCTCACCTGTAAGATGGAGATAATAGTACATGGGGCCTACCTTGTGGGGCTAATTTGAAGAGTCAGTGAACTAATACTGCATATAAAGTACTGAGCACAGGGCTGGCACGACATAAGCCTCAGCAGATGGTAGCTGGCATAGACCTCTTAATCCAGCCTCATATCTAAAATCTCACTGAATTTGGGAACCTTGTCTTTCTGGCCTGCATAGTTTTTTCATGGTTAAAGAATTGTTAATTGGATTGAAAATGCATTGGCTTGTGTTAGGGAAATAAAATAGTGATCTGTAGTACCAATTTAATGTAGAGTTACCAGATAAAATACAGGATGCCCAGTTAAATTTGAATTTCAGATAAACAATGAAAATTTTGTAGTATAAGTTAGTCCCAAAATATTGTTTACCTGAAATTTAACTGCTTGTCTTGTATTTTTATTTGTGAAATCTGGCAACCCTAATTTAATCCCGTTGTTTCCCCCATTTGGAATCTTTTGGCTACCTTTATGATCACTTCACATGAGTTGAGGAATTTCAAATAGGATGTAGGGATATGATTTTATCTGCGTCTCCCCCATAGCTCCCTTCGTTTTTGCTGGTAGAATCCTGGCCGTTCATGAATAGCAGCATCATCCACTAAAACACTGGTTGCATAGCAGCAAAACATCTTTGTTGAGAAATAAGCCAGAAGGAAATCTCTCTAATGGTGCTTCCTTCTACCACATGGTATTGCTGAGCTTGTGGTGAGGAGGATGTTGGGAATGGAGTCATGAGAGTCCTGCAGCAATGTTTGCAGTGCACCTTGGAGGAGTTGGGGGTCCACAGGCAGGGATTCCGGTGGCATTCAGGGAGCTGAGTTCTCAGGCTTCAGGAGCCATTTAGAAACCTTATCTGTTCAGGACTCCAGCAATGGTCATCCCTTGGCTGCAGGTCTAGGGAACACACGAGTGCAAAAGAAGTAAAACTCCTGGTCCTTGATAGCTGAGGAATGTATAGTTTCATAGAGAGATAGGCTCAGCATATACCACTAATTGCTGTAATTTACTGAGTACTTCCTTTGTGACTTTGCCTCACCACTGGTAGGTGCTTTCCATCCATTGTCACAGTAATCCTCACAGCAGCCCTATGAGCAAGATCCTATGATTATCCCCATTTTCCACATGAGGAAATTGAAGCTTAGAATATGAGATGGAGCCTGGAGCCACACACAGGTTGGTCTGACTTAAAACCGTCTGTTCAATCTTGTCTCCTGCATCCAAAATATGGTATAGGTTGAATCACGTGAAATTACCAGTATTTTACCAACCATTTTTGACCTACAAAATGACAGTTTCATACAGTTCAACCTAATTCAAAGAATAGCCATATATATGTGTACATGGACGTGTGCACACACATGTGCACACGCACACACATATTTCACTATGTAACTATTACACAACTCGCTGAGGCTGACTGGAGTGAATGAAATATGTAGACCTACTTAAGGCTCACCAGAGAGGCTTCTGGGAACTTCGTTTTCATTTGTTCACACATTTGCTCACCCACTCACTCAGTGGCTCTCTCATGGAACAGAAACTCGCAGAATTCTTCCAAGCATCGTATTAATCTCATATCATATTGAGCAGGTTTTTTAAAAAAAAATTTTATTTTTAAAAAATTTTGCTCCTGGGGCCTGCCCCGTGGCCTAGTGGTTAAGTTCAGTGCACTCTGCTTCAGTGCCCCGGGTTTGGTTCCCACATACAAAATAGAGGAAGATTGACATGAATGTTAGCTCAGGGTGAATCTTCCTTAGGAAAAAAAAAATTTTTTTTGCTCCTGCCCATTTGTAGTCAATCCTGCCCTCACTCCTAGGAAATCACTAATCTGTTTTCTGTATGCTGGCCTTTTCTGAACAGTTTATAGAAATGGAATTACACAGTATGTGACCTTTTGTGTCTGGCTTCTTTCACTGAGCGTAGTGTGTTTCAGATTCATCCATCCTGTGGTATGTATCCCTAGTTCATCTCTCTTATTGCTGAGTAGTATTCCATCATATATGTGTATACTGTTTTGTTTTTCCATTCACCAGTTCATGCCTATTTGGATCATTTCTATTTTTTGTCTATTATGTATATTGCTACTATGAACATTCTGTGCAAATTTTTGCCAGGATGTATGTTTTCATTTCTTTTAGCTGGGTAATTAGGAGTGAAATTGTTGGGTCATATGGTAAATTTGTGTTTAACTTGAGCAGATTTTTGAGGAAGGAGAGTGAAAAATGGTTTTACAGAAGGCTCAAAAGTGGGAATGAGGTTTGGATTAGCCAGCAAGGCAATAGTGACCTGGAGTAAAGTACCAGAACCCAGAAAGGTGAGCCAGACAGAGTTTAAATTGGGAGAGTTAAGAAGGGCAGCTGGTGTTAGCCAGGCAGATCCTGATGTCCAGAAAGGCTGATGCTGCTTCTCTATTCATATTCGATGGTGTGGGCAAAAGTCTTCTCTTTCCATTGCTGTTTTTGGACTCAGGAATTGGAATACATTTTATAAGCTTCCAGCACTGATAGTCCTTAACAGGAAAGTAGCAAAGCTTCCTTTTAGAGCATCAATTCTTAAATGCCGAGTCCTATGGTTTTTGGCTGAGAAAAATATGGACAATATAATAGAATGAATTTTTCATAAAGCTAAATTTATAGAATGCAGAGGTCTATGTCTTATTCTGAGAGTGTATCTTTCATACTCTTTTGTGATTGTTAAGACTGTTCTTTTTATATTAAGTGATGATGATATGTTTTTTGAATAGCTGTGCTTGGCATAAAATATTGGCAACTGTGTGTGTATGTGTGTGTGTTTGATTTGGTTCTTGAAATTCCTAAATCTGGGAACTGCTGCCCCAGGGAAAGTTTCGGGAAGGAGGCTGTTGGCATCCATGGTGGTCCTTGTGTTTTGCCTCCGTCCTCATTTTCTTGTATGATTGTAGAGTGTGGGCAACTGGAGTGATGCCTGGATGAGACCAAAGTAAAAGGTGAGTGAAACCAAGAAAGGACTATCCCAAGCTTGTAACCCCATTACTTATACATCTGACTGTGTAAATACATGCAGCTGATGGGCACATGCCATCTTCAATCGCTTTGCTAGTGTGAGGAAGCCAGAACCAAGCTCAGGTTGGGTTTCTTATGCATGTTTGGGGCTAACCGACAGTTGATGCTGTTCAGGGTAAGCGGTTGTTTTCTTTGGCTCTTCTCCTGAGGCTGGAGGCTCTGCAGAAACAGTACCCGTGGTGAGGGCTGCAGGACAGAACAGCAGTACTGGTCCCAAGGGTGAAGGCAGCCCTCTGTCTTGCTCTGGAGTGCCTATTCTCTAGCTTGGGGCTGGGGAGTGGAATTTTTCTGTAATGTGATCCTAAGGTACACATAGCTACTTTTTCCAATTAATAGTAACAATAGTGATGGTGCTATGCATGAAATTAAGAATGAAACGCATTGAGCCAAACACTGTGCTAAGTGCTTTCAGGCATGATGTAATTTGACCCTAGCAACTATTCCATTTTTGTGTGAAGCAACTTAGGGTCAGGAATGTTTAGTAACTTGTTCACTTAACTTGCCACTGGATGAGAAACGCAGAGCCAGTAAGGGGCGGAGCCAGGATTCAAACCCAACCTGTTCTCTTAAAAACCCAAGCCTCTCAGTTCAGCAGTTTCTACTTCAAATCTCATTCCCGGAGGCCCAGCACTCCGGATGCAGAGGTCTTTTTGTGTGCAAAGGGCGCTGGGGATGGATTCTGTGGGCCATGCTTGCGAGGCCTTGCTGAGGCAGCCTGCACAGTTCTGGTGTGTCTAACGCACTTTATTTGCTGCCCTTCTGTGTACAGACAGCTCTATTGATTCAGCCCTGGGAAGTCTTTGCCCTGGCCGCCCTTCTCACCCCTGTTGTTGATACATCCCCAGAACGTTCAAGTTCACACCCGAGTTGCAGCCCTGGCTCCTGGGACTGAGGACAGGATGGGAGCGCCTGCCCTGGCGCTCATCGGCTTCTGCGGGACAGAGGGTTCCGCTGGGCCACGTGCAGGTGGCTTCCCCCTGCCTGCCCTTGGGAACTGGGGGCTTTTTATCTATTGACTTCATGCTGTTCTCACAGGCCACGTTTTAAATGCTTTGCCGTTTCCTGGTGAGGAAGAAGGTGGATAAAAATGAGAAATTGGAAGGTTCTCTCATTTCTCTTCTATTTTTAAGTTTAAGAATGTTGTATTTCAGGAGAATGTTGAACTGAACAGCAGTCGAATCTCTCTTCTGCTTGTTAAGCTTCAGTCGTAGTTTGAGGTGGTGAAATCCCATTCGTCTAACTAGTATCACATTTTGCTTTGAGGTACTTATCTAATTTCTCCCTTCCCTTCCATCTCCTCACCTCCCCCCCCCCCACGCCAATTTAACATTTGCCTTAGTTTTAATTCTCAGCAACCTGCGAGATGTAGCTCGTGTTACTAACTTTTGGTAAAATGGCGTCACCAAGTCATGAAGTGGTTGAGTTGTGCAGGGTCTGGCTAGATTGGATCTACAAATCACGTCTTTTGATTGCTAGCCCAGCTGCTTTCTTTGCTATCACTTTGTGGAACAGACTGGACATTGACATTGAGATCTGAGGGCTGGGCAGAAACGGAGGCCCCTTTTAAGCTGGTGGTTGAGCTGGTTAGAGCGTGGTTCATCTCTTTAGGACCAGGGTTGAGCTCCAAGATGGACCAACTAGCCCCACGAAGAAGGGAAACTCTCTATCACTGCAGAGTGTACCCTGGCCCCTGTCAGCTGCTGTGGAAGTTTCTGCCACTGGAGGAGAGATGCAGAGCAGGTTTTCTTGCCATGGGTGAACTCAGAAGATACATTTTATCCATATATGGCACCTTACTTATTAAGCTTGCATCTTTCTCCTTGTCTAATTCTCTGGCACCTCACCCATCAGTTAGTTGCCCCCTTTATAGGATAGGTGCTTGTATGGCCAGGTGTTCTGATTTTAAGTCATGAGCTTTGACTTTTATCAGAAATTTACAATTTGTCAGAATTTTACTTGCTTTATCAGAAATTTACTTGCTTTTCAAAGGACTTAGTTGCGTGCAGTTGTCTGAAATGGCAATGTTAAATTTTGTAAAGTAGAAATGTTAAAATGGAACTCTATAAAATGTGCGCTTTCAGTGTCCATTTTGAATGGTCTTGTTTGTGTGTTTTATCAATCTCTGTTAGATGTTTTTATTACTCATCTATGTTCATTGTAGAATGATTAGGAAATTCAGATAAGCAAAAAAAGTAGAAAAGAAAAGAAAAAAAATTATATATCCTAAATAAAAGTCCCTCTAGAGAAGCCAGAATGTGAAGGACTTTGAACTTCTCAGAAGGAGGAGTCAAGTTAGTAGGGGCAAGTCATTATCATTGCCAGAATCACTTGTCTCTTTCTTGTTCCAGACACTAGAGATTAAGACACAGGTTGGGGTGTCTCAGCATGTCCTGGATAAAGTCAAGGTAACATTTGGTTTGCTGTGTTCTGCTATGAGCCCAGATGGTTCAGGGGTCAAAATTCCTGCTGGTAATCCACCACCTGCTAGGGGGTGGCTGTGAAAAAGGAAAATTAGTCCTCTGGGGTCTCTTGTTTATACAGTTGCTAGTTCTCAAGCAGAAAGGGAAAAAATAATCTTACAATCATGCTTCCCCTTTGGTTACTCCCAGCATGGCGCCATCCATCCATTCACTGACTCATTCATTCAGTAGCTGTTTCTTGGGTACCCATGAGCACCAGACATTAATTACATTTGGCTCTGGGGATATGGCATGAATAAGACAAGTCCCTGCTCTCATGGAGCTGACATTGGATTGGTGCAGGTTGTGGTATCATTGCTTCCGTTTCAGCTTTTCCTTCTCCTGCCATGAAGGCGTTCTTCTTTCCCCTGGAGCTGACCAGACTCCTAGGTTCTGTCCTGGAGCTCAGCTCACCCTCAGACCCACAGCCTCCCTGAAACTTGATCATCCCCAACAGGGAAGGTGAGGAGGAGAAGGCAGCATTTGGCTGGCTGAATTCTTCTCAAAATGGGACTTGACTTTTGTCTGGGAGGAGCAGGGGAGCAGATCACAGAGGGAGGGGTTCCTGGCTTTATCAGAGAGAGAAGGCCTCATTGTGTGTTGTTGTTGGAACAGGTCCCAGAGACCTCGGTACAGTTCTTTGGACAGGGCTGAGCTAAGCTACCAGGCCATAAAGTGATAGCCGAGAGAAGCTCTGTGGAGTTGAGGGGAGCCTCAAAGGGAGCTCTGTGCTGCAGCTCTCTCCAGGCCCAGGGCAGGACTGCAGCCCCAGGTCAAGCCCTGTGGTTAACTTCGTAATCTCTTAATGAACATGCCTTTTGTATCTGTGTGTCTGCTCACTCTCTCTTTCTCTCTCTCACTCCCTCTCTCTTTCTCTTTCTTTGTCTGTCTGGCTGAATCTCTCTGTCGCTGTCTCTATCTCTCGTGTGTAGTCATTTATTAAAGGATTTTGGTGGAAAATTTAAAACCTAGCCTCTGTAAATTCTCTTCCTTTTGAGCTACGGCATATCTGGGTGGATGGGCGAGTTGCAGGGATGGGGACATTTGACCCAGGGAACTTAGAAAGTTCCAGGAAACATATTTCCCAAACTTTAGTCACTCACATACTTCCGTCATGATTTTCTGCGTCATCGACGTAACACCTGTTGCATTGTTTACCTAATATTTTTCTCCAAATGGAAGCGCTTGTTCCTTTTGAAAGGGCACTCCTTGTTGTAAAAGGGTATTTTATAACTTGGCCATAAATAAAGCACCAATAATTTGCCCCAAATAGAAAGTAACCATAAAAATCAATACAAGAACTCTAATGTTTATTTATGTGCCACCTAAAATGATTTTGCGCACCACAAAGTTGTATGGTGGCCACACTTTGGGAAGTTCTGTTGTAGATTCTACCAGCTCTATCCGTCATATTCCTGGAGAGTCAGGTGAGGAAATCTCCCTCCTTCCAGTAACTTTTCCTCCGTCTCCTCCTCCCACACTCAAGTGAATTGCTGGATATGACACAGTTGGTGTGTGAGGCCTTGGGAGTGTCACGAGTCTGAGGGAAGGGAGCACTCCTTGCTGCCCTTTTCCCAATCATCTGTGGGCACAGGCCCCTAGAATAACTTGGCTCTGTACCCTGGGTGCAGAGTAACACTGTCAGTGCTCAGGAGCAGAAGGTGCAGATACTGAAATGTGAGGTTTTTTTCCGTGTCTATTTACAACTTTTTTGTACCTGGTGTGGCAGAGCAGAAGAAGCTGAGAGTGGGATCTGGAGGACGACAGCATGGGTTCAAATCCTGGGCCTGCTCCTTCTGTGACACTGACAAGTAACCTGTTTCTTCATTTATTCAGTAAATAAACATTGAGTGCCTACTATGTGTCAGCCACTGTTCTCGGCTCTAGCGATATACTAGTGACCAAAGCAGGAAAAAAAAATCTTGTCTTCACAGAGCTTATATTCTGGCCTTATTTTCAGCTGTAAAATGGGAGTAATAATAGCCCTGCCTCCCGTGGTTACTGTGAGGGGTCCGTGAGCTGGTGTTATTTGAAGAGCGCTTAGCACAGTGCCTCACTCAGCAATTGGTTAGTAAATGCTGGCTGTCTGATTAGGATGCTTAGGGGCCCAGCATTGTACCAGGTTTTGAGCCCTTTGAGCCCACTCCTGCTTTCGCTTTAGCAGCATCCACCTGAGTTATTCTCTCCTTATTTCTTAGCCTTTAAGTACTTCTTGATGCCCCACAGCCTCTAGGAAATGTGCGTGGCTTGGAGCCTCCTCCCCTTATCATAGGACTTTAAAAACTCCTGGTCACCCCCTGAAATAAGCTTACTCATCACCTAGCGGCCGTGATGAGTTGACATCCTCATGCCTTGGAGGATGTGACGTTTTGGGGAGGAGGGATCTTTTGTGGTTTTGTTAACTGAGAAAGGCTCCCGTCTCTCCTGCTTTTTCCCCCAGTGCCACTTCCTTTCCTGTAGTGTGAGGGTTGTTTGGGCAGAAATGCTGGCCGTGCAGTGTGCTGTAACGATCTGTTTAACACAATTCTTTGTTACTGCATACGGGAAAAGCCCACGATTGCATGGCTCGTGACAACAGAGGTATTTGGCTGGCCTTGGCACCTGTCTCTGGAAGGATATGACTGCGTTTTAATTCTATTCATTTTTGGAAAGAAAAATTCTACTTATCACCTCTGTAGTTAACAACACAAACATACGATTTTGTCCCGGGTCCTCAGTCCCTGAAAGGCAAAAGTCCCCACTGACCCAGACACTCAGTGGCCTGTCTGATAGTGACCTTTGTGCCCAGTGGCAGTGCTGTATGGGCTGACTGCTTCCGAAGGGAAACTAGCCCTTCTGTGCCCTGCCAAGAGTGATAGGGCAGTCATTAGGGTTTGGAACAACTTGAACAGTGTGCGTTTTAGTTCGCTAGGGCTGCCGTAACAAAGTACCACAGACCAGGTGGTCCAAACAACGGAAATTATTTTCTCACAATTTTAGCGGCTAGACAAGGGATTGGTTTCTTCTGAGGCCTCTTTTCTTGGTTTGTAGATGGCTGTCTTCTCCCTGTGTCTGCACATGGACTCCCCCCTATTGTTGTCTGAATCCTAATCTCTTCTTATAAGGACACCCCTCATATTGGATTAGGGCCCACCAATATGACCTCAGTTTACCTTAATTACCTCTTTAAGGTCCCTGTTTCCAAAGATGGTCACATTCTGAGAAACTAGGGTTAGAGCTTCAACACATGAGTTTTAGGGAGAGGCAGTTCAGCCATAGCAGTGTGGGTCAAGAATGCAGCTCTAAAAAACTGTCATACTACCCAGGCCTTGAGTTGCTCAGATGGGCCTTTGAGGATAGTAGGGAGGATCAGAGGTGAGCCCGCTTCAGGCTTGGGTGTTGACTCTCTGCTGGCCGCCATTACTAGTTTAATGAGATCTTGATGGTGACCTAGGCCAGTTGGCTGATCCTCAGGAGGGTCGGCCAGACCTCAAGCAGGTGGACAGTTTTATCCACAACAGGGTAGGTAATCTTTGAGCACTTACCCTGCGTCCTGGCGACTTCCAGACAGGATTTGAGAGACAGGAGTAGAAATAGATTTGTTGACAGGGAAATTGTGATATTGTCTTTCAGACAAGACTCAGAACTTTGTCAAGAATTGGGAAAACCTTGGCTAGAGCTTTCCAGTAATCTGAAACCCCCCTCTCCTTCCGGTTCTATGTACTGTAAACAGCGACTGCCTACAAGAGTGGTTTGGAGCCTGTTGACTTTGGCCGAGATATAGCCTGAGGAGATTCATCGGTTTCCAATTCCTGTTCTCTCAGGATATTAAGTATTGCTATGAACTGGAAAACGTTTCTTTATTAAAATTGGAGGAAGAGTTGGGGTGTTTTGAGGGAGACCTGGAACAGGAAGGGAGCTGACACCAGAAGTTTCATGGCATTCCTTCAGAGATTATTTTATCTTTTTTGCATTGTCAGTGTTTAGTAGCTTAAATACATGGTGCAACAAGGGAGGTGAAAAAATAAGTCTGATTCCAGAAGTGCTGACAGTGTAGCTAGCTTGGGAGGCAGTCTAGTGTGGTGGTGAAGGGTGCAAACTGGTAAAGTTTTCTTGTCAAGAGTTTTTGAGGTCCATGGACAAAAAGTTGGTACATAAATTTATCACAAATTATTAAGGGTTTCTTAGGAATGTGGCTCTCTTTTCCTCTGAACAGCCATTTTGTATTTGGGTTTGGCCTTGTTAGTTGAAGATGCTAATAAAAACTAAGGCTTGCGTTGAACAATGCCAGCTTGAAACTGAAGGCTTTGGCTGATCTTAAATCCAGATTTAGAGAGAGACATGCCTGGCCACAGCAGTTGTTAAAAGACAATCACAGTGTATTTTGCCACAACAAACAAAGAAAAGACAATCAAAAGGGTTTGTGAGCAGCAGCCACCAGCATGGTTCTCAGCTGGCCATTGTGCATCTGTGCAGCAGCGGGCGGTGGGAGCTGGCCTTTGCCCCAGAGATGCAGCATAGCACTTACGTTCTTCCATTTAGGAAAGAAAGAAACCTTTTCTTTTGGATGGCTCTTGCTCTCTGCACATTCATAAAGGCCATAATAATAATGAAACACTTTTTAAGCTATTGCAATGTGACAGACACATCTCGTATGCATTTTCCTATTCTTCCTCAGAAACTATGAAGTTTGCAGGTGGGGAGTCTTCAAGAGTAACTAGGTAGGAGAACTGGGAGAGAGGGCTAGTCTTCTGTCCCTGGGTCTAGACTAGAAATCAGATTATCTGGGAAGGCAGTGCTGGGTAGGTGTGATTCAGTCAGCCTCTGCTCTTCTTACTGCAGACCAGATGCCAGGAAGGAGGACCCCTTGAGCTGGAACTCAAGTTGAAGATGAGTAAACTCTGTCTGGGAGACAGATTACAGAGCTTCCTGATATTTATTTTTTATTTCCCATTTATTATCCGCTGTCTTTAAGGCATCTTTACTATGTTACCTTGGACCAAGGGAAGAGAGGATGAATTGCTCACACATGGGCTAGAGTGGTCAAGGGGCTGCATCCCTCCACCCCATCGCCAGCTAGTCTGGTGTTGGCAGCAGTAATTGGCAGGGTCCTAAGAGGCAGAGGTTCTTGTCTTGGGATTCATGGACTGCCTCACAGAGGTAGGGAGGCTCCTTCAATGGCCTGTCACAGAATTTTGAAATTTTGCATGTATGTGCCCATGCTTGTGAGTGCATTCATGCATTTTTCTGGGTAGTGGGGCCCTTGGCTTCCCTTGTACTCTCTGAGCCATCTGTAACCCAGAACAGATGCTTCATTGCAAGGGGGTGTTCATTGCTAGACTATGGATGGCTAGTCTAGGTCCTTGCTTCTCAAAGTATGGTTTGTGGACCAGCAGCATCAGCACCACCTGGGAATGCGTTAGAAATGCAGAATCTTGGGCTCCACTTACTACCTACCTAATTGGAATGGGTGTCTTAACAAGATACCCAGATGATTTGTATGAACATTAAAATTTGAGAAGTGCTGGTCTGGGTAACCTCCATCTGGCAAATCAATTTCCAATACCAACTCTGTGCTAGGAGGAATTTTCATAAGGAAAAGCCATGTTTCTTTATAACTTTGTTTAGGAAGTAGGGTGTCTCTACATGTAATATTTCTCATCTTTGTCCTTTGCTTCCTGGGTGCTCAGTTGATTATAAATTGAATCATATCTAGATAAAGGGACTTTCATTCATGTGCTTTTAGGTTAGCTGTAAAGTGGCATCTGACCCAACCCTTTGAGAGAAATAAAAGTTGGAGGTGATAAGCTAATGATCTGCTAAACAGATTCCATTCCCCTTAAGGAATTTCTTTTGAGACCATCATTGTGGGCTTTCAGGAAATGATTGCATTGACTTCTCAGCTTGTCATGATTATCTTGGAGAGGTCTTTGCTGGTCCATTTTCTTCCCCTTCTTACCTTTTGCCAAGAATTAACTCACTCTTCATCTTTATGTTGCACTAGCTTTCTGATGAATTGTCAACAGTAGGCTAGTTTAGTCTTACATTTGCCCAGAGAGATGCCTGATGACTCATCATACTCACAGTTAATAAGTGCAGCCAGCGGGATGTCCATGCATCTTTAGTTTTGTGATGGTATGTGTTCTTGTGACATACACAGTGGACTCATTCATCTCTGAAGGGGAAGGCCATATTCTTTTTGGTGTATGTTAATCTGACAGCATCTCCAGTGAATGCTGAACTTTAGCCCACTGTTGAACATTAACTCTCTGTGGGTGTGCTGGCAAAAGCTCTGCAGGGTTGAATCTTAGTATGATTCTTATGTAGGGAACAGATATAATATGGTACCTAATAGGTATATTTTTGACCCATGTCACAATTAAAATTCATTCTACATTATGCTATATTGTGTGTGTGGTGTTTTTTTGGTCCTCGTCTGGAACTTTGGACACAACATTGGTTACATGGATTTCTCCCCAGCAGACTGGAGTTGTGGAAGTTTGAACCCCACATCAGTCACTGTTGTATCTCTAATCTCTAGCACTGTGCCTGGCGCGTGGGCAAGCCGTCAGTAAAAGTTTGCCGAATGACTGGTGGATTAACCACCTTTACTGTTCAGGTTCACAGGTGAGCCCCCATTTTTTGAAATGCTGGTGATGTGGATAATAGCAGCTATCTCTGTTGAGTGTTCTCCATAAGACAGCACTTTGCTAATAGGCACTTTGAATACATTCTGTCATTTAATTCTCTCAACATCCTTATGAGGCAGTGGTATCACTATTTCCATTTTACAGCTGAGGAAACTTAGAAAGTAATGTGGCTAGCATCATTCAGCTGGTGAGGGTGGAGGACGGATTGCACCCCAGGCTGTCTGACTTTGAAGCTTGTGCTGAATACATGAGCATTTAACTCTGTTCAGGTAAGGGCACTGACCTGCAGAGAAGGATGGGATATGTGGGGCCATGGCTTCTACTTGGCTCCTTTGAAATGATAAACAGATGCAGATATAAAACGTTGGCTGCCCTAGTGCCTGGTGGAAGTTGGCCCTTAGCAGGCTGCTCCGCTTTGCTGTGTTTCTCCTCTTCCTCCCTGCAGAGGGAAAGTTGCAGACTGGTGAGTGCCTTCCAGTTCTCCCATTGTCTACTCTAAAGCCTTGGGTGTAGGGACTCTGTGACCTTATACACTGCTCTCTTTGTTTTTGGTATAAACTGTGTCACATTATCTAGTATTAGTGGCAGACCCATCTCAAAGCATTGGTCATAAGCAAGTATTGTGAGGAAAAAAAAGAATCCTGTTTGCACTTCTTAAGACATAAGATTGAGAATCTGGTTTGGGACATTTTATTAGATTATCCTAAAAATCCACATGCTGCTGTCTTTATTGTGGATGTTGCAGTGTGCGTGTTAACAAGTATTTGACAGCAGTAATTGCTTGTGACAGCTTATAGCTTGCTGATGGTTATTTAAAGGCAGTCTCTGCTTTGGGCAGAATGATTTGTTCTTTTGTAAGGCCTGTCACAGCAGAATTTTCACCTTTTAAAAGTGGGCATCTTATTTGTAACCCTGAAAAGATCTTTTCTTTCAGTGGTTTATAGATAAAAAGTGAAATGATGAGTGGGGTCTTGTAAATAGTTTGTGGACCGTTTCATGTATTCTCCTATGGTCCTAAGGTGGGTATGACTCATACACTTTTTGGGACAAGCTCCACAATTAGTTTCACATCACAGTTTTTTGTTTGTTTTGTTTGTAGAACTCTGTGTAGGTTTCAAAGTGTTTTGGGGGGTACGTTTGCTGCAGTTCACCTTCCTTCTCTCTGTGTGTCTCACAGGTGTGTCCTGCGAAGTTCCTGCAATCCAGGATCCTGAGAGTGTGTGTTGTTGCTTCTTGAGCACAGCTCTGTTTGTTGTGCATTGGCAAAATAAGAGTATTTAAAAATCCCCAGGGAGCTAGGTATGGAGTAAGAGGCATAGTCTCTGATAGTGGCCCTTCATCAAACACCTCACCTAATTTTCTTTGGCAGGACAGAGCTGGAAAGTGTGTGGGCCCCGAGGCCCTGGTACCTGCTGTTTAGCTGACATCCTGCAGGGCTGCAGCCCTAGCATCAGCAGCTGTATAAGCTCCAGAGTGGGTGTCCTGGCAGGAGAACCAGACAGGTGATTTGTT
This sequence comes from Equus asinus, assembly GCF_041296235.1. Taxonomy (NCBI): domain Eukaryota; kingdom Metazoa; phylum Chordata; class Mammalia; order Perissodactyla; family Equidae; genus Equus; species Equus asinus. The sequence continues at coordinate 37,427,726 of NC_091798.1, read as the reverse complement.
AAATTATTACCCATGTGTAGCTTCTGGCTTCTGGTGCCAGGCAGTGTGGAGCTTGGCAGGATTAAAAGGCTGATTACACAGCCAGCAAAGGTGGGAGGTGAGCTGGCTGACTGCCATTGTGCTTTTTTTTTTTTTCTTTTTGGTGAGGAAGATAAGCCCTGAACTAACATCCACTGCCAATTTCCTCTTTTTGCTGAGAAAGATTGGCCCTGAGCTAACGTCTGTGCCCGTCTTCCTCTGTTTTATATGTGGGATGCCTGCTACAGCATGGCTTGATGAGCGGTGCGTAGGTCCATGCCTGGGATCTGAACTGGCAAACCCTGGGCTGCTGAAGTGGAGCACACAAACTTAACCACTATGCCTCCAGGCCGACCCCATCCACTGTGCTTAACTGTTGAGATACCCACAGAGAGTGTTCCCGGCAGCTGTCTCTTTGTGGGACTTCAGAGCATGTGAGAAATGAGAGAGCCAAGCACAATGCATTGATTATAATAGGATTTCCTGAGAGGCCTTACTAATGGGACAGGACATCAGGTGTGCCGCCTTAGGGGCTAGGACTTCAGCAAAAGGAGCAGGAGGTATATTTTAGGAGTTGGGAGGAATCTGGCATATGATAAACAAATATTTGTTGAGAGTCGTCTGCCCTCTGCTATTTCAGGCAGAGAAGGAGAAGGTGGGCCTGGTACCTTTTCCTGGGATACCTAGTGAACAGCTGGTTAGTGGGATAACTAGTGAAAGAGGGCCACCACCTCTTTTCATTCATTTATGTTTATTCAGTGTTCCCTGTCTGTGAGATGTGTGTTCTCCCTTCCCTCGAACAAGAACGAGAGACTCCCTCCTCTCTCCTTCAAGCTTGGGAAGTGGACTCGGCTAGGTAGTAAAGGTAGCGTGAAGAGTACCTTTCCCTGGTTGTATGATCTGGAGGATAGTAAGATGACCTCCTTCTTAGGATAGTTGTGAGAATGTAAATCAGCTAATTATTTAAAATAAGTAAATATTTAATTCAGTATCTGGCACATAGTACATACTCAGTATTGGTAATAATAACTGTGTTGTTATTATTAGTACTACTACCATTGTCATTGAGCGAGGAAGGGTCATTCTGGAGGAGGAGGGTGGATGCTCTCAGGCGGTGGTCACGTGGGACAGACAGAGGCTCTTACATCCACTGCTGGAAGGGCTGGGGGGCTCTCACTCAGTGCCCTTCCCCATGGAGGTGGACATGGGGATGGGAATAGAGAGACTGAGAGGGAGGACCCGGGAGCGGGCCTCGTCAACAGGCTCTTCCAGGACACTGCCTGGGCGTTGCAGCCGAGCAGCATCGGCTCCTTTGATTTAATCTCCTCCTTGCCCACAGGCCACCAAAAGGTCAAAGGTTTCTTATTTTTCTATTGTAATTCCTTAGAGGGATGATAAATTCCTTCTGGGACATTCAGGACATTTTTTTCTCTTTTTGAAAAGCTAAGTTGGCAACACGGACTGAAGAATAAAGCAAGAAGTAGGTAAGAGCCAATATTCTAGAAATGCCTTTCTGTCCAGCACAGATTCCAGATCAGAGAAGAGGAAGCTTTTCTTGAGCCAGAAAGTATCATTTATAGGTGTCCTTGATGGAATCAGTGCTCAGAGCGTAGTTTGAGAATCTGCTTGTGACAATGTTGCCTTTCCTTTCTGCAGTCTGCTGGCCTGGGACTTGTGGGCCTGTGGGTCTTCAGTTTACAGTGGCTGAGCAGAGATGAGGAGGAGGAAGCAAGAGTCAGAGACCTAGATTTCCTTATCGATTTGGTAGTTAATCCAGAGAAATTCACTGCTGCGCTCTGTATCTTCATTTGTAAATTAGAACATCTTTCTAGCTCACAAGGGTATTGATGACCAGTGTTGAATTTGGGGATTATTTTTAGAGGAAAGGGGTAGATATTTGCTCAAATTGCAGTTCATATGTTTGACAGGCCGAGGAACTGGCACTTGCTCTGTAAATTATCATGGGGTATGGGGCCTGCTTCCTAGGTCAGATTTCCAGATAACTGAAAGTTAGCTGTATGGTTGTCACCGTATAGGAAGGTTCGTATCAAAAACTCCTGGATTAGGCACTTTGCATAATTTAAACCTCACCACAATTCCATAAGGTAGGAATTGTCATACCCATTTGCAGCACAGGAGATTCAAGTTCGAAGAGAGTGAAGTAATTTATTCAAGGTTGTGTGGCTTTGTTCATTCGTTGAATAACCATTTGTTGAATTTCCTCTGTATGCCAGGCACCAGGATTATCATTGTGAACAAACCAGACACAGGTTATAGGTGGGGTAGTTAGGATATACCTCAGGATTGTCTGGCTCCGAGGCACGTGACTTGTCACCACACAATGTTCTTTCTCACAGGTTCCTAGTAGTGGAAGGGACAGGGAGGCCTGCCCCCCTTGCTGAGGCTCCTGAGGTGCACTGATGTCTCTTGGTCCCTGGCTGCATAGCTGGGTGCTCTGTAGCTCTCAGCCCTGAAGCCGATGTCCTCTGTGTCTATTTCCACCAAGCCTCTCTGCTTCTTGCTATTTCAAATGCCAAGACTTGAAAAATTTTAAATACTTGATAAAAACTTGGCTTGAATGTTAGGCATTTCCCTTCTTTTAAAAACAAGCCAGTTTTTTTTTCTTGATGACTCAGGCCTGCCATTATGTGCTTCGTTGATGTACCGTATAATTTTGAGTCTACACTTTCAGCTTTTCATTTTCTTCCCCTGAGTGAGTTGTCACCTCACCTGTGGTCACTGAGATTGTCACTGACTGCCTCACTCCTTTTGAATTGGATGTTTATAATCTGCTGTGAATGAGGAAACTGCTTCTGGGGTATTTTTTTCTCCCTGTTTTTTGTGAGATCAAAAGCAGAAGTTGCTGGTTGAGACCCAAAGAATAAGAGTCACTGACTTTGTGACAGTCACCTCTGGAGTCGACCTGCATGGTTGGTTGCCGTGTGGTCCTGTGTCCTGTAGTCGTGGTCTTGCTACAGCCCTGGCCTCTGCTGGAGGGATTGAGAGCTCAGGCTCTGGAGTCCAGTGGACTTGCCTCAAATCCTGGCACCCCTCCCACATTTCAGTTTGGGATCTGAGTCAACTTAACGAATCTAAGCCAGAATTTTCTTATCCTGGCAAAGCAAGCTGTCCATAAATGATGCCCTTTATTATTAATGGCGATCATAGAGTTTGTGGTATTGGTGGTGGAGATTGGGGCAGTATGATCAGTGTTCAGGTAACTGTAGAGTATGGGTTGAGAGCATTGCTGTTAGGGCCAGGAAGAGCTGGGGTTTAGTCCTTACCTCCCCATTCACCAGCTAGGTGACCAGTAATAGAAAGATATATATATAGTGTAGGGGTCAATAGTGTGGGCTCTTGAGTTAATGTCGGGGTCCATTTCTGTCTTGCCGTTTACTCTCTGGATGATCCAAGTCTAGAAGCTGCTTCAGGCTTCTCATCTCCAAAGGGAGGATGGTAAGAAGACCTACCTCTCAGGATTGTTGGGGGGATTAGCTTAATGTGTATATGCAGTGCTTCAAACAGTGCCTGGCACATGTAGTGCTCATTAAATGTCAGCTGATGACTTCCCTTGGCGTCCAGAAGTATTGATATACCTTTTATTCATCAAATGTTATGGTTTATGCTACAGCCCTGTTTTCTAATCATAATTAATTTCAAGGTCGCTCTTCCGGGTGTTTGTTCTTGGGCTTTTCTCAGTCTCCCAGGATTGACATAGGACTGGGAGACGGTTTGTTCTGGGAACAGTTACACACCGTATTCTGGGGGAATAGATGCTTTGCTTTATGAGGTTCCTTCATGGGTAGGAATCATCTCCGTATCACGTCCTCAGCCTGGAACTCCCTGGGAGCCTCTGACAGGTCGCATGAAATGCTGGAGATAGGAGACAAATATTTGTTAAAAATAGAAAGTATTGTCCTCTTTGACATCTCCACCCTTTCTTCTGGAAAAAATTTTGAGTTCAATTTAGCAGAAAGATTATTCCTGCACTCTGTGCTATTCCACTTTTACTCACTTAATTTTTCTTCTCTTGTCACAGTCTTTTCTTGGGCTTATAGAGTATGCACCATAAAACAAGTCAGTATGGGGGCCGGCCCGGTGGCGCAGCAGTTAAGTGCATATGTTCCGCTTCGGCGGCCTGGGGTTCACCAGTTCGGATCCCGAGTGCAGATATGGCACTGCTTGGCTAAGCCATATTGTAGTAGGCGTCTCACATATAAAGTAGAGGAAGATGGGCATGGATGTTAGCTCAGGGCCAGTCTTCCTCAGCAAAAAAGAGGAGGATTGGCAGCAGTTAGCTCAGGGCTAATCTTCCTCAAAAAAACCAAAACAAAAAACAAGTCAGTATGAATTAAAATTATTTCACTCTCTTTTTGTTTCTTTTAAGCCCAACCTGTAGGTGGTAAACTAGGGTCCTTCCTGGCCAATTCTAAAATGGCTTGGAAAGTGAAAATAAAAAGGAAAAGCATTGAGAAGGAAATTAACAAATAGATATTATTCTTTTTCCAAAAGGCTTTTGTCTTGACATGGTTGCTTTCGTTTTCCTGATAATTAGTTGTAACTAAAATACTGTATCTTTGGGATAATTTAAGAAGAAAGGTTTTGCCCTTGTGTGCAGTGGTCAGGTGATTGACAGTTGCTGCAAGACCAGGGATGGTCTGTTTTCACAAGGACTTGTCATGTGGGGGCCTGTCTCTGTATTTCTCTGGGTTTGTAACACCCTGGCACTCTCAGAGAGAGACGCCACCTGGCTCTTGGGAGGAGTTGCCCAAATCGGGTCTTTGCCTGCCCCTCCAAGTCTTGGATTGGTGTGCTGGGTGATTGTGACAAACACCAGGTGCCTCTCATTCCTCCACCAGCCTGACCCTCCTCCTCAGCCAAAACAGCTAGTATGACTGCATTTCTGCTTTACTTACCCAGTGCTTCTGTGCTAGTGGTCCCCACTATTGGGGTATTATTGGAGGTTGGCCACTGTGTTCAAAAGAAAGGCACAGTTGGATTATATAGGTTCGTAAGTTGGTTAGGTGTGTGCTTTTGTTGAGACAGGGAAAAGCTGCTCATGAGAAGGAGGGGAGGAGCCTTTGAGTTTACTGTAACCTTTCTGTCCTCTAGATTTCCTTGGTTGAAACTCAGTAGAAGGGTGAGGGAAGGCTGAATACCGTCTTCCTACCTGCAAAGGACCTGACCAAGATGACTGTATGTCCTAGGTCACACCTGCTGTCTCAGCATGATTATTAATAGTGCCCCTTTTCTCAAAACTGCCCCAGTGTGGATATGGTGACTCTATGTATGGATCACATCAGGTTTCTTTGAAACATTTGTCAACAGGAATGAACATCAGCTTCCAGTGGTGTTTTTTCCCAGTAGATTATTTTAAGAGTGAAGCTGCTTCCTTCTCCACCAAATCAGCAAGAAATAATGTTTCTGTAAATGGTTGTTATAAGTTCCACCCTTATTAACTTCAAAAAGCTACAGATCTGCAGAGCAGAGGGCACTTGAGATCACCATTGTGGGAAAGAGTGAGGTGCATTGTGACGTAGTTGGTATCTGTCTGTGTGGCTGCTTGCCACACTGGCTTAAAAAAGCAGAACTTCAAGGCTAATTGGCTAAAATCAGATGTGATAATTAGGAAGAGTATAAAACCTAAAGGGAATGAATGATGAACTTACCCAGGGTCACCCAGCTAAGTAGGTAGTGGTAAATCCAGACTGGGTGCCCAGGTGTGTCTGGCTCACTCCACTGCCCCTTGCTGTCTGCTGTATTGGCCTAGAATTTTCCATTTATGGCTCTGATATAGTTTTATTCTAGATTATGCTGGAGGTGAAACTGGTTCAAAATGTGAGCTACTGTTCCCAGTATCTGCAGGTTGGAAGTGGCAGAGGCAACATTCAAGCTCCGTGCTTTATACCATTGTTACTTGGGAGAGGGGTCAATGATGGATGTTTTCAGCCTGATTTGAATAGTAGGAAGGAGCAATTGGTATTAGGATATATTAGTGCAGGGTGAACCTTTTTAAGTCAGTCTGTGTGAGTTAAGTCATTTCCCTAGCATGTTGGCCAAGCTTCAGGATCACAGCACGTGGGGATGTTATTCATGTTCAGTAAATGTCAAACTGTAGCTACAGATTTATGGGTTTGTAAATCCAAAGAAGCTACTATTATTAGGGTTTCTTGCAAGCCTAGAATTGCTAGCATTTTTTTTTTGAACAGTTCTATAAAACAGCTCATTGCTATCAAGTATGGTTTAAGTATTTGGCTAGGAAAAGCAAGGTGATTTATATGTCTTTAAATCAGTGCACATGAGAGCTACCATAGCAAAGATGAAAAATTATTTTGTGGTGATAATGAGTTGTGATAGAGGGTAGGAAGGGGAAGTGAAGGATTTCCAAAACCCCAAATTTTCCCATTTGTGTTGAATTTCCACAGATTTGAGATGTTTCTGAGAGTATGTTATACCAATCACTCTAATTTTTCATAATTGTGATGACCTGTGAGTCAAGACTTGATTTTTTCAATTGAGTTGATGAATTCAGACTTTTTAATTAATATAACTGTGCAGGTGGATAAAAAAAAAATCAGCCTTCAAAAAATGTTACTAATAGTACATGTTTGCATTGGGGCTAGTTGACCAGATCAGCATGGTTTTGTCTCTTTCTCCCAAGCAGTTCCTATGGCAGCCAGAGACAGACAGACAGACAGGCAGACACACACACACAGAAGCCCCTGAGCCACTGGGAGTTAAATCCATCCGCCATCAAACGGTTTGACCATTGTGATTACTCATCCAGCCAGACCACTCCATACTCCACCCTTCTCAGTTTGTATCATTTTCCCCGATATCTGTTTCCACCTACATGCCTGCTCGCAAATCTCCATAGCTACATCAAAATATGTATGAGAGGTTTGTTTTTTCAGACAGGCAAATGTGACCTTGTAGACGTGCTCCTTTCCTTATAAAGTTTTACATAAATTGCTCTGAATACAATTTAAAATAACACCTGCCTTGTAGGGGATTTTGTTAGGATTAAAGGTGATAATCCATACAAAATTCCTATCACTATGCCTGGCACACACATAGCTACACAGACTGTTAACTTCTGTCTCTTTTTGGCTTTCTTTTTTTTTTTTTTTAAAGATTTTATTTTTTTTCCTTTTTCTCCCCAAAGCCCCCCAGTACATAGTTGTGTATTCTTCGTTGTGGGTTCTTCTAGTTGTGGCATGTGGGACGCTGCCTCAGCGTGGTTTGATGAGCAGCGCCATGTCCGCGCCCAGGATTCGAACCAACGAAACACTGGGCCGCCTACAGCGGAGCACGCGAACTTAACCACTCGGCCACGGGGCCAGCCCCTTTTTTTTAAGATTGGCACCTGAGCTAACATCTGTTGCCAATCTGTTTTTTTTTTCCTTCTTCTTCTTCTTCCCAGGTCCCCCCAGTACATAGTTGTTTATTCTAGTTGTAGGTCCTTCTAGTTGTGGCATGTGGGATGCCGCCTCAGCATGGCCTGATGAGCAGTGCCGTGTCCGTGCCCAGGATCCAAAGTGGTGAAACCCTGCGCTGCCGAAGGGGAGTGTGAGAATTTAACCACTCAGCCATGGGCCTGGCCCCTTTTTTGACTTTCTGTGGCTCCCTGCTTTGCTCTCCCCACCCTGTTGAAACAGCTCACTCAGGGGTTCCGCTGATCACATAGGAGGGAGATCCAAACGCTATGTCTCAGCCATTTGATGTCTCTGTGCTCCTGCTGATAGCGAACACTCCGTCTGACCCGGAAACATTTCTTTTCTGGTTCATGGCACTGCGTTACTCTAATTCTCCTCCTACCTCTCTGGCCTTTCCTCATTTCCCTCCCTTTGTTCTGTGGCCTCTTTCTCTGTTGTCCAAAGAAGATGGTCTCTGAGTTTCTGTGCTCAGTTCATTTAAGTTTCCTTAGCTATCTTACTTGCTTCTGTGGATGATATTCAGGTATCCATCTCTGGCCTGACTTCTCTCCTCGGGTTCCATGCATCCATTTCCAGCTGCCTGATGAGCACCTCTGCCTGGATATTTCTTAGCACCTCAGACTGAGATTGAACATACTCAAATGCAAACTGCCCTCCACTTCCTTCTGCACAGCATATCCTCCTCCTCCTGTCCCTGGGTCTTTGGATGGCACAGCCCTCTTCTCACCACCTCCTCCCTTTACCTTCACATAATCTTTGCTGCTTTTTTCCCTCTTTGTGTCTCGTTATCCAATCGATCACAATTTCCCTTGGATCTGACCCTGGCGATGTCCCTGGCATCTGCTCTTTCCCCTCTCTTCTACACTGGCACCATAGCTGTTCCTACTGCCAGCACCCACAGCACTCAACTCACTTTTGCAATGGCTTCAAACGGTAGTTCTCACCTCCTGTGTTTCTTCATCTGGATCCAGACTTACTATTCCCAATTAATTCTCCTAAAGCACAGTTTTGGACATATCACATCAATGCCCAAATCCTTGATGTGCATCAAATTGTGAAGACATACCCAAACATTATACCTGTCCTGGTGTACCTCATCACTTGACACAAGGGATAAAGCTTTTCAGGCCATTGTTCTGATGGTTAAAGGTGATAGTCTCTTTTTGGTGTCACCTCAGTGGTCCACTGGTAAGGTGAAATGTTGGCAGTTTTTGTTTAATATTGATATGGATTGAATTGTGTCCCCCCTCCAAATTTATACGTTGAAGCTTTAATCCCCAATGTGACTATATTTGATAGGGTCTGTAGGGAGGTAATTAAGGTTAAATGAGATCTTAAGTATGGGATTAGATAGGATTAGTGTCCTTATAAGAAGAAACTCCAGAGAGCTCGCTCTCTCCCTCTGTGCATGCACAAAGAAGAGACCATGTGAGCATAGAGCAAGAAGGTGGCCACCTGCAAGCTAGAAAGAGAGCCCTCCCCAGAATCCAGCCATGCTGGCACCCTGACCTCAGACTTCCAGTCTTCAGAACTGTGAGAAATAAATATCTATTGTTTGAGCCATCCAGTCTGTGGTGTTTTGTTTTGGCAGCCCAAGCTGACTAACACAAATACTTATTTTAGGTCTTCTGAGTGCCAGGGATGGGATATGTAGGGAACCATGGTCCTGGCTGCTGTGCAGTTTAGGTAAATCCTCTTGTCCTTACTCTGTCATCCAGCAGCTTTCATTCAGAATGTATTGAGCCCCCATTAAGAGCAAGACCCTGTTGAGTATTGCGTTTACAAAGATAATGAGATCAGAGCCTAGAGGGGAAGAAAGAAAGAGACAAGTAGATTACTGTGATCCAGTAGGAGTTGAGTCTGGTAAAATGTTCAAGATATGTATGTAGTGATGATTCCAGGCAAGTAATGAATAAAATCATAAATGGATGCTAAAGAGAAATAGATTATAACGTTAATCATCTTCAGTTCAACATATTTTTTCTAGTTTTTAACTCTGTTTTTTCTCTTCTGATTATAAAAGTAAAAAATGAAAAATACCTGCACCTTGTAGGAAATTTGAGAAGTAAAGCAGTAAGAAGAAAGACACTCATGATCCTCTTACAGAGAGAGAATTTCTACTCTTTTTTAATGTCATTTTTTATGTCATTTTAACTGTGTACTATTTCTACTTTATGGATGTAATGTAATTTCCTTATCTAATCTCCTAACTTGAAACGTTATTTCCATTCTTAATTTTTTTCTTTTTTGCTATTTTAAAGAACTTGCTGGACCATTTCACACATAAATCTTTGTGTCCATTTAAAATCATTTCGTTTGAACGGTCTGCTTGAAGAGGAATTACTAAGTTAGAGGACATAAACATTGTTAAGGGCTCTGGGGACATCTTACCAACCACAGACATTTGTCGAATCTTTTCTATGTGAATAAGTCACTCTGTTGGTTTTGGCATTTGGGTGCTGGGGCCTGGGAACAGTGACATGAGCATGAGATGTGGCCTTACGGATCTGGTCATGTCTATCAAGGGAGACATACCTGTGAGTGCAGAAGCTCTGAGCATCTTTTACTTTGTCAGTGGTTTACACAGTCTTTCTGAAATAATATGATAATTTCAAACTCGCACTTGAAAAATATCTTGACCTAGGCATTAGATAGTTTTCTGGGATTCTGGGGTAGTCTTTAGTTTCATAAATGGGTCATGTTTTTGTTAAGGAGGAAACGTGCTCATATGTAGCAAGTGATGTTGGCTTTTTAAGATCGGACTTGTGTATGTTCTATGCTTCTCTGAGGAAATTTTGATCAGAGGACAAAAACTTGTGAGAATGATAGTTTGTTTCCTTTAGCCACATACCCCTGTTTCTCAAGGAGATTTTCCCAAGAGAGGCTTATTTTAAACTAGTTAGAATGTAAGTTTAGCATATTTCCAGAAAAATACGCAGCTCGGAAATACATAGCTTGATGAATTAATCACGAAGTGAATGCACCCGTGTAATCACTACTCAGGCCAAGAAATAAAAATTATCAGCATCTCATAAAGCTCCCTGCTTATCTCCATCCCATCCCTCCTCTCCTAAGATAACCACTCTTCCTGAGTTCCAGCAACCTAAATTTCGTCTGTTGTTGAGTTTGAGAAGTTTTAAATTGTTTTGGAAACTCTTATTTTGGTGAGGAAGATTGGCTCTGAGCTAACATTTGTTGCCAGTCTTCCTCGTTTTGCTTGAGGAAGATTATTGCTGAGCCAACATCTGTGCCAATCTTCCTCTATTTTTGTATCTGGGATGCCGCCACAGCGTGGCTTGATGAGTAGTGTGTAGGTCCATGCCCAGGATCCAAACCCGCGAACCCTGGGCCTCCAAAGCAGAGCGCACAAACTTAACCACTATGCAACTGGGCCGGCCTCCTGGAAGCTCGTTTTTAAATTAAATTGAATAAACCCCAGCTAAGCTACCTGTATTTCTTATCTATTGCTGTATAACAAATCACCCCAAACCTTTGAGATTGAGGTGATAATAGTGTTTCTTTCTTGCGACTCAGTGGATTTGCTGGGCGCTTCTCTTGGCTTTTCCTGAGCTCACTCACACAGCCATATTCGGGCTGGGACACGGGGCCTCCCTCCATGTGCTCTTCCTTACTGGGCTTCTCCGTGGTATGGCAGTCTCAGGACAGTGTTCCAAAAGGGCAAAGAAGGAAGCTTCAGGTTCTCTTGAGGCCTAGGCTTTGGAATTTGCACAGCGTAAGTTCCACCACATTCTGTTGGCCAAAGCAAGTCACAAGGCCAGCCCAGATTCAACTGAGTGGCGCGAAAGACTGCACCTCTGGATGGGAGGAATGGCAAAGCTGTATTGCAAAGGAGTTTGCATTAAATATTTGTGGTCATTAAACAACGTCCCATACCACTCAAAGAGTACTATTACTACTATGTAGACCACGATTATTGTTAATCCAGAACTTTATTTATAATATTGAGGTTCACCTGGTCCACATGTGAACACTGTTATCATGGGGCAGGTGGGGGATAGATTTTATCTTCATCTGATATAAGAGGATTGGATCAGAAGTAGAAGTGCTTTTAGAGGTTGACTTCTTTTTTTGAAACAAGTTTGACCTTTACCAAATATTTTACTTTTTCTTTATATTTCTTTCATTGTTTGAAGTGGCCCCTGCTTATCTCACGAAGTGATATAAAGCTAATGCTTTACCAACATGAATACTTTCCTGGAGTTTAAATGGGTGTTCCTCAGAACGCATTGTACCTTGAATTATCACAGGAAAGATTTACAATACAGAGACCCCTTCTCTTGTCTTCTGGTCATAGACTCAGAGTAAGAGAGTGTCAGGAGGCCTTAGTCATTTAGCTCCTGGGTTCTCGCATCTGTATGAAAATGAAATGCTCAAGGTAATATCAAGGCTGTTTGATAGAAGAGGTTCTGACTCATCAGAAATACCTGATTTACATCCAGTAGTCCTTCCTTACCTACCATCAACTGAAGTCTGAAAATATTAAATGGAAAATTCAAGAAATAAACAATTCATAAGTTTTAAATTATGTGCCATTTTGAGCAGTGTGATGAAATCTCATGCTGTCCCACCTGGTCCCTTGTGGGACGTGAATCCTCCCTTTGTCCAGTATATCCATGCTGTATACACTACCTGCCCGTTAGTCACTTAGTAGGTGTCTTGGTTATCAGATCGACTGTGGCGGTATCACAATGCTTATGTTCAAGTAACCCTTATTTTACTTAATAATGGCCCCAAAGCATAAGAGTAGTGATGTTGACAATTCGGATATGCCAAAGAGAAGCTGTAAAGTGCATCCTTTAAGTGAGAAGATGAAAGTTCTTGACTTAATAAGGAAAGAAAAAAGATGATATGCTGAGTTTGCTGAGATCTATGTAACTTTTATTACAGTACATTGTTATAATTATATTTTATTATCATTGTTAATCTCTTACTGTACCTAATTTATAAATTAAACTGTATCATAGATATATATGTGTAGGAAAAAACACACTGTAACATAGCAAGGAGTGGGTTCCCTCCATGGAGCATTTTCTCTGGTTCGGGAGGGCATTGAGCTTAGTGCTTTACCTTCATTGACTCACAGGGCCTGGGAGGACTGAATTAGGCAACCTGTGGTTAGCACAGGGGCTGTAAGAAAAGCTCGATGATACATGGCCAACAGCAGTCTGAGGCAGGTAATAACAGCTTTCGTTTAATTGAGCACTTGCTGTGATCAAGGCTCTTTATTTGTATTAATTCATATAGTCCTCATAAACCCTACAAGATTGATTCTGTTATTATACCCATTTTGCATATTAGGGAAATACAGGCACAGAAAGTTAAATAATTCACAGAGCTAGTTAATGGCAGAGCCAGGATTTAAACCCATGCCATCTGAGTCCAGAACCTTAGTACCCCTTCCCACTTCTCTTAGGAGTGGAATCTTTGTTTGTACATTGACGTGATGTCTGGGTTATTAGAGAGCAAAGGCAGGATGTCTGACCCTGTTCCCCAGACCCCGCCCTCCTCTATTGTTTAATTCCAGGGCCAGGCACCCTAGGCGGTGGTGAAGTCACAGGGGCTCTGAACTGGCTGTGCCAAGTTGCTGCCTCACTCACTTAATGATGTCTCTGGGGTTTTGGCTTCTCACTGAATCTAGGCTTCATTCCTCCCGTCTGAAGAGAGGAGCTCGCTTCCTTAAAGCCTGACAGTTTTTCCTCTGTGATGAACTAGTCCTGTAAATCTTCACAACTTTAAAGAAAATTTCCTTTCTCCAAATGTTGGAGTGCAATGTTCTCTGTCAGGCGGGAGCTAAATGCCTTCACCTGGGCAGGTTTATTAGGCCATCTTTTCTCTTTTCTCTGTTTTTGGCTTCAGATGATACTAAATCTTCTATGCATGAAACATGTATAATCGCCGTGGTTTTTCCTGGCATCAGTGGGTATTTTGACACATCTGGAAAGCATTCATTTTCACAGAAGATGTTGTCCCTGGGTTACTTAGAAGAGTGACGATTGGAAGAGAACTGCAGGGTGCCTGGTCTTTGGTCCACCCACAGAGTAGTTCACTGATGTCTGAAACTGTCCAAGTTGAAATAATTCTTTATGGCTCATTTTTTGTTTACCTCTTTCCCAATTTAGAAAAACTTGGGCTCAGGTACCATGTTAGGCATCTCACATCCATTATTTCATTTATTCTCCAAGACAGGTCTGTGGTGTCGGTATCATTGTCCCCATTTCATAGACGCGGAAACTGAAGGAAGATTATGTCACTCGCCCCAGGTCAGGTAGTTAGGAAGTATCACAGTGTGGTGCTGGGGTCAGAGCTCAGGGTTTTCTGATTTCAGATTCTGTGCTTTTTCTGTGTGACTTACCCCATGCCACATGTCCTTCAAACACCATTTAAATCTCTCACAGAAGAAGTTTGGGAACCAAAATAGTTTTGTGTAAAATCTATTGTCTGGAACTTGCTGTAGTTAATGCTCTTTCTCCTCCTCCTCGTCCTCTTCCCATTTTCCCTCTGAGTCCCCAAGATGAAGTAATGAAGTTTGGAGGTGAGAAGGCCTGGGATTAGGTTCCCTTTAAGTTACTTGGCAAGAGGAAACAGAAAAGTAGACATCGTAAGAAACTTTCCCATTGTATCTCTAAGCTCAGCAGAGGATGCTCTGTCGGAAAGTTCTGTTCTTCCCATGAGAAGAATTAAGAAAGGGAGGAAGGATCTTGTTGAAATTCTGTTTTTACACGCTCTCTGCTGACCAACCTCAGTGCTCTGTGTTCATTTCTATGCTTTTCTCTTTCACTACCTACCTTGCAGCTTCTCATACTACAGACATCGTTCTGATATGGTGTCTTGTCCTTCTCAGTTGAGCTTACTTTTGGCATGATAAGAAGACCTACCTTTTAGGTTGCAGTGCCTCGCTGTGCCCACTTCTCTCCCCTTTTGCCCTGTTCTTGCCCTTTAGTACTTGGCAGAGCTGAGGAGCTTAGGCACGAGCTTTCATTACCTCTGGCTCTCAATTGAACAAAAACAAAGAAATGCAAAGAAAATGAATTTTGTAGTGAGATGTCCAGAGGCATAATGGTGTAAGGACATAGGTGTTGGGTCAGAATCCCAGAATCCCAGAACCTGAGACAGAATCACGGCTCTGCCACTGAGTGGCTGTGTCGCCTCTGGCAGGTTATTGAACCTCTCAGAGTTGATTTCCTCATCTTGTATACACTTCAAGATGATTGTGAGCATTAGAAATAATTAAATGAATTAAGCATCCCAGTCAGTGTCTTGCACATAGTGGAGGCTTAATAAATGATAGCTCTTATTTCACTTGCTGCAAATGCACAAAACAAGATGGTCTGAGGGCCTTGTGTTTGGTAGTCATGTTGTAGGATCAGTTTTGGAAAAGGAGGCACCTTTGGGACTATCTAGTCTGAAACCTGCATTTTACAGACCAGGAAACTGAGACCTGAGGTACTGTGTAAAAGCTGTAGAACTAGTTAAGGGCAAAGCTCAGACCAGAACCCAGAACCTCAGACTCTTAGGTTGTGCTCTTTTTATGGCATCATGACTGATTCAGTCCAGATATTTACACCAGCATCTCTAGGGCAGGGTTTGCTGGAATCACCTGTGGAGGGGTGGGGGTGTTAACAAAGCAACTTCCTGGACTCCATTCCAGACTATTAAATCAAAATCTCTAGAGGTAGAGCCAGAGATCTTCATTTTAACAGACACCTAAGATGATTCTTACTCATCTTATGAGTTTACATTTATATGAGTTTGAGATGAGTTGTTGGAGTTGACTGAATTTGAACGTCATTGCTGTTGTGCTGTAATACAAGTTGATATTTACAGAGGTATCCCAAAAGCATTATGACCTCAGTCATAGGAACAAATCCTAATCTAATGATGTTAGTAATAATGATGCTCATGACAGCCGCTGCTCCTGGAGTACCCATAGTATATCAGGTACAGTCTGAGCGCCTTTGGGCACTTAGAACAGTGCCTGGCATATGGTAATCACTTCCTAAGTGTTGGTTGTAATAACTTCATTTAATTCTCACAACACCCCTTTGAGGATTATTGTTGTCTCTATTAGAGGTATAATAAACTGATGTACAGAGAAGTCAAATAACTTGCCCAAGGTTACACAGCTCGCAAATGGTATTTGAACTCATGTGTGTCTGATGCTGAAACCCATGTGGAATAGTAGGCATATACATGTGAAATGTTCTTTCAATAAATACTGAAATTTAAAGGATTTTTCTCATTAGAAGAATATCCCTCCAGGCTTGGTTGATATAGTCTACTGAGACAGACCTAAGAGAGGCCTCATACGAGGTAAATAATCCCTATTCTGGCTTATTCAAAACAAAAAAGTTCTGGAGTGAGGCTTGCCTGAGAGCGAACAAACTGTTGGAAAGAATTGTTCAAAGGGGAAATGTTCTCACTTTTCAGTCTGTTTGTGCAAATGAAATGGACAGTGAAGGGAGAAAGCGGCAGCTAGCTGCAGAGGCAAACTCACCTCCTTTTTCTTTTTCCTTCTTCTCCCCAAAGCCCCCGAGTACATAGTTGTATATTCTAGGTGTAGGTCCTTCTGGCTCTGCTATGTGGGATGCCGCCTCAGTATGGCTTGATGGGAGTGGTGCTAGGTCTGTGCCCAGGATCTGAACTGGTGAAACCCTGGGCCACTGAAGTGGAGTGTGTCAACTTAACCACTCAGCCACGGGGCCAGCCCCAAACTCAGCTTCTTAAAGTCCAAAGAGCTCAAAGACTGGAGAACTTGGAAAAGCTTCATGTGTGGCGCAGTTTTGTATTTTTTCTGCTTTTTGTTTATGACATTCCTTGATCCGGAAATTTTGGGGTTTTATATACTAAGCTCACCAGCTGTTCATGGACTGATGTTACCCCCCACTCCCACCCTCCCATAGGACATGGTGGTGAAAACTACAGATGAGGGACTGTTATTACTGATGTTATGTGTTGTTCCTTCTACTGTGGCTGGAAAACAAACCACCTCCGAACTCGATGGTTCTAAAACAACAACATTTATTTTATTTAGAAATCTGTAGTGTGGACAGGGCTCATCAGGGACAGCTCGCTTCTGTTCCACTTGGTGGAGCACTCCACTCTGCTTCACTTGGCTTGGGGGCTGGAATTATCTGAAGCCTCTGCTCACTCACATGTGTGGCATCTGGGCTGGGAGGATTAGAACAGCTAGGGGTTGGAGCAGCTGGTCATCTTTTTATGTGCTCTACATATGGTCTCTCCAGCAAGGTGACTTCACGTCCACAAGGTGGCTCTGGGCTACAAAGTCATGTGTCCAGTGAGAGAGGGGGCACACCAGGCAGATGCCATGTTGCCTCTTATGACCTAGCCTCAGAAGTTGTGCAGTATTGCCTCTGCCACGTTCTTTTGGTTGAGGATGTTGCAGTCCACCAGGTTCAACAGGAGGGAACACAGGCCCCACTGCTTGATGGAGGAGTGTCTGTGTCTCATTTATTGTAAGAATAACATGTGGGATGGGCTGTATTGGTGTGGCCATCTTTGGAAAATATAATCTGCCACATGTGTGTTGACTCTACTCTTGGTAAATAGACTTGTTCAGGGCTGGGTAGTTTATTGAGTCCCTTTATCCTCACAGTTAGTGTGATTTATGAATTTGCAGATGTTAAAATGGCTAAACTTAAACAGTTTTTGGGTGGAACCTGAACTGAATTTACTCAGAGCCATGTGAATATATGATGGGGAGTGGCTGGCAAAACCTTGCCTCATCATGGAGGAATACTCCATAGATTATTTTTTTCTTTTAGGAGGGGACAAACCCTTAGTCTTTGATTAGAAACCTAGGCAACCTTGCAAAGCTCATAGTTACTGTAAATTTTTTTTTTTTTTTTTTTTTTACTGAGGAAGATTCGCCCTGAGCTACCATCTGTTGCCAATTTTCCTCTAGTTTTTGTATGTGGGTCACTGCCACGGCATGGCCACTGACAAGTGGTGTAGGTCTGTGCCCAGAAACCAAACATGGGCTGCCAAGGCTGAGCACGCCAAACTTAACCACTAGGCCACTGGGGCTGGCCCTACTGTAAGTTCTTTTAACAGTTTTTTAATGGGGCCTAAAATATTCAAGGGGCTTGTGAATAAGACAGACAGAGTTCTACTCTTATGAGACTTAGATTCATGTAGAAAAGAAAGACAGAAAATAAGTAAATGGATAAAAATTTCAGGTAGTTATAAGGTTCCTAGGTAAACAAAAGAGGAGAGTCCAGGATAAGTGGTAGTTGCCATGATGTTATTTGAGCCTAGTTAGTTGGCCAATAGAATCATCAGAAAAGACACCTGAGGAGTTTCACGTAGCCCTCTTCTCCAGGGTCCCTGTGTATGTACTCTATTCATAAGCTGAGACAAAACTGTCAAGGAATGGCTAGGATAAGCATAGGCTTGTTAATAAAATCCTAGTATAATAATTGGATTAGCTACACCTTCAGTCTCCATTCTATCATTCTGCCCCTTCCGCTTCCAAAGAAAGATTCAATAGAGGTAATTTAGAAAC
Source organism: Equus asinus (assembly GCF_041296235.1). NCBI lineage: Eukaryota > Metazoa > Chordata > Mammalia > Perissodactyla > Equidae > Equus > Equus asinus. Next base: position 37,409,729 of record NC_091798.1, on the reverse strand, counting down.
ATAAAAAGAAGTAGTACTTTCACACAGTAGATAGTAAACACGTGTAATTCATTTATTTTCTCTGAGACTGAAAGTGTGAAAAGATGTACAAAATTTTATAAATTTGTGAAAACTGGATCTGTAACAAGTTATTTAGGGAAGTTAGTAATGTTAGGATATGTCTCTCACCACTTAAGGATCTACAAGGGCCTCTATGTGACTTTCCTTCCACCATCTTTTTCCATCCATACAGTAAATATTAATTGTGTGCCTTCTCTGTCTCAGTCCCTGGGAGCTAAGTATAAAACAGTAATCAGGGTTCCTACATTTATGGAGGCAGACAAAAAAGAAAGCAAGCAGACAAAATAACTGTAAGTCATAAAAATATCCAGGAAAGAAACAAATCATGGGTGAGAGGGAGGGAATGACTTTAGGTGAGGCATCAAGGAAGGTCTCTAAGGTGGTGACCACAGGTATCAATTCTTATGGTGCTAAGCCAGCCGCCTAGACTGGAAGATATATCGCACCAAATCCAGGACATCATTGGCGCCATGCTTACACTGTAATTGAGGAGGGATTGGATGAGAGCTGGAGGACGTTGTGGTTCCTGCAGCATTTTGAGTCCTTTATAGCCTTGAATTTTAATAAGAACCTTTTGTCCTGGCTGGAGTCGTCCAGGGTGACTATTCAGTGACACTGAGTGAGGGCACTTCTGCAGAGCTCCTCCCCTCCGAGCCCAGGTCTAATAGAAACTGTGGATTTCTTGCCTCTGCTTGAAGCTTGTCTCATGAGTGCTAGGGAGCAAGAGATGTCAAAAGCCTGACTTCATCTTGGCTCCCTATTTTTGTTGGAGAATAGTTGCTAAGTGACAGATCCCTTTGGCTGGAGGAAAGTAGGTGGCTAGTTGAAAAGAAAGGGTGGAGGCAACTGGTGTAGTGTAGTGTATGAGTCCTGTTGAAGGATGACTTCTAGGAATAAAAATCTACAGAGTGAGTCTCATTTCCAGAGGGAAGTCCTGTTGCAAAATTTCCCACATTCACTGTGTCTACATTTCCCTCCATCTCTCTTGTGATCTGTGCTCTTGGTTTGGGGGTTCATAGACTTTTGCTGGCTTGGTCAGAGCCATGCAAACCTTGAGTCTGGTGGTAATTACTGGAGCGAGGTGGCCTGGTGTATGAGAGTGCATTTACCCTTGTAGGACATTTTACAACTCTTCAAGGGGGAAAGGGCCTTTAAATGGGAACATTTGGTTCAGATTATTTTGATTTGTGTTAATGGGTTGGTTCCAAAGTCATGACTTGCTTTGGGAAATCTAATGGAAAACACTTGCAGAGTGTTATGTTTTGCTTTTTTACAAATGATATTTCCCCTGCATTCTTCTGTGATCACCTTTCCTTATTCTGCAGATTCTCCAGGAACATTTCCAGAATTTTGTTATCTTCTGAGAAGACATCTTTTCTTGAAATTGTTCTTGAAAAAAGAGGAGTGTGGAATGTTCTGGGTGTGTCAGTCTGGGGGACAGAATGTTTGTGGTCACATTCCCCTTTACCTATTGGTGTCCTCACCTCACATGTACTTCAGCTGTCATTTATGCCCCTGTCTTGTGTGCTGCTGAGCATAGCTGACCCTTGGGTTAGTATAATTTATCTTGGGTTCAGTACCTAGTGTAAGAAGTACTTTGGATTAGGATAGAGTGGAATAAGATAGCGTCTATGTTTCTGGAAGGACTAGGAGAAAAAGATGCCTAGAGGCCCCATTCAGTGGAACCCAATATTTTATTTGAAAACATAGCAGTTAATAGCATTGGGATTTAGAAATCTGTCTTTGTTACCTACTAGCCCTATGACCTTGGCAGGCTTCTTAAGCTTTCTGGGGTCAATTTCCCATCTGTAAATTGGGGATGGCGGTTTCTTCAAAATTCCATTTTAAGGTTTAGATAAGATAATACAGTCATGTGCTGCATAATGATGTTTCAGTCAACAATGGACCACATATATGATGGTGGTCTCATAAGGTTCGTACCATATAGCCTGGGTGTGTAGTAGGCTCTACCATCTAGGTTTGTGTAAGTGTGCTCTATGATGTTTGCACAATGATGAAATCGCCTAACAACACATTTCTCATTCTCGGAATGTATCGCATTGTTAAGCGATGCATGGATGTATGTGTAAAGGGCTTAGCACATAGTATAATTGTTTAATAAATAAATGGCAGCTATTGTTAATAATTGTTTTATGTGTGGAGACTTCACAGATTATGCTAGAGATGGTTTATTCTTGCTCTCAAGAGTGAGACAAACTCATGAAAATTATCTTCCTTGAAAAATCACATCAGATAGATGAGTTTCGTGTGGGGATGGAGGGGCCATGAGTGAAAAGTTCCCCAAACTTTTGTTTTCCCAAAACCCTTGTCCACCAAAACCCTGGCTTTTGCATCTGTTGGCATATCTGGCTCAGAGATGGACCTGGGTTTCTTTCTGTGTCTAGAGAAGCTTGCCATGAATATTCTTTACCCCCTATAATTACCTTGGTTGTTTCCAAGACCTCTCGGCACCTTGGCTGATGTTGGATAGTTGGCTCTGGGACCCAGGCTTGCTCCCAAGTCTTGCTGGCTGCTGCTGCTGGCTTCCCAAGCATGCAGCTGTGGGGAGAGTGTGATCACTCCTGGGAGCCAAATTCAGGCCTCTTTCTCACTGGTGTCTGAGAGGAGTTCAGGGTACAGGGAGATGGGCTCCCTGAAGCAAATGGTGTGGGGTTCATCAACATAGAGATGGCACCTTTGGTTGCTAGGACATGCTGTTTCGCCAGATTGTAGTAATGACAATTACACCTACCATTCATTGAGTACTTACTACATGCCAGACATGCATGGAGTAGTAATTTATAATCCCCATTTTTCCAGCGAGTAAATTGAAGCTTTGGGTACTCATATAACATACCCAGCTTTATATATGCTTCCTTATGACTTCTTAGTTTTTCTCCTGATGTCTAGGAAATTTCTCAGTATCAATGTGTGAAGACATGGAGCAGATGGGGTATAGTGGAAGGAGTGTTGAACTGTAAGTTAGGTTATAACCAATCCCCACCTCCCCCCTTTCCCTTTTGCCCTGCCTTCCACTCTTCCTTTTAGTTGATGAGACCTGGGGCTTGTCCTGGAGAAGGTGACATAATGATATAGTGATTAGGATCCTGAGTTTGAGCCTCAGACATTCTTGGAATTGAGTGCTGGCTCTGTCATTTGCTAATTAAGGGGCCTTGGGAAGTGTCATCCTCCTCTGAGCCTCAGTTTCCTCACCTGGGGATGATAATTGTCTCCGTCTGCTATTATGAGGACTAAATGAGATAACATATAGTAAAGTACCTGGCAGGTGTCATCACATGTGAGCTAAAAATGAGAAATTATTTTATCTTATTCTTTCTTTCTCAGACATTCTTGTTTCCCCATAATGAGTTGGGTGGTTTTAAAGCGTTTTTTTTTTGAGCATCACAGGCTTTTTTGAAAATCTGAGGAATATTCTGGACTGTCTCCCAAGAAAATGCATGTTCATCCAAAATCATATTCAATTCCTAAGGGTTCAAGACCTTCTAAAGCTGCTTGTCTATGAACTCCAGAAGGAGATCCTTTGAGAGGGTTGTAGCTTCCTTTCTACAGGGACCCTTCCTTATCTTCCCTCTGCTGACCTTTAGCTGAGGCCAGGGCATGTAGAAGAGCCCTCCATGAGGGCTGGAGGGATAGTGCTTCCTTTTCCTTCTCTGCTCCATGTGCCGACAAGCAGCCTTCTGATTTCTTGGCCCTGGCGTTGCTGCCCAGAACAAGCACCAGGAATGTCCTTCAGGAGCTGTGGTTCTCTAGGGAGCTGCCCAGGGAGCAGGGAAAATCAGTCTTTGTCTTCCTGGCTGGGTTGTTTCAGGGATGAGAGAGGGATGGAAGGGGAGGGAGCAGCAGAGATGCAGATCTCAGGAATAACATAGCTACTGTGTATTGGTGGCCTGGTCTGTGACAGGAACTGTCCTAGGTGCTTCTCAGTCATTGTTTCTAATCCTGACGAGAACCCTACCAGGTGGATACTGTTATCAGTCCCACTTTACTGACGAAGAAACTGAGGCTGAGAGAAGTAAGAATGGCAAGTGGGAGAGCTGGAAGTCAGATCCAGTCTGTCTCAGTCATGGAGCTTCTCTGTGCCATGCTGTTTCCGAGATGGAGTCAGCCTCTAGGGTGAAGGGTAACTTCGAGTTCTTTGCTGTTGATAAAGGAAATGAAATGCTTTTCCTCCTGGTAGCCAGACATCCGCAGATGTTGGCTTTATTATGTGCCCTAGATGGCCTTCCCAGTGCTGAACTGCAGACGTGTATTTTTAGAAAAGGAAGAGACTTCTGTGTGTACTGTTTATGTACAGAGACATATCGGTTTCTGAATATTAAAACCAGCAACCGAGTGCCAGCCCTGGTGGATGTCCGTGTGTTAGTGGCCCAGTGTTCTGGACAACTGGTAATTGCCATGATGGCTTCAGGGGCAGGACTGACCCCCAGGTCTCTTTTCTTGATAGACTAAGTGCTGAGTTCCCACAGGGATCTGTTTCTACTTTCTCCCAGTCTGGGCTTGCCACCAGCACAGCTCTTGGCTTGTTGGCAGCTGGCCAGGTGACATCCTTCTCTTCCATTTCCCTGCTTGCATTTTCTCCTTTTTGTTTCCCCACCCCCACCTCACCCACATGCTTTCTCCTCCTCTCTAAGACCAACTGCATTTTCAGTTCTTATTGTTGTCAAAGGGGTGTAGTTTGTGTGCAACATCCAAATTGGCCACCTGAGGTATCTGTGTCCATCTCCATATATAAAACCATGCACGGTGGCTTGGAGTTCACGGGGCCAAGCAGCTGCACGTGGAAGGCAAGGGCAGTGCACTGCCCTGTTTAGGTCTCTCTGCATCCCCGTTGCTTGCCCACATTTATACTCTTTGTGTCCCCATTTCTTGCCCACATTTATAGCTGACATACATTGAGTGCTCCCTACTTGCCAGACACTGGCTCCGTGGGTTGTCTGTCCACTCCTCCTACCAGCACTGTGAGGCTGGCTCTGGTATTATTTGGATTTTCCAGATGGGAAGACTGAGGCTTGGGTGGACTGTGACCTGGCCAAGGTCACATGGCTAGGGCAGTGCCTGCACTCCGGTGGGAGCTGAGGTGCATGTGTGAAGTGAGGACAAGTCAGCACAGAATAGAAGAAGGGTGGTGTGTGCCACCTTGATGCCCATCTTCTTGCTCCCAGAAGGCTGTCCTTTGGTGTGGCACAGGTGAGCCAGAATTTAAGGTCCTCTTGAGGATTAGTCTCTTTGACCTTCTCTGTTCTGGCAAAGAGGATTTGAATGGGATTTCCATCTAGTGAGGATTTTGTCTTAGTGAGAGCTGCAGAACTGGGCCTGCTTCTGGGACGTGCTGTGTCATTCCTGCTCACTCCCCCACCTCTTCCCCTTTGTACCCAGAGTGAAGACTGTATTGGAAAGACATTGTGTGGCGGCGGTGGGGGAGGTGGTGGCGCGGAACGACACTACATTTTGTGCTGTCCTGTGAAGATGTTAAATAACCACTTGTAAGACACTTCCTTCTCTTATTTTGGTAGTTTAGCAGATACCCTCCATTCTTTTCATTTCATTCATTCATTCATTATCTGCTGATTAGTATGATCAAAGCATACACATATGTCAATAGCTCTCCCTTAAAGGAGGTTACCATGGGGACAGAAAGACCAGAACCAGCCAGTGTGCTAAGGACTTTACGTGTATCATCTCAGAACAACAACTCTGTGAGGTAGGTAGGAAACTGAAGAAAGAGCAGTAGAGAATAGGGGTTAAGAGAGGGCCTGGCTGTAGGACTACCGGACTAGGAATCTGGGGCTCTCTTGCTTGCTGTCTATGGACCTGGGCAAATTACTCAGCCTCTCTGACCTTCTGCTCTCTCATCTGTGAAGTGGGGATAACAGTGCCTACCTCATAGGCTTTTGAGGATCAAATGAGACAATGTTTGTAAATTTCACAGCATTTCTCTGGTGTATAGTAAGACCTCAATAAAATGTGGCTATTTTTCCTTTTATTATTATTAGATATCCTTGTTTTAAAGATACAGAAATCGAGCCTTGGGGAGTCTGTCTCGGCACAGTTCACAACAAATACTGCAAAGGATAGTAACATATTAACTGCCATTAAGTGGTACAAATAGAGTGCCACAAAGAGGTTTAAGGGAGGGAAGTGGCACCTGTTTTGTGTGGGTGGAGGGAGATACTGTGGGCAGGCTGGCATGGGATTGGGGAGGGCTTCATGGAGGAGATGGCAGTTGAAGGACTGGCCCATTTGGACAAGTGGAAATGGGGAATCTTTTCATTGTTGGTGAAGGGAGCAGCAACGGCAAGTGCTTGGCGATGAGAATTGGGTGGTATGTGAACTCAGGAACCCTCTGATTCAGAGCAGAAGCAGGGGCTGTGTAAGCCTCAGCAGGGAGGGGCTGGGCTGGGTTGGTTCTGACCTTAAATAGTGCCCGCATGTGGGATGGGCTCCATACGTAGTCTTCAGCCCAACTGAATGGCAGTGTCTGAGGTGGTAAAGCTTTAGTTGGTGAAGGAGAGTGACTTGAGAGAGAGAGGAATTTTGAACTTCAGTTGGAGAAGTTGATTTCTGCCCACAATGAAACCTGGGATTGTTTATTTCTGCTATAAAATGCCAGCCCTCTCAGCTGCTTTACTTAAACTGTAAGTCACTCTGGACACTAGTTTTGGTTTTATCTGGACTGTGAATGAGATACTCCCTGTGCTATTGGTCAGCATTGTGATGATAATAGGAGATTATAGGGCTGGGTGGCCATCTCTCTCCCTGGGGTCCTTTAAATTTGAGACCATAGGTCCTTGAACCAAGCAAGAGCTTATTTGAAGCAAATATCATGTGTGGCCCTGTGGTTTTTCCCAATCATGTTTCCCTACTTTACTCTCTTCGTATTTTTTCTTATCTTCTGTGGTCAAATTCTTACCATAGGTGGTTCTCAAGCTTTGGCTCATCACCCAGGGCAAATGCTTCATCTAATGTATGTGTTAGAGAAAAGTCATGTGCAAGTCTCTGCTGTGTAGATGGTGTGGATGCTGCCAAAGTGAGCGCCATGAGAAAGAATCCTGCCAACAATGATTCCTTTATGAGGCTAAGAATTACTTTAGTTTTGAACATCTGTGCCCTAGTATATGATTTTTTGTGCAGTTTTCATTCATTGGGTTTTCCTGGAGCAGCTACAAGATTGGAAGCTCCTTAAAACAGGGACCTGCTCCCTTACTGTATAGAGTCCATCCCAGACTTGTGGGAATTAACCAGTGAGCTTCTGATTTGTGGGCCAGGTAGTCCTTCCTTCCCTCCTGTTTGATTTCTTGGCCTCACTACGTAACTGCTGTCAGAGGATGAATGTCGATGTGTTATAGGTCCCAGGAGCAATTAGTTATCTTTGCACTAAATTGGTTTTTAAACTGGAGGTAATGATCCAGATTACCATTTACTGACAGTCTCTGCTGTGCTGTTTTTCGATTCCATGGTGATTCCATCCCCAATTCCCACTTGATCTAAAAAAAATGGTTTTATCGCAAAACACACTTCAAAAGGGGATAAACGGATGGAGATCAATGTCTGCAGTTTTGGAACATGTTTTGAAAGATTGAAACCATCGAGAAGACAGGATAATTTTCATGTTAGCTGAGGTAATTCAAGTAGGTTTTCATGGTGAAGTAGGTGTGGACTCTCTCCTTTCTCTAGTTTCCTCTTCCTTGGGTGAGACAGTTCCCATACAAAAAAAAAAAAAAAAAACCCACAAAAAACCCACAAGACTTGAGAGCAGGTGAAGCAACTGCAGCCACCCCTTTTGTCTGTCCCCTCCCAGAAGCACTCATGTTTGTATTCGACTTGTGTTCCACAAAGGTAAATGGCACTTGGGAAGGTGTGCGTGTTTGTTTTCAAATATTACCTGCCATGTGGTTTTTGAATATCATATGCCGTGTGGCTGGAGAGAAGAAGGAGCTCTCCCCCGACATGGTTAATCAGTAGAGAGAGCAGTCACCCTCCTCTCCAGGGCTAACCCACCCGCACTCTCAATGCTCGCCCTCTTCGTCGCAATCATCCTGCCTTTCTGGACGCTTGCTCCATTGATTTAGCGCCCCAGAGCAGCCCCCCACCCACAGTGCATCATTTGACTCTCCTCCCTTTTTGGTGGCAGATTTTCCTCTGTCTGCAAACATGCTGAAGTCTTTATTATCTTTAAAACGGGAGAAAAAAGTGCCGGTCCCAACAAAACTTCCCTTTGTACTTCTCTTGGTTACATACCATCCTGTGCTGCTGCTTTCACAGCTAGACTGCTTGAAAGAATATTCCATATTGCTTTACCATCGAAAGCTCTCAAGTTTGGCTTCTGCCTGTAGTTCTGTTCTGAACCTGCTGTGTCAGAGGTCCCCAGGACCACTTGGTTAATTAAACCAGTGATTTTGCTTAGTGTTCTTCTTCTTTCTCAAGACTCCTCCTGTGCCTTCATTGACAGTGTGCTCTTCAAGCTTCCTTTGCCCGTTCTGAGCATCCCTCCCTAACTCACCTTCTTTGTCCTGTGGGTCTTCCCAAGCTTCCTCACCCTCTTTACCTCCCAGGCCAGAGGATCTGTCTCTGTCGCTGATCTGTCCAGTCCCTGGCTTCAGCCATCAGTCACCATGTGGACATGATTCCCAGCCTTCTTTCCAGGGGCCTCAGCCCCTCTCCTGTTCTTCCTCATACTGAGGTCTGGGGAGGTGAGGAGACTTGTTTGAGTCATAGCAGATTGTTCTTAGGTTCTGTGTATTTCTAGGATCCATTCTTCATTGGCACACACCCCTCTCCAACCTTGGAAAGATGGTTCACTTTGGCCAGAAAGATAGAAATGAAATTGTACTTCAGCAATAAAATACAGTTGTCCTCCTCCTTCCAGAGCTTGATAAAGTAATGCTAAGCACTTGTGCTAGAGGGTTCTATAGGTTTTCTGTGACGAGGCAGGTAACGCTGTGCAGAGAAACGTTAATAAGAAGAGAAAGGGTCTTGTGAGTGAGGTAAGCAGGAGGGTAGAGCATTAGGGGCTGCTTTATCAGGTTGGGGCGCTGAGCAGCCAGAGGTAGTTTGGAGGAGGCAGATGTCAAATGAGGGTTATTTAGCCTTTGAGGCATTGTGAGATTTTCACAAGTATTAGGGGGCATTATTGAGTGGACCCCATCGATCTCTGGATCTGGATTCTTAAAGCCATCTTTATATCTCTCACGAAATACAGAGACTTTGGTTTTTTCATGGAGGCTATCTTGGAGCAGATTTATTTTATTTTTCCCTAAATGACTAATTATAGGAGTCGTGCTATTAATATAGATGCCTATGGCTTGTAACCACAGGGATTGTTACCCACTGCTCACGTGCATTCTCACATGTTGCTGCATTTTGGCTCCTTGCTGCCTGTGGACTGCCAGTGTTTGGTGTGATTTTACGTGATCTGGTTGACTGTCCTGGATGAGGGATGGTGGAAAGGTTCTTTGATCCAGAGGAGATCTCTCTGTGCTCCTGGACTCTGTCATCATTACAACCATAATCTCGCCTGGTAAGTTTGTGTCTTACAAGACCAACAAAACAAAAAGTTTACCAGCCAGAAGCCCTGGGTGCCACTCAGCCTGCTGTCAGTCACCATGTGGACATGATTCCCAGCCTTCTTTCCAGCGGCCCCAGCCCCTCTCCTGTTCTTCCTCATACTGAGGTCCAGGGAGGTGAGGAGCCTTGTTTGAGTCATCGCAGGGAAATGAGCTGTTGTCTTTCCTTGGCCCATTGAAATACCGTGACATTGAGCCCTTCCTTTGTCACAGAGGGATGTCAGAGTCAGGCTCTCTTGTGCAGAGGCTTGCTGCTCTGAAGCCTTTGACCTCCATCACTTCTCAAACTTGTGTTTGTTAAGCTCCAGAGGTGGTGTAAGTACTGATGGAGGAGGGTCAGAGAATCTGCTTAGCAAAGTTTGTACAGGAACAGTCACTTAGGCTGTAAAGTAGCTTTCTGGGGCAGTTGATGGGCAACCTATCCTTGTGGTGGCGCAGCTTAGATTTTAAAATTGTGGGGTCTAGAGTCAGGCTCCTGGGTTTATATTTTGGTTCCGTTACTTACTGGCATTTTCCTATTTGTAAAATGGATTTAAACAATAGTACCTACCTCAGAGGGATTTTGGAAGAATTAAATGACATAATATCTTTAAAGCATTTAGGGGCTGGGCACATAGTAAGCTTTCAATAAATTGTTATCTATCATGATGTTGAAAATCCTTCAGAGTAGCCTTGACTCCATGTTCTGAGAATGCTGCAAGTCCTCGGTATGTAGACAGCACCGATCTTCTCTACTTGGGTGCGCATTTGTAGGAAGCTGCAAGCTCCTGGAGAACTGGATTATGCGTGTTTTTGTTGGTGGTATAATGGAGAACACAAGTGGATAGTACCTGGCCCATAGTAGGTCCTTAATAAATCCGTGTTGGATGAAGCTGTGAGCAGATCGAGAACAAGAATATACTGAGTGGTATATTTGGTGTAGCTAGGTCATTTTTGTTAGTCTGTAGCTATAAGAACCTTCATCATCCTGGTGATCATGAGAGTAGGTAGCAAATTTGGGGGGAATTTTTTTTTGCACGTTAAATTGTACAATTTGATGAATTCTGACGTGTGTATATACCTGGGAAGCCATCACTGCCATAGTAAGGGAATTCTTAATGCCTGTCTCAAAAGTCTTTCATTTCTCTGTAGCTGATAAGCTACTTCCCCCTCACCTTGCATGTAGCTCCTGCCTCATCAGAGAGGGAGAGAGAGTCTGCTTTCCTCCTCTTCACACCAACATTCCTTTCTAGCCCTCATCTGCATTTTTACATTCTTGACTCTGAAATTTTAGGTGATTACAGTGTGTGTGCTTCTTGGTTGAGTGTCTGTCTTTACTAGGTTTCAGGTTGGGGAGCGTGAGGGCACTATCAGTTTAGTTCAGTGCTTTATTCTCATTGCCTCCCATGGTCCCCAGCACATAGGAGACACTCAGTAGAGAGGTAAAGGGTGAAATGAATGAATGAACCTATTACCAGAATAGATGTATGGCACTGTAGGGCCTGAATTGGGAGCAAAGAAAACTGAACTGTTCTCACAGACCCAGTTATTCTTACCTTCAGCCTAGAGAAATCAAAGGGAAGAAAGGCTTCCCAGGCTCTGAATTACTTTCACTTCATTATCGAGGTGAGACCAAGGACGCCCTGGAAACGCAGGGAATCTAACACGACACATGCCAGACCCAAAGGTGAAGCACATGGGGACCTCCTCTGTCATTCTGAGACCCGGCTGTTCTGTGCAAGGTTAAATGTTTCTGTGGGGGCTCTGTTAGTTTGTTGTTTATTGTGAACTGTTTCTCTACTACAGGCTGCCATAGAAGGGAGCTTTAACGGGATATGCTATTAGAAGGACCCCCAGATGCCTTTTTTTCTCCCCAGCTTGTGGTCTCTCTTCCTCTGCCCCCAGTCATAAATGACAATGAAATTTTCACAGTCAGCTCTGATTCCCTCAGAGAAAAGTGTCTCTTAGGCACTAAAGGAAGAATCAAAAATAGTAATTAAAAATGACACAACCAGGTAGTGGTCTGTGGTGGGCCTTTTGGCAAGAGTCAACATTTTAGAGCAGTAGATACTCTCCATGATAGAGAAGAATGGGCAAAACAGGCTTTTAAAACCCCCATCAGAGAAAGAAAGGGGAGGGGTGGGAAACAAGAGAGCATATTTGTGTTGAAGCTGATTTTCTACTAAATGTTTACAGAAGAGGCGGATAGCAGACTCATTTAGAGTTATTGTTTCTTTCAGATGCTAGGAGGCAACCAGTTGGTTTGGGATGAAATAAGTGGTTCCAGAGGTACCACTTAAGAGGGCTCTGGTAGCTTTTGCACTTTTAAGTTGTGTTTTGTGCACATTTCATCCCAGGTGCTTTTCTCCTAGATATCCATCCATTCTTCCATCTGTCCATCTGTCCATTATTATTGACCGCCTATTATGTACAAGGCACTTTCCACTTTTCTTCCCTTCCTTTCCCTCCGTCCTTCCACCCACCCACCCATCCTCAATCTATTTATCCTCCAGCTGTCCAGCATTATTGATTGCCTGTTATGTCCCAGGCACTGTTCTAGGCCCTAGGAACCCAGAGTAGGAATAAATTAGCAGAGGGGACAGGCTCATGAATAAGATTGTTTTATTGTTTTTCAGCCTTGATGTGAGGTTATTAATGACTGACTTGCACCCCTAACCATTTGTAGATGCTCTGAAGACACATGTGGTGTCTGCTTTTTGCTTACCTTTGTCTCTCCAGTGACTGGTATATCAGGCACATAGCTGTTTAATATAGAGTTTTTAGAATGAATAACAGATTAAATGAGTAATTTGTATAGTGTGGGACGTGCTTTAACAGGAATATGATCACAGCTGTGAGAAGTTGCCCAGAAGACAGAATTACCAACACCTCATATCTGGGCCAAGTGGTGAAGAACGAGGGATGACTGTGTATGCTGCTAAGTTGACTCTTTGTCCACTGTCGAGGACAGTTTCTGAGCTGCTCCCATTACTAAGCTTGGTGAGCAGCGAGCCATCATGGGGCACAGGTCTGATGTGGTCTTGGCCCTCTCAGAGCTGCCCACATTGAGCAAGTGTGGGAAGTGCTCAGACAGGGAAATCCAGGTGCACGGGCACACAGTGGGGGCCAGCCTGGGCCGCAGAGGGATGGCCAGGTGAGCCTGTGAAGCTGCACCTTGAAGGGTTCCCTGGAGGGAGCCGGGTGCCAGTAGTGTTGGGCAGGGAGGAAGAGGGCCTGTGAGGGTGCTGATCTGCGAAGGAAGCTGGGATGGCTGAGTGTGGAGAGCTGCTCTCAGTGAAGCCAGGGCCAGGCCATGTACAGACCTTGAAGAACAAACATTCCTTCCTATTGTTGTTCCAGAACCCCTAGGTTTGGTAATGAAGTGCCTTAAAGGCTCAGGTTTCCTAAGAAGGGAGGCGTATTAGTTCCCTGTGGCTGCCCTAACAAATGACCACAAACTGGTGGCTTAAAACAACAGAAATGTGTTCTTTCACAGGTCTGGGATTTAGAAATTTGAAATCAGGGTGTCGACAGGGCCGTGTTCCCTCCGAAGGCTCTCCAGACGGCTCGTTCCTTGCCTCTTCCTAACTTCACTGGCTCCTGGCAGTCCTTGGTGTTCCTTGGCTTGTAGCTGCGTCACCCCCATCCCTGCCTCCTCCTCTGTGTTTCTGTGTCCTCTCCTCTTATAAGGACACCCGTCATTGGACTTAGGCCCCATTCTAATCCAGTATGACCTGATCTTAACTAGTTCCGTCTGCAAAGACCCTGTTTCCAAATAAAGTCACCTTCTGAGATTGCGAGTGTGCATGAATTTGGGGGACATTTCCATCCCACTGCGGGAGGGAATGTTGACAGCAGTGCCGGGAGGCTTCCTGGGGGTCTTCTCATTCTTCCAGGTTTCTGGGTTAGGACGCAGGGAGACTTCGTTGAGGGAGAGTGGGCTGGCATTCCAGTCTCTTGTGGTGGCTCCTGGGTACAGGATTCTTCTCAGATGCCTACAGAAGCTGTGAGAGGAGGCCCTGCTCCTACAGTTCCCCGGCTCACGTTCACCTTGTCCTTCTTGCAGCAAGGGGGAGGTGTCAGGGTTTCCTACTGACTGTCCCTGGAGCACCTTGAGAGAGGAGGAAGTGTCTGCAGGAGTAAAATAGCCAGAATAATTAATGACCCCAGGCAACAATGGCCTAGGGTTTTTCCATGGTCTTTCTCTTCTCTGGGAACAGTTTCCTGCTGCTTTCTTGGAGGCATGTTGCCAGGGACTTTCCGGGTCTACAGGACATCGCTTTCCTTTTCTTTCTTGTTTCTCTGCTTTCTCAGGTTCAGTGTCAGTAGCTTTTTCCGGTTCCCTGGTATTTAAACAGATTACTCAACAGTGTCTTCCTATAATAATGCTTCTTAAACTTACTGCAAATTCCAAATTTGATTTCCAATTTGGAAATTTGATTTCCAAATCTGGTTTCCAGATTTGATTCCCAGAATTTCTGATTCGGTAAGTCTAGGGTGATCCGACTGAGGTGAACTTCAAAAGCCATATTGAGAAACCCTTCCCCAAAATGAATTTGTGTGTGTGTGTGCGTTTTCCCTCGAGTGATACCTGATGTATTAGAAAGGATGGCTTCTGCATTTACATGATGCTAATTGACACAATTTGTCACCAGATTATGTATTTAAAATTCTGACCTAGATATGCTGTCTAGATACACAAATGCAAATCCTTCTATCATCTGCCTACAGGCAGAGTGGTACCTTGAAAACGTTATAGGCATACTGTTAGATGGAGAGTGAGTGGGGAATGTGTATTTTGTGGCTTCAAGCCTAGGAAATGGTATTCCAGTTGTTTTGGTTTGTCTGTGTGATGGAGTGAATAAAGGGATGGCTGTATGGTCTTTACTTCTGTGACCTAGCTTTCCTTTCTGTAGAAAGGGGATTACAGGGTTTGTCACTCTCCTGACTGAACTCTTAGAAAGGTTCACAATCTGGGGCCGGCCTGGTGGCGCAGTGGTTAAGTTCACACATTCCGCTTCTCGGCGGCCCAGAGTTCGCCATTCGGATCCCGGCTGCGGACATGGTACCGCTTGGCACGCCATGCTGTGGTAGGCATCCCACATACAAAGTAGAGGAAGATGGGCATGGATGTTAGCTTAGAGCCAGGCTTCCTCAGCAAAAAAGAGGAGGATTGGCAGTACTTAGTTCAGGGCTAATCTTCCTCAAAAAAAAAAAAAGATTCACATTCCTATTTGTATATTCATTTATTTACTTAAAAACATTATTGAGGGCTCCCTACATGCTAGAACTGTGAAGACCATCCTTTTATGAACAAAACAGACATTGGCTACTGCCTGCTTGGCGTTTATAACGTCAAGCGAGGTGGTACACGTTAAACAGTCACCAAATCAAAGGAAATTATCAATCGTGCAAAGGGATGGGAAGTGAAAGTCTAGGGAGTGATGAGAGCTTACCATTGGGAGTGGGTGGGGGATGAAAGGAGGCCACTTCCTTGAGGAAGTGACCCTTCAAGCAGAATCTGAAGGTCAAAGGGGCAGTTACTAGGTGGAGAGGGTTGAAGGAGTGCTGCCAATAGAGGGAAGACAATGCAAAGCACCAGATTTTGTGGCTGGAGGGGTCCCAGCACGTTTGAGGATCTGAGTTGGCCAGTGGGGCTGGAGTACTGAGGGAGGGTGAGACCGGTGGTGTGGGCGGATGAGGTAGGTTTTGTAGCCTTGGTCAGATTTGTAGTTATCTTGAGATGAAAGGGAAGACTTACAATTGTGGAGGGTGTGGAAGAGGCTGTGACAAGATCAGATCTACTTTTTGAAAAGGTCATCCTGGGCAGCTGAGTGACAAATGGTCTGGAGGGGAGCTGGGAGGAAATGAGGAGACCAGTTAGGCGTCCAGGCCAGAGATGGTGCTGGCCTGGGCCCAGTGATGCAGCAGGAGTGGAGGTCTTCCTCAGGGTGCCAATTGGAGGAGAGGAGAAAGTTAATGACAGTGGAAAAGCAGTCCCAGGTGTTCCTGGGCCCAGAGCTGGCTGCTTAATCTATGGGACTCCTTGTTGATAAATCACAAGTAAGTGGTATTAAAATATAAAGCCTTTTCTTTCATGGTCTTTCTCTTAACTTGTCATGGTGTTTTTCACTTGCTATTTAATGCTATTAAAAAAAAGAAAAATTAGGGGGCTGGCCCGGTGGTGCAGCGGTTAAGTGCGCACATTCTGCTTCGGCAGCCCGCGGTCCACCAGTTCAGATCCTGGATGCGGACATGGCACCACTTGGCAAGCCATGCTGTGGTAGGCGTCCCACATATAAAGTAGAGAAAGATGGGCACAGATGTTAGCTCAGGGCCCAGTCTTCCTCAGCAAAAAGAGGAGGATTGGCAGCAGTTAGCTCAGGGCTAATCTTCCTCAAAAAAAAAAAAGAAAAGTTAAAAATGTAAACTATTAGTATGAATTTTACTATTCATGTTTATGTTGTACAATGCCAATTTTAAATGCAAATATGAGATCAATCGACTTGTATGTGGAATCACTGAAGTCCCACAATTCATATTACATAGTTCATATGCAGGTTACTTTTGTTCTTACCAGAATGGCGGAAGCACTGAGCAGACTAACTCAACTGTTTTGTTTTTTGGCAAATAGTTTTTTTCTTTATTGAGGTATAATTGACGTATAACATTATATTAGTTTCAGGTGTACAGCATAATAATTCAATATTTGTGTGTATTCTGAAATGATCACCACATTAAATTTAGTTAACATCCATCGCCGTACATAGTAACAAATTTTTATTTTCCTTGTGATGAGAACTTTTAAGATCTCTCTCAGCAATTTTCAAGTATGCAATACAATGTTGTTAACTATAGTCACCATGCTGTACGTTGTATCTCCATGACTTATTTATAACTGGAAATTTATACCTTTTATCTCCTTCACCCATCTTGCCCACCCTCTACCCCATGCCTCTGGCAACTACCAATCTGTTCACCATGAGCTCTTTTTTTTTTTTTTTTAAAGATTCCACATATAAGTGAGATTGTATGTTATTTGTCTTTCTCTGTCTGACTTATGTCACTTAGCATAATGCCCTCAAGGTCCATCTATGTAGTCACAGATGGCAAGATTCCATTCTTTATTTATGGCTGAATAATACTCCATTGTGTATATATATATATATATATATACCACATTTTCTTTATCCATTCACCCATCAGTGGACATTTAAGTTGTTTCCATGTCTTGGCTATTGTAAATAATGCTGCAATGAACAGGGGTGCGTATATCTTTTCAAATTAGTGTTTTTGTTTTCTTTGGGTAAATACCCAGAAGTGGAATTTCGGGATCATATGGTAGTTCTATTTTTAATTATTTTTTTTTTGGAGGAAGATTAGCCCTGAGCTAACACCCGTTCCCATCTTCCTCTACTTTATTTGTGGGACACCTGCCACAGCATGGCTCGACAAGCAGTCCGTAGGTCCGCACCCAGCATCTGAACAGGTAAACCCCGGGCTGCCAAAGCAGAACATGCGAACTTACCTGCTGCGCCACCAGGCCGACTCCCTCTATTTTTAATTTTTGACGAACCTCCATACTGTTTCCCATATTGGCTGCACCAGTTGACATTCCTACCAACAGTGCACAAGGGTTCCGTTTCTCCACATCTTTGCCAACGCTTGTTATTTCCTGTCTTGTTGATGATAGCCATTCTGATAGGTGATACCTCATTGTGGTTTTGATTTGCATTTCCGTGATGATGAGTGATGTTGAGCACTTTTTCATGTACCTGTTGACCATCTGTATGTCTTCTTTGGAAAACTGTCTATTCAGATCCTCTACCCATTTTTCAATTGGATTGTTTGGGTTTTTTTGCTACTGAGTTGTGTGAGTTCTTTATATATTTTGGATATTAGCCCCATAACAGATATATGATTTGCAAATATTGTCTCTCATTCAGTAGGTTGCCCTTTCATTTTGTTGGTGGTTTCCTTTCTGTGCAGAATCTTTTTAGTTTGATGTAGTCCCACTTGTTTATTTTTACTTTTGTTACCTTTGCTTTTGGTGCCAAATCCAAAAAGTCATTGCCAAGACTGATGTCAAGGAGCTACAGCCTTTATTTTCTTCTAGGAGTTTTATGGTTTCAGGTCTTACATTCAAGTCTTTAATCCATTTTGAGTTAATTTTTGTGTGTGGTGTAAGATAGTGGTCCAGTTTCATTCTTTTGCATGGGGCTGTCCAGTTTTCCCAGCACCATTTATTAAAAACACTGTCCTTTCCCCACTGTATGTTCTTGGCTCCTTTGTGATAAATTAGTTGATTATGTATGTGTGGATTTATTTCTGGGCTCTCTCTTCTGTTCCATTGATCTATGTGTCTGTTTTTAGGCCAATATCATGCTATTTTGATTACTGTAGCTTTATAATATAGTTTAAAATCAGGGAGCATGATGCCTCCAGCTTTGTTGTTTCTTAAGATTGCTTTGGCTATTCGGGGTCTTTTGTGCTTCCTTACAAATTTTAGGATTGTTTGTTCTACTTCTGTGAAAAATTGTTCTAACTCAGTTGTTTTTGTTCCACTCCTTGATACTTGCACATTCTGTGAACACTGTCTACCTTTGGCTTATTGATGAGTAAGGAAAGACTGAAAGGAAAAGGGACTGTGGGTTGTTCTGTCTTTCCCTGTCCCGTGTGAACATGGTCAGCGTAAGGGGCTCACTTATCCAGGGAAATAACATGAGTAAGAAAGGCTATGACGGGGTTCCCTAGTCATTCATATTTCTTAGAACGCTCCTTGCCTTCTTTTTGCATTTGAAGCATGGTCTCTCAGGGCTGTCAGTGTTCCTATTTACTCAGCTATAAACACAACACGCTTACTTGTATTCACTTTTGATCTTGCTCAACTCCCACATATTGTGGGACCACCAGGATTCTGTGCTCATGGGGCATCGCAAACACCATATGCACACTGGGCCACAAGGAACCCTGGCAACCACACATGACACCCATGTTGTAGGTCTCTCCTCTGCTCATGCACATGCTCTGCTGTCTCACTGAACTTCGTTTACAAAATACAGGTTCAACGACAAAATTTTAAAGAATTTGAAGATAGTGACAGGATAGCATTAAACCAAGCAGGCCTGTCTGAGTGTGGGTCCCTGTGTGACAGCACAGTTTGCATGCCCATGAAACCGCCTACCTGCGCCTCAGGTACTCCATCTCTCAGCTGCCCCTTAGGCCGGTATCCTAGATTCACTTGAGTCTGTGTGAGGTTTACTAGTTGCAGGCTCAGAGAAGATTAACAAGGCATAGCCCGTATTGGCAGCCCCAGCCCAGGCCTGTGATCCAAGAGTGCTTGGCTCCTCACACACTGAAGGCAGCTGCCACTTGTTTGGGATGCCTGGTTCCAGATGGGTTTCTAGGCAGTCAGCACCAGGGCCATTCATCAGTCCGCACCAGGTGCCATGAGCAGGGTCTGTACAAATCAGGTCCTAAACAGAGCTGCCTTCCTAGTTGGTTGTGTGGGCTTCAGAAAGAGACATGATTGAGAACATTTTTGGAAAGACTCAGGGTTCGGAATTTGTGATTTTTAAATTGAATCATGGGGTTCCCTCCTCCCACCCCTACTGTCACCTTGATTTCTTCTGCTATGAGCGTTAATTGCCTGCTTCGGGAACATTTGTAAACCTACGGTCAGGGATTAGAAGTTCCAGCTTGCTCCTTGGAGCACTACCTTTGTAATCTGGAGAGGTTCCATTATGGGTACTTGGTACTAGCTGTTTGAGGGTTTAGGTGATAGCAGTTCTCAGACTTCAGTGTGCATAAAAACCGCCTGGGAGGACCCTGGCCCCAGAAACGTGATTCAGGTGTTGGGTATGAGCTCCCTAGGAAAGTCTGTCACACGTGGTGCTCAGGTATATTTGGGGACCACTAATATTTGGCCTCTCATATTCCGTGATGGTGTGGAGTGAGGGGGTACCCTGAGAACTAGCTGACCCTCGATTTCTTATCTGGTCTTGGGGCGGGAGCTGGGGAGGAGACAGTGTTGGGTACGGAGGCAGTTTGGCAGGGAACCTGGGGATTTCTTGGGAATCTGCGAGAGGGGTGATGGTTGCCCACCTGGACCTACCTGCTTAGTCTTGGGAACACAGCCTCCGCAGAGGTGCAGCGGGGAAGTGGCTCATGAAGGAGGGGGTAAAAGAAAGAATGTTGTTAGGTGTTTCTCTGTTCAGAATTGCTGGGTACCTTTTTTTTTTTTTAAGGAAACGTTAATTTAATCCAGTGGGAGATGGGCAGATTTTCTTTTTTAATTGAATTTATTCTGGTGCTGAGGAGCAGCCTCCTTGCTTCCTGTGCTATCAGTGGGGAGGAGTGTCTGAGCTGTGCCCAGGGATTAGGTTGATTGTTTAGATCATTAGAATGGTGGGAGGTCAGCAGGATGGTGGGGCGTAAAGGTGGGCCAGAGGAGGCCGAGTGGCATGGCTGTCCTCTCATCTTTACACAGAAATAAATCAGCCTGACATTTTATTTGTTACGTTATTGGGTAAAACTGTATCCTATTAATACCTATGGTGTTTTGAGTGCTTGCTGCAGGCCAGGCCTGGTTGTCCCTTTTCTCACAGAAATCCCTGGAGATGGCTTTCCCTTTGTCTCCATTGCATACGGGTGGGAGAGAGTACAGAGACCTCGTAGGTGGCCGAGGAGGGATTTTGAACCTTGTGAGTTTGTTCCCAAAGCCCAGCACTTACACACCACCCTAGGCTTGTTTGGCTGCGGGAAGCCCTCAGTTTACTCACCGTGCCTTGTCTTGACTACCCTCGACTTCATCTTAGCTGTTGATGAGAACAACCGGAGGTATGTCTGATTTTGTGCATTATCTCCAGGTTCTGCTGTCCCCGACTTTCTGAGTTAGTAACAGTTGAATGGGAGTTAAGCGCTGATTCTTTGGGCTGGGTTTTTGTTTTTTTTTGTTTTCTTTTTGTCCTTTGCTCGAAAAGGTTCAGGGGTTACAGGGAGGTGACGGGCCTTGGCTTCTCTTTTCCTGCTTTTTAAGTGAAACTCTTGCTTGCCTGAATTTGTTCAGGGCAAATGTGGTTGCACAGACCCCAGAGGAGGCAGGGTTGAGGGTGTGGAAAGACAGTAAGTTATAGAACTTAGAGATGCTACGTTTTTCCTTCACAATTCCATCTCCAATCTAAAGACATTGGAACAGAAAGATCTGTGTCCCTTGATGACCTGTGGAGAAATTAATGTGGCTGGGAAATCCATTTTCAAGCCTAATTTACTATTTTGGAATTATCCCCTTTTTAAAACCTTTATAATTCTTTTGGTAAATCTCTCTGAAAGTCTTTTCTGAGGTAGCAGTATTCATTTTCCTTTCATTTTATACAGGAAGAAAGGCACAGAAACAGGACAAAATGGCAGTTGCTTGATAACTCCCTGTTGGAAGTGGTGGCACTCAGATCTGTAACTGTTTAAGCAAGTTCTCAGTTCATATCTGGTGTATGGGCCCTGTCTGTGTGGACCTGGGACAGTCAAGGCAGCCCTGCTCCAGATCCTCGTATACTCAGTTTTTCTGGCTCCCTGTCCCTTCTTCATTTTATTGGCAAGGGCTTTCTTATAAACCTCTTTCAAGAAGGTCTGGCTTTCACTATAAGTTTATGACCATAAATTTTGAGATGGCACACGTCACCTTCTTAATCTAATTGAGCCAGCACATCATTGTGAAGACATCATTTTATTTGGGGGGTATTAGTTGCTATGGTTATTTGCTGAGACTAACAGTCTGTATTTTCTCAATTGGATTTTTGGAAACTGCTGTCGGAGAATGACAGAGGCGTGTCTTGCTGTAGGAATACCCAGTATATACCCTCCCCATTAAAATAATTTTTTTAAAAAAGCACAGAAAAAAAACTTCGGAATTTTAGAGCTAGACAAGACCTTCAAGATCAAATGGTTCAGCCTCCTGGTTTTCAAATGAGTTCTCTAAGGCCCATCGTGTTAAGTAATTTTCCCTAGATTCACGTGCGTAGTTGGTTGGGTGAGCAAGGATGCAACCCATTTCTCGTTCTTATTCTAGGTTCTATTCTATTCTTTCTGCAACAGTTTACATCCTCTCAAGGAATCCATTCTTCCAGTATATACTGAGGTCTTGTATGCTCTAGGCGCTGTGCTGAAAGGATGAACACATTGTGGTCTTTGCTTTCAGGGTCTCGAGTGGGAACCCCAACCCTTGCCTCAGAGAGTGTGGTGCCTGGACCAGCAACATTGGCATCACCTGGAAACTTGTTAGAACTGTAGAGTCTTGGGTTCCCAGGCCTACTGAATCAGAATCAGCATTTTGACAAGAACCCCGGGTGACTGGGTGCACATTAAAGTTTGAGAAGCTCTGCTCTAAGAAGGTAGGACATTGTAGAAGCAAAAGCTCTGTACGTCTTGAGGCCCAAGCCAGGATCAACTGCCCCTCCCCCAGTCTGTTCCTCTGCTCCACGTTGAGCATAATAGGAAGGCCTTGGTGTTGACCCAGAGGAAGCTCACCCTTCTCAGCCTGCGCCCCAGCTCGCCCCATCTGGCCCTGACCCCTCCTGGTCTTCCCAGCCCTAGTCTGATCCACTCTCCCTGCAGACCCTTTGGTCTGACTTGTGTGGTCTCTTCTTAATGTCCCACCCCTTTCTTAAAACTTGCCTATTTTAGGGGCAAAGCACAAACACCGCCTTCTCAGGAAACTAGGCGCTTCAGGCCTGTGAACCCTGTAAATCCTCTGTATCTTGGATGTCACGTTAGCACTCTCTTTCTTCTATCTGTTTCATCTGGGGCTGGCCTCCTTGCCCAGGCAATTGACAAAAAGAATTTGATGATACCCTTCTTTCCCCAGTGCATTTAAAAGGTACCACTTGAGTTTAACAAACTTCTCAAGAAGAAACCTATACTGTTTTGAGTTATAGTTCAGTTAAAAATTAGTGTTATTTAGTCCAGAGTTTTTGCCTTGCCTTTCATCTGCAGGCGGTAAAAGGAAATTTTAAATTTATAGATGCAGTAGGGTTTTCTAAGCATCTGAGGAAAACCCTTATGGACTCAAATGTATTTTTAGTAGTTCACTAGAATGGAATTATTTGATTAGTTTGGTGAATCAATGAGGCAAAAATTCCTTAATTCTTGTGCTAATTAAGATTCTTCTTTTTTTGATTCTCTTCTCTCCAACCTGCAAATAAACTTCCACTCAGCCTGTGTTTATGGGAAGGAAAGAAAAACAGGATCCTAAGGGCTGCCCTGTGCTCCACTCTTCCATGATGGGTCTTTTCATTTTTAATTCCCACAACAACCCTGTGAGGTGCGTATTATCCTCATAGTTACATAAACATTTGGACAGGTTCGGGAAGTGCCCAAAGTCACACATCCAGGGTTGGAACCTATGTTTGCAAAGTCCATGCACTTTCTTACTCTTCTGAATTGTCCTTGACTTGGAATGTGTGTGCGACATTTGTACTTGAACGGCCTGGAAATACCCTTTCTTTTTTACTGTTTCACTTGATTAGTCCCTCTCAAAATGGATTTCTTTGTTTTACCTAAGCAAATCACCACTGTTTTCCTTGAGGGAGTTTTTTCTGTGCTGACCTGCCATGAGTCTTGGGGCATTATGTGAATGTAATTGTTCTGAATCCAGTACTTAGTTCTCTGTGTCCTTATGTCCTTATTCTGCTTTGTGTCAGGAGTGATTCACTGATCACTTGAATGATTCAGGTTTGGTGCTGGGCCCTTTAGGGCTGGAGATCTGATGCTGACTTAATCACTTAATATAATGGTTATTGATTAGCAAATGTTTATTAAGCACCTACTCTGTGACATGCACTGTCATTAAGCTAGTCCTTCATTTCTCTATAAAAGATCAAGTGCTATCACTTTTAAAGTCTCAATGTTCTTATGAGGAAAAGCTGATATAGCACTTTGGAAATACGAATGTCTTTGTGTACATCATTTGTATACAATTATGTATATTTGGTGATGATGCTCCTGATCACTCATAATCAGCCTAAATGTGGTGTTTTCAGTAGGAGCAGAGTTTCTTTGAATTCCTCATACTCTCTCCGTATCTCCTGGCTTACCAGTGGACTGTGCTCCAGTGTCCGGGTTGAGAGGTGTCATCCGTCATCTCATCATCCCACAGGGAGAAAGCTCCTTGACTGGTTGCATATTCTTGCAGTGAAGCAGCATGGGAAGTCAGAGTACAAGTCCCAAACTAAGTTCTGGGACAGCTCCTAGTGAAAGGCTTGATTGTAAATGTTTAAGCTGATGTTGTCTCTCTTCTGTATAAAAATCTGGTTCCCATATCCTTAGGGATGATGTCCAAATTCCTTAGCTTGGTATTTAAGTCCTTCCATGGTTTGGTTTTAACCTCTTTCCCCAGTCTTATCTCCTGTCCCTCAAGCCAGACTTCCTGCTGTTTCTGGGTAGCTCCTCTGCTTTTGCATCCCTTCGCTTTCTGTTCCTACTTCTGGAATACCATCCCCTGCCTGTCTCCCCTGCCCTTCGCCTCCCCCGATTTGTGCCTATCCAAATAGGACTGAACTTTTAAGGCTCAGTTCAAGTGCTACACTGTGTTCTTTTTTTCTGGGAAGCCTCCTCCAGTGGCCCCAGCTGGAACAATATCTCGCTTGCACTTCTGTAGCTATTTTTTTCTACTCTCTGATTGCCTCAGCATGTTCAACCTTAATTTAAAAGTTTGTATACACAGATTGGGCTCTTCTAAATTGTATTCTCCTCAAGGATATGGAATTTATATGTACCATCTTTTTATTCTTTGAGTACACTGATGTCAGACTCTCAAATATTTGAGTAAATTAGACAGTAAAGTGTAGTAGTTTATAGTTTTGGAGTCAGAGGGACCAGGTTTCTTATACTACCACTCATTAGCTGCGTGACTGTGACAGGTTATTTAACCTTTCTGAGTCTATTTCCCCATCTGCAAAATGGGAATGATAATACATACTCAGTAGGATGATTGTAAGGATGAAATGACTTAAAGTACTTAGTAGGTACATGTTACATAGGAAGTATCCAGTAAATTAATGCATAATATATTTATAGTTATTTTGATATAGATTAAGGGGGGTTTGGGTCTCCCATATTATTCTCGAAGGATGTTTCCACATAAATAGAATTAGAAACTTCATCTGGAAAAGGGTGACACACCTTTCTTCTGTTTGATTTCATTTTTAAAATCAACTCTGAAAATTTCATTAGCCTTGGTGCTCTGGTTGGAAAAACAGATTCTCCAGAGTCTGTGCTGGCTGTGGCCTCATTTAGGAAATAAAGTTTTAGGGAAATGGCCTCAGGAAAAGTGCGCAGATGTATAATCGGCAGGCACATGATGTAAAGTGCCATGGTTGACATGGTTGGTGGCATGTCATCCTCTGGTGAGGTGAGAGGTTTTCCAAGTCTGCTTCAACCAGATTTGAAGGAATGTGAGAGACGTGTTGGCAGTGACTTCATCCCTCCAGCCCTTCCCCTCCGTGTCTCAGGCTTGAATGGATAAAATGAACACAGGCCCCCTGCATGTATTAGGGCAGTTCTTCCCCTGTGGAGGCCAGAGTCCCTCCCTCCACTGCTGACTGGGCGCCCACTGACATTTCACTTCTCAGGAGGGTGTTGTCTTCAGTGGAACAGGGCCTGTCTCCAGCACTGCATGTGAGGCTGGCCCTGTCCTTTCTCCTTGCATCTTAACACACCTTCTCTGATACAGTTGATCACCACCTAGTGGCCACAGGTAAGACCGTGCATCACAGAAACTAGACAAACAACTCTGGGGAACTTTGTTGTATTGTATGAATTGAACACGGTCTGTTTCCTTTTGCTCGTATAATGCAGGGGTTCAGGCCATGGAATGGCATCTAACCAGGGAACATCACTTGCTTTTCTTACAGTTAAGCACTGGAACTAGGTTTAAATGCCACATGCAGATTTGGGGAAATGTGGGTAAGGGGAATTGCCTGCCCCAAGCAGTTTCTGTTAGGATGTCTTCTCAGCTTGCCCAGATATGGGGAAAGAGAGAAGAAGGGTCTCTGGGACTCTTCCTTCATCTTTCTGAGCTCCAGGCTTGAGGACGTGCTGGGGACAAAAGGGGACATGTGCCTATGGCTGAAAGTTGTGTTTATAACTCATTTCTCCTGATCCCTTGGTATAGAGAAGTTTTGCTTCATGTGCAGCTCTCTCTTCAGCTCTTTGGGAATCTTCAATACACAGCATTAGGGGAGGTGGCTTTATGTTAACAGTAAGCACAGTCCTACATATACAAGCTCCAACCAGACTTACCTAAGTTGGAGTCTCTCCTAAAATACCTAATCTGCTTTTTTCCCTTGTCGAGCATAGAATTGGGCAGTTCACCTTTGATGGATGTAATGAACTAGTGGGGTGTCCAACTTCCTCTCTCTCTCTCTGTTCTTTCTTTGACATCTGCTCTCAACCTGGCTGTGTGCTAGGTTCTGAGGATACAGTGGTTAGCACGAAGGGACATGGTCATCACTGTTATGGAACTTACTCATCAGGTAGATAGCAATCAAAGAATTACCTGAACAAATATAAAATTGCTTTGAAGAAGATGTGCATAGGACTTGGAGTGAAAATAGGGTAGGGTAGGAGTTGGTCTCGTTAGAGAACTCAGGGAAGGCTTCTTGGAGGAGGAAACTTTTGAGTTGAGGGCTGCAGGTAGGAGTAGAGCACATTCCAGGAACTGGTAGAGGCCAGGGCCTCTGGAGTCCAGAGAGGGAGGTGGAGGCCAAGACACGGAAGGGCCTCTCAGGCCTTGGGAGGGACTTTGGTCTTTGTTCTTGGAGCTCTGGGAAGGCATCGCAGGACTCATTGCTGGAGCTGACATGATTGGGTGGAGAACTGACTGGAGGGACAAAAGTGGATGTGAGGAGACCAGAGAGGAGGCAGTTGCAGTTATCCAGGCACATGGGGGTGTTTGGTTTAGGGGTCGCTGATAGCGATGGGAAGGAGTGTGCAGGATTGAGATTCTTAGGAGGCAGACTGGACAGACTTGGGAAGGAGACTGTGCTGTCAAGGACGACACGTGCGTGTCTGCCTCTGACTTGTGTGGCAGGACAAATGGTGGTGCCCTTTGCTGAACTGGCGACTGAAGAGGCCCTTGGTTGGCTCTTTCGGGAGAGGGTAAGAAAGGCGAGAGAATTTGGTTTTGAGCATGTTGAGTTGTACCTGGGAACTGGGGTTGTGGGATAAAGCTGCAGTCTCTCCGGGGCTTGTGTCCACCTCTCAGCTCTCACTATGGGTCCTCTCGTCTGGGGAATCTCGGACACTCCACGCATAAGCCAGCTTGTGTTGCTGTGACTGATCAGATCAGTACAACAGTTTTGAGGGCCACTTTGTCCAGCCCTGTCATAGGCACTCACTGTGCGTCGTGACATGAAACCCCTCAGGAATAGTTCCAGGATCATTCTTAACACAAGGTGAGGAGGCTCAGAGAGTAAGGGTAACTGGCCTTCAGAGAAGGGAGAGATGAGCACGGCTTAGGTTCTTTGGTGTGTGTGCGCTTTAAGCAGCCAGGAGGCCAGTCCTGTTGCAAGTATTTACCTCAGCAGTTGGTATTCATCAATTGTAATCAGTTTCTAAGTCCAGGGAGCTGTGACAGAGTAGTGAAAACTTTTAAAGGTAGTTATAGAATAGATACACTGAAAATAAATATAATTGTAAGATTACCTTGAGTCCTTCATCATGGGGGTGTCCATATGCCTGTGTGTTTGTGTGTGCACATGTATGTTAAGTTTTACCCAAGGAGCAAAAGGAAATAGCTTGACGTATGGTTTGCCTCATAAAACCTGTGTAGATTAAGATAGTTTCTAATTTTTAAAAAATTATGATAAACCTTCTGTTTTACTGAACAAAGAATGGTACTTAGGTTAAATTGTCTTAAACTCTGTGCAGATTAGTATCCAGTGTGGCAGAGCATGGCATCTCCAGGAAGAGGAGGGCACTTTCTTCTGGTCCCTTAGTGAGAAGACAGCTTTGGGAGCAGTCTTTGAAGGCCCAGACTTCTAGCTGCTTCTACACCCCTAATCCCTCTGGTCTCCTCACTCAGAGGCAGAGCCTACTTAACTCTGTAAAGCAGACATTTGTCCTCCCCAGAGGCTGCCAGTTATGATTTCTCTCTGGTCTGGCCAGCATTCTGCCTTTCTAGCAACAGATGTTTCTGCAAAGTAAATATTATTGACCGTGCTTGGCTCCTCAGTGTGTCTTGCACTGCCTGAACATGAAACAGTGGGGTTATATGAGCAGGGTGCTGCGAAGCTTGGCATGCACCCAGCACCAGCACTGGCCTCTCCTCCTCCTCTCCTCTCCCTGGAGTGTGCGTGTTAGATTCCTGTGTGTATCAGAGTGAAGGCCCCAGAAAGAAATCTCTGTGCAGCTGCATATCCAAGGTGATTATCTGCATGAGATGCCACCAGTCCTTTTGGGTTGAAGTAGAACAAGAGGCAATGGCTCGTGGGTGTTCTCTTTTTGATGTCCTCTCCATTGTCCCAAGTAACAGAGAAGTGTCTATCTTAATGCGGTGAGGCAGCCTGGTGTGCCCACATGCCGCAAGGATCTCGGTTCAGAGGACTTGATTGCGTCACAGATCCCCTGTGTGCTCTTAAGTCAGTCCTTTAACGTTTCTGAGCTCTCAGTACAGGTAGTCATGCTTTACCTCCCTGGGTCCTGTGATTGGAGGATTCACATATTAGGGAAGAATTGCCCAGCCTTGCCTAGAACTGAAGTTTACGGTGTATAGAGTGCTGATTACATAGTGTGTCTCACTGCATCTCCTGACAGCCTCACGGGTTAGGAAGGGCTGACAACTTCTGTTAGATGAGATGACGGAGACTCTGTGACTAAGCTAGGATAGTTACATATGTGGTGAGTGGTGGAGCTGAAACTTGCACCCCAGAGCTAGTGGAGGTTGGGGTGAGGGCTGGGGAAGGGGCTTATCAGCCTGGTTGTAGGCTCCAGTGCAAGTGGAGAAGGGAGTTTCTCCAAAGCAACCTCGAGATGCTGTCCCAAAGCCTGGGGAGCGGAGGCTGAACGAGCAAAACAACAGGTATCCACTGCACCTTCACTGAAAGATTTCTCGCTTAAGCATGAGTCATTGAAGCCCATGGTGAGTTCCTTTTCAGCTTCCAATAAGTAGGATTCTCACTCTACCCAGCTGTCCTCACTGGCCTACAGCCCAGTAATGACTCCATACCAGTACTCATTACCTAATCTTCCATCGGGGGGACTGGCTTCTTTATCAGCTTTGTGGGGCCCAGATCGCTTCTCAGGTTTGTGCTGTGGCGGGGTGTGCTGTGTGCCACCGGACAATGAAATTGGGTTACCTCTGGTCATAAGCTAGCAGGTCCTGTTCCTTGTTAAATGAGTCTTCCTGTGAAAAGGCCCCACAAAAGCTTCGTTGTGCGTTATTAGCCACTCCTTGATCCTCATTGGCAACTGCCGCTGGCAGCTCAGCTCTTCAGGTGCGTGCTGGGAGCTTTCCCAAGCTTGGCTTACTTTTCGGCTTTTTTCTACTTTGTTAAGATGGTTGTCCAGCTTGAGTCTGTCCTGCCCTGTTGTGGAGGCACAGGAAGCTTGCTAGGTGGGTAAAGAAGCAATCCTGTTCTTACTCTTTGCTCAGGCCTTTCTTTGTGAGTTCTGAAGCTTTGATCACAAGAATGTTCTGACTAAAATAAGACTGAGTCCAACCTTGCGCACATTCCATGCTTACACCTTTGGCCTCTTGGAGGGCTTTGTCTTCCACTCTGAAAGATTATTCCTTTTTTCCCTCCTGCCTGCCTGTGGCCTCCTGTGTCCTTCCTCCCCACAGTGTTCTGACTTTCCAATGCGTCTGTTCCTTTCTTGACTTGCCAGGGAGTAATTTGTGTTCTCAGGGATATCCTCAGGCTGTGTTGGCCAGTTTTAAGAGATGTCTGATTCCCCTGCCAGCATCTTTGGACCTTTTGTCAAGGACCATTCCATTAAAGTGACTGAGCCAGGGAGAGACCGGAGACCCTTGGCTGTTGGCTCCTGTGTTCTCCTTGTCCACTCCAAGTGTCTTCCTCTTTTGGTGTAGAGCAGAGGACCTTACAAAGGCCACGGCTAACCCCACACCCTTGTTATCCAAGCCTGTGGCAGGTCCATTCCAGATTAGGAGCCGCTGGTATCCACATGGTAGCCTGAGCCCCAGACCTGAGAACAGCAGGATGGCCTAGCTTGGCTTTTCTGCTGGCGGCCATTGCTGGGAATGAATGCTGGGCTTGGCGAGCTGAACACCAGGGGTTGAATTTGTATACAATGCCCCCGCCTCCCCCTCCTCTCCACACACACATTATTCAGCAGACACTGAGCAGGATGCGCTGTCACGTATGTGGACAAGAAAGAAACAAAACCAAAAGATGAAAAAAACATGGCCCCTAACTTCAAGGGACAAATCTGGGAACTAAAAAGGAGAAGTGCTGAGGATCCAGGATGGTTTTATTCCAGTAGGTTATATTGATCTGTGAAGCCAGAAGCTGCCCCCCCGACCCCCCCTTATTAAAGCCAGGCCTTGTTGCCAGTTAGGCCTCATATTTCCCTCCTCTGGGAATTTGAACATAATGCCATTTCCCTTCAATGAGGGAAACATGTACAAGGGTAATTTGAATGATTAGCCTAATCTGCAGGAAGGCTGCACATGGAATTAAGTTAAGCACATTTGTACCAAGCAGCCATATCTGTCAGGCCACTTAAAGGTACCTTGGTGGTTTTATACCCTTAACAGAAGCTGAGGGTTCAGGAAGGATCATTGGCTTTTATTACTGTCTTAAATGAAAGCTTGTTTTTTAAATTCGACAACGGCCTCTGAGAGCTTTCTTTATAGATACCATGTGTGGGGTGTGTTTTTACCCCAACCCAGGACATTGCCAGGGCTCTGTTCTCATGGGGGTGGTGGAATGTAGTGACCCAGGGAAATGGCTCAGGTGGAACTTTGTCAGGCTGGCCAGCCACTCTCTCATGAGAGGAGCCAAGAGGGTTCTGAGAACTTGGGCCTCACATGTGCTTGAGCCGGAAGAGGAAGTCCGGGTGCTCCTGTGCCAGGGGGACAGGGGAGTTCCAAGCCCTTTCTTCCAGCTCCATACCAATGCTAGTTTGTGGTGTGAGTTGGACTAGGGGAAGGTATTGTTGAATCCAATGTGGGTGCAGCTTCACTGACCACATGGAGGGTCAGTGCCAGAGCTGAGCAGGAGGGCTGTAGATGCTAATGTTGGCTCTGACTCACCCTTCCTCCCTGACCTCCTTGGGCAAGTGAATTCCCACGTGTGTCAAATGGAGAAGACGGGACTCCCTGTGTGGCTTGAGGAATTAGGACCAGAATTGTTAAAGCAAATGTAACAAAAATATTAACTTCCAAAGCAAATCAGTATTTCATGTTGTAAACAGGTATTCACTATTTTGAATTTACATTCTTTTGTGCTTTGAAACGGACCCAGGAACAAATCTGCTAGCTGCTGTATTAGTGGAAGAACTAAAAAGTACAGTAAATCTAAAAGTCAGTTTATCTCAGTAATTCATGTTTTTCACTCTTTTTCTTGCTAGATTTGTCTTCAGCAAAGCGGAAATTCGCAGATTCCTTAAATGAATTTAAATTTCAGTGCATAGGAGATGCGGAAACAGATGATGAAATGTGTATAGGTAAGTCATAACTGTGTGCAAGATAAAGTTCACTGTTTATCACAACTTTCAGTGTCCTCGCTGAGCCTTTTTCCTGGGATAGGAAGTATCTAAGTGTCATAAATAATCCATAGTAACCGTGGAGGGGCCAGAGTTAGGTCAGGCTCAGGGGCCTGGGGCTATTCTGGGCTGCTTCTCAGGGTTCTGAGATTGCCTCTCTCAGCCTCTGGCCTGCAGAAGAAAGCTTGAAGATTTGTGGTAGCACTCTTTTCTTCCTTTTCCTTTAGCATTTGTCATCTGGCTGGTTTGGTGACGTTCTTCCCCCGAACCACAGTACTGAGAACTTAGAACAATAGCAGAATGCACGTAGACAAGGGAAGAATTAGATCAGAGGTTGCAAAATAATAGCTCCTAGGCTGAGATCAGAATGCAGTCATGTTTTCTTTGGCACTCATTTTTTTTTAATTTAATTACCATATAAATTGAATTTATGTATAGTTCCAGTTCTTTTCTTTTTTTTTTTTTTTGAGGAAGATTAGCCCTGAGCGAACTGCTGCCAATCCTCCTCTTTTTGCTGAGGAAGATGGGCCCTGAGCTAACATCTGTTCCCATCTTCCTCTACTTTATATGTGGGATGCCTACCACAGCATGGCTTGCCAAGCGGTGTCATGTCCGCACCCAGGATCCGAACCGGTGAACCTGGGGCCGCTGAAGCAGAACATGAGCACTTAACCGATATGCCACTGGGCTGGCCCCCTATTGTTCCAGTTTTCCAGCTTCTTTGAAAATTGGAGAATCTGATCAGTTGGCCCCACATTCTGACCTGGCTGTAATTGGCTGGAGCTATGTAGCTGCCACTGCCTTCAAATGGGGAGAAGAACTCAGTGTCCAGTTCATAGTGGTCCCCACTCTCCTCTTTGTTTCTTTAACAAGAGGCTGAGGGTGGAGTTACCATTTATCACCTCGCTGTTGCTTCCCTCTTCGCTATCACCTGTCTCTTCTGTAGGCAACTCTGAGCACAGAGGATTTGCAATGTCGAGACACCTTTCTTTGCTGGGGCCTAGTCATTGCACCTTATTCTTACACTGGACATCTTTGTTGACTTCATTAAGTGAGCAAGAATTGAGAAAGTTATATTGAATTAATTAAGTCATCAAATGCTTATGGAGTCCCTGTTGCCGTGTGAAATGCCGGGACCTGGGATGAGCAAAGGCAGTTGGGAGACAGCTGAGAGCATTGACAATGCATCATTACTCCTGAGTATATGGATGCTTTTCCCAATATTACACAAATGTCCTGAATATCCTCAGGGCTATGGCGCTTAATGCCTGTTGCCTTTTGGAATAATTCTTTCGAGGGAGACTATCCAAGCCTGACTGTCATGCTGCAAACTGCATTGTATTAATAAATGACTTGAGGACTCAAAGAGGAAGAACCCAAGGCGAAGCCAGAGATGTGGCTTCTGATGCCAGCAGTACTGTTTGTTTAGTTCTGATGCCAAAGAAAAGGTTGGGTTCTGACGCAGCCCCGCAACAAAGGTTGAGGAGGTCAGAACCTGGGCAGGAAATCCTTCAGCTTCTAAGCGGAACTCTGCCCCTTCCAGCCTGGGGCCTTGGAGCCGGCCAGCATCTCATCAGTCCTGGGTACTCTCAGGGACAGGCAGGTCTTTTCCTTGAAGGAAATCCTTCCCTGGCTAGCATGCCAGGTGGAATTAACCTGCATTTCTGGGTCATCTTTAATGGTTAATGATTAAAAGATAAAAGGAACCTTGGGAGGCAGTTGACTTTAGGTTTCTGCATGTGCCAAGGGATTTCAATCCATAACATAACAGCTGTGTCTGGAAAAGCTCCCGAAGGCTCATTACTTGACTTCCATTCATGGCCCCTTTCTCTTTTCCAGCCAGGTCTTTGCAGGAGTTTGCCACTGTCCTCAGGAATCTTGAAGATGAACGGATACGGATGGTGAGTATGGCTGGGCTGCTCTTGGTCCCAGTGTGGTCACATCGAGGGAATGTGAGATTTGTGGTCAAAAGAACTGGGTTCAAATCCAGGCTGTGCCACTTGAGTACTTTGAGCTCTGATCAAGCCTCATCCTCTCATCTTTGCAGGGTTTGAAGCCTTTTGTAAATGTTAGAGGATTACTCTGGATAACTTTAGAACCACATTGTTGTCTTTCTCAAGATTCACTGTAAGCTGTATACCTAAAATATATGACTTAAGGGTGGGTCTTTTGAATTATTTAACATTTGGGGGCCTCAGATTCCCTACTGGCAGAATGGGAATGAATGTGTCCTGCTCTGCTCCCCCCTCCTCACTTTATTAAACCCACCCAAGAGCTCTAGCAGGGCGGGGGTCACCTTCACTTTTAATTCTGAAGCACCTAACACAATGCCTGTTGTGTAGTAGGCATTCAGTAAATGGTATTTAGTAAATGATGGTAACTAGAAGAAGTTCTTCAGAGAGGCACTGGGCAAATGGAAGAATCGATGCTGATCTCCAGGTTCTTAAGAGATATCTTTTGTACTGTGATTTATTCTGATGTGGTTCAGCCTGAACAGATGAGGGATCCCACATCCACAGAAAGTTCTTTTGCATTCTCCCCCATATCCCTGAGATGTCAGGAGTGAAGCCTGATTTGAAATCTCTGCTGGCTGCATGCTGGTTTGTCCCCAGGAGGGCTTGTCTCTAGGCAGCAGTTTTCCAGAGGAATAGGGAGGAGTCCATCAATGAGCATTTTTCTTCTCTCCCCATACTAACAACTGATGGTTTCAGCACTAAGTCTACTGGCTTAGTCTCCTTGGGCTGCCATAACAAAATACCACAGACGGGGTAGCTTGAACTATAAACATTTGTTTCTCACAGTTCTGGAGACTGAGGAGTCTAAGCTCAAGGAGCTAGCTGATCTGGTTCCTGGTATGAGACTTCTTCCTGGCTTGCAGGTGGCTGCCTTCTTGCTGTGTCCTCATGTGGTGGAGAAAGGAGTCGGGGGGAGCTGTCATGTCTCTTCTTAAAAGGGCACTAATCCCGTCATGAGGACTCCACCCTCATGCACTAATTACCTTCCAAAGGCCCCATCTCCAGATACTATTGCACTGGAGGTGTTAAGAGATAAACTGAGGCATAATAAACTTTTAAGAGTTTATTTCAGCAAAAATTGGTTAGAATCAGGCGGTGCCAAACCAGAAGTAGTGAGGAATACTGCACCTACAGCGGCTAGAGGAAAGACTTTTGTAGAGAAGATGTGGAAGCAAAGCAAGGACACTATTTGGCAAAAGCTTAAGCGGTTGCTTTATTTGGGAAAGCCTGGCTGTTTGTGATTGGTCCTTAGGTTTTGATTTCTCAACCTTGAGGCATTTACAGGCTTGGTCTGTGTAGGCTGCTAAGGCATTAGAGCCACTTCAGTCTAATGGCCTCCTCATTTAATTAATTTAGCAGAAGTTAGGGCTTCGACGTATGAATTTGAGGGGGACACAATGTAATCCATAGCATCTACCGAGACTTTATGTAGCCACACATTTTCTATTTTAACCCTCGTGACGACTCTGTGAGGTGGTGCCTTATATCATACCCCATTGTCCAGGTTTGAAGATAGTCCGTTTACAGATGTTAACATGCCCATGCCCGAGATGACACAGTTAATAAGTGGCACAGTCTGCATTTAAACCCGTGTGTGTGTTATACCAAAGAATGTGGGAATTTCTTTGAAATTCCCAACAGAATAGAAGCCTCTCAACCTTCTTACCCTGCAGAGAGACACTCTGTTTCCCTTGATTGCTCACTGCTGGGTGCTTGAACCAGAATCCAGAGGGTGGTGGCGGCAGCAGCAGTGTTGGTGTGGGTGGAGGCTGGGGAAAGCTTCTATGTTTGTGCACGTGCTCGTGCCTGAGAAAGGGAAGTGATTCTTTTGAGTCTGATTCTTGGCCGAGTCAGTATTTGGGGGTGGGGGGTGTGGTGAGCACATCACGATGAATACCCTGCAGATTGCTATGGCCTGTGGTAGGGGAACAATGACTGGATTATACTTTTCAGCTTGCCTCTGCACTTTTATTATTAATGTCAGTAAATTGAGTTTCTACTGTCTGCATCTGAGTATCTGGCCATCACAAGCCCCTTCCCTGCTTCTTCGCCCTGTGACAGCTTCACGATCACTTCGGCTTAGCGGAGCCGCACCGTCTTTGGGAAGCCTCCCCTGAGTCCCTGGGATATTTAGCCACCCTCTGTATTTTCTTAATAGCCAGTTCACGCCTGTGGTTCTGCATTTACCACGTTGTGTCCTGATAATTACTGCACGTATCTATGTTCCATGGTAAATAGAGTTCTTGGAGGCCAGAGAATGGGCTACTGTGTCCCCAGTATCAGCACTGTGCTTGGAACTGAGTGGCAATTACACAGATTCTGATTTAATTGGTCTTGAGTGTGGCCTGGACATTGAGATTTTTAAAAGCTCCCCAGGTGACCCTAACATGCGGCTAAAGTTGAGAAGCACTGACTTAGGTTCTCAGTACACCATTGTAAGCTTCAGAGACTTACAGTTGATTTGTGGAGACTTAAACAAATGAGCCAATCAAATAACAATAAAGATAAAACAAGGTAAATAACATTGCAACATTCCAGTGTTAAAATGCTCTCTTCTGAAACAAGTGCTCTCAAAATGGAGAAACAGGCAAATGGCAATAAGTTTGGAGACCTGTCGCCTTCTATCCCCACATTGTCCAGTTGGTTCTTTGCTGTGTCTGTCCTGGCTTCTGGCATTTACTCTCTTGGTTTGTGATGGACATGCATGTGGTTTAGAAAAATAATTCTTTGTTGCAATGAGATTCTTGAAATAATTAGTTGAGCGACGAGTGAGCAGTGAATGACTTAAAAGGAAAGATCGTAAAGTATTGGACTGCCTTAGAAAAGACCCATAGAATCTGAGAGCTGGAACAATCCAGCCTACTCATTTTGCAGATCAGGAAATTAGAGCCCAGAGAGGTTAAATGTTTTGCCCACAGTCACACAGTTGGCAGCCAATCAAGAAATCTTTCACTCATTCATTTAGTCATTCAAAAGTATTTGAGTGCTCCTTTGTTTCACTCTCTTCTGTTTTTTGGGGAGAGTGGTGGGTAAGTGAGCATTTACAAGATAGGGGGGCGTGTGTGTGCAGTGGTGAACCAGAAAACTTCAGCTGGAGTTTCGTCTTCTTTCTTATGAAGAAAACACTTGGTGGGTTGGCGGGAAGTTTTAGATTATGTTGGTGGTTAGGGAAGGCCTCCCTAAAGAGGTAACCTTTAAGCGAAAACCTGAATTACAATGAGTGGTCCATGGAGGATCTGGGGACAGAGCATCTGAGGGAACGGCCAAATGCAAAGGCCCGGGAGTGAGATAGGTTTGGTACATTTGAGGTGCATTGGGGTGATGGTGTGGTTGGAGTGCAGACCTGATGGGGCGAGTGCTGTGAGCTGAAGCTGGGAGGCAGCCACTGATCGGAGACAGATGTCCTGATCCCAGTCCAGTACTGCTGGGCTCCACAAAATCAGGCTGGGAAGGTTTTCATACCTCCAGATGTCCAAAGGTGTTTCGTTTTTGTTTTTAACCTAGACTTTGTGTTGATCTACTTTAAATGTATCTACTTAAATATAACTTGAGTGAATGAGCATTTACAGGAAGGTGTCACCCGAAGCTTGAAATTAGACCCAACTCTGTTACCAGTTTCCGTCTGCCTTCAGGTGGTTTCTTACGTATTTAGAGGTCCTCATTTTTATTTTTAAAGAATCAATCTTAATCATGCCTAGGAAGAATGTCATGTTTTGAGCTGATGACTAGATTTTGACTTGACTTTCTGTTAGTTCAAGTGTTGTGAACAGTTGCCACATGCACAGTGTTGCTTACTCAAATTTTCTTCCTCTTTTTTTGTGTGAGGAAGATCGGCCTGAGTTAACATCTGTTGCCAGTCTTCCTCACTTTGCTTGAGGAAGACTGTTGCTGAACTCACATCTGTGCCAGTCTTGCCCTACTTTATGTGGATGCCACCACAGCATGGCTTGACGAGAGGGGCTAGTTCTGTGCCCAGGATCCGAACCTGCAAACCCTGGGCAGCGGAAGCAGAGTGCGTGAACTTTACTACTACACCATCGGGCTGGCCCTGATGGCTTACTCAAATTTTATCCTGAGACACGGGGAGGCATTTTGCATCAGAACTGCTGTAATTCTTTACTGATACTGCTTTTCTGTCTCCCCCACCCCCATTTTTCCTCACCAGATTGAGAATGCCAGTGAGGTGCTCATCACCCCCTTGGAGAAGTTTCGAAAGGAGCAGATTGGGGCTGCCAAGGTGAGAATTTTGCAAGCCTTGATCTTGGATTTTAGGGCAGGAAGTCTGGAAAACACGACACTTTCTTCAGAAAATCTTCAGAAAAATCTAAGCCTACCGTCTTCAGAAAATCTTGGGTAGATAAACCTGTTCTGTTCTTCATAAGTGTCTGAAGTAAGACTGAGTGGTCAGCCCCAGAGCAGTCATTCTAGTATTTTTTCTAATTGTTTTATGCTAGTTCATAAATCATCCAAAGGTGGAAACCGTGCTTCCTCTGTATTAGTAGACACCTGTGTGCTTGGACAATGTGGAATTGTATTCATTCTGGAGGTCCAGGGCTCAGAGCCTAGAATAGGGGTTGCAAGTTGGGCCCTTTGGGCATGGGGACCCTGTTCTTTGCCTATTTTTGCTGTGTGTGAAAATGAGCCTTCTGTTGCTAGATCTTTAAA
Organism: Equus asinus; assembly: GCF_041296235.1. Lineage (NCBI taxonomy): Eukaryota > Metazoa > Chordata > Mammalia > Perissodactyla > Equidae > Equus > Equus asinus. The sequence goes on along the minus strand of NC_091798.1, from coordinate 37,371,709 downwards.
TTTTTCAAGAGAAGGTGTAGAGTCAGAGTTTTATATGATATTTCTTGGTTTATAAGGGGCTGGCCTGGTGGTGCAGCGGTTAAGTGCGCACGTTCCGCTTCTTGGCAGCCCAGGGTTTGCTGGTTCAGGTCCCGGGTGCGGACATGGCACCGCTTGTCAAGCCCTGCTGTGGCAGGTGTCCCACATATAAAGTAGAGGAAGATGGGCATGGATGTTAGCTCAGGGCCAGTCTCCCTCAGAAAAAAGAGGAGGAGTGGCAGTAGTTAGCTCAGGGCTAATCTTCTTCTTCAAAAAAAAAATGTTGGCAAATAATTTAAAAATAGATATTACACATTGTATGGGTCAAAAAAGTGGGACTGCTTCAACCCAGAGGTCACCATTTGTTATCACTGATCTGGAGAGACCTTAGGTGAAACTTAGCTGATTCTAAAGTATTACTGAAAGACCAAAAAGGGAATCATGTTCATTTTCTGAAGGTGGAGTCTCCGGGGTTCCCCTGCCTGTGGTAAATCACTGGGAAACCCTAGCGAGTTTGACCTTCAGTAGAGCGTTAGACGCTTCCTGCAGGGAAGATGTTTTCCTTGGAATCTTAAAAGGATTTTCAAGATTTTCTTCCTGTTTTTCCAGAAGTCATTCAGCTGCAGTCCCTTGCGCCCCCTGCAGGGGGTTTTGAGTAACATCACCCTCTTCCTTGCTGAGATGGTGTGGACTTGGCTTAGTTGTGAAATGGTTTTGAGAGGTGCCTGTAGGTGGGGAAAAACATAGCGGAAATGTAATGAAATGGAGTCCCCCGCCCCCCCCCCCCAACTAAGTGCATGTGCTTTCTGAAAACGAATATGACTGAGGCCTGGAAGAGATGATGCTCATTTCAGTCAGGGTTATTCCGAGGGATGGTTGGCTGTAGTTTGAAGGAGGGATCATGGCAAAGATTTTTCTTCCAGTTCTACAGCACTCTTCTACCAGTTTTAGTTTATATTTACAAAGAACTTGGAGCTCATTGGTTTTGTATCAGAGATTAAGGAACGTTTAACTTAAAAGAAGTCTTGTTCCATTCAGATTCTGTCCAAGATTGTGCGCAAACCCAGTGATGGGTGAGAAAACGCTGTGTGTGGGGCCCCTCCCCACCCAAGTTCTCATCATTGCAGGTCCAACGAGCAACTTCTCTCCAGTGGCCATGGAGCCGGTGCCTCCCGCTCCTGAAAACACATGGCAGCGGCTCTGGAGGCTCTGAAGAGCTTTGAGGCAGAGGCAGAGCTGACCTGTTTATTGAGTCATCTTTCCAATAGTCACTTCTCCCTCTGAGCACAGATGCCTCCCACTCTGGTCCCTTCCCTCAGTGCTGGTTTGGGGGTTACCACAGTTACCATGAAGGAGGAGTAGAAGTCTGAGTGGGCTCCCTTTGGTCAATGCCAGTGATGGTAATGACGGGAGCAGGTACTTTTCTGGGTGGGGAGAGCGGGTTATAGATGGTGAGAAATAGAAGAGTAAAAAAATTTAAGTAAAATAGTCACTCACCAAAACATGTTTCATCTCACACGCACTCTATTCTCTCCCTCCTGTTGAAGAATGATGTGATGACATTGGGAATGCTTTCTCATCCCTCCCCTTTTGTCATTTCTTTCTTTCAGTATACCTGTTCCTCTCCCCCCACCCCCCACACCCATACATTTGTATCATAGTATTATGTACATTTGAGAGAAAACAAAGAAACAACAAACCCTCTACCAGGCAATTTAGGGAGCAGACTCCAGAATATCTAAGAGCCAGCAAGTGCTCTTCAAGGGCCAAGTGGAAGTTTCTGAACTCTGTCTGTGAGATGCTAAAATTACCCTTCCTTCTCTTCCACCCTCTGGTGCTGCTTCGGTTGCTATAACAACCTGTTGCTACTTGCAAGAAGCAGAAGTTAGAGTGTTGGGTGTGAAGCCTGCCGGGGGGAGGACTCCTGGGCATTCTTGTGCTACTGTGGCTGCTCAGGAGTAGGGCACAACCCTGGAGCTTGGCATAACCATGGTCCTACGTTTAGATTTCTGAGTTTGGGGGAGTTTATTTTTCCTGCAGCCGGAGTTGGCTCTACAGTGAAAGTAGCGTAGATGTTAGAGAGCAGTGGTTGAGAGGGGCCCTAGAACTGGACTGCCTGAGAGCAAATCCCACTTCTGCCACTTGCATGTCAACTTACAGAGGTCACCGAACCTCTCTGTACCAGTTTTCTGAGCTATAAAATGGGGATAACGATAGTGCTTACCTCAGAGTTATTTTGAGGAAGAAATGAATGAACTCACATAAAGCGCTTGAAACAGTGTCTGTCATATAGTCAGTTGATGTTAGCTATTACATTCAATAAACACAGTTCATTCATTTAAAAAATATGCGAGAGCCTGTTCTATGCCTGGCTCTTGCTACACACTGACGTGTGGTGGAGACCAAGTGCAGACGGTTGCTGTGTTCATGGTGTGGCTGGGGGGAAAGACATTAGAAAAAAGAAAGAAACATATAATGTCAAATTGTGATAGGTGCTATGAAGGGTTACTGACTTGGGACATGAAAAGCAAGAGGTGTTTTTAATAAGAAGGAGGTAGGTTTAGATGATGGACCTCATTATCACCATTAGCACCATCATACCACCACCACCATCATCACGGAGTTTTCTTGAGCAATTTCCATGTGCCAGGCTCTCTGCTAAGCACTGTATACAGTTTATCTCATTTAGTCCTGACAGTCCTATCAGGAGGTGGGTGTTATCCTTATCTCGTTAGACAATCTCTGAGCCGGAAGAACAAACCTGAGTAGTTATCTCATCTGGTCATCCTGAGTTTATAGATGAGGGAGCCAAGGCCTGGGGAGGGGCAAGGATTTGTTTAGAGTCAGTCCATATAGAGTTAGGAATAATTTCTAGGATCCTGTTTAGCCACTCGCAGTGGACTCCCTGGAAGATGACGCCATCTTGTAACTGAGTAAGACCACCCTCCCATCTTAAGAACACTATCCAAATCTTAGTAGAGTTATTCCGCTGAGCTCTTATTGCTGAAGACGGCTTCCCTTTCTCTCTAGATTTGGCTCTCCTCTTCAACGTGGAATGTGGAGGCTTGAGTTGCCAGAAAGTCACAAAATGCCAGTGACTCATGTTCCCTGGCCTTTTCTCATTTCTGCCCAGTTGGAAGATACCGGCACAGGGTTCTCATTTTTGGGGTTGCTGACAAGGCTGGGGGAGTGGCTGTGCCAGCATTACTTGGAGTTAGAGCCCCAGCTCAAAGTCGCCGATTTCTGTGAAGGAAGAGGTGATTGAGTCAAGAGTCTTGCCTGTACCTCTCCTCATGTTTGAAGGAGTAATGTCTCCTCAGGCTTTTTCTTCATATGTTTTCACATGTTTAATTATTCTTGTATGTAAGGACACTGGGCCCTCCATATCTGTGGGTTTCTGCATCCAAGGGTTCAACCAGTCATGGATGGAAAGGCCTATGATGGTTCTGTCTGTAGTGAACACATACAGACTTTTTCTTCTTGCCATTATTCCCTAAATAATACAGTGTAACAACTGTTTACATAGCATTTACATTGCATTAGGTATTATAAGTAATCTAGAGGTTATTTAAAGTATAAGGGGGGGTGTGGGTAGGTTGTATACACATACTATGGCATCTTATACAAGGGACTTGAGCATCTGTGGATTTTGGTATCTACGAGGGTCCTGGAACCAGTCCTCTGTGGATAATGAGGGATGACTGTAGTCTTTCAAACAAAATTTAGATTTTTAGAAATGGATACCTGTCAGCTAAAGTGGGTATATGATGATTCTACCCACTTCGTAAGGCTTAGAGTCTTGCTGTTGACCAGATAAATGCTGTTCTGACGTGGTAGGAGCCTGTCTGTCAGAGCTTCAGGCGAGGGCTCCTTGGTGATTCCTCTGCTGCTTAGGCTCAGGGCTCTGCTGAGAGCATTTGCGCTTACTGCTCTCCTGTTCTAGAAGGCTCCCCTCTGCCATCTCCTGTGATGAGCAGGTCTTAGCTCACCACTCCCTGCCCCGGTGTGGCCTTTCCTGAGCTCCTTCTCTGCAGAACCTCTGTGACCGCACCTGTTTGTGTCCTTCATAGCACTTCAGGCAGTCTGTAATTCTGATGCTTATTTGTTTGCTGGTTAAATGTATTTCTCCTTATACTGGAACATCCCCATCAGGAGCGTAGGGACCACTTCTGCCTGTATTTCCGGTGCTTAAAGGAGCCTAACACAGAAGGTTGCTCGTTATCCCTTTGTTAAATGAGTAGAGATGTCTCTGAACCTCCTTATTCGGCTGCCAAGTTTTCTCTCCTCTTATAGGACTTGGAGTTGTAGAAAAATATTCCCTGTGGGCTCCACATGAGTCAAAGCAGGACTGATGCCCTCGGTTAGTAAATTGGATCCTGTGTACCAGGCCAGTGTCGACCTTCTTCCTGCGCCCTTGCCTGCTGTCCCCATTGGAATGTGAAAGGAAGGGAGACTGCCTGTGACACTGTGTCCCAGGTGTGGATGAGAACACGGGCTTTGGAGGCAGCTTGTCCTGGGCTCCAATCCCAGCTCTATCACCATGACTTTTTACAAGTCAACCTCCCTGGATCTAAGTTTTCTTATCTATAAAATGGGGAATAAAAATAGAACCTCAGTGACTCAGTGACTGACTTGGTAGGGGAGCAGGGATTGTTATGTATATTATGATATTTGTATTATTTATATCACTTTAAAAGCAATAATAAATGATAAAAATTTCCCAAATGGAGGAAGAAAGTCACCCATTATCTCATTTCCTTAACTCAAATATTTTCATTGGCGTATTTTCCTATCTAATCTTTGTCCAAAAGTAGACAACTCTACATTGGATGTACCAAGTTCATATCACACTATTATTACTTTTCATTATATCATGAACATTTTTCCATATGACTGCCTAGCCTTCCTAGTTATATTTTTTGGATGTCTCCATACTTTAATTAACCCAAACCCTATCCTTGGTAATGATGCTGCTGCTGCTGGGGCTTTTTTTTTTTGCTATTATAAATGATGATGCAGTGAACACATTTGTGAATATAATGTCTTCCTTGTTTTGAATTATTCCTTAGTTTAAAGACCCATATGTGGGGCCAGCCATGTGGCCTACTGGTTAGGTTCAGTGCACTCTGCTTCAGCAGCCTGGGTTTGGTTCCCAGGCGCAGACCTACACCACTCATCAGCAGCCATGCTGTGGTGGTGACACACATACCAAATAGAGGAAGACTGGCACAGATGTTAGCTCAGGGTGAATTTTTATCAGCAAACCCTCCCAAAAAACCACATATGTGATACTATTGCATCAAGAGATATTTAAGTCTATATATTAAGAGGTATTTTCTGAACACTGTTAAAGCTGGATCTCCCTTAGTCTAGACTTGTCCCATTTAAGCTGTAAGTAGATCTTCCTGCTTTGAGATTAGCTTCATAGGTAACTTCCCTCATTCATTTGGCTTTGAATGTCCTTGTAAGTTAGAAACAAGAAATTTCTGTTTTACAGGGCCAGCCCAGTGGCACAGTAGTAAAGTTCGCACACTCTGCTTTGGAAGCCCTGGGTTCGCCGGTTCAGATCCCGGATGCAGACCTACGCACCACTTATCAAACCATGCTGTGGCAGGCATCCCACATATAAAATAGAGGAAGATGGGCACAGATGTTAGCTCAGGACCAATATTCCTCAGCAAAAAGAGAAGGATTGGCAACTGATGTTAGCTCAGGGCTAATCTTCCTCAAAAAAAAAAAAAAGAAAGAAATTTCTGATTTACAATTGAAGTTCTTAGAAGGTGGTTTCCTGGCTTTGCCACTATTGAATACTGGTATTTACCACATTTCTGGCATTGTAGTGGTGCCTGTGAGAGACAGACACTCAAAAGCATCGGACTGTTGATGGGTGGGTGGTTGGTCTAATGGAGCTGAGTTGTCTGCTGCTGTTCTGTGGTCTGAGGGAATGATGAAGCCATGAAGATGAGCAGAAAGATCTTGACAAGGTTGCTTTTGTTCCTGTAACATTTTACTCCTTTTCTCCCCTCCTTTCCTTTTTTTGCCAGGAAGCCAAAAAGAAGTATGACAAGGAGACAGAGAAGTATTGTGGCATCTTAGAAAAACACTTGAATTTGTCTTCCAAAAAGAAAGAATCTCAGCTTCAGGAGGTAAGAACCTTCACCAGTATCCTGAATACAGTGTTTCATTTTTACATGGACTGTGGATATGTGCTGGTTGTTATTTGCCAGAAAATCCTAGGTTGGGAGAGACCTCAGAAACCAGGAGCTTGCTCCTGATCCCTCGTCTGATGTCTGATGCCCAGATTACCTTTAAATCTTCCCACCCACACCACTTCCTCGTGGCTGCCCAGCTTGTCCACGGCAGAGGAACGTACTGCTAGTCAAGATCACTCGCCTCTTTCTTAGGCAGCCATAATTACCAGAATGTGCCTCCTCCTCTCAAGCTGAGACCTGTTTTCCTGTTTCTCTCACCCTTGAGCTTGATTCTGTACTCTGTTACCTTACCTTTATGGCTTCCTGCCTTATGTCAGTAATTTGAAATGTTGACATCTGAAACACTGGGGTCATCCTTTCTTAATGCTATTTATTTATTTTTTTTTTAAATTTCAACCAGTACTTGACATTAGTTTTGTGGGTTTTTTTAAATCAGTATTTTATTGTCATTCATATGGTTTGTGTTTTGGTAACCTTGTTTTAAAAAGTTAAATTCTCTGATCTGCCCTTGGTCTTTTTGGATTTGCATGGGGCCTTTTTAAGAGTGCTTCACTTGGAAAGAAAAAAAAAATCAGCTTTGCAGCCATGGAACTGTGACCATTTTTATTTAGTTCATAGAGGTTTGCACGGTGATGGAGTTTATGTTTCTGGGAGACAAGGCAGTTTCCTAGTGGAACTGCTAATTTGGCTGCACGAGTGTCATCTTATTTAACTCTTACAAGTTGCCTGACCTTTTTCAGGTATGTCCTAAAGAGAGGCTACGGCTTCTAAGCTATCCCTCATTCTTAAATTTCCTTTCTTTTTGAGCAAATACTATGCCAGTACTTCTGTCAGGTGACAGTTCATATGAAAATGGCAGGTCAAAGGTTGAAAGCTGAAGGTAGTAACTCAGGAGACAGCGGAGTCCAGTCCCTTCCAACCAGAGTTGGTTACACATCCTCAGTTAGAATGTGCTGTTCTCAGAACTCTTTGCTTTGAAATGAGTGTTTAAACCAATTATTTGAGTGATGAATGAAGACTTAAAAAGAACTACAGCAACAGCGAGTGTTTATGATGAACTTTGCAGATCAGCTCTTGGCCAGCCAGCCAACAGCAACTGAGTATTTGCTGTGAGCTGTACAAAGTAGAAAACACTAACCTTTCCTTGCAGATCTTGTGGCTGAGTAGGGAAAAAGAGGCAAACACATGAGGAGGGAGGTGATTCTTAAAGTAGCATAGCTACTCAGGTAAATCTTGTCAAATGTGATTGTGACAGTTAGGAAGTGCTTATTTTCATTGGATAATGCATAAAAGGCTACTCCCAGTCCTACGTGGGGATATGGGCACTTGGACATACCCAAGGATGTAGATTGTCCATGATAAAAATGTAATTCCATTTAGGATCTGTCCTGATGCTCTCACTTTTTAGTTATCGTTCTAGCATCATTTGGCATTTAGGGTTTGGAAACTATAGGGAAAGTCTTTTTGGCTGCAGCTCACAACAACCAGATCTGGCCAGCTCCACAGTTTCTGAGCAGTTACATGACCATGCACTATTAGTGCAAGTCTTCGCAGGTGAGCAAGTGTGAGATTGTTGTAGCATCTACTGATATTGGGAGGCCCATGTACAGTTATCCTATAGGCATGGCATTCCCTAGAATGAGGGCACTTGTCCACGTGGTCTCTTCTCTCCAAGCCTGGGTATTGCTGACTTGGTCTGAGATGAGTCCAATATTTTCTTTTAGTGCCATGCCAATACCATCTCCCCCTGAGACAGCACAGTGTAGGGACCAGAACACTGGACTGGCAGCTATACCTTACTTCAAGGCCTGCTCTGCCATGTATTTGCTGTGTGATCTGGGACAAGTATTTAGTCTCTCTGAGCTTTAGTTCCTTTGTTCGTAAGATACTCATAAAATACCTTCCTGCCTGCTTCCTGTATGAGAAGGCAAATCATAGCTGCTATACACATATAAAGTGATCTCCCTGTGACTGGCCTATTCCTCCCCATCCCCTGTTCCCAAGTTGGATGGCATTCTTCCTGACTGCGTTAGTCTGTTCGGGCTGCTGTAACAGAACACCCAGAATAGACTGGGTGGTTTATAAACAACACATTTACTTCTCACAGTTCTGGAGGTGGGGAAGTCCAAGATCAAGGTGCTGGCAGGTGTGGTATCTGGTGAGGATCTGCTTCCTGGTTCAGAGAGGGCTGTCTTCTTACTGTGTCCTCACATGGCAGAAGGGGTGAGGAAGCTCTTGTGGTCTCTTTTGTGAGGACACTAATCCATTCACAAGAACTCCATCTTCCTGACCTAAGCACCTCCCAAAGGCCCACCTCCAAATGACATAGCACTGGGCATGAGGTTTCAACATATGAGTGGGGGGGAGGGGGACAACAGTCAGTCTATAGCACTGACTTTGTTAGTGTGTATCTTAGTGGACGTTTTTTCATCATGCTCTTTTGTTACAGTCCTTTGAGTTCTTGTCTTTTGCCCATTTGTTCCTTTTAAATACTTCGAGGACAAGAGTGGGCTGTAGGTCTTTCTTGCAAGTCCTGTTCTGTTCTCGAGCATTGCTTTTTAGTCATACTTGAGCTCCATTAAGTTGAATAAAAATTTCATGATAATCACAGCAGTAATGATAATACTTTTATGAACAACAATAATAGCAGCAAATATTTATTGGATGCGTATTTATGTACCAGATACTGTGTGGAGCACTTTATGTGGAATCTTCTCAAACCCTCACAACCACCCTATGTGGCACAGGTGTATTCCCTCTGTTTTACATATGAGGAGACTGAGGCTCAGAGATGTTAAATGGCCTGCCTGTAGCTAGTCAGCGAGGGTTTGCACCCTGGCTCCTGACTCGGGAGCCCTTTCTTTTAACCCAGCATGCTCTTAGACTTCTCGCCTCTTGGGAGGGAAGGATGTTGCTCTGCTGCCTGCCGGCCATTATTCTTCAATGCCAATGTCCTGCAGATAGAATTGGAGAGAGGGAGAGACCTCCATGATCGTCTGGTTGAAGGAACTGCAGAGGTCAAGTGATTTGCTCAAGCTTTTCTAGCTATTTAGTGATGATTTTCTTCACATTTATTTAAAAATCAACTTTTAAGAACATCATTAAACATCTGTCTAGTACCTGTTTAATGAAATCTCATTATGCAGAGTTGTTTCCTGATCGCAGGGCTCTCAACTGAATACTTAAAAATTCTAGCCCATCCCTAGGTCCCTGGTGGGTGAAATTACAGGGCAGCGATGTGGAATGATACTGCCATCTAGTGGATGATTTTTTAAAAGCTCAATGTATTCTTCAGTGCCTCAGAAGCTGGCTTCCAAGGCAATGTTCATTCGTTCAACACATATTCATTGGCCACTTCTGTGAAAGTATGTTCTGGCATTGGGTGTATTGTGGGGAGTGAAATGAATGATCTGCTTTCATGGAACTTACAGTCTAGGAGAATGTCTCTTTTCCAAGAAGACAGAATGGTTGGTGGGTCTCAGATAAGCTGGTAAATTTACAGTTTCTCAAGTAATAGGCAGGAGAACTCTTTTGAGTGGTTTGCTGGGTGGGGTGGAATTCCATTGCAGGGGGTGGTCTAAGGATGTGGTGAATTCTTTGGCCCAGAGAAGAGAGGCAGTGGCAGGAGAAACATACCATTCCACAGGGGATTTCTTCTAACGTTTCCTTTGGAAATGCATTGAATTATGCATTTCTTCTGAGTGTGGGTCATTGATGGCCACATAGAAATCAGTTCATTCATTCCTCAAACATCTGTTGAATGCTTACTGTGGTCTAGTGGAAAAATGAGAACAAGGTCTTGCTCTCACTGACTTTATTTTCTAGTAGGCAATACCCAAGAACAGAAGGGAATAAATAAGAATTTCACATTGCGATAATAAAGTAAATTGGGAGACAAGATAGAGACTCTCTGGGGTAACCTATCTAAAATAATGTCGTCAATGAAGGCTTCTCTAAAGAGGTAACATTTGAATGACACCAGAAGGATGAGAAGGAGCAAGCTAAGTGAAAAGCTAGGACAGTGTTCTTTAAATTGTGAGTGTGTCATAAAAATCTAAATTACTGGGTCATGAAATAGAGTAGGCTAGAACAGGATGAAAGATAGGAAAGTGTGTTGCACTTAATTATAAATGTATGTTGATTGGGTCATTATGCAAAAGGTTTTTCTGGGGGCTGGCCTGGTGGCACAGAGGTTAAGTTTGCATGTTCTGCTTTGGCGGCCTGGGGTTCTCCGGTTCAGATCTTGGGTGCAGACTTACACACTGCTTGTCAAGCCATGCTATGGCAGACGTCCCACATATAAAGTAGAGGAAGATGGGCATGGATGTTAGCTCAGGGCTACTCTTCCTCAAAAAAAAGGTGGTTCTTACTGTGCATCGATATTAAAAAAAATTGAATATTTATCTAGGGGAAGAAGTTTTCAGGCAAAAGGAACACCAAGTACAAAGGTTGAGTGGAAAGAGTTTGGAGTGTTAGAGGACAGGAAGGAAGCAGAGTGGCTGGAGCACAGTGAGGGTGGGACGGGTGGGCGGGTTGCAGAGGGTCTTGAGACCATCTTAGCAGGGGAAGGCGTTGAAGGGGCTGTGAGAACATCTGATTTAGAAGTTAAGAAAGGTATTCTGGCTGCTGGGTGGAGACTGGATTGGGAGGTGGAGAGGGGAGAGAATGAAAGCAGGGAGACCATTTAGCAAAGGGGTGTAGCTGCCCAGAGATGGTGTGGCTGGCTTGAGGTAGGAGCGGGGATTGAAGCCCATCTGCTCTGATGTTCCTGGTGATAACAACCACTGTGCACAGAAGACTTCCTGGTTTTCAAATTGTTCACATCTTTAGCTTGTTTTCTCTTTGAAACAGCCCCACTCAGAGCAAGGGCAGATATTATCAGCTCCATCCTCCAGGTGTGGGAAGACACCCGGAGAGGATAAGTGACTCGAACAGGTCCCACCAGCTAGGAAATGAAAGAACTGCAGCTCCATCCCAGGTGTTGCTGTCCTAGCTCTCTGACTGGTGATGGGCTCTGCTGTTTTTCTCAGAGGACTTTCCTTCTGGCTCCTTCCTCCCTACCTAACAGCAGGAGGCCCTTTGCAGATTTTCAGAATGACCCTTTTTTCAGCTGCAGTCTCAGTTGGCAAGCTCAAGCAGGGAGGATGTATGAGGTGTGTGTGGGTGGTCAGGGGAAGTCGATACATCCCTCGGTGTAAGTGGGTTTGATTTGCACTACAAGGAAATTAAAGGCCACAGGAATATATCGGACTTAGCTGGCAGGAGCCCAGGTGGAAGATGTGTCAGCCCCGTTGTTTAAACAGCCACTCCTGGGGGGTCAGCAGGTGGTGGCGGGGTGCAGCACTTTCTGAAACCATAGAGATCTGTCAGTGCTGAGATATCAACTTCCCCTGCTTGGAGGTTTAGAAAACGCCCCCGAGCTTAGGCCTTCATTTTGGTTTTGTTCAACAGTTACTCAGCAGACTGCCTCTGTGTATTAATATGTAAGCTGCCCTAGGAGGAAGTGGTAGCGGGAGACTTGAATGAATGCTTTTGGGCTCTTTTATAGCACTCTGTGCTTTACCAGAGTCTGTAATTTCTGTTTATTTACATGATTATTTGATGAACATCTCTTTCCTTCACTATGCTGTGAGCTCCATGAGGGAAGTTTCTTTTTGCTCAGGATAGGTGAATGAATGGATGGTTTGCCAAGTCCTTCAGATGTCAGGGTTACAATACCGTATTTGGTATAATGAAAGTATGGTTCTCTTGCAAGTTTCTTCTGTAGGAATCTTGACAAAGGAAGAAATGTTCCTTTGGGGGCTTTGTTTGTGTTAGTAAAGTATGTTATAGAATGGTTTCTGACTCCCTCATTTCTAAAGAAAACAATGTTTTGTTTCCTACTAGCAGGATATTAATTTTTATTTTTTAAAAAATTCACCTTTGGGGGCCGGTCCGGTGGTGCAGCGGTTAAGTGCGCATGTTCTGCTTTGGTGGCCCGGGATTCTCCAGTTCAGATCCTGGGTGCGCACATGGCACCGCTTGGCAAGCCGTGCTGTGGTGGGTGTCCCACATATAAAGTAGAGGAAGATGGGCACGGATGTTACCTCAGGGCCAGCCTTCCTTAGCAGAAAGAGGAGGATTGGCAGCAGTTAGCTCAGGGCTAATCTTCCTCAAAATAAATAAATAAATAAATAAAAATTTACCTTTATTTCTTTTTTTATCCTTGAAATGTGCTTTCAGTATAATTATCTGCTTTGAAAGAATGAGTTGATGTAGCTGCTCTGTGGACAGAGTAAGAACTTATAGTGATAGTTGAGGTACTTCCCAGCATAGCATCTTGTTACTCCATACATACTCATTTTCTCCCTTGGGGTCTAGATCCCAGCTCAATGGCTTTGTTGTATTCAGGTGTGGGCTTTCCCAGGCCACACACCTGCACAGAGGGAGAAACATAATTACTCTGCTTGGAGTAAAGTGACTGTTTATCCTTGTCACAAAGTATGTGGGACTTGTGTCCTTTTCTGAGGTCCCCTGCCTTCTAGCAGTTTGTTTTGCTTGTTAGGAAGGCGGGACCGGGATAGCCCTGCAGGTTGTCTTTTTCTCTTTAAAAATCTGTCTTCCGTGGAACCCAGGTCTGCTCCAGGGTTGGGGATGGCGTTACGGCCTAGAGGTTTAAGGACGATCAGGGGTTTTGGAAGCAGATTGAGCAGGAGAGAAACCCCAGCTCTGCCCTGCACCAGCTGTGTCAGGTTGCTTAATGTTAGCAGACTTCATTCCTCCTGTAAATTAGATAATATCTTCTTTTTAGGAACTTAATGAGGGTTAGATAACTAAAATTAATGAGGTTTGAAATAAGGTAACAGGTACAGCTATGGGCGTGGTGCCTGGCACAGTCAGTGCTCTGCTAACCATTATCATTATTCTTATCTCTGTTTCATGTTATTCGATTTATTTTTTAAGACCATCTCCAGAGATATTTCTGACCTGCTTGCTGAATGCTCTCTTTGGGAATGACTTGATTTTTCTCTTAAATTCCGTCTTGTTTGTAGGCAGACAGCCAAGTGGACCTGGTTCGGCAGCATTTCTATGAAGTATCCCTGGAGTATGTCTTCAAGGTGCAGGAAGTCCAAGAGAGGAAGATGTTTGAGTTTGTGGAACCTGTAAGTAGATTAATGATGTACCCATACTTCATCCCCACCCCTCGTTCCAACTACCTGGATTACAAAATGCTCCAAGTTACTGATGAAGAGGTTGACCAGCCCTGATACTGTGCCTTCTTGCTAAGTAACAGTGCTTTGTCAATCTTGCTGTCCTGGATTCTTCCCAGTAGCCAGTCCTGTACAACCACAGCGAGGGAGATAGCACTGTCAGCAGTAGTTGCTTCCTCTAGCCACCCTGTGTTGTCCTGTTTGGTTTCCAGGTAGAAGTAGTGGAAGGAGGGGAGAGGAGGAGTTTTCATCAATCAACAGTGATCACAATAGTGATTACACTTTAACTCCCCAGCCCCACCCTGCAAATAATCCAGATGTAGTAATAACCTAAGGAAATAGGGAAATAGACTTGATAACTTTTCCCTTTTTGCTGTCGGAATTCAAAGCCCCTCCTTACCCATTCATGTGTTAAAAGATTCTATATAAAGCGATTTCTCACTGTAGCTTTGTTCTAACCAAGCAGCGTGGAGATTCTGCCGAGTGCACCATGGTGGGGTTTGGACTTGGGCAGAGTGTCCCAGTGGACGTGAAAGGTTTAGTGTGGGAACAAGTCTGGCTGTGGTTTCGGCCACCCCAGCGTGTTGTGGTTTCGTGCAGACGTGGTGCTGCTCCACCTGCTGTGGCGCTGGTGTTCAGAATCCACAGCAGGAAGACTTCACAGGAACACTAAAGAGCATATTGGCTTCAACTTAAAACTATTGCAGACCTTTTCAGCCAAAATGCAGCCTCTGATTTAGACCCAAGCCTGGGGTCTCTATACAAATAAGATTCTTAACTACCTAGATTTAAGAAAGCATGGCTTTTTAAAGCAAATAAGAATAAAACTATAAGAAACTGAAAGAAAATGATCACTCTTTTTAGTAAAGAGTGTTCTGTGCCCCATTGCTAATTTATAAACTTTTGGGATGCTTTTTAAGGCATGTAGATTAGCTAGTAGTTTCATCAAGCCTCGAGGTGGCTGTGGAGTCTGATGCCTACGACTTTTACTATATTGGAACTATGATCTCGGGATTCTCTCCCAACTACCTCATCTGGCAAATTCTGTAAAGTCTTTAGTTAATTCATTCTTCTTATCTGAATGTTGAAAACTATAGAGCCAGCTTCCTATGTAGCAGTGGACTCTGCCGTGGTCTCAGGTCAAAATCCCTGTCTGTCTGCAGGGTCTGTGAGGCACAGAGCTCTTTGAGAGCCGGCGTTTCAGTCAAAGGGTTACTGAAGATTCATCTCCTGTGGTCAGGGCAGGAATTGAAACGCTGCCACATAGAATTAGCCTTTGGCATTTTTATCTGCTTTTACTAGAATTTCTAGAGGGGAAAAAACAGTGTGATTCTAATAATCTTTATGTGCACATTGATTGATATTATTCTACAGTTGCCTGATTTTGATCAGTTGCATCCTGCATTTTTAGGTGAGATTTTTAGTTGTCTATTTTCATCTCTCAGTATGTGTTCCTAGTGAGTGCCAGGTATTGTATCTGTTAGCTTTTGCTACATAACTAACCACAAAACCCCATACAACAGCAGACATTTATTTCTCACATATCTGCGGGGTTCAGCCAATCTGGCTAAGCTCAGCTGGATCACTGCTGATCTGGGTGGGCTCTCTTCCTCCTCCTCCTTTTCTTCCTTTTTTTATTTTTTAAGGAAATCTACAAGGATTTATCTTTCTATTTCCTGGCATTCTGTTGTAGTATACAGTGTCTTGAGTGTTTTGGGAGGCAGTATAGCATCACTGTTAAGGACTCTAGAGCTAGACTGCCTAGATTTAAATCCCAGTTCAGCCGTTGTGCATTCTTGGGAAAGTTAATTGATTTCTCTGAGTCTCAGTTTCCTCATCTGCCAAGTGGGTATAATAATACCACCTACCTTATAAAGATGTTATGAAAATTAGCTGAGTTTATCCGTATAAGATGCTTAGAACAGAGCTAACCTACTTAGCATTCAATTATTATGTAATTGCTAACTAGTGCCGAGTTAACAATTATTGTTTATTCTGAAGTAGAGGAATAATATGTCAGCTTTGACTACCCAGGGTCTCCTCAAATGAGCAAATGAGTCAAGTGCCAGTATTAACAGGGCCTACCTGTTTTAATATAAAAAGTCTTAGTAAATCTAAAAGCATTTATCTACTGAATACCTCAGAAAATGCTGAAGACCCAGCTGCTGTGTGTGAGTTTCTCACAACCTCACTGGGGAAGCAGTAATCTGTATTTTAGTAAGCTCTCCAGGTGATTCTGCCACACATTAAAGTTTAATGTTAAAGTTAAAGAGCCAGTGGCTTAGATTGTTCAAAAGAAGCACATGAAATAGCAATTGATAATCTTAACAGAAACTGTGTCATGTACTGTGCTAATACCTGCTTTACCTACATTATGTCATTCAATCTTGTAACATCTCTGGGAGTAGATATGTCTTTAGCTCTGTTTTTTTTTTGCTGGATTAATATTACCCAGATATTAATCTATTGCCAATCTTCCTCTTTCTCTTTTCACCTCCACAGCCCCAGTACATAGTTGTATATTCTAGTTGTAAGTCCTTCTAGTTCTTCTGTGTGAACTGCCACCAGAGCATGGCAACTGATAGATGACTGGTTTGGTTCCACACCTGGGAATTGAACATGGGCCACCGAAGTGGGGCGAGCTGAACTTTAACCAATAGGCCATCAGGGCTGGCCCCTATCTCTATTTTTAGATGAAGAAATGGAAGCGCATTTATTTACTTCTCCAAGGTCACATGTAGTAAATAGCAGAACTGGGATGGTCTGGCTCTTTATCCGTATGAAACAGCATTTGATTGCTTACAGGTGGAAAGGAAACCAGCAAGAAATCTATGGAATTAAATTGCTGGGGTACCTGGGATGGAGTATTCATATTTTGAGTTGGCTGCAGTCAAGGGAATCTTCCAGCTATTCAGGGAACTTCCGTGCACATTGACTATGTTCATTTGTTTCTTAGAAAGTAACTTCAAGTACCGGGATGTTATTGACCTTCAGAAAAAGAAACAAAATTTTAGTGTTCCAAGGAAGAAAAATCAGACTACTGGGATCTAAGCCATGTATTTTTTTGTGTGTGCCCTGGAAGCCTTTATTTTGTTGTTGAAGTGCTAAATGTTCTGGCGATTTGGATTGCAGGTAATGACATACTGGCCTCACGAAGGCAAAGCACGTTCTGTTTGTTCTCTGAGTTTTCATAATTGAAGGTTACCCAGTGCTACGGAGAGCTCATTCTCCACATTCATCAGGTTCCGCATCCTCTGAGTTTCACTTCCTGGATGTTTCTTGCTGCTGTGCCTTCCTGTCCTTTCTCACTCCTTCTGCCCCTTTGCAGATCTTCCTTCTTTTCCCTCTGGTCTGTTATGTCCTGTCATGGGCCTCCCGCTTCTCCAGTCTGGCCTGGACCCTGTCACCACAGTACATCTTCTCACGTATCAGTTTGATTATATCCCTCTTGCTGAGCAGCTCCTGCTGGCACTCCTGTGCTAATAAGCCCATTACATAGATGATCCCCATCTTTACCACAACCCAGTGGCATAGTGGGTAGCATTATTATCCTCCTGTAAATGATGAGTCAGAGGGAGTTTCATGGCTCAACCAGCCCGGCTTTTCATCAGTCTACTTCTGTCCTTTTTGTGGTGTGCATGAATGATTCTTGGTAGCTACATTTGTTTCCTAGGGTTGCTGTAACAAAGGACGACAACCTAGGTGTCTTAGAACAACAGAAATTTATTGCCTCATACCTCCAGGGGCAAAAAGTCCAAGATCAAGGTGTCAGCAGGGCCATGCCCGCTCTGAAGCCTGTAGGCAAATGATCCTTCCTTTCTCCTCTGGCTTCTGGTGGTTTGCTGGAAGTATTTGGCATTCTGCTTTATTGACGCGTCACTCCTGTCCCTTGTCTTCACATGGCTGTCTTCCGTCTGTGTGTTTCTCCGTGTCCAAATTTCCTCTTTTTACAAGGACACCAGTCATTTTAAAATAGGGCCTAATGTCTTCATTTTAACTTAATTACCTCCGTAAAGACTCTATTTCCAAAAATAAATCACATCCTGAGGTACTGGAGATGAAGACTTCAGCTCATCTTTTGGGCGGGGACACAAATTCAGCCCTTAGTAGTAGCTCTCTCCTGTGGATGAAAACAACCTAAATTTATCAGATAGTCCAGGATGATGTGGCCAACACTAAATGAAGCAGTTACCTTTTTGCTTATTTTTTTAAAAAATAAATTATATCTATGTTGTCAGCTATGAAATAGGGATAGATTTTTCTTACGGTTAGTCTCTGAGGAATACAAGGATGGAGAGAAGGCAAAGAGAGGTAGGGAAGGTCTCTCTTTGGTCTTTCCTTTGTCGTGCTCTGATTTTGTGTTCTGACTGTTTAGGGAGGAGCCTGGGTGGATGTGCTGACTTCTCTTATTTGATATCTGAGGTGAGGCTGCAGTGAGCTCTGTGTGTTGAGTGTTGAGTGGAAGCGTTTCTCTGAGGCAGACAGATCCTTCCTTCTCTGGAGTCCTTCTGTGGGCCCCACCTAGCCCCTTAGTAGTGGACTTTCATTTCCGCCTGGGTAATAGGTTCAAAGGTTCATCCAGTTTGTGGGAAGGGGATGTTAAGGAGCTGGGGGAGGGAAGAAAAGATGCTACAAGGGGAGAAGGAAGGGGAGTGGGCCAAAGATAACAATATCTCAGGAATCATTTCCTGTAGAAAAAAGGACAATCAGCCGTGCTACCAAAGGAAGTGAAACCAAAATAAATATTAGCAACTCTCTGCCTTTGGAGCACTTTGTGTGTGTGTGTGCCCAGGGGATGTCTTAGCTGTGTGAGAATATTTAATTACCCTGGGCAAGAGAGGCCCTGTTGACTTCTTAAAGTCAGCGTTAATAGGGAAATGACCCTAGAGTTAGCTGCTGCTCTTCATTATTCTCCAGTGGAGGATGGCTCACTGCCTTGGAAAAGTGACAGTTCATAGCGTTCAAGGACAGCAGGAAGGGAAGAGATAAGAAAGAAGAATTTTCATTGTGAATACTAGCACTAGATTTGGCATAAGAACCCCTTCTTCTTTATTGCTAGAGCCATCTAGAAGAAAAATTATGGACCTTCCTCTCAAGGTATTTTATATAGACTACGTCCAAAGCCTTTGGTCATCTTTGAAGAAAAGAGTTCATTATTAGTCTTTGGTGACTGTGTGGCTTACCACTCATTCATTGATTTGTTAGGGATCTGTATTTGGTGCCACTAGATGTTTTTATAGCCAGAGGACCCAGAAATGCCTGCTCCCTGACCTCCCACGAAGATCTAAGGGGATAGATGCTCTGGGGCTAATGGCAGTGGGAAAGATACTGTAATGTTATAGGCTGGGTTTTGCCGTAGAGCTCTTTTGATGACCTGGGAGGGGCGTGTGGCTTTGTTGGAAGACAGGTCTCTCCTCTGACCTCAGACAAAGTAGCATATACCTTGGTGCTTGCCATTCCTGCCATGAGCAAAGTGTGAGAGGACAGGGGTGGGATGAGTTCCCTTAACCATCATTGTTAGGGCTGCCTCTCAGGAAAGGAGAGTTAGGTGAAAAAAAGTGAGATTATGTTTAACAAGCAAAGGCATGTTCATTTAGGGACTGGAAATTAAGAACAACAATGTAAGTTAAGCAACTGTGTCATGGTGTAATGTGTTAGAGGCGGGTCGGGGGGTGGTCAGCGT
The DNA here is from genome assembly GCF_041296235.1 of Equus asinus. Classification (NCBI taxonomy): domain Eukaryota; kingdom Metazoa; phylum Chordata; class Mammalia; order Perissodactyla; family Equidae; genus Equus; species Equus asinus. The sequence continues at coordinate 37,352,606 of NC_091798.1, read as the reverse complement.
GGACCACTCAGAAAGGGGAATCAGCACTGAGAGGTTCAAGTTAGAACGCAGACAGTCCCCGAATGCAATAGAGCTGAGCTTGTGATAGAGCGAGGTTCTGGTCCTTCTGAGCCTCGTTCAGGCTTTGATTATAATCCTTTCTTCAGGTTGGGATTTGGAGCTGAGGAGAGAGCTGTAGAACGAGGGAAGGGGCCAGGAAAGCATAACAATAGGGAGGTTTGCATGTAGCTCTGCAAGGAAAGACTGCAGGAGCATTTATTCAGCCTGGAGAAGTGAAAGCTGGCAGGGGCTGGGGCGGAACATCAATAGTTTGTAAGCATATGAAGGCGTGTTGTGTGCCTTGTGGTGAACAGATGTTTTCCCTCTTCACTGAAGAGAAGACTAAACAAGGAATGGGCTTATTACCTTTTAGCCCGAGGGGATTTAAATGAGCATTTAGGGAGACCATGGTAACTGAAAACGTGGGGACATGGGAATATTTTAATAAAGGAATCCATAGTGTTTACTTTGAGATAGTTTAGGGAAAGCACAGAAACACTTGAGCTCAAGCCTGCTCTGGATGAGTTACTTTGATTTGATTTTGCCGGTTAGACTGCAGACTCAGGACACACCTGCTTCCTTGCCTCCCTTCTTGTTGGTTTTCAGTATAACCACCCCCTTCTGCATTATAACCTGATATTACAAATTTACTAGAAAGAGACTGAGTTGGAGCCCTGATCTTCAGTTTCTGATGAAATGATTTTCTTAGGAGGTGGTGAGGCTCACAGGGTAAAAGCTTGGGTGCTGGTGCCAAGGAGACCTGGTTTCAAAGCCTGGCTGCTACTTGCTGTGTGTTTTGGGGCAAGTTACTCAACCTCTCTGAATGTGCCTCCTCGTTATTAAAATGGAGATAACAGTCACAGTTACTTCATAGGTGGTTGTGTCTATTCAGTGAGACAGGGCATATAAAGTTACAGTGCCTGGCATGTAAGTAGTGCTCAGTAAATATAGCCATTATTGTTACTTTGTTCTAGACTTTCAAACCAGGGTTGGGAACTCAGCTGCAGCTACATACTACCTCTGTAACATGCTTATGTGAACTCTGCCTTCTTCCTTCATTGCAGCTACTGGCATTCTTGCAAGGACTCTTCACTTTCTATCACCACGGTTATGAACTGGCCAAGGATTTTGGCGACTTCAAGACACAGCTGACCATTAGCATACAGAACGTGAGTGGGCAAAGGGGCAGGCTTCCTTTTCCTGGTTAAGGAAAGGAAAAAACAAAGTGTGGGTCTGGTTGCATAGAAATCACCTATCTGCACTGGAATGCAGATGAGGAGGATGGTCTTGCTTGAGTTCAAAGGGTACTGGGGGGGCCAGGCATTTCTAGGGTGCTTGGTGGTCCCAGGTTAGGGCATCGTCCTCTTATCCATTATTTCAAAGCACTATTTATGTTCTTGTAAGTGTTGCTGATGATTATGTTTAAATCTGTAGCCCGAGAGTCAGGATTTTCTTTGGCAGTAGAGGGCCCAGCCCAGCCCGGCCCAGCCCAGCCCAGCCCAGCCTCCCTTCTGTGCATCGAGCTGCCTGGCCACACAAGACTTTGGAGAGTGTGTTTAGGGGCTGGGGGATGGGAACACATGCTGGCCTCCAGCTCAAAGGATGTGCTCTTGTTCAACTCTTAGTAAGGCTGACAGGAAATCCAAGTCAGTGTGGTTTAGTCCCCATCTCCTTTCTCAAATTTTAGGCGGCAGGACCGTTTGGTGCTCAGAATCCTGCTTATGGCTCTTTGATTTGCAGTTTCTGGGGCTTTAGCCCCGTTTTTTAGTGTGCGACAGGGTCGTGTGAGTCTGCATGTTGTCTTTGTCCCTAGACCGTCCTTTGTAGAGAATAAACCCAATTGCGTCCTTGTGGGTTGTATTTTGTGGCTTTTCGAAGCCTGGGGCTTGCCCCGACTTGATTCTCTGAGTTGTCTTTGAGAACAGGAAGTTGCAGAGTCTCAGAGAAGGTTTCACGAAGCATGGCTTCCCTTAGGCTGGCTTCCTCAGAGGCCAGACTCTGCAGTGGAGATTTACACGTAGCAGGTTTACAGGAAGCAGTGTCAGCAAACACACCTGTGAGGCTGAGGGCAGCAGGCCCCGCAGGAGGAGATGTTGAGCTGTGATGCAGTTGCAACAGAGGCCTCAGTCAAATGCCGTGGGCACCCTGGAGCTGGGATGGTCCTTCAGAGTGGCCGAAGAGAAGCAAGGGGGCCAGGCTTTTGACCCCTTCTCCTTTTGCCCCTAGCCTCAACTAGTCATTGGGTGCAGGCTGCCCTGGAGTAACCAGGGCAAGTAGTAACCTTGAGTGAAGCAGCTCCCTTTTGAGGGGGTACTCATCTGTGAGCCATCAGCAAGCAACATTCCCTGTAGCTGGAGAAAGGAGTACCTCGGTCCTGAAGGGGAGCTGGCCGGGTACCCTCTCATGGACCATCTGAATCAATCACCTGGGATGCTTATTTAAAATGCATGTTTCTGGGTCCTGAAATACTAAATTAATCTTCAGGGATAAGACCTGGGCATTTACATTTTCTCCAAGTTCCTCAGGTGATTTTGATGTCCCTACAGTTTGAGAGGCATTGTGGTATAGGGCTTTAAGGCCAAAGTATATTTTTTGAAAGTGAATATTTAACTAATTCCTAGATGGCTGAATGTTCCTGTTCTTGTTTTAGATCTAAGGATTCTATTGGTTGATGTTCTGAACTGTTACGAGATGGGAATAGCCTTTTGTTTCTTTGATCTAAATAAAATTCCTCTCATCCTAGACACGAAATCGCTTTGAAGGCACCAGGTCAGAAGTGGAATCACTGATGAAAAAGATGAAGGAGAATCCCCTCGAGCATAAGACCATCAGTCCCTACACCATGGAAGGGTACCTCTACGTTCAGGAGAAACGTGAGTGCCCCGACGACTACCAGCTTGGGGTGCACTCATGCCTTCTGCTCAGAAGGTGGGGGGTGTATCCAGTAGTGCCTGGCCTAGAGGAGTGTTCTATAAATATAGGTTTGGATGAATGAGAGTTATTTTATAGTTCAGTTTGCTAGGGGAAGGCTGATGTCCACAGGTCTTGTCTACCTCCAAGTGATGTATTCTGTTTTCTTTGTACCTGGGACTTCCCTGAAACCTGGAATTCACTGAGGCTCTGGGTGGTTCTTCTCTCCCTGGTGTCACTCTACTCTTGAGGTGCCTGTTCCCTTCATTTAGCTCAATATACCATAGCCTGGGCAGAGAGGCCTTGGCAAGGTCTGGCATGCTACACCTTATTGTCTATAAGCCATCATATCCTTTGATGGATTTAATATTTAGTGATTTTGTTTTCATTTGAGACTTGTTTCATCAAGGCCCACACAATCATGACTTAGGCCTTCCCCTCTTCTCTTCAACTCCTGTCATTCCAACACTTAAATTTTATGAAAAGTGGAAACAAAAGCTTGCTCTGAGAGCTGGGAAGAAGATCCATTGCCCTGCCGATAGGATGTCAAGGGAAGAAATGCCAGGTGCTGACATTTCCATGATGACTCACCGACTCGAGCATTAGGCCTGGGGAAGCCTTTGTGACGGGGCCATGCTATGGGCTAGCACTTCCAGACTTAGTTCATGTGTGCAGTGCGAGGGAGAAAGGAAAGTGAATTGTGAATTGTTCTTTAATGGATAGTTCTTCTAGTCTCCCACCCCTGCTTTCTTGGCTGGGCACATTATTCTTCTCGGATTTTTGCTGGTTTTGTGCTCTTTCTTGTCCTTCTGTTGAATTAGGGTTAGGCAAATGTCTTTGCTCTTGGAAGCTTTCTGATGGAAAACAACTAGACCAGTTGGTTTCAGAGATTATTCTGTTTAATGATGACTCAGAAATTTGCTTGGGTTTAAAATTCTTCCCTGGTGACAGTGGGGGCAGTAGTGGGGTTGAGGGTTAGAGTGTCGGTTGTGATGAGGGTTTTATGTCTCTTATTTTTACAGGGATGAGCTTGTTGAGATTTGTAAGAAATGGAAGCTACTTTAGTTGTGTGTTTCATACACACCTAAATATAAGGTGATGCCTTCTTTGCCCAGTAAGAAGATTGACCCCGAAAAGTTGAAGGTCAACTTGAAAATATAAATTTTTAGGACTGCGAAAATATAGTTCAGTGTTCACTTGTAATACTTAATTTATTCATATTGCTCACTTACGTATATAAAATCAGTATTGCTCTTTGCACTTTCCTGTTACATTATACAGTGTTCAAATATGTCATATACTTTTTCAACATTAAAGTCTTGATTATCATCAGAGCCACATTTTGATTCTCTAACACAGCATGTCATTGACATACAGCCTTTTTTCTATTTGAAAGTTTATGTAATGTTATTTTGAAATAATTTCAAACTTACAGAAAGTTTCAAGAATAGTGTAAAGGACAATCATATGACCTTTACCCAGATTCACGAGTTTTTACCATTTTTCCACAATCGTATCATTCTTTCTCTCTGTAAGGGTGTGTGTGTGCACATCACAGTCACAGATACACCTTTTAATTTTCTGAACCATTTGAGAGCAAGTTGTGTACACCATGCTCCTTTACTTCAGTGTATTTTCTAAAACTAAGGATGTTCTTTTATGTAACCACAGTACAGTTACCACATCCAGGACTCTAATGTTGATGAGATAGCTAATCTAAATGATAGTCCATATTCCATTTTTGTCAGTTGTCCCAATAATGCTCCCATAAAGCATTTTGTTTTCTGCCAGTATAGAATCTCCTACTGCATTTTGTAATCATGACTTTAGTCTTCTTTAATCTGGAACAGTTCCTCAGCTTTACTTTGTCTTTCATGACGTTGACATTTTTGAAGGATATAGGCCAGTTCTTTTAGAGAATTTTCTTCAGTGTGGTTTTGTCTAGTGTTTCTTCATGAATAGATTCAGGTTATGCATCCCTGATCTAATCCTACGTAAGTAACTGTATTCTTCCTGGGTATCACGTCTCGAGACCAAGGATGGCCATCTGCCCCTCCATGGTGATGTTAATTTTGATCACCCAGTCAAGATGTTGTCTTGTTTTTCCACTGTACTGTCATTATTTTTCCTTATAACTAATTAGCAATCTGTGGGGAGACACCTTAAGACCATATCCTTCTCATCAAATTTTGCCTCCCATAGAGTTAGCATCCATTGACAATCCTGGTCTGAACCATCTTTACTGTGATGGTTGCAAAATGATGATTCTCAGCTCTGCCACTCCCTCCACATTTAGTAGTTGCCATTCAGTGTACTGTAAGGAAGTGACTTCCTTTCCTTCCTTCTACCTTCTGTCCTTCCTACCTGCCTTCCTTCTTTCATCTCTCCATCCGTCCATCCATCCATCCATCTGTCTTTCTATTGTCAGTATGGACTTATGGATTCCTATTTTATTTATTAAGCTAAATCCATTACTATCCTTATTTTGGTGCTAGAATTGTCTAAGATACAGTATTTTTCAAATCTTTGTGGTGTGCTATCACTGGAATTTTTTCTCGAAGCCATGAAAATACATTAGAATGGTTGATATTTTCATTTTTCCTTGATGCTCCAATGTAGACACTTACTGTATTGCTTTTTAAGTTTACTAAGTGACATCCAACACTTGCAGTGGGCATTCATACCCTGAAAAATACTTATTGAATGTCTGCTAAACCTCTTTTCACGTTGTTACTTTTTTTTTTTTTAACCATTTCTGCTGTGTGATCTCTGTAAGCGTCTATGACTAGTATTGATTGAGGTCCTTGCAGGCTAATAATGCCTTTTTCTTCTAATAGTACTTTGTCGTTCAAAATAATTGGCCAAGTACCAGGTGAAATCAGAGACTTTGTCAGAATATGACTGTAGGGCATCTCTCTCTTTCCCGAGGGACAATTTTGAGGGCAAACTCCTTAGATTACATTTGGGCATTTACAGTCACTTCCATTCTGCATCTCTGATGTCTCTGAGTTTTCCTGTCTGCTTTTCACATCTTCTTGAGTTCTGCTAAAGTGAAAATTAGGAGTTTGGAAGTAGGTCAGAACCCCTATATGCCTGCACACAGAGTGGCAGCGCAGCTGTGTGGGAAGCATGAAGTTGTCATACCAGATGGGAGCAGTGACAGCACTTTGAGGAGCCTTTCTGTGTTCTTTCCTCAGTCATCTTACTCCTGTCAGGGGAGTGAAAGAAGACTTCACGTGGAGAGTGATGATGGGAAAGTGAATTAATTTCCCCAGGGAACCTCTACTTCCCTTATATTTTAAGACCCATTGGATGCAGCATTTAGTGGGAAACAGTCTTCTTTGGTCCCTGGGGAAAGCCCTGGGTTGGTTCCATTTCCAGGCTGTGGGATCAGATTTCTGCCCATTCTAGTCTAGCTGATGTGGAGAATATATTGCCCCAGAAACAGTTTAAGGGAAGGCTGAGTGTTGTGTGTTGTGTGTTTCTCCGGCATGCAGTGGACATGTAGACATGTTTTATGGAAACATTACCTTGCAGGTCACTTTGGAACCTCTTGGGTGAAGCACTACTGTACGTATCAACGAGATTCCAAACAAATCACCATGGTACCATTTGACCAAAAGTCAGGAGGAAAGGGGGTGAGTTCATTTTTTAAATTTCATGCTTGATTTGCTTGGCTAACATATGATGATTATAATGCATGTATAAAGTAACACCTCCAATGTTTCACTGTAATTTTGTTCATTTTCATACAGTAGTTCAGGAGGCACAGTATCCTAAAAAGTAACATAAGGTAATTATTCTTAGCTCTAAGTTATATTAGGAATTGCAATTAAGGATTCTTGTATTTCACATATATACAATATTAAGTGTGTCCAATGTGTTTAGATGCTAGAAATTCTTGGGTGACCTCATCCTGTGAATCTGATTCATGTCACTCTCACTTGATACCTGGAGGGCAGCCAGTTGGCAGTTTAGATGATTCGGTTATCTCTTGCTCTGTCACGGATCACCCCAAAACTTAGCGACTTTTAAAACAAAATCAATCATTTTAGTGTTTCTCACAGTTTCTGTGGGTCAGGAATTCGGCAAGCATTCGGGTGGGTGGTTTGGGCTCGGGGTTTCTCATGCGGCTCCACTCAGATGGTGAGTAGAGCTGGAACAGTGAGGATCTGTAGCAGCAGCTCAGGGCTGCTCAGACATAGCTTTCTTCCTTTCTCCTGCTCTCGTCCTCTCTTCTTCGCTTCCCTCTTGCCCTCTTGCTCTGTACAGTCTCAGGGCCTGTCCATCTGGTCTCTGTGGGCTAGTTTGGGCTTCCTCACAGCATAGTGGCCTCAGGGCAGCTAAAGGTTTCAAGAGCAAGTGTTCCAGCCACGAAAGCAGGACTGGGTTGTCTTTAATGACCTAGCCTTGGAAGTCATTCTGCCTTACTTTTATCTTCTCTGTTGGTAGAAACAGTCACAAAAGCCCATCCAGTTTCATTGGGAGAGGATGCAAACCCTGCCTCTCCATGGGAGGAGTGTCAAAGTCACATCGTATGAAGAGCATTGGGATGGGAGATATTCTTGTGGCCATCTCTGGAAGGCGTGGCCAGGCTTCCTCAGGCTCCCTGGGTCACTGCTGTTGGGAGCTCCTGGCTGTGCTCCAGCGGTGCTCCTCGCCTCTGGGCACCTCACTGATTCTGAGTGCGTTTCCTTTTCAGGTGGCCTGTCTTTTCTCTCTGGCTGCTCTTAATTGCTTCTCTCCTTTTTTCTTTCATTATTCTACTTTTCATTATGATGGTCCTATGTGTAAAATGTTTTTTCCCCAATCTGTTGTGCTTGGGAATTTTTGGCCTTTCTAGATTTGAAGATTGGTGTCTTTTAGTAACTTTGGAAAATTCTCACCAGTTATCACTTTGGATTTTGCCCCCGCCCCGTTCTTTCTATTCTCTCTTTCTGGAGATATTTAAGTATTTTTAATAAAGTATTTCTATTTTTCATCTCTTTGAACCTCTGGACTCCAGTCTGGATAATTTCTCTGGTTGTATCTTTAGTTTAAATAATTTTTCAGCTGTGTCTGATCTGTTGATAGGTTAGACCTCTATAAGCATTCTAACCCTGTCCTCTCTGTGGTGCATTTTTGTGCAGCATGTTGGGTCTGCACGTGTGTGGGCATTACAGTATAGAGGCTAAGGACACTGGCTTTGAAATTAGACTGCCTGGGTCAGTGATGTTAGATGCTAGTAACATCATTACTGTTAGCTACTCTGCCATGCTGCCCCCTTTGCTCTCTACCTCTTCCAGGTTTTTTTCCTGGCTTTCTTTTACTTAGGTCACTATACAAGGGTTTATCAGCATCTCTTTTCCTTCCCTGTATCAAAGCAAAAAAAGCCAAAGCCCTTTTAATGTTGCTTGTCTGGGGTGGAATAATCTCCAGAAAACAGACATGTTAAAGTATCAAAACAGAGAAATTACAGAGTTAGAAGGAATATTAAAACTCTGTGTTAATAGGTGTCCCCTAGTATTCATGAAATGGAGATGGAGTGAGGTCTGCCCTCCTTGGATTGAGTCAGTCCTTTCCAACTCTTAGTCCTTGTAGGAACCAGCTTCACTGAATTATTCTCTCACACAATCTTTACTTGGGTGCTTTTTGTCTTGTGCTTTCTTAACCCTGTAATGAAGAACTCTCTTGTATTTTCTCTGCTCCTTTCTTATCACACTTGAAAGTGAAGGGCAAAGGCCAATTATGGTGGATGTTTGGGACTCCTAATACTTTGGTGAGATAATAGTAAGCACCTCACCGAGTTGTTAAGAGCTTTATATGAGTTTGTGTATATAAACTTCTTGGGGCAGAGCCTGGCACGTGATGAGTGCTTTATTAGGAGCTTGATATTATAATAAATAATTTTCCTAATAATTTCTTATCTTTATATTATGTTTTATAGTTTTATAAGTCTTTTTATTGTCCTGTATTATCCTGTTTGATCCAGTTTTCCTCCTTTATAAAAGAAGAAATTGAGGTTCAGAGAGAAAAAATGAATGATTTATAAGGCCATGTAACTAATGAATTATCGAGCTGGTACTCAAACCCTGATTCTGGAGTCTGCATCTCCTGATTCTGAGGCCTATAATAATAGTAATAATAATTTTCTATATATATATATATATAAATAATATAACAGCTTTCCCTGACGTCACTCTGTTTCTTCAGGGTGGTGGAAGTATGCAGACTGGCCCTCTAGAGATGATGTCTTCTCAATTTAATACAGAGACTCATGTGATATCTTTATATATGTGTTTGTACAAAGCTCTCCAGGAGCTGGAAGTAGACGTAACATAGATAATAGGGTGTTTTCTTTTCCTAACATGATTTTTCTCCACCCTTTCTCTCCCTTCACTGTCCCTTTCATTTGGATTATTTTCCTTTAACAGTACTCGCTTTTCTCTTAGCTTTGGTTCAGGAGATGTGAGCAGATTTGCTCCATCCTCTTGGAGACCAGACCCCATGTGTGGTGAAGGAGAATTCCCCGCATCTTACCCTCTGAGATGAGGCAGCTCCCTGCAGGAGCTCGGAGCAGCCCACAGCTGACCCTGTCTCTTCCACTGCCTGAAACCCTTCATTGTTTTCCCACTGCTCTCAGGATAAGACCAGACCACAGCCAGCATACTCTGGCCCCTGCCTCCCTCAACCCTTTCTCATTCCACTTTCCCTCTTGCTCTGGGATTCCAGATGCATTGACTTTCCCTTCAGTTTCTCCAGGGTTCCGTGGACCCTGACCACAGGGCCTTTCCACCTGCTGTTCTCCATCTCCTGATTCTGTTCTCTTGGTTTTATCTCCTGTGAATCCTTCAAATCTCAGGCCAAGAAACCCTTTGCTGACCTTGCTGATAAGGTCAGATCCCCTCAATTTAGTCTTTTGTAGCACAGCCTGCCTCTCTTTTTGCTTGTCACTTGAAGCTTTTCATTTATTTGTTTAAGTGATTGTTATCTATGTCTTCCCCTTTTTTAAACCATCAGTAGTTGAACAGATCATCTTTGTATATTTTTCCTCGTATGGTGTGGTTATCCTTGGAACAGAATATGTCTCTTTTTTCTGCTTGTATTTGACACTTTTATAGATCTGCTGTTCCCTCTCATTTCTCAGGGACACCTCCTCATAAGCTTTGCAAGTGGAAGCTGGCCCATGGCTATTCTGAAATACAGTTAGACATTACCATGGTCAGAATCCCATATGTTTGGGTGTTACACTCGCACGTGTACACACTGAAAGAACAGCTCTCAAGCTGAGAAATTAATCTTAGCTATTCAGTTAAAGACAAGAGTTGTAAGGCTTCTGAATATAAACTGTCTCTTCCTAGGTCTCCTTTTTGTGTGCTATTCTGATATTAGTGGGTAGTTAAATTTTACCATACACAGTCACATTTCCTGTTATTGCAACAAACTGGGCAAGTTTGCTAATTCACCCCTAGTTTAGAAAGAAAGATTGGCAGAGGCGGGAGAAACAGGAAACTTAACAAATTCTTGTGTGACAGAAAGAGAAGAAATCAGGGACAGAAACCTCTATGTTTCTAGGCAATAACTTATCTATGTGATAAAACTGTTATATTCCCTTTGTACAATGGAATACTACTCAGCAATGAAAAGAAATAAACTCTTGATTCACACAACAACATGGATGAATAGCAAAAGAATTATGCTGAGGGGCCTGCCTGGTGGTGTAGTGGTTAAGTTTGTGTGCTCTGTTTTGGTGGCCTGGGGTTCATGGGTTCGGATCCTGGGTGCAGACCTACACACTGCTCGTCAAGCCATTCTCTGGTGGCATCCCACATACAAAATAGAGGAAGCTTGGCTCAGATGTTAGTTCAGTGACAATATTCCTCAAGCAAAAAGAGGAAGATTGGCAAGAGATGTTAGCTCAGGGCCAAGCTTCCTCACTGAAAAAAAAAAAAAAAAAAAGAATTATGCTGAGTGAAAGAAGTCACATATAAAAGGACATTCCATTTATATAAAATTATAGAATATGCAACCTAATCCATAGTGACAGAAAGTAGATTCATTGTTTGCCTGGGAATGGACTGGGTGGAGGGATAGATTACAGAGGGACACCAGGAAACTTTTGGAGGTGATGGAAATGTTCATTAACTTGATTGTGGTGATGTTTTCATGAATGTATACAGATGTCAAAACTCATAAATTGTCCACTTTAAACATGCTCAGTCTATTATACAGTAGTTGTACCTCAGTAAAGCTGTTAAAACATATATGTTGATCACCTACTCTGTTCCAGGGCCTATTTGGGCTCTGAGGACACAGGAGTAAGTAAAAACAGACAGAGTTCCTTCCCTGAGGGAGCTTCGAGTCTAATGAGGAGAGAGACGTTATTTGAACCATCGCTCATATCAACAGAAAGTGTCAGCCATGATCAGTGTTGTGAGGGAAGGAGAGGTGCATGGTGCTATGTGAACACATCTGGGGGTATTGGACCTGGTCCAGGAAGGCTTTCCTGAGAAATGACGCCTGAACCAAGATCAGAGAAGCTCAGTAGGGAGGAGACCTCAAGATCATCTTGTTTCAGCTATTATCAAACCTACAAATTAAAGGAAAACACTATCAACAAGAGTTCAATCTAGCACAGGTTGGTGCTGTACCATCATGATCTACCAGTACTAGAGACATTTGGCTCTAAGGGGAACGTGGTTTACAGGTAATAGCTGCATCGGGCTCTTGCCTGAGAAGGTTTCTGATCAACCTTCTACCTCCTGTCGTCGTGGGCACTCAGGTTTGAGAAGATGAGATGATCACTCTTGTTCTGTGGCACGCTTGTCTAGGAGAGGAGCAGGGCCCACATTCTGGCCTCATCTTGATAGTCTGTGTGTTCCCAACAGGGAGAAGATGAATCAGTCACCCTGAAATCCTGCACACGGCGGAAAACAGACTCTATTGAGAAGAGGTTTTGCTTTGACGTAGAAGCAGTAGACAGGTCAGTAGCTGTCACACTTGTCTCAAGAGCGGATAGTACTGAGTATGGATTTCTTACCTTTTCCATTCAGTCAGAACTCTGCACTTTTTTCCCCCACTCTTTCCCTTCTCTATCCCTCTACTGACATTCAGTCTGGAGTAGACCTCAGGCCTGTTGCAGATTCCCAAGGAGCCTCCCCTTCTTTGAGGTCCATCATGGAGCTGCCAATTGGTTGGTTTTATTTTCATGATGGGGCTTCCCTGCTCAGGAGTGTGTGTTATGTCTCAGGAGGTTGAGTAGATGTTTAAACAAAACTGACTCTTTAGCATGACTGTATCAGCTATTTGAGATTTTTTTATTTTAAAAATTATTTTTTTAATTTAATAAAGTGATTCAAAAGGAATTGGGTAAAGGGAAGGGTGGAAGTTCTACTCAATTTAAAAAAAAACAGCTTTTAGTTACAGCATTTCACCTACCACTGTGTGTGCGCACCCAGGAAAGACAGAAAACCACTTGCGAGATCAGTCTCCTCGAGATTTATAGAATCTCATTAAGTTGTACCATTTCATGGTGTTAAGCTAGTCTGACAACATTCCTATTCTTTGAAACACTTTTACTTGGCAACAGGTTAATCCTTTCATTGAAAGCCACGTGTTAAGCTTATTTGAGCTGTGTTCAAGATCAGCAATGCTAGCATGAAGATCCTTAAATCTCAGCATGATTCTCATAAAATGCCATTTAATTTCTCCTGTTTATTTAAAAAAAAAAAGCCACACCGTTTTATCAAGCTGGTACTGCTTCCTTCCCTGCCTTCCCATGGGACATGTACCCGTGGCCGCTTTTCCCCGGCTCTAGAGCATGCAGAGAGCGAGTATCGCCTGGAGTGTGCTCCTCCCTGTTGGCAGGTTAGGAATGCCTTCCCATGGTGTGGTGTCTCTGCACCGTGTCTGCTGGAGCCTGCTAGGGTTCCCATGGAAAGAGCAGGCCCTTTTATCCTAAATCAGAAGTTCATGGAAACTAACCACATCGCTTTAGCGGTTTAGTCATTATACCTGTGGCTCTCAACTCAGGCCACCTGGGTCTACATTTTGATTTTGCTGCTTAGTAGCCACGTCACTTTGGGCAAGCTACTTAATCTCACAGCGCCCTGATTTCCTTCTCTGGAAAATGAAGATGGTAATAGTCCCTAGTTCTTAGAATTGTAAGTGTTCAAGGAGGTAATGCATATAAAATGCTTGGCAGAGTGGCTCAACAAGTATTAGCTATTATTATTGGCTGTTAATTAGCTTGTCCTGTATGTTCATCAGACTTGATATTTCATGGGGTTACATTCTAAATGTAGAAAAGTCAATATATTTTTTAAAGAAAAGAAAGTACCCCAGTTCTTCACTCTGTTTGGGAATGTGAGAGGGTAAGGTAATAGAGAAGGGCTGCATGGGGGGTTAGGTTGAATTGGGGTAGCAAAGGGGAATTGCAAAAAGTCTATCTCAAACTAAAATTGGTTATTCTTGGTTTTAAACAAATCCTAACTCAGGATGCTTTAAGCTGTTCTAAGCTTCTCTCTTCCTAAGCATGGAATTTAAGGGAATCCATGTTGGCATCCATAAGAGGTTCAGAAGATGTGTGTGTTTGGAAGCAGAGCCTGTTGTTTGGTGCTGGTCAAAGGTGTAGTTCCTAGAGATGATCATCTGTTTGCAGGGCTGTTTGGAAGAGGGCATGCCTCCCATTACAGGTCTCTGTTAGATTAAAAACAAGCTCAAAGATGCTTTCTGGAGCTGAATTGTTTTCTCCTTCAGAAGTTTCCCCAGAAGTTGTAGAAAGTTGCTTTTTAGGGAATTAAAACTCACCATGGTGCCTCCATCTCATTTCCATCCTGCAGGCATTTCCTACCACCTTCCCCCTTTATTATGCCCAGAAAAGGTTTGCATGTCCCACTTATAAGCTGACAGCAAATGTGTCACATTCAACATACTGAGTGGGTTTGGGAAGTCAATTTCTTCTAAGTTTCTGTCTCTGGTTTCCTTGGTAAGACATGGAGGGGTTTCAGTTGTAGTTCAGGATGAGGCTCCTAAATCTCCTCTCAATAAACAGGAGGTGAGTAGATAGTTCTATTGGATTATTTATCATTTTTATTTTCTGTGTATTATGATGTTTGACACCTTAAAAACTTTTATGGCTGGGGAGAGACTGCCCCTTTCAGGGCTAGCCAATTCTTAGAGATAGCCAAGGGCGCAGCCTGGAGCATGCCATCAATGTGCAGACGCACCAGTCCAGAGCCACACCTCCTCCATCTGGCCTGAACACCCCAGGAGGCAATGTTCTTCTGCCTTAGTCATCTAGGGCCAGTTACCAGGCACCTAGGGACCACTCCTATAGCTTAGTGACCCCTGAAATTATTCAGATTAGCCAACCCTAAACTGTTTACTCTGCCCTGCCTTGCCTTTCCCATGGAAACTCTGATGAAGGCCTTGGCCTAGGCTCTCCCCTCCTGCCCCTTCTGCCTCCTGGCTGATGCTGGTTCTTTCCCACGTGGCCATGTGTGGTGTTCCGTGCATCGTGTTTCTAGCACCTGTGAGTATAAGAAACTTCATTTACCTGAGCCTCTTCTTTGTCTCCTCTTGTGGCTGCACCTTCCTGACCATCACCTAAAAGAACACAGAACATCTATGAAACAACTTCTCTCAGTTTTCTCTATAGGTCATCATCTTTGTTCTCAAAGATTGGGTTACAGCTGGGCAGTGTTTTCCTTATCTTTTTCCTCTTTGACCCCAGTGTCTGCATTTTCCTCACCCATCCAGGGAGGGACTGAGGAGAGAGGGAAAAGAGAAAAGTCCTGTTTTCTGGGAGATTCCTACACTGTGCTTTTTCCCCAGTGCACTTTGCAAGGAGATCCTGCTGCCAGCTGTCCTGTTGTTGCCTTTTCAACTCTGCCTTCTGCAGATTTCTCAGCTCTGCCTGCTGGGCTGGAGAAGCAGAGGGACAACAGGCAAGTTTAGCACCTAGGAAATGTGGAAGTAAAGGAGAGAATGGCTCTGTTAACAGTGTAAGGTCTGAAAATGCCCCTAGAGTATGTTAGCTGTAGAATACAGAAATGTTTCTGTACTGGCTGTTAATGTTTTATTCTATCAAGATATAAATACATGCTAAAGAGTGATTCATTTGACTTAGAATATGCAGGTTGTGGGTTTTTAAGGTTGTTGCATACTTTGATCCTTTGGGCTCAGTGCTGATATTTCATGTTATTTTGTAACAGAAGCTGTAGCCTTCAGGAAGTGATATTCCAGGAGGTCAATATTGTGAGTTGATCACATCAGCATCCCCTCTGTGTGGTGAGAGACACCTGCACTCAGCATCCATTGCAGGTGCTTCTTAGAACTGCAGCTTCTTGCTCCCTGCCCCAGACCTGCAGTCTGACTTTCTGGGGGAGAGATCCTGAAATCCACTTTTTGAACAAGATCTTAAGTTGTCCTTTATTCTCACTCATAATTGGTACATTAAACACCATCCCTATCACAGTACAATTTTCTCAGAGTATGTAAAAGTTTTCCGTATGAAAAACATAATAACAAGAAACAACAGTAAAGCAAAACTAGAACAAAAAATCAGTCTCCTTTACCAAGAAGCTTAATTCTTACCCATATGGAGAAGAATATAGCTAGTAGAAAAGGTGATTTCAGTCTCTGATACAGATTACTAGGAAAAAAGCATCAACAACCCCAATAAGACCCACTTTTTTAGTTAAAGATGGAGGAGGGATGGGCGAGGGAACCAGCGGCAAGAGAGTACTCTCTGGCAGCTGAACGCTGTTCATACATATCTCAAGTAGTCCTCACACAGCCCAGGGGGGTATGGGTCCACTTCTCCCCTGTTAACTGCTGAGGAATCTGCAGTTTAAACGGGTGAGTCTTACCCAAGGCTCAGGTGGGATTTGAACTGAGGTTTGTAGGAGCTCATTCCAGGGCATCTCGGTGCTGCCTCAAAACTCAGGATATTTTAGAAATGTTTTTGAGTGATGAGCCCAATGCTATCGGTACTTGCATTTCAGAGACACCCCTGAATGTTCAGTTCACTGGCTGTCGAATCTGAGAAGTGCTTTCTTACTCTCACCATTTGCTTTGGGCACCTAAACTGATGGTGGGTGAACTAAAGCCACAAACTTGCTTCTGTTTTTATATTTACCACTCTGTGACCTTCAGAAAGTGCCCACATGACTAACAATTTAAAGAGGCAATGCAGACAGAGCACAGGCCAGGCACATGGCACATAGTAGGTGATCCATGGATGCTAGGTTCTTTTGTATGTGTCTTCTTCTACCTGTTATTTTTAAGATGACACTCGTTTCTTTATCTAGGGAGACTAGCGTTGAGTGAGAAATCAAAACAATAGCGCCATTTATCAGTTGATTATTTTCATTATATCCCAACACATTGCTGTCAGTTTGTTAATCCTCAAATCCTGATGGAAAGGGGTTAGTTCCTGACATTTCCGTCCTATAGGAAGAACTGCTGTGACTTCTTGACCCGTGAATGAGCTGCAAATCAAATTAAGTGTTAATTCAGAGCTTTGGCATTTAGATCTATAGTTTTTGAACTTTGTATGTCAAAGATCCTCTTTAATGCTGAATACATTTCAGAAATCTACTTTTAACTCTTCTAAGTTCTTTTACCTTTGACATCCCAAAACTAGGCTTTTACGAGTACCTCCTCTGTATCCTACACCCTTCCGTATTGACTTCCACATAATTACATTATTCCACATAATTCCTTCTCACCTCTCCCTTTTTCTCTAGTGCCTGCCTTTTTTTCCTCTTTTCAGAACCAGTTTTAAGGGAAGTTCAGACCTGAGAAACTGCTAGAAGACTCCTGGTCTATTCTGAGCAAATGTTTCACAGGCTGATATTAGCTCTTCATGTCCGTGGCTTTCCTTCAAAAGGATTTTATTGTTCCCAACTTTGAAAACTTGAAGTTAGTAGAAATTCTTGTGTCTTTCTTCAATTCCAACCTGAAACATTGCTTAGATCAAGGTATCACGTGCAACAAATCACTGTGATGCTTCTTTGAATTTCCCTTCTGGTTTTGTTTTTAAATTCAATTTCAAGACTCCAGCATTAAGAGTATGATATGGGGGCCTGCCTGGTGGTATAGTGGCTAAGTTTGCATGTTCCACTTCGGCGGCCTGGTGTTCACTGGTTCAGATCCTGGGCATGGACCTACACACTGCTCATCAAGCCATGCTGTGGTGGCATCCCACATAGAAGAACTGAGAAGGACTTACAACTAGGATATACAACTATATACTGGGACTTTGGGGAGGAAAAGAAAAATATGATATCACTTTAAATAAATGTGTATGATTTGTAGTAGTTGTGTGGTGTTGTCACAATAAGCTAAAAAGAAAGGAAGATATTTGTTATGGGTTGCTTGTGTACCCCCCAAAGTCATATGTTGAAGTTCTAATCCCCAGTATCTGAAAATGAAAATTATTTGGAGATAGGATCGTTACAGAGGTAATCAAGTTAAAATGAGATCATTAGGGTGGGCCCTAAGCCTATATGACTGGTGTCCTTATAAAAAAAGGTAATTTGGGGGCCGGCACAGTGGTTAAGTGCGCACATTCCGCTTCTCGGCGGCCCAGGGTTCGTCGGTTTGGATCCTGGGTGCGGACATGGCACTGCTTGGCAAGCCATGCTGTGGTAGGCGTCCCACACACAAAGTAGAGGAAGATGGGCACGATGTTAGCTCAGGGCCAGGCTTCCTCAGCAGAAAGAGGAGGATTGGCAGTAGTTAGCTCAGGGCTAATCTTCCTCAAAAAAATAAAAAATAAAAAAAGGTAATTTGGACAGAGGGTCAGGCATGTACACAGGGAGAACGCCATGTGAACATGAAGGCAGAGGTCAGAGTCATGTTTCTTCAAGCCAAGGAATGCCATCGATTGCTAGCAAACCCCAGATGCTAGGAGAGAGGCATGGAGGAGCTTTTCCTTCACATACTTCAGAAGGCACCCACCCTGCTGGCGCCTTGCTCTGGAACTTCTAGCCTCTAGACCTGTGAGATGATAAATTTCTGCTGTTTCTGCCACACCCAGTTTGTGGCACTTTGTTCCAGCAGCCCCAGCAGACGAATACACTCTTGGATAGGGAGGGCCTCTCTCACTGAAGCGGGCCAGGCTGGTGGCAGCCTCTTAGATCGATGGCCCAACGCGCACTCCTTGAGCAATCCTGTTGACAAGGAACCCCACTTCACAAAGCAGTCCGTTGCCATAAATTATTTTCCTGGTTCTGGATACTCTTTACAGTAGCCTAAGCTTTCATTCGTTTTTTTAAAAGCTACCCGTTCTTATACCTTAATAAAGAAGCATTCTCTTTTACCTTTGTATTACTTTGCCATAGCACCCAGAATTTGAAGGTTTATATTGGTTAATTGAATAAAGATTAGAGTTATCATTTTTTCCCCTTAAATTATATCAGCTCTTTTTGAGGGAGTTTAGTGTAAAATTCCTGAGTTAAAATGGGACCTCATCTAAACGCAGCCGTTACTGGTAATGGCACGCAGATTGCTAACGCTCGCTCGCTCGTATCTGTCTTCAGTCACTTTGAATAAGTAACTCCACCATGCAGCATCTTATGGAAATTAATGAGCCAATGTAGGGAAAATATTTGTTTAAGCCAAAGAATCCTGGTAGTAGTCATCACCCAGCATCTCTGGATTTGTTTATTTTTAAGAAATTTACCACAGATGTAAGTGACATATGGACATTTCCTCCCAGATGTTTTCCAGGAGGGGCCGCTAAACCATATGGAAAATAATAGGAACAAAAGGCTTCTTTTTGATGCACTGAATCAATGTAGTCTCTTGAGGGGCCGTGTTTATACTTGGGAAAGGGAAACAATTAGCATGGTTTATTTTTTCCAGGACTAGCTGACTCCAGCAGAAGTCCATACATTTGAAAATGTTATGTGGAGTGTTAAATGCCCCGTTTCCAGCATTGGCGCTCTCCAGAGGTGGACAGCAGAAGGACAACTTATCAGAGATGGCAAGGGTACTTGGTGCTAGGGGTGTAATGGGGGCCAAGACGAGCATAGTCCTTGGCTTCACAGAGCTCACCTCTGGTTGCAGAATGGGTGCACACGTGCACATACATACATGCACACACATTCGTGCAATCAAATGTGTAAATACCAGTATGTAGAGTGTTCCAGCAAACTTGGAGGACCAGAATGTTGTGGGGAAAATGTAATAAACAGAGGGACTTACCCCTTGCATTTTTACAGACAATGATGGCGTGACTGGAACACCCTGAGTTCGTTCCCTCTCTCCTTCATTTATTAAGCATAACTACATGCCAGAGACCCTGACAATGGAGATACAAAGTTCAGTGAAACACTGTGACTCTATTGGACTTTCCTTCTTAAAAGTCTTCATCTGAGTTTTCTTTCAAACCAAATCTGAAGTCTTCCTTTTGCAATCGTTCCACGAATAGGTCAAGAGAGACAGCCTTCCTCTGAACCAGTCCCAGCCTGGCATGTCACACACACTGTCAATTCTGTCCCTGTCTTCCCACCATGAACTGTGTATTTGCACAGTATATGAGCTTTTCTTTATACTGGTTGGCTCGTTGTTTAATTTGGCATGTTTTATATACCTCTGTTCAGTTCTAAATATCTGTCTCAGGTAATTTGCATCCAGAGGCAGAATAACATCATTTTATGCAGCTTTTAGTATAGTACTGTGTGTGTGTGGTTGTTCAATTTTGTTTTTTATGGTAATGCAATTTTTGAGTTACATTATTTCGTTCTTTCCCTTGGGACTTTGGTGAACTATTGTGTAAGAGACTATAGGAGCTTAATCATTTTAGCTGCTATTTAAACTAAAACTTCAGTAAGTACTCACATAATCTGCATTTCTGTATAGGTGGGACAGAAAACCCCCAGGAAAATGGAATGTTGGTTAAAGTAAGAATAACGAAGGCTAGAAAGATTTATGGATCTGAAAAATCAACCTTAACCCTCTCATCAGTCATCACCCTCGATTCAAGTATGTTTTTATAGCAGGCTCCGTGATGCTGGTGATAGATCGAAGCCGCCCTAAGTTAGAATTTGGGATCTGCGTCTTCCTAGCTGTGTGAGTCTGGGCGGGTGGTTTAAGCGCATCTGTAAGATGGGCTTCTCCTGCCTACCTTGCGGGTTGTTCTGAAGATGGAATGCAATAGTAGTCCCCCCTCATGCACTCCTGGGTCGCAAAAGGTTGTGACTTTTCATTTTCTTCTCTACCCTAAAACCTGGGACTTCTTTTTCCTTAGAGTAAACCTTAGTTTTGGTGGGTGTTTCTTTGAGCCTATTTTTTCTGTCTCAGTGGTGTTCTTTTTCCTGTGGTGTCATGACTTTTCAAGTCATCTGTAAGCTGAGAGTGAACACAGGTGCATTAAGTGTATCCGTGCAAAGAGGCTGCTGGGGGAAGACTCCATTTTCAAATTATATATGCAATAACCTATTATTTATATATATTTCTATACAAGATAAAAGGCTTTATGCACCTTCTTCCAATTTATGGTCTCAAAAGGAAACCATGCTAATTTTAAACTAAAATAATACTTATTATTTCTAGTTTGGTATGTGGTATGTGCACATGTCCTTGTTTGTGTGTCCTTGTGAGATTGTCTGAATGTAAGATTGTGTGTTTTTTCCACAAAGGATCAGCTTATGTAACAGACTTTGTTTCAGTGCTCAACCTCTAGATGGCAGTTTTGTATATGTATTAGTCACTATTAGAAGGTCCAGTTGAAAATTAGCTGTCCTTTATATTGACAATTAGGAGTCAGTGGTGTGTATGTGTTTTTTCTGTGGAAGAAATCATCATGGGAATATTGTTCCTTAAAGGAGAGGTATTCTACATGACTCATTCTTTCTGTAGAAATTCCTTCCTCCCACCCTTTTGTGATGTTCATTTCACACTCACTTTCCTGCAAAAGCGAGCATGCTCAGTTAATTAGACTCTGTTTAAACATTACGTTTTACCTTGCTTTCTGAACTAAAGTGTCAGGCTCTTTGCTTCGAGGATACCTTGTTGGAGGATGGTGAAGAAAGCAGATAAATGATTCTAGCTGTCCAGTGTGTGCTGAGAACCTGGCAGTCCTGCTTTTCCCTCTTGGTGCAATGTGCCTTTATCTTTTGCAACAGATGAATCCATTTTTCCTGGGTTTAAACTTCCCCTCCCCTCCCCTTCTCACCCGTTGTTTGAAATAATATTTGATTTTGCCTTCCTGCTGGTTGGATTACAGTGCTGGTCTCAAAGCCACTGACATTTCAGAGAGGAAATGGCTTTTTCCTTCCTCAGAGGGTGTTATACTGCTCTGACTTCCATGACTTGGGTGGGGGTAGAGTCGGGGGAATATTGTACTTTCTGGATTGCTTCTTGGCTGTTCTATAAGCTAGTTGAGAAGTTCTTGGAATCCTTAGAATTCGTATAGTTTGAACTTGTTATTGAGTTGTTTTCTTTTCTTTTTAAAAAATTAAAAGAGAGTGTTTGCTGTTTGATTCTCATTTGAGTGAGAGTGGGATATGATGGTTAATGGAGTGTGGTGTGAAATAAGGCGAACATTTCTATTCTCTAGTCTGCATAGTGAAATTTGGGTTTTATTGTTTGAGTATGCCAGTTTATTTGCCAATTTCTAAAAATAAAATGAGTTTATTTTTTTAATCTAAACCAAAATTTTGCTATTACATAAATCTGAAGAGCGGAAACAATTCAACCAGTAAATTCCACTTATGCACATTTCTATTCATCATGAGAGAGGATAGTAACGATGAAAAAAAGATTGATAAATGAATCAGAAGATTTCTTGAATTAGAATATTTTTTCATCATTTCTTATCAACAATAGTAACAAGTATTTGCATTCTCCCTGAGTCTTGCTCATCCCAGCAATTACTAATGCTTTCTTCTGTTGCAGTGTGTTAAAATTTGCTTGCTCCTGTGTCCCCAGTGCCCAGCATCATGGCTGGCGTGTCATAGGCCCCCAATCAATATCTGTTTCGTTTAAAGCCCATGCAACTTAGTGTGGCAGAGGTTTCTTTGTCTGGGCTTTCTGATGTTTTATGACTTCAGTCTCCTTTAAAATAAAATGTAGGAAATTATCTGATGTGATTGGCAATATTTATTCTTTTGGCTATTATTATCGCTATAGTTGTAATTATTTTAGGACGTTTCCCCCCAAGAGGTCAGTGCTGTAGGCTGTAATAGGTTATGATTCATTCATTCCTTAGAATAAGATCCTTTCTAAGTAGTTTATTAGAAGCCTACTTCTAAAAACTTCTTGGGGGGGGGGGTCAGGAGGAGGATGGGAGGGAAGGGATGGAGGGAGGGAGGGAGGGAAGAAGGGAAGAAGTGTCTTCCTCTCTCCTTTCTCCCTTCAGAGAGAGAATGAGAGAAGTGACTCCCTCGCCCTAAGGAACTGGTTGCCCTGGATCCCAGGGCACATACCCTGCATGCACATGGGGGTGGACAATATTGTGGTTAAGGTATGGGCTCTGCTTTAGAGTCAGGCAGACTGGGTTCAAGTTGAGGCTTTGCCACTTACTAGCAATGTGATATTGTGCAGGTAATTTCCGAGTCTCAGTTTTTTTAAGAAGTATAATGATAGTACCTACTTCATTGTGAGGAATGTATGATAATGCAAGTAAAGTCCTTAGCACAGGGTTTGGCCCATAGTAAACACTCAATAAACCAGCTCCAGTTTGTGGGCCGCCAGTTTGCAACTTCTGGTTTTTTCCTCATTTTGTCTGTCTCACCTGTACCCTACCCAGGTTATCATGGCATATTATATGTTCTTTTCAAGTTCAAAGATCTGTAATGCACAAGGACCTTCAATGGGTATTATCTCAGATCATGCATAGTTGTGCAGATTCATAGCTTTTTATCTCCAAAGAGAAGATTAATGTTGCCCTGCAGTGATGACACTGGGTCCTGAGTATTGGGGAAAATGGGGAAGTAGCCCAAGTTCCTCATTTGTCGATGAACCGGATATGCTCTGCTGAGTTTGACTGTGAGGAGAATCAAGAATACAGACATGCATCATTGTTGGTCCTAGTGTGTGAGATGACTTTATAACATGCCACAGTAACCTGGAGTTGAGCTCAGGTAGAGAGAGGCAGAGAAACAGACACAGACACCAGAAGCTCTAAACTAGTGGTCCTTACATATCTAAGCATGTTTAGTTTGGCTTGAGTAGTGTTTGAGGCAACAATCTAAATTGGCAAAGTCTGTAAATGCTGATACTGCCTTCCCGTTTGCCAGCTGTTTATAGAGCTGAATGGTGGATGCCTCCTTCAGGTAGGGCATGTGCTGTCCACTTTACCACAGTCCCCACCATGCTCTTTTCAGCTCTGCCGTGATGACAGGTGACAGCTGCCACTGTGCCTTGCACTTGCACTGCTGTTTTTCCCATCTCCTTTGTTTGTATGACTCAACCGAAAAGTGAAAATGCAAAAGAAAAAATAAAGGGCTGAATGTTGTAAGGAAAATAAGATCAAGCCTATTTTCCTTGGGACAGTCAAGAATTTCTTATCCATTTCACTCATTTTGCTTGCTTGCCTGGTCTCTATAGACATTTGAGTCTGTAAACTCATAGACAGACATGGAAGAGATGTCAGTCTCTAAGATTATTCTGCATGACATTGGCCATATCTTTATGTAAATAAAGATCTACTGAACCTTGAACTTTATAATTGTTCAGAAACTGTTAGGGGTCCGTTTTCCCAGTAGCACGTTAGAAGCAAAAGGACCACTTCCTCTCCCTGGCACTTGCACAGCTCTTCTTACCTGTGAGTGGCAGCCCATTCTCTAAACCTTCATCTGTCTTCCCATATAACCATAGAGAGGCAGGCATGTTCATACACAGGCTGTGAGAACATGTGTTTCTCTGGGTGCCACAGTCCTTCTTTTACTCTGAACCTGACCCTTATGTGTGCCGCAGTGTGGTTGGAAGCTGGGGAATGAACTCTTGCCAACAGAAGATTTATAGTCTTATGAATGAGTAAACTCTAGATCTTTGGAGGTTGATTTAGAAAGAGCAGCACTGTTAGATTCTGAATGTGTTTGTTTCAGTGGGGTGGAGTCAGTGATAGCATTTCCTTGTCCAATAGGAAGTGGGTAAATTGCCAAGCCACTGAGATCACTATTGTTGACTCAGATTCAGGAATAAGATTAGAGTAGGGAAGCTATCAAGTAACCCTAGAATCAGGGCTGGTGGGAATTCTGCTTGCTTGTGGCTGGTCAGAGGGCTATGAGCTGACATCAGTGGTCCCAGGCTCCTGGATGTGTTGCTAAATGATATATTGATTTCTGGGGGCTCCTTTTGGAGGCCAGCATTGGAGGAGATATGGTGGTGGGTGGCAATTTGCCATGTGATAGATGAATAATTATTTTGTGCGTTGCCCCTGTAGTGTGAGAGGTGGGGTGCCAACTTAGAGAAAATTGTAGCTCCTTGTTCATGATTCTCAAGCTGATCCAGATATAGCACTAATCAAGGACTTATTCAGAGTGGAAAGGAGGTGTTGTATTTAAAGTAGAGTCTTAGAATTGAGCTCCGGAAAGGATTGTTAAGTCATTTGTTCCTTCTCTCATCTGGTTGGTAGAGGGAGCTTCTTCGCAGATTTTCTAGAATTTACTGAAGACTCCTTCTTTGTCCTTATCGATTACCAGACATTAATTCCAAAAGGGGAAAGGAGACCACTTTGATACTTTACTCAGGAGGAAAAAGGAAATGGCCATGATGTCAGAGCCTGTGTGTCGCTTCAGCCCTAGGCCTTCCTTGCTTTGTGGTAGGCGTGTTTTTCAGTGGTATGTGTGAGTGTTTTGGGGGTGGGGTCATGCGTATCAGAAGCACCTGCGGCTTATTTCTTTTCCTTTTAAAACTATACACACCCGCCCTTCTCCCTCCATCATTTTGACCCTAACCCACTCTTGCCATGCTGTTCTGTACCCCACCTCCCATTTAACCCTGTGATAACAACTAATTTTTGGAGCCTTTACTGTGTGTCTGATACTTTGAAATGCTTTATGCATATCTCATTTAACCTTCACAACAACCCCACGACGTGTAGGTACTTTTATTATCTGTATTTTAAAGAATAACATAGAGTAGTTCAATTACCTGTCCGCTAGGCTTATGCAGCTAGGAAGCACTAGAGTCGGGATAACTAGTGAGCCAAGTTATTGATGAGAAGTCGTATCTCTTGGGTATTTAAAAACGTTTTTTATTGAGGGATAATCACAGTAAGATGCACAAATCTTGTTTATATCTTAATGACTTCACACACACACACACACACACACACACAGACATACACACATACACACATAGACATACTCCTACCTGTGTAACCACCTAGGTCAAGTTATGGAACGTGTCTGTCACCCCTGGAGGTTCCCTCATGCCCCTTCCCAGACCTTGCCCCTACCCCTTCCGCAAGACAGAATCGCTGTCCTGAATTCTGTCACCATAAATGACTTTCTGGCCAGGGTTTGAACATCATATAAATGGAATCATACCGTTTGTAGTCTTTTGTGTTCAGCTTCTTTCCCTCATTATTATGTCTGTGAGATTCATTCATGTTGTTGCGTGTAGTAGTTGTTGATTCTTTCTTATTGTTGTGTGTTGTTCCATTGTTTAAATATACAACAATTTATTCTCTTAGTGGTGGATATTTGGTTTTTTGTTGTTGCGCATTTTGGCCGTAATGAATAAAGCTGTGAGCATTCGCGAATGTGTCTTTTGGTAGACATACACACTCCTTTCTCTTGGGTATATATCTAGGGTAAAATTGCTAGGTCATAGGATAGGTGTGTGTTTAGCTGTAGTAGATATCACCAAAGAGGTTTTATCAATTTATTCTCCCACTAGCAATGTACGAGAGTTCCAGTGGCTCTACATTCTTGCCAGTCCTTGATAGTGGTGGCCTTTTGAATGCTCTCCGTTCAGGAGGTTGTTATATTTCATTGTGGTTTTAATTGAATTTTCCTGATTAGTCATCATGTTGGGCCCTATTTTTTATGCTTTTTAGGCCATTGGTTTGTCCTCTTTTGTGAAGTGCCTATTCAAGTCATTTATCCATTTTATTAATTGGGTTGCTCACTTTTTTCTTATTTATGTGTTGGCATTCTTTACATATTCTGGATACGAGTACTTTGGAGATATAAATTACCAATGTCTTCTCTTACTCTGTAGTTTGCCTTTTCACTTTCTTAGTAATGTCTTTTGATGAGTGGAAGTTCTCCATGTTGGTGAAGTCTAATTTATCCATATTTTTTCTTTACCATTAGTGTTTTTGGTGTTCTTTTAAAAAACTCATTGCCTTTCCGTCTCTTGGGTATTTTGAGGCAGAAAAAAAATGTGGGGAACCACTGCTGTAGAAAGTAAGCCACAGTCACATCAGACACTCTTAGATTCCTATTTTGGGGATTGGCTGTTTGCCTAAAGTGGTGTTCTGAGCCCTCATATTTATGAAGCACTTTAGATTTTACAGAGCCCCTTGGCATTTGATCTCATTTGATGCTAGGCAGGAGCTCATTAAGATACTTGCAAGGGGGTCTAGTTAATTTTGAGGGCAGACGACTTGGTGCTCAACATGAGCTCTCTGGGGTCTGCGACACCTTCACATTTGCTGTGGTCTTGTGCGAAGGGTTAGACTGCTGGGTTCAGATCCTGGCTCTGTGACTGCGGACAGTGTACTTTCCTTGTTGCTAAGGCCAAGTGGCCCACCCTTCACAACCTCTGAGTTTGTCTGAACTTCCTCTTTGTGGCTCTGGGTGGAAATTTCACACTGTGTGCCATGAAGTTGCTGTGACATCTGCAAGGTCCCTGAGATCTTGATATGCTAGGCCACTATTGTGGTCTCACTGTTTGCTGATGAGCACCTAGCAGGAAATGAACTGGAGACATGTTGGCTGCTTGACCCCAGTGTAGAGAGGAGAGTGTCTCTGCTCTCCAGGGCAGGGGAACATGAAGGAAAAGGGTAGGGTTGGGTGGGCAGCCTAGGGCGGTGGGCCTCAGACCTAACTGTGCATCAGCATCACCTGGGGAGTTGGTTAAAATCCACATTCTCAGGCTCAGCCCAGAAGTTCAGATTCAGTAAGGTGGGGTTTGGCTGGAAATCTCCATTTTAAGGGAAAGCCCGATTCTGAAGACAGTGGTCCAAGCACAGCACTTTTTTTTTTGAGGAAGATCAGCGCTGAGCTAAAATCTGCCAATCCTCCTCTCTTTTTGCTGAGGAAGACTGGCCCTGAGCTAACATCCATGCCCATCTTCCTCTACTTTATATGTGGGACGCCTACCACAGCATGGCTTGATGAGTGGTGCCATGTCCGCACCCGGGATCTGAAGCAGCGGACCCCAGACAGCCAAAGTGGAATGTGCACACTTAACCACTGTGCCACCAGGCCGGCCCCTAAGCACAGCACTTTGAGCAACACTCAAAGATCCAGGTCCAGGGACTTGAGAGTTGTGCAGTGGACTGCAGCTTCATAGACTTTTTATCTCAAAGCCATTAAAGCTTTGTGCTTGGCTATTTGAAAGGTAGGAGAGGAGACACAATCCACCGTATCCCCAAACCATAGGGTCAGCTCTTTAGAGCCGTGGCTGCCAGAAGACTGCAGCCACCCTGTGTGTCTGGCACCCTGAATTGGCCGATGGTGGGAAATGGACGCCTGGGTGGGAGAATGAGAATTTTTGAAAAGAGGAGGGAGAGCGCTGGCAGGTGCTGGTGGAGATTAGTTATTGTAACTTCTGAGTCGTGTTAGGGTGCCAGTGCCCAGTGTGGCCTTCACAGGAATGACCACCCTCTGGGGAGTCAGTGTCCCTCCCATCAGCTGGCTCTCAAGCTCAGCACACCCACTCATCCACCCTCTTATCCACACCACCCCCCACGTACACCCCTCCCTACCACCACCACGACTCTCTGTCCTCTCTCACTCACACGCGCGCGCGTGCACACACACACACACACACACACACACATTCACACCCCCAGCCCAGTGCCCCTCAAATCCTGAACTCTTCTGTACTTACATGCTCACATCTTTGAAAGCTTTTTTTCTTAGGGGATTTCGAGGCATGATCAATAAAAAGAAGCAAATGTGATATTTAAAATATGTTCAACATAAATAGATCTAGCATATTCACTGGAACTACGTAATAAACCAGGGCAGTGATTCCAGGAGGGTTGAATGAACAGGCTTCGGGGCTTGTGGGGCCCAGGCTTGTGCTGCTCAGGGCATGGCCAAGCCCGTGTGTGTTTCGGTACTTTGCTTCTCTGTGATCGTTAGCAGGGCCGCAGACTCAGACAGCAATAGGACTTAATTCTTGCTCAGGGGACCTGTTCCTCCCTTTTAAGCTTTCTCAGACTTTAAAGGTGAGCATGGTTTGAATCAGCAATTCTTAACCTTTTGAAGAGTGTAGTCTTCTTTGATGGACGATTTGAATTGTTTCTATGGAAAAATACACACACATTGGGAGGGGAGAAGGTGGTATATGGACTCTCTGGGGCCCATCTGTGGACCCTAAGTAAAAAACTCCTCCTTTTATGAGCCTGGAGGGCTTTTAGCCCCTTCTCCCAAGTTCATTTTTATGGCACAGGTCTGTTCTTGTGGAGTGCCATCTATAATGGGAACTTGACAAACACCGTTCGATATTGTGTGCATTCTTTCTGAAGGGTTTGTACTCAGTTTGAAAGAGCAGGCAGATTTCAATTAGAGGGTGAAAAAAGCTTAGCACATGTAAAGAACTTCATACCTGACATGCTAAGCATTCACTGAAAAAATACTGTATACATTTAATATCATCATAATTACAAAGTTGGTTGCCTCCATAAAACTTATCCATGTCAATAGCAGTTCAGAAGCGTTGGACTAGATATTAGGAGACTGACATCCCTCCAGCTTGGATGTTTCCCCCTCTTTCTATCTCAGGTCCAGTAATTCCATTCACTTCATTGAACATTTCTTGCACTCATGCTGTGAATAAAGCTCTCTGTTATTTGGAGAATAAGCGTGAATAAGATCTCAAGGAACAAACACCGTCTAAGGGAATCGCTTGACTCCTCTATGTTCCTTACCTTTAAGTAGAGTCCTGTCTTCTGCATTTCTTCCGGCGTCCCTGAGGGAGATGGGTTCAACGAGAGGTCCTGGGGAGATGGCTTTGCTTTCTGAGGCTGGAAGGGGCCTCAGAAAAGCTGAGGGGTCTGCCTGTTTTCATGCCATTAACCCCAGCAACCTCTCACTCTGTCGAGTGGGTGTTTCTTTAAGGTTCACCTTCGTCAGGATCTCTCTGCTTATGGTGCTGGGTTCATATCTGTGTCCTCCTTTCTCTGCAGGCCAGGGGTTATCACCATGCAGGCATTGTCAGAAGAGGACCGGAGGCTCTGGATGGAAGCCATGGATGGTCGGGAACCTGTAAGTAACAATTCAGGGAAGTAGAGCAAGAATGAGGGGCCTGAGTTGTTTGTTGCTTCATAATGCAGTGGTTTCTGCTGGTGCGTCAAAGCCTTGGGTTCTCAAGACCAGTGTACAGAGGGAGTTTTTTATCCCCAGGCCGAGGTTTGTAGATGCTGATATTGCTTCTGTGTGGATGCAGTCCCTGAACTTTGGCCTCTCAGTCTAAGGCTTGGTTCCTGCATGATACTGCACAGAACATCCCCTTTGCTGAGGGACTTGTAGCTCCCTTAGGTCTCTTAGAGGAGGCAGAGTCCCATCGGGCTTACTGAATATTTATTGACCATTGATGCCTCCATGAAGTGGAGTCTAAAGCATTATCTCAAACCCATTTTAATGGGATACATGATCATAAAAGTGTATACAGATTATACAGTTCCTTTTATCTTCACCTTCTGGTTCAGCCTCCCGTTCCTGTAGTAGCCTACATGCTGTTATAAGCAGTGGAATTATTAGGGTTGATGAAGGAGTTAAGCCTGGTAAGGTGATCTGTGCTCCCATTTCAGAGATGCTGGCTTCCGCTGGGTTATGTAATCTTGTGGTTTTTCTGTATCTTGTGACGTGTGAAACCCACGGACGAGCCCTGGGGAAGTCCCTAGAGTCAGAGTAGTCATCTTACCTGGGTCCCAAGGATCTCAATTCCAGTGTTCAGTAAATCTCAAGGTTACGGAAATCCTAAGGGTACAGTCTAACTAGATCCCACCAGTAAAAGATAAAAAGAATCCACAATGTAAGAGGGCCAATAATTATCACTTGCAAAGGTGCTACCCAGAGGGGGAAATGTTTGCAAGGCTCCTCAGGCCATTGCATCCATCGACTGTAGAACTCTGCATCGAGCTGGGTGTCCAGTAGAGGTGATTCCGGTTCACTTGTGTGTCTCTTTCTCCGCCTGTCCTGGTTAGGTGATCTATATTAATTAATGTACCTTTCTACTCAGCTATTTTGTATATAAACATGGAACTCAATTCAATCAATGAAGCATAAACAAATAACTAGTGTTTGCATAGCATTCAATAATATAGAGCAAGATTTAAAGATTTCAGCACAGTTTGCTAAACTCGAGTTAAACATCGTTTAATTTTTATTCTTCTCCTGGGCTAAAATAAAAGATACCCCTGATTTTCTCTGAACACGTTGTTACTGATAGAAAACTCTCTCAAAAGGAGATACGCATTTCTACCTTTAGGGCTTTATGTGCACAGGAGCTGCTTGATGTGAGAGGTCTTTGAAAGCAGCTTCCTAAGTAGTCCTTCATGTCTTTACTATTATCATCTCCCTTTAGTCGAGCACTTTTTTGTGTTTAAGGCACAGGTTTGGCACATTATGTCTATTAACTCATTTATTCCTCTTAGTACCTTACGAAAATAAGTGTTATTCCATTTCACAGATGAAGAAACTGAGGCTTAGGGGAGGTTAAATAACTTGCCCCACATTGCCCAGAAGTAAGTGGCTATATTAGTGGGGTACAGGCTAGGTAACTAAACAAATAAATGCCAAAGTACAGTGGCTTAAATAAGAGAAGTTTATTTTCCCCTTAGAGGCCAGAAGTAAGCCATCCGTGCCTGGCAGGGTCATTTTGCCATCCTCATCCTATCTAGGGCTTCCCAGGTTACTCCAGTTATTGCCATTTTCCAGCCAGCTAATGGAGATGAAAGCATCCAGGACCCAGAAGGTGCACACATCACTTCCATTGGCCCAAACGTAATTATATACGTAAATATATATGGCCACATTTATCTGCCAGCGAGGGTGGGGAATTTAGGCTGTACATAGGCAGCCATGGGCCGACCCAGTACCCAGGGCATTTTATCACTTCAAGGAGGAAGAAGAGAAAGAATACTGTGGGGTGGTTAACAGTTTACACCACAGTGGCAAAGCTACAATTTGAACCCATGGCTAGCCCTAGACATATTTGGTTTTCATCTTTAGTAGAGATAAAATGTCAAATTGCCTTCTAAGAATCCTCACTCAATTCATTTTTACGATACTTTTTCTGACTCTCTTGAATGTTTCCTTAACTCGTAGGGGAGGAAATACCCAGGAAGAAAAATCCTGTCAGGGCATACTGTTCTTGGTATAGATAAAAAACACACTACTGTTGGTTTTTTTGTTTTTCTTTTCCCCTGGAATAGGCTGGGATTGCAAAACAGCTTCGCCAACTCCATCTTAAGCCTCCCTCTCCCCGCTATGTGGTATTTGTTCTCTGTCTGTATGTAATTGGTCCTCTTACTAACTACTTCAGTTTTCTGTAGATTAACATCTGGCCTCTGCAGATGGAAAGCGTGCTGTTGAAAGAAACATTTCTTTGCTCCAGACTGTACACATTAAAACAAGTTTAGACACAAAATAATTCTGTTTCTAAACATAGTATAAAATTATTTCCTCACAGGAACATATAGCTCGCATTGAAAACTACACCTCTGTGTGCTTTTTAGTTTCCTAAAGAGAGGGATAAATGCAGAGAAATGATGACTGCATAATTGGCAGGAATAATAGGCTTCATTTTGTCTCCCATCGCTGGGAGCCTCTCGGGAACATTACTGGCAATGTATACCCGGTAGACAATTAGCAGCTTCAGTTTTAATCACCATCTTCCTAATTAGTTAAATCTGTCCCCTTGGGAGTTTTGGCTTTGATAAGGCAGCAGAAACCTCTTTCTCTAGCTGGTCTTAGAGTATTTCGCTTATTTCATGGAGATGTTAACGGTGGCGCCTATCTTTTGTTTTTACACTTTATCTTAATTGTTCTGTGATTGATTATTCAGTGTTGGATTTCTTTTTGGAGGTGGGGTAATTTTGGTTTTCGTCCTTTTTGTTCTTTCATTGTTTAATAACACGTCAGGGTGGTTCATTGGACAAAAAACCTAAATGAACCCCGAATCAGTTGATTTTTCAATGTTTCAGCTAGTTGTTACATAAATTATAGTTTTTAGTACTTAGTGACATTCTCGTCTGAGGAAATGTCAAATGTCTTTATGGTATTGGTGAATATATAATGGAGAAAGAAATTAGAGTTGTGTTCCTGCAATGAAAATTATGGATTTTGTCTGTGTAATGAATTTGAGTTCAAATGAAGGAAAACCAATTCAAGCTTGCCTGAAAAAAAGGTGGATATGTTGGGGTATAATAGTTCTGGCCTATCCAAATCCAGGAACTTAGATAATATTTGGAGTTGGTTTCTCTTTTTGTGTTGGCTTCATTTCTAGCAGGTTCTTTCCATGTGGTGCTGATATGCTTCCTGACTGTTCAGGCTTCCATCTTGTTATCAAGAGCAGGGGTTAGGAAACTTTTTCTGTAATGGGACAGATAGTAAATATTTTAGGCCTTGGGGGCCATATGATCACTGTTGCAGCTCCTCAGCTTTGCTGTTGTAGCTCAAAAGCAGCCAAGGACAATATGTAAGTGAATGGGTGAGGCTGTGTTTCAATAAAATGTTCTAGACAAAAACAAGTGGAAGGTCAGATTTCAGTGACGGGCCATAGTTTGTTGATCCTTAATCTAAAGGTCTAGTGTGAAGAGAGCCTTATGTAATAATTTCAAAAAAGTCTTGTATATGAATGTTATTGGACTAAATACTTGGACAAGAAGATGGGACAGATGAATTGACCAGACCTGACTTACCTGCCCGCTGCACTAGAACTGCATAAATGGTGGAGGAAGGTTGGCTTCCCCTGAGCATTGTTATATGAGGAAGGGAAATAGACATGAGGTAGGCAAAAATGACACAGTTTCTCCCTACTCGGATATCTATATTCCGTTAAATTTTCTTTTCAAAAACCTTGCTCGTTGGTATTTAGCCAAGAATGAAAACCACAAACATCATACTTAATGGTGAAGGACTGAATGCTTTCCTCCTAAGAATGGGAACAAGACAAAGATGTTCACCCTTACCATTCTTCTTTTTCTTTCTTTTGTGAGGAAGAGTGTCCCTGAGCTAACACCTGTTACCAATCTTCCTCTTTTTGCTTGAGGCAGATCGTTGCTGAGCTAATATCTGTGCCAATCTTCCTTTATTTTAGGGGGGATGCCGCCACAGTATGGCTTGATGAGCAGTGCTAGGTCTGCACTCGGGATCCGAACCTGTGAACCCCGGGCTCCTGAAGTGGAGCGGGCAAACTTAACCACTACACTAACGGGCTGGCCCCTTTACTGCTCTTATTTAACATAGTACTGGAAATCGTAGCCAGTGCAGTACAGCAAGAAAATAAAAGGCACACAGATGTGAGTCTGTATTTTTTAAAAAGTCAACAAGCTGGCTAGTCAGAAAAGCTTTGAGATGATTCTACTTGACTTTCTTCACTTTCTATTAAATCTGGTTTGACAAGCTACAGAGATTCACCTTTGCAGCCACATAAGCTGTCGTTTTAATCTTTTGTAGCCATTGTCTCCGGCTTAAGAACAGACTTTCCATATTAAATTGGACATGGAACCCTAGTTTAAGCTGCATAAACAGTGCAGCCAAGAGAAATTCTAGAGACAGCAAATTTCCTTTATCTTGGTTTCTAATAGCTAAAGTTTTCTTTCCCATTTTCTTTGCATATTGCATGTAAGCATATTTGCTAAAAGCAAGCAGATTAGAATCATTACCAACACACACACACACACTCAACCTTAAGTTTTTATTTTTCTCTCTCCACTGTGGAAGGATGATTCAGCAAGTCACTGGGACTATAGGGTGAGCCACAGCCTCAGAGCTTAGATCAGCCTCTTTAGACTGCATTCCCATGTATTTCCCTAGCTGTGATTAGTGGTGTCTGTCTGGAATTTCTTATATTACCTCCTTATTTTGGAGGTATTAGTCCTCTTTCGAGTCTCAAGGATTCTTCAGTAAAATTAAATATTTCTCCACGTTGAGCCAGTATTTGAATCTCTTTTAACAGCCAGAAGGTTAGAAGGTTGGTAGATGCCAGCATTATGTGGAATTGTAGTAGGAAGATAAGAAACAGGTGGTATAGACAGCATCAAAGATTGTGTGTAAACCCATGTATTAGTTTGAAACTGTGAAATTGCTGCCTTCCTAGGTCAAAAATGGCCAGATATTGGCTATTGCATATGGCCAAACCTCATAACTGTCGGCAGAAAGAAGCCCACACGTAGCCCAGTATCAGACTCTTATTTGCATAAGAAGGAATGCTGCCTGAAAAGGCCAGTCAGTGGTTGATCTTGGGTAGATAATCCGGGTCTTCTAGCTTCCAGCTCTGTACTATTTTTACTATAATATACACACGGCTGAATTATTAGAAAGCCATAGTTGAATGGTATGTTTGTTGTTAGTGCCATTGAGTGGATTTTGACTCCTAGTGACCTTGTGTACAACAAAGCCCAGTCTTTTTGCATCATCCTCTCACCTTTCGGCACTATATCAAACAATGCTCTGCTGCCATTCATAGGGTTTTCATGGCCAATTTATTTTGGAAGTGGGTGCCCATCTTCTTCTTCCTCGTCTGTGCAGTCTGGAAGCTCTGCTGAAACCTGTCCACCATGGGTGACCCTGCTAGTATTTGAAATACCAGTGGCATAGCTTTCAGCATCACAGCAACATGCAGCTGCTGCAGTATGACAACTTACAGATGGATAATGTGGTTCCCTGACTGGGAAATGAACCTCAGGCCGTGGTGGTGAGAGCTGAAACTTAGTCACTGGGCCACCAGGGCTGGCTGAATGGTGTCTACCCTCACTTTTAAGTGGAGCTACTCTGTTGTGGAAGAAGGGAAAAGAGGGGGAGACTAAGGAAAATCCATTCCTCTAATATGAGTGCAAGACAAAATGGCTTCCTTCTATTCACCTCCATTTCAAAGAAATCTTCCATTTTAGTCCTTGTGGACTTTGAGACTGAACAAAGGGTGCCCTTCTCTCACTTTTCTCTGTATGCCCAAGCTCTAGCCCCTGAGTTCTTCAAGAACTCAGAGAATCAATGGGCAGTTGCATTGCATCTTAGACTCTGCACCTGCTGCCTGCAAGAGTGAGCTATTAGAGTCTTTAAAGGAAAAAGTAAGGTGGTTTACTGTTTAGGTGAGATCCCAGGATCAGAGGCAGAATGTCACGGTGGTTAAGAATGTGGGCTAAGGCAGCCTGAGTTTAAATCCTTACTCACCACTAAAAGTTCTCTAATGCTGGAAAATGACCTGGTTTCTCTGAGCATGTTTCTTTGCCTGCACAATGGGGATAATAATACTCCCTTCCTCTAAGATAGTATTGTTTTCTAAGGGTCAGCATGTATGTAGTTAGCACAAGGCCTGGAAGTGCTCAAGTTAGTTCTTACTGTTGTCTTTTTGGAGAGAAGGGGCAGATATTGGGATACCTGGATTCTCTTTCTAGCTCCGTTTCTGAATTACTTGGTTCATTCGAGCGCAGAGTTTATTTAAAGTCACCTTGCCTGGGCTCACCAGAGTGCAGGGCAGGGACTGCTTTCGCTAGGATGGAAAAAGTGATTTCATTTAGCAGTCATTCTGAACCTTCAGGCTATGACTGGAGGAGCATGAAGTAATCTTTAGCCTCCTTTGCTACAGTGTAGCCCAGACCTGGCAATTCATAATCCCAGCTGTATGAGAAGCTCAGCTCACCACTCTACCGCTGACAGCTTACATTTTCCTTACTTGGTAAAATAAACAATCAAAAGAGTATGGATAGTTAAAAAGGTGTAGTGTGAAATTGCTAAGCTCTTGTGCGATGATGCAGGTCTCACTCCTTTATGAGCGGAACGATCGTTTGGAAGCATAGTTCTGCTCATTTTGTGAAAGCTCTCTTTGTATTATCCCACAGTATGAACTGATGAAGAGTCTGCCGGTGAGGTCCCCAATTTGCTTTCCATTTCCCCACCTCTCGCCTCACTCGGCCCCAACCTACTGGCTCCATAACGTTTTGTCTGTGTTTCTTTTTCTCTTACTGGGTCAAGAAGCTGGTTGCAAGCTTCA
Organism: Equus asinus; assembly: GCF_041296235.1. Taxonomy (NCBI): domain Eukaryota; kingdom Metazoa; phylum Chordata; class Mammalia; order Perissodactyla; family Equidae; genus Equus; species Equus asinus. The sequence goes on along the minus strand of NC_091798.1, from coordinate 37,316,321 downwards.
CCTTTGAGTCATGTGAGTGTTTTTATGTGGGTAGAATTCATAATAGTACATACTGTAACACACCTTTTAGTTCAACTCTTAAAAGAAATTTAATAGTTTTACTTCTGTCCTTGTTGCCTTTGGTTAGATGTCCTTCAGAAGAACAATTTCTCATGAAAATCAGAGAATATTTAATTGAGCAACCTGAACTACAAGATGGGAGAGAAGAGGAGGAGGCCAGGTGAAATTGTTTTATGTTGGAGAGTTGATGAAATTTTTCTAAGAAATGGAAATTTTGATAGCCAGAAGATTTTTGCTTGAACTTTATGGTAATAGCATGCTGATGGCACTTTCAGGTATTAAGCATTCTTCTTTCAACATTTAGCAAGCCTTTATACACTGTCCACCAATCGCTTTGGTGGACATTGAGGATACCAAGATGAGTTCAGGCCACATCAATAGAAGTTTCATTTATTTGCTGCTGTTTCTCCATTGCCTGGCACAGTGGCTGGCATGGAGTAAGCACTCGGCAAGTATTTGTTGAATGACTGGAGTTAAAACTAAAGGGAAGGGTTGAGGATAACTGAGGTGTTTTTCTTAGGGAATTGGGTTGCTTCCGTTACCTGAGACTGTGTGGGTAGATTTGAAATTATTTGAATTCCTTGATGTATAGTTCATTTAGATACATATCCACCTACTTATACCAGAATTTAGCTGTGTGATCATTAATCTTTTTTCTGCCATGGATTCCTTTGGCAATCAGGTAAAGCCTTTATAACCTTTCTCAGAATAATGGTTTTGTTTGTTTGTTTTTTTGAGGAAGGTTAGCCCTGAGCTAACATCTGCCACCAATCCTCCCGTTTTTGCTGAGGAAGATTGGCCCTGAGCCAACATCCATGCTCATCTTCCTCTACTTTATATGTGGGACGCCTGCCACAGCATGGTTTGATGAGAAGTGCGTAGGTCTGCACCCAGTGTCCAAACCGGTGAGCCCAGGGCCTCCAAAGCAGAGCGTGTGAGCTTAACTGCTGCACCACTGGGCCAGTCCCCAGAATGTTTTTAAATGCATACAGTACATGGTTTACATGGAAGAAATATAAAAATATTAAAACCATTTGTAATATAAATATATGCTGCTTTATTACCACATTAAATAATATAAGGGCAGGTCCGATAACTCCTATAAAATATTTCAGATTACCTGCAATGACAGTTATGTTATATGGAAATATCTGTGATTTCTATTGGTGACAAAGTCACAGATACTGCTAATACTACCATGGTTTGTTGCCCGCATTCATATTTGAAGGAAATGCTAAATTTCAGTTAGAGGCTAATGTAAATAAAGGTTTACTTTTTTCCTCTGCCATCCAAGTTCACTGCCCCCTGTATTCTTTTTAGGGATCCCATTTCTCCATTTCTTTGCAAAAATGTTTTGAAAGACTTTCTTCCTGACTTTCAAGCCCTTGTCTCAGCTTGTAATTGTATCTCAATTAGTGTGATTATTTGGTTAATATCAGTCCCCCTGCTGGATTGGCGTCTTCAGGAGGGCGGGAGAATTGTCACTTTTTTTTGGCTTTTGGATCTTTCATGCATAGTGTCTTGCACAGAGTAGGTGTTCAATACATACTTGTCAGATGATCAGATGAATGAACCTAAGTATGAAAATTAAAATATGTTGGTTTAGAGTGACTTGCTCTTAACAGAAGCTATTTCCTGGCGATTCCCCACCTATCTTGACAGATCTTCACAGATCCACTGGTTAATATTCTCACCTCTTTGTTCACATTTTGGGTCTAAATGCAACACAAACATTGTTTTGATTTCCTTAGCATTTTCTGCAAGCCTCAGGTCACGGTTGACTTCATCTTCATACCACTGCCTTTCTAGGCTTGAGCCCCTCTTATTTCAGTTTTGATTACATGCCCTCCTTTAATCATCTGTCATTATTTTTGTCTTTATAATTTTAGCTTAACCTTTGGGGACTAGGATTCGTTGTGAGAAGGACTTTGAACCTTCACTTCTGAATTGTTCGAATTTTTCACAGTCAGCATGTATTAATTTTGTTATTAAATAAAAGTCGTAATGGAGGGGGTCCCCGTGAGTCATGTTTATTCTTTCAGATGTCTCTTGCTCTTTCTTTGTCATTAGCATCAGTTACAATCGTATTATCATGCTCCTGTTGTGGAACCTTCCATTCCTAGCTATAATGGAAGGGAAAGGTCCTTCTCTAAACATGTAGTGTGTATCCCTCTAGAACTTTCTCTGTGTACTTACTCCTATACATCTATGTCTAGAAATAAATTCTTCTGTTTCATAGAATTTTTGACATAGTATGGCTTTACTATAGATTATTCAACCATTAGTCTTTGAGTGACATTTAGGTTGTTTTCAGCTTTTCATTACATCATTACAAACAATGATGTAATGAAAATTCTTGTATGTAATTCACTGTCTACCTATTTGTGCGTTTTTCTAGGATATATATATATACACCAAGTAGAACTGCATGCTGAATGGTATGCATGTTTAATATTTTAATAGATAATTGACAAATTACTCTCTCCACAAAAAAAGTCCCAAATTATACTTTCTCTAATCACTTATAAGGGTGCCCATTTTCTCTACGCCTTTGCCAACATGGCATACTGTGAGTCTGTGTGTGTCAATCTGATGGTGGAAAATTATATCTTGTTTTCGTCTGCATTTCTCAAATTACTAATAAGTTGAAAATCTTTTCTTATGTTTCTCAGCCATTTGTATTTCTTCGTTTCTATATTGCAGTGTATATAAAGTACTTAGACATATGATTCATGCTGTATATAATATGATTATTTCTTTTTTTGATTTGTGGACTTGGGATTACACCCATCATTTTTTTTCCAGTCTGCTTTCTAATGCCCGAGGGAGAAACCTAACTTTTTCTCTTGTTCTTTCCTTGGATGATAGGACTTTTTCACTTTATCCTTGTTGGTGTCTTATCTTCTAGCAACCCACTCATGCTGCTCAGGTTTGGAGTGGTGAATCACAAAGGGCACTCCTTATCTCTCAGCCGAGCTGCTGCTCTCCTGGTTCACCAGGCTGCATGATCTGAATGAAACCGGAGGATCCTCTGTGCCTCTTTGTTCTAGCAACAGTCAGCAACCTGTCGGACTTGCCCAAGGTCCCTCTAAATCCCAAGTGAAAAAATCCCATCCCTTCTCAAGGAGAGATAGGAGCTGCAGTTTCTAACAGCTGCAGGGGCTCTCAGCCCAAGAGCCCTGAGAGGGGTATGCCCCTCCACCCAGCTGACGCATGTGCTCCTTTCAGCCCTTCTACTCTTGGTTCCATCTCAGAGAAGAGATGGAAGATGTCTGCCAGTCTCTCTACTTATTCTAGAAGGCAGTCGTTGTTCTGCCTCCTCCCTATTTTGTTAACAGACGATTTCATATTTTCCTTCCTCTGTTTTTGTGGCCTAGATCAACTACTGCCCAACCTCGTCTGAAGAGGTTGGCATGAGCGAGGCTATAACTCTGGAGGTTTCCCTTGCCAGTTAGTTGTTCACTTGAGTCAGAATCAAGGCCAAATTAAAAGTTCCCTGTTTTGTTTCCTCCATCTGAGAGATGATATTTTTGCAAGTCAAGAATTTATCAGAGGCTCTGGTTTTGTGTGTATGTTAGCTCAATTTTAAAAATTTCTTTAACTTTTCAGAAAATTTTGAAATCATTTCAGACTTATAAAAATGTTGTGAAAATAGTACAAAGAATTCCAGAAACGCTTCATCCAGATACCCCAAATGTTAACATAACCACAGTATGGAAATTAACATTGATACAATATTATTATCTATTTTACAGATCTCAGATTTTGCTGGTTGTCCCATTAATATAATTTTCTCTGGTCCAGAGTTTCATCCAGGATTACACATTGCATTTCATTGTCACATCTTCTTAGTTTCATTTAATCTGATACAGTTTAGAGACTTGGCTTTTTAAAGGAACATTACCATCAGCAGATGTCCGGATCATTGAAATCCCCATCAGGACAGCGTCTTATCTCTGTTCCCATCTTGGAGTATGTTTGAGGACTATTGTCGGTATCCTCCCTTCACCCACGTAATAATTCATACCTATCCACAGTCAAACCACTTATGTTTCTGTCATCTTCTAAAGGCTGTCTAATACATATTCAATTTCGTGTTTGTAGATTTTCTTATAATAAATCTATTTCTTTTGAACATCTTGTCTTCTACTCTATCTACTCACATCATGTATTTCTTCCTTATGCAGTTTACTGTGTTTAGTATCTATATTGTAGTTGTTGGTTTACAGACATTTGAGGCCATCGCATGATCTTAATAGACATTCTGCAGTGTGACCTCCCACGTCTAGCAGCAGCACCAATTACTGTTGGCCCTCCTTCAGTATTATGGGAGTGGAGATTATGGTTGGATTAGCTTCAATTATTTTTTCCTCTGTAGCAAAGGCAGTCGATAAAGATCTTTTACAGTGACTTTGTCCATTTGAAAAATGATTGAAACAGGCTCTTACGTCCATTTCTGCAGCTATCTCTTACACCCTAAAAGCCAGAAAGTGGTTGTATTTGTTAGTGATCAAATCAAGGATGGCATTAAAAAAATATATTGACAGAAGGATCTGGAGGCGTTTTGAATATTAGGAAGTCCGTGAATTAGGTTGTTTGCCTTGTGGCAAGGTGTGGAACAAGATAAGCATTTTTGAAAAATTATCTTTGGGTTTGCTGAATCGGGCTCCAGTGTAGCTCATGATGCCAGCGTGACCTCATTCTTTTTAGGTGTGTTCCCTAAAATCCTACCCCATGACCCTGGAAGAAAACACCAGAAAAAGTAAACACATCCTAAAAGCAAAGCCATTTTTTAGTATGGTTTTAAAAATCTTCACTTTTGGTCATCTGGAAAACAGTGCAGACGTGCGGTCTAGTGGTTACAGCCGAAGGAACGCCGCCCTGGCCAGCCCCCAGCCATCTGCCATTGCTCCCGCGTGCTGTGTGGTCTTGACCCAATGCCCAGAAAAGCGAGGTTCCCCCATCTTTGCCTCTTTATTTATAAAACCAAAAAAGAGAAGGGGGTGAGGGGAACCAGAAACTGAGCTAAGATCCCTCAGATTAGAAATATACTTTCTTATAGTTAATCATTGCTAATTAGTCTTATTTGCCCCATAAATCTAAAAAAGAGCTTTACTTCAGCCAGACTAAGGAAGTCATCAATATTCTTGGGGTAAATCGGCATGGATTTTTTATCTGGGGGCAAGGGGGTGCCTAGTATTGAAATATATTGGAGGACTTTTTAACTTCCTCTCAGAACTACTTTGCAGAAATGAATGCCATCTTTCTCCTAGTAGATGTTGGCTATGCCAGACATCTGGGTAGATAATGATTCCTTGCTTTGGCAATTTCTCCACCTGGTTCATACCTCTGTGTGTTGTCATCCCCGGAAGATGTTGACTTACTGAGGGCAGAGATTGATTATGTCCTTTCTGCCTTTAATATTACCTACCTACGGTGCTTAGTAGAGTGCTGTGAAACATAACATAACGAGCACTCACAACTCATTGAATTAACTTTGAGGCAGTGAGTTGAGTTGCATTCTGTTATATAATCTACAGTTGAATTCATTTGTTGAATGTCTTGGGTTCTGGCCGTGATTGGGGCCCTCTAAGTAGAAATCCATGAACGCAAGGATCTTAACTGCCTTTCTCTTCACTATATCCCCAACACCTAGAACAGCTCCAGGCCAAGATCACTGATCATGTTGATTGAAAATTCATGTTCAATAAATATTTTTTGAATGAATGAAATAAAGGACTAGCCAGGGTGTGTTTATCTTGTTATCCACAGGCTTTGAATGTACTATATTTACTTCTACGTTGCTCAGGATGCCTCCCCAGTTCTGAGTGATTGTTGGTATATGGCAGAAACCAGTGTGCTGTACCAGAGAAAGTCTCAGGTTAGAAGGTTTATTAGAGACTAAGGATCTGGAATTGATTGAGAGGTTTGTAATCTTTCAACTGTTGTTTACTGTCTGTAGCACCAACAATAAAGTTAGGATGTATGTGTGCATATGTACATATGTGTATATAATATTAGCATATACATGTACATGTGGATGTCTGTTATATACATTTTCATTTCTTACCATCTGTTTTTCCTTGAGTTTATGAAAAATGCATGATTATGCTCAGAGCTCTGGTTCCTGGTGGTCAGGTTGCTATGTTGTAAAAGAAACTGTGACCACCAGCATCCTGTGGCTATGCTGAAGAAGCTAAGAGTTGACAGGTAAGGGCTGATCTTAACCTTCCATTTACTGAGATGATTCCTTTACTTGAGCCCTTTATTTAGGGTGTAAAAAATAGATACCTTAAGAAAAAGTATGTGTGTCTACACATGTGTGTGCATGTGCATGCACACACACATACCTGCAGTGATGAGGTGCATAGAGAAGTTGGCAATAGTCATTCATTATAATTCCACAAATGGGTTTCACTCTGTATGCAAGTGGATTCCTGTTGTCTTAGTTCACTCCATTGCTGGTAGTAAAAGGGTTAAATGCACGGGCTCTGGTAGGCAGCCAACCTGAGTTTGAATCCTGATTCTGCTGTGGAGCCTTGAACAGTTTACCTAACTTCTCTGAGCCTCAGTTTACCTAGCTCTAAAATGGGGAGAGTAATAGTACTTATGAGACTCGAGGAGATACTACATTGTTCCACATCAGTTCTACAAGGATTAGCTGTCCACTTGACAGTGAATTCCAGAGACTTTTAGACTTTATATATGTCTGCATATATTACGTCATTGTCTAGAACTTGCAAGATCTATCCTGACCGCCTTTTTGGGCTGGTTATAGACAGTGGAACTACAATTATTCAGAAAAACCTAAGTGTGATATATTTTATTATTTTTTTTGTTTGTTTTGGAGCAGAGCTTGGAAGAGGATATAAGGAAAATAGTAATACTAAAAAAAATCCAAACTTGGGACTAAAAATTGGATGCAAATGTCATTCTGAAATTGTCAGGCCAGTTTCGTTAATTTATGTCAATATGGTACATTAAGCAAGCATCGAAATGTCCTACTGAGTTTTATTTCCAAGGACAGTTGAACAAGTGTCTTGGCAGACGGGATTATGGGGTTACTTAGGCTGCACTACTGTCCAGTCTTTGTTGCAAAGGACTCAGAGGCCAGGTCACAGTATGTTCTTGTTTATGAACAGACTCAGGACCATAGCCTTATCACTCTCACCAGTTCCAGTAAGACTTTATTTTTGCCACTATCATCTCTTTAGCCCTAAAATCTAGTCATGCTGAGTATTGTGCTTCTGCAGCTCTGTGGTTAGGGCCAGTATTACCCCATCAGAGTCAGTCTGGGGAAGTTAAGATCAGTTTTGCCTGGAATGTGGGCTAGTTCTTTGAGTAGATGTATCAGTTGGTGTTCTTACTGGGTTCAACACTGTTTAGTGGATTGTTCTCAACTCCAATCGCCACATAGTTGACTTGGTCTATGCACTTATTACAATCAATAGGGGATGGGTACAAGCAGAGGAATTAGACACAAAGGGAAAGTTTGAGGGGTGAGGAGGGCAGGAAGGAGCTGGAACTTGAAATCAAGTTCCACTGATTTGGTGAACATAGGCTTCTCACTCTGGGATCCAAGGACTGATTTGAGGAGGAGCATAGTGGTAATGTCTCTGAACGCTCTGAAGTGGCATGCGAGGTGTTTGTATATGGGTGTGTGAAGGAGAAGAATTCATAGCATTTCTTAGTTTGTCAAAGGGCGCTGTGGCCAACTCCCACCTGGTCGTTTCATGTGGACCTGGGTGTTTCCATGAGAATAAATATTTGGAGGAGGGCTCTCTGTTCTTAATACTCAGTAAAGTAATGACATATTGTTTCTTCTGGGCCCGTGAAGAGGATTTTGGAAGGCTTCACTGCCGAGTGCATTTGTCTGCTGTCTGCCTGCATTTTGAGCTTGCCCAGAGATAAAACACAACCTCGTTTCTTTCATAGATTAGTTATATAGGGGGTGAACTTTGAAGAGTATGTGTGTGCGTGCATCGCATGCATGTAACAGAGCCAGGGGAGTGACAAGCAGAGAACTAGAGGCAGAGGGAGAGAGGGAATATACATACATTTGGGGGTTGTTTTCAGTCTCACCTTTGGGTTTCCATGTCAGACCGATACCAGTGATATTTCCCTCATTTTGGTTAGTACTTGTATTTTACTTTTAGTGACTGCCACAGTTAACAATTAAAGTCAGGCTAGTGGTATGATTTTTTTTTTTCCCAACACTGTTTTGGATAGCTTTCAAAAGTTTTGCTTGCAGGAAAAGTAGAATCAACATTCCATTTCCTTTTTCCTGAACAACTCTATTCCTTTCAGTTTCTATCCCTGGTTCAAACAAGAAATCCTTAAGGTGATCCTTTTTTTCTTGCATGTTATTTCTTGTTTGGTTCCATTATTGTTATCAAATTGCTGTGTTTTTGGCATTGATACCCAGTTTGAGTCATTGACCAAGAAAGCCAACTTCATGGTTATAAGAAGGTCTGTGAATCTGTGCTTGTTTTAATTAAACTCATCTCAAGCTGAATTATGACAGAGACCTATTTAGATTAGAGAAGACCCTCTCTCAAATAAATATAGACCACAGAGATGGCTACATGAGTTACATGGAGAAACGAAACACTGGTTCAGGAATATGGGATGGGTCCTGAGGAAGGACTGTGTCTGTTAGGAGGGCCTGTCTTATGTCAGGACTGAGTTTCTCCTGTGGTACCTTTCTGGCAAAGTAGTTTCTAGGGTGGTAGATATTTGTGAAGTCTAAACATGACTTTCTCTCAAAATGGTCATTGTCTTTGGAAGACCTTGGAGGAAGGCTAGAAATGTAAAATGAGAAGAGGGGAGGCACCAACTGTGTCCTCACATTTACTGCTCATTTGTGCCCTATCAACTCTGTGCATCACTTGGAGTAGCAGAAGGAAGACCAAATTGGGATCTGGGCTGGGATCTCATCTAATCAGCCAGCTGTGGACGTGGGGCAAGGTAGCTAACTTTCAGGGCTTCATTACATCATCTGAAAAACAAAGGGACTTTTCAGGGAGAGAGGTGTCTCAATCTTTAGGATCTTCTCAGTCTTAAGCAGGTCCTTTCAGCTCTGAGATGTGAATCCAGTCTTCTGACTGAACCAGCAGTCCTGATCTGACCACTTGGAGCAGCTGAGGGTCCTGCCTCAGGGAGTCCCCTTGCTGCTCTGGCTGCTCATTTTGAAGGTTTTTCTACGTTTGCTGGATTGGAGATGAACACACTGTAGGAAGAATACGTGAGTTAGAGGTATGGCAGGTATGTTAGTTTCCTAGGGCTGCCAAAAGAAATGACCACAAACTCGGTGGCATACAATAATGGAAATCTATTCTGTCACAGTTCTGGAGGCCAGAAGTCCTAAATCAAGATATCAGCAGGGCCCTGTTCCCTCCAAATGCTCCAGGGGAGAATCCTTCCTTGCCTCTTGCAGCTTCTGGTGGCTCTAGGCATTCCTTCACTTGTGGCTGCGTTATTCCAGTTTCTGCCTCTGTCTTCACATGACCTTCTCCGCTTCTCCATGTCTTCTCCTCTTCTGTCTTTTACAAGGACACTTGTCATTGGATTTAGGGCCCACCAGATAATCCAGGATGATCTTTTCTTAATTACATCTGCAAAGACTCTTTTTCCAAATAAGGTCACATTCACAGGTTCTGAGGGTTAGGACATTGACATATCTCTTTAGATGCCACCATTCAACAAATGAAAGCAGATTAATTTCCTCTCTTGGTCTCCGTGTTTTAGAGGTGACGTACACCGTCTTTGCTGCCAACATTCATTTGCCTGTGAGAGACGCCTCTGACTAGGGAGCTTTCTCTTATGGGTGTGTTTCTGTTTTGTGTCTTTTTCTGTTGTCTCAGTCAGATTTTACTTGAATCTGTTTTAGTGTTTGCCTGGAGGTGGCCGGCTCATTCCCCCTCAACGTTCCTGATAAACATTATAGTGTGGCTGTTAAGTAGAGGACAGCCTTGGTTCCTTAGTGGAGGCAAGGGGTGGGAGTGGGGGCAATTGTTGGTAGAAGAGGGAAAAGTTAGGAAAAAAAAAAAAATGAATCCAGATTTTGCCCATGGACCATTCTTCTGTTTTTCAAAGGCAGAAACAGATATTTGCTCCGAGGGAGCTCAGTCATTGCTGGACTCCCATTCCTGTTGACAGCTGGCTGTTAGCATACTTGCTTGTTTGTTCTTGTTAAGATGTAGCAGCCACAATGGCATGGAGAGGATATAGCTTTTAATATGTTGCCCAAGCTGGTGCATGTGAGTTGTGCTGTGGTCTAGTTTGACAAATCGAGCACCCATACCACCCACTGGAGTCTCACTTCCACTTTCCTTCACTGACGCTGCCCTTCAATGGAATTCCATTCAGTGAACATTTACTGAGTCTAAACTATGTACCAGCCACTGCGTAGGTACTGAGAAAGTTAGCAAGCAGACAAATAGGCACCTGCCCTTGTGCCGTAAATAGTTCCCTTTTTCCTTCTCTTGTAGTATCTTTTTCCAGTCCTGTGCACTGCAGTGGTAAGTTATTTTAAACTGGACAACTTTTTGTTTTTAAAACCTGCATGCAAGAAAGTCTCTGTGCACCAAATGCACATAGAGGTGGTGTTTCCTAGCTTCAGAGCCTGGTTTCTTCTAGGCTGGGAGCTTTCCAGAGCCTGTTTCAAGCACTTGCTAATTTCACCACCTCCTTCTTCTCTAATTGACTGGCTCTTCAAATCCTGACCCTGGAGGACACTGTCTGTGTCATGCTAGTTCAGTATTTCGGGAATTGCCAAAATTAAGGCAGCCTGTGTTGTATAGACAAGACTATTCTTTCGTTCTTTGTTTATTTTAGTGAGGTGGAATTTATGGAGTACCAGCTGGCGAGAGAGCAGCCAAAAGAGTTTTACTGTCCCTTTTTTCCTATAAAACGCAGCAGCTAGGTATTACATCTGCGTGAAGGTGGGCTTCAACTGTCCACCTGGTATGGGGCCACAGAGCTATCTCACTTTGGTATAAGAGATGCCTTCCTGCAGAACCTGGGTTGGTGCGGTCCGTCTGGGGTGGAGTTTACCAGTGCTAGAATGAGTTTCTCCGGACCTGGGTCTCTGATGGTATCTGATCATAATTCTCTTGTCTCCTTTGGACCCCTGAGGGCCATGTTTCCCCCTATTCGTTTACAGATGGTCCAAGGCAAGCAAGTATGCTGTGTAAGCAAAGCGTTCATTTATTTATTTATTTTATTTTATTGAGGTCATAATAGTTTATAACATTGTGCAATTTCAGTTGTACATTATTATTTGTCAGTCACCATATATATGTGCCCCTTCACCCCTTATGCCCACCCCCCAATCCCTTTCCCCTCTGGTAACCACTAATCTGTTCTCTTTGTTCATGTGTTAGTTTATCTTCCACATATGAGTGAAATCATGTGGTGTTTGTCTTTCTCTGTCTGGCTTATTTTGCTTAACCTAATACCCTCAAGGTCCATCCACGTTCTGTGAATGGGACGACTTTGTCTTTTTTATGGCTGAGTAGTATTTCATTGTATATATGTACCTCATCTTCTTTATCCAGTCATCAGTCAGTGGGCACTTGGGTTGCTTCCATGTCCTGGCTATTGTGAATAATGCTGCAGTGAACATAGGGGTGCGTAAGTCTCTTTGAATTGTTTATTTCAAGTTCTTTGGATTTCAAGTTCTTTGGGTAAATACTCAGTAGTGGGATAACTGGGTCATATGGTATTTCTATTTTTAATTTTTTGAGAAATCTCCATACCGTTTTCCTTAGTGGCTGTTTGTATTCCCACCTGCAGTGTATGTGGGCTCCCTTTTCTCTGCATCTTCTCCAACATTTGTTATTTTTTTCTTGGTGATTATAGCCATTCTAATGGGTGTAAGGTACTATCTTAGTGTAGTGTTGTTGTCTTTTTCTTTTTTTTGAGGAAGACTGGCCCTGAGCTAACATCCATACCCATCTTCCTCTACTTTATATATGGGACGCCTGCCACAGCATGGCTTGACAAGTGGTGTGTAGGTCTGCACCGGGATCTGAACCGGCAAACCCCAGGCCACTGAAGTGGAACATACAAACTTAACCGCTGCGCCACTGAGCTGGCCCCTATCTTGGTGTAGTTTTGATGTGCATTTCCCTGATGATTAGTGATGTTGAAGATGTTTTCATGTGCCTATTGGACATCTGTATATCTTCTTTGGGAAAATGTCTGTTCATATCCTCTGCCCATTTTTTGATTGAGTTGTTTGTTTTTTTGTTGTTGCGTGAATTCTTTATATATTTTGGAGATTAACCCCAAAGGTTGGTGTTTTTTTTTTTTTTCTACAAAGGATTTGCGAACATCACATCTTCTAATCCTGTGGCCCATCTCTGGGAAGGGGCATCCAGACTTTGGGAGACATTGTTAAAGACTACCAAATAGTAGTCAAGATCTGTTAATCCTGCTCTTCCTATGAAATAGAATAATGTTAGGCCCCATAAATAGGATTTTTCTGAGGGTGGATTACAATAGTCGTCTGGTTTAGAGCCCAGATTAAGCTATGCTTGCTTTCTCTGCTCCTGTGGTCTGAGTCTTGGCTGAGCCTGCACCCACTGCCTTGGCTTCTGGTGCATTCCCTTTGTTCTTGTAATTGAAAATTCTCAAGGTTACCTCTCCGCTGTGTTAAAAGTATATTTTGTAATGAGTTGATGAATTGCCCTCCCCACTCAACCCCAACCCTTCTAGAGACACTCACTTGGTCCTGTTTTCTCTCTAGCTCTCTGTTTTCTTTCTGTTCTAAAAACAGTCAGCTTCTTGTTAGTCCAGACTACCCGCTTCCCATTGGGATCTCTACTCCCTCCCTTTTGGGAACTTGCCGGGTCCTCCTGCCTAGATCAGTAATTTTTTCCAATAGCACAATATCTGGCATATAGTCCCCCCAGGACACGTTGAGAAATTGCATGAAACTTGACTAGTGTCCAGTGGTGATAGAACATCAACGCAAATGTGTTTCATGTTTTGATGCCCACCCTGTGTCCTCATGGGGACCTTCAAGTATTGGTCTTAGGTTTTTTGTTTGTTAAGGAACATGCAGTTTGCCTATTTACTGATGTGTTTGATATAGGGCTAATTCCTGTATTACTTAAATGTCATCAATTCAATGCACACCATCAATTTAATAATCTCTTTTGGGGAGCACGAGGAAACATTTTATTAAATATAAAGAAGGATTATAAGATGTGTTCCAATTTCAGGAAAAAAGCATTTTAGAATCAAGGCAATGTGATATATATAAATTCCTAGTGATGTACTGTGATTGGCCTGGAGAAAATTATGTTGACTTTTTTATTATGGAGATTTTTTACGGGGAGGGAGATCAGAGACTCCTATAAAAATCCAATGAATACTATGGACAATCTAAAAATGAACACACCCAGAAAAGAAATTTTGGCATAACCTTTATGGAACTTTATGGATTCTCTGAATCTGCTAGGTTGTAAACGTCTGGCATCAAGCATTGTAGAATAGCATGTCCTTGTTTGACACTGTTGGGAAAGCTTTCCAAGGAATGAGTGAAGAAGACATCGTGCAGTGTTTCCTATCAGGAACCCTGTTTAGGTTATTAACACTAAAAAACTCTGTAGGCCTCTAATAGGGAAAATGGAAGTAGACATGACCGGTTCCAGATGTTAGTCTCCTCGTAGCCTGGTTCTTTGGCCAGGACACATCTCATGCTGTCCCTGTGCAACATGCAGAGCGCTCAGAGTGAATCCTTGTTAAGCTTGGCTGCAACAGTGAGTGGAGGCCAGCCAGCCCAGTTATTTCTTTAAAACCGTCTCTGGAGGGCTCCTTTTGACTTAGCACTTTTGGAGACGACAGAGGATTAGTCGAGAATGCTTCAACCCACGCTATATAGTGAAGCCATGCATGGTTTTAAACATAATTATGGTGGTAAGAGTCCTGGTTTATCTGTGTTTTCATTATGTGAGTCCCTGAAGTTATGAGCTTACACAGGGAAGCAGAAGTTATGATTAATTGAAAACATCAGTTAATGATGACAGACCACTGATAAAATTAGTCACACTCAACCAGTTGTCCTCCTTCCTTAACACTTTCCTTTATTTTAGGACATCTTGTCTGTGTCCTGGTCTCACTGAATGGCAGATAAACATTCAAAAGCAAGGCAAGGGAAATTGTAAATTTTCCGAAAGCTGAAGGATTTTATGAAGTCCATGGAAGTGGTATTGGAGACCTTCTTGAGTTGTGTTCATGATCATGGACAAAAGAGGACCTGGGGATGTTAGACCAGTTAGCAGTTGATGACAACTTGATAGACACTTGAAGGGAGAATGATTTGAATCAAAAGACTGAAAATGGACCTTGGGAAAATTGATGAGGCCATCTTCATCAATTGTAAAAATGACTTATCTTTTTGATTGTGCTATTAAAGTCGATCTTAAAGACTACCTTAGAGCGTTACCATAAAAGCTTGTAGGAAAAACTGTATTTCCCATCAACACTTAGTCTGTTAAGATTTCGTGTAGTTAAATAAGAACTTAAATCTTATTTAAAGGAAGCTTATTTTGAGTATTTCATTTTTCTAGATAATATCCTAATCAGTGCAGCCCCCCTCCCCCACAAGACACCATTTGACTGTAAAATGTTGGTCCTCACATTAAAGATACTCCCTTTGTGGCTTAGTCTTTGTACCAATTATCTTATGGTAACAAGGCCTTCTTTCAGATACGTGCATGTAATGATGCACGATAGGCAGTGGGTTTTGATACGTATTTCTAGATCCTCCTGACTAAGGAGAGTCTGTTTTCTGGTTTAATGTAGAATCCTGTCTGCACCGTTATTCCTGCTGCCCTGTATTGGGAAGTATCTTTTTGCGTTGCCCTGCACCTTACTTTTTATAGAAAGTGCTCCAGCACTCTTGTGGAACAACTCAGAGTTCAGCTTCAAGTAAGAGAATTTAGCAATTCAACTACTAAGGAAACTTGTGCCAATCAAAACACTGCAAGCCTCTCTCCCTCTCCTTCCCCCTCCCCATCCAGTTCCTTCCCCTTTCATACGCTATCTTTTGCACGTGCTCAGGTTTTCAATCTAGAAGGATACTTGAACTGCGGCGTAAGCCCCACGCAGCTTTTCTAGAGAGATTTTTTTTTTTAAAGATTTTATTTTTCCTTTTTCTCCCAAAGCCCCCTCGGTACACAGTTGTGTATTTTTAGTTGTGAGTCCTTCTAGTTGTGGCATGTGGGATGCCGCCTCAGCATGGCCTGATGAGCGGTGCCATGTCTGCACCCAGGATCCAAACCGGCGAAAACCCGGGCCGCTGAAGCAGAGTGCGCGAACTTAACCACTCGACCACGGGGCTGGCCTCGAGAGATTTTTATTTCATAATGTTTCAGTTGAGAATGACTTGCAACTTTAACATAACATGAGCACATTTGAAATAACAGGGGAATGTGTATAAAAGCCCTTCTCTGTTTGTTTTAAAATAAAAATCAGTAGTGAAAAATTCAAAGGATAGATATGAAAATTTGCACAGAGGCCCCCAAGCTTGTATGGTCGTTTTTTTATTCAAGGAACATTTTTTAGGCTTTAAGTCATGTGTTTAGATATATATCCCCCTCATTCTGCCCCTGACTTGGTACCCAGATTATGTTTTAAATAAATCTTAAGATTGCGTAGACTCAGCTCTTATGCAAAGATAAGCTCTGTAAAATGCCTAAATATTTAGTTAACTGCAAGATTGAAAGCCTCTGAGGTGCTGTTATAACCAGAGCTAAAAATAAATGCAGCACTCATCTATAGAATATATTTAAAATAAGCCGTATTAGCAGATTTTTGTTCTGTAACCTTAAATATTGTGACCTTGGGATACAGGTGTACTAATGTGCAGGAAAAGATGAGTATCATTTGAAAATTAAATATATAGCAAAAACTGTGCATGTCTGTTTTCAGTTCAATTTTCTAACGTAGTGAGGAAATGATGAACCTCACAGGCTGTCAGAGCTCGAAGAAACCTTGACAATCAGCTTGAACATTTCATTTATGGAAGAGGAAAGACCCAGGGAAGGAAAGTGAATTCCCTGCTGAATCTTGCGAGTAGTTCTTGGTGGCAGAGCCGGGACTAGAACCCAGGGCTGCTGGCTCCTAATTTTATGCTCTTTTTGTTATGCCATGCTATTAAATGGACATTTGTAAGAATGATGTAGTAAAGACTCATTTATTCATTTGTTTTATCATTACTTTGGCAAACTTACTGGACACCCACTTCACCCAGTATGTTAATTTTCTATTGCTGTGTAACAAATCACCGCAAACTGAGTGGCTTAAAACAATCCCCATTTATGAGCTTATAGTTCTGAAGCTCAGAAATCTGGCCTGGTGTGTCTGGGTTCTCTGCTCAGGCTGAAATCAAAGTATTGGCTGTCTGTGTTCTCATCTAGTTCCAGAGTCCTCTTCCAAACTCATTCCTTTGATTGGCAGAGTTCAGTTTCTTGTGGTTGTAGGACTTGTCCATGATTCCTTACTTGCTATCAGCTGGGGCCCGCTGTAGCCTCTAGGGGCAGCCCCACATTCCTCATCACATTGCCTCCTCCATTTTCAAGCCAACAGAAGTATGTGGAATCCTTCATATACTTCAGATCCCTGACTTTTCCTTTTGCTACCCACCTGAGAAAACTGCTTTTAAAGGACTCGTGTGATTACATTAGGCCCGTCCAGATAATCTCTGTATTTTAAGGTCAGCTGACTTGGGACTTTACATCTGCTAAATCTCTTCACAACAGTGCTTAGATTAGTGTTTCATTGGATAACCGTCAGGCAGAAATCTTTGGCAGCCATCTTTAGAATTTGGCCTACTCCACCCAATTTATCAGGTGACCAAGCTTTGGACAAACCCTACCATGTGTGACACTTTCGTGAACCTTGAAATAAAGACAATTATATGGGACTAGTCTGTTTTTGTGTTACAAGGACCTAGTGATGGAAATGCCCTCTAGGTAGCGATAACTGTCACAAAAATCCATGCACTTGATTGCATAGAAAAGGCAGTGTCATGCATGGTCTGATGGTTATAGCTGACGTTGTTCCCAAATAAGGCAACTGGGACAACCTGATGGAGTAAGAAGTGATTTTTGGTAGCAGAGGAAGAAGAAAGAAATTTGATTATAAGCACAGTTGGTTCAAACACCTCTGCCATCCTCATGGATAACAGCACTAAATAGTAATACCGAGCCCAAGTCAACAGGAAAATGTTAAGTTTCATATACTCAGTTTAAGAAGAGAAAATCTATGATAAAATGTGAAATAAATTCCTATCAAAAAATACCTTAACATTTTGGCACCTAAAACTTAAGCTTAACTTAATGAGAAAAGTAGTCTACTTTAGCAGAACACCAGTGGCTTCTTATTCACTAAGAATAACACCTAAACCCCTGATGTGGCTGGAAAGGCCAGTCTCATTGCCCTTCTTTCTATTCCCCAGCACACTAACCTTTTTCCCACCTCAGGACCTTGGCACGTGCTATTCTGCCTGTCTGCACCATTCTTTCAGCTTTTCATATGCCTTTTTACTTACTCTTTCTTCTTCAGATCTCAGCCTGAATGGCATATTCTCAGAGAGGCTTTTTCTGATTGCCCTATTTATAGCATTACCACCTTGCTCCTTCCTACCCTCTGTACCTTCGATCATATCACCTTATGGCCTGCACTGTTTGCTTGTTCATGATTTGTTCCCCACCTTTAGAATGGCACTCCTTGAATTAGACCTTGTTTAACTCACCTTTGTCTCCCCTGTGTCTGGATCAGGGTCCAGCATGCAGTAGACACTCAGTCGCTATTTGTTGGATGTTAAAGAGGTCCAGTGAGGTTAAATGTCCCATTGTCACAAAGGGAAATCATGGCATAACAGGGAGCACTCTCAGTTCTAGGAAATTTCAGCCTATTGCTTGACCTATGGGTATTCCTGATTACCAGTTTGGCAGCTGGGACAAGAATGGCTTAATCACTAACCCAACAGTTAATCATAGTAAGAGCTAAGATGAGCCTCCCTAACACTTGATACTTTCCGTTATTCTCCTCCAAGGATCTGGTCTGTGTTGAAAATATTCAACTTTTAGAGTCCTTGCCTTTCTTAAACAAAATTAACTGAATGATAGTCTTCTAATGTCCCATTTGAAGTGTTTCACTTCACTCTCCTTACTCTCTTCATATTTTTTCTGCTTGTAAATCCTCTTCCAATTTTGTTGTTTTCATTTTCAATGTCTATTAAACAAAAATGATGACAGATTTGTCTCCCAGTGGAAATTACACATCTTTTGAACTCTGGCCAGTGTTCCTAACCCTCAGCACTCCTGGCTTTGTTAAAAATACCATTTCCCCTTCAAGACACTTGTGTGCTTGGTACCAAGACTGAATTAATGAGAAACTTTACAGGTTCGAGCAAAGCAGGAGAGACTCGAGTGGTGGGAAAGCATGTGGAAATTGTTTCCAAAATAAAACTTTCTCTATGCTTCTCTTCTACAGATTATGCCAGATATTTCCTTCTCTGCTGAAATTTCACTGAGACTTCTTTCATTGGGCAACTCCATGTGAATTTTACCCTGACAAATGTGAAACTGCTTTCAGGTTTTTGTTCATTTTGCCTTTTTGCATCCTTTAACTTCCTTTCAGCTCTCTGGAGTTTTCTTGAGTAAACAGGAATTCACTATGTAACTGTATGGGTGGGGTTGCTTTTGGCTTTTAACTCTATAAAAGAATGGTGGGGGGTGGGGGGGAAAGTTGGGGAGGCTGGGGCGAGAATAGAAAAGCCAGGGCCCTGTATGCTAAGTTTCCAGATCGTCTGCGTTGTTGGGCAGTGATATGGTGACATAGTCTTAATCTTCCAGCCAGAAGATCTGCAAGAGTTTTCCTTGTTTGACTAACAAGACTGAATGGTGACAGTTGTGTTTTTTTAAATCTCCAGTTGATAAAGCTATTTATGTGCAAAGCATGTTTCTACTTGTGTAGTGAGAGACTCAACATGAACCCCAAACAGACAAGCCAGATGGACTGTGGTAGAACAAGGGTGGGGGGCGGTACACCCTTTACATAACTACAGAGAATGCTTAACTCTGAAGATCTTACTTGCAAACAGACGAATTAGGGGTAGGATAACTTAAATGTCAGAAGAGTTCCACATATTCATGCATTATAAATGGATCACTTTGACTGTTTTATTAGAATATCTGCAATATTCTTTACAGACCAGCAAATACTTAACAGAGGGGAAGACTGAAAGGTGACGTGTTCCAAGTTGTTAATGATTAAAAAGCAGTAGGAAGTCAAGAGAAAGCGAAGTTAAATTATAATGATTTTTTAAATGGGCATAAGGATCGATGAGAAATCAAAATAAAGAAAACCTGAAATTAGAATATTTTTGATAGACTTAACATGTCTAGTTTTAATTTTTTTGTTTGACAGAAATCTGAACTGTTAGACTATCTGCTTCTATACAGGAGGCCTGGCAGTTGAATTAAGACATGTGATATTAAAATACAGCCCTTTACCCTTAAGGATATAACAGTTATATTGAGATCAAGACACACCAAAGATGACAAGTGTGAAATGTAAATAGGCTTAAGGCAGTTTTCTAAACTTTAGTTTATCTCCAGTAACCATCTTGATTTTGGTCCTATTCCCATAGCACTTGTCCTATTTACTTTATACTTTTCTTTGATTCCTCTCTCTTTCTGTACTTAAGAAATTTCCTTTAGAAAAATAAATACATTTCTTACTATGTAAACCAGTATCAATTACTGTATAAGAGAATCCTAAAAATAAATAAAATGAAAACTATATTGGTAAGTTCTAACTAGATACTTTTGCTTCCTAAAACCTCTTAATTTACACTCAGCTTTTCTCTGTGTTTAAAAAGAAAAAGGGAGATGTTAGCTACTGTTATGTGTTGAAGACATGCTAATATAAAGTGGAGGCCTCTTTTAGATGCTATCACAAAGCTTAGAGGAGAATAGTATTATAGTCAACAAAACTGTTTTATAAACATCACAGTTGATAGTAGACTGGAAAGAGTCATAAGACTTTTGTTTTCTCTCTCCCAGTCCTTGCCCCTTGCATTTTGGGCAGTTTAGTTTCTGTTTTTAGTGATCTACTTTGCAGCATGCAGAATGGCAATTACTCTTTACATCTGGGATAGTGGAGAAAAGAGCACAGGAGAGAGTCAAATATTGACACACACTTTCCTTTTTCTTTTCAAGAACTCAGGACCAAGTGGAGTCACAAACAGGAAAACAGTTCCCATTGCATTCGTGGCATACCGTAGGAGAGGGCACGTGTACCTACACAGGCGGCTGTCAGGTGTCTCTGTGTGTGGATGATTTTGGCCTACTTGGAACTCCATGATTGTTGTCTCCCTGCTCCCCAGCAGGGTTCAAATTTGTATCGGCCTTTTAGTGTTTCAGAGTACTTTCACATACCTGATCTCATTTTCTCTACATGCCTTCTGTTGGCGTGTGAAGAGTAATTAAGAAGATAAATAATCTGTAAAAGTACGTGTAAATATTTGGCCTCCCAATTGCAAACAGTAATCACTTTGGGTTATCCTCAACACTGCTTCCTTCCATTAGTGTAAGTAATAAAGTGTTGATTGTAGGCATGTTTGTTAAAACTTTTTAGAAAAGCCGTGTAACTCTTAAGAGCCTTAGGTTTTTTTCATAGCTTTCAGTCTGATACTCCCATTGCTGGAAAAATTTATTCCAAGTCCATAATTGAAAAGAAGAAAAAGAATCTATATAGGATGATCATTCATTAATGAATTATCTTTTAAAATGGAAATAATCTATGTTTTCACCAATAGAGCACTAAGTAAACTGTGGTATGACAGCTCTTTGAATGTTTATGTTGCGATTAAAACCATAAATATTGAATGCAGAAAAATGCTTAATAAATAGAAAAGTTATATATGAGAGCATGTGTGTGTTATGATTATGTCTGTGTAAATTCATACACACACACACACACAAACCCGGAGAAGAAGACACAAGAAAATAAAACAGCTGCTGTTAGGGTGGTAAATTTTTTTAAAAAAAATTCTTCTTAATACTCTTTTAGTGCTATAATATTTTTGTTGGGAATAAAATTCAGGAGAAGAAACAAAGAAAGATAAAAATTGGCCACATATGTATAAAACCAGGTGGCAATAAGACAAAGTCAACTCCACTCTATAGAGATGAATCTTAACAGAGCCGTTAAACTTCAGGGTTGTTAGAGGATGTGTAGTATCACTTTAGCTTTTGATTGTGTGAGGGTGCCTCCCCGTCTCAGACAACCACTCTAGCTTAGCACCCAGCACAAGGCTTTGTTTGTTATTGTCATTCGCTAGAGGATAGATGATGGACGGATGGGTGGGTGGGTAGATGGTTTTCTAAGAACATAAATATAAATCAGAGTTTAAGGTTCAAGTGATAGGGAAGAAGACTATGCCTCAAACATCAGTGTGTTTCAAAGACCAATCTAGGCCCTGAGATTTATGGAATAGAATAGAATAGGACAGGAAACACTGATTAGAACTGGGGGGATCTACTTGGATAAGGCCTAATGAGTGCCATAAAGAGAAGGGAAGAACCCAGTTTGTTAGAGAACAGAGGGCCTTCAAGGCTGGGGAGGTAACCTTCTGGTAGATGTGGAGGTAGGAGAGGCTAGTGCATGGATGTGGATTATACTGGCTGGGAGGTGGGTAAACTGATACGGTCAATGATGAGCAAGAGTTTGCTAGAAGCTCCTGATACCCCTGGAGAGGTGGACCTTGCTGCTATTAGAGGAATGGATTCGAAGAAAGGCCAAACGGGGTTTGAGTGAGGCATGTGCTCGGAGGTGTTTCAGACAAGGCTCTTATATACTGTATACTTATATACTTAATCTTATATACTGCATTCAGACAGTACTCTTATATACTGTCATACCACACAGTAGCCCCTGAGTGAACAATTATAATTCAGTTACTAAAAATAAAGACCTCCAACTTCTTCTCAGCTTTTCCTTTCTCGAAAAATCACATTAGGACTTCCAGATTGTTTTTTGTGTGATGTATTTAAAAGTAAAATTTTTTTTCTTTTTGACTGGGATTTGCCATGAGCTAACATCTGTTGCCAGTCTTCCTCTCTTTTTTTCCCCTCCCCAAAGCCCCAGTACCTGGTTGTATATTCTGGTTGTAAGTCCTTCTAATTCTGTGTGAGCCCCCACAGCATGGCTACTGACAGACGAGTGGTTGGTTCCAGGCTGCCGAAGCAGAGCATGCTGAACTTTAACCACAAGGCCATCAGGGCTGGCTCTCAAAAAATTTTTAACATACAGATGTTATATATGCTCACTCTTAAAAATCCAGATGGTATGGTGGCAGTAGTATGAAGAAGATAAGAATAATTACCTGAATTCCCGCCGTCTAAAGATGACCACAGGTAACATTTTAGTGGCTGTCATTTCAGCCCTCCCTGAATACTGATATATTACAGTAATGGGATTGCGCTTCATCCATTGTTTTGCACTTGTCTTTATATATATATATGTATTGTATGTGTGTGTATATTAATTAATGGGCTCATGCTTCGCATGTTCTTTTGGTTTTTGTGCTCTTTGTATGGTTGTCACAGAGGTCTTACTATGCTGATGAATTTAGATGTGGAGCTCATTGATTTGCAGTTGCGTCTCCATTTCCCAAGAGTGCTGGCGGCACATAATAGATGCTCAATAAATACTTGTTTAACAGCTCCTGTTGATTCCATTGTCTTAGGCCATGATATTTAAACAGTCTTCTTTTTAATGAACATTTAGCTTGTTCTCTGTTTTTCACTGTTACAAATAGCACCATTCCCTCATTTCGGGTAGGCTGGCCATTTTGTGAACAAACCTTTATGTTGGCAGGCTCTTGGCTGGGTGAGGAAGGGGCCCCTTTCCCTCCATCCTGCAGGGCATTTGCTGGCTGCCACTGATCATTCCCAATAGAGGCAATTACTGTTGAGAAATTATTCCCCCCTCCATCAGAGGCCAGATGTAAACAAACAAGTAAATAAATAAAGCTTGATTTTATGTTGGCCTATTCCTTGGAGATGCTTTATCTTATGTGGGTAAAAGAGCTCCAGTCGAATTTCTTGTCTTTTTTCTAAGTTTTGGTCATTTTCTGCTAATTGAATTAGCACAAGATGAGAAATGAAATGCCAGAAATGCCTGTTGTACTCTTTAGAGTAGCGGTTCTTAGCCTTTCCAGAATCTTGGCCTCCTGTGAGAATGTAACCAGCTGTGGATCCTCTCTTTAGGGAACTGCATGTGTGTATTGAGAGCATCCCAGGGCCTGGAGGTGAGCGCACAGGTTGAGAACCGCTGCACCTAGCGCACCTGTGCCCTCTGCGTCCCTTGCCTTCCTGCCACAGTCACTCTGCTCTTTTCATGTGATGGTGTTTCTGTGACACTGCTGTGGAAACTTTGGTGGCTTTTTTTATTGTTCTTGATATGTTTGGGGTTGGGGTGCATATAGAGAATTAACAAATGGCTGCTTTTGCGTAGGCAAAAAGGATAACACAACATCGTCATTAGAGCTGGGTATAAACAGCCCTAATCAGATACCTTTTGAGGATACTGTTAGTGAGGTTAAGTTAATGCACAGCATGCATATGAAGTGTTTGGTGAAGAGGGGAATTGGTTATAGGAAAATTCCCACTGAGCACAGGGCTGCCATGCATGTTGAGCACTCTTGAGCCAGGCCTGCTAATTATGGGGATAGAAAGACAGTGAAACATAGTTTCTGCCCTTGTGGTCTAGTAGGGGGAGATGGACATGTGAAGAAATAAATGGAACAAAGTTGTATTTGTGGGCATGGTTTGCTTCCAAATATCAGAAACTGTCTCAAGGCCAAAAAAAAAAGGACTTTTTGGCTCATGTACCTGAAAATTCCAGGGGCAGACTTTGTCTCTTTCTGTTTTTCTCTCTGTTGGCTTCACCCTCAGGTTGCATTTCTGCACATGTGACCCACCAGCCATCCATTCCTAGTGGCTCCAAGCTTATATCAGTCACCCTTATAGCCAGCAGTCCCATGGGAAGACCTGATTTTTTTCCCTCTAGTTCCAATAAAAGTCTTGGAGTTGGGTCACATGACCATCCCTGAGCCAATCACGGTGGCCAAGAAGGGGGCAGATAGAATATGCTCATTGGCCAGATGTGGGTCACGTGGATAGGAAGAGGGGAGAACCACCTGGACTGACATTTGAGGAGGAGAGGTTCCCCACAGGAGACTGAGGTGCTGTTATCAGAAGTGTAAGTGGATGTGGGGCAAGTCAAAACAAGGATCACTATAACTGTACTTTACTGATGGAAGTTACCGTAAGTTATGGATAGGCGAGGAAGAGAATGTACCAGTCACTCTGAAAAGGCCTTCTGGAGAAGGTGGTGCCTAACCAAGTCTGGAATGCACGAATGAATGAGTGAATCAATCAAGGACTAAATTAGCCTTCTTTCAGGACATGTAATTCTTTTATATGAAACTTTTTAAAGTGTGATTCCGTTAGTTTAAATTCAGATTTCATTTGCATTTTGGTGAAATTCAAGATTCTATAAATTCTTTAGGTGGCATTGTAGGTTTGAGTTTAAATAAATTTGAGGACTGAAGTATAGACTTAAAAATCATTTTTGTCAGGGGCTGGCCCCATGGCTGAGTGGTTAAGTTCGCGCGCTCTGCTGCAGGCGGCCCAGCGTTTCGTTGGTTCGAATCCTGGGCGCGGACATGGCACTGCTCATCAAACCACGCTGAGGCAGCGTCCCATATGCCACAACTAGAAGGACCCACAACAAAGAATATACAACTATGTACTGGGGGGCTTTGGGGAGAAAAAGGAAAAAAATAAAATCTTAAAAAAAAAATCATTTTTGTCAGAGAGGTGTGTTATAATAATACTTGGTCTGATGGGCCTGCATATTTGATAGATATTCTAAGTAAGAGGAAAATAGCCTGCATTGTAACTGTTTCTCTGTAGCACCTGGCAGTTGCAAGGGACTCTGTTAGGTACTGTACGGTAAACTCTTGATTAGTTGGTGGGGCAGAATAGCCATGGATAAATAAAATAAAATAGCATGCTTGCAAAGGAAGTGAAATTGCAGAGGAAGGAATGCATCTATATTTTAGAAGATGGCAAGAGCCAGTAAGTGTCACATACTATCTTGAGTACCATGGAGACACCCCTCACCCCTTTCTAATCAGATGTGTCCTTGCCTCCTTGTGGCCCTGGATTAGCTGCCACCCCCACCCCCACCCCCAGACTGGGGAGGCCTCAGGGTATAACTAATTAGCTGTACTGCGGGAAGCTTGAGCAGGTTTAATCATATCTCTAAGCAAAAATCTCTTTCTTCTGGTAGTCAGAGCTCGAATGCTCTTTTTTGTGCCTGCTCATTTTTTAAAGCTGCTGATGATGTAAGTTGCTGATACTGTTTGAGCATTTACTGTGTACCATTCTTTTTGTTAAGTATGTTATGTATATTATCTCATGGTCCCATAAGATAGGCACAATTATTATGTTTTGCATTTGAGGAAACTGAAACTTAGAGAAGCCATATCCTGAAATCTTTGAATTCAGCACCAAGCTAATCTGGTGGGATCTAGAGGGCCTCTCTGATGAGTAGCATTTGAGACAGACAGATGTCTGTCTTGCATCTGGGAGAAAGACATTTGAGGGAGCTGGCATTAGGAGGAGGTTAATTTCATTTTCTGACTGTGTGATACTTGAGGTTTAAGATGCTGAGCAGTGATATATGGTTGTGAGGTCACTTGATGGAAAAGAGAGAAAGTCAGAAGCAGTGAGGGGCCACCTGGCAGGCTAACCCTCAGTCATTGGAAGCCCTGACCCCTCTCAACCTCTGTTGCCAGACCATTGTAAGGGAGTAGTTTGCTCAAAGACAAGCTACTGTCCATACGCTTCCTTCTAACATTTGAGGAAAAGAAAACTTGTCTAAATAGGGGAATTAGAAACAACAATACAGAAGTGCTTTAAAAGACTGTTACCATTTGGAGCCTTTTTTTCCCTTCCTTTTATTTATTTATATATATATTTTTTTAATGAAGGCTTGATCCCAAATCTTTGTATTGTTTTTATTTTTTCTATGATGTTTTAAAAATGGTAAATATAAATATAAAATATAAATGTAAAAATAAGATTATCCAAATAAATTTTCATTTTATACTGTAATTTAGTAAAATTTCACTGTTACTAAGGATTGATTTGGGGTGGTTTTAGAGTAGTACTTCCCCAACCCCTGTTGTGTAATTAACTGAGATTAACTGCGGGAGAAAACAGACCCTTACAGCTCAGAGTAGGTTAGAACGAATGCCAGGCATGTAGATAAGGATGTGCGTTGCAGCATTGTTGAAAAAACTAATATAGATGGATAGACAAAGAGGAATTACTCAGACTCCTTGCTAGGATGGGACTGGGTCATTCCATTACAGTGCGTCTGTACAGTGGAACATGATGCATGCCTGCCTGTACTGATAGAAAATGCACTGTGACAGGAGTGACATCCAAATTTTTGAGTAGTATGATCTCATTGGGATAAATAAAAGGATGTTTGTGAGGTACGCACATGTGCTCTTCCTAGGATATAAAATAACTTCTGGGAATGGTACTCACTTTTTCGTGTGTGTGTGTGTGTGTATGTGTGAGAGAGAGAGAGAGAGAAAGAGGAAGATTGGCCCTGAGCTAACATCTTTTGCCAGTCTTCCTCTTTTTTACTTGAGGAAGATTGTCACTGAGCTAACATCTGTGCCAATCTTTCTCTATTTGATGTGGGGTGATGCTGCTGCAGCGTGGCTTGGCGAGCACTGCGTAGGTCTGCGCCCAGGATCCGAACCCGTGAACCCCAGGCAGCCAAACAGAGTGCGTGAACTCACCCACTACGCTACGGGGCCGGCCCAGTCCTCACATTTTTAACAGCTGAAACCTTTTGGGAGAGCAACTAGAGGACTTTAACTTTTCATTTTTTATTTTATTTTTCTGTATAATTTTTTTATAAAATTTTATTTTTATTTTTCTGTATAATTCTGTATAATTTGATTTTACCTCAAGCATCTGTATTATTTTTATTTAAAAAATAACAGTGCTACAAATAACACCTAATGGTTATGAATGAATAAAAGTGAGATTTAAATAAGAAAATAAGCCCCTTTGAACTCCTTAATGAAAACCGTTAGTCTTTCCGAGGAACTAGGTCTGTTACTTACCCTAAGACGCAGGACATTTCTTTCTTTTCTCTCCCTCCTCCCAAGCTTTATGAAACTATACTTATTTATTCCATGAATGTTCAAAACTAGGTCAGCAACCCAAATGAAAAAAGACTCTCCTTCGGGTTTTTGGGGTAGTGGGGGGAGCGTCCTGGCACAGGATGTGAAGTGTGCTACCTTCATCTTCCTTTGCTTTTTGTGTCTGTTGCTGGTTTTGAATCATTTCCCTCTCACTTTCCACGTGCATTTTGAAGAGGTTATTTTAGACAAGGCAGTGCCCTAACAGTTTCAGCTTTTACCTTCTGTGTCTTTACAGCATGTTTTTGGAGTCTGTCTATTGTCTTATTTTCTATTTGATCAATTCCATTAAATTTCATATCTAGTGTTTTATTCTCACTCTGATTGCTTCTGGAATAGTTTAGTGTGTGGGTCTGATTTTGGTCATTCCCTGGCTCTCCTGTTCTATTCATCTCTTATCTCTGTACTTCAGTGGTTACATTTTGAACATTTGGATAATTCAATGTCTCTGACCCAAATAGCCAGTGGAACTTTCCTTGACTTCCTTAATTACAATATCAGGAATGATATAACCAAGAACCATCAGGCAGGAAGGGCTCTGGTTCTCCATGTTGTCTTGTTCTCCTGAAATCTAAATCCTGGCAGAGTAGGGGCCGGCCCTGTGGCCAAGTGGTTAAGTTTGTATGCTCTGCTTCAGAGGCCCAGGGTTTCTGGCCAGGGTTTTGCCAGTTCAGATCCTGGGCACGGACCTAGCATCACTCATCAGGCCATGCTGAGGCAGTGTCCCACATAGCAGAACTAGAAGGACCTGCAACTAGAATATACAGTTATGTACTGGGGGGCTTTGGGGAGAAGAAGAAGAAGGAAAAAAAAAAGATTGGCAACAGATGTTAGCTCAGGTACCAATCTTTAAAAAAAAAATCCTGGCTGGCTGATGCCTACAAACTCCTTGTTAATATTTGAGATCTGGAGGCAAGAGCCCTTTTTACATTGGCTTTTCATAGGAATAGATGGATTCATACACGACAATTGCTTAATGTTGTATTAAAAAGGCAATAACTTTATAAACTGATTTAACATTTGCAAAATATTTTTTCTAAACATTACCTAGCTTAATATGTTAGTAGTTCTAATTTCTCTCCTCATATGTGGCTGAGGAAGCAGAGCCTCCTCCAGGATTCCAGCCTCTGCCTGCAGGGCCCCAGACCTGGGTTTTTTTTCCATCTACACTCCAGCTCCACATGAGTGCTGCTCAAAGTGTTGGATGGGCTTATCTTCAGTAAAGTGGTACATCTTTTTGGAAACAGATTTTCCTCAGCTAATTAGCATCCCTAATATTTTCCCCTTTTGTTCCTTTCTCCCTCTCTTCTTCCCTGCTTTGGCCCTGTCCTTTTCAAGACCTTCCATTCAGTTTTGCCTTCTTCCCTACACGTAGCTCCATTCTTATACTCTTCATTTCACCTGAATGTCTTCATCTATTAATTCCGTCCTGACTTATTTTTCTTGTAAGATCTACACCAAACTCCCACTGCTCCCAGAAGTCTTGCCTGACCAGATACATCCAGCTTCGGTCTTTCCAAATCTCCACTAGCTCTTTGCACATAGTTTTGAAAGATCACTTGTTGTGTGCTGGATGGTGCTGGAGGAGGGGCAGTTTTTTAATGGAAATGGTGGCAAACTGAGTCAGGGAATTTGATATCTAGACCTTTGATGCCACTAAACTGCATGGCCTTGGAAAAGTTGCTTACCCTCTCTAGGCCTGCGATTCTGCAGCTGTGAAATGAAAGGGGCGAGACTAGAGGTTAGCCTCTGGATCAGAGGCTTCCAGATTATCTTTCAGGAACCTCTGGGTTTCTGTTGTTGTTGAGGTGAAAAGAAGGCTTTCTCCTGGCTTCTCCCAGAGCTGCCTTGTCTTTTCATCTTTTAGATGTACAGAAGTTTCTCATTGGGTTGAGTGATGGATTGATTGAGTTTTGATAAAAAGCATTCTCTACCAATAGTTTGAAAACCACCAAATTAGGTGGTCCTAACATGTTCACCGTCTCTTATGCAGAATGTTACGTACTCAAGAAATAGTTTTAGAGGCCGGCCTGGTCATGCAGTGGTTAAGTGCGCACGTTCTGCTTCAGCAGCCCGGGGTTCGCTGGTTCAGATCACGGGTGTGGACATGGCACTGCTTGGCAAGCCATGCTGTGGTAGGTGTCTCACATATAAAGTAGAGGAAGATGGGCACAGATGTTAGCCACGGCCAGTCTTCCTCAGCAAAAAGAGGAGGATTGGCAGCAGTTAGCTCAGGGCTAATCTTCGTCAAAAAAAAAAAAAAAAGAAATAGTTTTAGTTTGACTTGGCTTTGTTCTTTAGATGTTTCCTATCTGCCTAGTCTCCCTAAAGGATTATGTAGGATAAAGGTAACTCCAGTCTTTGTGTTGTGGGTCACCTGGATAATATTAAGAAAGCGTAATAAAATTAGTTGAGGTACATGCATTTATCTTAAATGAATTCAAGTATAAGCATCTGCAAAGGACACAAATACGACGTGGCCTCTGAACACAAGCAACTGCCTGGACTGGTGCTCAACTGAAGGATCCACCATTCAGAGGAAAACCCCTCTGTGAAACTTACTGACAGGCAGTACAGTGCAGTTTGAACAAAGCAAAGTACGTTATGCTGTATGTACAGCTTACGGGCTTTTCCAGAGAAATTCTCTCTCTCTGGGTTTTACCTTAAATATTAGCTTTAGAGCCTTACACCCAAGTAACATGCGACATTACCATATTTTGTTTCATTTCATTGGAAGTTCTTTCCCATGAGGGATTCTGCAGATTTTTATTTATGATTCCATAATACTGCTTTACTCCTTAAAAGCATTTTTGAAAATCCTACTGAAATAGGAGTATGAAAGCATTTAAAAACCACCTCCTTTAAGGAAATTGTAAGTTTATAAAGTAAATAAGCAAACTGACGTTGGGCTAGCCGTCTCTTCAGAGCTACTACTGCTTCTGAAGGGCAGGGGCTTTTGACTGACGAAAGGATAGATCCTCTTGGTCCCTCCTTTTGCTGACCCTGAAAGTAGCCCACAGATAAGGTCTCTGTAATGCCAAGACGTCTGACCTAGTCATTATCCCCGTATTCTATAGTCTCCGTGAAGTCTTTAACACCCATACGTAATAAACATGTCCATTCAACATAAATTCAGCCAGGGAACAAAAGCATTCCCGGTAAGACTGTGTATTGAAAAATACAGGGTTTATGAGATATCCTGCCAGGAAAAGATATTTTTTACGCACCAAAAATATAAATTGGGACCTTACCAAACTAGATTGGAAAGATGGTTCTCTAGAGACATCTGGTTCCCTGTAGGTGGAATTTCAACTCTTAAAAACAAGCATATCAACTTAAATAGTTGTGAACCACAGAGAATTTAGATTCTGAACCTGTTGACTCGTGCTTTTCCTTGTTTGGCATCATTCTCAGGGTGGTGCTTCTCATTGTGTCACAGCAGCTCCTGGTTTATACTCTCCCCGCTTAGCAACCTCAGCACAGGAGAGCATGCCTCTTTCCTGAGAGCTCCAGCAAAAGTCCTGGGACTGACTTTTCCTCGGCTTGGGCCAGGTCCTATGTCCATCCCTGAAGTGGTCGCTGTGATTTATGGGTCAGACCTGAGTCATATGCTAGTCCTGGGGTTGGCTGCACCCCATCGCAGACAGAGATGAGGGAAGGGGTAGTTCCCCAAAAGAACACTGAGGAGTGTTAACAGTTGAAAGGGGACTGGATCCTGGGCAGGCAGAAGCAACAAATGTTCCTCATAATGAGCAGTTGTATTGATGAGATTCAGAGGGGGTTATTAGTGTAAAGAAAATTAGATAAAACTAACACCTAAGCCCTGAGTTCTTCCTTGAGATTACAGTTTTACTCGCTTCATGATCTGTGCCTTTTGTTTTGTGGCATTGCTAAACCAGTAAATAGAACTTCAAACAGACATTCAACACTTTGTTTATTGGCACACAGAGAGTCATCAATTAACCTGATTTTGCAAAGAAAGAAGGCAGAGGAAGAATCCTGTTTTGATTTATTGATTTGTTTCAGAAGCACATAGAAGGTTAGCAAATTTTTGTTGGATGGACTTGACTGGGGGTCTTGGGGTTTTCCCTGCGTGCTGCTGATCTTTGGACAGTTGCCTCAGGTCTTCGTGCTGATCCTTGCAGTTTCCTGGCTTAGGAGTCAACCTTCATGTGCTCAACTCCCGCCATTTGGTTGAGTCTGACGCAGCTCCCTCCAGAGGTCCCTACCATCTGCTTGTTAGGAGAGAAAATGGAAGGTGGTAGGGAAAGGAAGCAACAACATTTCACACTTAACCTCCCCAAAGACAGATCTGTTATCCTCCCTTGACCACAAAAATTCACTGAGGAAGTCGGTGAGTCAGAGATGCACCAGGGTGGACGTCATTAGCACAGTTCAGTGAGCCTCTGGTATCTTGTATTTTTCTGTTTTACCAATACTGCTTTCCTTCTAGCATAAATTCACCAGCACGAAGAAACACGAGCAGTATCTTGAAAGGCTTCATCAGGTCTGTGGCCGGGGTGGTTGATCGATCACCCACAGAGCCATGGGAAGGTGACGGTTTCTCTTGACCACTCTGACTTTATTTTCAATGACTCTAACATCTTGAAAATATTTTCCATTCCATTTCTGGGCACTTGTAGGTCTTCCCGTAAATGAGCACATTCAGTTTTAAAATGTTCCTTTCTGCATTAATTGGGGTGTGGTCAGGTTTTGTCTTCTAAGGGTTTAGCTGCATTCAGAGGAGCTACATGGCACGCTCGAGGCCTCAAGGTCTTCAGTGGTGCATCTCGGTCAACAGATGCCTCTTCCTTCAGCAGCAATGCCTCCCCAAATTTGTTTTCCCACTTCTTCACCTCTCTCTCTAGCAATGAGGATGTATGAGATAATGTTTGAGAAACCCTTGGTTCCCTTTGGAGAAAGGTACACGTCTAGTGGCCAGTTAGCCGATGACTACTCCCAACATTGATCTAAACTATTCAAACTCAAAATTGAAATACCAGTAGGGAGTGATGACTAAGAGTGTGGTCTGGTTTCACACAACCTGGGGTTGAATTTAGACCTCATCACTTACTATTTGAATAATCTTATATCCTTGATTGTTGTCTGTTAAGTGGGGATAATTTTAACACTGACCTCCTAGAATTCTTGGTATAGTTAAATGAGATAATCCATCAGAATTATCTGGCACAATACTTGCCACGTAGTGAACACACTATAAATGTTATCATCTTATTAGTGGAGCTTTATGTCACGAAGA
This sequence comes from Equus asinus, assembly GCF_041296235.1. Taxonomy (NCBI): domain Eukaryota; kingdom Metazoa; phylum Chordata; class Mammalia; order Perissodactyla; family Equidae; genus Equus; species Equus asinus. The sequence continues at coordinate 37,283,682 of NC_091798.1, read as the reverse complement.
GAGTTTGGCCTTTTTGTAAGGGTTGAAATTGTGGAGAAAATGCAAAGAGGCATAATCCATGGTAAAATGGCCAAGCTTGTCTCACCAGTCAGCTGTATCAAATGTCAACCCTTTGCCACACTTCTTTTGGATTTTTTTAAAGAACTAAAGCATTGCAGATTAAAGTCCTGCAATAAAGCAGTACTGTAGTAAAGGAGAAGGGAGGGGAGACTGTTGAAAACAAAAGTGACTTATGAGATCTAACTAAGTGCAGTGTGTGGACCCACGTTGAACCCTTATCTGAATAAAACAATTACAAAAAGACCTTTTTGAGGCAATTGTGGAAATTTCAGTGTGGACTGCCAATCTGCTGATATTAAGGAATTATCTTTAATTTTTTTAGACATAATAGCATGGTGATTATGAAAAAAAAACCATTATTATTAGTTTAAAGAAGATGGGATTTATAAGAAAGAAGTTTTTCTTCTTAATGTTTCCTCTTTTTTCTTCCCCTTAATAAATAACATGTCACCTTGGCAATTTCGACTAAATACTGTTTCTCTCTTCTCTTCCCCTTCTTTCTCAAGTCTGCTAAATGCTGAGGTCCCAGCGGGTGTCTGGGTTTTGCTCCACTCTGGCTCCATCTGTGTCTCCAGCAGAGTGAGTCTGCTCAGAAAGCAGATTCTCTCCTGCAGGGAACTGGGGTGCTCCAGAGGGTACTGGGTGGGTTCATTTTGACTCTGATTTCACTTAAGATTCAACCAGTGTAGATGTACCGCTTGAGGACTAGGAATGCCACTAATGGGCTGCCTTATCGAGCCCTGCAGAGGAAAATAGCAGGGCAGACTGAGGCTTTTGAAATATTTAGAAATTTCTCCCCTATACAATCAAAAAAGGAAAATTCAAGAGCAGAGTCTGCAAATTTGTATTTGGGCTGCGTTGTTTATATCCGGCACTAGGAGGATATTTGTGTGAGAATTAAGAGAAATTGCCCCACTGTGAGCCCAATCCCAGGAGCTAATCCCATGTGAAGTTTCCTCTCTACAGTCACTGTTTTAGGCACAGAGGAGGGGGAGGGAAGGGTGTGGGAGGTGGGCAGAGAGTCTTTTCTGCCTGACCAGCAGCTAGAAACTCCCAAGTGAGGTCTTCTGGAGAGGAATGTCCACTAGGTGGATCACACTCTATTGTCACTTTTAAGCCAAATTTACGTGTATGTAATCACCCGGATAAAGATACAGAACATTTCCAACACCCCAGAAGGCTCACTAGCGCCCCCAGTCAGTACATCCTCCCTCCCCCCGCAGGTAACCACTATTCTGACATCTGTTACCATTGATTAGTTTCCCTGTTGTTAAGCTTCGTGTAAATGGCATCTTATGGCTTATACGCTCTTTGTGTGGCCTCTTTCCCTCAACTTTATGTCTGTGAAATTCATCCGTGCCCACATGTAGCAGTAGTTTGTTCTTTTTTATTGATGTAAAGCATTTCATTGTTGGGAATACATCACAAGTTTTTCATTCTTTTGTTGATGAACATTGAGTTGTTTCTAAATTTGAGCTATTATGAGTAAAGCCTCTAGGAATAGTCTCCTACCTATCTTTTGATGGCCATAAGCACACATTTCTCTCGAGTATGCTGGAGCATAGGATAGGCGTATGTTTACTGAAGTAGATGTTGCTGAATAGTTTTGCAAAGTGGTTGTACCCATTTCCATTCCCACCATCAATGTATGAAAGTTCCAGTTGTTCCACAGCCTCACCTACCTATGGAATTGTCCATCTTTTTCATTGTAGCCATTCTCTTGTGAGTATGGTAGTATCGTGTTGAGTGTGTTTTTGCATTTCCTTGATGTATACTGTTGTGGAGACCATTTGGATATCTTTTTTTGTGAAATGTACTGTACTATCTTTTGGCCGTTTTTTGAGTGCAAACTTCTCCTTTCTACAAAGGCAAATATACTTGCCAGGAGTCATCACAAAGAGAAAAACGCAGATAGAGAAGTTGCATGTGGAGGCAGCATCACCTGGTTAGTGATAGAAGGCATGGGTGTTGGTGTCTGACGCCGTGAATTCTGGTCCCAGACTCACTACCTGCTAGTTGGGTATTTAAGTAACTTTCTAAGCCTATTTCCTCACTATAAAGTGTGGTACCTATCTCACCAGGGTGTTAGAGGGATTAAATGAGATATCTGTCCCTTACGGTGCAATGCCTGAGACATAGTAAGTGGTCAGTAAATATTATAAATGAATAGCCATACTGTTGGTGATGAGGAGGAGGACACCTTTTGGACCGTGGGGCATTATAAGTGTGTGAGCATTCACTCATTTTTACCACCAGGTGATATAGCAACCCCTTTCTCCCACTCCATCTGTCTGGTCAAGATCGAATTGTCCTGCTGCCCATTCTTGCACCAGCCTAGCCCAGCCACCTATTGGGTGGGGCCTTGGGCCAGCACCTGGTTCACTGGATGGATCAGCTCCTGAATTTCTCATTCCAGCTCTGACACAACTTTTTTATTTTTTATTTTTACTTCACTTCGAGTAAGGTGGATAACATGCATTCATTAAGCACCTACTTCTGATAGACACTGTGCTAGAGTATTTCTAGGGAATCGTAACCCAAGAGTACTGATTCCAGCTCTCAGGAAACTGAGCATCCAATCAAGTAGTAATAAATATCAAACATCGCTTGAATGTTTATTATATGCCAGACACTGTTCTAAGCGTGTTCATGTATTAGCACATTTAATTATAACAGTATCCTATAGAAGTATGTACTATTGTTATCTCTGTTATCAGTACTGGGAAATATTGCACAAGGTCACAAAGCCAGTAAGTGGCAGAGTCAGCAAACTTAGATCCAAACCCATTCTCTTACTGCTGTTCTGCATCCCCTGAAACATCTCTCCCTGAAGCAACTTGGGTCAAATTAACGAAGCATTAACAATTCCCAAGCACAAAACGTAGTCTAAATGTTCTGCTGGTCCTTTAGTCATGCATGCACCTACCCAGCCTCCCTGCTCCCAGAAGTGGTGAGGCTGTGAGCTACCCTCGAGGTTAGATTTCCTAAATCTAAAATCTGTTTATTAGGTTGGGGGCAAATTCGGGTTTGGAAAGTTCTTTGAAGCACTGAGTGTGCTCCTGATCATCACTATTATAGGCCACAGCTTGGCTTCTCTTCTGCAGGGGAGAATTATCTTCAATCAAGTGATCTTTCTGTATACTTTCTACTTAAAAGGACTAATTGCTTCCTCCTTCTCACCTCCCCCTTCACTCTTCCAGAGCTGCTGGACAAAATGAAACTGAAATTGCCTTTGTCCCTGGTTGGGGGGAAGGTACTTCACTCACCCATGGTGTCACCACACCCCGACCTGGCTCAGAGCTAACTCAGCACTTCTCCCACTTCTTTTTAAACCTCAGAAGTTATGGACTAAGTGAAAGGCGCCCATTTTCCTATCCTCTCTTGCAGTGGTGCATCGGCCTGCATTTTACTCTGTAGCCTGCTGATGTCGAAAAAGGACTCTTAGAGGCTTTCATTGTGTTAACCCCTCAGAAGTCTTCTCCAATCCGTTTGACCTCAAGCTGCTTTTTTGCTATTGCTGCATGTAAGCCAGCCTGAACCAGTTCACTTTATGTTGCTTCTGAAAGCTAAAAAATCCCTGTGACCAAATGGTTAGCAAGCTGTTCAGACATGATGAATTGACAGCTTCATCTCAGTCCATTTCCTGCCTTACACACACTCCCCCATCCCCCAAGCCAAAGGTGGAAACCCAGCAAGTTACATAAGTTGTTGGAGCAGTCCAGATGGCTGGCTGCTGGCCCAGGCAAACTCAGTGATGGAGCACTGGGGAATGCCTGCACTGGCGGTGAAACGTGGGCTCGTTTTTAATGAGAACAATCATTCCATTCAGCTGTGTGAATCAGAACAGTAGGGCGAAATCAGGGCTGTGACCCCCTAAACGTAGCTGCTGGCTTTGCCCGGGGGCAGGAGAGGGGTGTCTCTACTGGTTAAACTTTGCTAAACAGGGAAGAGTGGGTGGAGGTAGGACAGGAGTTACCCTGTTATACAGCCTGGCAGCCTGGGGTCAGCTGGGGAGTGGAAGGAAGGAACAAGAAAAGGAAGGAAAGGATCTTACCTCTGTCTGCCAATTCTAGCTTGCTCTTCTGTGTGCCTGTTGTCCCTCTTACCTTTCTGTTGTATGCCTTTCTTCTTATGAGGATTTGAAAGGACATAGTGTCCTCAGCTTTGAGGCACAGCGTGGCTACAGTTAGCTAAACTGGCTCCACATCGTGAGCTTGGTTTGTTGAGCCTGCCAAATGGAATCTTAGGAAGAAGATAGACAGAAAGTTCGAAGAAGCCCTGGGACTTTCTGCCCAGGTGACCAGAGGCGGGCCCATAAGGAGGCCATCTCTGGGTCTGATGCTCTGTGTGCCTTGCCTTGATGTGACCCAGAAGCGATTGTCCAAGGTGCCTACCTACCTACAGCATCGCACGCAGCTGTATCCAGAACTGATGATGATTTTGTCCAGGTGATCTGAGAGCTGCCTCAGACTGCTGTGCCTCCCCAGAAAGCTTGCACCCCCTCAACCCCCAGCCCACAGAGCTGCATCTTGTTGGCAGGTAGGGTAGAGTGGGGACAGGTCACTTGACTGACTGCTACTCGAGATCACCTGAAATGGAGACAGTTGTGTGTGTCCTTGATATCTGAGGCTCAGAGATGCTAATCATTTGTTTCTGTTGTTTTAAAAATGGTCAAATGTGGAAAATAAGCAAAAGCATAAAGAGAAAAATGAATATCACTTGATCACTCATCTCACAGAGAATAGTGACTAATATTTTTTGTTTGTGTTTTCGTTTGTGTGTGTATGTCTATGTGTGTGCGTTTGTGTATAATATATAAACAAAACAGACCACTTTCTGCGTATTGTACTATAAGCAGTATTTTCATTTAATTTATTATATTTTTCTCATATGTATCAGTTTAGCCATGAGTTTTCCTGTTAACAACTGAAAATCCAACAAAGAGTGGCTTAAAATAAATGGGGGATATTTAGGCATTAAGACATAGGTAGGATAGGCAGTCTGGGACAAATAGGACAGCTCTGTGAAGCCTCCAGGGACCCGAATTCTTTCTATCTTCTGTTCCTTTATCCTTAGGGTGTAGGCTTTTGTCTTCCTCGTCACCTTATGATTGCAAGGTGGTTGCTGCACCTCCTAGCCTCTTGTCTGTGGTTCAGGCAGGGAGAAGGAAGGAAGGGGAGGGGGCAAGAGAAAGGAGTGACGTGAGTGTCAGAGAAGCAGAGGTTTCCCAGAAATCCCCAGCAAACATTTGTTGGGTCTCATTGGCCACACTGGTCACATTCTACCTAAGAGGAATGTAGTGTTTTCAACTGGATGAAATTTTGCCTCTCTGTAATCAGGGGTCTGTTATTAAGGAAGAAGGGAAGAGTGGACATTGTATAGACAACTAGCAGTGTCTACCACACCTTCTTTCTAAATATTACTGCACAACCAGAAGTTCTTGGGTCACTTAGAAACTCCTTTGATGATATTAAGAAAATTGGGCTCACTCTCCTCAGAGAAATCTATAAATACATAATCTTTTACATATAAGATTGGGGAGATTTACTTATTCACTGAAACCCCTCTGTGGGCTGCCATCCATGGTTCTTCCCTTAGTGTAAATTCATAGAAGTAGAATTGCCTGATGAACACACATAGCCATTGGTGAAGCTTACTTTCCATGAAGACTGTGCCATTTTATACTTCTGCAAGTTAGATGGGAGTGTCCATTTCCCTGAACCCACATCTATACTGAATATCATCATTTAAAAAAGAGTCTTTAATTTTTTTCCCAAGGTAAGATATAATATTATTGTTATAATTTGAATGTGTTTTCTTTTGATGGAATATTCCCCTTGGTTATTGAATACTTGTCCTTCTTTTGTAAATAGTATCTTTTGTTCATTTGTTTTTCTATTGATGCATTTACCCTTCTCTCACTCATTGTAAGAGCTCTTTCTACATTAAGGCTATGAGCTACTTTATGTGTTCATATTTGCTGGAATGCATTCCTATTCTAAGATAAATATTTACCTGAGATTTGTTTTGGCATCAAAGCATAGTGGAAGGTGGAGGTCTGCCTTGATTATTTTTCCTCCAGATGGTTGCTGTTATCTCAACATCATTATTTCCCAGCTGACTTGAAATGCTCCAAGATGACTGAAGTAGAGCAGTGATTTTTTCTTAAGCATGTGGCGTATGTAGAGGTTAGCTGCCATGGAAGAAATTGCATGAGCTGCTTTGCTTTAGGAGATCCTGTTTTTCTCATGGCTGACACACTTCTGGGAGTGAGGAAATTTGGGTTCTATGCCTTGCCCGGATGCTGACTGCTTAACCTTTTTGGTGTGAGCAAAACTGTAAGTGAGCAATTTATACCTAAAATGCTGGTAGACAGATGGCAGTGTGCTCTTCCCAGATTTGAAGGGCTAAATCCTAAACTTATTTTTAATTATGTAACCCCTTTGAGTGATTGGATTGGTACTCTTTAAGTTAATGTACACTGAGTCTAGGATCTGCGTTGACAGCACGTTAGATGCCCCTGGTTCATAAAATTCATCAAATGATTATTGAATATCAACTATGCACAAGGCCCTCTGGGGTCGACATGGATAAATCTGTTGCCTTGCTCTTATTTCAGAGTGGAAGCTAAGAGTGGGAGGTGTAAACGTAGTGCTTTGAAATAGGAGAGATGTTTGTAGAATGAGGGAGTTGAAGACAGCTTCATGGAAGAGGCATATATAGGTAGAGCTTTGAAGGATATGCATAGGCAGAGATGGATAGAAGGGCTTTCTTGGCAAGAAATACGGGAATGAGGATTCTTAGACAGGAAAGCATGGGGCAGGTGTAGGAAATCGCCAGTTGTTGCATGTAGCTGGGGCATGAGATTGGGAGGAGAAAGTGAGAAGTCAGATAGGAATGTGGGGCTGGGCTTGTTAGAGGCCTCACATCGAAATTTGGATATTATACTGTAAGGGGTGATATGATCGTAAAGGTTTTGGAGCAGAAGTTCTTTTAGAGGTGTGGTCATATGAAGAATGTGTTGGCAAGGGCTAGGCAGAAGTCAAACCAGTGTGAAGGCATTCCAGGCAAGAGGTGCTGACCTCCCTGGTGGGAGACCTGGGACTGAAAAGGAAGGAATGGATATAATCATCATGTTGAAAACAAAACTGTTATTGTTGCCTGATTAGATGTAGGAGTTAAAAGGACGGGACCTTAAGATTTGAGGTCCAAGTTACTGAGATAAAAGTGATGCTGTTAACCAAGGTGGTGATTATTAGCTATTGTTCACTGAGCTTCTTCTGTGTGACAGGCACTGCGCCAGCTACTGGAATGCTGATGTCTCATTCTTTAGTTGGGTTGGAAGGATCCCCATTTCATAGATGGGGGCAGTGAGGCACAGAGAGGTATCACAGCTAGAAAGGAGCAGAGTTGCTATGTGAAAAGAGGTTTGTGTATTTTTTTTTCCCTATTAAATAGCCTTGTATCAACCAACTAAAAACAAGTTCTCATTTAGCTGCTTGTTCACAAGTTTTAGGGCGCTACCCCTCCCATTGCCTCAAGAAACACTTCTTGGTGGCAATAGGAGGAACATGCTGGGTTTGAGGTTCAGGGAAATGCCCAGATGGAGATGAACAGCAAGTATTTAGAAAAGGAGATCTGCTCCTAAGAAAGCCAGAGGGAGGTTGGTGTTGCAGGTTTCGGGGTGGGGTGCCATCTGCATAGAGGCATTTATTGAAGCCATGGGAATGATGATATTTCCAAGTGTTGTGTGTAGAAAGAGTGTGTGATAAGTCAAGAGAGCCAAGGAAGGAGCTTTGGAAATTTTTAAAGAGTAAGCTGTCGATCTCAAAGGATACTCCTGGTGGGAGTGTAAATTGGTAAATCCACCCGAAACCTAGTAAAGTTGAACATGCACGTACCCTACTGCGTTCTCTGTTGGAACTACTTGGCTCTGCTCTTGTATCACAGAACCGGCTCTGGACAATATGTAAGTGATTGAGCATAGCTGTTCTCAGAAAATCTTTACTTAGCAAACACAAGGCAGACCCTCTGGCTGTAGTTTGCTGACTTTGCCCCAGAGAAACTCACACATGTACAAAAGGAGACGAGTAAAAAAGTTGTTCACTGCAATGTCATGTCAAATAGTAAGAAACTGGGAATAACCTTTATTGTTCATCTGTATAGAAATGAATAAATAAACCCATGGCTTATTCATTTAATGGAATACTTTGCAGTGGATAAAATGAACAAACTTGATCTGCGTGTACCAGTATAGAAAAGTCTCAAGAATATAATAATAAATGAAAAAGCAAGTTGCTAGATTGGATACATATATGGTACAATGCTATTTATGTCCATTTTAAAAACATAAAAACAAAACGTTTATGGACATACGCACATGGAGTAGAAGTATTAAAACATGCATAGGATGGTGCACACCATCTTTGGGGTGGGGGAAGAAAGAGACTGAGAAAGGACTAAGAGATTATGATGCTCAGTTCCTTAGAGAGTGATCTCAATTGGAAACAAATTTAGAAATTTGCTCGTATCTGTTAAATCTGCATCATGAGTCACTGAGTGGCTGTATGTGGTATAAAGTACATGTACTGTATATGTGCATGACATACATATACATACACGCTTGATCCATATTATTCCCAGATTCTCTATTTGCAAATTCACCTACTTGCTAAAATTTATTTGTTCCCAACATTAATCCTCGTGGTGCTTTTGCGGTTGTTTGCAGATATACACAGAGCAGAGAATAATTGGAGTTGCCTAATGCACATGTTGCTGGCTGAGGTCGAAGGAGGTGATACTCTGTCTTCTTGTTTCAGCTCTCATACTGTAAATAAGAGTCCTTTTCACTATTTGGTGCCACATATTTTGTGTTTTTCTGCTTTTGTTGGTGATTTCACTGTTTAAAATGGCCCCCAAGCATAGTGTGGAAGTGCTGGCCAGTGATCCTAAGCGCGAGAAGGCTGTGATGTGCCTTACAGAGAAAATCCGCTTGAGATGAACTTTGTTCAGGTGTCACTTACAATGCTGATAGCATGAGTTCAGTGTTAGCGAGTCAACAGTATATATTGGATAAGATGTGTTTAAACAGAAGCACACATAAAACAAGGTTACGTATTGATCAGCTGATGAAAAGGCTTGTGGGAGCCTAACCCTGTATCTCCCCTGGTAGTAATGGTTCAGTGTTCACTACTGCAGTGTTCGTGGTGACTTTAAAGATCATAACTACTCTGGATAACGAGAATCAACTATGTGTATGTATATTTGTAATTATTTTATTTTCACAATTACTTTGCATTTATGATGATTTATATTCATATATATTATATATATGTATGTATGTATATTTCCAAGTTAAGAAACCTTAGTGCAGGGCAGAGGAAGCTGCAGAGTTGCCTATGGAGCAGGGCTGGGTGGGGTTCAGGAGAGGTGAACATTTAAAGGACACGGGCTAATCAGCCATATCAAGTGCTGTAGGAAAGGACCCAGAGCAACGTTTGGATTTGTGGGTTATCTGCCGTGTTCTCAAATTCAGATCAGAAGTAAGGCATGTCCTCCACTCTCAGGAGGGGACCCCAGCGGGCTTAGTCCTCTCAATTGCCTTTGGCTGCTGGCTGTACTCATAACTGAGCTTGATGGCCTGCTTAGGCTCTCTCTAGAGAAGCCAGAGAAGCTTGGGTTGGGCGCTTTGTGCTTTTGATATAAACTCTAACAACAGCCTTTTCTTCCTGGTCGGCTTCAAACCACATTGTTCAGTAAGGTGAGCTGGTCTTTGATCAGCACCCTCCCACCCTGCCTCCCTTTCCTTTCCAGACCTTCTCCTTGTTCCTCTAAATTTACAGGACCTCCTTCCTAACCAGTTGTCAGTAAATCCCAATTTAGCAGCTTGCTGATATGACATAAGGTGCTTCCCTCCCATTGTGATAGGAAACCCTTAAAGTGAATGGAATCCTGACTCGAGAGCCCTTCAGAACCGAAAGGAGTTCATTGATGGTGAAATACTAAAAATGTTAGGCAATGAGGAAGTCTGCAATTTTAAAGCAGATATTTTTCAGGCCCCTCTTTTGATGGGGTCTTTATGAAACTCAGCTTGCTTACTCCCTTGTCCTGTGAGCTGAGTGGGTAGGGAGCAGGTATCAGTTTTGTTAATATTGTGAGGACCCCCAAAGGTTATATTGATCGATTCCATATGACAACTCTCTAGGGTGTCAGGGAGAAGGAGAATGAGGCAGGTTGGTGCTACTTGTTCCTAAATTTGTATTTTAAATCAGTGAGTTTCAAATCTGGGCTGTGACTCAGAAGCACTCGTAAACTAGGGAACTAGGAAAATTAATTCAAGATGAATTATAAACTTAAACATAAAAGCTAAAATGATAAAGCTTCCAGAAGAAAGCACAGGACAAAATCTTTGCATCTGGGGTAAGCAATGGTTTCTCAATCGGGTGCAGAAAGCAATAGCTCTACAAAAAAAAAAAAAAAAAATTTGACTTTATTAAAATCATCAAAAATATAGCACTGGTGACAAAATCACTTGACAAGTCACAGAATGGGAGAAAATATTTGCAAAACATACATCTGGTGAAGGACTTGTCTAGAATGTGTAGAGAACTCATGAAACTCAGTAATAAAACGAACAACTCAAAAGGTTCAGAATGTCCAAAGCACATGAAAAAGTACTCAACCTTATTAATCATCAGGGAAATGCAAATTAAAACTGTAATGAGATACTGCTGCATACCCACCAAGAATGGCTAAAATGAAAAGACTGATACCACGTGTTGGTGGGTATGTGGAGCAATCAGAACTTTCATGCATTATTGGTGGGGAGTGTAAAAGAACCATTTTGGAAAAGAGCTTGATAGTTTCTTGTTAATAACAAAATATCAACTGTAGAATGGAGGTGATGGGTATATGTGTGTTCGCTGTTAGTTCTTTCTTTTTTTATGTATATTTGAAAATTTTTATAAAACAATCTTGGGAGTAGGGAGTGAGTGTGTTGTGTGGCTGGCCTGACCTGAGTCATATTGTCTGTCTACCCCTGGAGTCAGAGGTGGAATGAACTCTGCCCGTGATGGAGAGGTGTCCCCTAGAAGGAGAGCAGAGTATAGTTGCCTAAAGAAGAGTGAATGAATGCTGGGTAGCCAAAGAACAAATGTTCATTTTCCAAGGGCTGTGATGGGCCCAACCTTACCCTTTACCCCAATCATTATATGGGGAATCTTGATAAACCTCCTCCCTTTCACACTGTGTGGAGGTGAAGAAGGGCCCAGCTTAACAACTTTTAACCTCTACAGAAGCAGAAAGAATTCTAGAATCTACCCTTCCATTTTGCAAACCCCATTCTGCTCCTTGGAGATTGTAGGAAAATACAGAGATTTCTCATGTCACAGAGCTGGGGATCCCCACCCACCCTCAGCTCAGAGCAAGGAATTCAAAGAGTGAATATTCCCAGAACCCCTTGCTGCATACGCATGGGTTGGCATCAGTATTATTCCTAGATTTAGGGTTAGGAAGTGTATCTGAGGAAACTCAGCACTGAGTCATCTATCTAGATATGCAGTAATCTGACCTCACAGTTGACTGTGGCAAAGAAAGTCACCTGTGTTTCTGTTGGATAAATTCACCTCCTGCCTCTCAGAGGGGCATGGTGGGGATTAATGAGATCAATGTAAATACCACTTGCCTTAAGTCCTCGAGGACGTAGGGACTGGAAGTTGAAAGGAGTAGGTTTTGTGCAGTGACTCACCCTCTGGCTGTCCTTTCTGCTCAGGCAGCAGAACCTCACAAGCTCCTACTTTGGGATCATGTATACTGTACCAAAGAATTTCTCATTTGCAGTTTTCCAAAGCACAGAAGAACAAAGTTCCCTCTTCTGTTGATGGAGCTGTGTCACTATTTCCAAAGACATGGAGAGAGAGAGGGACACAGAGACATTCTCTGTTTGAGATTGCAGTTTTTTGTCCAGGGGATGGTGAGGTGGTCCTTCCTCTCCCCATGGAAATGCCACGCTGACGAGCCAGTGGGTTCACACCCACTTTCTAATGTGACCTCAGCATGAAGCCAGGAAATGTTAAAGCCAGAAGACTCCCCGTACTGTGAGCTGGCCACATCCTACATACGTGTCAGCTCACACGCTGTCCCCTTAACTGGTGTGCATTTGATATCGAGTGAGCTTGTGGCCTTTCTGCTGCCTTTAAAATTTGCCTGAAATAATTTTCTGACTTCTACATTACTTAGATTTCTTTTTTCCTCTTTTGTGTCCAATTTTTCTTCACATCAGCTGTGACTCTGATCTTGAGTTGAAAGCTAGGGAAGTTGCTTATAGGGGTTTTCAGGATTTCTGAATATGAAATTCAAGGAAATTGCATAATGTTGCAGCGTTTCCTCTTCTTGTTGCTTGCTTGTTACCCAAAATACATTAGTTCCTTCTAGAAGCTTGAAGGAATTTGGCAAGTCCTACCCTCTGATCATCTATTGTGGTGTGGAGAGTCAGTGTTATCCTGATTTGAGGTTGAATTTTTCTTGAGGTCAAACAACAAAACTTCCTGAAATATAACTATGGCAACAGTGTTTATATAACACACAAATCAAAGTCCTAGAGGGAGGGGGAGCACCCACAACAATCAGAATTATTAACCCCAGAAACAGTTTGCTCATGCTGAATTCACCAGGACAGGAAACAAGTTAAAATAAATGGCCTACCCATTCACTGGATATCTAGGTGTAACCTACCATCTGTGTGCTCTAGGAGGAGCTGTTTCACCTTTTCCCTTGAAATTATATCAACTTAATTAAGGATAATTTGCTCATCAAGGTCATAATGACCCACGTCTGACCCACTGAGAAAAACTGAGACAAAAGAATGTGCATCCTTTGTCTTAAGCTCCTTGTCCCTCAATTAGGAGTGATTTCTTGCACACTGAATATATGCCCAATGCTGTGTTAGATGCCAGGTGGACCCCCATAGAAGTGTAAGACAGAACTCTTCATCAGGGATTTATCTGGAGATTAGAAATAATGGAAAATGAAAAATTGTATTCCGAAGTATTAAATTCTCTAGAATAGATTGTTGGAGCAGTGAGAGGAGATCAAAGAAAGATGTTAGGGTGGTCTTCAGCCATCAAGTAAGTTAGGAATTCTTTGTGGAGGTGGGAGAAAGGGAAATAACATTTTTGATCACTTTCAGGTGCTATGAGACTATTTTTAATTCTCCCAATACCCCCTCAAAGTGTTATTACTTAGCTCTACTTTACAATAAGAAAACAGACTCGGAGATGTTAAATAACCATCTGAAGGTACATAGCTAAAAAGTAGTAGAACTAGGCCTTAACACCAAGGCTCCCAGCACACTCCGTCCACCAGCCTACTTCACTTGACCCCAATTCATTTTCCCCGTTCTGGGATCTGTTCAAAGCTTGTACAAGTGAAAGGATAGGCTAACAATAATTAAACCTCAGACGAAGCTGAATTTGTCAGCCCAGGAATGCCCTGGGCTGCCTTCTAGATGAAATGGAGCTTAGTGCTGTGTGTCAGAATGTCATTCAGCCCGTCTCCCTGCTTTAGTGGACCACGGAAAGCTCTTAACTGTCAGTTATTTACATCCAGCTGAAATCTGCCTTCCTGGGACTCCACCCTGGCTTTCATCTCCATTCAGAATAGTAAGTCTTACCCTTCTTCCACATGGCAGCACTTTGAGTGTTTAAAGACTAGCATTGTGGTGTCTCAGAGGCTTCTCTTTAGCCAGAGCTGTGGGTTAGGGAAGTACACCCTGCACGAGCAATGTATACGACAGATTAGAGCAGAGAGAGAGTAAAGCCGTCAAGGCCAGGGAGAAGGCCAGTGTCAAGGTCCAGGTGAATTGAAACCTGACCTAGAGCGGTAGAAAAAGAAACGGGGATGGGGAATCAATTCAAGGTGTGTGATAGTGATAGACTGGGTAAATCTTGGAACTGACTGGATATGTGAGGTGGAAGGAAGAGGGAACTCAAGGATGACATGAATGTATTTTCTTTCCTATTCCCCTTTGTCGCTTATTTTTCTTTGTTCTTCATTCTAGAGTTCCTATGAAGCTTAGCTAGGCTTTTTTGTATTTGCCATGACTCATGGCTGCAAGCAGCAGAAACATAACTGGGGGAAAAAACAAAAGGATGTTGTTGGTTCGCTCATGGAAGATCAGGGATGCACTTTAGATTCGTTTAGATAAAAGAGCTCAAATGATGCCATGGAATCCAGTCTTCCTGCATATCACGGCTCCACTTTCCCTTGTTTGACCTGTTTTACTCAGGTTTTGCCTATATGGTGGCAGAGTCGGCTGCAAAAGCTTCAGGCTTGAATTCTATTCTCCTAGCGACACAGCAGGCCTTATTTCCAATAGTTGTAATAAAAAGTACTAAAAACAAGTATTGCTGACTGCATGTGGCCTGGGGTAAGTCATGTGCACAGTAGGATGCAATGTCTAAGTCACATGGCCAAACCTGAAGATGGAATTAGAATCAGCACCCCCTCCCCCGACAGCATGGACTTGGTTGGGGGGTGGCTCCCCAAGGAAAATGAGGGTCGTCTCCAGAAGGAACATGGATGCTGAGCAGGTAGTAGTAGCAGGTGTCTAGAGCACTTTGTTTTCCCTCATTATTACTGAGAAATTATATAAGAAGTAAGCTTTAGGTACAAAGCAGCAGGCAATGCTTGAACTAAATAGAAAAGCAAGTTTATTTTTCTGTGCATCTTCATTGTCATAATCATGTTGAACAGCAAGCAGTCATTTTTATGCACTGGTGTGCTGGTGTGTTGTATGCAAGAAGGCTTCAGAGGCTGTCAAGGACTCTCTATCCAGTTGGCTTTAGGAGCACAGCCATTTGGTTACTTTTTGTTGGGCCATTTTCTGAGTCTTAGGGTGCCTCTCTTGCATAGGGGAGGGGAGACTCAGTACCATGAGGCACAGTAACCCCTTCCTTAGCTCGCATTTTAGAACTCCTTGGTGACACCATGGACTCTGAAACTATTAGCAGCATTTGTTCTCACTTGTTGGGTAGAGAGCTAACATTCAGCAAAGAAAACAAATAAATGGCTATGTGAGGGATTTTGATAGCCTTAAGCCAAATAAGATAAATCTGCTTTATATTAACTCATAATAAGGCCTGAGTTGTATGCTTCCATTCCTCTCCAAGGTAAAAAATTCCTCGAGTATTTGCCCAATGTTTGAAAGAATGAGATAACAATCACCTGAAAATGATAGATCTGGCTTACTTTTTCTATCTGGTCACCACATCAGTGCATTGTCCTCATCAACTCCAACGTGGGGATTTTTTTTTAATTTCAGTCTTTTATTTCTTCTACTCGAAAACTGTTTATCCAATCAATACGTATTGAGTGGCTTGCCATATTCCAGTTATTGGACCCTCTTTACATGTAATTTTGCAGAGCAAAAGCACGGTTATCACATTTGTTCAGGAATAGGTCATTGGGAAGAGCCATCAGATACATTTTCATTGGCTTCACTTTCAAGAATACCTCCCTAAGACGGTAAATGCAGTACCAGTAGCAGTGGAAAGGGCAAGGCAAAGGGAGTGTTGCTAAAAAAAAAGGGAGGTGAGAAATAGGAAAGTAGCAGCAGCCGTTTTCCTGCCATTCTCTTGAGCACATCAGGCTGTGGTGATGAGAGGCACATTTCTGATGGGAGGAGGAGGAACCAATAGCTGGCTCCCAAACTCTGGCCCCTCGAGTTGAGACACATCCTTATTTACGCCAAGTTGTTCAGCTGGTTTTACCCACACATGCTTAAGATTCAAACAATTCCTTCTTGAAAGCTTTTTCAAGTGTGGCCTGTGGCCCACCATGAGAAGAGAAGATCTCCTTGATCCAGGAATTCATGTCCATCATAGGGTGGTGTTCCACAGACCAAGGATATCTTACTAATAACTTCTCAAGGGTGTTATTAAAAGTTCCTGAATTTAGCCTGTTAATAGAGTTTGCTGAGTATCCGAATGTGGTGCCCTACTAAGAAATCTGTCTGTCACACAATCCTTGGCAGCACTGGCCAGTTCCCTCTGCATGTGCTCATAGTTTTGGGGAAGGATGTTTTTGGGCATCCCACAGTGTCTCAAGCAGGTTGTGGTTTTTAATTACTGCTATACTTGTATTAATTGGAAGTTTGTAGAATTACTGTTACGTTTAAATTGGATGGAAACTTTGTCCTTGCATAATGGTTGCATTGTTGCCATTTAAATTACTGCTTAGCTTCTTTTGAGTTCTTTGTTAAACGTCAAGGTTTTTTTCCGCTGGAAAGTGGGACTGGGTGGGATGCTGTATGAAGTTGTGGTTGAGTACAGACTCTATTCTAGAGGGCTCTGCCACTTGCTAGCTTTGTAACCTTTGAAAAGTCACTTAACCTACATGATGCTGTGAAGTAGAGGCTGTGGTAGTACCCTATGGCTTGAGAATGAAGCAAAGTAATTCATGTACATGCTTGGTGTAGTGCCTGGCACGTCATTGGTGTTGAAAAAGTGGTTGGCGGTGGGTGGTTACTTTTATATTTGACTGCTGTTAAAAAAAAGTAATTGAGAACCCATGGCTCTAAAAGTTGACTTTAGATTGTCTCCTTTCTTTTCCTTTAGTCCCTTAATTAGTTTCAGTTGGTTAAATTAAATGCTAATGAGATCAGTGTCACTGGATCTCTCAAACTATATTCCCTTCCTTAGCCATTTGTCCCATAGGGGATAAGTGTGAAAAGGAAGGAGGAGGATGCTGGTGATGGTGATGAAAGTTAATCTTTATTGAATGCTCTTTGGGCCATAAAATTTGTCTTCTATGCTCTGTGTTAAAAATTTTATATCTATTGTCCATTGAATTTTCACAACAACCCTAAGAGGTCAGGAATATTAGTATCCTTATTTTACAGGTGGCAAGACTGAGGTTTAGAGATGTTAAGTGATTGGAATGTATAGCCAGTAAATAGTAGAGCTGGACTTTGACCCTGAGTAGCAGCTTACCACAAATCTGTCACCACTGTCAGAGAAACTGTTCAAAAGAACAAGTCCTGCTGATGGTGGAGCCACTGTGTTACACAGAGAGAAGGGACGAAATGATATCCAGTGGTGTGGAACCAGTGTGTGCAGTGCTGTAAGGTGTTGGCACATAGTTCTGTTTCGTGTGTCTCCATATTGGCATATCAGGAGAACAGCCAGGTGGGAGGGGGTTAGATGTCCCAGCTTGGAAGAGACCTCCAGAATTGGAGAGCTTAGCTGTGAGTTCAAGTGCAGTTTAGATCAGAGCAGCAGTTTTAAGTAAATTTCCCTATGAACCTATTTCTCTAACACCTTCATTTTGTGCAGATTTTAATCAAAAGTGTCATGTGGCCAAGTACTAATGCAGCTGTGTCAGAGGGAAAAGTGAGATTGTTTTGTATAATGATTGCTTCTTTATGCCTTTAATTTATAAGTTAAAAAATATTTCTTTCTGGGCTTTCTCAGTAAGGCCTGGATAATGGTAATAAAGGTTACCCCTAGAAAAATTCTAGGAATCCAAATGTCTCTGTATTCTCCCTTAATTCTCTCAGGACATGTAAATTGAATTGGCTCAGCAGTGACCAGAATTTATTGCAAAATCACATCTTAGTGCAGAGGAAGCATATGAAGGCTTTCCTCACCCTCCTTTGATTTATTAAATTGTACTCCCTTTGTAGCTTCTGGGTGAGGACTCAGAATTGCGGTGCCCTGTGATCTGTATCAAAGACCCACTTTCCTGTGCTGGTGTTTATCTTCATGATCGAGCCCTGTGGTTCGAAGAGAATATGAAGTGTTACTTCAGTGTTTGATGCCAGTTGGTTTCATGGGTTAGTGGTGAGTGCTTCAGGCTGGAATCAGAAGGCTGTTCCCAGTTTCATTTTCTCTCTGACTCGTGGCAAATTCTTTCTTCCAATGACTCATCTTCCCTAGCTGCCCACAACATCTCATCACCTTCATCATCATCATCATCATCATCATCACAATGTCTTATTTATCATGTGGTTAGTGGTTAAGAGCTTGGGCTCTGGAGACAGACCATAGGAGTTCCTGTCTAGATTCTGCCCATTGCCAGCTGCCTAACCTTGGGCGAGTGACCTAACCTCTCTAATGCCTCATTTTTCCCGTCTATATAATGGGAATAATTAGGCTGGTGTGAGGACTAAACAAGATAATGCATATAGGATGCTTGGCATAGTGCCTGACACGTACTAAGACTTTAGTTATTATCGCTTTTATTAATTTATTCTTAGTGTTGTAATTATTTCATAATGACTCTCAGATGGACCCTGATAAGATAAACACATGTAATTTCTCTTCTCTAGAAGCATACACTTAAAAACAAATATTCATTGGCGTGGATATTTAACAAATCTTCCTGTACAGTATTCAGCAGAAGCTAGTGCATACCTGTATCAAAGTATATAAAGCCAGAGGGCTAAAACTCGAGTGTGGCCAGGTCTCAGAGTACTCTGGCTAACCAGGACGGATGACTTTAGCTTAAGTTGGGTTGTTGAGAAGGAGCCATAATTCAGGAATTGTTTAGTCACTCCTGTCCCCTTGAATTGGTCCTGGAGAGCTGGGATCTATCCTTTCAAGACAAAGGCTCTTGAGAGGCTTACTTGAAAGCATATAAATCTGAGGTAACTCTGCTAATCATTAGACAGAAGCCATAGCCAAAGAGACCTTTTATTTTAGGAAATTGCCTTTGCCTCTGAACTAAGTCTGTCACTAGTGGGCAATTATAGAAGATTTCCTGAGAAGAGACTGACCATTTCTGAAGGACAAGTTGCATGCCCTTCACTTCTGCCAGTACAGAAGGTATTTATGAACACCATAGACTGCTGGTGTGGCTTGGTAGTTGTGTGTATTTGCCACGGCCTGGAAAAGTAAAAGAGGATTGGAACATCCCTGTAGAGGCAAGATAGAAGGATATACCACTTACCAGCTCTGTGTCCTTGGACAGTCTATGTAACCTTTCTGGGCCTCAGTTTCCACATCTGTAAAATGGGAATAATACTAGTAGCTAATGCATAGGGTAGTTACAAGGACTAGATGGTCATGTCGTACTTGGTAAATGCTCAGTAAGCAAAGCCATTCCCTCTTAGTGGTGTTAGCCCTCTTAGTGCAGAGGAAGCATGTGAAGGCTTTCCTCACCCTCCTTCTCCTTCCTCTTACCAGGCCACCATCTGGCCTGTGTGGTGGTAAGACTGCTCCCCCACCCTAGGCCTTCCTGATTGGTCCGTGTAGTCACGCATTCCTGGCAGGCATGGTTTGTTAGCTTCATTTCAAAACTCATTCTCTCTGGCTCATTTACCTAAACCAGACAGAGATTAATGACCTGGCCTCAGAGGATAGGGCGGCACATGTTTTTGGTGCCTTTGGCTCATTGACCACGCCTCTCCAATTTGGGGAATGCTTGAATGTTCCAGGCAGGGGCCTCCTGAGACCCAGAGAACATTGAAGGATAGTAGTTTGGTGCAAACTTGCCTCCTAATTCAAGAGGGCTGAGAGCCCTGCATTTTGCTAATTCTTCTGGATTTTGCTGTTCGTAAAAAGCAGCAAGTTTCTCTGGGACGTTTAATGGGAGGAAAGAAGTGATCAGGGATGGCTAAAAAAAATACTTGCCAAAATATGGTCTATTCCCCTGCCCCCCCTTCCCCAGCTTTCCCAGATTAGTGCACACCGTTCATCATGGATCACTGGTCCTAGCTATTATGAGGCCACCCGTTTTACTCACACGTCACAAGATCCTGCAAGATCTCCTTGTTGACCCTCTGCGCCACCCTCATCTCCGACCCATCTCTGCTGTGCACTGACTGCCAACCCCAGTGGCCTTCCTCCCTTCAAAAGGCTGTGCCTTTCTCATCTCAATGACCTGCGCTTGCTGTGGACACTGGCCTCCAGGTCTTCCCAAGGACCTCCTCTCTCATCATTCTGGTCTCAAGAAAATGTTACCTCTTGAGAGAGCTTTTCCCCACGTCAGGTCCACAGGAGCCTCTCTCATTTCTCCGTTGCATTCATCAATATTTGAAATAATCGTATTTGTGTATCTGTTTATTTCTCTTCTCTCCACTGGTAGGCAAGTTCCATGAGAGTAGAGATCATAGTTGTTGTGTTCATCTGTAGCCCCAGCCCTTAGAGCATTGCCTGGCACACAATAAACAAATAAACAAATTAATGAATTGCAAAGAACTTTAGAAATTATCCATTCAAGAGGTCTTCAAACTTTTCAAAGCCAGTATCCCCTTATTTGATAGTCACATGAATAAAACCAATAAAAGTGAAAGGAAGGGGACATTTGGATACCTGGAGTCTCAGCTTCTCTCCCAACCCCTTTGGCAGTCATCATGTGGGTGCTCTGGGGTTCAATTGGAAAACTATGATCTAGTCCAAATCTTCATTTGTGTCTCCCACTGCCAAGGGAGAATGGGCAACCGTGTTCCTCTGGTACAGAAAGAGTATCTTTTCCAAGGAATATAGTTTTTTGAAACGTGGGTCTACTAATCAGAAGAATGGAATTTATTTTTAGAGTGAGGATAATATTTAACTTAATTAGGGTTCAAAGTTAGGATTCCCTATCAATAAATCAATTGCAAATGTTCATCTGTAAATACCACGTCTAGCTCACGGGCTATGCGAAAGCAGGTGGGAGCTGGATCAGCCTGAGGGCCATCATTTGCCAATCCCTGATATGCTGACATTATTAATAAGATAAAGCCTCTGCTTTAGATAAAAATGATAATGCCCAAATCTTTCTTTGATTACGATTGTGTAGGTATAAAAAGGCAGAGTTTGAAGCTGGTCATCATAAGTTAAAAAAAAAAATTCTAAGTGATTTTTTTTTTTAAGGAAGATTAGCCCTGAGCTAACATTTTCCAATCCTTCTCTTTTTTCCGAGGAAGACTGGCTCTGAGCTAACATCCGTGCCCATCTTCCTCCACTTTGTCCCACTTTATATGTGGGACACCTGCCACAGCATGGCTTGCCATGCGGTGCCATGTCCTCACCCGGCATCCGAACCAGCTAGCCCCGGGCCGCCGATGTGGAACATGCGCACTTAATCGCTGTGCCACTAGGCCGGCCCCTCTAGGTGATTCTGATGGCTACTCTTGGTTGAGAACCACATATTTAACCCCCAGAGGAACTGAGCCAAGCATCTCTGAAAAGAGAGCTACGAAACTCTAAACGGAATTTTTCACCTGCTGGGAATATTATACCTATTTTGAAAAATTATTGTATTTTGAGTTTTGTCAACGAAAGTTTTGTGGAATTTTGTTATACAAGTACCTACATAATATCATTGATTTTTGCCTCTTGGCCTACAAAGCCTAAAATATTTACTATCTGGACCTTTACAGAAAAAGCTTACCCACTCTTGCAATATGTCGTTGTCTGTTTTATATTGGGCACTTTCCCTTTTTCTGTGTTGGGGCATCTTCCCTTTTATGATTTCTGTAAATTGTTTGAGGAGTTTTTATTATAAATGAATATATTCTCCTGTAACATTCAAATTTACAAAAGTATGTAAAGTAAAAGTAATTGGTCCTTTTTTCTAGTGTTAACACTTAACGAGTTATAGTGTACAATTGTCCTGACTGCGACTTCCCAGCTGTGAGACCTCAGTTAACCTCTCTGAGTCTCAAATTCTCCATGTGTAAAACAGTGATAATAACAGTTCCTACCCAACAGAATTGTGTGGATAATTGTGAGAATTCATGTGAATTGCTTAACACATTGCCTGGTGTGCAGTTAATGTTTAATGATTTGTAATTAATTTTTTTTCCTTTTTAGTTTATATACACACATAAGTTAGTTTTTTTTAAAAAGAAAGACTATAGTTTTTTTACAGTCAAGTTCCACGGGTGAGTCTGATGTGCACACACTTAAGAACAGCTGAATTAAATACTGGGAAGTAGCTAATTATAAAAGATTCCTGTTTGGGGGCAAGAAATTGCCTTCTGTCTCACAGCACAAACTAGGGAAAGAGGGAAGGTAATGTTTTCTTCAGTGAACCTGTAGGGTGGTACAAAATGCACACAAATAAGTGTTTATTTCTATTTTCCAGGTCTACAACTCGAACAAAGACAGTCAAAGCGAAGGGAGTAAGTACATTGCTTGGATAATTTTCTACAGCTGGTGTTGGGACTGGGCTTTGAGAAGTTGCTACTCCTGGGAAGAACCACCAGGAGGTGCTGTGGGCATGTTGGGTCGCCCCTTTTCCCGAGAACAGCCTGCGACGAGGCTTCCACCCTGACTTACCACGTCAGTGACTCCAGGACATTCAGTGACCTGACTGGCAAGGCCGTAAGAACACCTTGCGTTATATAACCCTTCACACTTTACAAGGCGTTTTCATGTGTATTATCTCAGTTCCTAGGTCTTCTTAAGAAGGTAGCTCCAATCAGTACTTAGAAGTCGCTTAATCCAGTAATACCCAGCTCCCCAAGAGCCCTGTCCTGTGGGAAAGCCAGAATTGACTTTGCCTCCTCTACAGTCTTGCCCAAAGGACTGGAGAGGCAATAACTATGTTAGTGATCACTTAGTAACTCTGTGTTCTTTGTTGCCTCTTTGGAGAGAAAAGAGTGAGCTGGGGAACTCAGTGATAATATTCCTCTTTGATGGGAGTGGCCCTGGGCCGTCTCTGTGGAATATGCAGCACATGTCCCTTGCTACTGGCTCTGAGCACTCTGGTTAATCAAGATTTCCAAGGGCACCTGTAACCTTGTAAAAATGATGGGATTAAAGTGAAACTGCCACTGCTAGAGCCTTTGGGCTGAGTATCTCCTTGGTGCATAGGAGGAAAAATAAATTCATTCCAGGTTGCTAGAAGAGTGCAAAGGAAATTCTGTCCCTTTGCCTCAGATTTACTTTGTAAAATCCACTTGGAAAAAAATTCAGATAGCCCTGCCACGAGTTCCAGTAGGGTCAGAAAAATCAGTAAAACAGAGCCTCTCCATGTGGACAAAAGGATGAGCTATTTTTGTGTGTGAAATCCATTATGGGACAGAGATTTTTCTTCTTTCATTCTTTCCAAAATACAAATTTTACCAGGAGTTTTTAGATAAAATATTAAGTAATTTGGAATAGTTAGCTGTTGGTAGGTTAAGAGGCCTGTAGCACAGGAAATAATATTTCTTTGTCTTTTCCTCAAGAATTGAACAAGGGGAAATTTTTTCAAGTAAATATTCAAGGAAACAAGTCATTTTCCCTCCTCTGTATCAGGTGGGATTGTTTTAGAGCATTTGAAATCAACTCTGGCTAACTTGGGCTAAAATAACAATGGCAAAAACAACAGTAATAATAATGAAGGAATATGGAAGGCTGTAGGGTCACTCACAGTAAGGTAGGGAGAGCTGAAGAACCAGGCTTGAACAGAGACCAGCTCTGGAGACCCAGGAACCGATGAGAAAGGTTCTTTTGGATAATATTTGCAGGATGATAAAGCTCTAAACTGTTTTTAGTTCTTGCCTCCCTCTTCTGATTCAGATTCCCAGGAAAGATAGCGTCATGTTGGTCTAGCTTGGGCCCACCCAGAGGAAGACAAACACACTTTGATTGACAGTTTCAAGAGTACTGCATAAAATGGGAGCAGGGTAATTTGCCAGAGGGAAATCAGGTAACCCACCAGGACAAGAGAGGGTTAGAAGCTAAGCAGGCTAAAATGACAGATGCCCATACTATGCCCCAACCTGGGACACACTAATTCCATAATAAAGGACCCAAGAACTGTAGGGGCTGACATACATACGAATGGAGACTCCTGACCAGAAATTTGCTTGTAACTTGTGATCTTATGAATCTGCTCCTCTCTGTTTGAGATAAGTGCCAATAGATTTGAAAGATGACCCTGATTCTATTGGTGGGCATACGAGCTGGTTCTAACATTCTGTAAGGCCTTTTGGGAATATGTATTAGAAGCCTTTACAAAGTGAATATCCTTTGACCCAACAATTTGTCCTAAAAGAATAGACTAGAGTGTAAAGATGTTTGTGCAAAAATGTTCACTGGAGCATTGGTAAAAAAAGCAAAGAATTAGAGACAGTCTAAATGTACACTATGAAGCTGATGAAAAATATCATAGACTACAATGTAGTCTTTAAAAATAATAAGAGATCTAGGTATATTTGTGGAAATGGTGCCCACAGTATATTGATAAATGAGTTTTTGAAAAAATCAGGTTAGAGAACAGTATTTAATAAAATAAATTATTTGATTCATCTAGATATTTTGGTAGAAAAAAGTCTGGAAATACATTTATCATCAACCTCTTCATCAAGATGGAGGGTGGATTATTGGGAGACACTGACCTTCTACTTCAGATACTTCTCTATACTTTGCACTGTCTACACTGAGCATATATTTTACAATAATAGCTACGAATAGATAGCTGACTATGATTCAGGATGTTTTATGCACATTAGCTCATTTAATGCTTGCAACACTGTGAGATGGGTGCTTTTGACCTACGCTGTAGATTAGGAAATTGAGGCTAGTAAAACTCAGGAAACACGATTTAATCTGAGTTCTAACTCTGAAGGCTCTACTGTTGTTAACCATGAGAATATTCTACCTCCTTAGGAAAAGAGCAGTACAGAAAGTTCCATTTTGGAAAACATAGACACTTGTAACATTTTGCTTTCGGTATCCCATTACTCACAGAGCACGGAGAGTTGACTGCCTCAAGTCTCTGATGATTCTTCAATTGCTTACCCTTTCATTTAGCAAGCAGGAGAGAAGAAGATGAGTTAAAATATATCGGCCACTTTTTCAGGAGTATTTTAGATAGAAATTCTTTTTCTAGGGTATTATTATTCTAACAGATGTTCTGTTCACTCATTTCCAAGCTGGCAAAACCAGAGTAGTGTTCTGGGTTGGAGCTTCCTCACTCTCTCTGGCATTAGGACACCTTTTTCACATCACACCATGTCTCCTCTGAAGTGCTTGTACTTTTACTATCATTTAATTGCAGTAATTTGCAGTTTCACCCCACACCCACCCACAGGGCTTATCTGCCACAGGTGGCACTAGTCCCCAGGGGCTGACCGTTCTGCAGCTTTCTTTCTGTTTATACCACAGTCAAAACTCTTTTAAAGGTAAGAAGTCAGTCTGATATGAATTTGAGTGGGCCATTGCTCTTTTCACCTTTAGTGTCCAAATTCCACATGTCTAGAATTTTCCTTTCTAGAAAATGTTTTCGTGGGAATTTGAATGTCAACATTTTATCACAGAGCCAAAATGTTTTGGAGGAGCAGGTAGCAAAAAGGAATTCCTTTGGGGACACTTCCAAATTTGTTGCTTTCATCTTGAAGTTTCTCTCAGGACATCCAGTGCATGTGGGGTATAAGACAGGGCCATAAATAATGTCTCTCAGCTGCTGGTATTTTCCAAATGGCCCAGTTACCAGGGAGAGGACGGCAGCAGATAAGTACATGCACGTTTCTTTGCAGAGTCTTTCTCTTCTCCTCTTTTCTTCTCTGTTCTCTATTTGAATCGCAGGCATAGAGGGACTGAAGTAATCACACCCCCCAGTTTGTGGCATGTTATCATCACATTCATTCATTCATTCATTCATTCCCTTTTCATTGTTTTCCCAACTCCTATTCCTTTCCTCCCCCATAGGCCATCATTCTAATGGGTCCTTTTAGACTGTATTCTTGAACTGTGTGTATCTTCTATCTACCTGTGTTTTTAAGTTTTATAAATGGTTATATATCTTGTTCTGTTTCTTGCTTTGCTCCCTCAGTGTTGTGTTAGGAGCCATCCATATCCCTCTGTCTGCTTCTAGACTGTGACTTCTGTCTGCTGCACTTTCCTTGGTGTGTAACACTGTGTATCTGTTTTCACGGACATGCATTCCATTTCCTCATGCCTCCAACTCCTCATCACCACTAACACTACCACAGTGAACATCTTTGTACACATCCCCCTGTGTGAGCATGTCTGTGGGATATACCCACAAGGAGAGTTGCTGCTTGGTCAAGGGTGTGTGTATTGCTTAGTTTGAGGAAGTGCTCTCATATCGTTCTCCAGAGTGGTCAGTCCATCGGCTCACCAGCCTGACGTGAGGATTTCTCCATCCCTGCCGACTCTTGCCATTATTCAGCTTTCTAATTTTTTGTCAATCTTATAGATGTAAAATGACAGCTCATTGTTGTTTCACTTTGCATTTCTCTGATAATTAATGAGTTTGAGCATCTCTTCCTGTACCTGTGGGGAATCCTCTTCTGTTTTGCCTATTCATGTCCTTCACCAATTTTTCTGTAGTTGCCATTTCTTGTTGATTTGTAAAGTTCCTTCTATACTCTAGATATTAATCCCTTGTTAGTTGTAGACATTTTAAATATAACTTCCCATCTTGTCATTCGTCTGTTAATATTATGTGTGAGATGCTTCCTTGACTATAAAGCCTTACTTTTATATATTCAAATTCATCTTTTTTTTCCCTTCTGGTTTATGATTTTCAAGTTGTGTTTTAAAGATGGCTGGTCTGACCCATGTCACAAAGACATGCACCTACATTTTCTTTTCTTGGCTTCATGATTTTGCCTTTCACATTTAGATTTCTAGTCCAGCTGATATCTACCATTCTATATGGTCTCTCATGAAGATCCAGTTTTATTTTTAGCCATGTGAAGAGTCAGTTTTTCCCACCAACATCTACTAAACAGCCCATTCTTTCCCTCTTTGACTGTGGTGCCAGCTTTATTGTGTATTACATTTGCATATCTGAGCTCTATCTCTCAGCTCTTTATGTCCTTGGTCTGTTCGTTTCGTGCAAAATACCTCTCTGGTTTTAATATGATGACTTTGAGAGAAGTCTTAATATCTGGGAGTTTGTCTCCTCTCTTTATTCTCCTTTTTGAGGGTTGGCTTAGCTGCCTGGGACATTTATTCTTTTCTATAAATTCTAACATAAGTTTGATAGGTTCCTCAAAAACTTAAAATTTTTATTTGGGATTGCATTGAATTGCATAGATTAATTTGGGGAAAATTGACACTTAGAATATGAAGTCATCTCCTCCAAGATCTTTAAGTGTCTTTCTGTTTATTGAGATCATCTGTGTCCTTTTTTAGAGTTTTAGTTTTCTGCCTAGAAGTCTGGTGTATTCTTGGTTAAGTTAATCCCTAAATACTAAATTCAAAAACCAATTTGCTATTTCTGCCAGTCCCATGGGCCTCTCACCGTGGATCCTGCTGCCATCAGGGAAGCTTCCCTGGGTTTATTCCTGGAATGTCAGGAATATACATCAGGGACATCGAGTTTTCTCTAGTTGGTCAAATTCTTACCTAGTAGAGAAGGGAAAGGAAAAAGGGGAGGAAAGATAGTAGAGAGGAAGGAAGTACAGTTTGTTGCTCCCTAAGCTTCTTTACTGAGGAAATGATTGTACCAGTGTCAATAATTGAGACACCTAATACCTGTCATTGATTTGCCTCCTTTATTATCCCAAAGAACAGCCTTGGTGGCCCCGTTTGCCATCTTAATGCATATCTCCTGAGTGTCCTTTCCAATTTTTGCTATCCTGAGTCTGTGTGTTCTCTTGCTTACCTTACCTTTGGCTGCAGTTGTGAGATTTACTCCCCAAAGGCTCTGTGAGAATTGGTTCATTCTCCTTTGAAATGAGCCCAGATCAGAAGCAGGAGGGGAAGCCAAGATGAGGCCTGTTTTCAGCCCAGGCTGCTGTTATCGTGACGCTCCACCTGAGGGACAGTTAGAAAGCTGAGAACTTGTCAGAGAGGACACACCAGTCCAGTGCAAGAGAGGAAGGGAAAGGCAGACTTTTCTAGTGTGAGTTGGTCTTTGCCACACTTGAAGTTTTGAGTAATAAATGTCGCTGCCTACTTAGCTCCAAAAAGATTAGCTTGTTTACAGAAATGCTGCTCTCCCACTGCTTCTCCAGCTGTTTGAAGGCTGAGGGCTGACAGACTGAGACCCAGGGGGCTCAGTCTTCTAATCTTGACTTCTTAGTGGTGCTTTCCTTAATGGGAGTATTAACTGGAATTCCATAGATTAATCGGATTACTTCAGAGGAATATGCCTGAGTTGCCCCAGACATGCCTTCTCATGCACGTCAGGACCCAGTGTAACACTGACCGCCTGGCTTTTCAGAAGGACGTTGCAGACATTTACTCTGCTTTCCACTCTTATCTGGCATGGTCTTGTTTGCTCCTGCCTGAACTTGTGACTAGATTTAACTGCAGGAGTCCAGTCCTCCTGTAGCTCTTCATTCAATTAATACCTCTCAGAGTTCTTAAGGACCTGTGAGTGCCGAGGGGTGAGGACACCTACAAGTAGAACATGTGGCTCTCTGTTTAAGGGGATATATGATCTACTGTTGAGGTTCAGGCCACTGGGCAACAACAGACAGATGGCCAGTCACGTGTGTGGGTGTGTGTAATATTCATGCTATCTATACATGTACCAGTGTGCAGACAAAATGCCCAGAACCAATTGGAATGAGCTTCCAGTTAGGCTATAAAGACTTAAAAAATGGAAACTTCCTACCTTCCCTCGTCCCCTTCCTCCTCTTTGCTTCCAGGTATTAATTCCCTCATTCCTTCCAGTTTGTTTTTAATCTGGTACTTTCATAAGAGTCCTTTGTATAATGCTCAAGAACCTACTACAATTTGCCAGTATGTCATTCACACTGGAAGGTCGGGGGAAGACCAGTGACTGAAGAAAGAATGCAAAGTCGGAATTAGGATCTAGTCGTCTGTAGGGTCTAGACATTGAATCTCTGAACCTCACTCCTAAGGAGATTTAAAAACTTATATTTTTGCTTATTATAAAAATAATATGAACACATAGGATATTAAGGAAAAACAGCAATGATTTTCAAAAATTCAATAAAAAGCATCTATAGCACCCACCCCCAGAGATATTTCCTTCTTGACTTTTCTTCATGATGTCTTATATGTATTTTGTCAATGTCACTATGTAGTTTGACTTAATTGCCATTGTACTGAATATACTTGTTTGTATTCGCCTTTCAAAAATCTACAAGCATTTTCCCACATCTTGAAAATTATTTATAAATATAATTTGTAATGGTTATTTAATATTCTGTCATAGGATTATATCCTAATTTATTGAACTGTTTCCTATCATTGACTTGAGTGTCCTTTCCAATTTTTGCTATTCTGGATAACATCAGCCTGACCATCCTTGTATATCAGTCTTCGTACATACCTCAGATAATTCCTGGGGTAGGTCTTGCCATGTGGATTGCAGACAGCTATTGCCATAGAGGATATTGTGTGAATGGCATAAATTAGCATGCTAGCACACTGGCTGTGGAACCCTGGATTGGTGCTGGACAGCTCTAAGCTTCCATTTCCTTTTCTATAAAATGGGCATAAGAAACAACACCTACCTCATAAAGTTGCTGTAGGATAAAAGTTCAGCACAATGTCCGGCATATTAGCTAATAAGTGCCTAATTACTGTTGGTTATTGTCCTTTGCATTATCTGGTCATGCCAATTACTCTCATATGAGAAGGGAAAAGCTCGCTGGATTGGCAGAACTGCTCCTGAGGGGAGCAGGGAGGAGAACGAAGGGCGGCAGCCAACACTCCTGCTGTTTTTAGGCTTGGCGCCTTATGAGTGTTCGTTCATGTAATCCTCATGACTGCATTTCTCAAAGTGGGGTATGCACGCCACTGATGGTACCCAGGATCATTTTAGATTGTACCAGACAAACATTTTAAATTAGCATTTAGGTTTATTTATTTATTTTAATGTGTACTAGGGGGAAAACACAAGTACAAGGAAACTCCGTGGTTTTCTAAATGTTATTGTCTAGCACAGGGTTTGGCTTTTTCAGTCCATGGCCTGATAATAAATATTTTTTGTTTTGTGGTAATATTTAACTCTGCTGTTATAGTGTAAAAGCAGTCATAGATAATATGGAAACGAATGAGGGTGAGTGTTTACTATAAAGCTATATTTACAACACAGGCAATGGTGAATTTGGCCCATGGACTATAAGTTTGTTAATCCTTAGCTTAATACAAGGATAAGTTTTTTAAAATTAGTCTATTTAAGATGGCATGAGGTTATGGCAAGGAGAATGAAAGTAGTACATGAATGGTTGCTGTTTGTAGAAATACTGTTCACAACAACCGGTTTACAAATGAGCAAAGAGACTTAAAGAAGTCAAGGTGCCATAGTTGAGAAGTAGTGGAGCTGATGTTCAAACCAGAGTCTGCCTGATTGCCAAGGTCATTTTCCCCCCACTGTTCTTGATACGTGTGGAATCTTTGCCCTGTCCTGGGATTCTTTCATTATGTAGCCAATCCACTGGGGCTGGAAGGAGTTTCACCACCAGCATCCAACACCTAACACACCCAGCTCTTTGCTGTTGAGGGACCATTCCGTGTTCCTTCTTAGTAAGCCTCCTCTTTAGAACCGTCGGTGGTTTCTCACACGCCGCACTTGACTCTGAGAGATAGAGTTGCATGTTTCAGTGACTCTCGAGCTTCCCAGGTGCAGAACCGTCACATGGCCCACTTCCACACGCATTTCGCGACACCACTGCTTTATATGTTGTTCCTGTTACATACGCTCGTTGTTCTTTAGCCCATCATTCAGGTCAAACTCCCTGATGGTGTTGATTTGGCTTTTCTTGTTTCATGAGGACAAGATTGAGGACCAGGAGAGGAGATGTGGAGGTCATCATTCCCTTTGCTCTGTGCCTGTTGGCCTGCCTCTGAAACATTCCCTTCATCTCTGTACCTCAGCATCCCTTGATCTGTAAAACAGAAAGGGAGATTTAGTCTCGAAGATCACAGAGAAAGAGTTGGTGGGATCTCATGGGTCACTGTTTTTAAAAGGTTCTAAAGCCTTCAGCCATTACTAAAAGTCCAACAGTCTCAGGAAAGCAGCAGAGGATGAGAAAGAGGATTTTCTTTTTCCTTTTGCTCTCAGTCACCTTCAGCCTTTTGCTGTTAGAACACCCACAAGTTGAGAGGCAGGAGAAGGCAGCCAGTGGTAACCAGGATTGCTGTGGGATCACAGCCATCCAGTGGCTGCCAGATCTCTACTGGTTGGTGGGTTATAAATAGAACATTTCCCCTTTTAAACCTGAGAAGGATGGACAACATTAATGGGCATGGTGGCCTGACCTCCTGGGTTCTGGCCCACGTGGCAGTCAGCTGAGTGCACCTTCCCCTCCAGCTTTCTGTCCAGACTGGAGCTGATAGAAGACAGGCACTCGGCCCCACCCTTGCCTTCATTCCGTTCCAGCTCCCCCCTGCTCCTCGCCCCCATCTTGGCCCTTTTTCTTTCTCCTTTCCTTTCCCTCCTATGCCATGGCAGGTTGCTGTGGCCGCCATTCATCTCCTGAGCCACAGTCAGGCAAGATGGTGTAGTTTTAGCTCATCGAAGTGTTAACTTGCTGCACCTTGCTTTTTATTATGACTTGTGTACACCACCCAGTTGCTGTGGCCCGTGTTGAGCTCAGATTATATTTAGTTGAGCAGTAACACCTCAGCTCGAGAATAACCCTGGCTGAGGGGCTGGGGGCTAGCAAGAGAGGAAGGAGAAGGAACAGCTTGTGTTCTCAGAGATTTTATTATATGGGTTCCCAGCCATTTTGTTTGATCAGACCCCATCCCCCAAGGACATGACTGGCGACAGTGCTTTGGACTCGCCTGGACAGTCAGCAGCCTTTATGCTTGTCCTAAATGACACTTAACAAATCCATCCTCTTTCTCAGCCAACTTTAGACTGACAGATGCACCCAGCGTGTGACTTTACTGTGGCCTGATATCCCCTTTTCCCTCAGCGGTGTGGGCTCTGTACCCACAGCAGGCTGCAGTCTGGGCAGGTGTGAGCCACCCCTTGGCATCCCAATGTGGGCTTCAGCCAAGCAACAGTGAGCAGGTCCCTGGCTGCTTCTTTAACTCCTAAAGCCCAGTGCAAAGTGCTGTTGAGGCAGAGACTGAAAGATTTTTCCCACTGCCACCAAGTGCAGGTTCTCTATTGATGTTTGTTGAGCACATGCTTATCACTGGTTAGTGTGCTCACTGTTTGGTATATATTATTTTATTTGATCCTTATAAGAACCCTATGAGGTAGATAGTATTGTTGACCCAATTTGCAGATGAGAAAACTGAAGCTTCATTCTGAGTGTAAACTTGTGGTCTCTCAAGGTCATTCCTTCCCACCCTGATCAGAGTGTTCAGTGTGTGCAACTCACATTGAGCAGGTAAGATTTAGCAGAGGCTGTTGAGTGCTACTCCCCACAGTAGGGATAGTGTTGAGTAGTGGTTGGGAGTGTGGGCTCTGGAGTATTATTACATACATGGGTTGGAATCCCAATCTCACGACTTACTCAGTGTGTGACCTTGGGAAATTAATTTCCCCAGGCCTCAAGTTTTGTTTGTAAGAAGGGGATAACTTTAATACCTACATCATTGATTTCTTGGGCATATTAAATGGGAGTAGGATGGAAATCCTTAGCTCAGTGGTGCCTGATATTCTAAGCAATCATTATATGTTGCCCTCTACTATTGTTATTATCAGTAACATTATTGCTATCCAAAACCAAAGGTTATAAGAAACCATGACTCTGGACAGTCTTTTTGAGTTTCTGAGAGTGCCTTTACAGACATTGCCTTATTTGCTTTTCACAACACCTGATCTTACAGATGAGGAGAAGGGTCAGAGAGGCAAAGTATGCTCATCTCATACAGCCAGTTAATGGTGACTCCAGGCACAAATCTTAGGCCTCTGATTCTGAATGTCATCTCTTTCCCTGCCCTTTGCTGCCTCAGAGTTTGTTGTGACCAAAAAATATCTAAATTGTTCCTAGGGCTGATCAAGGTGAGAAGACAGGTAGGTAAAGGCAGGAAAGGGATATAGGTGGGCAGAGGCAGCTGGTTTTCTGCTCGAAACACTTCCACCTTCAGAAAGCTGGCGATGATCTCTTTTGGTTGAGAAATTAGTGCACAACCACCCAGGCCTCAAGGCAGAGAGGAATTGAGGCCGCTCGACTGTAATTCATTCTCAGGATGTCCAGATCCTTGTGTAGGAAACAAATGGCCCTGATTAAGCTGGTTGGCATTAACGTGGTGTGCATTAGGCATTGCTCTTTCACTGCTGGCCTGATTTGGAATTTTAAGGTGGACTGGGAGATTGCAGGTGTAAAAACCCACCAGGAAACACTCAGTCCCCCTCAAGCCCATCTGCAGCCCTCAGCCTGTACTGTGCAAGAACCAGGCACCACCACTTTGCTTGCCTGTGGCTTGCTGAGAGTTGGAACACTCTTCAGAGCCATCTTAGAACCTCCCTTGACTCAGGCTGAGAGCTGGTGGGTTTATTCCAGGCCAGGCAGGAATTTCAGCTCTTTTCCTGCTACCTATTTTACTTTCTTTACTCTGTGTCCCTCTTGACTTATTTTTCTCTGTGTCCCCAGAAACCGTGAAAAAGATGAGAGGTACCTGTGTACCTGGTAGGCTGGGGAAGAAAATTCTGATTGGCGGTATTCATGCCTGGAGGTCAGAGGATAATGAGATCCGTGTCAGTCGTATTTGTCTTGTGCTTCCCACTGCAGAACCCCTAAACTCTAGAAAGTACCACTGTGTTCAGCCAGCTGTTTACTATTCAAGGCTCCCAGAGAGTGGGGCCTTCTTTCCCTATTGGTCTCTTGGTGTCTCAGCTCGTAAAAATGTGGATTGTTTTTGTTGCTGCATTCAGGAAATTTTTATTGAAGCCACAGTAATGAACATGGCAGAGAAAGTTCTTGCTGTCATGGAGTTTTACTATTGAGAGAAACTGACAACAAACAGCAAGGAAACAAAGGCATATATTCAGGTGGAGAGAAGGGCTATGAAGAAATAAGAGCAAAGGGATAGAGAATATCAAGGAAGGGTAGCTCTTTTAGATCCTGGAGCAGAGAAGGCCTCTCTGAAGAGGTGACATTTGAGCAGAAGCCTGAACAAATGGAGGGAGTGAGGCGTGTCAGGAGCTGGCAGGTAAACATTGCTGGCAGAGGAACCAGCACGTTGAAAGGCCCCTGAGGCGGAGGGAATGAGCTAGCTGTGTTCGTGGAATATCAGGAACCATCGTGACTGGATTGGAGGAAGTCAGAGGGAGAGTGGTCACCAGGCTGGGACTAGACCATGTGAGGCCATGGTCAGGAGGTGAGATTGTGTTCTAAGTGTCACAAGGAGTCCCTAGAGAGTTGTGACCAGACAAGTGACATGAGCCAGTGTATATTTTTAAAAGATGACTCTGGCTGCTGGTAGAGAATAAGCCATTGGGGGTAAAAGTGGAAACAGTTGGGAGGCTACTGCAGAAGTCAGGCAAAAGATACTGGCGGCTTGCGTCAAGGTATTAGCAATGGAGATGGTGAGAAGTAGTTGGATTCTAGATGTGTTTTTAAGTTATTGCTGATGACACTGGCCAATGGATTGGATATGGGGTATGAGAGAAAGCAAGGAATCAAGGATGACTGTATTGAAATAGGACACCTTGCTGACAGAATATGGTACCCTCCTATCTTCTCCTTTCAGCTAGGTTGAATGTAGTGCCTGGTCTGGGACAAGTTAGGACAGTAGCTCCCAAATGTGTTATTTGTCTATCACCTTCATGATTTTTTTACACGTATATATATACTACCTGTGTTATCATTTACTTTTTTAAAAAATCAATTCACTCATTTTAACCTAAATTTATTTTTTAAAAGATATCATGCTATGTGTGATAAACTGGTGAATTTCTAATATTAAAAATAAGTGTACAACTATTACAAATATTTATTTGTGAAGCACTTGGAATCGTTTCATATACCACAAGTGGCACAAGCCAACATCATATATTGAGATACATAGCACTGGTGAATTGTTATTATCAGATGGGGAATTTAGTATAGATACTTGGCAACTAATTAATAGTCAAAACTCATTTGTTTGTTCTTTAGTGAGAATAGTTTGAATTGCTTAGCATAGTGTTAATCCCAAGTATGATTCCACACCTACTGAAGCATAGCCTCTGGGAGGGTGTCCAGAATCTGCATTGCAACAAGCATGCCCCTGCTTCTCTTGTCCACTAGAATTGAGAACTGCTACTAGAGTAGAAAGGGCAGAATCCAAAAATGTGACCCCCAGCCCCCTGTCCGTTTCAGACTAGTCGTATGAACTTCAGCAGAAGAATAGAGAGTAGAAGTGGATGAGCTCTGGAGTCAGACAGAGTTAGAATCCTGGTTCCACCCCTCACTAACACCATAATCTTACAGAAGTTCCTTAACCTTGTCTGAGCCGAGGTTTCCTGCCTACAAAATAGGGACGATGATGATAATATGATGCATTTAAGTGCTTAGCCCAGAGCAATGCAGTCTGCTCAGTAAGTGTTAGCTATTGCGATCATCATTGCTGTTACCACTCAACATCATAAGACTGGCTTTTCTCATCATAGAAACTTAACAGACATATTGGGAAAATCGAATAAGCTATAACTTATTAATTTATTCTATGAACAATAATTATTCTTCATTATACTCATTAATGTGGAAACACAGAAAGAAGTTATTATTAAGACTAGCAATAGTATTTACCCTATGGGATTATTGTAAGGATAACATGAACTTGGGTATGTAGTAACATCACAATATTGGTAATAGTGATAATGACCATTTATTGAATACCAAGTAAGTCACAGTTACTGTACATTTATTTGACCTTTGAAACACATAGGTGAGTTATCCCCGCTATGCAGGTGAGGAAGGTGAGTCTCAGAGGTGAAACCCCTCTCTTAAGATCATATCCAGCCAGAGGTGGCAGAGACAGGATTCTAATCCAGGTCTGTCTGGCTGTAAAGCTCATTGTTCTCTTTCCAGTACATACCACTTCTGTGTGTGTGACTTCAGTTCGTATTAAAGTTCACATTCCCTGAATACATAGCAACCAGGGAGCAGAGTATAGGACAGACAAGGCAGTAGAGAGGGGTGTTGGGGCACAGGATCTTGGGTAGCTGATATGGGATTAAAAATTGGTCATGGATAATCCCTAAAGTAAAGAATTTGCACCTGGATAATTAAGAACCAATTGGCCAACTTTCCCAGGCCCCACTGGAAGCTTCTGAGAGCTGCCACCCTGAGGACAGTCGGCTTCACATGATTACGAGAAAGGGCATGAGTGTGTGAGCCAATTGGAAATCTATTCTCCAGATGGATTTTGTATTCAATTCAATGTGGGTGTTTTTCTTCATGCCTTTTAATGGTACTGAAATTGATTAAATTCAGAATGAGCCAGGCAGGCCAGACTTTAAAGGGCAAATCACATTGGGAAATTGAGTAAATTTCCTTGGTGAGAACATGCCCCTGGAGCTGTCTATAAAATAGGGCCTGCTTACAATAACTCCAGACAATCTCCTGTATCCATCCACATTAAAAATCGGGCAGTAACTCCCTTTACCTCTCAGTTCTCTTGTTTTTATGCAGACAGCCAGCACTTCTAGCAAATTCCATTTCTCCCGTAAAAAACTTGAAAGGTTGTTTTTGATCAAAGAAAAGTTGAATAAGTTTCCTGGGGGGAAATGTTCAGACTAGGAAAAACCTATAGAATACCAGCTTTAGGAAAGTGGTAATCCATTCTAACCGTGTTGAGACTAATTCAGTAGATCACCTCGACTTCTCTGGAAAAGGATTTGTTTCCTGAGGTCTGTTAGAATTCCAGGGATGCGTGTATGGGATACCTTTGGAGTGTGTCCCAGAGCGTTGTTTTCACAGACTATATGTCCATCCGTCAACCTACGGTATGTAAAGTTCCCTTCTATTCAAAATTGGTGACTGGGCCACTTCTTGCCTAATTTCTTGGTGTTCTGAGTACTAAGGATTGGAGTAGGACAACAGCAGGTCAGTGATTTTCAGAAAAGGACTCCTGGATCTGGAGAGCGAGGTCTGTTGGGTAGCACCCAGCTCTAGGGGAGAAATTATTGTTTTCTAGGGTGTTCCTTGACCTCATTGCCATCTGACTATTTCGATGGCCCAGTTAGTATGATGTGGAAGAACTTCCCCCAACACGTACACACACACACATGCATATACCACCAGCCCAGGTTCATGCTGCATGTAGCCCGATGATGATAATGCCTCGATGGACAAGCAAAGGATTTCTAGAAGTGTCCAGGAAAACCTAAACTTGGTTTTGTCTCCTCTGTTTCATGTCTTGGCTTGCACAGCTTTTGTTTTTCCTCTCTTGGACTCATTCTTGGAGTTATACTGTTGTCCTTTTTGCATTGATACAGGAAGAAAGGAATTGGTTAGATCAGGCCATTTATATCTTTATTGAACCTTTATATCCTCACAAAAGATGGAAAATCTGAGGACCAGAGCTTAAATGATTCATCTACTCTCATAGGCTTTATATCTGTTGGAATTTGAAAGGTCATTTTTTTACTATACCACACTGCACCTTAGCAAGTCTGCCCACCCTTCAGTCACCAATGTGCCTATCCATGCATCCAAAATGAAAAATGCCACAAAATGAAAAGTTGCATGCTCCCACTTAATGTCCTACACTATAGTAGACAGTGAAAGACAAAGTACTGAATAAAATAAGATATACGTGGACCGTTGCCTTCATGAATGACTATCTAGTTTGGTAGACAGACATTTTTGGCAGGATCATACTAATAAGTATAAACTTGCAATTGTGTCCCATATGCTGAAGGAGAGGTTGATGGTGCTATATCCAAGTGTGCAGTGGAGTATTAACCTAGGAGGAGACGTCAGGGAGGCCTTTTTGAGGAATTGACACTTGAGGGGAGACCTGAGTTTTTGGAGTTACTTGATCCAAGGGGCTTCCAGATGAAACCCACAGAATGTGCAAAACCTGGAAAGAAAGTGGGTCAGTTGGACTCTCTGAATTGGGATGCTGCTATTCAGAGGAGTGACATGAGATGAGGCTGGAGAGGCAGGCTGGGGCCAGACCATGCACGGTTTGTGGGCCATGGTAAGGATTTGGGTTTTCCCCCAGAGAGGAGTGGGGTGCTATTGAGAGATTTTAAAAAAAGAGGTGACATGGGTGATGTCAAGATCACGGGGGCTCCCATGTGGAGGACAGATTGGAGGGAGGCAGAGGAGGTGTGAGGAAACTGGTTAGGAGGTCATTGCTGCAGTCCTGGGAAGAGACGATGGAGGCCAGGACCAGGATGGAGGTGGTAAAGACAGACCCAGACAAAGTTGAGAGACCTTAGGGGGTAAAATCGAAGGACTTAAATTTGGATATGAGGGGTGGTAGGAAACAGGGGGAGTGCTAAGGGTTACACTCATGGTTTTATTGTAATTCTCACCCTCTGCCACCACCTACACACCTCTTTTTTTTTTTTTTAGAACGTGGAAAAAGCCAGAGAAAGCATGTCAGATGAGGTACCGTGAGGTACCAGAAGCTACAGAGCATGGCAGTGACGGTTATGCTAAAATCCATATCTGTCTACCTGGCCCATTAGCCACCTCCTCTTAGACAAGAAAATAATTTGGTCAAACCTTGTAGTATGCTGTTCTTTTAAGCCCTTTGCAGTAAGACAGTTTCTGGATTTAGCCTGCCTCCCTCCTCTCGGAGTTCATACGCTAGGCATGATAGTGCAAACCTCAACAATCTGCCGGGCATCCTCCTCCCACTTCTAGGTTTGCCCTAAGACTCTCCAGGCTGACCAAGTGTCAACCTACCTCTCCAGTCTTCTCATGTTCTCCATAAAACTTTGAGAAAATGGGTTTCTGTGACCCTAGCCCTTTGCTTTCTCTAAAAGGAGACAAGGCTTCAAAAGTTGAAATGAAGTTAAGAGAATGACACATTTCTAACTTGGCAGGCCAACTTGGGTATTTGGTGTGAGCATTGCAAACATTCATTATATAACAACTCCTTGGGCTGCCCTGTGCGTTAACCTCAACCTTGAGGCTGAGGGAGGAAGATAAGCCGGTTCAAGCCTTAGCTGCAAGATGGTGGATGTCAGGCCTAGGAGCCACTGGTCCAGCAACAACTCACTGCAAGTCAAATTAAGGGAATAATGCAAGCCTAGTAGATATTTAATGAGAGATTATTTGTGGAGATTATAAGGATACAGAAATTGCAAATAAATCCCTGACCTTTTCTGAGCCTTGGCTCAGTGAAAGAGCTGAATCACCTGCTTGAGGGGATTAAGGACAGCCGTTTCCATCTGGCGGGCCGCTCAGACTTTTTCTGTCATTAGCAAACTCGGCTCTGTGGTGCTGGTGTTCTAAACCTTTTACTGGGAACTCACTTTTCAGAGTAGGAGATCTCAGTTAACTTAGATTACGTCCCTGCTGGGCAGAGATCAGGACTAATGATCTGATTATGTATGCACTATAGTCCCTATCACATTAATGGTGCTTGGTACATGTTAAATAATAAAGCAGTTGTTAATCATTAGTAGCCTAATCGTGCCATCAGCAGGGTCAACTGGAGTCAGTTGATGAGAGTAGAAGTCAAACCTGTGTGTGTGTGAGTGTGTGAATGCGTGCGTGTAACAGACTGAGATGGAGAGAGACAGACAGATGTAGGGAAGTACAGCGGCGGCAGCAGGCAATGTAATATCGTACACTGGTTCCAGTTTAGAGATTTAAAACAATGATATTTAAGCTGTATTTCATGAGTTCCTTGTTGGGAACTATTGTTTAATATGAATTTCATTTCTTAACACAGTTTTATCTGTTTCTAAAACTGTAGTAATTATCTTCAGTATGCAACTCGAATACATTAGAGGCTAACAGAGTTGCCTTGAACTCTTAGTGTCTAACTTTGCAATATGTAAATGTTATATGTGTTTGAACCTAGACAACTAATATATACTAATAAATACTGTGTTTTATGTGTAATGTTTAAGGCCTTTATGGGTAACATCTGTGTAAGATTTATTTCAAGAAAAGGGGTTCGCTGGTTTAAAACCAATCAGAGAACTTCTAATGTTGAGAAAACCAAAAGAGGAACATTTACACAGAGGATTTGCGGGGAGGGGGGAGTTTCCTTTGTCATTTTCCAAAAGAAGTAATTGTAATTAACATAGGTTTACTGGAATTTAATTTTTTCTGGATATGCTTGGAAGGTTCCATTTTATTCTTTTCCATTAGCTGTTACTTACCTAGAAAAGGATCTGGCTTCCCACAGGCCCACAAGAAAAAGTTCAAGGACTAATCTGCCTTTGCAGGGAGATGTCTAGCTCTGTCCTTATTTATTCTGCTAGTTAGGCTGATGGCTTTATGAGCATGTATCTTCTAGCCACTGAGGTCGTCACTGTCAGCTGCCAGGTTATTTCCAGTTTTTCAAAACTTTTATCAATGTTTGTAGGATAAGAAAGCAAAACAGTCTTTGTCCAGGATGGAAGTTCATCAATGTCTAGAATAAGACCATGTTCATAAACCTATTTTTAAAACATGCAAGCTCGGAATCAGTGTCAGCAGCTCCCCGGAGCACTGTGCAAAATGGCAGTTCTTTCTCTCCCAAACTTCCTTGACTATCATCCCTACGAAAGAATCCTCTTGCGCACCTCTCAAAAGAAGAACCAAAAGGTTTCAAGTGACTATTGAATCAGAGTTATAAACCTTTTGGAAACCTCCTTAAGTATAAAAAATAATTTCCCCTCTGACAAATACTTTCCAGTAGGCTCTATTCTGACTACTGTACAAAGGAATGAAAATCCTCCTCTGCACATGAAAAGATGCCCAACATCATTAGTCATTAGGGAAATGCAAATCAAAACCACGATGAGATACTATTTCACACCCACTAAAATGGCTATAATAAAGACGACGGTAACAAACGTTGGCAAGGGTATGGAGAAACTGGAATTTTCATACCTTGCTGATGGGAATGTAAAACGGTGCAGCACTGTAGAAAGCAGTTTGGCAGTTCCTCAGAAAGTAAAGCATCGAGTTACCATATAACTCAGCAATTTCACTCCTAGGCATATGCTGAATAGACATGAAAATGTATGTTGACACAAAGACTTGTACACACATGTTCCTAGCAGCATTATTCATAATAGCCAAAAAGTGGAAACAACAACTGATGAATGGATAAATAAAATGTTGTGTATCCAAACAATGGAATATTATTTACTCAAAAAAGGAATGAACTATTGATGCTACAATATAGATGAATCTTGAAAACGTTACACTAAATGAAAAGCTAGACACAAAAGACCACGCATTGTGTGATTCCATTTATATGAAATGTCCAGAATAGGCAAATCTGTAGAGAATGGAAGGTAGACTGATGGTTTCTAGGAGCTGGGGAAAGGGTCTGGGAAGTAGGGAGTAGCCACTAATGTATATGAGGTTTTTTGTGGGAGGTAATGAAAATATTATGGAATTAGGTAGTGGTGATTGACTCATAACTTTGTAAATTTACTAGAAATTAATGAATTGTAAGCTTTAAATGAGTGAACTTTATGTGAATTATATCTCAATAAAACTGGTATTAAAAAAATGTTCCCCTAGATTCCAACAGGTATTTGGCCTGTGTATTATAGTTTGTTATTAAATTTGGGAAACGTTCATGGCATGAGTTAACTGACTTTCGTTTGGAAGAATGATTTCTATCTGACTCACAGCTTCGAGTCAGAAAGCCTGATACAACACAATTTGCAGACTAAATACTTGGTTCATATACTGGAAAAAGCAAGGGATTGGGTTAGCAGGCACCTTACAGCTTTAAGGGAACAAGAGCAATGGTTTGTATAACAGGTGGTCTCCAGGGAGAAAAACATTGTTTTCCTCCTTTTCTGGTATAGTCATGCATTACTTAACGATGGGGATATGGTCTGAGAAAAGCTTCATCAGCCAATTTCTTTGTTGTATGAACCTCATAGAGTGACCTTATGTAAACCTAGATGGTATAGCCTACTACACACATAGGCTATATCGTACTAATCTTAGGGGACCACTGTCATATATGCAGTTCGTCATTGACAGAAAGTCATTATGCAGCAGATGACTGTACTTTACTTGCTATCCTGGAGGTGTGTGTTTTATAATAAGTATCACGAAGCGATAAGTATGCATGTAAGAACAAGAGCTGTTTCCCCTTGGGAAGAGAAATTTGCATTCTTTTTGAGTTTGATTTGGGGAATTCTCGGTGATTTTTTTTAAGGATTTTTATCTTCATTGCATCTACGTTCATCCATTTACATTAAAAATTGGAGAAAGACTCCATTTGGATTAGATCCAAGATGAGTTCAGGTTCTGCTCAGTTCTCATATTTTACAAGTTTATTTCTTGCCCTGGGGTGATGACAAATCATTTATAAATACTCACCTTCCTACTTTCTACCATTCACTTCTCCACTATGAACATGTGTTTGTTGAATGTCTTGTCCTGATGTCCTAAGGAGGTCAAAGATGAACCCATTCTTAAAGATTACTGCACACATCTTATCACTAGGTAACCAAAGTATGGGGATGAATTTTGATGGGTTTCCAGCCCCGTTGCCAGGTTGGAAATTGGTTCTGTGCTGTGGAAAAAGTTGCTGCTGTTGATCATTTATTTTCTGAGTGACGTTAGTGGATTTTGGAGCAGATGGAAAACTGTCACCACCTGTTGATTTACCACATAGAGGATGGCTCTGCTGCCTTAGTGTCTGTTCCTCAGGTAGCTTCTTTGTTCTTGGCTGTTTTAATTTTCCTTTAGGTCACTTTTCCTCTTTCCTAGTCCCCTGAGCAGGATTTTACTCCTCTCTTTATCTCCGGGTCACGTTTAAGGCGGTTGGGTGGTGTGGGCTCTGGAGTGAGTCTCCCACATATTAGCTCCACAACTTTGGTCAAGATATTTAGCTTTGCCAAATCTCAGTTTCTTCGTCTGTAATATGGGGCTAATGATAGTATCATCCTGGAGAACTGGCTAGGTTAAATGTGATAATCTTTGTAAAGCACTTACCCAACAGGTATTGAGCACTTCATTATGCTTTTCAAGGAGATCAGCAAGCAGTTGGTCCTACAGCTCCTGATAATAACAAAACAATTTAAAGGATGCTTAGTTCTTCCTTTGGTAAAGTGTTCCTACTCTATGCTGCAGTTTCTTCACCCATAAATAGAGGATACTTTGCAGAGTTACTGTGAGAATTAAATGAGATAATATATGCAAAGCACTTAGAACTGTACCTGGCATATAGTGAGCTCTCAACGAATGCCAGCTAATTTTTTAAATTAGTCCTGTACCTTTAGTGGGAAAATCAGTGGGATATGTGGCCATACCATGGGACTGATTCATCCTGAGTTGGTCAAGCCTTGTCCCAATGTTGTTCTGCGCCACCAGCACCTTGACTGCCGTTTTCTTTCTCTTTCAGCTGCACAGTTGGACAGCATTGGCTTCAGCATAATCAGGAAATGCATCCACGCCGTGGAAACCAGAGGTAAAGTAGTTCAACAGATGGCATTGTTCTCAGCAAAGGTCATGCATCTGGTGCCACGTCAGACCTGCTACCTGCTGTTTCCCGACTTTAAGTGACTCATTAACTCCTCAAGTGCCACTGCTGGTGTGTTTCCACTAGTCCTATTGCTCCGAAGCAGGGGCGCTCAACCAGTTTGCTGTCATCAACCTCTATGGCTAATTGGAGGAATGTTTTAAATACATACACATCAAATACATAGGATTATAGGGAATCCAGTTACTGAAATTCAGTTAAAATATTGAAAAACATAGTTACGATATAATAATATATGTGTTTCTTTGTTAACACTTTTAAATAACAAATTATAGCAGTAGGTATGATAAGTAGCATAATTTGGAAATAGTGATATTTCAAGATGTCTGTAATTGTAATGTGTTACAAAAATATCTGTGATTTCTAACAAAGTTACAGGTACTGCTAATACTACTGTGATTTGTTGCTTATATTATAATGGAAGGAAATGCTTAATTCTCAGTTGTAGGTTAGTAAAAATAAAGATGTAATTGTTTTCTTATCTGAGTTCGTAGACACCATGAATTCTCCAGTGGTTCTCTTGGGGTCTGCAGACCCCAGGTTAAGTACCCTGCTCTGGGGAGAGCTGGTCCCTGGGGGACCATGGGGGAAGAGAGAAGGGGTCGGGCCCCTGGTTTCCTGCAGTGGTGCTGAGGTCAGGCCCT
Source organism: Equus asinus (assembly GCF_041296235.1). Classification (NCBI taxonomy): domain Eukaryota; kingdom Metazoa; phylum Chordata; class Mammalia; order Perissodactyla; family Equidae; genus Equus; species Equus asinus. The sequence goes on along the minus strand of NC_091798.1, from coordinate 37,239,539 downwards.
GCCGGCCGCAGGTTGGCTTTTCCTGGGTCCATAGGCCGGGGCTTTGGGATCAGGGAAGCTGGTTCATCCCAGTGATCTGTATCCCCTCCTCAGTGGCGGCCACAAAGGAGATGCCTCATTTCCGGCACCTTGGAGCTTTGAGTGCCTTGGTCTATTGTACCCCTCAGAAAAGCCGATAACTGTCTTTCCACTGGATTTGCTTTGAATCATTGTCGAAGATGTGAATCTAATTTATTCTACAGCCTCTTGACCCACCAACGCTTTTTATTTGTTTGAAAGAATTCTGTCTTTTAAAGCAGGATCCATAACTGTTACCAATTGAGAAATATGAGCATCTTTATAAAGATTATGAAGCACTGAGTAGAGGGGGAGAGGAAAAAAACCTACTGTGTGAGCCTCCTATGTATTCAGTGGAAAAGTATTCTTTCCAAAGTAATTATTTTAATTTGTGCTAACATTTTTTAAATGTTTGCTTATTTCTGCTACACTTTCCTTCAATAAAGAGTTAAGGCAGCTTGCAAAGACGTGTAAAATATAGCCATACAATATAAAGTAGAAGTAGATGAGATTTCTGGGAATTGATCTTGAAAAAATAAGGACATGGGCCAGGTTGAGCCATAAGGATGTTTACATAAAGGTGTTGTTAAGGTGAAAAATCAGAAATGGGCCAAATGTCTCAAAAAATTGGTTAAATCAACAGTAGTACATCCATGCAGTAAAAAACTATGAATCACTAAAAATGCAGTGGAAATGCATTTATTGACATCCTAGATTTTCATGGTACATATTAAGTGAGAAATGTAAATTATATAACAGCTCATACTGGTAGGACCCCATTCTGGGATGGCAGGGAGAGGGGAGCGCCGTATCTGCACAGGTCGCAATGTTGTCAGTGGCTCTCTCTGCTGTTTTTACAGCCTTCCTTTGATTTATCTATTTTCTATAACTGCAGTTCCTAATTTTTTCAAGTATGGATTATTAAGGTAATTGTTCAACAGACATTTTGATTTGCTTTTCATTTTTAAAAGAAAAGAATGAGAAATAAGAGGCACTGAGTTAACAAAGGTAGAGGCATGAAAATAGTGCCAAAAGTGAGTTCAGGACAAAAATCCTTTCCCCTCCATGACGAAGTTCTTAGACTTGCCTGAGGTGGGCCACCTGTTTTGTCTCTCAGTTTTCAGCAGCCAAAACCAGGAGGGAAACCTAATCATTTAAAACCCTTCACAAATCCGTGTGATAAATGCAAACCAGTAGCTCAGAATGACACCTTTTTCTGATGTGAAACAAGAAGCTATCCACAGTCAGTGGCAGAGGAAGAAGGTCACCAGTTGGTTTGGTCTCTTAGCCTCCGCCTCTTTGTCCCCCTCCTCCTCTAAAACGAGGACGAAAATGACGTGTTTCAACTTCTAAGAAAGTTTTCATTTAGCACAAAGAGGAAATAGGACAGTGTGAGTTAAATGCCATTTTAGCATAAATACTTGAAGGAAGTGGATATTTCCCTGCTGCAGTGCACATATGTACACACATATTTGTGGTGACCAGAGGTGAACAGACGTCCCATACTCTCTGGGATTTGTTAATCATCATCCAACAAGAGCCAGGATTGTGTCAAGTTCCAAGAAAGCACAAGGACAAAAGAAGTAGACACTTCAGAAAGGACAAGCCTTTTGGGCTGCCTCATTCCTAAATAATGGTTCTGTCACTGAGTAACCTGGAGCCCATCCTTTAGTTTTGGACCAGGGGCTCCTAGCCCCTGAAACGTGCAGGATGATGTATGTGCTTTTACAGGTCCTTTTTAGCTGTAAAATCCTATCATTCTAGACTACTTCCTTTTATTCACAGTTCCACTTCTATATAGGTCTTGTTGAAGACGCTCCAGAACCAGCCTTTTCCCAAATTTCTTCTAGGAAATTTTGTTTTGGCCCCAAAGTATAATTGTTTTGGCCCTGATGGAGTATAACTCAGTGCTTTATTCATTCTATCTTGTATCATGTACTGATCTAGGTGCTGGGGGATACAATGGTGAAGAAGACAGGATCACTGTACTTAGAGTTTATGTTGTGGTTATGGGGAGAAAGACAAACAAGAAACCAAATAAGGAAGATAATTTCAGATATTGTTAACTGCTGTAAAGAAAAGAAAACAGGGTAAGGGACTGGCCAATAGTGGTGGTCATGGGATGCCTTAGACTGAAGAAGTTGCACTTAAACTGAGACCTGAATGATGAAAAGATCTGGGAGAAGAGTATTCCAGGTGGAGGAAACAGCTTTGCAAAGGCTGTGATCTGGGGGCATGAGGTTGATGTGTTGGAGTAACGAGAAGGCCAATGCGACTGGAGCAGCGTGAAGGTGGTTGATGATGCAGTCGACAGTGGGCCTGTGTTCAGTAGTGTAGGGCCTTGTAGGCCACATAAGTTTAGATAGTGGTCTAAATACAATGGGAAGCCATTGGAAGCTTTTAAGAAAAAGAGATGATTTGAACTGATTTACACTTTAAGAAGTTCACTTTGGCTACTGGTTGGACAGTGGACATCAAGGGAATAAGAAAGGAAGCAAGAAACCAATTAGTTGAGAGGTGTCAGATATGATGGAGGTAGGGCTAGCAGGAGAGAAGTCATTTCATATCACTTGGTCTGCATTGTCCTCTTTGGTAAATGGTATGGTGGTGATCTAATCCTTGCGCTTAAATGTGCAATGTACTTAGGTGGGTTAGATTTCGGTTCTTTGGGTGGTTGAAGGTAAACCTCTTCTAGTCCAGTTGCACATTTCCTTGGGTTGAATAAAGGTAGTCCTCCTTTTTCTTTATAAAGAAGATTTACATTACAAATAAATAGACTTTCTAATTTCTCAGTCTTGGCTAACATTCTCCAAAATTAAAAATGCCCCTATACCTTGATATTTTCATTCTGTATGTGAAAATAGAAACTGTAAAATATTTACCCTTTTCTGTAGTATGAAATTTTTGTCATGTCAGTTTTGGCTTTTTAAGTTAAAAAGCTGGCTAAATATGACATATTTAAAAGTATATATTGTGTGTCTTTTGAAACTCTTCAGTTGCTGCCTTTGGCAGGAGAAGAGGAAGGTTTCTGTCCCCTCTAATGACTGAACTAACATGAGGGCTGAACTGGGCAGCACATCCGTGAAATCCTAGACAGCTGTCCCAAATCCCACTCCTTCGCTAAGAGCAGAGCTGAGTGACAGGGGACTTTAATTAGAGCGGCTTTTAGAAGGACCGAGAAAATGAAAACAGTACGTTTGGCTGGGTAGACTTGACTTGTGTTCTGATGTGCCTCTAATTAAATCATCACTGTTTCTCTTCTCAGGGATCAATGAGCAAGGCCTCTACCGGATTGTGGGGGTCAATTCCAGAGTGCAGAAGCTGCTGAGTGTGCTGATGGGTGAGTGCAGCAGTGGCTTTTGCCAAGCAGGTCCCAGGCGCGGGGTACCTCTGAAAAGTCACCAAGTCTCTAAATATGGTCGGCCTCTTGGGAAGGAATTGGGGTGTCCAAGAGGTAACTCCCAGAAATCAGCTGCCTTACTCACCAGTTGTCATGGCTGTGGGCATTACTGGAAGAGGTCCTGAGTGGGACTGGACAAAATGAAAAAATGGCAGGTCTAATGCACCACACCCTCTCTGTGGACTCAGCCACTGCCAGTCCAAGTGACACTCAGTCACTCCTGTGACCACCAGACCTCACTCTGTCTTTAGTAGCTCATGACTCCCTCTGTCCTCTTTGACAGGCATTTAGTGGGGCACACCCGTGCCCAAGGAAGGGCATCCTTCTAGCTTGCCGAAGACCTCAGCTCTCATGTTCCCTGTTACTGAGGTGTCATGAGACTTCCAGATAAAATGTATACAGGCAGATAATTCTTCTGATCCTCTTTGCTTCTAGAGTTCAATCTAGTCTCTGTCATTTTAGCAGCTGAATCTCCTTTGCAGCTGGCTGATATAAATACAAAACCACTACCTCTAAATGTGCAGCATTCGAATCAAAAACCTATGAACCAATGAGCCAAATTTGCCTAGGCTGCAGATTTCCTGTATTTTTAGAAATGAATGCAGCCAGCCTTAGTCACATGGATCTAAATGGCAAACAGATCAGATTTCACAGATCAGTGGCTGTCATTCATTCCCACTGAAGCCCAGCCATGCACTTGTAGAGATAGACTATTGCTCGGGGTCCCTGCTCAGTGTTCTGGGAAGGGACAATTCTCTTGTTAGTATTTATCACTTCTTTTGTCATCCCAGTTTCTGAAGATAGTTTCCATATGTGAAGAAATCTCCTGTCTCATGTTGACTAGAACAACTCTCTTCATCTCTTTTCAAGACAGCGACTCACCTCTTGTAGGGAAAATTCTATTGTATCGCTAGTCACAGTGAGATCTTTTATTTGAAACTATGATTAATTTGTGAGATACTCTGGCATTGAGAATCTATTTTTTGGTTCAGATTTGGGGTATGGTGTGTTTTTTTAAAAAAAATTAAACTTTTTATTTTGAGATAATTGTAGGTTCACACGCAGTTATAAAAAATAATATAGGGAGATCCCATGTACCTTTACCCACTCTCCTCCAATAGTAACATCTTGCTAGCCTATAGTACATTATCACAACCAGGATATTGATCCAGTCAAGATGCAAAACAGGTCCATCACCACAGCAATCCCTTGTGTGCCCACTTATGGCTACACCCATCTGCCTCTCCTTTCATCTCACTCCCACCCTTAACCCCTGGCAACCACTGATCTGTTCTCTATTTCTGTAATTTTGTCATTTCAAGATTATTATATAAATGGAATCATACAATATGTAACCTTTTCGGATTGGCTTTTTTTCAGTCAACATAATTCCTTTGAGATTTACTCAGGTTGTTGTGTGTATCAGTGGTTTGTTCTTTTTGCTGCTGAGTAGTATTCCATTGTATAGATGTACCACAGTTCGCTTAATCATTCACCCAATGAAGGACATCTGGGTTGTTTCCAGTCTTGGGAAATTATGAATAAAGCTGCTATAAACATTCATGTACAGGTTTTTGTATGAATGTTAATTTGTTTCTGTGGGATAAATACCCATGAGTACAATTTCTGGGTTGTATGGTGATGTGGTTAATTTTTGAAAAATTCTAATGTAAGGAAGAATTAAGCATCTAACAGGTAACAATCCTCAACCTTTTACTTCTGATCAGAGCTGCAAACATTTGTGGAGTATCTGCTTTCTGAAACAGAATGCCAGGTGCTAGAGATGAAACTTTAGAAAGAGTCGTTCCTTGTCAGCAAAGTGTCCAGGTGGGAGGAAGATATGCATGCATATGAAAGCTGTAATGTCAGATATGGTACTGGTGCCTAATATGACCTAGATCTGGAAGACTGAGTCGTGAAGGAGAGAATAGAAGAATAATTCAGATTCAGGAAATACTATGAGCAGTGGCATGGGGGGAAGAAATCAGAGTTTCTGGTGGCTATAACAGAGAGTATCAGTTTTTTAGGTATTATTATTACTTTAATATTTGAAAGTACTTGAAGCTTGGACAGGAGATTTAAAGCTGAAAAGCTGAGATGGCCCCTTTTGTTGAGGAACTCGAATACCCTGCTAAGGAGTTTGGAGTTTCTGCTCTGTAGGAAGTAAGATGCTATTAAAAATTTCTAAGTAGTAGAGTAGTATGTGTTAGGACTCTTTTGCACACAAAATGTGAAGAAGACAATGCAGAATAGTAAAAGGAAAAATAAAAGCCATTCGTTTGCTCACATAACTGGTAAGTCCAAGATGGCAGAAGCATGGCAGGGGCTAGTTGCTCCACTGACATCTTTACGTTTGTTGGAGCCTTTCCCACTCCTTTCTTCTAGCTTCTCATTGTCCGTGACCTGTGCTTGCCTTGGCATCGGCAGTATTCCAAACCATGGGATTGTCCCAGGTAGTGCAACCTCAGCGGTCCTTCAAGCTTGCATCACTGGGAAGAGTGTCTTTCTTGACAGTTTCACAGAAAGTCCAAGGGTGGTCTTTGATTGGTCAATGTGGGGCCATTCACGTGATTCATTTCACCATCTCATGCCAATCACATGACCTACAGCAGATGAATCTGGAGGGCCTGAATCCTCTGCCTGTCTCTGGTGATCCTGTGCCACCTCAGTGAGGGTGGTGGAGGAGTAGGGTGGGGAGGGGGGTTATTCCATAGAACCCTAGGGACTGAGCAGGATTAGTAATAGAATGATGGAGGATTGCTTTCCTGAAATAATGGCTTCTGGGTGATAAAAAAAAAATGTCCAACACAGGTGTAACTAGATCAGATGCTAGTTTTAGGAGGATAATGCTGGCAGCAATGTAGAGCATGTATTTGATCAGAGAAAGACATGGAAGATGAAGACAGTTGCAACAGATGAGGCAGAGCATACCCTATCAATCAAGGGCTGAACCAAATAGCTGCTCTGAGTCAGGAAAAAAGGACAGGCTTAAAATGATGGGAGAGAGAATCAACAGGACTTTGTAACAACTGGATACAGGGTGGTAGAAGGGGCAGAGAGATTAAAAAATGACACATTATTATGTAAGGTGACACTAATGAGAAAAAAATGACATTTTAGACAGCTTTGCTAATCTAAAAAAGAACCACCTTAGCTCAGCCCTGCTAAGCAAAGAGTGGCATGAAAAGATCTTGTTTTTATCACTCCTCTTAGTGGCCCTCGAACAACATATTTGTCCTGTTCTCTTCTTCGGTTTTCCTAGGGTCAGACAAAATAATCATGAACATCTGAGAAATGGCATGAAAAACTAATAACTAGCAGCTGAAAGTCACAAGGCCAGCTGCCTCTGCCAAGAGGACATTACAGATAAACCAAATCCAAACTGAGGCTCAGCCTGGGCCAAGAGCTGACTGCAGTGTGAGATCTAATTGAAAGTGGAGCATGGTACCTGGGATTCTCACTACCTGTTAAGTTAAACAGTTTGGATCTTGGAATTGAGGAATCACCCATTAGACCAGGGAAACTCCAGACCTGAAAGCGGAGCCCTGTCTTCCTTCCCTTTTGTGAACATACTCTCATCTTCATCAGTTCTTGGTACTGGTACTAGACTGGATTAGCCAAAAGTGTAAAATAAACATGGCTCCTATACTCCAGCACCTCTCCCTGCCATGGCTGGGCTGAGGGTGAACCATTCATTCATGATTCCTTCATTCTACTTTCATTGGATGCCCTGTTATGTGCTAGGCACTGGGTAAGATTGAGATTATTTGTCAGTCTCTCAAAAGTGGAATAGTGTGCTTTTATGATTGAAAGTATGCATTAGAATTAAGTAAAACCAGGGACATCCTTGGATCACTTTGAATTTACTTTGGGTAAACTCAATACATTGGGGGCTTTTAGTGGGAAGGGGACTATAAGAGCCAGTGCTTTGAGAATGTCTTCTTTTTCCTGACTAGGATTCCTGAAGCAAGCTTCCTAGGACTTCTCATAGCAAGTGCTGTGTGGCCTCGTGCTCATGCCGTACCAAGAGCTACCCTTGATCCCTTCCTCCTAGCAACAGGGGTCATTAGTCTCTGAAGAGTGAGCAGGACTCTGGGAGACTTGCAGATTCCTAGAAATAGTGTCTTCCATGTGTGTACTGTTTGGATCTTTTCTCCCTGAATGTTAAGTGAAGATAAATCTTTCCAAATTTTAGCTCAACATTTTTTAAATATAAATCAGCTATATGCTTTTTCAGTACATGTCTGTCTCTCTTGTCACATATGTTTTAAATAACTTTTTCTAGTTAAAAGTTATGAGTGGTCACAGTAGCAAATTTGGAGAAATACAAAAAGTAGAAAGAAGAAAATAAAAGTCTTGCAGACCGGAGATAACCTTTACTGACCATTTTCATACCACTGTCACCTTTTAAATATAACATTCTGTAATATAACATAAAAAATATTTACAAGATTGGAGTCACACTATGCGTGTGTACTGCTTTTTAACAGGGTTTTCATGTAGCGCACAGAGTATTCTCTGTTACTCGAGTTCTTCTAGACAGTGGTGTTTGGGCCGTGTATCGTGTGCATGTACTACACAGTCAGTCCCCTATTCTCAGATACGCAGGCTGATCGCAGTTCCTCGTTCTAGAAAGCACTCAGGTGACATCCCCACAGGGACGGGATAGCAGAGGTTAAGAGCATGCATTTTAGCGTTAGACATGTTACAGTTCCACTGCTTATCTTTTAGATTTTATACAGATTATTTAAACCCATCTAGGCTTCTATCTCGTCATCTGTAATAATAGCCCTGTCTCCACAATAATGTGAGGATTAAATGAAAAGATGCGTGTAGATTGGTGAGTTCAGAGCCTTCACATGTTAGTCAATAAATGTTAGCTGTTGTTATTTTGAATTTTTATATGCATATTTAATTATGTCCTTAGATGTTGAATTGCTGGGTCAAGGTATATACATGTTTTCAAGGCCCTTAATTGATATCCCCAAATTTGCTATCAGCAAAGTCTGAGAGTGTCATTTACCTCACATCTTTGCCATACTCTGTATTATCTTTTTGCATATAAATTAAGACATTTTAAAAAATGTATCTCCTTTTTATTTAACTTTGCGTTTCTGTAATCCTGGGTGAGACTGGACATTTTTCCTATGTTTCTTGCTGGTTTCTGTTTCTTCTTTTGTGAACTGCCTGTTTTCGTTTGTAGCCTATTTATTTATCTATTTATTTATTCGTTTATTTTGTGAGGAAGACTGGCCCTGAGCTAACATCTGTTGCCAATCTTCCTCTTTTTGTTTGAGGAACACTATCGCTGAGCTAACATCTGTGCTCTGCGCCAATCTTCCTCTATTTTATATGGACCACTGCCACAGCATGGCTTGATGAGTGGCGCTAGGTCCGCACCCGGGATCTGAACCTGTGAACCCCGGGCCACTGAAGCAGAGCATGCTAACTTAACCACTATGCCACCAGGCTGGCCCCATCTTAGCCTATTTTTTTATTGGTATGTTCATCTTTTGATTGTAAGACCTTTTTAGATATGAAGCCTATGTTACCAGTATTTTCTTCTAGATTATCATTTATCTTGAACTTTATTCTTGGCACTTTTGTTTTTGTTTTATTTTATAAATATTTTAAATTTTTATCAAGTCCATTGTTTTGTGAAATCCGTCTTTTTCTTAGATGGATTATGCCTTAAAAGAACTTTCTCATTCCAGGATTACAAAAACTTTGTTTTCCTTAAAATTCATCTGGAATATATTTATTAAAAATGGAAACTAACTCTCCTTTTCTTCAAATACTTATCTGATTGACCAATAACCATATAATGGGAAATTTTCTGCCTTTCCACTAGTTCTAAATATCACCATACAGTAATTCTTTTATATGTATTGGGGTCTGATGAAGGATTTTTTTACACATACTTATCTAAGGGAAAACAAATTCTTCTTTGTTTGTTATTCTGCAATTCTTAATCCTTAAAAAAATAGATTGTCTTCATTTTTCACCTTTTTAATGTTTGTTTTTCTCCTGATTCTTTGCATTCTAGCAAAAATTCTCAAACTTGTACCCCATATCCATGTCATTCATTTAAGTTTCTTTCGGGTTGATTTTTTTTTTTGCTGTTAATAATGCAAATTTTAGTTTTGTAATTGAATTTTCAATGTCTTTACCAACTTATTTAGTTGTTTTCATTTCTGCCTTTCAGCTATCACTGTATTATTTCAGTCTGTTTCTTTTCTTACTTTCATGTCTTATTTCACAGCATCTGTATTTTTCTGAATTTTCTTTGTAGTACAGAACAGGTGCTTTCTGACATTTTTTAGCCTGTTTTGCTACCTGTATTTTATGCCAAAAAGTGTTTTATCAGCTTTTTAATCTTCTGTTTAATAATACCTGAACACAGAGAAGTTTATAAATCTTTGCCATTAAACTTACTATGGATAGATTCTCCTTGTTCTGTTCCTATTTTCCTGAGTGCTGTTAGAATCAGCCTTTCATATGAAATTGAAAGGATGATGTGCACGATTCCATCCAACTTCCTGGCCTTCTTAAATCTTTCATCTAGTGTGAACCTAGGAGCCTCGATTGACTTCGCCTGGTTCTGCTGTTGGTCATGGTTCTGGGAGGAGTGGCGTTTATTCCTGGGTGACCTGAAGTGTGCGGTGGTTCTTCCCTTGTCACTCTCATGTTTCTTCTAGGACGTTCCCCTTCTGAATTCACTTCCATTGATATAAAGGGACACCCCTCCACTTCTGTCCCCAATCTAATTTCACTGTCCAGATCGTAATCTCAGGCCAAACTCTAGCCACTTCAGAAAGCTTCCCCTCAGTGTGTGTGCTGGGGGGGGGGGGGGGGCAGTGCAGGTGGCATCCCTCCCTGGGGTGGCTTGGGCTATGCTGTAGGGTGGGTGGAAGGCTGTCCCCATCACATTGTTCCCCCAAGTGGGTTTTCCTTAGGGCTTCACCTGAGCTTTGCCTGGTGGATATTCCTCTGGTGACAGGCAGAATGTTGTCTGTGAGCCTAATTTTCTGTCTTATTGAAACTTTGTGTCCCTTTTTTTGCGTATCTTTATCTTTTTTTTTTTTAAAGTTTGGCACCTGAGCTGACATCCCTTGCCAATATTCTTCTTCTTCTTCCTTTTTTCCTTCTTCTTCTTCTCCCCAAAGCCCCCCAGTACATAGTGGTATATTTTAGTTGTAGGTCCTTCTGGTTCTGCTATGTGGGACGCTGCCTCAACATGGCCTGATGAGCAGTGCTGTGTCTGCAGCCAGGATCCGAACCAGAGAAACCCTGGGCTGCCGAAGTGCAGTGTGCAAACTTAACCACTCAGCCACGGGGCTGGCCCGTGTATCTTTATTAGTATTTTACTGTGCTGGTGAAGGAATGCAAATTCAGTGTTGCTGTTCTTTCTCATCTTATCTGGTAACTTTTTCCTGTTTTTTCACTAATGTTTAAAGTAAGGTTAGTGCTACAGAGAACACATGGAAAGTATTAAATTGTAATGTTCTGAAGCACCAAATTACAGTAGCATGCCTCACCCACTGATCTCTGATCCAGCCACAAACAATCCTGCCTTACTCCTCTGGGATCTTGCAAGTTTGTATTCCTTTTTTCTTTGCCCTTCATTTCCCACACTCTTTCACAGAGTATCATAAAAGAAAGCAAGCAAGAACTTGTTTCTGAAGAAATCCTAATGTAATAGACATTCTTCTTCTAAAGGCTTGCCTAGTAGTGAGTGGAAACAGCCTCAGACTTTGAAGACTAGCCTCATGGAAGCAGTGGAACCGTTCAAATGTGAACTTCCAATTTTACCGACCAGTAAAGGGAGCAGACAAATGATGACCAGGACTGAGATAGTAGACTGTTGCAATGAAGGATTGATCCTTCGGGGAGCTCGTAAGGTTGCTGTTAACCACCATCCTGAGTTTCCAGAGAATGGAGACCACAGATGGAAGCTCCTCCTCCTCTCTGCTCTTCCCACTGCCACCTTTGCTACTGGGATGCTTCAGGCAGGTTCTCCTAAGTCAGGGACTTGAGACAGTAAGAGCTTTGGGATCTCAGAACAGAAGGTATTCTGGATTCTTAGGCACCATATATAGGAAGTGACTAAAGTTTTTAAGATGTCTGTATTACTTCTATAGTCAAAAAATAATTTGATAAATTTGCTTATCAAATTGCTAAGTGTTAAATCTTGTTTTGAAAGAATTACCTGTAGGATAAATGAAAAAAAGTCTTATTTTCATAGAGGATAGTATATATTTATAAACTAACTCCACAAAGATGTAATGGAGATGGAGAATGCAAAAGGCTCAAGAAGATTTTAGAAGAGGACAGTAAACAAAATACAACTACCATTTAAATGGATGAGACTGTATGGCATTTCCTGAGGAATAACATATAGATCAATGGAACAAATGAGAATCCAGAAAGAGGACTTACACATATATGGTCAATTGATCTTTGATAAAGGTGTCAAGGTGGTTCAATGGGGAAAAAAAGAGTTGTCTCAACGAATGATACTAGTACAATTGGACATCCATATGGGAAAAAAATAAATTCAACCTTTATCTTAATATATACAAAAATTAACTTGAAGCGGATCATATTCCTAAAACTAAGAGCTAAAACTATAAAACTTCTAGAAGAAAGCATAGGAGAAATCTTTGTGACCTTCATTTAGAAAAGATTTCTTAGAACACAAAAAGCAGAAACCATAAAAGAAAAATGTGATAAACTGAAATTTATCCAAATAAAAAACTTATGCTCTTTCAAATATATTAAGAAAAAGAAAAAGACAAGATACAGATCAGGAGAAAATATTTGCAAAATAAGTATTTGATAAATTGTTTGTATCCAGGATATAGTAAAAATAACTCTTGCTGGGGCCAGCCCGGTGGTGCAGTCGTTAAGTGCACACGTTCCACTTCGGTGGCCTGGGGTTTGCTGGTTTGGATCCCGGGTGCGGACATGGCACTGCTTGGCAAGCCATGCTGTGGTAGGCATCCCACATATAAAATGGAGGAAGATGGGCACGGATGTTAGCTCAGGGCCAGTCTTCCTCAGCAAAAAGAAGAGGATTGGCAGCAGATGTTAGCTCAGGACTAATCTTCCTCAAAAAACAAAAAAATAAAAAAATAACTCTTGCAACCCAGTCTTATATAAGAACACAACTAACCCAGTTTTTTAAATGGACAAAAGATTTGAACAAGCAGTTCACCAAAGAAAATATAGAAATGGCCAAAAAGCATGTGAAAAGATGACCAACATCATTAGTCATTAAGGAAAAGTGAATTTAAAAAATGAGTTGTACCTACATGCCTACTAGAATAGCTAAAATTTCAAAATTAAACACATGACCATATCATACCTTAGTGAAGATGTGAAGAAATAGAGCTCTCGTATTGCTGGTGGGAGCGCAAAATGGCCCAACTGTTTTGGAAAACAGTATGTCAGTTTCTTAAATACTTGCCATATGATCCATTCCTACATATTTCTCCCTGCTCCACTCTTAAGTATTTACACAAGAGATGGAAATGCAGTTCATATAAAGACCTGTGTGCAAATGTTTATACTAATTTTGTTCAAAACAGCCAGAAATTGGAAACAACCCAAATATCCATCAACTAGTGAGTGGATAAACAAATGGCGGCATGTCCATAAAACTGAATACTGCTCAGTAATAAAAGGATTGAACTACGGGTACATGGATTTCAGAAGTATTATGCTATGAGAAAGTGGTTGCCAGGGGCTGAAGGTGGAGGGAGGGGGCTACCTATAAAGGGGCACAGGGGAATTTTTCGGGACGATGGAAATGACTTGTATCTTTACTGTGATGGTGGTGATGTGACTATACATTTGTCAAAAATCATGGAACTGTATGTTTAAAAAGGGCGAGTATACCTGCGTAAACTTGACTTTACAACATGTTCACACACAGGAGAGGGTTCTCAACCTTCCTCTTCATTAAGAAAATGCAAATTAAAACAATCAGATGGCCTTTTTTTTAACCTATTGGATTAAGGTGAAAGTGTTTGATTTCACATCGTTGTAAAAGATTTAGGGAAGGAGTCACTCTCATACTTAAATATAAGCCTCTGAGAGGTAGTTGAGCGTTATCTTTCAGAATTAAAAATGCATGTACTTTTTGACCCAGAAATTCCACTCTCAGGAATTTTTTCTACAGGCAAGACACATGCAAGGAAACAGTATCATTTATATCATTGTTTATCATAGCAAAAGCCAGGGAACAACCTTAATTTCCATTAATGGGACATGAAATTAACTATGGTACAGTGAAGTACTGTGAGGCAGATGTATTTGTGTGCTGATATGGAGCAATTTCTTAAGACTGTTACATGAAAACAGCAAGGCACAGAATGACATGTATACTGTTTCTCTCTTTTGTGTTTTTAAAAAGCTGTATGTATTCATATATGTGCCTGTTTAAGCATGTGCTATTAGAGATAGCAGACACATAAAACTAGTATTAGTAGTTGCCTCTAGCATAGGGAAGATTTACCTTTTGATATGTATCTATTTGTTTTGCTTGAATATATTTTTTTCCATGTGCATATATTACCTTCTCAGTTACAGAGAAAAAAATTTAATTTGCATACATTATAGTGTGTTATTAGGAAATTTAGAAGTACATGGGTGATTTTTCTGATAATTTCCTCTAGAATGTCCTTAGTGGACTAGATGGATCTTGGGACTGAGCACTGTGACGTTTCTAAGACCACTGCTTCCGGTCTGTGTCTTCTGTTGTTTGAATTCAGAGAGTATGTTGAGGAGGAAATATGCTCATTTCATTTTACCCACATGATGCCTTTTTGTACATTGGATGTTCTTCTAGCTTAGGTCAGTTTTACTAACCACTGCAATGATCAAGTGACAGGGTGGGGAGAAATGTACTGAGTTCTGAAGAAAATTGTAAATTTATGTCTCTGCATCCTATTCAGATGCCACCAGGAAGCTTCTGTAAGCAAGGGGAGCATCAGTAGGGTGGTGTGGAAATCAGCAGCACTTTATGAAAATAGGGTGGCTTGGGAGGCTGTATTCACTTTAGTTTGGACATCAAATGAATTAAAATGGACGGGCTCAAGTTATGAGCCTTGCCTCATCTGTGCTATAAAAAGCCCTTTCACTGAGCTGTAATTCGACTCTCCTCTCTGTAATGTTACACAATATTCCTATGGTTACAGAGCCTGAATAAGTGGAAGCTAATCATTAGTTTGCTAAATGTGGTTCATGGAACAGTTCACAACTCCCAGACCTGCCAACTGCTGCTTGTTTAGTGTCATGTTCACTCTTCTTGGGTAGAAGTTGGTTCCTTCCTCAGAAAAATGTACAGTAATATTTGTCTCCCATCCAGGAATCTTGCAGTATGGCAGCTCTCCATGTGTCTTGGGGATGGGGAGGGAAAAAGGTCATGCTAAGCAAAGGTTTTTGGTACGTACACTTCCACAGGAAGAAACCGTTAAGGGAGTCTGAGATGACAAAGCAAGAAAAGAATTAAAGCTGCAGAGGTCTTGGATACAGTTGTGCGCCACATAACATTTCGGTCACTGACGGACTGCGTGTAATCTTACGGCGGTCCCATAAGATTAGTACCATATTTGTGTAGTAGGCCATACCACCTTCTTTTGTATAAGTACACTCTATGATGTTTGCACAACGACATAGTCACCTAACGACACTTGTCTCAGAATGTACTCCTCTTGTTAAGGGACACGTTATTGTATTTGAAAAATCATGCTGTGTTCACTTTTCATAAATTTGCTGTGTTAGAACTCTATGGAGTTTACTGTTCTATGACTGTAGAAATAATATCAGGCTCTTTAGGTTCTTTCTTGTTTCCTATGGCAGGACAGATTTCGTTACTGCCCAGGGTCACCTGCAAACACACAGATGTGCTGCCATTAGAAGCCAAACATTTTATGAGCTGGGCCCTTTCCTCTCTCATCTCCCAATATGTGTCAGGGGAGGATATTGAAAGTGGTAGGTACCAGCTGGATTTGTGCCCTGGGGTTTAGAGCCTAAATCCTTAAGCCACTCATGATTATTTGGCCTCTTCCTACTAGGATAAAAGTGGGTTCTTTCCCAATAAATAGAAAATTATTTTGCTCCCCTGTGACTCATTCCCTATTTCCAGCTGAAAAGCTGTTGGCCCTGAAGGAGGAACCTCTTTCTTCTTGGAGACTGTCCAGGAAGAAAGTCTGGTGGCTGTCTCTATTTACCTGCTGTGTCATTTAGATCTCTTTGGATTGTAAAAAACAGAAAACCTAACCTCAACTGGCTTAAGGAAAAGGGGAATTAACTGGTTTACATGATTAAAAAGGCATGGCCAGAAATAAGGGCTCAAACCATGTCATCAAGACCTGCTCTCTCTGCTTGTCTCACCTCTGGCTTTGTGAGACTCACTCTCAGACTCTCAGGCCCTGCGTGGTGGCACACAGGGCAGTTGCGTAACCTCCCAGGTACAGCCCAGCAGGAAACAGCAGGTATCCTTTCCCCTGTCTCCTGGAAAAGTCTTCAAGTTCACTCTGATTGGGCTGGCTTAGGTCTTGGGCCATCCCCGAACCAGTGACAGGTCAGGAGAGATCTCATTCCCCACCCCTGGCAGAGGGGAGCCTCACCCGAGCACGTGGAATAGGAGTGAGAAGAGTAGCAGCCAGCTGAAAATGAGGCCCTTGGCAGTAAGAAAAGGGACTGGGAGCTGGCAGGCCAATCACTCGTCCTTACGTGAGGAAGCTGGATCCTCCCTTCAGTGCGCTGTAAGACTCCACTTCCAGCCGCCTCGCCCGTGATAACATGGGCTTCTGCTGCTTTGTGAAGCAGTTCATGTTCCCCAGCCTCTGCCTCTTATTCTCACTTGCCTGTGTGCTGCTCAGGACGACTACAAGAATTCTCTCTTATAATGCACACTTCTTTAAAATACACACATTTCTTGAAAGTCCACATAAGAGGAGACAAAAGAAATGATCAGGAGCCAAAATAATTATGGTGGTTCTCGTTGCACTTCGTGGCTCAAGGCAATTTAAAAAATATATAAAAGTAATGGAATCAAGTCATAGTTTAGAAAATATAAAAACCACAATTCTACTGCTCTAACCCAACTGCTATTTTAATTTTAGAGTATTTCCTTTCAGCTTTTGTTCATATGAGTTTCTCAGAGATTTTTAAATCTTGATTTTTTTTTTGCTTGACATTACATGATAATCCAGGCATTTTCCATATTACTACATAGTCACCATTATTTTGGAAATGCAACATAATGTCCCGTTGAGTAGACATACTATCATTAACTTAATCATTCTTCTCTCATTGGACATTTAGGTTGTCTCCTTTTTAGTTCTTTTCTACTGTTATAAAGAATAGTGTGGAGCATTTGCGTGGTATGTAACTTTTCTCATGCTTTATTTCCTGAGGATGGATTGTGAGAGGTGGGATTATTGCTTCAAAGGCTATAAACGTTTTTATGACTCTTCATACATATTGCCAAATTGCTTTTCAAAACTGTTGCATTTATCTCTTCTGCCTCCCGCAGTTTGTGAGAGGCTCAATTTCATTGCATTTTTGCCAACAATAGATAATTGGATTTTTAAGCATTTTCCTAATAGGTAGAGAATAGGTGTAGTTTTTGTTGTAATTTAGATTTCTTTGGTTAATAGGGAGGATGAACACTTTTGTGTATGCTTGGTTTTTTTACTTGTATTTTCTGTTCTGCTTTACATACTGTCTTTTCTTCACTTTAGACCCCAAAACAGCTTCTGAAACAGAAACGGATATCTGTGCCGAATGGGAGATAAAGACCATCACGAGTGCTTTGAAGACCTACCTAAGGTAGGGACTTTCCATTTGCAGGGCCGAGTGCCAGCTTGTTATCATGCACTTGGGAAGAAAGCAGTTTTATTTTCAGCCTCCAGAGAGCTGCTGGGTGGGTGTTTGAGATGTGGAAACAGCTTATGTGTGGGTGCAGTTAGCTCAGCTGGTCAAACCGATGGTATATCATCTGTAGTTGATGGGTTGCCATTGTGCATTGGTATCATTAGCGATTTTGGAAGCTTTGCTCTTAATGAGAAGTCTCTATGATAATTAGCCTTTAACAGAACCTAAAATATGTTATTCCCTGAAATCCCTAAATAATCTATTAAGAAAACAAGCAATTACCTATCTCGTTCTGTTGAGAATGTATAATTATACACCCCATTTTGATAGTTTTGTGCATTGCACAGAGTATATTGCTGACACTGGTTCTTAAAATGAGAACTTAATGGAACTCCTCTTTGATTCCTTTCACTGAGGTTGGACAATATTACTTTATTGGACAGAAGACCCTTTTCCTTGTTATAATATATATGATATTACTGCTAGCTCTCTACCCCTCCCTTGATTTTAAAGGGAATGGATGATCGACTAGTTGCCCACATCTCAGTTTCATGAATAGATGGAAATTTATGCTGGACTTGAAGGGTAGGAATATTATAGCTCTTCACTGTGGTTCTTCTTACAGAGGAAGGGGGGCGTCTAGTCTTAAACAAAGAGAACTATAATCATGAATTCCCTAAGCATTTGTAGAGATTTTGTGAAGATTCACTTGGCTTGAAAGCAAAGGAGGAAAGCCACAGAAAAGAAATAGATGGTGCAGGTTTTATTGGCTATTGGGGAATTGATGGATTGATCTTGAAGTCAAGAGTAAGATGGGGGCCAGCCTCGTGGCTGAGTGGTTAAGTTCACACACTCTGCTTCGGCAGCCTAAGGTTTCATCACTTTGGATCCTGGGCGCAGACATGACACCACTCATCAGGCTATGCTGAGGCAGCATCCCACATAGCACAACTAGAAGGACCTGCAACTAGAATATACAACTATCTACTGGCAGGGGCTTTGGGGAGAAGAAGAAGGGAGAAAAAAAAGAAGATTGGCAACAGATGTTAGCTCAGGTGCCAGTCTTAAAGAAAAAAAAAGAGATGTAATGTAAGTGATGACTAAGAGTTGAATTAGGGGATCTGAAAAGAATAAAATAAAGCCTGAATCAGGAATACTGTATAGTCTGTTGAGAAGCTTATTGTTTGGATTATAAGAAAAACTCAAGTTTACAGTTAAACGTATTCATTAAACATCTTCTTACCCCAAATACTACTATTGTAGTTTATACAAAACCATATTGTAGATGTTTGTATTTAGCACTTATTTGTGTGTATTGCTACTGATTAGCTAATAAACAGTAAATATAAAACATTTTTTTTTAAATAGTAGGTAAAATTTGATTGTATCATGCTTAATGTTAGGGGTTCTAGCCCTTTGGCATTCTGGAGCAACACTCCATAGTGAATTCGCCACAAAAACACCTACAAAAGTCTGTCATAGTGTTTCCACTATGATGAATTGAGTCTAGTAACTGATTAGAATTATGAGCTGATTCTAATAACAGGCTGCTAGGAAGACAAGAGTTGAAGCACAGGTAATTGCAAATGTTTAGTTAGTTGCCTGTTTCTCCGAGAGGTCTTAAGATGCTCTTGTTGATGGGTGAGTCACACACTGAAAAGGAAATCTCTTGGTTTGTGCTAGACTTTCACATTAGCACTTTTCTAGTTGTGACTGTGAAGCACAGTTGTACCCTTAAAAAAGGTTATACCCATTCCTCTAAAAAAGAGAGTGTGAAAATTTCAGGTGAAATCTCAGGACCTTTTCCAAATGGAAACTAAGTTGACTAAGTTGACTTGCTGTTGTTTCCCTGTGATCTCCCAAAATGGAATGCAGTTTTGCGATCTCTAGGCTGCTCTTACGGAGAATATGATTGTTTTTATTAAGCTGACTAGTGTATATCCTTTTATTCCAGAATGCTTCCAGGACCACTCATGATGTACCAGTTTCAAAGAAGTTTCATCAAAGCTGCAAGTAAGTCTTATTTTTGTCACAGTTTTAAGGGGAAGGGAATAGATTTTTCTATTTCAAAGAACAATCAGCATCCCAAAAGAAATATTGTCTAACCTTTCTTATTCTGCATGTAAACTACCCACACATGTGCTCATGAGACTGCCACAGAATGAAAACGAAACCAAATCAGGATTGCTGAGGGCCTTGCTACCATGTTGGATTTACAGTAGAGGAGAGAAACTTCAGAAGTGTGTTTTTGGGGGTGGAGAGAGGGGAGAAAAGCAAGTTTGCCTTTCTAATTTTGATTATTGGAGTTTGGACTCCTTGGGTTTTTTCCAGCCCTTGAGTAGCATTTTGCAGAATGAATCAGACTTTGCACATTACCTAAACTGAGCATTGGAGGTGTTTCCCTGAATCTGACACCATTTATATAACTTTCCAGTCCTCTTTCTGTCATGGCTTCCATTTACAGCTTCAGAGCATCTTCAGCTATATCATCTAGGTCCCTCACATCGTGTTACTGGTATTAAAATACATAGGGATTAGGTGCAAGCTGCCCTAAGTGTACTGGAATCTGTCTACGTGGGGCAGGCCTCCTATAAGGGACAGTAAGATTCTCTATCAGATTTAAGTCTGGCATGAATCCCCACAGTGCTATTATGTCGAGGGCCTGTGCCTCTCCCAGCTTCCTTTAAGCCTTCAGAGTTTCTTTACCCTGATAACTACTACTGCCCTGATTTAGTAGCACCTAATGCTCCAGTGGCCCATAGTTGTCCCCTTAACATGGGGAGGGGAAAGACACGGGAGAAAGCTGGGAGTGAAGATAGTGTTCTTGTGATTTCTTTCTCAGGGAAATTCCAAACCCATAGCAACCATTCTCTTATTAAACTCACATCAGTCCTATAAATAGGTGTGGTGAGTACCATCAATCTGCTTCCCAGAGAAATGAAGCCGCCTTCCCGAGTTCATCCAAGAGAACATGACAGGCCATGATTTAGGTTACGGGTTGGCAGAAAGATTTACGTATTTTATCTGTCATTGCTTTCTTCTACCATGCTGGTTGTCACACATGACTTGAGAATAACTGGACGTTTCTTTTGATTCCTTTGATGCTGTCTCGAGGTGTTATTTTGATATTTGAGACCCTTGCAATGTTGTTCATGTGCAGTTTGTTTATCAGTTGATGAGTGCATAAAGTTCCTTGCTTCCTTGAAATGAAGCGGTCACTCCGGGGAGCCAGCTGCTCCCAAGTTTGTTCCTGCTCTGAGTTTGCAGTTGACTGGCTCCATTTCATCTTGTCATCATTTTGGCTTGAATTTTTTTGGTAGTCATTTTTTTTAATGAAGTCTGTTATAGAAAGCACCATTAAAAGCACTTCTAGATCTAGTCGTTCTAGTCTTGAGTACCCAGAGCAGAATCTTAAACCTTGAGAAATCCTTAGCCTGTTAGTGCCCAACCTTTGGCTTCCTTTGATTTTTGTCTTGTAAACTGTAACACTGATCAAATATTACGCCCCTCCTTCCTTTGCAGAGCTGGAGAACCAGGAATCTCGGGTCTCTGAAATCCACAGCCTTGTTCATCGGCTCCCAGAGAAAAATAGGCAGATGTTACAGCTGCTAATGAACCACTTGGCAAAGTAGGTTTAAAACTGATTGCTGGGCCCTTTTCTCACCCCTAGAAAGTTTTTATCTTAGCACTAAAGCTGGTCTCAGTTCTGCTTACGTTTCCCTTTCCCACTATTGCATCAGGTATGCTGGAGGCTTAGGAAAGAAATGTGTGAAATGTTAACTGCAGTGGACAACAGCAGCATGTGCCAGATGGTCTTTGCAGAGGAGGCTGGGGAAGTGCCTGTGCAACCAGGCTACCAGGCCGAGCTTTCAGGGGTTTTTGCTCTTGTGATGATCAAGGGCAAACAGGAGTAGGTCATCCATGAAACCAGGTCACCAAGTAGAGTTTTCAGGGTTACGTGTTCTTGTGATGCTCATGGGAAAACAGGAGTGTGTTGTGGGTTTACAGACCTTGGATTTGGGGTAAAGAGGCCTGGATTCTAGAGTTGACTCTGCTCCTAACAGGCTACTGACTTCTCAATTCCGTAGTTTCTTCATCTGTCAAATATGGATAGTGTCATTGATTTTTAAAGTTATATATATTAAAGCCTTTGAATAAGCGTAGAGAATAAAAGAATTAGCTTTGGTAAATGCCCCCTTGCCCTCTGAGATAATCAGAGCATTCAATGGGGGCCTGATTTTCCTGCTAGGAATATTTATACTCATGGAATAGTTTTGAAGTTTTGTGTGTTTGCTGTTACTTGACCCTTTTAGGAATGGTCTTACTGACTTCCCTTGCTGTATCAGTCACTACATGTGTGTATGTTCTAACCTCACATTGACTTTGACGAATGTTCTTGATTGGAGACTGGAGCATAAGGAAAGACAAGTGTATAAATAGTTAAATTGTTAAGCCCTACATTCTGCTGAACTGATGTGTTATAAATTTGGCCCTTACCCACACTTTGTTCGTGCCATTAAGTCATTTCTTTGGGATAAGTTGATGCTCTGCTGAGAGAGATTATGATGGTCCTTTTTCATATTTCTACCAAGCTCTTGATATTACCTTTTGAAGAGAGAGTATGTATGTTACCTTGAAGATTTCCACGTCTTAATTATGAGGAAGCAAGAGTGTTTTGAATGTTGATGAGAAGCAATTAGGCAGAGTCAAAGGTTGCTCCATTATTGGTGAAATTTTTTTTCTTGCCACACGATATCAGAACTGCATGTCCAGAAAGAATTAAGCCTAGCAGAGAACGTGCAAGTTTGCAAGGAGAATCCTCAAAAGATGTTACAGAATCCTGATGAAATGTGTTTAAAGTAATGGGAAATGGGCTTTAAAAAGTAACTGCCCATGCTTTGAGATGACGGTTTGGTGCCTATTCAGCACAACCCAGTCAGGCATTTGTTAAACTGAAAAGCTGGTTTAGTTGCAAAACTGCACACTTGAAGGGCCTGCACCTAAACTGAGGAAGTTCCAGGTACGTACTCCAGCATGTGTGGAAATGCTCCTGTGTGCTTTATGGCCACCAGGTCTTAAGGAGGCCCCAAGCCTGCTGGGAGCAGCTGGAGGAGACGGGTTAGGAACCAGCTGAAAGCAGTGGGGCTTTTCAAGCTGTGCAGTTGTGATGAGAGCTTAATTGGACTGAGAGAGACCAAGAGTAAATGGTGATCTAGCAGAGCTGGTACTGAATTTTCCTGTTTTTAAAATGCCTAGTGGAGTGTTGGGAATCTTTAAAGACAAAAAAAAAAAAAAAGATTAAAACAACCTCGTAAGGTAGATCTTGAACAGTGGAACCTGTTCATCTTGTGGTGGGTGCTTCACTTTCTCCCTATTGTTCCACTCTGTGCTCTCACAGCCCCATTAAGTTCAGTCCATCTTTGTCCCTAACCCAAGGAGTAGTATAACTGGAATATGCAAGTTACAGCTGTGACCTTGACTTTTTGCCTTCTAACAAATTTAAACCAATTGTCTTGCTGGGGTTATTTATTTTACTGCATTTCTGGAGCGTTATGTCTTGTCTTTGATACTTAACAATGGTTTTCTTTGGTTCTACGAGGTTACTGGCATTTCTTTGTTCATTTAATCATTAAGAAATCTACATATAGACAAGCTCTCATGCCTGTAATGTGAGGTGGTCAGAGTTGATGTTAGAAGACACAGACACCAGTTCTCAGCATGCTGTGTTCTTGGTCTCTGGAGCCTCTGGATTTAAAGTGTCTTGGAGGAGATGGGTATAAATAATGAGCACTGCTGAATCCAGTATTTAGGTCTGAAAAAATTCTTTGGCACCCAGAGGAGTTCTAAGATTCCACTTAAACTCTATATTCTCATTTACAGCACTGTCCTATTTTAAAATCTAGCAGTGAGGGAAAGTTAACTTGGGACAAGGGATTTGTCTGTCTCATTCCGGTTTTCTCAGGTTCATACTCACCCTAGGATACGCCTGAGCTATTGTTCCTCTGGTCTACTTACTTAATGGTCAGCTTCCTTCCTAAGTTTTGGTTTCAGGGCTGGTTCTGCTGGAAAACCCAGTGTTTACTTCTCTTATTACCTACTGCGTTTGCCCTGTGCATCTCAGGCATCTGGTTCAAAGGGAAGACATTTGGTATTGTGTATTTTTAAAGTACTCTTTTGAAACACTTTCCAAAATTGATTTCCTTTAGCTGTGGAGGCAGAGTTAAGATATTTTATATTTAATACCAAGTAGAAATGCATTCAGAGGGAAAAATAGTCTTGTTGGGGGTGGGGTGGGGGGTGGGAGGTAGAGAAGGATAAAAACTCCAAACCTCCAAGCAAATGATTGCCAGAGTGCATCCAAATCACAGAACTCTTGGGTTTGTTTCAGACCTCAGAGGGAACCTAGAAATTATAGGCAACTATGCACAATATTTTTGTTGTTCCAGCTTAGATCTGCTATGATAATTAGATGTTTTCTCTTTGGATCCTGGAATCTAGTATACAGCGGGAGTCATGCTCCTCAGAGCGCGGTTAGCACACCTGGGGTGCTTGTTTACCTTGACATCGCTGGGCCCACCCCTGGTCTACTGAATGGGACTCTGCCTGGGAATCTGCATTTCTGGTTTATTTCCCGGTGATGATGCAAACAGTCTTGAGAACCACTGGTCTAGAGAATGGGCCATGTACAGGGATTTTCTTGGAGAGAGAAATGGTACTGAGAGGAATGGATTGAGATTTAGGAAGGTATTAGAAATAGGAAGAAGCAGCTCAAAGCAGTGAGTTCAAAAGGGAGATTTTTATTTTCATAATTAAATTGCTAAAAACAAGTCTGGTTTAGATTTCCCATGTTTTTACGATTTGACTTTGCATTAAATTGAGTGTTTGGCAAATGACTTTGTTTTAAAATCATGCATAAAGCATTTTTAATAATAAAGGAAATCATCCCCCGTTAGCTGTGAGATCTTGTGGAAATCATTCAATCTCCTTGAGTCTCAGTTCCCTTTCAGTCACGTGATTCTGTGTTTTTATCAGGTGAGGGGGAGGTGGGAGAAAACAATTCCCAATTTTATCATTGTAGAAGGAAATAAGAGTAGATGAGTAATAAAGCCTAATTTCATAGTAGTTCCCTGATGTTTACATATTATGATGACTCCAACTATGTTGTATATCCCCACACATTCCATTCATAGTGGCTCATCGTAACTTTATTACAGTGTTTACGCTGCAAGGGAGGATTTCAAAGGACTCTCCATACATCAGAAGTGGCTATTAAAAATACCTTTTCTCAGCTAGTTTTCCCAAAACACTTATTGAGAAATAAATCTTAGTCTCTTTTCTTTTTTGAAGCAACTATTCCTTCGTTGCTAGGGTGTTGTTGGAGAGGCAGAGCCCTTTTCCTGCTTCTCCAAAGAGAGATTACTTATGATGCTTTGGGCTGCAAAAAACAGAAAATCCAATTCAAAATGGCTTAAACAACAAAGGAATCTATTGTCTTATTGCACAAAATCAGTCATGAGGGTTGGTCTCTTTTTTGGCTCATGAAGTACTCAGGTTACTTCTGTGGTCCTGCTCACAGCCAGCCGTGTGGTGGCTAGCTCCTCTCAGGGTCATAGGATGTTGCATTACATCTGTACACATTAGTGGTTGTCCAGAGGCAGAAAAGGCATTACTTCTTCTTTGAGTCTCTTTTTAAGAGCTACAATGATACTTTTCCCAGAAATTCTCCAGCAGACTTCCCATCACATCTTATTGGTTTGAAGCAATCACCGGCCAGAGGAGTGGGACCACGATGATTTTTTACACCAAACAGGATTTACCTGGGTCACTTGTGGGAGGCATGGATACCATTGTAAAAGCAGAGCTCTGAGTAGGCAGCCCACAGTGCCTTTGCAAGCAGTCTTGTTAAAATGACGTTTAACAGAGAGCATTAAGTGTATTGAATGATCTTTGCATGGTATGCTAACTCCATCAAGATATACGGGACAAAAAGGCCAGTTGGGGAGGGAAAATGAATACATTTGCAGTGTGGGCACATATACACCAGAATTCCCAGATTTGGGGGCGGGGGTGGAAGGTGAGAGAAAGAAGTGAAGAGGGCAAAATCAATTTTAGTCCCGTTGCTGCTTGCTGATTCTGTATTGTTCTTTTCATTACTCAATTGTCTAATGCTTATTTGGATGATCTGTTACATGTTGTGACTTTCCAGAAAGGACAAAATTCTATACGTTGCAGGGATCACGACAGAATACTGTGGAGCAAATGCTTGACATACAAGTGAGACCTTATCAAAATATGTAGACTCCATTGTCTCAAGTTATCAAATGTTGAGATCTAGTGGCTTGACTATTTTCTCCTTCCTGTGACTGGAATCTGAGTACTTCCAAGCATCCCTGCACATTAAGAAGGATGTATTCATATTTCCTTAATGACCTAGAAGCAGAGTGAATTGGGTTCATGTACAAATGCCTGTGGTTACAAAGAAAGTCATTGCTAGGCCTTGGCACCAAGGAGGATGGGCCCTGGTGGTTAACTAGGATTCCTTGAAGTTCTTAAGGAAGGATCAAAATAAAAGGAAGTAGGCATGGATACTTGGCATTAACATTTATCTTATAGATACTCTAATATTCTTTCTTCCTCCAGCCCAAGTATAGAATGTAAGATTTAGCTTAGTGTAGAGCTGTTGAACACATGAGAAGAGCTAGTTATTTCCTTGCCATCAAGACTAGTCCAAACAAAATACCTGTGGAATTTTACAAAGCACATTTAAAAGAAAACAGTACTTTTGAAGTGATGGCTTTCTAAGATGGAAAGCTGCTCTGGCTGCTTTCCCTCGGCCATACACCCTGGCTCCTGAACCTTTCTTCTCTCTAGTAACCACTGGACACCCACTGCTGCCGGTGCAGAATTGCTTGGCTACTGGGCCACCAGTGGTGTGGCCTGATACCTCCATGGAGCCACGTTGACCACATTCTCCAGTCCCATTTGGCTTCTGCCTCATTGATTCCTATCCTGAACAATAGTTTTGGTGATTTTAACCCCTATCTCTTGATGAATCCATCCACTTTTCTCTGTCTTCATCACTACTCCCGTGGTCCAAGCTGTCATCATCTCTTTCCCAGACTGCTTGCAAAGCCTCCTCCTGGCTTCCTCTGGCTGGTGGAGCTCTGGCTCCCTTCAGGTCCACAGAATGCATGCTCTGCAGCCAGGGAACTTGGAACACTGCAAATCTCAACTTGTGATTCTCCTACTTAAAAGAATTTCAAAGGCAGCTTTCCCATTGCTCTTAAGATAAAACTGGATATGGCCTCCAAGGCCTTGTTTGGACTCGTCCCTTTCAGACTTTGCAGCCTCATCTTGTATCCCCCATGGTCACCACTGCATCCCTACTATGTGGCCCACAGTAGACACTCACGAATATTTGTTAGGTACAAGCATAAGTCTCTTGACCGTTTCTCAAACATGCTCTTCCCTGCTCCCTCTTTTTGCCTTTTGCAATTCATTTTCCTCTGTCTGGAATGATCCCTCCCCAGCCTCTGCTTGCCAAAGTCTACTTCATTCTTTAGCCTCAAATGCCACTCCTGCAAGAATCCTTTCTGCCTCAAGTGCCCTCTCACTTTGCTAAACTCCCATAGCCTTTGCTTAGTCCTCTCTTTTAGCATGTATCACATTCCACCTGTGGGACAGTTTACCGGGTG